>NC_089842.1:20303929-21640179 GCF_035609145.1 Eleutherodactylus coqui | reverse complement strand
GGGAGGAACTTCAGTGAGCACGCTCAGTTCATTCTTGAATTTGGTCTCATGAGGAGAACATCCTGTTTCTCCTCTCTGCTGTCCAAGACAAAGCACTCCTAGATAGGTTTGGCCAGTTAGAACTGGTTTAACCAGTATTTGGAACAATAGGCACTGCTCCTTAAATTCTTGTGGAGGTGGGGGGGGGGGTGATGTTTCTTCCCCCAGAGGTTTAAACCATTATAGACAAAATACAGTATATTCACAGTTGACAAAAATACAGAAAATACATATAGGATATCTCCCACAACATGGTCACTATATCCATCACAGACACCTTCTACTGCTCTGTTTTGGAGTTTGGTGTGTTTTTCTTGTGGAATGTAGATAAACTCTTTGCAACCAAAAACTCTTAGAGGTTTTTTCACTTGGCTTCTCATTGTGCCATTGTTCATATGGGGTTTTCTCCACTGTTCTAGAAAAAAGTCTGTTCTGCAAATAAGTGGCTGTCATAGCTGCTTCACCCCAGTATTTTTGTGGCAATCCAGAGTCTGTCAGCATACATCTGATCATTTCAGTCAGAGTTCTGTTCTTCCTTTCAGCTACTCAGTTTTGCTCTGGTGTGTATGTAACAGTCTTTTTTGATGCTCTATTCCATTCTGCCTTAAGTACTCCTGTATTTTATATCCAGTAAATTTACCTCCATTATCACTTTCAAAGTATTTGAGGTTTCCTCTGGAACTTATTGCTTGTCTTCAATACATAGTCCTGTAGTTTGTCCAGAACTTCCCTCTTGTGACACATTAAGTAGGTGACTATGTATCTTGAATAGTCATCTATGAAAGTCACTATGTACCTGTTGCCTCCGGGCGTAGGTGGGTTTAGGGCACCACATACATCACTGTGAATTAGGTCTAGCAGTTTTGAAGCTTTGTTCTGACTTGCTTTAGAAGTGTTGATCTGGTAGCCTTTGCTTTGATGCAACATTCACACTTTACAGTAACTGCACAAGGGGATACTGTTATATCCTTTGTCAGGTTCCTCTTTTGTAGTTCCTTTATGCACTCCGGGTGTCTGTGACCTAAACGCCTGTGCCACATGTGTATTCAGTCATTGTGCCTATGTGTGCATAGTTTTGCCTGTTCCTTCACTGTGTTGAGGTGATGCAGATGATCGTCCAGCTTGGCACTAGCTATTGTCTGCTTGCCCTCTAGAATAGAACCCTTGTCAGCTTGGAATTTTACAGTGAGTCCTTTAGCGGTCAGACGCTTTACAGACAAGAGTCCTCCTTCTAGATCGGGAACTTATAGCACATCTTTAACTGATATGGCTAAAATGTGTCCCGCATCATTGGGGCACACTAGGGTTCCATGCCCAAATCCTTCTGCACACACTTTACTTCCAGCTGCAAGACAGTTAGTTTCTTTGTTATTCAGATCAAGCTCTGTGAAAAAACTTCTAATCGCTTGTCATGTGGCTAGTTGCCCCAGAGTCAATGCACCAGCCTTGCAATTTATGATTGCCTGTCACTTTAAATGTGACACTCCAGTTTTCTTCAGATTGGTCAGATTGTGGCTTTGGCCTTTTGTTTAGTCTGAGAGGGACGTTGTTTCATTTGCTCTGCTTTCAATATAGTGCAGTCTTTCTGTAGGTGTCCCTTTTTGTGACATCTGAAACATACCCTGGTTTCCTTCCTGTGTGACCTTGTGTCTGAAGCTTTTTTAAATTTATTTTTTTCTATAAATTCTTTTTTTTATTGTTAAAAAATAACAAGTATACATAAATACAATAAATACAATAGTAGGCATTATAAATACACACTTGTTCATTTTCTTATGTGAAAATTACAAAGTAAACTTTTTTGTAATTAGGAAGAAGAGGTTGGGGTGGTAGAGGACAGGGTTAGAATGGGAGGGGTAGAGGGGGACCTAAGGGGGGAGGGAAGGAGAGGTAAGAGGGGATCCATATGGATTCTAATAGTACTGTAAGATACAGATCTAAGAGTTTAAGTAATTTGGCAAGGAACTAGTTGTAAGGATACAAAAACCATACAAAGCTGTTTGATTATACTCTGGTCCCATCTTGGGCATGTTTGATAGATGGATAGGAGCTACTCATCCAGGGACCCCAGATAGTTTCGAATTTCCCATGAGATCTATTTGACCAACTCGTAAGCTCTTCAAACCTACGAATCTCATTGAGCTTGGATAGCCATTGAGTGATTGTAGGTGCTAGGGGTTGTAGCCACATTAATGGAATTAATAATTTTGCAGCCGAAATGAGATGTGTGATAAGGTTGGTTTTTGAGGGTCTGTAATTTGCCGAAGGTCTAGATATAAACACGTACTCTGGAAGTAGACAAAATGTGCTATCAGCTACATCTCGAATTATTAACTCAATCTGGTTCCAATAGGGACGCATTAATGGGCAGGACCACCATATGTGTGTTAGGGAGCCTACAAGTCCGTTGCAACGCCAGCACAGATTTGAGTCTGATAGTTTGTAATCAAACAGCCATTCTACCACCGTGTCAGGAGTTTGTAATGATTTTCCTGTAACCTGACGCATTTAGAATAGCCATGTGAGTTTCCCAAGACCACCTTTACCTCCTCATCTGTGAGTTTGAGATTAAGCTCCGTTTCCCGGGGTTGAATATATGCAGGCCTTGTAATATCCTGTACAACTATAAACTTTTCTTGAGGACAGAGATCTTCCTGCTCTGGCTATTTTGGGCTGCAACTATTTGTTCCAATTCGGTTAGAGGATGGGAGGATGGGAAGTTTTTGTTGAATTTAGTTAAAGTTTTAGTTAAATGGATTCAAGTAATTGGTTGAGTTGGGGAATTTTTGCCTGAGAGAGTAGACATTCAATGAGTAGTGGATTCTTGATAGCTCTTTGAGACCAGAGATCTGCTATGGTGAGGTTGCTAAGAAGGAACCATATCTGTCTTGTATGGCTGTCAAGATTTGTTTCCAAGTAGTCAGGGATGAGATTTACAACTGCTATAGGAGATGGATTGGGAGCAAGTTCACATTGTAGAGAGTCCCATACTTCAGAGGCTCCTCTCAAGAGAGGATTGTACAAAACCTTTTTATATGTTTTCCTTGAAGGAAGCCATAGGTCCCTTGATAAGGTTGCTCCATAGGAGGCCTGGGCCAAGGAGCTTACTATTTGATTTTTTAAAGGTTTTACCAATTCCATCCATCTATTTAATTGTATTGCTTTATAGTATTGAGATATGTCTGGCAGATTGATTCCACCCTCTCCTTTACCCTAACCAGGAGTCCATGGGCCATCCGAGGTCTTATATGATGCCAGGTAAACCTGGAGAAGCTTGATTTAATACATTTGAAGAAGTGAGCTGGGAGGTAGTTGGGGATCATTTGTAGCTTGTATTGGATTTTGGGGACTATGTATGTTTGCAGTAAGTTTTTTCTTCCAAACCAGCTGAGTAATGGTAGATCATACGTGTGTAAGAGTGTTGTAATTTCTTTAAGAAGGGGGGGCAAAGTTTTTGTCGTACAGGTTCTTGAGGTTTTTCGTGATTTGAATCCCTAGGTATTCAATGTGTGTTTCGACCCATTTAAATTGGGAGGATATTTGTAAGCTTTCAACAGCTGTTGGGGGGAGGGTAATGTTTAGAACTGTTGATTTCGAAATATTTACTTTAAAATTTGAGATAGAGCCATATGTGTGTAAGATATTGTTGAGTTTGGGAAGGCTTTGTTCAGGGTTTGTCAAAATGAACAGGATGTAATCTGCAAAGGCCACTGTTTTAAACGATAGATGATTCATATTTATTCCTTGGATATCGTTGTCCTGTCACACCATTTGTAAGAGAATTTCCAGTGTGAGAATAAAGAGTATAGGGGACAACGGACATCCTTGTCGCGTGCCGTTAGTTATAGAGAATGAATGAGAGAAGATGCCGTTTACTTTAATTTTAGCATGCGGGCTAGAGTATAGTGAGAAGATTGCTTGGATTAGTGCAGGAGGGAAGTTTAATTTATTCAATACCGCTCACATGAAGGTCCAATCTACTCTATTGAACGCCTTTTCAGCGTCAATTCCTAACAAGATTATTGGTATCTTTTTACTTTGAGCATATCTAATTGCATGTAAAAGGCGAGCTGAGTTATCCTTTCCCTCTCGACCCACAACAAAACCAGATTGTTCTTCATTAATCAAATTTGGGAGGAATTTATTTATCCTTCTGGTGAGGAGTTTTGCCAGTAATTTAATATCGAGATTATAGATGAGCGAGTATACCGGCAGCAGGCACGGAGCTGCGGGGGAGAGCGGGGCAGAATGGAGGGGAGATCTCTGTCCCCCTCTCCCCCCCCCCCCCGCTCCCTCCTGCTGACTGCCGCTACTCACCGCTCCCCTGCGCTGGCACCGCTCCCCTGTAGTCTCAAGCGGGGGAGATACTCGCTAAAGGCAATGCTCGCTCGAGCAATTGCCTTTAGAGAGTATACTCGCTCATCTCTAATCGATATTTATTAGAGAAATGGGTCTATAACTACCACACTGGACAGGGTCTTTTCCTTTATATATTAGTGTGATAAAGGCCTCTTGTGCCAGTTTGGGTAGAGATGTTGTTTTTAAAATTGCATTATCTTTTGGAATCTTTCATAGTATATCAGAGGAAAACCATCGGGGCCAGGGCTTTTATGTAATGGGAAGCTGTTTAAAACTGAAGTCAATTCCTCAAGCGAAACTGGTACTGTCAATTTGGATGCCTCATCCTGGCTCAGAGAGGGGGGGATGAGAGGGGACAATAACTCCTCAAATGTTTTGTCTTTAACATTTTTTTACAGGTCTATCAGAATTATTTAAATTATACAAATCTGAATAGAATTCCTGAAAAGATTGCGCTATTTTTGTAGGTTCTTCACATGTCTCTCTGGATCTATTGCGGATGCTAGCAATATGTGTTTTACTCCTAGCCTTCTTTATCAAAGAGGACATGAGTCTTCCTCCTTTATTGCCATGCAAGTAAAGTTGATGTTTGAAGTATAGAAGAGATTTTGTGAATTTGCTGTTAAGTATGTCTTTGAGCTTTTCTCTCAAGTCTGTCAGCCTTGTTTGAGCTTCCTGTGCCCTTTTCTGTTTCAAAAGTTGTTCTAAGCTAGAGATTTGTGAAAGGAGTTCGTCAATCTCTTTTTGTTTGCGTTTTTTTTGTGCTAAGCCAATGGCTATGAATAGAGATGAGCGAGCACCAAAATGCTCGGGTGCTCGTTACTCGAGTCGAACTTTCAGTGATGCTCGAGAGTTCGTTTCGAGTAACGAACCCCATTGAAGTCAATGGGTGACTCGAGCATTTTTGTATATCGCCGATGCTCGCTAAGGTTTTCATTTGTCAAAATCTGCAAAACACAAGAGAGTGATGGAAACGACACAGAAACGAATAGGGCAGGCAAGGAGCTACATTTTGGGCTGCATCTCAAGTTCCCAGGTCCCACTATTAAGCCACAATAGCGGCAAGAGTGAGACCCCCCCCCCCCCCCACTGTCAGCGTAAAGATTGTTCTCCTCTGCCACAGCTGTAACAGCTGTGGCAGAGAAGAACGATGTTAGCCCATTGAATTCAATGGAGCCGTCAATACAGCCGACTCCATTGAAAGCAATGGGCTGCCGGCGATCGCGGGATGAATTGTCGGAAAGGGGTTAAATATATAAGCCCTTCCCTGCAATTCATCCAGAAATGTGTAAAAATAAAAAATATATATATATACTTACCTGGTCCCGGCAGAGCGATGTTAGCCCATTGAATTCAATGGAGCCGTCAATACAGCCGACTCCATTGAAAGCTGCCTGCTGGGATATTTGAGATTTCCCAGAAGAGGAGTCTAGTATGGGATTTAGGGTTAGGTTAAGATATGACCCCAGAATTATTTAACTTCCGCAAATAGTACCAGTTTGCTCAGTGCGTCTAAAAGCCAGGTAACCTGGTTTGTATTTGGAGAATATAAATTTACTAATATGAATATTTCTGAATGGATTTTGCCCTTAATGAAAAGCATTCTTCCCTTCGAGTCTGCAAATTTGTTCTCGAGGACAAAGGGAACTGAGGAATGGAACGCTATCGACGCTCCTTTGGATGCACTAGTTGGGTGATTATTGAAATACCACTTATCAAACGGCCTTTTTGGGAATCTAGGTGTTGCTTTTCCTTTGAAGTGGGTCTCCTGAAGGAATGCAAGTGATGTATTTAACTTCTTCAGGAGCCACAATATTCTGCTTCTTTTTGGGGGGGAATTTAGGCCCTTGGTGTTCAGGGTTGTAATGACAAGTTCATCTGCCATTAGTGTCAATAATATGAAATTAGACAATGGTACAAAAGAAAAACAAGTATCTCTTGGATGTTCTCTAATAGGGTCCCTCTATACAGATGGGATTGGGGGTTGACTTAGGAATCGGGACAGGGAGATGGATTAATTAGGGTAGTTCACCCCCAAAAGCGAGTTATGGGAGTACAATGTAACTTACAACTCAGTCTGACAAAGATTTGTTAAAATTTTTTTAAATGTAGTTTTGTTCTGATCAAGTCGTGCCCTACCTGCAGTAGACGACTGTTTTAAACTTCAATTATGTTAACTTTTGTTTTGTCTATCTTCTCCTGCTCTATTGAGATTACGAAGCTATAAAATTATGCTTATAAAGTTTAGATCCAGCTTTTTTGTTAATATGTTAAACACAAAGTCAAAGAATGAACAATGGATTGAACATTAAATGAACATAACATTTTGTTTGCCCGGTTGCCGTGATAATCATCAGCCACCCTGGAACAATCTCCCTCATCCAGGGTGGGACTCAAATTGCCCTCAATATAAGCCTCCAAAGAGGAGACAACTCAGCCCATCCAGGCAATGCCTTCAAATGAGCCAGTCAACTCCCCTCCCCCATCGCCCCACCAGCAGACCTAGGGAACCGGGTCGGGCCAAACGGGGAGCTCCAAAAGGCACTCCGCGGGAGGTCCAAGCCGTGGGCTGGGAGCAGGAAGAAGGGGCAGGCCAGCCACTCAAGCCGGGCCCACCAAATACAAACATGTACTGCAACCATCTCATATGAAAGGTTTCAATGTGATAGCAGTGAGAGAATGGACAGGTATGTAGATGGGTATACAACTTAATACTTATCAACAACTGATTAGGTCAACATGTACAGCTGCGTCCTCCATCTAGTGGGTGGGTGCTGCTTTAAGTCCAATACACTCAAAGTCTCTATAACTGTGAAGACAAATATAGGAAGTGCGTAAGGGAAAGTAAAGGGAGGAGAAAACAAAGGAGGGCAGCAAAGGGTCCATCTTCGTATATGCGTCTGCCAACAAGTTCTGTCCAAAACAATGAAGGCCAACGAGCCTGTCAGGGAGACTGTCTCATTCATTTTTTTTTTTTGTACAAGACGGCCTCTAAAGGGACTCTCTGAGAAATAGGATGCGGCAGAGATGATATGGGTTCTCCTCCATGGAAATTGAGTTTGGCTCTGGATCTTCTGTTTCTAGGAGACTTGGAGCATTGGACTGCCTTCCAAGGTGTCTGGTTTAGTATTTTCAGGAGCTCCTCCCTCTCCCCCAGTGGCATCCAGGAAGGAATCTGAATTGGAGTTATACCCAACGTGTCCGAGGCCCTTTACAGATCTGCGGGTGTTTGGATAGTGATGCGCTTGCCATCTTTATGGACTGCCAAGCCAAGTGGGAACAGCCACACATACTGTAGGTTTTTAGCCATGAGGGCCTCTAGTAGGGGTTTCATCTGCCGTCTCTTTGCAAGAGTGGATGGAGCTAACTCCTGGTAGAATTGAACTCTTGCACCTTGGTACTTTATTTGGCCACTGTCTCTGGAGGCCGTTGGTATCGCCTGCGTTTCATTAAAAAAAAGTAGGCCACAGATTACATCTCTCGGCGGGTCACTTGCTTTTGGCCTAGGTCTGAGGGCCCTGTGAATTCGCTCGATGATGACTGAGCGAGCTCTCTCCTCACCCAGAAGGTCTGTAAATAAAGACATTGCCACATTTCTGAGGGCATCTGGTGAAACTGATTCGGGTAGACCTTTGATCCTGATATTTTGCCTGCAGCTCCTATTCTCCTGATCTCTTTGTGATGCTACATAAGCGGATAGATCATTTGTTTGCTTAATAAGGTCTGTACAGGTGTTTTCTAAATCCTCCGCTCTATTGCCTATATGCTGGATTTCTGTTTTTATGACAGTTAATTCTGTAAGGACTGGATGTATGGCCTGCGCAAGAGCTTTTTTGAGGAAGTCCATAGATATACTTGACTTATGCGCGAAACTCATTTCAGCTTCATTATCACTATCCATGTCTGATACAGAGAGATTTTCTTCTTCTGTTGTGAGCAAGGGATTCTTTTTGGATATTCCGGCAGGGGAATGAGCGCTTCTTTTTTTCATGTAGCGTTGGAGGTCTGATTGACTTTTAGATGCAGGTTGCTGAGCAGTAGCATAGTGAGCTTTCTCTTTTGCAGTTTTAACCATTGCGCTGCCAGGCTTGTGTAGTCGCGTCTGCATAGGGCACGTAAAACAGGGTAACGATCAGAACATTATGTTTGGTGTTTAACTTTATTTGCTAATTCAAGTAGAATGGGGTTTGTCACAATTTGTGTTGCAGTGATTGGGTGGGTATAGGAAGGTTGATAATTAGGTAATTAAACTTAGCATTCAGGTTTGTGGGCCACCACCTATCATTGGGGAGAGATCTATGCTGATGTAGAAAGTTTTCACAGACACAGTGAGACTTTACGGCTTCCTATGGTTATTTATGTGTGGATATATGGAAGAGTCTCTGGGGAGCCTGTGTTAGGTATCTACTCACTGTGATGGAGCACAGTCCTTCCCAGGAGAAGTTGCAGTCCTCCTGTGTGTTGGTGTTCAGCCTATATGGACCAGAAGCTCTTTAGTTGATCTGTGCACTGCTCCCTCTCACTGCAGCATGTGAGTGCAGAGAGAGATCCTGGGTCTGCCGGCAAGAGCAGGCTTTGCTGTCTGGTTCCCTCTGCGTCTGACAGCTCCTCACCCCTCCCTTACACTTCAGGAGAGAGTGCTTGGTGTCTGTAGCTTTAAGAGCTGTTCTGTTGTCAGTTTCTATAGAGTCATGAGCAAGTTCCTTTCTTCTCTGATACTCATCTCTGAGCCTGGTCTTAACAAATGTCAGATCTGTCTCGGGTCTTGTCTCCAGCGCGCTGATCAGTGCAGTATATGTGTCAGGTAAGCTGCACAGTAATATGGCCACGGCGTGGCTGTCTGTCATTTCCTCCCCAACTGACCTGAGTTGTGTGATCACCTCCAGCATGGCATTTATGCGCTCCTGCATATCTTTTTCTCTGCTATATCTCATATTGTAAAGTTTTCTCATCAGAAACAACTTGCTGTTCAGACTGGATCTCTCATGCAGTCTCTTCAGTACATCCCACATGCCTCTCGCTGTACTCTCATTGCGTATGTGTATGAGCTGATCATCTTTCATTAGTAAGCCTATGGTGGCCCGTGCCTGTCTATTTTTCTTGTCCCAGTTCTCGTCATTGTCCTGTTGCCTCTCTGTAGTAATAACCTCCAACAAGTCATCTCTGGATAATAGGATTTCCACCTTAGGCTGCATTCACAAGAACGTATATCGGCTCGGTTTTCACGCCGAGCCGATATACGTCCTTCTCATCTGCAGGGGGGGGGGGAGGATGGAAGAGCCAGGAGCAGGAACTGAGCTCGCGCCCCCTCTCTGCCTCCTCCCTACCCCTCTGCACTATTTGCAATGGGGAGAGGCGGGACGGGGATAATTATCGGAACTTAGCCCATCCCCCGTCCCGCCTCCTTTCATTGCAAATAGTGTAGAGAGGCGGAGAGGAGGCAGAGAGGGGGCGGGAGCTCAGTTCCTGCTCCTGGCTCTTCCATCCTCCCCCCCCCCCCTGCAGATGAGGAGGACGTATATCGGCTCGGCGTGAAAACCGAGCCGATATACGTTCGTGTGAATGCAATCTTAAACTTCCATGGCTGATAATTGTCATTGTTCAGTTGGCCACTGTGAGTTTAGGCTCTGAGCTGCTGGCCATTCTCACTCCATTATAACAGTCTCTTACTTGTGTTTCGGAGATGTCTCTGGAAGCTTCCTTGTATCAATCTCCTCACTTGGCCGCACTGTCTCCCGTCCTGGGTGTTATCCGGTCATTGGGCCCATAACCTGTTGCAGAGTTTGAGTGCTGGATGCGGTGGAGTCACTTCAGGCTGTCATTGTGGAGGAACAACTTGTCTTTACTGGAACCACATGTGTGGATTCACAGAGAGATAAAACATAACATGGTGGACTGTCCACAGACAGGAAGAAGGAGGAGGAGTAACTAGCGAGTATAACAGCAGTACAGCTAAAACAATTCAATACTAGAAAGACTATGTATAAGTATTAGTGACAGCGCCATCTACTGTCCTGTTAGTAAACTGCAGTTCTTCCAGCAATATACATGACAAGCTGAAGCTGTTGTATCTCCAACAAAGAGTACGCCATTTTGCAGGAAGTACTCCGCTTCCATGATGTACCCTTACGTCATGAGGAGGGAAGGGGTTAATAAATGTACACAAATTCTATCAGTCTATTTTTCCGCCTAAATGAAGTACAATATGTGGCAAAAAAAAGTCAGAATCACTTGGATATGCAAAACCTTTACGGTGTTTTTCCATGTTAAAGTGACACGTCAAATTTCCGAAATTTGGCCTGGTCATTAAGGCGCAAACAGGCTTGGTCACTAAGGGGTTAACAAACCGTGAACGACAAAGTGAACAATTTTTTCACATTCACACTAAACGATTGTTGCTTAAATTTGTTCATTTGAACGAGTTTTGAGCGATAATCTTTACATGTAAATGGGCGTTAACATCACAGGCAGGATTACACTGAGAGGGGACACCTATATGTAGATAACACAGGATCCACCATTCACAATAGGTAAAGGCTGTGACTCCCCTCCCTGCACAATCACCTCTGTACAGGTCATAGAACATATCTAGAACAGTCTCTAGACAAGTCACTGGGCCCCTCCTGTCTATTGTGAGAATGACCCATGAAGCTGCTGTAAAGCACATTTCTAAATGCTGTTAAATGTAGCTCAGGCAAGATGCCCTCCCCCCATAGTCATGAATAGACAGCACAATAAAAAATAAATTAAAATCATAAATTAAAAACAGATTCGAAAAATGTTTACCTGGATTTCATTTATTTAAAACAAATTTGTGATTTAGTCCCTTTAAACATTCTTAAAAGTTATACAATATATTTTACGGTACCTTAAATGGTAAACACTGAAAAAAATCTGTGCCCTCTCTCCAGAATCAATTGCGTAAGGGCCGTGGGTCAGACGCTGTCTATTGAAGTCAATGGAAGCTGTCCGTGTGGAATCCACGATAAAATGGAGCATGCTACGATATTTTTTCCATGAGTGGCATATCACAGTCACTGTCCACTCATGTGAGCGGACATGCGGATTCTCCATAGGTTAGAATTGGTGCAGAGTTTTGCTGATTGTCTGCATGGGAGACGATCGCGGATTCTGCAATTCAAACCCGATCGTGTGCAGGAGGCCTAAATGTCCAAATAGCTCTTGACTAACCAGAAAAGAGGAGTAGGGGAGGAGGGGGATGCAGCTGCTCCTTCACTCTAGAAGATGGTTGGAGGAGCAAGAAGAACAAGATTTGACCTGCTTTTCCTGTCATTGCATTCTTTCTCCCCTCCTGCTTAAACTTGATATGACTTTATATGTAACTATTAGAGATGAGCGAGCATACTCGTCCGAGCTTGATACTCGTTCGAGTATTAGCGTGTTCGAGATGCTCGTTACTAGAGGCGAGCACCACGCGATGTTCGAGTTACTTTCACTTTCTTCCCTGAGACGTTAGCGTGCTTTTCTGGCCAATAGAAAGACAGGGAAGGCATTACAACTTCCCCCTGCAACGTTCAAGCCCTATACCACCCCCCTGCAGTGAGTGGCTGGCGAGATTAGGTGTCACCCGAGTATTGAAATCTGCCCCTCCCGCGGCTCGCCACAGATGCATTCTGACATTAGTTCAGGGAAAGTGCTATCGTGTTGGAGCTGCTATAGGGAGAGTGTTAGGAGTATTTTAGGTTTCCAGAACCCCAACGGTCCTTCTTAAGACCGTAAATCTTCTCTATATGCGCTCAATGGGGCCGGCGGCAGCAGCACCGACCCCATTGAGAACATATAGAAGACAAATCCTTCTTCTCTGCCACAGCTGTAACAGAGAAGAACGATGTTAGCCCATAGAATTCAATGGAACCGGCAATACAGCAGGTTCCACTGAATGCAATGGGCTGCCGGCGATCGCAGGATGAATGGTCGGGAAGGGGTTAAATATATAACCCCTTCCCTGCAATTCATCCAGAAATGTGATACACTAAAAATATATACCGGCGTATAAGGCGACGGGGCGTATAAGACGACCCCCCAACTGTCACCTTATACGCCGGCAATACAATGGAGCAAAGAATAAAAAGCATTACTCACTTCTTCAGACGATCTGCGCCACTCCTGTAGACTGTCACTCCTTCCTGGTGTTCTGCAGTGCTCCTGCAGGCTGTTGCTCCCTCCTGGTTCCCGGCAGAGCATTGGTTTCTGGACGCAAGGCTTTAAATCCCCGCCTCCAGAAACACACGTGCCTTCAGCCAATCACAGCCAATGACAATGATGTCATTGAATGGCTGTGATTGGCTGTGTTTCTGGAGGCGGTGATTTCAAGCCCTGCGTCCAGAAAGCAATACTCTGCCGTGGACCAGGAGGGAGCAACAGCCTGCAGGAGCGCCGCAGAATGTCAGAAGAAGTAAGTAATGATTTTTATTCTTTGCTCCACTGTATTGCCGGCGTATAAGGTGACAGTTGGGGGGTCGTCTTATACGCCCCGTCGCCTTATACGCCGGTATATATTTTTATTGTAACACATTTCTGGATGAATTGCAGGGAAGGGGTTATATATTTAACCCCTTCCCGACAATTCATCCTGCGACCGCCGGCAGCCCATTGCTTTCAGTGGAACCTGCTGTATTGCTGGCTCCATTGAATTCAATGGGCAAACATCGTTCTTCTCTGCCACAGCTGTTACAGCTATGGCAGAGGAGAACGATATTTACGCTGACAGTGCGGGGGGGGGGGCCCACACTTGCCGCTATTGTGGCTTAATAGTAGGACCTGTGAACTTGAGATGCAGCCCACCATGTAGCCCCTCGCCTGCCCTATCCGTTGCTGTGTCGTTCCCATCACTTTGTAGAATTGCCCAGATTTTCACAAACGAAAACCTTAGCGAGCATCAGCGATATACAAAAATGCTCGGGTCGCCCATTGACTTCAATGGGGTTCGTTACTCGAAACGAACCCTCGAGCATTGCGAAAATTTCGTCCCGAGTAACGAGCACCCGAGCAGTTTGGTGCTCGCTCATCTCTAGTAACTATATAATATAGCTGAAGTGTAATATTATATATATTTGTTTTCCACAGGCGAAGGGGACGGAACATTGGTTAAGGACTCCTGTGTCAAGTTAACTGAAGAAATATGTGTGCCGCTGGATGAGCGTGCGTTCAAGTTTCCTAAGCTTGAAATCTTTTGTTCCGCACAAGGTAAAACTGATACACTGTGTTATACTGAGTACAGAACCCAAGGGGGCAGAGGGGGGTGTAAATAGCACCAAATAAAGAACCTCTGTGTTACGAGCCGCACCTCAGACCCCGCGCAAGATATAATATTGGTTTTCTATGAATTTGTGTAAAGCCTCAAAACTACTTTAACATCCAGCAGTGTATGTTGGACCTGTAGGCACTCTGTGTTGTATGGCGCCTCCGTCAGAAGTAACACGACACAGATTCTTATCAAAGGTATAAGGAGATTCAGTGTGGGCCCATATATTTCTATTGGTGCCATTTTATAGAACCACAATTATATAAGTATAAATGAGCTGCTGGCGTGCTGCGCTTTCTATGTCGCACATCGTGCTAATAGTAAATGTATGAACGCCGTACAATATAATTAGGCTGAATGTTTGGTACTTGATATATCTGCACAAAGTATGGCCAGATTCAAGCTTGTGTACATCACTGCTGAATATGTTGGTGCCATCTACAGTAAGTAACAGAATATATATATATATATATATATATATATATATATATATATATATATATATATATATATTTTTTTTTTTTTACACTGGCTGAATTCTTAATCTGTTGTATTGAGTACCAGTCCACAATCATGGCAATTAGCACTCATTTACTTTAACCCCTTCAGTGGCAGGTTTCTTACCTCCCTGTCAGACCCACCAGGGCAGGTTTTTTAAATGGGCCAGTCATTTAATTTCAACTAATTTTCCAAGAGCCATAACTTTTTCATTTTTCCTCTGACACGGCCATATGACGGATTGCTTTTTGCGGGACAAGTTGTACTTTTTGATGGCCTCATTTTTGGGTATATATAATGTATTGCATAACTTTTGTAAAAAAAATTGTAGGCAGATTGGGGAAAAAAAAGAGATCCTGCCATTTGATTTCACTTACGGCGTTCAGCGTGCAGAATAAATAGTGTGATGACATTTTTCTCTGAGTCGGCACGATTCCGGCGATACCGAGTTTATACAGTTTATTTATGTTTTGCTATTTTTGTACATTTAATACTTTTTTTTTTTCTTAAAGGTTTGCTTTTGTGTCGCCACAGTCCAAGAGCCGTATTATTTTTTTTTCCCATTGCCAGAACTCTAGAAGGCCTTATTTTTTGCAGGATAAACTCTAGTCTTCATTTATCTAATTTTTAGGAGCATGTAAAATTTTGATTGTTTTTTATTCCATTTTTTCTAGTGGCAAGATTAACAAAATCTGTAATTCTGGCATGCTTTTTATTTTTATTTTCCACTGCATTCTCTGAGCAGTATAAATAATATATTATTGTAATTCTGCAGGCCGGTACGATTATGCCAATACCAAATTGTAATAGTTTTTTTCTTTTTTGCGACTTTTTTACAGTTTAAAAAAAAGTAATACAAGTTTAAATCACCCCCCTTTTGCCATATTTATAATTAAAAAATCTAAATCGTAAAAGAAAAATACATATTTGGTATCGCCACGTCCGTAAAAATCTATCAAAATAGTGCATTATTTACCCGCACGGTGAACGTAGTCGGAAAAAAATAACGCCAGAAATGCACTTTTTCAGTCAACCTGTCTCCCAGAAAAAAATGCTATACAAAGTGAGCAAAAAGTCATATATATTCTGAATTAGTACTAACGTAAACTACAGGACATCCCGCAAAAAATGAGCCCTTGCTCAACTATGTCGAGAGAAAAATAAAAGTTATTGCAAGCAGAAGATGCAGCAGAAAATAATGTAAAAAAATTAGATGTCTTTGAAAAAAAAAACCAACTATACAAGTTTGGTATCGTAGTAATCGTACCGACCCATAGAATAAAGTTATCATGTCGCTTTTGTTGCCGTTTGTGCGCCGTAGAAACAAGACGCACTAAAAGATGGTGAAATGCCTTTTTTTTTTTTCATTTTAATCCACGTAGAATTTTTAAAAAGTTTTTCAGTACATTATATGGTACTTTAAATAGCACCATTGAAAAATACAACTCGTTTCGCAAAAAAACAAGCCCTCATGCAGTGACGTCGATGAAAAAATAAAGGAGATATGATTTTTTTAAACGGGGGGAGAAAACAGCCCTTTGCATGCTGCAGTTGCATAGAATGCAGCATGTAAAGGGTTAACACAGCAGAGATGGGAGGTTTTCTCCATTCTCTGCTGTGTAAGAGCTGGTGCCTGGCTATCCTCTGACAGCCAAGCACCAGCTCTCCCTGCCATGGAGACCATGGGCTGGCTTCTGACAAGCCGTGCACTGTTCTATGAGGGTCTGTGCAGGCAGAGCATACTGCCATAGCTAATGACATTGTGTTCTGCAGGTCCCATAGTGAAACATAGGCCAGAAATCTTCCGGGCTATATCACTATGGGCAATTGGGCAATTTCCACGCATGCCACTCAAGGGGTTAATATCTATAAGACCAAGCCTTAATAACCAGGCCAAGTTGTGGAAATCTGGCACCTGTCACTTTAACAGAGAACAAAGTAAAGGTTTAACGTATCCAAAAAATATTGACTTGAAAAAATATTGATTTTTATGTTATAAAAATTATAGTTTATTTCTGTGGAAAAAGTAGACCGATACGTTTCACATATATTTATTAAAAACACTAAAATTGAGGAACATTTTTAAAAACTATAAGTTTGTTCATATTTTTGAGTAGTACCTAGTAGAGGTATAAAGGACAATGACAGCTCAGCAATATGTTCAGGATATCCTGCAGCCACATGTGTCGCCTCTTATGCCGGCTTCCAAGAGGCATTTTCCAGCAGGATAATGCTCATTCTAACACACAAAGATGTTACAGGAGCCCCCACAACATTCTCACACTACTGTGGCTGCCATGTCACCAGATTTATCACCAATAGAACATGTATGGGACTATCTGGGATGCCAACATTGACAGCCTATGATTTAGAGGCTCAGTTACAGCAACTGTAGATTAACATGCTGCAGGATACCATACAGAACCTGTGTGCCTCCATGGCTGACTGTTTCACATTTTAAATGCAAGCTAGAGGTGGCCCTACAGGGTACTAGAGCCTCCATGCCACCTGTATCAAATCTTGCATCTAAGCTTGAGGCAGTCCAACAGGGTACTAGAGCATCCGTTCCTTCCCATATCACATCTTGTCTCCAATTTAGAGGTGGTACAATAAGGTACTAGAACCTCTATGCTTCCGGTATCACATCTTGTATCCAAGCTAGAGGTTGTCCAACAGGATAATAGAACCTCCATGCCCACATATATCGCATCTCGTATCCAAACTAGAGGACGTACAATGGGGTACTAGAGCCTCCATGCCCTCCATATCACATCTTGTATCCAAGCTAGAGGCAGCCCAACAGGGTATTAGAGCGTCCATGCCCTTCCATATCACATCTTGTGTCCAAACTGGAGGTGGCCCAACAGGGTACTAGAGCCTCCATGCCTGCCCATATCACATATTGCATCTAAGCTAGAGGCGGTACAACAGGGCACTAGAGCCCCCAGGCCCCCATATCACACCTTGTACCCAAACTAGAGGTGGCCCAACAGGGTACAAGAGCCTCAATGCCCCGTATCCCATCTTGTATCCAAGCTAGAGGCGGCCCAACAGGGTATTCTGCTGCTGGCATCCCTGTCATTGGATTTCAGGGAAGGGCTTTAAACATAAGCCCTTCCCTGAAAATCCAATAAAAGTAGTGTAAAAAAAAACCCAGCATACTTACCTGCCTTCAGCTACTGGGGCTCAGCTGCGACTTCTGGCACTGTCCCCAGCTCTGTAGTTCTGAGCTATCAGCAGCCGGGGACTCAAAATCCCTGCCTGCTGGTAGCTCTGATTGTGATTGGCTGAGCTCTTCAGCCAATCACAATCAGAGCTGTCAGCAGGTGGGGGTTTTAAATCCCCGGCTGCTGATAGCTCAGAACTACAGAGCTGGGGACAGCGGTAGAAGTCGCGGCTGAGCCCCGGCAGCTGAAGGCAAGTGAGTTTTTTTTTTTTACACTATTTTTATTCCATTTTCAGGGAAGGGCTTATGTTTAAAGCCCTTCCCTGAAATCCAATGATGGGGATACGGGCAGCAGGATTCTCTACCGCAGCTGCCATGTATGACCGCTGCAGTAGAGAATTGAAGAATTCCTCTGCTGCATCTAACACAGATGTGGCAGATGTAGCAGCAGGGAATTCTTTTAATTAGCAGGGGTGAAGTAAACATCTTCCGCATGCAGAAAAATGTTTCTTTTTCAGGGAAGGACTTATATGTAAAGCACTTCCCTGAAAAAAGAATACAGGGGGCCAGCAGAGCATTGTTTTCAATGGAGCCGCAGGCATAAAACCACTGTCCAGATTCCATTGCATCCCCGTACCTTAGGAGAGGAACTCTTCTGAACTTTCGTGCTGTATGCTAATGACGATTCCACAATCCTGAGGACGTTCCCAAAATATGCCAACTTTCCCTAGAGACTTCTTTATAACTCAGTCCCCTAGCTTTTGATTGAAGTGGATGATGTCCTCTATGTCATCCACAGGCCAATGAAGACACCAAAGTCTCGGAAGTAGAATGGAGCCAGTGCATGTGCAAAGGAACCTGTTGAGTCTGCAATGACAGTTTAGGTTCCTCTGTACTGTGTATACGCTGACATCACTACTGGAACATCGGTGTATTCACTGGCCTATGGATTATGTAGGGGAAGTCATATCTTTCTATCAAAGGCAGTAGGAATGGGTTGTAAAGAAGTCTTCAGGTGGTTGGCACTGCTGCGGCATGCCCACTAGACTGGTGAGCCCTCATTAGCATATGGTGCAGGAGTATTAAAAAATTGTTTCCTATGATATGTGGGTGCACTGGGTTAATATAGATACATGTTCAGGAAGGTGGCTCTGTGGCTGGAGGAGTGCTGGAATGGTGTAATGGGGTGAAAACAGGGCACAGGTTCCCTTTAATAAATCTGGCACATTTTGGGTTGTTAAAAAGAAAAAAAAATAGATCCATGTCTGCTGTCAGATCTCCACTTTCAAAATGTTACCATCATACAGCGCACTTATGGTAAATGTTATTTATCAGCTATTTTGTGTGGTATAACTATTAGAGATGAGCGAGCACGCTCGGATAAGGCAGTTACTCGAGCGAGCATTGCTCGGACGAGAATGCAGTTATTTGAGAGGAGCGATGCTCGCTCGAGTAACTGCCTTATCCGAGCGTGCTCGCTCATCTCTAATGGTTATGTCTTACAAGCAGAAATATTCAAAGTTTGAATATTGCAAATTTTTTAAAACATTTCTTAAAATTTAGGATGTTTTGTTCATAGCAATGAAGCAATGTTGTAATCACGCACAAAAGGGCTTATTCACATGAGCGTATATCGGCCGCCATTTTCAAGGCTGGCCGATATCCGCTATGATCTAATGCATTGAATTGCAATGCATCAGATCACACAGGCCTGTTCCCGCGGCTTAACCAATCATGGAATCATGTGCATAATATAGCTGAGGTGTAATATTATACATATTTATCCACAGAGGAGACGTGTGTTTTTACGGTCACTAATGAGGAACCTGCACCAGCAATTTACAAGATACGTGAGTCAAAACTACTGTATCATCCAGCAGTGTATGTTGGACCTGTAGGCACTCTGAGTTGTATGGCGCCTCCGTCATAAGGAATACGGCACAGATATTTTTCAGAGACATAAGGAAGTTCAGTGTGGGCCCATATAGTTCTATTGGTTCTATATAATACAGCAACAAATATGTAGTATGTATAAAGCATTTTTTTACTATTGGGGTGAAATCTCCCCTTTTTACTATTGTTAAGCAGTATTTAGAATATCCTTTTGGAATAGAAAGTTTAGGTTCCTGATGAGGCTGCCTTATTGCAGCGGAAACACGTAGAACCTTGTTAACACTCCTTATGTCTATTAGACTAATTAGAATACGGTAGAAGCAATCATGGTATTCTAATTTAATATACCAAAAATTCATCTACTATAGGAATTCTGAGAATAGTGCAGTAAAAAATTTTTCCAGGATAGATTGAGATTATTGTGGTTCTCCACTTGTTAGGAACCATTTTTCTCTTACCTGGATGACAGTTTTGGATTGTCACCCATCCATTTAGGTGACAACTACAAGATAGCATGAATTGCAATCGCTTTTTCCAGACTCAGTCCTTACTGCATTTTCTGGATTATCTGTCCTTCCACCGGATTGGTGAAAGTGATTGTGTGTGTCTGTCAGCCTTATTGTTTTTAAATATAGTTATTAACCCCTGAAGGACCAGGTTGTTTTGTACCTTAAGGACCACACACTTTTTAGGGATTTTACCCTTGTGGTGGTTTTATTGTTCTATTTTTTTTCCTTTAGCTATCAAAATTATTTTTGCTGCGTTTTTTTTCCATGACTTATAGGACTATTTTTTAATATCTTTTTCACTGACTTTTTTCCCCAGTTTTTTTAGTTTTATTGGGAGTGAAAAAGTAAAAAAATGATTTTTTTTTAACATTTATAGTTTTTTAAAATTATTTTTATATGTACACCAGAAATATTCAAAGTTCAAGAATTGCAATTTTTGAAAGCCTTTCTGTGAATTTAGGATTTTAAGTATATAGATGAAACTTCACCACTAACAAAGTACAATGTGTCATGAACAATCTTGGAATCACGTGCATAATATAGCTGACGTGTAATAATATACATATTTATTTACAGCCAGACTGTGTATTTTCAAGATGCTTCAGTGTAACGAGTAACAGAAATGGAGCTGAATGGTGATTCAGGTACTCCCAAGTTTTCTGATAGTTTTCACAAATGGCGCTCACCAGGTAAAACTGATGCACCTTTCTCATGAAGGTGTAACCGCATTCCCTAACTTACAGAAAAATAAGGACATACCACCCTCGGAATTATTCCGTTATCTACAGTTAAAAAACTGGCTGTCCTCCTTATTGAAAAATACAGATGCTCCACACACCCTTACCCCCTTTGAATCCTTCTGTCTTAAACACCCGCAGGCAAGAGACCTCATCTCCCAGATCTATTCGAATCTTGTTCATACCACTTACTGCACTCAGCTACCTTACGTGGCCAGGTGGGAGCGGGATCTGGGGGACGTTTTGAGTGAGGAGGAGTGGTCAGATCTGGAATTCAACCAATCAAGGGGCCCGCAACATATTAATGCTGGAAACCTCTTACAAAATTCTCATTCGCTGGTATCTAGTCCCAACACGAATTGCACATGCCGTCCCGGGTTACTCTAAGGATTGCTTCAGAGGCTGTCCCTCCCCTGGAGACATGCTCCATATATGGTGGTCCTGTCCCAGGGTCAAAAGACTTTGGATCAGAACATACTCCCTAATTTATTCTGTAACATTTCATAACTTACGCAAAAACCCTTGGGAGGCCCTGTTGAACAAAAAGATCAAAGATATACCCAAAACTCCAGGAAACTGATATCTTTCCTCTTCTTAGCCACAAAACAAACCATTGCCCATTCCTGGCGTAAAGCATCACTAGATTTCTCCGAAGATAAACGCCGCATGAACTGGTATATGATAAACGAAAAACTCACCTCAGTAACAGAAGATAAATATGATAAATTCCTAAGCATATGGACCCCATGGATAAGTTATACCCTTCCTACGGCAGGAATGAACCTACCAACCTAAACATGCCCTCACGATGCCTTTGCCCCTACGGGCGGCAGTCCTGAGAGAGGGAACTTTTAAAATTCTGATGTAGTTTTTAATTTTCATTTGTTTAATGTATCATATTTAGGCCGGCTGTCCATGGGCGTTGCAAAGTGCCGCAGCAGATTTCCGCCGCGGGAGCCGCTGCCCGGGAGCAGGAGCTGCCGCCGAATCTCCGCCGGTCAGCCCTATCTAATAGATAGGCTGACCGCGGAGAATCAAGGGAATTCGCAGCATGCTGCGAACTGCCTGCCACGAGCAGAGAATCGCAATGATTCTCCGCTTGTGGACACAGGGCCGGCGCTTTCTATAGCAATTCTATGGAAAGCTTCAGCCTGCTCCAGCCTGAGTGATTCGCCGGCAATTTACCGACAGCGAATTCACTGTCGTGGACAGGGGGCCTTAATGTGCATATATTTTATTGATGATAAGCTTGAATTAATTGATGTAATAAATGATTGACGTGATAAAATAATGTAAGAGAACATTCACACTTCGCAGAATTGATGCAGATTTACCATTGGAGAAAACCCACCCCAAAATCCGTGGTGCAGACTTTGACGTGGATCCACAACAGACTTCACTCCTATATTTGAAAGAGTGATATCTGCTGCTCCTCATCACCTGTGTTTGACCCAATCCATTCCCACCTCATTCTCAAACTTCCTACTGTGCTCATCCCAGCCTTCACTCAGCTCTTTATCCTATCACTAACCTCAGTTGTCTTTTTATCTTCATTTAAACATTTAACCATCACATTTATCCTAAAGAATCTGTCCTCTATGTCCAGCTATCGCCCCATCTCACTGTGTGGGATTAACTCAAAATGCTGAGCAACCCATTATTCAGCCATCTACAATCTGGCCTCCGACCTCACAACTCCACTGAATGGCTTTAACCAAAGTCACTAATGGTCTTTTAGCTACACAATCCTCATGACATTATACTATACACTGCTCCTTCTATAGCTGTCCTCTTCCGTCTACATTATCATGTACTCATTTCTCCTAGAACTGTCCCCAGCTTTCTACATTACTCTGTTTCTTCTTGTAGACCTCCCCCTCTCCTGCTACATTTGTAGTGGCCTGAAAAAGGGCAATACATAGTGCTGCTTAGATGCGAGGATTGGTAATATAATCACCAGCCCCAAAGGTTTAATCTAAGTCATTTTGCACAGGCGATGCAGGTAACCTAGCAACTAATTAGGTCGTTTTTATTCAGCGGCACAGCATAGAGAAAATGCCTAGAGACTCAGCTGATGCAGCTAGCCTAGCAACCAAACAGGTTGTGGGGACAGAGGTGATATATAGGGGACACAACAGTGGCAGAGGGGAGAAAGGGAGAAGAAATAGAGAAGCAGAAAGAAGCAGAGAAGGAGACTCAGCTGTGTGTAGAGGGGAGTCTGCTGTCGCAGGGAGAAGAAGAGGAGATGCTGAGATGCAGAGGTCAAGAGAGATAAGAGAGAGAAGTGAGATGAGAAGAGGAAGATAAAGAGATGTAGATATAAAGAGATGTGAAGAAAAGAAATTCAGAGTAAGCTCCCAGTATATAAACGTGTTATACACAAATATCTTCATTGTTGCAAATGATATATAATTCACTGGTAATTCGCTGTTGTTCTGTGTGTGTTATCTCATCTCCCTGTCTGACTTAATAATAACACTGTGTTTACTACAAGTTAAGAAAAATATCTGGCTCTGTGTTATTCAGCTCCTCACTACTCACTACTTCAAATCGTGCCCAAGGGCACTGGCGTCTCGAACCAAATAAAAAGAAAACAATTATAATTACCCACTACTAAGCCCACCATACATTATTCTGTGCTTCTCCTTTTAGACCTCCCCTCCGCCTTCTACAACACTCTGTGCTGCACCTTCTAGGCCTCTTCTCCTCCTTCTACATTACCCTATGCTTCTCCTTCTAGACCTGTACTCCACCTTCCACTTCACTCTGTGCTCCTTTCTACACTTCTATTCCTCCTTTTATATTACTCTATATTTTTACTTCTAGACCTGTCTTCTGCTTTCGAAAAAGTTGTCCACTCTCTCTCCTGTAAAAAAAACAAAAAAACTCCCTTGTTCCTTGGTATTAAATGCTTGCCTTCTACTAGATCACATCATTACTTAATTACCAAACATTTAGTGTTTGCTAATCGCACACCACCTCAATGCCTTGCCCAGTCTCTGGTAGAGCCCTCAGGTCTTGGTCTTAGGACTCCGATTCTTCTCTATCTACACCTATGCTTAGGCCAGCATATAAAATGCCATGGCTTTCAATATCACATTTATGCTGATGACACTCAAATCTACCTTTCTGTCCCAGATGTCACGGCTCTGCTGTCCAGAATCCCAGATTGTCCATCAGTTATTTCCTTTCTCTTTATGCTTTTTAAAATTCAGCATGGAGAAAACACAAGTTTTCATCTTCCATTCATTTCACTCAACAGTCCCACCGGATTTATCAATCACAGTTAATGGCTCCATACTTTTCCCAGTCTCACTAGTCTGCTGCCTCAGGATAACTTTAATTCCACCCTGTCTTTCAAACCACACTTGTAAGCCCTCACCATCTCCTGCCATCTCCATCGTATAAACCATTTCTTCAATCTACTCTTTAATGTCAAGTCAACAAGAATACTGGAGCATGTCTACATCATCTCCAACCTAGACTAATGCATCCTCCTCCTCTGAGGCCTCCCATCTAACACGCCTCTACTTTCAATCCACCCTTAGCTCTGCTGACCAACCTCTCCCCTTGCTCAACTATTGCCTATCCCCATTACCAATCCCTTCACTGGTAACCATTCACATGGCTTAGTAGAACTGATGTGGGCTGGGTTGGTATGAATTTGATGGTGTGCAGCAGGTAGAACTCAGTCAAATGGGTTGAGATTAGGGCAAGTGGTGTGCATCTACTACGATAAACTAACTAATGCTGGGTCAGATGGAGTACAGGCAATACAGTAGACAGGCAAAACGTCAGAATGGGCAGTAGATTTGTAGACAGAAAAAAAAGCCAGGTCAATAGCATGGAATATTAGACACTCTCACTGTCTCAACATTGTGGAAGTAAATGACCGGAGGATAACCAGTTCTCACAGTCAACTGTCTGGTACCACAGGATGGGGATAACTAGCTGATCGATGGGGGGGGGGGGGGCTGACTGCTGGGATTCCCACCAATCCTCAGAACAGGGGTCCGACCTGTCCCTGGATAAATGGAGCACAGGGGCAGATGGACAGGGGATCCCTACACCAGCCCTCTCCTGTGTCCCTACCTACTTGCCCCCCTGGGCTAGGCCCCAGGGCAACAACGGGGTGATGGTCCCTGAGCTGGACTAGTGTCAGGGACCCCAAGAAGGAGGGACTGGGAGACAGACAGGTGGGAACCGTGAGCTGATTAGGTCAACGATAAGCCAACCAGAAAGTAGTCTAGAAAACAGGCAGGTCAGACCAAAAAGTCACGAGCGGAGTACAGGAGGGCAAAAACAGAAGCAGAGTCAAGTGCAAGCCGAGGTCAAACCAAAAGACACGGTCGGGGTACAGGAGGGCAAAGCAGAAGCAGAGTCAAATGCAAGCAGAGATCATATACACTATAGTTAGGTCAGAGATTGTGGGTGTAGTCAGAAACAAGTCAAAACAAACACTGGCACTGGAGTCTGGGCCAACAGGATTTATATGCAGACCTCCACGCCCAGAAGGGCGTGGATAAGTCACATGATGACTAGAGGGAGTCATAAATCCACCTCCCCCAGCGACGCATACCCAGCCGAGCACCGCGCGGCTGGCCAGCGGACTGGCGTGCCCACACAGGACGCGACGCCGGCCTCGCACAACCACCAGAGTGGGGGAACCCCGGACAGAGCCGCCAGCCCAGGCCCCAGCCATGCCAGGATGAGCAGCCTGCACCAACCGGACACCGGCACCCCTAGTGGTAACCCCATCTCTAACATACTGCTGCTTAATTGATTTCAATCAGAACTCAGGAGATTGTCCAGCGCTTGAACTATTTTGTCAATAGGGAATAACTAGTAATCCATCTATCTGTAGTCATAGAATCCTTAAGCTTTTAGGTTTTAGTTTTGAGCTCTCATCTCCTACATAAATATAACATTGATTGCTATCTCTGTACCGCAGGTTCTGTGTTGCGGCTTCCAAACGACAAGAACTACAACGACTCTGAGAAGTGTAATTCCTTGTCTAATCCGAGAGATCGGAGGAACATCATAATCAGAAATCAACGGCATAATCACAAATTGGGTGTGGGCACAAATATATATTCACTATAATAATGTAATAAATGATCTTGACTTTCCTGATTACGACAGACTTAGTGAGAAGAATAAACACAATGATATAATCAGATCTGTGTTGAGAGTTTATTCTCCAGGGTAATAATAAGTATAATGTGCTGGATCTGATGTGGTAACAATATATACATGGCTGAAGAATAAGGTCATTTAGAGCTGTGCAATAAATACTACTTCCACAAGGAGGCGGTTTATTTGATGAAACTGTACTATATGGCCAGAAGAGCAGTACATGGAGCTGAATGATAAATAACACGGAGTCCTGGTGTCTGCATCTTATCTGTTCATAGCAGGGAGATGTAGATGTCACTCCAGGCTCTGGTACCTGAGGGGGCCCCTTGCCACATAAGAATCCCAGACAGACTAGATGATGTTAGATGAGGGCTTTGTGGGCATAAAATTAGCACTTCCAGGACTCCCTGTTCTTTTATATGCTAAAAATAGTTGTTAATGGCATTGGCTGGATGTTGGGGGTTGTTGTCCTGCTGCAGAATACATTTTGAGTCAATTAGAAGACTTTTATTTGTTAAAACAATTCTTACTTTGCAGCATATTTTCCACACCAGCCTAAAACTTTTACACGTGGCAGCGTCCAAGAGGCAGACCCCCAGCCGAGGAGATGACAGGGTAGATAGGGATTTTTTGTGTCACAGGGCTCTACCATCTCCTCCCCGGGGGGTAGCTCCCGACCCACCCAAGTCACTGCTGGGGTAGGTCACAGAGAAAGGTAATAGGGAATTACCTTAATGTCCTTTGTCACTCGTGACGCCACAGTTCCGTGCTCTGTGGTGAATCTGGATGATGATAATAACTCAGTCCACATGCAGTGAAACTTTATGGACAAACTGGGAACGGTTGGTAATGTCAGTTTACTGTAAGTGGTTGAACTTCCACAAGATCAACAGTCTGGCACAGATACAACGAAACTGTTATGCACCTGTATCCTCAAAGGCCCCTCTTTAAGGCAGAGGTACCATAAGGATTGTGCTGGCTAGGATCTGCTGTACCACATAGGTTTCTAGCAGCACAGCCCCACAAATGTGGAATGATTGAGCTGGCTGGGTGTGGTGTTCTCCTGCTAGCCAATCACCACCAGTCTGTGTGCAGATAAATATCCACCCTCGGCAAGAGGAATCTGGTCTCCACTTACTCTATGGTTTGGTTCCCCTAGTGAGTAGTCATGTTTCCTTTGCAGTTTGCTCTTACGTTTATTTTCTGCCAGTTTCATGTCAGTTTGCTCTTACATTTATTTTCTGTTAGCTTGCTTCCTCTCTGCCATGCATCTGTCTGTTGCCAGCTCTATCTGGTCCTGTCTCTATGCCAGTTCTGTGTATTAACCCTTCAGGGATAGTCAGGTCCGAGGTTTCAGCGTGGGCCCGCCTTTATTGAGGTGATCGCCTTGCTTATTAGGTAGGGTCCTATCATGCCTCATTGTAGCTTGTGGGTCAGTTGTCTTGTTAGTGTAGGGACCACGAAACATGAGGACTCTTGATTGCTGGGATGACGGCTTAAGTGACTTGGCCAATTCACGAACTAATCCCTCGTATTAATATTACAGTAATTACATCTGTTATGTGTGCTGGTATGCAAGGTGAGTGTTTGGATCCTTTTGGCAGTCCCTATCCAGCTATCTCCGGTAATGTTCGTGCGGGCCCGATGCTCACTTGCCTGCACGAACGTAACAAAAATTAAGTAGTGTAACAGGGAGGATTCTCAGGGTACTCTGGACAATCCACAGTCCCAGTTATCTGTGTGATTCCATTCCTGATGACTCTCTCTCTCTATTACTCTCTACCGATCCACACTCACATATATTGGCCCTTGGGCTTCTGGCTATGCTGCTGCCCTTCTCACATACTCAGTAATTAAAGGTATTACTGGAACATTCTGGCTAGACTAGTCCCAGGCCAAGCAGTAGGAAATCGCTGATATATATCACACGGTCACATGACATACAACATGATGCATTTCTCAGACATTAACCCATTCAGTGCTGTGGAAGTGCAATACACATACTACATATAAGGCACTGACAAGACAATCAGTATGAGACAGACATATAACATTATGGAAATGCCCAGATAACCCTGAGCCACTACACACAGTGCTGTATATAAAAGCATACTGCTCTCTATGTAACATTTACAAAGCGCTTTTACAGACATTATGCATTTACATTTTAGGGTGATGTTTCAAATGCCAAATAGATCATTGATGTAGAATCCTGGGGTGGGACCATATGGTCTATTGTATGATATGGAAAGCACTTCGGTCTCAATTTCACAAGGTCTTTCTTTACTTCAGGATGTTACTTAAGGATGATAGAAAAACACGGTTGACCACACTTTTCTATCCTTCTAATTAGAGATGAGCTTGCTACTTGTTTGAGTATTAGGGTACTCGAGATACTCGTTACTTGAGACGAACAACACGCAGTACTCGCGTCAATTGCATTTCCCTTCTCCGCATGTTTAGCGCCATTTTCTAGCCAATAAACATGCAGGGAAGGCATTACCACTTCCTGCTGTGACGTGCCAAACCCCCCTCCCCCAGTAGTGAGTGGCTGGCAAGATCAGGTGACCGCTGGGTACTTAAACTGGTCCCGCTTGCGGCTCGCCTCAGACGCGTGCTGGCAGTGGCTACGGAGAGTGCTGATGCTTATACAGGGAAAGTGTTAGCGTAGGATCCTCTCTACAAAACCCCCAATGGTCCTTCTTAGGGCTACTCCTCATCGTGTGCATTACAGTTGTGGCTGGCTAGGAGCAGTAGTGCACCAATTTTTTGCATTAGACTGAGGTCTCACCATGAAACAGTATTCTCATATTTCCTTGGCCACTGCAAAGTTTTTAAGCTCTGCCACTGTGCAAAGCATCTCACAATACCCTTTCCTTGGGGGGGGTTGAGATAGCCGCAGTTACCAGCACTATCCACTCCATACAGCCTCTCTAATCTACAAATCTCTGCGAGTGGTAAATTACCCCTAGGTGTCAGCGCAAGACAGCTGGTTAATTTTTTCAAGTCACCACATAGAGCCTCCACTATCTACAAGTCTCTGTGTGCGGTGAATTAGCCACAGTTGTCAGCGCTGTACAGTGTGGTAATTTATTTGGGCCCTGCTCTAGCCTTAATCCGCCATGATGAGGAGTAGGGGGTAAGGGTTGAGGACGGGGATGCGGGCATCCAAGTGAGGGTGTGGGCACAGGCCGAGTTCCTGGGTGGGGTGAATCACAGCCGGTTGCTGAGGGATTAGGAGAGAGGCAGGTTTCTGGGCTCCCCAGATTCATATCACAATTTGCGGGTCCGCGTGGTAGACCTTTATTACAAACAGAGCAGTGCGAGTAGGTCCTGTCGTGGATGGCAGAAAACGCGTCCAGCAATGTATAGACCACCCAGTCTTCCACGCAGTCCCCTACTCCTGGCCTAGGGACTGCAACTCTGAATCCTCTGGCTGCTCCTCCTTCCTCCCAGCCTTCTCAGTCCATGAAAATGACATATTCTGAGCAGGCGGACTCCCACGAACTGTTCTCAGGTCCCTGCCATAAGTAGAAAAAAATGGTTCCTCTCTCACCTGAGGAGTTTGTCGTGACCGATGCCCAACCCTTGAGAAGTTCCCGGAGTCCGGGTGATGAGGATGGGGACTTACAGCAACTGTCTCAAGAGCTTTTTGTGGGTGAGGATGATGATGAGATACAGTTGTCTGTCAGTGAGGTAGTAATAAGGGCAGTAAGTCCGTGGGAGGAGCGCACAGAAGATTCGGAGAAAGAGCAGCTGGACGATGAGGTGACTGACCCGACCTGGTTTGCTAAGTCTACTGAGGACAGGGCTTCAGAGGGGGAGGCAAGTGCAGCAGCAGGACAGGTTGGAAGAGGCAGTGGAATGGCCAGGGGTAGAGGCAGGGCCAGAGCGAAGACTCCCCCAACTGTTTCCCAAAGCACCCCCTCGTGGCAAACCTCCGTGCAGAGGGCTAGGTGTTCAAAGGTGTGAATGTTTTTTAGTGAGAGCGCGGACAACCGACGAACAGTGGTGTGCAACCTGTGTCGCACCAAGATCAGCCATGGAGCCAAAACTACCAGCCTCACCACGACCAGTATGCGCAAGCATATGATGGCCAAGCACCCCACAAGGTGGGACGAAGGCCATTCACCGCCTCCGGGTCACACCGCTGCCTCTGCCCCTGTGCCACAGATCCAATCGCCCTCCCAGGACACAGACACAAGCACCTCCCGGCCTGCACCCACACCCTCCCCTCCACCGTCCTCCACTCCATCCGGCAATGTCTGTCAGCGCAGCGTTCAGCTGTCGCTAACACAAGCATTGGAGTGAAAGCGCAAATACGCCAGTGAGGGAGTACGTAGCCGATCGTACCACCATCCTCTGTGATGCCTCTGCTCAATACAACTATTGGGTGTCAAAGCTGGACACGTGGCACAAACTTGCGCTGTACGCCCTGGAGGTTCTGGCCTGCCCTGCCACTAGCGTCTTGTCAGAGAGGGTGTTTAGTGCAGCTGGGGGAATCATCACGGATAAGCATACCCACCTGTCAACTGCCAGTGTCGACATGCTTACACTCATAAAGATGAACAAAGGCTAGATTTCCCCAGACTTCTCTTCTCCACCGGCGGAAAGCAGCGGAACCTAATGATTATTTTTGCTGCAACAAGAGAAAAAAGCATTCTCTATCACCAGAAAAAAGGGGGAGTTAGCTTTGTCAATCACTCTTGGATATCACTACTCCTTCTCCTACTCCTCCTCCTAAAGCAGCATGTCATCACGCTGAACTGCCAATTTTTCTGCGGCCCCAAAAGGCTCTGTTTATAATTTTTTGTACAATTTTTTAAAGTTTCAAAAGTATTGATACTTTAACAAAAAACAATTTTATTTCACAGGGCTTCCTCCAGGCTCTGTTACAAATTAAGCAACAGCGAGCTGTATCTTTAAAAAATGTTTCTGGGTTTCACCTGCCCTCTCGGTTGAGCAATTTTTCAGGGGTGCACTTGTACTCTTGGTACACCAACTTTTCTGGCCCTCGCCTATACTGTTATCTAACTAATTTTTCCGGCCTACGCTCATGGTACACCAATGTTTCAGGTGTTCGCCTATACTCTTGCTACAGAAATGTTACAGGGGTCTGCCTATACTTCTGCTACAGGAATGTTACAGGGGTCTGCCTATACCTCTGCTACTGGAATGTTACAGGGGTCCGCAAATACTTCTGCTACAGAAATGTTACAGGGGTCTGCCTATACGTCTGCTACAGGAATGTTACTGGGGTCCGCCTTTACTTCTGCAACAGGAATGTTACTGGGGTCCGCCTTTACTTCTGCAACAGGAATGTTACAGGGATCTGCCTATACTTCTGCTACAGGAATGTTACTGGGGTCCGGCTATACTTTTACTACTGAAATGTTACTCGGGTCTGCCTATACTTCTGCTACAGGAATGTTACAGGGGTCTGCCTATACTTCTGCTACAGGAATGTTACAGGGGTCTGCCTATACTTCTGCTACAGGAACGTTACAGGGGTCTGCTTATACTTCTGCTACAGGAATGTTACTGGGGTCCGCCTAAATTTTTACTACACAAAAATGTTACTAGGGTCTGCCTATACTTCTGCAACAGGAATGTTACACGGGTCGGCCTATACTTCTGCTACAGGAATGTTACTGGAGTCCGCCTATACTTTTACTACAGAAATGTTACTGGGGTCTGCCTATACTCCTTCTAGAGGAATGTTACTGGGGTCTGCCCATACTTTTGCTACAGGAATGTTACAGGGGTCTGCCTATACTTCTGCTACAGGAATGTTACAGGGGTTTGCCTATACTTCTGCTACAGGAACGTTACTGGGGTCCGCCTATATTTTTACTACACAAAAATGTTACTGCGGTCTGTGTATACTTCTGCTACAGGAATGTTACAGGGGTCTGCCTATACTTCTGCTACAGGAATGTTACAGGGGTCTGCCTATACTTCTGCTACAGGAACGTTACAGGGGTCTGCTTATACTTCTGCTACAGGAATGTTACTGGGGTCCGCCTAAATTTTTACTACACAAAAATGTTACTAGGGTCTGCCTATACTTCTGCAACAGGAATGTTACACGGGTCGGCCTATACTTCTGCTACAGGAATGTTACTGGAGTCCGCCTATACTTTTACTACAGAAATGTTACTGGGGTCTGCCTATACTCCTTCTAGAGGAATGTTACTGGGGTCTGCCCATACTTTTGCTACAGGAATGTTACAGGGGTCTGCCTATACTTCTGCTACAGGAATGTTACAGGGGTTTGCCTATACTTCTGCTACAGGAACGTTACTGGGGTCCGCCTATATTTTTACTACACAAAAATGTTACTGCGGTCTGTGTATACTTCTGCTTCAGGAATGTTACAGGGGTCTGCCTATACTTCTGCTACAGGAATGTTACTGGAGTCCGCCTATACTTTTACTACAGAAATGTTACTGGGGTCTTCCCATACTTCTGCTAAAGAAATGTTACAGGGGTCTGCCTATATTTCTGCTACAGGAATGTTACAGGGGTCTGCCTATACTTCTGCTACAGTAAAGTTACAGAGGTCTGCTTATACTTCTGCTACAGGAATGTTACTGTGGTCTGCCTATTATTTTACTGCAGAAATGTTACTGGGGTCTGCCCATACCTTTGCTTCAGAAATGTTACAGGGGTTTGCCTATACTTTGAGTGCACAAAGACTTTCCATCGCAGTGTTTTATCTATCTAGCACAAATACACTGACTGATTAGGGCAGAAATGTGGTCCAAGGACGAGGTCCTTGGCAAGGTGAAACTCTGCCATGTTTGGGCACTCTGATTTCTTCCTGTGTAATACCATGTTTGTGCACTGACAGCATAGGCGAGCCCAAGGAACTGAAAGACTTCCTCTTGCGGTGTTGAGCTATCTGACACCAACACAGAATGAATAGTGTGTGGACCCATGTATTTTCCATTGCTATGTAACTCGCGGCACCTTGGGTCACACAAGGTGGATGCTGGGACCGAGCCTGACCCAGGGCCCGCTCACATACTTCCCACACAGACTATTGTGGGTCCTACCTCGGTTATGGTTTCTTGGCCTTGTTATGCCACCTCCTCCTCCTGCTTGGGGTCAGGGGATCAGCACTAGGCAACATGTATTAGCTCTCGTGTTACCACAGTTATCTGAGACACTGGTTTGGGCCAAACAAAAAAAGCATAACTGATTTAATGAGACGTTCACAGCTGTACTAGCACCGAAGTCCGCTTTATGCCCACTATTGCTGAGGGTGTGGGCAGAATACGAAGTCCTGGGGGAAATGCAACTGCGCCGGGTTTGGCCCGTTGAACTTCTTCCTGGTTCATCCAGTCTTTGGAGTGATGAAAGCAACCATAACTGATTTAATGAGACGTTCACAGGTGTACTAGCATCGGAGTCCACTTTATGCCCACGATTGCTGAGGGTGGGGACAGAGGACAAAGTCCTGGGGGAAATGCAACTGCGCCAGGTTTGTCCCGTGGAACTTCTTTCTGGTTCATCCAGTCTTTGGAGCAATGAAAGCAACCACAACTAATTTAATGAGACGTTCACAGGTGTAGTAGCATCGAAGTCCGCTTTATGCCAACGATTGCTGAGGGTGTGTGCAGAGGCCAAGGGCCTCGGCGGAGGGAAAGTCTGCCATGTTTGGGCACTGTAATTGCTTCATGTTTAATACTTTCCTTGGTTTTCATGGGTTCGCCTATGCTGTGGGTGCCCAAAGATTTCCCATTGCGGTGTTTTAGCTATCTGGCACAAATACACTGAATGACTTGGGTAGGGCACAGACCGTTTTCCTAGCGCGGTGTTCACCTATCTGACACCTACACAGAATAAATTGTGTGGGGAAACATGGATTTCCCATAGCTATGTAACTCACAGCAGCTTGGGTCACACAAGGTGGAGGCTGGGACCGAACCTGACCCAGGGCCCTCTGACGCGACCCAGGGCCCCCAGAGTACCGGTCAGGGTCTGGAATCATACCATTATGAAGATATTTTATAGCTTGGGAAACCTCATTCTCTGAAATGTCTCAGTTTACAAAGTTTCTTTGGGAAGGTGCAAGACTCGGTAACCATGCAGAATTCAAAAGTGGTGACCATTGTCAGAAATTGGTGTTGGGAATTGGTAATGTGCCGCGTAGAATTTTTCCTTATGTGCTTGTGTAAAATAATCAAATTCTGTCCACCACCCCACGTTCTCAAAAAAATTATCATCATGTAAGCTGAGTACCGGGGTGGGCTCCCCAGGATACAGCGAAGCCAGGGACAAGGAAAACGTCTCCGACACCAGTTCAGGCGCAAAACAAATTTTACTAAAGCACTGTGGCCTATGTGACCACAAACAATAGGTAACCCAACAAAATTCACATACACTCAGCCAGGTGGCTGAGGCCCTTGTGTTGTACAACGCTCTACTCCCCAAATGTGCGCTACGAAAATAGACTATGCTTTTACCTAAAAGGCAGGCTTCAATAAACCAGCCCCCTGTTACCTATTAATACTACTACTCAGGAACAAGGGAAGGGAGACTGATCTGAGTACCGGCGGTGCAGCACAACAGCTTACAAACTTAAGAACACTGACTCTATCCCCCCAAGCCCAATATAATAAGGAAAATGTATAAAGATCAAAAGAACAGCGGCTATATAGCCAGATGAATGGTCCCAGAAGCTTCTTACTGAACAGCTGGATGTGGCATGCCAGCCACTATTCCGATCCTGCTGACGTGTGCATGCCAGCCACTACGCAGATCCCGCTAAAGTGTGGCCTGACACGGTCCATAACCCTATCTAGTCTAACTAAAGGCCAAAACACAGTCCCCAGTAACTTGGCGCCAAAATATGGTGTCTTGCGTGTACGTAGTTTTCTTACTGGTCCTGTGTACTGTATGATCAGTCAAAGTGTCCAGATGGATAAGGGGCCCCTCCAGAAAAGCGTGTGGTACCGCCGAGAGCTGTTACTCACTTCCTCAGCGACATCCAGTATTATTCACACAATATTCAGTCTCGCTCCGGTTATTCGGCAACATCCCCGGCTCCAAGTCTTCTCCCATCCGGCGGGCATCTGGTGAGAATCTGAATCCACTCCGCTCTGCTGCAGCTCCAGTCCCCTCAGGACACTTCCCTCGCTCAGGACACAACCTCCTTCCCTCTTCCATAGCTCCACTGAGATGTCTCCCTGGACCAACTGTCACCTTCCAGTGTACATACGCTTTTAAATTTTCTTTCCTTCCACGTGCACGGTGTAACCAGGCAACGGGTGCTCTAATCACAGGCTACCATGGTGCTGTCACCTCCCAGCTTGATCATAATCTTTTTGTAGAACAGCGACCTCTTATGGACAAATAATAAAACACACAGCAGAGGACTATATACAGTAACAAGAACAATGTACACATATTGGAGGCTGTCTCACCCTCTCACATAAATGCAACCCTTTTTACTTTGGCCAATATCTATGGTCCGAACTCTGCCCAAATAAAACTCTTAAACAAAATTTTCAAAAAAGTAAGGAGCCTCGAGGTAGGAAAACATTATTTGTGGAGATTTCAAAATTGTACTCAATAAAAATCTAGACTCCACAGGACGATCAGCTCGATACACCCCGATATTGTCCCCCTGGCTCTAGAGAGAAGCCCTCTTTGATGCATTCAGGTGTTTAAATGCTTCAGCCAGGGAATTTACTTTCTATGTATCTAGGCATAAATCCTTCTCCAGAATAGATATGGACTTGGTGGATAGATAGACCCTACCTCTTCCCGTATAGGGGTGATGACCGTCCGATCATGCGCCAATAGAGATCTCCCTGAATTTCAACAATGATAGGGGAGCAGCTAGATCGTGGAGAGATAATCGATTCTTGATGAAAATCCCAAAAAATAAAGAAAGTGTTCTATCCGCCCTTAACAGATGTTTTAAACTTAATGTCACCCCAGTTGCAAGCCCTCTCATGGTCTGAAATGCCCATAAGGCATGCATCAGAGGAATCCTTATTAAACTTTGCGCCCAGCATGAAAGAAAGAAAAATGCGCAACCTAAAGAAGTAACAGATAATATTGCTGCCACTGAATCCCACCTTTCGCAATCCCCTACACAAACCCTTCACAATCACCTATTTCACCTGAGACAGAGCCTTAAGTCCCTCTTGATAAAGGATTATAACAAAGAGATGCAGAACTCCCGCTCTACCCCCTATATCTCGGTTAATAAACCCTCAAGATTGATGGCAAAGTTAGTTAAAAAATGGAGAATAAGGTCTAAAATTCCCCACTTAGTATCAATAGACGGATCTAATAGAAAAATTGTCCACCCTAAATTGATCGCAGACGAGTTTAAAACATTTTATGGCCATTTATACAACCTTAAAGATGATTCCTTCACCCCCCAGGCAAACCAACAAATAATAAATAAATTCCTCAAAAACCTCAACCGTTCTCACCTTTCAGATCCCCAATTAGATAAATTAAATTCTCCTTTATTGACTTTAGAAATTCTTGACACAATCTAATCTCTGAAGACCCAAAAATCTGCAGGTCCGGATGGATTCTCTAACGATTAAAATAAACTCTTTTCTAGCACTTTGGCCCCTCAGATGACTCACACTTTCTCCCAAAGTATAGACTTGGATTAACTGCCCTCAGAGATGCTAGCAGCCACAATTGTCACGGTCCCCAAACCGGGAAAACACCCCTTGACCCCAGCTAATTTTTGCCCTCTCTCACTTTTGAATTCTGACGTGGAGATCTACGCAAAACTCCTATCCCAAGTACTCCTTAAGATTCTTCCATCAATCATACACTCTGACTAGTTGGGCTTCACTAAAGGATGCCAGGCCCCTGATGGTACCAGAAGAATTCTTGACATCCTAGCAAAAATCGAATTGCCTGCAATTCTGGTTGCCTTAGACGCCGAGAAGGCATTCAATAGGATTCACTGGGGTTTTGCCTTCTCCACATTGGAGAAATTTGGTTTCAGGGGGAATATTTTAAATGCTATCAGAGCCCTCTACACTACCCCCTCAGCCGGAGTTTTGGTGGATGGCACGCTCTCTGATGCATTTAACATCACTAATGGGACTAGGCAAGGTTGCCCGCTATTCCCACTCCTTGTTACTTTAGTTATTGAACCCTTGTCAGAACTCCTTAAATCCTCACCTGATATTTACAGGGTACAGGCTGGGCTATGCCAACATAAAATTGGAGATAAGAGCTGCTTGTCAAATAATTAATACTTTCCAAACATGTCTCATATTACAAACTGAATATCAACAAATCATTAATTATGGGCATACATATCAAAGAAGATCTGAAAAGAGATATAGTAAAAGAATTTACATTTGTTTGGCAGGAAAATAGCATTCCTGACTTAGGAATCAAATTATGTTTCCCCTTAAAAAATATTGCAGAGGTTAATTATACTCAACTCTATGTGGATCTCCAGCAACAAATTGATTCATTTAAACAGCGCTGTACCACATAGATGAGCCGTATGGTTTTATATAAAATGATGATTCTCCCGAAAATCCTATATTATTTCTGAACCCTCCCAGTCCCCATCCCCCAAATGCCAGTTACTAAATACCAGAAAAAACTCTCAGATTATGTCTGGAAAGGCAGAAACCTAGGAGCAGCCTCTCAATATTCTCTCTCCGCCGCACTCAGGGAGGTGCAGATGTGCACAATGTAGAGGGTTACCGAGTATCAACAATACTCCTGTAACTAGTTGGCCTACCATGGAATCGGAATCTATAAACTTCAGATCCCTTAGGTCGCTTTTGATTGCGGTGACTTTAGAAGCAAAATCTGACTCCTTGAAATTGCTTCTGGTGATACTTAAAGTTCCACCCACTGTAGAGGCGTTTCTGGGAGCCTGGAAAAGATGGTGCTCTTGCATTAATAGAGACTCTTCACGCCCACTTGGGTATATTTTCCTGGAGGTATTGAATTATTTTATTTCAGATCTTAATATTAAAACATGGGTGGGCAGGGGTATTAAAAACATTTAGAATCTTTTAAAGAATGATTAGCCTAAGTCCTTTGCCTCCTTGAAAGAAGAATTTAATCTAGATAATTCTGAATTTATCAGCTATTGTCAGATACAGTCAATGTTAATAGCCACTCGAATCCATAAAATCTCTATAGCAGAGTTGATGGTAGTCCATTGTCTAGGTCTTTTAGATGAGTCATTGGGTAAAAGGATGAGATTCTACTATGATAACTTGGTGGGTAATCTGAGACTAGCAAAGAAAGGTAATTTGCTTAACTAGGAAAGAGATCTAGGAGAAACAATTACTACAGGTAAATGGCCTCTAGACTGGCTGCTCAGGCTTCTGGAGTTGCAAACCTACTAGAAACCCAAATAAAATTAGTAACAAGATGGTACCTGACCCCATCCCAATTAGCGAGATGAGGGCTGTGTCAGACTGATGTGTGCTAGAGAGGCTGCCGTAAAAGGCTGCCCCATCCTGAGGACATACTGAAATGAGGTTCTATCACTTATAAAGTGTATTCTGGGAGTGTGGGCCCCACACGACCCAAAATATATGTTGCTACTTTTGGATATGGATGGCATCTCTTCGCCTCAAAAGGAGCTGCTGGCCCATATTTTAATGGCTGCCAAGCTCCTCATCACGAGACTCTGGAAATCACATAACCCACCAACAAAGACTGAATTAAGTAAGCTTATATCAGAACCCAGTATATATGAAAAGATCTTAGCTCTCCGTAACAATGCAATCTCAAAATAAAATAATATGTGGAACCCATGGACTACCCACTTCCCTACATAAATATTCTGACCTCCCCCACACCCCCGGTTTATCCCCTTACCCCCTCAGTTGCTCCCTGGTGACCCATACGTCATCCGGGATTACCCGGACACGTGACCACACCACGGGATTACACATCGACTGGTGGGTGGTCACTAGCAGGTGGCCACTCCCCTTGAGGTCGCTCTAATCCAGCAAACGGGGCGCCTGCAGTGATGCGGATACACACGTGATACTGACGTCACCAGGGATTTCCCGGAAGTAGTACCGCTCCAAATTTGGCGCCTTCCCCTCCCTCGTCCACTCCCCCGACCCTCCCCCTTACACAAACGGGATTCGTTACAGCACACATCAACTTTCAGGTAATCCTTATATAATTGCATGTTTTTATGTGGTTTATACACTTGAAAAAGGCCTTCAGGCCGAAACGTGTTGTGTATACCCTGATTGCACAGAATAAAAGTTGTGAAAATACCTCTGCTGCCGCTGGCTTACATCTCTGTGGTATAAGCGAATCCTGGATTGGGAGGCGCCTGGGCTTTAGGCGCCTCCACAGAGTAAGTCCCACCCTCCTTTATCTACACTTATATACATTATATTGGTGTGAGCGCTGAGGAGTTTTTTTTTTTTCTTTTTGTCTTGTCATTGCATTACCTCCTTCACGCTGTGAATGGAGTTTCCTCTGGCTGCCGTCTCATTAGTAACATGAGATTCCTTTGGAGCACCGCTAATAGCTCTGGCTCTATCTGAAAAGATCGACCGTCAACCATAGAACCATCTCGCAGGATCACCATAGTGTCGACATCTCCGCAGTGAGCGCTCTCCTAAACATATCTCTCATAATTAAAATATTGATATATCTGTTTTCTCATAACCCAGGTCTACATATATCTTACAAATGCTATTTGTTACTCTTTGTGATTATATAACAGAATTGATCTAACCTGAGACAAGCCTGATTTACAATATGATGGAACTGATATGACCTTTAGAGTTGAAGCCAAGTGCCTGAGTGAACCTGTCTGCCTTGCATTGTTGGCACCCCTATTCTCACCTGAAATGTACTTTGCCACATAAATATTTGAGCACACATTTTATTACTAAATGACACAAGGACATTCCAGATAGTGGTTTTATTTCCAAGTTGCCTTTAGCTCAAACACACAAACCTGTCAACATTATTTTCTAAAAAGCCCAAATCAGTAACCTATGGCGTCCCTTAGATGGTGAGCATTGTAGAAGCTCTTTTCACAACACTGAGGTCACCAGAAAGTTGTTTTTTTTAATGTGGACTTCTGCAAACTGGGCATGCTTTATAAATCATAGTATCTTGTTGAATTGTAGCCCGGGGCAAATCAGCATAAGTATGGTTTTTTTTGAAAATACTGAAAGAGGGAGAGGGTTTTCTCTGTTACTCATCAGGTCCCTGTGATGTGATTGCAAGATGTTGCGGGTTGTTGAGGCATCCTGAGGCTTGATAATGGTCTCAGGACTGCCATCCATGGTGGCTTATGAGGCTCTGCCAGAGGCAGGGTCTCATAAGCCATTGCATTGCAATATTGAGGTACTGCAGTGTATTATAGGAGGAGTCTTTCCTAATAACATTCATGTACCCTAGTGGGACAAAAACAAAAAGGAACAAAAGTTTATAAAGAAATCGTAAAAATATATATAAAATAAAAAAGTTAAATACCTCACCTTTACCTCCCTACCATGTATAGAAAGAAATCACCAAATCAGCATGTTCATAATGACCCAGTAAAAGAGTTAGCATATTATTTAACCTGCTTGGTAAATGCTGTGAAAAGAACATATTAAAAATATGGACAAACTATCAAGTTTTGCAGATCACTTGCCTCACAATATACGGTATAGAAAGCATTCAATGGATCACATAATATGTAGAGATGAGCGAACGTACTCGTCCGAGCTTGATACTTGTTCGAGTATTAGCGTGTTCGAGATGCTCGTTACTCGTAACCAGTACCACGCGATGTTCGGGTTACTTTCACTTTCATCTCTGAGACGTTAGCGCGCTTTTCTGGCCAATTGAAAGACAGGGAAGGCATTACAACTTCCCCTTGCGACGTTCAAGCCCTATACCACCCCCCTGCAGTGAGTGGCTGGGGAGATCAGGTGTCACCCGAGTATAAAAGTTGGCCCCTCCCGCGGCTCGCCACAGATGCGTTCTCACTTAGCTGAGGGAAAGTGCTGCTGCTGGTGCTGCTGCTATAGGGAGAGTGTTAGGAGTTATTATAGGCTTCAGGAACCCCAACGGTCCTTCTTAGGGCCACATCTAACCGTGTGCAGTACTGTGGAGGCTGCTTTTTGCAGTGTTGCACTTTTTTTTTTTTTTTTGGTATATCGGCCATGCAGAGCATTGCGCCCTGCAGTAATACTCCAGGGACAGAAGCGCTTAGGCAGGGACAGAAGACATATTGATTGAATATAGGCAGTGGGCCTTTTCTAAAAAATATTGGGCAAAAAATCTATTTGGCCTGCCTGTCACTGTGCTCAGTGTTCTGGGTCTGTGTGTGCTGGGTGTAGTAGTTCTACAACAAAATCATACGCAGCCAGCTAAGTGTTACAGCAGGCTTGCGCAAAATTATTTCCTGGCGTTCCGTAAGCGAAGTCAGCCTCCAACCACAAGCCAATAAGCGGCACATTTAATTACAGCGTTCTGTTTCTGCATTACTGGTAATACAGCATGCTGAGGGGTAGGGGTAGGCCTAGAGGACGTGGACGCGGGCAAGGACGCGGAGGCCCAAGTCAGGGTGTGGGCACAGGCCGAGCCAGTGCGGTGGCCAGGGGTAGAGGCAGGGCCAGACCGAATAATCCGCCAACTGTTTCCCAAAACGCCCCCTCGCGCCATGCCACCCTGCAGAGGCCGAGGTGCTCTACAGTGTGGCAGTTTTTCACAGAGACGCCTGACGACCGACGAACAGTGGTGTGCAACCTTTGTCGCGCCAAGATCAGCTGGGGAGGCACCACCACCAGCATGCGCAGGCATATGATGGCCAAGCACCCCACAAGGTGGGACGAAGGCCGTTCACCACCTCCGGTTTGCACCACTGCCTCTACCCCTGTGCCCCAACCTGCCACTGAGATCCAACCCCCCTCTGAGGACACAGGCACTACCGTCTCCTGGCCTGCACCCACACCCTCACCTCTGCTGTCCTCGGCTCCATCCAGCAATGTCTCTCAGCGCAGCGTCCAAACGTCGCTAGCGCCACTGTTTGAGCGCGAGCACAAGTACGCCGCCACGCACCCGCACGCTCAAGCGTTAAACGTGCACATTGCCAAATTGATCAGCCTGGAGATGCTGTCGTATAGGCTTGTGGAAACGGAGGCTTTCAAAAGCATGATGGCGGCGGCGGCCCCGCGCTACTCGGTTCCCAGTCGCCACTACTTTTCCCGATGTGCCGTCCCAGCCCTGCACGACCACGTCTCCCGCAACATTGTACGCGCCCTCACCAACGCGGTTACTGCCAAGGTCCACTTAACAACAGACACGTGGACAAGCACAGGCGGGCAGGGCCACTATATCTCCCTGACGGCACATTGGGTGAATTTAGTGGAGGCTGGAGGACAGAGTCAGAGCCTGGGACCGCTCACGTCCTACCCACCCCCCGAATTGCGTGCCCCAGGTCGGTGGTGGTATCTGCGGCGGTGTATGCTTCCTCCACTAAACCACCCTCCTCCTCCTCCTCCTACGCAACCTCTGTCTCGCAATCAAGATGTGTGAGCAGCAGCACGTCGCCAGCAGTCAGTGTCACGCGGCGTGGCAGCACAGCGGTGGGCAAGCGTCAGCAGGCCGTGCTGAAACTACTCAGCTTAGGAGAGAAGAGGCACACGGCCCACGAACTGCTGCAGGGTCTGACAGAGCAGACCGACCGCTGGCTTGCGCCGCTGAGCCTCCAACCGGGCATGGTCGTGTGTGACAACGGCCGTAACCTGGTGGCAGCTCTGCAGCTCGGCAGCCTCACGCACGTGTCATGCCTGGCCCATGTCTTTAATTTGGTGGTTCAGCGCTTTCTGAAAAGCTACCCACACTTGTCATACCTGCTCGGAAAGGTGCGCCAGCTCTGCGCACATTTCCGCAAGTCCCACACGCACGCTGCGACCCTGCGGACACTGCAACATCGGTTTCATCTGCCAGTGCACCGATTGCTGTGCGACGTGCCCACACAGTGGAACTCTACGCTCCACATGTTGGCCAGGCTCTATGAGCAGCGTAGAGCTATTGTGGAATACCAACTCCAACATGGGCGGCGTAGTGGGAGTCAGCTTCCTCAATTATTTACAGAAGAGTGGGCCTGGTTGGCAGATATCTGCCAGGTCCTTGGAAAGTTTGAGGAGTCTACCCAGATGGTGAGCGGGGATGCTGCAATCATTAGCGTCACCATTCCTCTGCTATGCCTCTTAAGAAGTTCCCTGCAAAGAATAAAGGCAGACGCTTTGGAATCGGAAACGGAGGCGGGGGAAGACAGTATGTTGCTGGATAGTCAGAGCAACCTCATGTCTATATCTCAGCGCATTGAGGAGGAGGGGGAGGAGCATGAGGAGGAGGGGGAAGAGACAGCTTGGCCCACTGCTGAGGGGACAGATGCTGCTTGCCTGTCATCCTTTCAGCGTGTATGGCCAGAGGAGGAGGAGGAGGAGGAGGAGGAGGGGGAGGAGCATGAGGAGGGAGGGGAAGAGACAGCTTGGCCCACTGCTGAGGGTACAGATGCAGCTTGCCTGTCATCCTTTCAGCGTGTATGGCCAGAGGAGGAGGAGGAGGATCCTGAAAGTGATCTTCCGAGTGAGGACAGCCATGTGTTGCGTACAGGTACCCTGGCACACATGGCTGACTTCATGTTAGGATGCCTTTCTCGTGACCCTCGCGTTACACACATTCTGGCCACCACGGATTACTGGGTGTACACACTGCTCGACCCACGGTATAAGGAGAGCCTTTCCACTCTAATTCCCGAAGAGGAAAGGGGTTCGAGAATGATGCTATACCACAGGGCGCTGGTGGACAAATTGATGGTAAACTTCCCATCCGACAGCGCTAGTGGCCGAAGGCGCATTTCCGCGGCCCAGGTAGCAGGGGAGGCGCAGAGATCAGGCAGCATGTACAGCGCAGGCAGGGGAACACTCTCTAAGGCCTTTGACGGCTTTAGGGCTCCCCAGCAAGACTGTGTCACCGGTCCCCAGTCAAGGCTGAGTTGGCGGGAGCACTGTAAAAGGATGGTGAGGGAGTACGTAGCCGATCGCACGACCATCCTCGGTGACGCCTCTGCCCCCTACAACTACTGGGTGTTGAAGCTGGACACGTGGCCTAAACTCGCGCTGTATGCCCTGGAGGTGCTTGCTTGTCCTGCGGCTAGCGTCTTGTCAGAGAGTGTGTTTAGTGTGGCTGGGGGAATCATCACGGATAAGCGTACCCACCTGTCAACCGACAGTGCCGACAGGCTTACACTCATCAAGATGAACAAAGCCTGGATTTCCCCAGACTTCTCTTCTCCACCAGCGGACAGCAGCGATACCTAAACAATGCGTTGGCTGCACCCGCAGATGGAAGCATCGTTCTCTATCACCATCCAAAACGGGGACCTTTTTGCTTCATCTATCTGTGTATAATATTCCTCCTCCTCTGCCTGGTCCTCCTCCTGAAACCTCACATAATCACGCCGAACGGGCAATTTTTCTTAGGCCCACAAGGCTCAGTCATATAATTTTTCTAAACAATTTTTATACTTTTCAATGCTCATTAAAGCGTTGAAACTTTCACCTCAACCAATTTTTATTTTTACTGGGCTGCCTCCTGGCCTAGTTACCAATTAAGCCACATTAACCAAAGCGATTAATGGGTTTCACCTGCCCTCTTGGTTGGGCATGGGCAATTTTTCTGAGGTACATTAGTACTGTTGGTACACCAATTTTTTGGGGCCCTCGCCTACAGTGTAATCCAATTAATTTTTTGCCCACCTGCATTAAAGCTGATGTTACATCAGCTGTGTTGGGCACTGCAATGGGATATATTTATGTACCGCCGGTGGCTTCCTGGCACCCACCCATGCTGTCGGTCCACACGGAGTTGTAACTGCATATGTCCACTTCTAATGAACCCCGGTCTGACTGGGGCATGCAGTGTGGGCCGAAGACCACCTGCATTAAACATGACATTCTTACCTCAGCTGTGATGGGCACTGCAATGGGATATATTAATCTACAGCCGGTGGGTTCCAGGGAGCCACCCATGCTGTGGGTCCACAGGGAGTTGTAAATGCATCTGTCCACTTCTAAAGAACCCCGGTCTGACTGGGCCATGCAGTGTGGGCCGAAGCCCACCTGCATTAAACATGAATTTATTACCTCAGCTGTGATGGGCAATGCAATGGGATATATTTATCTACCGCCGGTGGCTTCCTGGCACCCACCCATGCTGTTGGTCCACACGGAGTTGTAACTGCATCTGTCCACTTCTAAAGAACCCCGGTCTGACTGGGCCATGCAGTGTGGGCCGAAGCCCACCTGCATTAAACATGACATTATTACCTCAGCTGTGATGGGCAATGCAATGGGATATATTAATGTACAGCCGGTGGGTTCCAGGGAGCCACCCATGCTGTGGGTGCACACGGAATTCCCATTGCGGAGTTGTACCTGCCTGTGACTATTTATAAAAAACCACGGTCTGACTGGTGCATGCAGACACCTTGACAGAATGAATAGTGTGTGGCACATAGGTTCCCCATTGCTATGCCCACGTGTGCAGCTCCAGATGGAGGTGGCACAGGATTGCATTTCTCATTGCTTCTGTACAGCATTGTGGACTATCGCCCCACCCCTTTTAAAGAGAGTCGCTGCCTAGCCGTGCCAACCCTCTGCAGTGTGTGCCTGCTTTTCCTCTGGCAGACGCACTTATAAATAGACATGAGGGTGGCGTGGCATGAGGGCAGCTGAAGGCTGGGCAGGCACAGTTTGGTGTGCGCTGTGGACACTGGGTCGTGGGGGGGGGTTGGGCAGCATGTAACACAGGAGAAGTGGCAGCGGAGTGTCATGCAGGCAGTGATTGTGCTTTGTTGGAGGTAGTGTGGTGCTTAGCTAAGGTATCCATTGCTAATGAGGGCTTTTCAGAAGTAAAATTTGTTGAGGGGGGGGGGGCACTCTTGACGCTATTGTGGCTTAATAGTGGGACCTGGGAACTTGAGATGCAGCCCAACATGTAGCCCCTTGCCTGCCCTATCCGTTGCTGTGTCGTTCCCATCACTTTCTTGAATTGCCCAGATTTTCACAAATGAAAACATTAGCGAGCATCGGCGATATACAAAAATGCTCTGGTCGCCCATTGACTTCAATGGGGTTCGTTATTTGAAACGAACCCTCGAGCATCGCGAAAAGTTCGCCTCGAGTAACGAGCACCTGAGCATTTTGGTGCTCGCTCATCTCTAATAATATGCCATTAAAAAGCGCAACTCGTTCTGCAACAACAAAAAAAAGCCATCACACAGCACCACTGATGGGGAAAAAATGTTAGAGGACTTTGCAGCGACACAAAAAACCCCACAGAAGTGTGTAAAAATAGCAAAACATAAAAGTTATATATATATTTGATTCAATTTTCATTCGGTTTAAATAATTATTTATACCATACAGGGAATACTGTTGACAAATAAAAAGCATGCCAGAATTACCAATTTTGTCTCCAGAAAAAAAGGAATAAAAAGTGATCAAAATGTAAAATGTTCCCAAACATTGGATCAATGAAGAGTAGAACTCATCCTGCAAAAACCATGCCCCACAAAGCTCTGTTGAGGGAAAAATAAAAAATGTAATGGCTCTTGAAAAGCAGTGACTCATAAGCTAATTTGTTCATTTAAAAGAACTATATAAACTTGGTATCACCAGAATCACACTGTATAAGAGAATGCTGTTATAACATTATTTAGGGTGGCTTCACACAAGCGCGTGCGTACATATGTGCACACCCCTGTACGCGCAAAAACAAGTGTGTATACAGGTGCGCATTGCCTTCAATGGAGCTGCAGCTGCTGCCAGTGGCTCCATTGAAGGCAGTAGTCTGCTGGCACCGCTTAATTCTTTTTCCGGGAAGAGCTTTAAATATAAGCTCTTCCCTGAAAAGCAACCATTTTAGTGTAAAAAAAAAAATTAAAAAAAAATATTATTTATATATATATATATATATATATATATATATACATATATATATATATATATATATATATATATATATATATACACACACACACATACACTTACATGTCCACCACTGCCAAGAGCGGCAGACATTTTCTTCATCCCTAGGGGGAATAAAGAATTCCCTGCTGCACCTGTCACAGATGTGACAGATGCAGCAAAGGAGTTCTTCATCCCTGCGGGGAATAAAGAATTCCGTATGACAGCTGTCACAGATGACAGCTGTGGTAGGGGATCCAGCTGCCGGCATCCTGTAATTGTTTTTCAGAAAAGGGCTTTAACCCCTTCACGACCAATGACGTACCGGTACGTCATGGAGCGTCGGGGTATGTATGAAGAGAGGTTGCGTAGCAACCTCTCCTCATGCAGTGCAGACGTCAGCTGTTTATAACAGCTGACACCCGCGGGCAATAGCCGCGAGCGGCCGAGCTGCCGATCGCGGCTATTAACCATTTAAATGTCGCTGTCAATTCTGAATGCAGCATTCATTCACCAATGGAACACAGACTAATGGATGACGTTAAACATGTAAGCCGGGACAGTAATGGGTAGTATCAGGAATGGATTTCCTTAGCAGATGACTAAAACCAAAAGGACCTTGTTACTTATACCTGAAGTGAAGGAGTGTAACCTATTAAAACCAAGATTCCTTGGGTATTGGTAACACATTTTGACACTAATGACCCTTTAAGACAATGGAAGATTGCACATGTACATGAGTCCTAGCACAACAGTGAGTGCAATGCAAGAGAATGACCGAGGGGAAGAAGCCAGGCAACACAAAAGGCACGTCTATGGGTCAAGACAACCGGGACTAGATTAGGTTTCTTAAACAGATGGTGAGCATCCCATTTACCATCCAGAATCCTATGGTACAGCTCTATAAACCCGTTCTTGGTGTGTATGAGTTCTTTCATACTTTTGGACTATAGATGTACTATAAATATTTCATACTAGTGCATTAGACCTGTTAAACAGTAACAATGATATACGTCTTTTAGCTGTTCAGCCAATAGGGCCATGAGTTGGGTTATTTAAGGGGAAATTGGTTTATAGTTGGTCATATTGATGTACTGCCATGTAATCAGCCATCTCACTGCTAATCTACTGTTTATATTTATCATGGTTTAGCAGGTTTTACAATCAGAGAGCCATACCTTTACAGCAGATATGAGATATGTGAATAAGGTGATTAAGAGATATATTCTTTACAAGCATCAAAAAAAGACGATAGAGAAATATTTAAGAGCTTTCCGATTATATCATGCTAAAGTCAGTAGAAGTCCAACCCCAGAGTCAGGTCATGGCTCTGCTATGTTGCTAGGGTAGTGGGCAAGTGAAGTTGTTCAATGTACTATGTCATGGGTTAGGCCGCCTGCACACAAGCGGAAATCCTGCCGCGGGATTTCCCGCGGGATTTCCGCCGCTGAAAGTTTGCATAGGAGTGCATTAAAATACGCACTCCTATGCAGACGGCCGTGGTTTGGCCGCGCGAAATCTCGCGCGGCAAACAAACCGTGGCATGTCCTAATTTTCCGCGGGGCACGCACTCACCCGGCCGCCGACTCCGGTCTGCGCATGCGCCGGCTGCTCGGCAGCCGGCACATGAAAGAGCCGGGGCCGCCAGGCGCGGGTGAGCACGCGCTCGTCCCTGCAGGCGCTCGGGTTGGATCGCACGGCGAGAATTCTCGCTGCCGGATCCGACCCGCTCGTCTGCAGGCGGCCTTACTTGCAAATTGTAGCCTGTATAGGCATTTTTGGCAGAGGTGTCTCATTGCAGACCCTTCACTGTTCCTTAATCATCCACTTCAGGCCGCATTCATATGGGCGAAAAAATTGTGCAATTTTGTTGCAATGTGGCGGCAGTACAATTTTCATGTATGTGAAGCCCATGCTTTCCAATGGGTTTCTTCACATTAGCGATGTTCTGTAGGCTGCTACATTACTAGAAAAAAATCATGGCATGTTCCATGTTTTAAAAATAAACCCTAGCGGCATTTAAAAACAAAACAACAATAGATTACCTAACAGGCGCTGTCCACTCCGCCACACCTCTCCTCTGGCAGTTGAATGTCTCGGATTTGTTTATTGAGCACTGCAGTGATTGGCTGAGCCATGGCACCCAAGAACCAATCAGAGCCAGCGCTTCCTGGATGCGGAATTTTTGAACCCCATGACCAGGAAGCGCTGGCTGAAGACTACAAAGACTACAAAGTGCAGCAGTCCGGACAGCGCCTGTGAGGTAATGTTTTTTTTTTTCTTTTGTGGACACGGGGCCGGCGCTTTCCATAGCAATGCTATGAAAAGCTTCAGACGGCGTAATTCGCCGGCGGTTTACTGCCGGCGAAATCACTGCCGTGGATAGGGGGCCTAATTCTATGGAATGCGAATCAACCAGCTCTGCTATAAAGCTCAAACCATCTACTAATTGCTAGTTCTCCTATTACACCAAATCTAAATGTATTTAACAATCATCAAAAAAGCTTCAGGGCATCTTCAGATGATGGTATGAACAATTGTGCACGCTTCAGCGCGATATATCTGTGCAGCAAACAAGGTTATTTGCGTGGGTATCAGCTCATTGTTCTGTACTTTTTGCGTATCCAGGACGTTTACATCTGTGCACAAAACATCCGCACCCTGATTTAAAAGGCTACTTAGTCAAATGAGGTACATAATTAACGGAATTACGGAGCATATTGCTGTTTTCAGGATGCATTTGTGTACCTCCCATAGACTCCTATGGCGGCCTTTGCTGTGCAATGCGCAGAAAAATAAAGCAGGTCCTATTTTTTTGCCCACATGTTGTTGAATGAAGCCATTGACATCAGACTTCTGGGTCCCAGCGGCCTGTAGTGGCCTTACCAGGCCAGCAGCGCTGCACCTGACCGGGCCGCTGGGACCCAGAGGCCAGGGATCGCTGACTGTGGGAAGCCTTCAGAGGAGGTGAGGGGGAGCACCGCACAGTATAAAATCAGCTGTGGGAACAAGGCTGATTTTCAGTTAAAATATGTACTAATGGTACAGATTTTGACAGTTTTTTTTAGATGCAGAATTCGCTGCAGAAATTCAACTGCGGAAATTCCGCAGCATTTCCGGCATGTGTAAACATCTCCTGAGTCAGTTTGAGGTATGCTGCCATGTGCAATGTAGCCTCAATAATAATAAAGACTCCAACAGTAGACCCAGTAGTAATAGTTACCCCTATATCGGCCCCAGTAGTAATAGTAACCCCCACAGTGGCCCCAGTAGTACTAATGCTCCACTGTACCAGCTCCAATAATAGTGAGCCCCACATGTGTCCAGTAGTAATAGCGCTCCTCTATACCAACTCTAGCAATAATAGTGTCCCCTATACCTGCCTCAGCTATAGTAGTGTCCCCCAAAGTAGCCTTAAGAGTATTAGCGCTCCCCTATACCAGCCCCAGCAATATTAGTGACTCCCACAGTAGCTTTAGTAGTATTAGTGCTTCCCTATACCAACCCCAGTAATGATAGTGTCCCCGCTACCAGCCTCAGCAATAATATTGACCCAACAGTAGCCCCAGGAATATTAGCACGCCCGTAAAACCCATATACTTACCCTTTCTCTGGACTTCACAGAGAAGCTGCTCTTTTTAGAGCTGCTGCTAGCAGAAGTATGTGCACCCACAGCAGCACCTCCTCCCCTCTCCTCTCTTGTTGAACCAGAGAGGAGAGGTCAGGGATGGAGGGGAGAAAGATCCCGAATGCACACACTGCCATTAGTGTGTGTATCCGTCCGTGGCGCTGCAGAGTGAATACCGTCCGGAAAGCCGCAGCACATTGGACGGCAATCACTTTAATGGTGACCAGACGTACTGAAACTGGGACAAATGGTTGTCCCGCTGGGGTCCCAGTGGAAAGTGGGACACAGGGTCCCAAAGCCAGACTGTCCCACTGAATTTGGGAGATCTGGTTTTTAAAAACCCCTGAAAAATGTTTAGTGGTCCAGTACGGCCTACCGTGATGAAATTGCAGAAAGCTATCATGGCAGCCAGGGGCCTTCTGAAAGGCCCCAGGGCTGTCTTGGTAGTATGCCTATCAAGCCATCCCCATGGGGTGGCTTGATAGACTGGCTGTCAAATTGCTGCAGGAGCGATCAAAGCATCGCATGTTGTGGTTCCCCAGGGAGACTGAAAACAAAAGTAAAAATAAGTATAATAAAGCTTTACTAATTGTTGAAAAAAAGTAATAAAAGTAAAAAAACAACCTTTTGCCATGTTTACAATAAAAGAATCTGAATAATAAAACAAAAATACATATTTTGTATCGCTGCGTCCGTAAGAGTCTGATCTATCAAAGTAATGCATTATTTTCCCTGCATAATGAATGTTGTCAGAGAAAAAAAAAAAAAAGAACACCAGAAATGTGCTTTTTTGGTTACCCTCTCTCTAAAAAAAATTGCAATAAAAAGCGATCAAAAGGTCGTATGAGTTCAAAAATTCAAACCATAGAATGTCCCACAAAAAAATGAGCCCTTACACAACTATGTTGACTGAAAAATAAAAAAGTTATAGCGCGCAGATGATGGCGGTAGAAAATAATTAAAAAAAATGTCTTTGAAAAAAAATACAAGTAGTACAGCAAAAAGAATAAATAAATATATGTTTGGTATCGGAGTATTCATACTGACCCATAGATTAAAGTTATCATGTCATTTTTGATGCAGTTTGATAGAGGAGAGCGCGGAGAGCGCGGCCGCAGCGGAAAAAAAAAATGAACATGCTGTGGTCGGCAAATCCGCGCCGCAGCAGCGGCTTCTGCTGGCTTAGGCACAGCGGATTTGCCGTCCCGTGTGGACGAGATTTCGGAGAAATCTCGGCCACTTGGCTGGCAGCGGATTTGCCACGGCGAAATTCCGCATGCAATTTCCGCGGCAAATCTGCCCTGTGTGAACCCAGCCTTAGCATTCCAGAAAACCGCTTTATCTTTCCAAGCGAGTCTGGACTTTACATCTCACAATTAGAGATGAGCGAACACCAAAGTGCTCGGGTGCTCGTTACTCGGGACGAAAATTTCGCGATGCTCGAGGGTTCGTTTCGAATAACGAACCCCATTGAAGTCAATGGGCGACCCGAGCATTTTTGTATATCGCCGATGCTCGCTAAGGTTTCCATTTGTGAAAATCTGGGCAATTCAAGAAAGTGATGGGAACGACACAGCAACGGATAGGGCAGGCGAGCGGCTACATGTTGGGCTGCATCTCAAGTTCCCAGGTCCCACTATTAAGCCACAATAGCGGCAAGAGTGCCCCCCCCCCTCCCAACAATTTTTACTTCTGAAAAGCCCTCATTAGCAATGCATACCTTAGCTAAGCACCACACTACCTCCAACAAAGCACAATCACTGCCTGCATGACACTCCGCTGCCACTTCTCCTGGGTTACATGCTGCCCAACCCCCCCCCCTCCCGCACGACCCAGTGTCCACAGCGCACACCAAATTGTCCCTGCGCAGCCTTCAGCTGCCCTCATTCCACACGCTGGCCTCATGCCACACCATCATGTCTATTTATAAGTGCGTCTGCCATGAGGAGGAACCGCAGGCACACACTGCAGAGGGTTGGCACGGCTAGTCAGCAACCCTCTTTAAAAGGGGCGGGGTGATAGCCCACAATGCTGTACAAAAGCAATGAGAAATATAATCCTGTGCCACCACCATCAGGAGCTGCACACGTGGGCATAGCAATGGGGAACCTATGTGCCACACACTATTCATTCTGTCAAGGTGTCTGCATGCCCCAGTCAGACCGCGGTTTTTTATAAATAGTCACAGGCAGGTACAACTCCGCAATGGGAATTCCGTGTGCACCCACAGCATGGGTGGCTCCCTGGAACCCACCGGCTGTACATAAATGTATCCCATTGCAGTGCCCTGGACAGCAGAGCTAACGTCAGATTAAATGCAGGTGGGCTTCGGCCCACACTGCATGCCCCAACCTGACCGGGCTTTTTAATTCATAGACACAGGCAGGTACAACTCCCTATTATGAAGTCCCTGTGGACCGACAGCATGGGTGGGTGCCAGGAAGCCACCGGCGTTACATAAATATATCACATTGCATTGCCCATCACAGCTGAGGTAATGTGATATTTAATGCAGGTGGGCTTCGGGCCACACTGCATGCCCCAGTCTGACTGGGGTTCTTTAGAAGTGGACACATGTAGTTACAACTACGTGTGGACCGACAGCATGGGTGGGTGCCAGGAAGCCACCGGCGGTACATAAATATATCCCATTGCAGTGCCCATCACAGCTGAGGTAACGTCAGCTGTAATGCAGGTGGGCAAAAAATTAATTGGATTACACTGTAGGCGAGGGCCCAAAAAAATTGGTGTACCAACAGTACTAATGTACCTCAGAAAAATTGCCCATGCCCAACCAAGAGTGCAGGTGAAACCCATTAATCGGTTTGGTTAATGTGGCTTAATTGGTAACTAGGCCTGGAGGCAGCCCAGTTTAAATAAAAATTGGTTCCTGTGGAAGTTTCAACGCTGTAATGAGCATTGAAACGTATAAAAATTGTTTAGAAAAATTTTATGACTGAGCCTTGTGGCCCTAAGAAAAATTGCCCGTTCGGCGTGAATACGTGAGGTTTCAGGAGGAGGAGCAGGAGGAGGAGGATGAATATTATACACAGAGTGATGAAGCAAAAATGTCCCCGTTTTTGATGGTGATAGAGAACGATGCTTCCATCAGCGAGTGCAGCCTACGTATTGCTTAGGTATCGCTGCTGTCCGCTGGTGCAGAAGAGAAGTCTGGGGAAATCCAGGCTTTGTTCATCTTGATGAGTGTAAGCCTGTTGGCACTGTCGGTTGACAGGCGGGTACGCTTATCTGTGATGATTCCCCCAGCCGCACTAAACACCCTCTCTGACAAGACGCTAGCCGCAGGACAAGCAAGCACCTCCAGGGCATACAGCGCGAGTTCAGGCCATGTGTCCAGCTTTGACACCCAGTAGTTGTAGGGGGCAGAGGTGTCACGGAGGACGGTCGTGCGATCGGCTACGTACTCCCTCACCATCCTTTTACAGTGCTCCCGCCGACTCAGCCTTGACTGGGGAGCGGTGACACAGTCTTGCTGGGGAGCCAGAAAGCTGGCAAAGGCCTTAGAGAGTGTTCCCCTGCCTGTGCTGTACATGCTGCCTGTTCTCCGCGCCTCCCCTGCTACCTGGCCCTCGGAACTGCGCCTTCTGCCACTAGCGCTGTCGGATGGGAATTTTACCATCAACTTGTCCGCCAGGGTCCTGTGGTATAGCATCACTCTCGAACCCCTTTCCTCCTCGGGTATCAGAGTGGAAAAGTTCTCCTTATACCGTGGGTCGAGCAATGTGTACACCCAGTAATCCGTAGTGGCCAGAATGCGTGTAACGCGAGGGTCACGAGAAAGGCATCCTAACATGAAGTCCGCCATGTGTGCCAGAGTACCTGTACGCAACACATGGCTGTCCTCACTAGGAAGATCACTTTCAGGATCCTCCTCCTCCTCCTCTTCAGGCCATACACGCTGAAAGGATGACAGGCAAGCAGCATGTGTACCCTCAGCAGTGGGCCAAGCTCTCTCTTCCCCCTCCTCTTCATCCTCCTCATGCTCCTCCTCCTCAACACGCTGAGATATAGACATGAGGGTGCTCTGACTATCCAGCGACATACTGTCTTCCCCCGGCTCTGTTTCCGAGCGCAAAGCGTCTGCCTTTATGGTTTGCAGGGAACTTCTCAAGAGGCATAGCAGAGGAATGGTGATGCTAATGATTGCAGCATCGCCGCTCACCATCTGGGTAGACTGCTCAAAGTTTCCAAGGACCTGGCAGATGTCTGCCAACCAGGCCCACTCTTCTGTAAAGAATTGAGGAGGCTGACTCCCACTGCGCCGCCCATGTTGGAGTTGGTATTCCACTATAGCTCTACGCTGCTCATAGAGCCTGGCCAACATGTGGAGCGTAGAGTTCCACCATGTGGGCACGTCGCACAGCAGTCGGTGCACTGGCAGATGAAACCGATGTTGCAGGGTGCGCAGGGTGGCAGCGTCCGTGTGGGACTTGCGGAAATGTGCGTAGAGCCAGTGCACCTTTCCGAGCAGGTCTGACAATTGTGGGCCGTGGGCCTCTTCTCTCCTAAGCTGAGTAGTTTCTGCATGGCCTGCTGACGCTTGCCCACCGCTGTGCTGCCACACCGCGCGACACCGACTGCTGCCGACGTGCTGCTGCTAACACATCTTGATTGCGAGACAGAGGTTGCGGAGGAGGAGGAGGAGGAGGAGGAGGGTGGTTTAGTGGAGGAAGCATACACCGCCGCAGATACCAGCACCGAGCTGGGGCCCGCAATTCTGGGGGTGGGTAGGACGTGAGCAGTCCCAGGCTCTGACTCGGTCCCAGCCTCCACTAAATTCACCCAATGTGCCGTCAGGGAGATATAGTGGCCCTGCCCACCTGTGCTTGTCCACGTGTCCGTTGTTAAGTGGACCTTGGCAGTAACCGCGTTGGTGAGGGCACGTACAATGTTGCGGGAGACGTGTGTCAGAACCGGCAACTCTCGGGGCCGCCGGGCCCGCACCACCGGTCCGGCCACCCGGGGTACAGGAGCACGGCGCAGAGGTACCCCGGTTCTTGTGATCTCCCCGGGCCGCTGTAAGACTGGTCGCCGCCGGGTTGCTAGGGAGGCAGCTGGTGCTTCTAGTCCCTTGACTACCAGGCTGGCTTCCCTGGTAACTGTCTGTGCAGTGAGACTGGGGGCGTGCCCCCAGCACCGCCCTGATTAGCCCTGCTGCTGTCAGGCTCCCCGCCCCAATCAGCTTCTGGGGCGGGAGCGCTGACAGCATTTAAATAGGTGTGTTTTCCTCTCAGGCCTTGCCAGTGTTAGTTTGGTTCTCCAGCTGCACCCGCGTTTATCCTGACTGCTCTTGTGACCTCGGCTTTTCTGACACCTGCTTTTGGACTTGACTACGTTTTTGCCTGACCCCTCCGTACTGCGTACCCTCTTGTTGCCTACCCGGATTGTCTGACCATTCTACCGTTGCTTGTCTCAGTGTCTGTTTGTCTCCCGTGTCCCGCTTCCCTAGTGAGGGTAGGGACCGTCGCCCAGTTGTCGCCCTGGGGGGTAGCCCAGGGGGGCAAGTAGGCAGGGACAGGGGTTGCGGGATATCTCAGGGACCCCCATATCCCGGACACTGTCCTGACAGTAACACTGGCCGAACTAAGGTCAGACCCTTGCATCCGCCCGGCAACTTTGAGCCCCTCGATGGAGGCCGTGGCGGCTGTAGCGAACCAGGTCCAGGTCCTTACGACCCTTGCCCAGGACCTAACAGCCCGCTTGCAGCCACGGGAACAAGTGGCAGCTGCAGGCCCCATGCAGCCCTCGTCCGCTCCAGGAACGATGTCAGAACCTCGAGCCACGCTTCCGGATTGCTTCTCCGGAGAGAGAGATCAGTTTTTTGCATTTAGAGAGAGCTGCAAGCTCTACTTTGATCTCCGCCCCCACTCCTCTGGTACTGAATACCAGAAAGTGGGAATCGTAATTACCCGCCTGAGGGGAGAGCCCCAGAATTGGGCTTTCTCGCTACCAGCTGGCTCTCCAGCCCGACTATCCCTTGACGCCTTTTTTTTCGCCCTGGGTCAAATTTATGACGAACCCGACCGGGCGGGCTACGCAGTCTCCAAACTTCTGGCCCTGCGCCAGGGTTGTAAGATGGCGGAGGACTACTGTTCCCAATTCCGTCAACATTGTACGGAATCCCGGTGGAACGATGCCGCCCTAAAAGACTTATTTTTGACCGGTCTGTCTGAGGGTCTCAAGGACCTACTTGTGGCCCACCCAGAGCCTAAAACCCTGGAGCAAGCCATGTCGCTGGCTATTCGAGCCGACCGACGTTTGAGGGCCAGACACGCCGCTCGGACCACCCCACTCCCCACGTCTACTTCTTCGACTGACCCGACCTTTTACCCTCCCACCACCGAGGCCATGGAGCTGGGAGCCGTGAACCCCGAGCAACGACGGGAACACCGCCTGAAGAAGAACCTCTGCTTCTACTGTGGGGAGCCGGGTCACCGCATTGCTACCTGCGCTAAGAAGCCACGGCAGGAAGAACTCCCGCTCCTAGGCAGTTATCGGGGGGACTGTCTAGGAGCCAAGGTACTCCCTGTGTTGTCCAAAATGTTAGTGCCTTGCACCCTAGAATTTCATGCTTTCCACCGTACTGGGCAAGCCTTTGTTGATTCGGGGGCTGCGGCTAATTTCGTTAACTTTAATTTCGTTGCTCAACTGTCCGGGGTTTTGTTACGTTTAGAAACTCCGATTCTGGTTTCAGGAGTGGACTCCACTCCTTTGCAAGCAGGGGTGGTTAATCTGGTGACCCCTGAAGTAAGGTTTACTATAGGAGCCTTACACGTGGAAACCTGCACCTTTCTAGTGATGAGAGATTTGTCTGTGGACGTCGTCCTAGGCCTCCCCTGGCTCCGGGAGCACAACCCGGTAGTAAATTGGGACACGTTGGAACTGGTAAAGTGGGGTCCCCGCTGTGCCAACCACCTTTGTGCGGTGAAGGTGGGAATCTCCACCTGCGAGGGGAGCCCCCTACCAGAATACCTCTCCGAGTTTTCTGACGTGTTCTCCAAACAATTATCTGAAGCTCTGCCCCCTCATAGGGAATGGGACTGTAAAATAGACTTGATTCCTGGGGCCAAACTTCCTAAGGGCCGCATTTATAACGTTACGGTTCCAGAGAGAGAATCCATGAGGGACTACATCCAGGACAGCCTGGCCAAGGGGCACATCCGGCCCTCAGAATCCCCGGTGGGTGCCGGGTTTTTCTTCGTTGAGAAGAAGGATGGGGGTCTCCGGCCCTGTATTGACTATAGAGAGCTAAATAAAATCACAGTCCGAAACCAGTATGCTCTTCCACTCATTCCTGACCTCCTCAACCAGGTCGCTGGTGCCCGATGGTTTTCTAAACTTGATCTCAGGGGAGCATACAACCTCATCCGCATTCGGGAGGGGGATGAGTGGAAAACCGCCTTCAATACGCCCCTCGGGCATTTTGAATACCTAGTTATGCCTTTTGGATTGTGTAACGCCCCCGCCATTTTTCAGGGGTACATGAACTCAGTGTTTCAGGATATCATGGGGGTGTTCGTGGTTGTATATCTAGACGACATTTTGATTTTTTCCTCCGACTTGCCGAGTCACCATACTCACGTTCAGACTGTGCTAGCTCGACTCAGACATAACAAGCTGTTTGCTAAACTCGAGAAATGTGTTTTCGGGGTACAAAAGATATCATTTTTGGGGTATATCATCACGCCATGCGACTTCCAGATGGATCCTGAAAAGGTGAAGGCCATCACGGAGTGGGCCCAGCCAGGGTCGTTGAAAGCCCTTCAACGCTTCCTCGGCTTCGCCAACTACTATCGCAAATTCATTAAAGACTTCTCCGTGGTGGCTAAACCTCTAACGGACCTCACCAGAAAGGGGGCAGATGTGAGGACCTGGTCTTCTGAGGCTCTGAGGGCCTTCAATACCCTAAAGGCGGCGTTCTCGTCTGCACCTGTCCTAGTACAACCGGATCTGTCCAGTCCTTTTGTGGTGGAGGTAGATGCCTCTGAGTTTGGTGTGGGAGCGGTACTGTCCCAAGGTCCCTCCACTCTCACCAACCTTAGACCGTGTGCCTATTTTTCTAGGAAGTTTTCGTCCACCGAACGGAACTATGATATAGGCAACCGGGAATTGCTGGCGATTAAGTGGGCTTTCGAAGAGTGGAGGCATTTTTTGGAAGGAGCCCATCACCAGATTACGGTACTCACTGACCATAAAAACCTCACTTATCTAGATTCCGCTAAGAGGTTAAATGCTCGGCAAGCCCGCTGGGCCTTGTTTTTCTCTCGGTTCAATTTTGTTGTTACCTATAGACCCGGTTCTAAGAATGTCAAGGCTGATGCCCTGTCTAGGAGTTTTGGTTCTCCGGAACCTTCCGAGCCGGAGCCTGAGAGCATTCTCTCCCCTGGGGTGGTCCTCGCTGCTGTCTCCTCCGACCTTTCACCTCTCATTCACGCCGCTCAACAATCTGCTCCTGAAGCCCTTCCGGAAGGCAAATTATTTGTCCCGTTGTCACTGAGATTGAAAGTGTTAGAGGAGACACATGCTTCAGTCCTAGCTGGACACCCCGGTATCAGGGGTACTCTGGAGTTAGCGGCCAGACTCTATTGGTGGCCGCACATGGCCAAGGATGTACGGGTATTTGTGTCCGCGTGCCCGGTTTGCGCAAGGGGGAAGAACCTCAGGAGACGTCCTGAGGGGCCTCTTCTGCCCTTGCCCATTCCGTCCAGGCCATGGTCCCATTTGTCCATGGATTTTATTACTGATCTGCCATCCTCGCTGGGGAATACGGTCATTTGGGTAATAGTTGACCGTTTCTCCAAAATGTCTCATTTTGTTCCACTTGGCAAGTTGCCTAACGCCAAACTTTTGTCTGAGATGTTCATCAAGGAGATTGTTCGGTTACATGGGATCCCCGAGGATATTGTGTCTGATAGAGGGGTTCAGTTCGTCGCTCGCTTCTGGCGAGCCTTCTGTAAAAATCTAAACGTTAATTTGTCCTTTTCCTCCGCTTTCCATCCCGAGAGTAACGGACAAACGGAACGGATGAACCAAGAACTTATCCAGTATCTGCGACTGTTTGTCTCTGATAACCAGCATCAGTGGGCCAACTACTTACCTCTCGCCGAATTTGCTATTAACAACCATGGTAACTCGTCGACCCAACTGTCACCTTTTTTTTGTAACTATGGGTTCCATCCCCGGTTCTCGCTTTCTACTCCTTTGGTCTCGAACAATCCGGCCGCCGACATATCCGCCGAAGAACTGTGCACAGTTTGGGCCCAGGTTCGTAAGAACCTTCAGGGTTCCCAAGAGAAACTGCGTAAATACGCAAATAAAAGACGTACTATCTCTGCACCTTTTGTGGTCGGGGAGCAGGTTTTATTATCATCTAAGAATCTGAGACTTAAGGTTCCCTCCCTGAAACTTGCTCCTCGGTTCATTGGCCCATTTACGGTTTCTCAGGTTATCAACCCGGTGTCATATAAGTTGGCACTTCCTGACCCCTGGAAGGTCCACAAGGTTTTTCACAAGAACTTGCTTAAGAAGTATGTGACTCCAGTTCTCCCCACCCAGAACCCGCCTCCTCCCTCTCTGGTACAGGGGGAACTGGAGTATGAAGTAGAAAGGCTTGTGGATGCCCGACGGGTTAGAGGTGGGCTGCAGTACCTGGTCCACTGGAGAGGATTTGGCCCTGAGGATAGGACGTGGGTCCCTGCCAGGGACGTGCATGCGCCACGCCTAGTCCAGGCATTCCACAGGGCTTTCCCGCTTAAGCCCGCACCTGGCCATGGGGGTCCGGTGTCCCCCCGTAGAAGGGGGGGTACTGTCAGAACCGGCAACTCTCGGGGCCGCCGGGCCCGCACCACCGGTCCGGCCACCCGGGGTACAGGAGCACGGCGCAGAGGTACCCCGGTTCTTGTGATCTCCCCGGGCCGCTGTAAGACTGGTCGCCGCCGGGTTGCTAGGGAGGCAGCTGGTGCTTCTAGTCCCTTGACTACCAGGCTGGCTTCCCTGGTAACTGTCTGTGCAGTGAGACTGGGGGCGTGCCCCCAGCACCGCCCTGATTAGCCCTGCTGCTGTCAGGCTCCCCGCCCCAATCAGCTTCTGGGGCGGGAGCGCTGACAGCATTTAAATAGGTGTGTTTTCCTCTCAGGCCTTGCCAGTGTTAGTTTGGTTCTCCAGCTGCACCCGCGTTTATCCTGACTGCTCTTGTGACCTCGGCTTTTCTGACACCTGCTTTTGGACTTGACTACGTTTTTGCCTGACCCCTCCGTACTGCGTACCCTCTTGTTGCCTACCCGGATTGTCTGACCATTCTACCGTTGCTTGTCTCAGTGTCTGTTTGTCTCCCGTGTCCCGCTTCCCTAGTGAGGGTAGGGACCGTCGCCCAGTTGTCGCCCTGGGGGGTAGCCCAGGGGGGCAAGTAGGCAGGGACAGGGGTTGCGGGATATCTCAGGGACCCCCATATCCCGGACACTGTCCTGACAACGTGGTCGTGCAGGGCTGGGACGGCACATCGGTAAAAGTAGTGGCGACTGGGAACTGAGTAGTGCGGGGCCGCCGCCGCCATCATACTTTTGAAAGCCTCCGTTTCCACAAGCCTATACGGCAGCATTTCCATGCTTATCAATTTGGCTATGTGCACGTTTAACGCTTGAGCGTGCGGGTGCGTGGCGGCGTACTTGCGCTTGCGCTCCAACCGTTGCGCTAGCGACGGCTGGACGGTGCGCTGAGAGACATTGGTGGATGGGGCCGAGGACAGCGGAGGTGAGGGTGTGGGTGCAGGCCAGGAGACGGTAGTGCCTGTGTCCTGAGAGGGGGGTTGGATCTCAGTGGCAGGTTGGGGCACAGGGGGAGAGGCAGCGGTGCAAACCGGAGGCGGTGAACGGCCTTCGTCCCACCTTGTGGGGTGCTTGGCCATCATATGTCTGCGCATGCTGGTGGTGGTGAGGGCTCCCTGGCTAATCTTGGCACGACGCAGTTTGCACACCACAGTTCGTCGGTCGTCTGCACTCTCAGTGAAAAACTGCCAGACCTTTGAGCACCTCGGCCTCTGCAGGGTGGCATGGCGCGAGGGGGCGCTTTGGGAAACAGTTGGTGGATTATTCGGTCTGGCCCTGCCTCTACCCCTGGCCCCCTGGCCTCCGCACTGCTTCTTCCAAACTGCCCTGCTGCTGCCCTTGCCTCCCCCTCTGAAGACCTGTCCTCAGTAGGCGTAGCAAACCAGGTGGGGTCAGTCACCTCATCGTCCTGCTGCTCTTCCTCCGAATCCTCTGTGCGCTCCTCCCTCGGACTTACTGCCCTTACTACTACCTCACAGATAGACAACTGTGTCTCATTGTCATCGTCCTCCTCACCCACTGAAAGGTCTTGAGACAGTTGCCGGAAGTCCCCAGCCTCATCCCCCGGACCCCGGGAACTTTCGAATGGTTGGGCATCAGTGACGATAAACTCCTCTGCTTGGAGAGGAACCACTGCTGCCCAATCTGAGCAGGGGCCCGAGAACAGTTCCTGGGAGTCTGCCCGCTCCTGAGCATGTGTCATTGTAGTGGAGTGAGGAGGCTGGGAGGAAGGAGGAGCAGCAGTCAGAGGATTCAGAGTTGCAGCAGTGGACGGCGCAGAACTGTGGGTGGCCGATAGATTGCTGGATGCACTTTGTGCCATCCACGACAGGACCTGCTCACACTGCTCATTTTCTAATAAAGGTCTACCACGTGGACTCATTAATTGTGAGATGAAAGTGGGGACGCCAGAAGCATGCCTCTCTCCTAATCCCGCAGCAGTCGGCTGCGATACACCTGGATCAGGAGCTCGGCCTGTGCCCACACCCTGACTTGGGCCTCCGCGTCCTCGCCCGCGTCCACATCCACGTCCTCTAGGCCTACCCCTACCCCTCAGCATGGTGTATTACCAGTAGTGCAAAAACAGAATGCTGTAATTAAATGTGCCGCTTATTGGCCTGTGGTTGGAGGCTGACTTCGCTTACGGAATGCACAGCAGAGCCAGGAAATAATTTAGCGCAAGCCTGCTGTAACACTTAGCTGGCTGCGTACAAATTTGGACAACTACCCTCACCAGAGACCCAGTACACTGAGGACGGTCACAGGCAGCCCAAATAGAATTTATTTCCCAAACGTTTTTGGAAAGGCCCACTGCCTATATTCAAGAAATATGTCTTCTCTCTCTGCCTCCGCAGCACTACTGGCCCTGGAGTATGTAAAATAACTGCAGAGTGTTGCACTGTGGACTGGAATACAGCGCTGATGCAACAGCCAACACAGAGCCAGGAAGTAATTTAGCGCAAGCCTGCTGTAACACTTAGCTGGCTGCGTATGAATTTGGACAACTACCCTCAGCAGAGACCCAGTACACTGAGGACGGTCACAGGCAGCCCAAATAGAATTTATTTCCCAAAAGTTTTTGGAAAGGCCCACTGCCTATATTCAAGAAATATGTCTTCTCTCTCTGCCTCAGCAGCACTACTGGCCCTGGAGTATGTAAAATAACTGCAGAGTGTTGCACTGTGGACTGGAATACAGCGCTGATGCAACAGCCAACACAGAGCCAGGAAATAATTTAGCGCAAGCCTGCTGTAACACTTAGCTGGCTGCATATGAATTTGGACAACTACCCTCAGCAGAGACCCAGTACACTGAGGACGGTCACAGGCAGCCAAAATAGAATTTTTCTCTCAAAAGTTTTTGGAAAGGCCCACTGCCTATATTCAAGAAATATGTCTTCTGTCCCTGCCTCACCACCACTACTGGCCCTGGACTATGTATAATTACTGCAGGGCGCAATGCTCTGCACGGCCCATATACAAAAAAAAAAAAAGTGCAACACTGCAAAAAGCAGCCTCCACACTACTGCACACGGTTAGATGGTTAGATGTGGCCCAAAGAAGGACCGTTGGGGTTCTTGAAGCCTAAAATACTCCTAACACTCTCCCTATAGCAACTCCAGCAAGACAGCACTTTCCCTGATCTCTGTCAGAACGCATCTGTGGCGAGCCACGGGAGGGGCCGAATTATATACTCGGGTGACACCTGATCTCGCCAGCCACTCACAGCAGGGGGGTGGTATAGGGCTTGAACGTCGCAGGGGGAAGTTGTAATGCCTTCCCTGTCTTTCTATTGGCCAGAAAAGCGCGCTAACGTCTCAGAGATGAAAGTGAAAGTAACTTGAACACCGCGTGGTGCTCGTTTCGAATAACGAGCATCTCGAACACGCTAATACTCGAACGAGCATCAAGCTTGGACGAGTACGTTCGCTCATCTCTACTCACAATGCCAAGTCTGCAGGCAAAAGCTGTGGAAAGATGGAACATGGGTCATGTCATGCAGGATTCATTCACCAATGGAACACAGACTAATGGATGACGTTAAACATGTAAGCCAGGACAGTAATGGGTAGTATCAGAAATGGATTTCCTAGCAGATGACTAAAACCAAAAGGACCTTGTTACTTATACCTGAAGTGAAGAAGGAGCGTGACCTATTAAAACCAAGATTCCTTGGGTATTGGCAACACATTTTGACACTAATGACCCTTTAAGACAATGGAAGATTGCACATATACATGAGTCCTAGCACAACAGTGAGTGCAATGCAAGAGAATGACCGAGGGGAAGAAGCCAGGCAACACAAAAGGCACGTCTATGGGTCAAGACAACCGGGACTAGATTAGGTTTCTTAAACAGATGGTGAGCATCCCATTTACCATCCAGAATCATATGGTACAGCTCTATAAACCTGTTCTTGGTGTGTATGAGTTCTTTCATAGTTTTGGACTATAGATGTACCATAAATATTTCATACTAGTGCATTAGACCTGTTAAACAGTAACAATGATATACTTCTTTTAGCTGTTCAGCCAATAGGGCCATGAGTTGGGTTATTTGAGTGCAAATTGGTTTATAGTTGGTCATATTGATGTACTGCCATGTAATCAGCCATCTCACTGCTAATATGCTGTTTATATTTATCATGGTTTAGCAGGTTTTACAATCAGAGAGCCATACCTTTACAGCAGATATGAGATATGTGAATAAGGTGATTAAGAGATATATTCTTTACAAGCATCAAAAAAAGACGATAGAGAAATATTTAAGAGCTTTCCGATTATATCATGCTAAAGTCAGTAGAAGTCCAAGCCCAGAGTCAGGTCATGGCACTGCTATGTTGCTAGGGGGGTGGGCAACTGAAGTTGTTCAATACGCTATGTCATGGGTTACTTGTAAATTCAAACCTGTATAGGCACTTTTGGCAGAGGTGTCTCATTGCAGACCCTTCACTGTTCCTTAATCATCCACTTCAGGCCGCATTCATACGGGCGACAAAATTGTGCAATTTTGTTGCAATGTGGCGGCACTACAATTTTCCTGTATGTGAAGCCCATGCTTTCCAATGGGTTTCTTCACATTAGCGATGTTCTGTAGGCTGCTACATTACTAGAAAAAAGTCATGGCATGTTCTATTTTTTAAAAATAAGCTCTTGTGGCATTTAAAAACAAAACAAAACAACAATACATTATCTAACAGGCGCTGTCCACTCCGCCACACTTCTCCTCTGGCAGTTGAATGTCTCTGATTGAATTATTGAGCACTGCAGTGATTGGCTGAGTCATGGCACCCAAGAACCAATCAGAGCCAGCGCTTCCTGGATGCGGAATTTTTGAACCCCTTGACCAGGAAGCGCTGGCTGAAGACTCCAAAGACTACAAAGTGCAGCAGTCCGGACTGCGCCTGTGAGGTAATGTTTTGTTTTTTGATTTTTTTTGTGGACACGGGGCTGGTGCATTCCATAGCAATGCTATGAAAAGCTTCAGACGGCGTAATTCGCCGGCGGTTTACTGCCGGCGAAATCACTGCCGTGAACAGGGAGCCTAATTCTGTGGAATGCGAATCAACCAGCTCTGCTATAAAGCTCAAACCATCTACTAATTGCTAGTTCTCTTATTACTACAAATCTAAATGTATTTAACAATCATCAAAAAAGCTTCAGGGCATCTTCAGATGATGGTATGAACAATTGTGCACGCTTCAGCGCGATATATTTGTGCAGCAAACAAGGTTATTTGCGTGCGTATCAGCTCATTGTACTGTACTTTTTGCATATCCAGGACGTTTACATCTGTGCACAAAACATCCGCACCCTGATTTAAAAGGCTACTTAGTCAAATGAGGTACATAATTAACGGAATTACGGAGCATATTGCTGTATTGAGCATGCATTTGTGTACCTCCCATAGACTTCTATGGCGGCCTTTGCTGTGCAATGCACAGAAAAATAAAGCAGGTCCTATTTTTTTGCCCACATGTTGTTGAATGAAGCCATCGACATCAGACTTCTGGCTGCACCTGACCGGGCCTCTGGGACCCGGAGGCCAGGGATCACTGACTGCGGGAAGCCTTCAGAGGAGATGAGGGGGAGCACCACATAGTATAAAATCAGCTGTGGGAACAAGGCTGATTTTCAGTTAAAATATGCACTAATGGTACAGATTTTGACAGTTTTTTTTAGATACAGAATTTGCTGCAGAAATTCAACTGCGGAAATTCCGCAGCACTTCCGGCACGTGTAAACATCTCCTGAGTCAGTTTGAGGTATGTTGCCTTGTGCAAAGTGGCCTCAATAATAATAAAGACTCCCACAGTAGACCCAGTAGTAATAGTTACCCCTACGGTGGCCCCAGTAGTACTAATGCTCCACTGTACCAGCTCCAATAATAGTGAGCCCCACATGTGTCCAGTAGTAATAGCGCCCCTCTATACCAACCCTAGCAATAATAATGTCCCCTATACCTGCCTCAGCAATAGTAGTGTCCCCCACAGTAGCCTTAATAGTATTAGCGCTCCCCTATACCAGCCCCAGCAATATTAGTGACTCCCATAGTAGCTCCAGTAGTATTAATGCTCCCCTATACCAACCCCAGTAATAATAGTGTCCCATTAGGCAGAGCGTGGCCTGGCCATGGTGGAGGACAGCAGCAGCTTCTGAGAGCTCCCGGGTCCAGAGGCGCCGACAGCCCGCAAAACGGCCAAAAATAGCACCTGGAGAGAAAAAATGGGCAGCAGCAAGAAGGGCAGACCCCAGAGACGCCCTACAACCCTCACCAAGACCCCCACAGGACGGGGTATGCAGGCTTACCTTCTTGGGGGGCAGCGGAGCGGGAGAATGCAAGATGGCGCTGCGGCAACCAGGAGGCGGAGCCGCGCGGGCACAGTGTGTCCCCACAGCAGCCGACGGGGAACAGAGACTCAGAGCGCTCCCTCACAGCGGCCCCCTCTGAAGACTGCAGCAAGGAAGAGAGAGGAGAGAAAAGCCAGGAAGCCGGCAGCGGATCACCCGGCCCCAGCAGCGGGGACCCCACGTGGTGCGGGACCACTGACAGGGGAGAAAGAGCAGTGCAGCCCGCCAGAGAAACAGGAGACAACAGCGGAGGTAGGATGCAGGGGACAGAGAGGGGACCACAGCTGCCGCAGAACCCCTTTGTCCGGCTCCCTGGGGAAACTACCCAGCAACAGAGGGAGATGCAGACCCCCCCAGCACACCTGGAATGCCCCCTCAGGCTAATACCCTCACACAAAATGGCGGCCCCTCCCACGAGCCAGTTCACTGTCATGTCAGAGACTCCCAACCGGACATCCCCGGCCCTATGCATAATGAAGCACCCCACACCTCAGATGGAGGATCGAGGGGCAACACGCAGGGGGCACAAGCAGGCAAGGGACACTCGGACACTAGCCCCCAGCATATAGGGGTAATGCAAGCCACAGAGGGCTCAGGTGCACTGCCGCCATTAACCCACCAAAGGCCAAGATATGGAGCCGTAAACCATGCCCCGGCCCATAGTGCAGTGACATGGACCCCAAACACAAGCACAAATGCGGGAGGGGAACACAGGCACCCCAGGCCCCCCGCATCCGAGGACTACAGCACCGCACAGGAGGCACAGGCAGCAAATACATATAAACCACCCACAAACAGAGATGGGAAGAGAAGCAGTAGCTCAGAGGGGGCACAGACAAGAGTGAACACAGCAGAAAGCTCATATATCCTCAACACACCCCCATCCCGACAAGGGAGCAATGAGTATACGATAACAGAATTCCGTGAGTTACGCGCTCAATTGCAATCTATCCCTACTAGAGAAGATATGGAGGCATACGTCTCCAGACTAGAATCTGCATACAAATCTGAGATCTGTTCGGTCCATCAGGAGGTCCACCACCTAGAGGAGAGGGTTTCAACGACTGAGGGTGACGTGGCATCCCTCGCAGACAGAACGGATAGTCATGAAAATGCCCTTGCCACAGTGTCCGACCAGCTATACTTCCTAATGGACTCTATAGATGATATCGAGAACTGGGGTCGTAGGAATAACATCCGAGTCAGGGGCCTTTCCGAAGATGTCAAGCCCTCAAGAAAAGAAATGATAGTTCGAAATATCTTCAACGACCTGAGGAGGGCCCCACCAGATACTCCTTTAGAAATGGACAGATGCCATAGGGCACTCGGGCCGCGATCAGGTGACCCAGACAGGCCACGAGACATAGTGTGAAGGATACACAAATTCCAGCAGAAAGAAGCCATCATGAGACGGGCCCGTGAGCGAATAGACATACAATATGAGGGAATGAGGATCCAAACTTTGCCGGACCTATCCCGATTCCCACTGGCAAAAAGAAGGGCTCTCCATCCCCTCCTGGAAGAACTCAGACGCAGAGAGATTGCCTACAGCTGGGGGTTCCCTTTCCGCCTCCAAGTCCGACACAGAGGATCCATGAGAGAACTAAGACACCCAGAAGAACTACCGGGCTTCTGTGAGATGCTAAACCTACCGATCCCGAACATTATAGGATGGCCAACTTTGCCCCCATTACCTGGGAATGAGCGGCTGCAACAGCCATAAAGGGGTCCGAGAAGAAGAAGAAGACGCCGAGAGGGACGGGACGGTGCTCGCTCACCCCCGGACCCTCCACGCAGTTGATCTAGACAAAAGGGACTCCACTAATAACCTTACTTTACAGGTTCTACAAGCTGCCAGAATACTGATAATATTTAACTAATGTTTCTCCAAAGGTAGCATATTGATTACAGTGGCCGAGCGGTAGTTTGGAGGCACCTTCCGGGGTGGTCGGTCCACCGTTGGAAAGCACGTCCCAGACAGGGGGGCCCAAGAGAGACATTAGGTCGTCGAACGGGTGGTTACTAAATTGTTTTTTCTTCCTCCCCCATTGTTTATCTTTTGCGGCTATTCTTAGTCGAGAGGAGTGTCTAAAGCGATACACAAAGGAGTCCCACATCAGGTCCTGGACGCAGAGCTGGACCCGGAGGGACGATTTGTCTTTCTGAAGGCCCGACTGTGGGGTAAGCTTTTCACCCTGGCGGCGTGGTACTTGCCCAATTGGAGTCCTGCACAGGCAGGGAGAGCTATTTTGAGACCGTTAGCGAGCTTTGCCGAGGGCATAGTAGTCCTGGGGGGTGACTTTAACTTCCCCTTAGACCCAGCAAGGGACAGCTCGGCGGGGCACGCATCAGTCTCGGCTACACAACTGTGTATGTTCCACAATGCCCTCAGATGGCTTCAATTAGTAGACGTCTGGAGGGTGACCCACCCCACGGAGCGAGACTACTCGTATTTCTCTCCGGCACACCAATCCCACAGCCGCATTGACATCATAGTCACAAGTCACCATGCCCTGACATGGAACCTGGAGGCTTCTATTGGGTCGGCAGTCTGGTCTGACCACGCACCAGTCCACCTCTCCTTAACCGTCCCAGGTGTCGCGGAGAGGCCCTGGTCATGAAGATTGAACGACAATCTCTTGAAAGACCCAGTGTGCTGTGGGGATATACAAAACACCATCGAGAACTTTAAAGGAGATGTCCCGAGGCAGCAAGTGGGTCTATACACTTCTGTATGGCCATAATAATGCACTTTGTAATGTACATTGTGCATTAATTATGAGCCATACAGAAGTTATAAAAAGTTTTATACTTACCTGCTCCGTTGCTGGCGTCCTCGTCTCCATGGTGCCGACTAATTTTCGCCCTCCGATGGCCAAATTAGCCGCGCTTGCGCAGTCCGGGTCTTCTCCTCTTCTCTATGGGGCTCCGTGTAGCTCCGTGTAGCTCCGCCCCGTCACGTGCCGATTCCAGCCAATCAGGAGGCTGGAATCGGCAATGGACCGCACAGAAGCCCTGCGGTCCATGAAGACAGAGGATCCCGGCGGCCATCTTCAGCAGGTGAGTATGAAGACGCCGGACCGCCGGGATTCAGGTAAGCGCTGTGCTGTTTGTTTTTTTAACCCCTGCATCGGGGTTGTCTCGCGCCGAACGGGGGGGGGGGGTTTAAAAAAAAAAAAACCCGTTTCGGCGCGGGACATCTCCTTTAAGGCTGACCATTCGGGGGACCCCACCGCCAAGCCGGTCCAGTGGGAGGCACTAAAATGTGTCCTGATGGGGGTATTCATTAAACACGGGACGCATCTGAAAAAAGAAAAAGCGGCGAAAGTTAGTTCCCTGTTAGAAAAGATTGCGAACCTAGAAAAAGTGTTCCGTCAGTCATGAAACCTCTCCACGCAGAATGAGCTAATGAACGCGGGGGACCTCCATACAATATTTAGGGGTACACATATCAGCGGACACATCATCACTATACCATCTTAACTATGTTCCCCTACTAGAAAAAGTAACGAAGGAACTGAAGGGATATGCAGCTAAGCAGTTAAGTTGGTTTGGGCGGATAAATGTCCTAAAAATGGACGTTACCCCAAAGTTCCTCTACCTTTTCAGGCCCTGCCAATCAAACTACCAGCGCAGTATTTTAAACAGATCCAGCAGTTATTTCGCAGATTTGTGTGGGGAGGGAGAAACAGCCGCATCAGCTACCGAAATATGTCACGACCAAAATCTAAGGGTGGAGTGGGTCTCCCAGACCTCAAAACGTACTACTCAGCGGTGGTCCTTACTAGACTGGTCGACTGGCAGCACCACTCAAATTCAAAACAATGGGTGGGACTGGAGTCAGCACTAATTTGGCCCCACATACGATTGCTACCATGGATTGGGAGAGAAGAGAGACTCACAGACTTGCCCCACACCCCTGTGACGCGGAACTGTTTGGAAATATGGGACAAGTCGCTGACTAAAGGGGAGGTGACAGTTCGCAAGAGAGCCCTGACGCCGATCTTCCACAATCCGGCATTCCCACCGGGATGGGATAGACGGAATCACCTAGGCTGGAGGGAGGGGGATGATGTTCGATGGTGCCAGGTGGTGGGCTCGGGGGGGCTTCCCATCCTTCAACGAGCTACAATCAGCCAGACCCGGGCAGAGATTGTTGTGGATGGAATACCTCCAGCTATCTTCATTCTGGCGGACTCAGTTAGGGTCACGTAGCTTCGAGGGCCCCCCCGAGCCCATCGAGGAACTGTTCATTGGGACGGAGCTCCCGGTCCGGGTCCTCTCTAAAATCTATAAAATCATCCTGGGGGGACTGACGGAGGGCTGGCCGGGTTATACAGCTAAGTGGGAGAGGGAACTCTCAGTGGGACTGCAGGACTCTGATTGGGAGAAGGCATTCACGTTTGCACACAAACTACCATTGGCATGTGCTGCGCAGGAAAAAAACTTTAAACTCCTCTACAGGTGGTATAGATGTCCGGGGGTGCTCCACCATATTTTCCCCTCAGTTCCGGAGGAGTGCTGGAGGTGCGGGTCCGAACGGGGTACCATGTTGCACATCTAGTGGGATTGCGCACTAATACAGTCTTTCTGGAAGAAAGTATTCGAGTAGCACGAGGGGGTGTCGCGGTGTGCGGTGGAGGCCACTCCGCAGGTAACTCTACTGTCAATCATCCCGGGCCCATTCACCACCATCATAAAGGGTCTCCTACGTCACTTCCTTACGGCAGCCAGAGCGGTTATCCCCCGCCACTGGCGCAGTACCTCGGCTCCTTAGACCTTGGAATTCGTCCAAGAACTAAACCAGATAATGTATATGGAGAAACTGGGCGACGAAGGAGCGGAGGGACCCAGATCAGGAGATCAAGCATGGGTGTCATAGAACATGTACCGTGACTCACCACAATTCCAAATGGCAGTGGGGTGGTGATATGCGAGGCGGTAGGGGGCACACGATGAGGGGTCGGATACATAATCTGAACCGGATAAAAGTACACAGAGGGATTCAGGATGGGTTCCCTCCCCCTCCTCCTACAATACCTCTGTTACCATGCAGGGCGGTGCTGGGTCCCGCGGCCGGCGCGCGCCGCTTCGAGCTCGGCTTCGGCGTCCCGGAGCTGTGCTGTCAGGGATCTCCCGGCGGCGTGGAGCAGCCAGCGTGCAGCAGCGTGGAGCAGCCAGCGTGCTGCGGCGTGGGCGTGTCCGCCCGTAGGGTGCCGCCCGCTCTCATCCACCTCCCTTATGCAACAGTGGGAGAGTCGGCTCCTCCCACTCTCCGCCCCTGGGCGGAGGCTTTTAGTTAAAAGGCTGGCAGTGACCTGAACTCACTGCCAGTTATTGGTTCTGCTAGCCTCTAGTCAGGTCTATTCTAGTCTGTCCTAGTTGCTTGTCAGTATCCTTTCGTTTGCCTGTGAGCTACACCTCCAGCCTTGATTCACCTAGTAGTTTTGTTGGTCTGTTACACCTGCCTCTCCTGTCGGCACTCTGTCCCCTGTTAGTAGTTCCATCCAGGTAGTCGCCAGGTCCCTAGCCAGCGCAGGGACTGCCGCCCAGTTGTCCGCCTGGGGTTAGCCAGGGCCGAGGCAAGTAGGCAGGGACAGTGGGGTACAGGAGATCAGGGCACCCCAACTGGCGCTCGGGGGGCAGAGTGCCGTAACAACCTCCTTATAACCCAAACCTCTCCCTACCCTTAACTTCCCCCATGTTTCTGTACCTGTTAGTATGTTAATCATAAGGTTGGTTGTTAACCAGTTACACTCCGAGCCTAACTTGCCGAGAATTGAAATGCCTTAACAAGTGCAAGAAGAAGCCGGTCAAGAGGTACGGGTTTCATACCTCAACAGTAGTCGAAGGACATTTTCAGTATGTCAAGAGAAAGACTCTTGAGCATAGTAAAGGTTCGAGCAGCAGTAGCGGCTCCAGCGTTTAGCATCCTTAACCGTGAATGTAGGTCCGCGAGACCCATCAAATAGATGCCATTCATTTTCTGTCAATGTTTGTATTGTTGTATATGTGTTCAACATGAAAACTCAATAAAAACATATTAAACATAATAGTGTCCCCTTTACCAGCCTCAGCAATAATATTGACCCAACAGTAGCCCCAGGAATATTAGCACGTCCGTAAAACCCATATACTCTCTGGCCCAAAAATGCCACATGCACCTCAGAAATATTGCTAAAATACGTCCGTTCCTAACCACGGACACGCTAAAGACGCTCGTGGTTGCCCTCATCCACTCCCAGCTTGACTACTGCAACTCACTACTCATCGGCCTCCCCCGCACTAGACTCGCTCCACTCCAATCTATACTAAATGCAGCAGCTAGACTGATTTTTCTATCCAGTCGTTATTCAGACGCCTCTGCATTATGCCAGTCGCTGCATTGGCTGCCCATCCACAGCAGAACTAAATTTAAACGCCTCTACCTCACTCACAAAGCTCTGCATGGCGCTGCACCACCATACATCGCCTCCCCACTGTCAGTACACCACCCAGCCCGCTCACTCCGATCGGCTAACACACTCAGACTAAACACCCCTGTAATACGAACCTCACATGCTCGCCTACAGGACTTCACCAGAGCAGCACCCATCCTCTGGAATGCTCTACCCCAAGGCATCCGGACAATTCCCGATGCAGGAAATTTCAGACGTGCCTTAAAAACTCACCTCTTCAGGGAAGTATACGAAATCCCCTGACCTAGTCCCCCCCCCCTCCCCTCCCTATGGCTCCCCACCCTGTTTGTCTTCTAATAAATGATCTGTACATGAAATCCCCTATTGCCTGTGTTTCCCACCTCCTGTACCACCCCCAACCCATTTGTGTCTAACCCAATGTAACTCATATTGTAATTGTTGTATTGTGTTGCATTTATCCATGCCTGAAAGCGCTGCGGAATAAGTTGGCGCCATACAAATAAAGATTATTATTATATTATTATTATATACTTACCCTTTCTCTGGCCTTCACAGCGAAGCTGCTCTTTTTAGAGCTGCTGCTAGCAGAAGTATGTGCACCCGCAGCAGCACCTCCTCCCCTCTCCTCTCCTGTTGAACCAGAGAGGAGAGGTCAGGGATGGAGGGGAGGAAGATCCCGAATGCACACACTGCCATTAGTGTGTGTATCCGTCCGTGGCGCTGCAGAGTGAATACCTTCCGGAAAGCCGCAGCACATTGGACGGCAATCACTTTAATGGTGACCAGACGTCCCGAAACTGGGACAAATGGTTGTCCCGCTGGGGTCCCAGTGGAAAGCGGGACACAGGGTCCCAAAGCCGGACTGTCCCACTGAATTTGGGACACCTGGTTTTTAAAAAACCCTGAACAATGTTTAGTGGTCCAGTATAGCCTCCCGTGATGAAATTGCGGGGAGCTATCATGGCAGCCAGGGGCCTTCTGAAAGGCCCCAGGGCTGTCTTGGTAGTATGCCTATCAAGCCATCCCCATGGGGTGGCTTGATAGACTGGCTGTCAAATTGCTGCTGCAGCGATGAAAGCATCGCATGTTGTGGTTCCCCACTGAAAACAAAAGTAAAAATAAGTATAATAAAGTTTTACTAATTGTTGAAAAAAAGTAATAAAAGTGAAAAAACAACCTTTTGCCATGTTTACAATAAAAGAATCTACATAATAAAACAAAAATACATATACATCCGTAAGAGACCGATCTATCAAAGTAATGCATTATTTTCCCTGCATGATGAACGTTGTCAGAGAAAAAAAAAAAAAACACCAGAAATGTGCTTTTTTGGTCACGATTAGAGATGAGCGAGCGTACTCGGAAAAGCACTACTCGCTCCAGTAATTTGATTTATCCGAGTATCGCTGTGCTCGGGTCTGAAGATTCGGGTGCCGCTGCGGCTGACAGGTGAGTCGCAGCGGGGAGCAGGGGAGAGCGGGCGGGCGGGAGAGAGGGAGAGAAAGATCTTACCTCCATTCCTCCCCGCTCTTTCCTGCAGCTCCCCGCTCCGTGCCGGCACCCGAATCTTCAGACCCGAGCACAGCGATACTCGGATAAAGCAAATTACTCGAGCGAGTAGTGCTTTTCCGAGTACGCTCGCTCATCTCTAGTCACGATCTCTCTAAGAAAAATTGCAATAAAAAGCGATCAAAAGGTCGTATGAGTTCAAAAATTCAAACTACAGAATGTCCCACAAAAAATGAGCCCTTACACAACTATGTTGACTGAAAAATAAAAAAGTTATAGCGCGCAGATGATGGCGGCAGAAAATAATTAAAAAAAAATGTCTGAAAAAAAATACAAGTAGTACAGCAAAAAAATAAAATAAATATATATATGTTTGGTATCGGAGTATTCATACTGACCCATAGATTAAAGTTATCATGTCATTTTTGATGCAGTTTGATAGAGGAGAGCGCGGAGAGCGCGGCCGCAGGGGGGAAAAAAATGAACATGCTGCGGTCGGCAAATCCGCGCCGCAGCAGCGGCTTCTGCCGGCTTAGCCGCAGTTGATATGCCGTCCCGTGTGGACGAGATTTCTGAGAAATCTCGTCCACTTGGCTGGCTAATCCCGGGATTAGCGGCCGCAAGCGGATTTGCCGCGGCGAAATTCCGCATGCAATTTCTGCGGCAAATCTGCCCTGTGTGAACCCAGCCTTAGCATTCCAGAAAACCGCTTTATCTTTCCAAGCGAGTCAGGACTTTACATCTCACAATGCCAAGTCAGCAGGCAAAAGCTGAGGAAAGATGGAACATGGGTCATGTCATGCAGCATTCATTCACCAATGGAACACTGACTAATGGATGAGGTTAAACATGTAAGCCAGGACAGTAATGGCCCTGTCACACAGGGGACTTTAGAATAAAATAATAAACTTTATTAAGAAATGTATTAAAAATATTTTTTCACACTAGGGCACAAGAGATAACACAAAATCATATAAGTCGTTCGGTGGACAACACGACTAATAGTTTTAGGACAGACATTAGTCAATCTTTTGGGGATATATATCAAGTAATCACTGCGATGGGTTTCATGTAATGTACATGGACCCAACAGGAGTTTTTTTGTGTGATTACTTGTTTGTATAACCTTCCAACTAAGGTCCCCTTGTATTCTTTGACCCACACCAAAGTGAGTGGTTGTGGATCCAATATTTAAAGGGGTTATATATAGAGATGAGCGAACGTACTCGTCCGAGCTTGATGCTCGTTCGAGTATTAGCGTGTTCGAGATGCTCGTTATTCGAAACGAGCACCACGCGATGTTGGGGGTTACTTTCACTTTCATCTCTGAGACGTTAGCGCACTTTTCTGGCCAATAGAAAGTCAGGGAAGGCATTACAACTTCCCCCTGCGACGTTCAAGCCCTATACCACCCCCCTGCAGTGAGTGGCTGGCGAGATCAGGTGTCACCCGAGTATATAAATCGGCCCCTCCGGCGGCTCGCCACAGATGCGTTCTGACAGAGATCAGGGAAAGTGCTGTCTTGCTGGAGTTGCTGTAGGGAGAGTGTTAGGAGTATTTTAGGCTTCAAGAACCCCAACGGTCCTTCTTAGGGCCACATCTAACCATCTAACCGTGTGCAGTAGTGTGGAGGCTGCTTTTTGCAGTGTTGCACTTTTTTTTTTTTTGTATATGGGCCGTGCAGAGCATTGCGCCCTGCAGTAATTATACATAGTCCAGGGCCAGTAGTGGTGGTGAGGCAGAAAGAGAAGACATATTTCTTGAATATAGGCAGTGGGCCTTTCCAAAAACTTTTGGGAAAAAAATTCTATTTTGGCTGCCTGTGACCGTCCTCAGTGTACTGGGTCTCTGCTGAGGGTAGTTGTCCAAATTCATACGCAGCCAGCTAAGTGTTACAGCAGGCTTGCGCAAAATTATTTCCTGGCTCTGTGTTGGCTGTTGCATCAGCGCTGTATTCCAGTCCACAGTGCAACACTCTGCAGTTATTTTACATACTCCAGGGCCAGTAGTGCTGCTGAGGCAGAGAGAGAAGACATATTTCTTGAATATAGGCAGTGGGCCTTTCCAAAAACATTTTGGAAAAAAATTCTATTTGGGCTGCCTGTGACCGTCCTCAGTGTACTGGGTCTGTGCTGGGGGTAGTTGTCCAAATTCATACGCAGCCAGCTAAGTGTTACAGCAGGCTTGCGCAAAATTATTTCCTGGCTCTGTGTTGGCTGTTACATCACCGCTGTATTCCAGTCCACAGTGCAACACTCTGCAGTTATTTTACATACTCCAGGGCCAGTAGTGGTGACGCAGAGAGAGAAGACATATTTCTTGAATATAGGCAGCGGGCCTTTCCAAAAACCTTTGGGAAAAAAATTCTATTTGGGCCGCCTGTGACCGTCCTCAGTGTACTGGGTCTGTGCTGGGGGGAATTGTCCAAATTTATATGCAGCCAGCTAAGTGTTACAGCAGGCTTGCGCAAAATTATTTCCTGGCTCTTCTGTGCGTTCCGTAAGCGAAGTCAGCCTCCAACCACAGGCCAATAAGCGGCACATTTAATTACAGCGTTATGTTTCTGCACTACTGGTAATACACCATGCTGAGGGGTAGGGGTAGGCCTAGAGGATGTGGATGTGGACGTGGGCGAGGACGCGGAGGCCCAAGTCAGGGTGTGGGCACAGGCCGAGCTCCTGATCCAGGTGTATCGCAGCCGACTGCTGCGGGATAAGGAGAGAGGCACGCTTCTGGCGTCCCCACATTCATCTCACAATTAATGGGTCCACGCGGTAGACCTTTATTAGAAAATGAGCAGTGTGAGCAGGTCCTGTCGTGGATGGCACAAAGTGCATCCAGCAATCTATCGACCACCCAGAGTTCTGCGCCGTCCACTGCTGCAACTCTGAATCCTCTGACTGCTGCTCCTCCTTCCTCCCAGCCTCCTCACTCCATGAAAAGGACACATTCTGAGGAGCAGGCAGACTCCCAGGAACTGTACTCGGGCCCCTGCCCAGAATGGGCAGCAATGGTTCCGAATTCTCTCCCACTGGAGGAGTTTGTCGTGACCGATGCCCAACCTTTTAAAAGTTGCCGGGGTCCGGGGGATGAGGCTGGGGACTTCCGGCAACTGTCTCAAGACCTTTCAGTGGGTGAGGAGGACGATGACAATGAGACACAGTTGTCTATCAGTGAGGTAGTAGTAAGGGCAGTAAGTCCGAGGGAGGAGCGCACAGAGGATTCGGAGGAAGAGCAGCAGGACGATGAGGTGACTGACCCCACCTGGTTTGCTACGCATACTGAGGACAGGTCTTCAGAGGGGGAGGCAAGGGCAGCAGCAGGGCAGGTTGGAAGAGGCAGTGCGGTGGCCAGGGGGAGAGGCAGGGCCAGACCGAATAATCCACCAACTTTTTCCCAAAGCGCCCCCTCGCGCCATACCACCCTGCAGAGGCCGAGGTGCTCAAAGGTCTTGCAGTTTTTCACTGAGAGTGCAGATGACCGTCGAACAGTGGTGTGCAACCTGTGTCACGCCAAGATCAGCTGGGGAGCCACCACCACCAGCCTCACCACCACCAGCATGCGCAGACATATGATGGCCAAGCACCCCACAAGGTGGGACGAAGGCCGTTCACCGCCTCCGGTTTTCACCGCTGCCTCTCCCCCTGTGCCCCAACCTGCCACTGAGATCCAACCCCCCTCTCAGGACACAGGCACTACCGTCTCCTGGCATGCACCCACACCCTCACCTCCGCTGTCCTCGGCCCCATCCACCAATGTCTCTCAGCGCACCGTGCAGCCGTCGCTAGCGCAAGTGTTGGAGTGCAAGCGCAAGTACGCCGCCACACACCCGCACGCTCAAGCGTTAAACGTGCACATAGCCAAATTTATCAGCCTGGAGATGCTGCCGTATAGGGTTGTGGAAACGGAGGCTTTCAAAAGTATGATGGTGGCGGCGGCCCCGCGCTACTCAGTTCCCAGTCGCCACTACTTTTCCCGATGTGCCGTCCCAGCCCTGCACGACCACGTCTCCCGCAACATTGTACGCGCCCTCACCAACGCGGTTACTGCCAAGGTCCACTTAACAACGGACACGTGGACAAGCACAGGCGGGCAGGGCCGCTATATCTCCCTGACGGCACATTGGGTGAATTTACTGGAGGCTGGGACAGAGTCAGAGCCTGGGACCGCTCACGTCCTACCCACCCCCAGAATTGCGGGCCCCAGCTCGGTGGTGGTATCTGCGGCGGTGTATGCTTCCTCCACTAAACCTGCCGCCTCCTCCGCAACCTCTGTCTCGCAATCAAGATGTGTCAGCAGCAGCACGTCGGCAGAAGTCGGTGTCGGGCGGCGTGGCAGCACAGCGGTGGGCAAGCGTCAGCAGGCCGTGCTGAAACTACTCAGCTTAGGAGATAAGAGGCACACAGCCCACGGACTGCTGCAGGGTCTGACAGAGCAGTCCGACCGCTGGCTTGTGCCGCTGAGCCTCCAACCGGGCATGGTCGTGTGTGACAACGGCCGTAACCTGGTGGCGGCTCTGCAGCTTGACTGCCTCACGCACGTGCCATGAATGGCCCACGTCTTTAATTTGGTGGTTCAGCACTTTCTGAAAAGCTACCCACGCTTGTCAGACCTGCTCGGAAAGGTGCGCCGGCTCTGCGCACATTTCCGCAAGTCCACCACGGATGCTGCCACCCTGCGCACCCTGCAACATTGGTTTAATCTGCCAGTGCACCGACTGCTGTGCGACGTGCCCACACGGTGGAACTCTACGCTCCACATGTTGGCCAGGCTCTATGAGCAGCGTAGAGCTATAGTGGAATACCAACTCCAACATGGGCGGCGCAGTGGGAGTCAGCCTCCTCAATTCTTTACAGAAGAGTGGGCCTGGTTGGCAGACATCTGCCAGGTCCTTGGAAACTTTGAGGAGTCTACCCAGATGGTGAGCGGCGATGCTGCAATCATTAGCGTCACCATTCCTCTGCTATGCCTCTTGAGAAGTTCCCTGCAAAGCATAAAGGCAGATGCTTTGCGCTCGGAAACAGAGCCGGGGGAAGACAGTATGTCGCTGGATAGTCAGAGCACCCTCCTGTCTATATCTCAGCGCGTTGAGGAGGAGGAGGAGGAGCATGAGGAGGATGAGGAGGAGGGGGAAGAGACAGCTTGGCCCACTGCTGAGGGTACACATGCTGCTTGCCTGTCATCCTTTCAGCGTGTATGGCCTAAGGAGGAGGAGGAGGAGGAGGATCCTGAAAGTGATCTTCCTAGTGAGGACAGCCATGTGTTGCGTACAGGTACCCTGGCACACATGGCTGACTTCATGTTAGGATGCCTTTCTCGTGACCCTCGCGTTACACGCATTCTGGCCACTACGGATTACTGGGTTAACACACTGCTCAACCCACGGTATAAGGAGAACCTTTCCACTCTCATACCCGAAGAGGGAAGGGGTTCGAGAGTGATGCTATACCACAGGACCCTGGCGGACAAGTTGATGGTAAAATTCCCATCCGACAGCGCTAGTGGCAGAAGGCGCAGTTCCGAGGGCCAGGTAGCAGGGGAGGCACGGAGATCAGGCAGCATGTACAGCACAGGCAGGGGAAAACACTCTCTACGGCCTTTGACAGCTTTCTGGCTCCCAGCAAGACTGTGTCACCGCTCCCCAGTCAAGGCTGAGTCGGCGGGAGCACTGTAAAAGGATGGTGAGGGAGTACACAGCCGATCGCACGACCGTCCTCCGTGACGCCTCTGCCCCCTACAACTACTGGGTGTCGAAGCTGGACACGTGGCCTGAACTCGCGCTGTATGCCCTGGAGATGCTTGCTTGTCCTGCGGCTAGCGTCTTGTCAGAGAGGGTGTTTAGTGCGGCTGGGGGAATCATCACAGATAAGCGTACACGCCTGTCAACCGACAGTGCCGACAGGCTTACACTCATCAAGATGAACAAAGCCTGGATTTCCCCAGACTTCTCTTCTCCACCAGCGGACAGCAGCGATACCTAAGCAATACGTAGGCTGCACCCGCGGATGGAAGCATCGTTCTCTATCACCATCAAAAACGGGGACATTTTTGCTACATCAATCTGTGTATAATATTCCTTCTCTTCCTCCTGCTTCTCCTCCTGAAACCTCACGTAATCACGCCGAACAGGCAATTTTTCTTAGGCCCACAAGGCCAAGTCATATAATTTTTGTAAACAATCTTTATATGTTTCAATGCTCATTAAAGCGTTGAAACTTCCACCTCAACCAATTTTTATTTTAAGTGGGCTGCCTCCAGGCCTAGTTACCAATTAAGCCAAAGTGATTAATGGGTTTCACCTGCCCTCTTGGTTGGGCAATTTTTCTGAGGTACATTAGTACTGTTGGTACACCAATTTTTTGGGGCCCTCGCCTACAGTGTAATCCAATTAATTTTTTGCCCACCTGCATTACAGCTGACGTTACATCAGCTGTGCTGGGCACTGCAATGGGATATATTTATATACCGCCGGTGGGTTCCAGGGAGCCATCCATGCTGTCGGTCCACACGGAGTTGTAACTACACGTGTACACTTCTAAGGAACCCCAGTGTGACTGGGGCATGCAGTGTGAGCCGAAGCCCACCTGCATTAAACATGACATTACCTCAGCTGTGATGGGCAATGCAATGGGATATATTTATGTACTGCCGGTGGGTTCCAGGTAGCCACCCATGCTGTCGGTCCACACGGAGTTGTAACTACATGTGTCCACTTCTAAAGAACCCCAGTCTGACTGGGGCATGCAGTGTGGGCCGAAGCCCACCTGCATTGAACATGACATTACCTCAGCTGTGATGGGCACTGCAATGGGATTTATTTATGTACCGCCGGTGGCTTCCTGGCACCCACCCATGCTGTCGGTCAACACGGAGTTGTAACTATATGTGTCCACTTCTAAAGAACCCCAGTCTGACTGGGGCATGCAGTGTGGGCCGAAGCCCACCTGCATTAAACATGACATTACCTCAGCTGTGATGGGCAATGCTATGGGATATATTTATGTGCCGCCGGTGGCTTCCTGGCACCCACCCATGCTGTCGGTCCACAGGGACTTCACAATAGGGAGTTGTACCTGCCTGTGTCTATGAATTAAAAAACCCGGTCAGGTTGGGGCATGCAGTGTGGGCCGAAGCCCACCTGCATTTCATCTGACGTTAGCTCTGCTGTCCGGGGCACTGCAAGGGGATACATTTATGTACAGCCGGTGGGTTCCAGGGAGCCACCCATGCTGTGGGTGCACACAGAATTCCCATTGCGGAGTTGGGGATTCCCAGTTGTACCTGCCTGTGACTATTTATAAAAAAACGCGGTCTGACTGGGGCATGCAGACACCTTGACAGAATGAATAGTGTGTGGCACATAGGTTCCCCATTGCTATGCCCATGTGTGCAGCTCCTGATGGCGGTGGCACAGGATTATATTTCTCATTGCTTCTGTACAGCATTGTGGGCTATCGCCCCGCCCCTTTTAAAGAGGGTCGCTGCCTAGCCGTGCCAACCCTCTGCAGTGTGTGCCTGCGGTTCCTCCTCATGGCAGACGCACTTATAAATAGACATGAGGGTGGTGTGGCATGAGGCCAGCGTGTGGCATGAGGGCAGCTGAAGGCTGCGCAGGGACAATTTGGTGTGCGCTGTGGACACTGGGTCGTGCGGGGGGGGGGGGGGGGGGCAGCATGTAACCCAGGAGAAGTGGCAGCGGAGTGTCATGCAGGCAGTGATTGTGCTTGGTTGGAGGTAGTGTGGTGCTTAGCTAAGATATGCATTGCTAATGAGGGCTTTTCAGAAGTAAAAAGTGTTGGGAGGAAGGGGGGGGGGGGCACTCTTGCCGCTATTGTGGCTTAATAGTGGGACCTGGGAACTTGAGATGCAGCCCAACATGTAGCCCCACGCCTGCCCTATCCGTTGTTGTGTCGTTCCCATCACTTTCTTGAATTGCCCAGATTTTCACAAATGGAAATCTTAGCGAGCATCGGCAATATGCAAAAATGCTCGGGTCGCCCATTGACTTTAATGGGGTTCGTTATTCGAAACGAACCCTCGAGCGTCGCAAAATTTTCGTCCCGAGTAACGAGCACCCGAGCATTTTGGTGCTCGCTTATCTCTATTAGTAAGTTTTAATAAGTTCTTCTTCGTTTACTGTTGATGCCCCTGTGCTAGTTCAACTGGCAGGTAAAGATTATTCCTGTTTATTCTGCACTGTCTCCTCCACCTGTCTGTGGGGGTCCACACATACCGTATTAGTGCAAAGAGGCTAAACATATAATAGTCACAGAGATTGAGAGCCCCATTTAGGGTTAATGCAACACAAAAAGAACAAGTTAAACACAAAATCCTGTGTTTCACCTGTACTTGCTGCAAAATTGTAATCCATGTACAGTTATGCTGCATGCTCTGTGGTTGTGTGGCACACTGCTGCACTACACATGTCCTGTGGGAAGCCATCCTCACAGGCTCAGGGAGCTCTAGTTATCTATTCAAGATGTCATCTGTCCTACTAATACACAGGGGCAGACATACCCTATTATTGTGTTGCTGTGTAGGACATAAAGGAAGTATGCATTCACATACTTAGTGGAGTGAAAACTTTTGAAACCAAGTAATACAGTAACACACATTCTTATAGAGATGCCACATAAAGATGTGAATGATCACAAGATATCTCCCCGTCGCTTCCATAGAAATCTTCATGTTGGTCCCCTGCCAGTTTTCTGACAGTGAGTTGGCTGTTTCTTGCACAGTTGTGAAGGGCGGCTCATCAGGCGTGATTACTTTTATGATCCAGTAAACTATATAAAAATCGCTCCATGCCCAAATACTCAGAGTCCTACGCAGACAAGGAGCAGGTAAGCAGTACAATTATATATGAACTCATATAGCAGCCGTAAAAGTCTTCACAATTGCTAGACAGAGGTCTAAATGTGGCATTTTCCAAATTTCCTATTGTTAACAAGGAAAGAAAAATGAGCTAAATGATTTTTTTCCGTTATCTCTTTTCAACTTTTAATTTACAATTTATTTATGATGCATTTTTTTTATATATTAGAATATTTAAAAGAGTAACTGTACTTTTGTTAACCCCTTAGTGACCACCCCATAGTGTTTCTATGCCCTAGGTAAATGGGGCTTTAATCCCCAGGGCTATAAAAACATGCCAGCTCTGGTAATTAAAGCCACTGGGCCTGTAAACGTAACAGCTCCATACTGTTGGCTGCCAGAGATAGTAGGCAACCTGGAGCTGTCATGGGGGGGCCAGGATATCCGACCATTGGTCATGTAATCACCGCTATCCACCAGATAACGCCGATTGCATAAAAATGTGATATACGATATCCCGAGACGTTTTGGTCCATCCAGATCCTGATGTTGCCTTCTGCGCATGCGCACCAGACGTAAACGTCAGGCGCATGCTCAGAAGGCTTCGCGGCCGGGGAAATTTAAAATTTCTCTGGCTCCTGACTGCCATGTGTAGCAGAGAGCAGAGAAATATCACCGGGAGCTGCTGTATGTGGTTCCCAATCACTTGATCGCTGTTATCCATTGGATCATGTAACGTAAAAAAAAGTTTCATGATCCCTCTCGGATCATATCCATGAGGGGAAATGAAATTATGTACCTAAGGCCCCCAGCTTTATCTACTGACCTTACCACGGCTCCTGCACATGCGTCCATCGCCAAAATGGTGGACGCATGTACAAAAGCCCCGGATTGCCGGGGTAATTTAAAATCTCCCTGCTCCTGGCTACCAAACATAGCCGAGAGCCTGGAGACTTACTGGGGGCCGCGGTACGTGGTTACATGATCGCCATTATCCAACGGATAACAGCGATCATGTAAAAGATTTTTAAAAAGCTAAAGTTTTTTTCCTTCTGCTTTGCTTAGATTCATTCAAAAACTGTGGGATTACAATACGCAGTACACTATTAAATGAATTCGATAAGGGGTCTCATTTTTTAAAATGGGGTAATTTGTGGCGGTTCTCCATCGTTTGGCCACTCAAGGGCTCTACAAGTGGGCAATGAGGCCTAAATCACCTTCAAGCAAAATGTCTGTTCTGAAAGCCACCGGCTGCTCCTTTCGGTTTGGGCCCTGTTATGCATACAGACAAAACATTTGGGCCACAATGGGTATGTTTCTGAACACAGGACAAACGGGGGTATCCATGTGGAGGTGAAACACTTCATTCATACGTGAGCTGTACAATAAAAATTGTTTTTAAAATGACATTTTTGCAAATAGTTCCTCTAAATTGCATTAACACCTGAAAAGAAATTGTGGGGTCAAAATACTCCTGATCCCCCTCAGTGAATACATTAAGGGGTGCAGTTTGTAGGGGGGTCTTTTGTAAGGGTATATATCATTCTGATACTTATGAACCTTTGCAATCTTGACTTGGTGCAGGAAAACAAAATGTTTCTCAAAATGTTAATAAACAATGTTAAATTTGTACGTCTCCAAAATGGTTAAAAAAATTGAAGTTTTTCCAATGTGCTTCCAGAAAAAGGAAACATGGAAATATGTATTAAATTTGTATAGTATGTTTCCACGTATTTGCAAATTTTTCAAAATTTTCCTAATTTTGGCATTTTAATAAATATACACAAATTCTATCAGTCTATTTTTACCACCTAAATGAAGTACAACATGTGGCGAAAAAGAATGTCAGAATCACTTGGATATGCAAAACCTTTACAGAGTTATTCAATGTTAAAGTGGCACATGTCTAGTATGAGGGCTAATTCAGATGAGCATATATCGGTTGGGTTTTCAAGCCTGACTGATATATGCTGCCCTTTTCTGCAAGGGGAGAAGGTGGGCAGGGATTGGGAGCTAGTGCATTAAACACCCTCCCCCTCTTTGCCCCTCGCCACTGCTTTCAGGGGACAGGGGCAGAGCTAAGTTCCATTTGGTGACCATATCCTGTTATTTACCATTGACTGTGTGCAAGATTATATAGAGAGCGCTGTACTCATCGCCACCATGACATGGCTCCTCAGCCACTCCTTAGAAACCATTAGAGAGTTCAAGCCAAGCCAGAAACCTACTGTACACTGATGAGGGGCACATATCCTGATACAGCTGTCTGAGTACATTGCTTGTACAAATTTGTACATTGATTTGAAGGAATGCTGCAATCCAATAGGTGGCACTACAGAGGTAAGGTTCCATCGTCCTTATTTGAATAAATTACACACTAATACTTGAGCTACAGTAAAATGCTAAACTGACACTTGGGGGACAGGATAATGACACACTGACGCTTGGGGGACAGGGCAATGGCACACTGACGCTTGGGGTACAGAATAATGATACACTACCACTTGGGGTACAGAATAATGACACACTGACACTTGGGGGTACAGAATAAGGACCCACTAACATTTGGGGTACACGATAATGACCCAGTGACACTTGTAAAACATGATAATGATACACTGACACTTGAGGTACGGGATAATGACACACTGACACTTGGGGACAGGATAATGACACGCTGACACTTGTGGGACAGGATAATGACACACTGACACTTGGGGTACAGGATAATGACACACAGATACTTGGGGGATATAATAATGACATACTGACACTTGGGGGACAGGATAATGACACACTAACACTTAGGGGACAAAATAATGACACACTGACACTTGGGGGACAGGATAATGTCACACTGACACTTGGGGGACAGGATAATGTCACACTGACACTTGGGGGACAGGATAATGTCACACTGACACTTGGGGGACAAATCGCTGCCAGCGATCTCAGGATGAATTTTCGGGAAGGGCTTAAAAATATAAGCCCTTACCTGAAAATCATCCTAAAATGTGTAAAAAAAAATATGTCAGCATAAAGATCGTTCTCCTCTGCCATAGCTGTAACAGCTGTGGCAGAGAAGAACGATGTTAGCCCATTGAATTCAATGGAGCCGGCAATACAGCCGGCTCCATTGAAAGCAATGAGCTGCCGGCGAGCGCGGGATGAATTTTCGGGAAGGGCTTAAAAATATAAGCCCTTACCTGAAAATCATCCAGAAATGTGTAAAAAGAAAAAAAAAAAGTATACTCACCTTTCCGCTGAAGCCGGAGTTCAGCCGCGTCTGGCCGGCAGTTCTCCTGAACTGCTCTGAATAGTATTCAGCAGCCGGGGATTTAAAATCCCCGGCTGCTGAATGAGCTGCCTCTGATTGGTCACAGCCTCACCAATCAGAGGCAGCTCTCACTCACACCCATTCATGAATTCATGAATGGGTGTGAGTGAGAGCTGCCTCTGATTGGTCCCTGCGTTGAGCCAATCAGAGGCAGCACTCACCCAGTGAGTGAGTATACATTTTTTTTTTTTTTGTTTTACACATTTTAGGATGATTTTCAGGTAAGGGCTTATATTTTTAAGCCCTTCCCGAAAATTCATCCCGCGCTCGCAGGCAGCCCATTGCTTTCAATGGAGACAGCTGTATTGCCGGCTCCATTGAATTCAATGGGCTAACATCGTTCTACTCTGCCACAGCTGTTACAGCTGTGGCAGAGGAGAACGATCTTTATGCTGACAGTGCGGGAGGGGGGCCCGCTCTTGCCGCTATTGTGGCTTAATAGTGGGACCTGGGAACTTGAGATGCAGCCCACATCTGCATCTATATATTCACAGTTCATTGAACTGATTAGCACAGTAGCTTTGGCAAGACTCTACACCGATGAGTCAAACACAATCCAATCAATTTATAGCTGACGCCCCAGGTGGTACTCATGACTGCACAGACTTCTGAAACTAAAGGCCCATTTAGACACAATGATTATCGCTCAAAAGATGTATTTTGAGCGATAATCATTGTGTCCATTCACAGCGCAAGGTAATCGCTCAACCGTTGAGCGATCACTTCGCGCTCTGAGTGGGGGATGCAGAAGACAAGCTGGGCCGCTTGTCTTCTGCATCCAGCTGTTCTCTGCTCAGAGCGCCCGGCTGTTATACAGCCAAGTGCTCCAAGCAGGGGATGCAGAACACAGCTGGGCAGCTGCGTTCTTCATAATCCGCCTGTCATCAGGGAGCGGCATACAGCTGAAACAATAGTATCAGCTGTATCCCGCTGTGAATTCCTGATAACTGATCACTGATCTTTCAGCATGCTGAAAGATCAGCGATTCCTTAACGAAAACTGCACAATGTCAGTGCAGTTAGACACAACGATTATCACTCAAAAGATGGCTTTGAGCGATTTTTGAGCGAAAATTGTTGTGTCTGAATCAGCCTATAGCTGTTCAGATAGTTTCTCCTATCTATGTGTCACTGCTATTGTCCTTTACCCCATTAAACTCTTTGTCCCTGCTGTCAGTGACCGCAATCCTCAAGTGCCAGCTGATTCTATCTCTGGTGCCCGGACTGTGTCTTTTGGCGAATGATGCTTCAAACACACAAATCTTTCTCTCCGGTACATAAATTCAGCTGCAAGTCAGCTCTGCTGCAGCTCTCACTAACTGAGTCTCTCTCCTACCTGCATTCTCTGAATCTGCTGAGTTACACCATAGACCAGGAACAGGACCTTTCTTTTATACCTAGCCAATCAGTGTATATGGTAAATATTACTTCTGGTTCTTGTCCTCGATGATGTATAATCCTGTTTCTCTTTTATCTGCAGAGATGGGAGCGTTCTGGATTGCACAACTTTACATATGGGGAGTGTTATTCTGTGGTAAGAACCAAATGGAAATTCATTAATTATCAAAAATATTATCAGAAAAATATACAGCTGTAGACCTGGTCAGTAATCAAGAATCTCACTTAAACACTTAAAGGCATTCTGTCATCAGTTTCATGCTTCCCGTACTACGAGCAGCATGAACCCGGGACACGTATGTACGATGACCCCGTGGATGTTTAATTCTGAAATGGTAGTATTTATTAACACACATTGAAGTTTGACTCAGAGCTGAGCTCCAAGTCATGGAGGAGAGCCAGGCTGCACCAGCCTACCAGCTTCTCCCTGACCACAGTATGCAAAATGACAGCTCCCTCCCTGCTTTTGTATATGGAAAGAGCTGTCACTCTGCATACTGATCACTGTGACCAATCCCCAGCCTCGCTGATACAGTGATTCACTGCTACCACAAGGCAAATCAGCAGAGAAGGGACAATAGCGGTGTGGACTGGTGCATCAGGGAGTAAATGGGGGATGTAAACCTTTTTTTATTTTACTCCATTCATTGCACCCCTGGGGACATGTCTCCTGCCTAGTGGGATTTATCTGGGACTGCTCCACCAAATTCAAAATGGTTGAGTTACATGCTTTCATCACTTAGCTACTGCAGATTAGTTCACTGGCTGCAAATGCAAATAATAAACCATCCTTCACAGATATAGATTAAAATTAAAATGAATAACTTTTATTAATAACTAGTTAAAATTGGGGCCACATAAATCATATAACAAACAAAGACAGACGTGGACTAACAACATGGATCATATAACAAGACCCAGTGATCAAATGATATGAGGGTATCGATTCCCTTCTAACAGCCAGTCAGGTTAACCCCTATTGACAATATTAGGGGACTGGGTCACTGGTTTGTAGCGGTACGTCACGAAGCAAAAAGTTGGTCAGAATGTATCAGGTTTCCGGTTAGGGAGAACAGGGTACCTCCATTTATGATTAGAGGCTGGAAACCAGCTGACATTTTTTGTCGCCGCTTTCAATATATCTGAATACAGTAGGGATTCATGTATTTAATCAGATGTATGTGTTACACAGTATGAAGTCCATAGTCACTCAGGGTTTGGGTATTACGGCGTTAGTACTGGAAGAATTGGTTTATATGGTAAACACCCACTCAGATACTATTATGCGTAATCCACCGTTGACAAATAGAGTAAATTGCTAAGCAGTCGCTCATGTATGTTACGTCTATTGACGTTTAGAGATAAAGTAATTGCTCCAAACGTGGGCGACTGCTTAAAGTGTCTTAACGTATGATGACTTTTTACTGTGTTTCAACTTTTAAAGAATAGGATATTTTGCTTGCTCAATAGGGTAATTGCTTGCTCAACGCGTTTCTCCGCCTCTGTCTGGGGCGGTTCCTCAGGAGCAGGGCCAAGGGTTGCCCTAGGATTTACGTGATTATCCCTATTAGTCCTATCGTAGTAGATAAGACCCTTGTTGATAGTCCTTTCGATTAAGAGGGAATAAGACTATATCCCTGATAGAAATGGAGTTCTCCTATTACTACTTCCCTCTCTCTCTTGGCTCAGAGACTTAGTTTAGGGAGTCGCTTTGCTATAAAGGTTCGCAAAGAGACCAGTGATAGCCTATAAGTATTAGTCTGAGACCATTTTTCAATGCATCGAGACCGGTTAACATATATGAGTCTCGAGGCGAGAAAGTGAGAGTTGGATGTACCAATTCCCTAACCCCCGGAGGAACCTAGGAAACCGATTCTCTCCTATGGCGCAGTATGTATCATGCCCAGAGATACTACAGGGCTAGTGGGATAGATCTGTTGGTTCACACCCACAGGTACTGGACCAATGTCCTATTACAGCCTGCCGCCTGTAAAGGACTGTCTGTTACTTGGTCCCTAAAACAGGGATGGATCAATAAACCAATGCGCCTAATTGGGTTGGCAGCAATGCCCCAAATGCCGGACAGAGCTGCACAGCCCTGGTAGTAAGGGGGGGGGGGGGAGGGGGGTATATAGCGGATGGAGAAGAGGAGAAAAGTATAGCGCCTGCGGCTCTGATGGTGATTTGCCAGCCGCTCACCATCAGAGCAGGCTGTAATAGGCCTAATAATCACGTAAATCCTAGGGCAACCCTTGGCCCTGCTCCTGAGGAACCGCCCCAGACAGAGGCGGAGAAACGCGTTGAGCAAGCAATTACCCTATTGAGCAAGCAAAATATCCTATTCTTTAAAAGTTGAAACACAGTAAAAAGTCATCATACGTTAAGACACTTTAAGCAGTCGCCCACGTTTGGAGCAATTACTTTATCTCTAAACGTCAATAGACGTAACATACATGAGCGACTGCTTAGCAATTTACTCTATTTGTCAACGGTGGATTACGCATAATAGTATCTGAGTGGGTGTTTACCATATAAACCAATTCTTCCAGTACTAACGCCGTAATACCCAAACCCTGAGTGACTATGGACTTCATACTGTGTAACACATACATCTGATTAAATACATGAATCCCTACTGTATTCAGATATATTGAAAGCGGCGACAAAAAATGTCAGCTGGTTTCCAGCCTCTAATCATAAATGGAGGTACCCTGTTCTCCCTAACCGGAAACCTGATACATTCTGACCAACTTTTTGCTTCGTGACGTACCGCTACAAACCAGTGACCCAGTCCCCTAATATTGTCAATAGGGGTTAACCTGACTGGCTGTTAGAAGGGAATCGATACCCTCATATCATTTGATCACTGGGTCTTGTTATATGATCCATGTTGTTAGTCCACGTCTGTCTTTGTTTGTTATATGATTTATGTGGCCCCAATTTTAACTAGTTATTAATAAAAGTTATTCATTTTAATTTTAATCTATATCTGTGAAGGATGCCTATACGACCATATAGATTTGGAATACCACTGTGATTTTTTTTTTTTTTTTTCAAATAATAAACCATATGATAAAAGAATGGAATCACAGAAATAAGGTCCCTTTTAAAATATACCTTTTAAAGGCTATTGTTATCATGCGGCGGCTGCATCCCCCCGGCTGGTTGACGCTGTGTGCGTGCTCGGGGGTCGGGGCAGCGACGTGTGCGCGCGCGCCTGTGTGTGCAGCTCTATGCACAAGCCCCTGTTTATGGGATTCTGCTGGGAGGTGTCGCCTCCCCCTCTCTGCCCCTGGGCGGAGGCTTCTGTTTATAAGGCTGGCAGTGAGGTCCATTCACTGCCAGTTATTGGTTTCTGTTCAGTCTGCTAGCATGCTGTCTGACAGTCTCCTGCTTGTCAGCTTGTTTGCTTGATCTGCCAGGTTATCCCATCTGTCTCGGTCTGTGTGTATTTCCTGTTGGTTTTCTTTATCTGCCCTTCCTGTCGGTATTCTACCCTATTCCATCTTGGTACTCTAGTCCCCCCCTCAGTCTCTAGTGAGTGCAGGGACTGCCGCCCAGTTGCCCGCCTGGGGTTAGCCAGCAGTGGAGGCAAGTAGGCAGGGACAGGGGTTGCGGGTAAGTTCTAGGGCAACCCAGGCTGGCGTATCATCGAATAGGATACCGTAACATAATAACCGGCCCTTAAAATTACCCTGTGGGTTTTGTTTTGCTCTCCAATGGAGACTATGAGTGTCCTTGCTAGTCAGTTGCAGAATCTAGTGGGCGTGATCCAGACCTGTCTGTTCCTATGTGGCCCAGGAGCAGCGAGCATTGGTGCAGGTTTCTGCCACCCCGTCTGTTTTTTTTTCTGCTGCAAATTTGCTCCTATTTTTTCTTCCAATTGTCAATGAGTCCCATTCTAATGTTAAAAACGCAAAGTTGCGTCGCGTTGCGGTTTTAACATTAGGAAGTCCTATTGACAATTGGAAGAAAAAATAGGAGCAAATTCGCAGCAGAAAAAAACCCCCTAGTGGGTAGTCACCCTCAGGCTTACACCACAGCACACTGTCAGTCGGTTTCCCCCTCTCAAGCTGAAGTGAACCACTGATAGTGCCTGTGCTGATAAATCTGTAATATTAGCCCTGGTAGTATCTGCTCCGTAGCATTAGCTCACAATGCAGCGTTCACACAGTAGGTTCTCCCCTAATACTAATGACTCATAATGATAGTTTCTGCTCTGTCTAAAGTGAACCACTGCTAATATCTGCTCAGTATCTGATCTTGCTAACATTAGAGCACACTCCAGTAGCATCAGCTAGCACCACTGCACACTCTGTGAGTTCTTCCCTACTACTGCAGTGCACACTGATAGGATTTGCTCTCTGGCTCAGGCATAACAATGCTAGTGCCTGTGCTGATAAATCTGCACTGTTAGCCCTAATCATATATGCTCAACACATTTGCCTTCATAAAGAAGTTCATCAGGAGATAATATAAGTTATGCTAGTATAGATACATACCAGTAAAGATAGTAGAACCAGCAAAATAATAAAAGCACCACCAGCCCTGATGGTGGACTGGTGGTAAATGTGATAAACCATAGCACAAAAGAGAGAAGAAGAGGGGCCAGGGAAAGGATCTGATGAGTAGGATAAGTTTTTAGGGTCAGTCAGTTATTACTCAGTGTGTTATCAGTAATGTGTTTCTTAATACCAGATCATAATTAGAGGAAACTTAGGGAACTTCTATGATGTAGAGGTGATCGACTGAATGATTATTCCTAAAGGTCAGAGGAGAGACATGTTCTTTCTTTAATTCTTACAGGAGGATTACCTGGAATATCTGGTCCAGACCAAGTAAATGGGCAACGTGAGTATAATAAGTATGCGAATATAGTAAGTATGTGAAATCTATTTACCAGATATTAATAAAGAAGTGACTGATTTGTAAGAAATGATATACATGATGTTATGTCATATGGGTTGGTTACTTGGAACTGTTGGGAGTCATTGAGAGTCATTGAGAAAGAAATGAGTTTCCTAGACAAGAAGCAAAATTTTAGTAAATGTATCAGCTAAAAGGTTTTTCCTGCAATTTACATTTTTTTAAAAATTGCTCAGAATGCTTTAAGTTGTAGCGGCTCACCGCTGCGGATCACTGGTCACATGTCCATGTTGACCAGGACCAGGAGATACAAAATACTGGTGAACAGCCCCTTTAAAATGACCTCGTGAGGGTTCATGTTGGGAAGTCATATTTACCGCAATGCTGTCCCCCACACAAGGGCTCCCCTTCATATACTACACGCCAGTAGAATACAGAAAATAAACCAGCGCTCCAGTGTTTTGGAAGGTAACAGTCAGAGGATGCAACTATTTGTATTAGAATTTTAGTTATACAATGGGCGTTACTTACTTCACAGGGGTGCTTATTGAAAAGCACCCCTGGGTCCGAGATGGCAGGCAGAATTCAAACGATGTATAAGGAAATCTTTTATTTGCGACGCGTTTCGGCCGTAATATCGGCCTTTTTCAAGCATAAAACACATAGAACATACTAACAATTTATAGTGCATGTAGTTAAAGGACAATAGGTCATGGCCTACTAAGATGACGTTGTAGTAGGTTGGCTGGAAAACATGAAAAGGATTGCACATCCTGAAATGGAGCTGTGTGTGTGTGTGTGTGTGTGTGTATATATATATATATATAATATATATAATATATATATATACACACACATCGCTGTGTAGTCGATAGTGTAACAATCTATATAGCCAAATGATGTTTATGTGAAGAACACTGTAAAGTAAGCGGTGTAGCGGTCCGAAGGACCTGCGATGAATATTTTAGTTTGACAAAATTGCCGTCACGTCACGAGTGACATAGCATATGGGGCGTTACTGTAGCGGAGGTTGTTCTCACATGGTCGCAGACGTCACCAGTGGCGCCGCGACTCGTGGTGGGTGTGTCACGAGTGACGTAACATATGGGGCGTTACTCTAGCGGAGGTTGTTATCACATGGTCGGTATCACGTTCTAGTATTTAAGTACCTCAGTCCCTGGGAATGGTCAGGGCCTGGTAAAACTTTACTTGAAAAACTTTATCACATTACAGAGAAAATACACCAATGCAGGCAAGACAGCAGCAGGGAGGTCAAGGAGGTAACTCAGGATCATGCCGATCCTACAGTCCTTGTTATCTGTATGGTACCGCTCCTGGAAGGGGGAACTTTCTCAGAGAGTATACTCAGGATGATTTCGGCCCCACAGTCCTCGTCATCTGTATGGTGCCGCTCCTGGAAAGAGGCAAACTCACCACAGACACTCACTGGTTACAGTAGCTCTGCATAGTGGTCCAGACTTTCTTCACTCTTCACGCTCTCTCTCTCTTACTCACTTCTCACTTTCTATTGGTTCCTGGCATTGAGGAACTCTTCCTCTTCTATTGTTCACCACATGGGGGTTGAAGGTACCCCCATGTGGCTGGCACTCTCTCCGCAGAACCCAAAGAACAGAAGACCTCTTCCCGCTCTCAAGCACTCACATTTATAAGGTCTCTCATACCAAATGGCAGGACATAAATTGCTACTTTTTCCAGACATATCCCAGTCACATGCAGACATTATCTCTTCACTTGCTGCAGCTGTGCAATACATATAACAGGAGACTAGACAGTTTGCACAGTGCATCTACAAAAGATATAACATGTATGACATTTATGGAGAGGCCAGGCATAGGTGTTTCGGGCCACTATATGTTCATGTCTGGAGACCTAGGGGTTAGCACCTAAATCCCGCCTCCACTGTGGAGTGGCACACTGCCCCCACTGCTGGTGTGATGGTTTAGGGTTCCATCGCATATGACAGTCGGTTACCCATAATAGAGGTACAAGGGACATTGACAGCTCAGCGATATGTTCTGGTCATTTTGCAGCCACATGTGTTCCTCTCATGGCAGGGCTTCCAAGAGGCAGCAGGATAATGCTCGGTTGCACACACAAGGATGTCACAGGAATGCCTCCCAACATTACCACACTTCCGTGGCTGCCCGGTCACCAGATCTAGCACTAATATAAAATATATGGGACCATCTAGGATGCCAACTTTGACAGCCTTTGAGTTTACACAATCTAGAGGCTCAGTTACAGCAAATGAGAACTAACTTGCTGCAGGATACCATACGGAACCTGTGTGCCTCCATATCTGCCCGTTTCACATGTAGCATGCAAGCTAGAGGCGTCACAACAGGATACTAGAGCCTCCATGCCCCCCTGTATCACATCTTGTATCCAAGCTAGAGGCAGTACAACAGGATACTAGAGCCTCCACGCCCACCATATCACATCTTGTATCCAAGCTACAGGTGGCCTAACAGGGTACTAGAGTCATCTGATTCCAACAACTCCTTCTAGATATGGTTTTTACACTAGTTGTTAACGGTCAATGAGATTTTACCAACAAAACCGCGCAGCCATAAAAGGGGTTGTCCAGCTCTGACAGATAACTCATCAGTGGTTAATAGGCAGGGTCTGGTGCTGGGGAGCCTGGCCACATGGCTGATAACCAGGCTGCTGTATCGGTGTACAGAGCAGAAAGGACACAAGTCCACAAGGCCAAATGGAGCAGGAAAGAGAAACTCCTGATGCTGATGTGAAAAAGCCGAAACAATTTGGAATTGTTACATCTGTAAAATCTGAACTAAATTTCCGCATGCTGATAGATCAGCAGCGCTACAGAGCATGAGAAGTCAATTTTGGCGCTTTTACCCCTTAAGGACATGGCCTCTTTTGGCGTTGAGAACCAAACAATTTTTGGTAGATTTCCATCTCCATTCTGTCGACGCCGCCTTATGTGGGCCTTTTTTTTGCGTGGCGAACTGTAGTTTTTATCAGTGCCATTGTTGGGTACATAGACTATATTGTGAAACTTTTATTATTTCTTTTATGATCATAGGGAGATAAAACGCATCAATTCTTTCCTTTTTTTTAAAAAAAAAAAATTATGCAGCATAAATGACACAATACATTTTTTCTGCGGTGATACCAAAATTCTTCTCTTTTTTTAGGTTTTTCCACTTTTCTGCAATAAAAACCCTTCTTTTGGAAATTTTATTTTTTCTAAACCTGCAGGTGCTGTAACTTTTTATTTTTCCATGGACGGAGCTCTGTGAGGGCTTATTTTTTGCGAGACGAGCTGTAGTTTTGTTGGTACCATTTTGGGGTACATACTTTTTTTAATCACTTTTATTGCGGTTTTTTTTGGGGAGGCAAAATGTAAAAAAATTTGCATTTTGCATCAGTTTTTTAACCGGGGTTTTTTAACGCTTTTGCCAAGCAGGTGAAAGAGCATGTTCAACTTATTGTACGTGGCTTTACAGACACGACGATACCAAATATATGGTAGTTCTTTTATGCTAATATGAGAAAAAGCATAAAAAAGGGGTTTTTAATTTTAATTTTTTGTACATTATTCTGATCTTTTTTTTACACCATTTTTGTCCCTCTGGGGGACTTACACTGTAGCACAGTGGATCGCTACGATAAGGCATTGCAGGACTCCTGCAATGCCTTATCGCTTATTACAACGATCACAGGCACTGGCAATACAGGACGCCAGTATCTGGTATCCTGTTGCCATGGCAACCTGCCAGGCTCTCTGCCATAACATCGCGGGAGCCGTCGGAAGTAACAGAGGGAGCGAGCTCCCTCTGTGGACCCATTCCCTGCGCGATCTACTTAGATCGCGGCAGGGAAGGGGTTAACAGCGAGGGGCGCATCTCAGATGCGCCCCCGCTGTTGCAGCGGGAGGCCAGCTATCAGTGAAAGCCGGCTCCCGCTACCGGATAGCACGAGATCAGTCATGATCTGTCAGATCTGTCACTATCCCTATGACATAAGGGTGTTGCAGAGTTTGAGTGCTGGATGCGGCGGAGTCACTTCAGGCAGACATTGTGGAGGAACAAGTTATCTTTACTGGAACCACATGTGTGGATTCAGGGCTCCTACACACATGCGTTTTTTTTAACGCTGCATTTGTTTTTAACGCAATTGTCAATGGGACTTTCTAATGTTAAAAATGCATCGCAAGTTTGTGCTTTGCGATTTTTGTGCAATGTGTTTTTAACATTAGAAAGTCCCATTGACAATCGCGTTCTCAACACCCCTTTTCAACAGCTGAGGTTTAGTTTATTAGGCCTAGCTTCTTTGTAAGCCCTGAATGTCTTTCAGCGGTCAGAGGCTTGGTAAGGATATCCACTGTCATATCTTCAGTCGGGCAAGAAAGTAACTCAAGAAGTGCCTGTTCTTGAAGATCTCTAAGAAAGTAGAACTTCTCATCGATATGCTTGGTCTTTGAGCTGACTCTTTTCCATTTGTGCTAAATCAAGGCATCCTTGGTTGTCTTCAAAGATTTTCGTTGCTTCTAACTCTTGTTGACCTAAATCTGCTAACAGTTGTCTCAGCCATATAACCTCTTGACTTGCCTGTGCTGCCGCAACATACTCTGCTTCAGTGGATGATAGTGCAACAGTGAGCTGTTTTCTGCTAATCCAACTAACAGGAGCCCCTGACAGAAGAAACAAGTATCCACTGGTAGATTGTCTGTCAATAGTGTCCCAGGCCCAGTCGGCATCGACGTATCCTGTCAGGATACTTTCATCACTTGCTGATAACTTTAGCTTGTAGTTCGAAGCTCCTTTAAGATAGAGAATGACTCTCTTTACAGCATTCCAATCTGTCTGACTTGGCGTTGACACCTTTCTGCATAGGATCCCGATAGCTGCTGTAATGTCAGGCCTTGTAGCAGTGGTAATATACAGCAATTGTCCTATTGCTTTCCTGTACTGAGTGTTAGTTAGTAGCGGATTATCTTGGCTGTTCATCTCTTTCAGGTAATTGGTTTCCGTTGGAGACTTTACCGGTTTGGTGTCTTCCATTCCAAAAGTTTCAATTACTTCTTGTATTTTGTGTTTTTGGTTCAGAATAAAGCTGCCATCTTCTTCTCTCTCAATCTGAATGCTGAGATAATTCTTTGTTTCCAAGATCTTTGGTCTCAAAATGCTGGTTTAGGGGCTTGCAATATTTCTGCTTCATCCACATCTTGCTCAAGACAAACTAGGAGATCATCCACATAAACAAGCACATAGATCCATCTGTTTGCTAATTTCTTTGTGTATAGGTAGGGGTCCGCTTTACTCCTCTGAAAGTCCTCACGTGTTAGCACATCATTTATTTTCATATTCCATGCTCTGGCGGCTTGCTTTAGACCATATATACTCTTCTGAAGTTTGCATACTAGGTCTGGTCTTTGATCATCTTTGAATCCTGGTGGTTGTTCCATGTAGATGTCTTCTGTCAGCTCACCATGTAGAAATGCAGTTTTCACATCAGTGTTTCACTTATTTTCTTCTTTCTTCTAGTGGCGACCGCCAGTAAGGTCCTTATTGTAGCATGTTTGACTACTGGAGCAAATGTCTCATCATAGTCTTCTCCATATTTTTGGGAATATCTCTTGGCAATGAGTCTTGCTTTGTATCGTTCAATTGTGCCATCAGCGTTGCATTTCACTTTAAAGGTCCATTTACAACCTATAGCCTTCCTTCCAGGTGGTAGTATCATTCATGGATTTTATCTCTTCCTTGGTAGCCTTTATCCATTTACTGGCTTTTCCCTCTGGAAGCTGAGATATACCTTCCCATGTAGCGGGCTCATTAGTGCTGGCCGTGCTTGCCTTATATGAGAGACTTACAGATGGTTTACCTATTTTCTCTTGTTGAGCGTCTGAGTTGGCATATCTTTGCTCGTCAGTACCGATAGGGTTCACGCTCAGTTCGACTGTTTGCTCAGAAGTTACAGAGATGGGTTGATCAGTGTCGGTTTTCTCTTCTGTTCTTACCCCCACTGTTGTCATCACATTATCTTTTAAATCTTCAACAAAAATTATACTGTTGCTAATGGTAATCTTGTCCGTCTTGGGATTTAGGATCCTGCAACCCTTGACATGGTCACTATATCCAACACAGACACCTTCTACTGCTCTGTTTTGGAGTTTGGTGTGTTTTTCTTGTGGAATGTAGATAAACTCTTTGCAACCAAAAACTCTTAGAGGTTTTTTCACTTGGCTTCTCATTGTGCCATAGTTCATATGGGGTTTTCTCCACTGTTCTAGAAAAAAGTCTGTTCTGCAAATAAGTGGCTGTCATAGCTGCTTCACCCCAGTATTTTTGTGGCAATCCAGAGTCTGTCAGCATACATCTGATCATTTCAGTCAGAGTTCTGTTCTTCCTTTCAGCTACTTAGTTTTGCTCTGGTGTGTATGTAACAGTCTTTTGATGCTCTATTCCATTCTGCCTTAAGTACTCCTGTATTTTATATCCAGTAAATTTACCTCCATTATCACTTTCAAAGTATTTGAGGTTTCCTCTGGAACTTATTGCTTGTCTTCAATACATAGTCCTGTAGTTTGTCCAGAACTTCCCTCTTGTGACACATTAAGTAGGTGACTGTGTATCTTGAATAGTCATCTATGAAAGTCACTATGTACCTTTTGCCTCCGGGCGTAGGTGGGTTTAGGGCACCACATACATCACTGTGAATTAGGTCTAGCGGTTTTGAAGCTCTGTTCTGACTTGCTTTAGAAGTGTTGATCTGGTAGCCTTTGCTTTGATGCAACATTCACACTTTACAGTAACTGCACAAGGGGATACTGTTATATCCTTTGTCAGGTTCCTCTTTTGTAGTTCCTTTATGCACTCCGGGTGTCTGTGACCTAAACGCCTGTGCCACATGTGTATTCAGTCATTGTGCCTATGTGTGCATAATTTTGCCTGTTCCTTCACTGTGTTGAGGTGATGCAGATGATCGTCCAGCTTGGCACTAACTATTGTCTGCTTGCCCTCTAGAATAGAACACTTGTCAGCTTGGAATTTTACAGTGAGTCCTTTAGCGGTCAGACGCTTTACAGACAAGAGTCCTCCTTCTAGATCGGGAACTTATAGCACATCTTTAACTGATATGGCAAAAATGTGTCCCGCATCATTGGGGTACACTAGGGTTCCATGCCCAAATCCTTCTGCACACACTTTACTTCCATCTGCAAGATAGTTAGTTTCTTTGTTATTCAGATCAAGCTCTGTGAAAAAACTTCTATCGCTTGTCATGTGGCTAGTTGCCCCAGAGTCAATGCACCAGCCTTGCAATTTATGATTGCCTGTCACTTTAAATGTGCCACTCCAGTTTTCTTCACATTGGTCAGATTGTGGCTTTGGCCTTTTGTTTAGTCCGAGAGGGACGTTGTTTCATTTGCTCTGCTTTCAATATAGTGCAGTCTTTCTGTAGCCTTTTTGTGACATCTGAAACACACCCTGGTTTCCTTCCTGTGTGACCTTGTGTCTGTAGCTTTTTTTTATTTATTTTTTTCTATAAATTCTTTTTTTTATTGTTAAAAAATAACAAGTATACAGATGAAATACAATAGTAGGCATTATAAATACACACTTGTTCATTTTCTTTTTTTTTTTTTAATCCGATTTTTATTAACATTTTTTGACATTTTTTACACTTCAATCAGCATATTATAGATCGTAAAAATTTATAACATTTTCAATCCTCCACACGTCAGTCTTCCTATCTCTCAATAGTCCATGAGCTCTCAACCGGGGGAGTCTGGTTTGAAATTAGATTTGGGTGGCCCCCTGCCCAGATAATGACGTGGGGATCCTAGTTTGGGAGAGCCCCTCTGATATTAATTGGTCTATTTTTATTGACGCGTTGGAGGATGGGGACCTCCAGAGATCATCTTTCAGTAAAACATAGCAATGCATAAACTAACATGCAAGGTGCCTAGTAGACACGGTAAAATAACAGCTGGATAAAGAAAGGAATAGGATAAAAAGAGTAGGATTAAATTAAGCTCAAATGAAAAATTAAAAACTCCAAAAAAAAAAAAAAAAAGGGAGGGGCTTGACTGGTGGACGGGTGGGGTAGAGAGGGGAAGTGAGGTAGGTTAGTGGGGGGTGGGGGTTTTGTTTAGGCTCCATGCGGGTCAAACGCCCCCCTACCTCCTCTGGATCGTTGCCTATCTTTTGGAATTGATGCTGCATCTGTGTTCAATGTCCGAGGTCCAACATCATCTCCCCGTCTCCGCTTATCTGAGAGCTACTTCTTCCTCTTCCAGTTGGTGGGTGAGGTCAGTGCTGCCAAAATTTTAGTGTTCACTCCTGGGCCCTCATGTCTCATTAGGACTCAGCTGTTGCTGATCACAGGCATTCCTTCTAAAATCGCTCCAGGGGAACCAGGTCAAGATAAAGTCCTCATGTGTACCCCTCTTCCAGCTTGTGAGCTCCTCTAGGCTGCAGATCATATCTGCTTTTTCTCTCCGCTGTTTTGGGGATGGTGGGGTTTGTTGTAGCCAGTGTAGTGGTATTAATGCTTTTGCAGCGTCTAATAAATGGGCTATTAATTTGTTTTTGCGAGGATGGAATAGCTTGGATGGTTTCCACAGGAAGACCATATCTGGTGTGATTGTTAGTGCTGGGCAGAGGACCTTTAGGTCCTTTTCCACTTCCTTCCAGAATGCAGTAATACCTGGACATTCCCACCATATGTGAAGGAAGGACCCTATTTCAACATCGCATCTCCAGCATCTGTTACTTGTTCATTTTCTTATGTGAAAATTACAAAGTAAACTTTTTTGTAATTAGGAAGAAGAGGTTGGGGTGGTAGAGGACAAGGTTAGAGTGGGAGGGGTAGAGGGGGACCTAAAGGGGGAGGGAAGGAGAGGTAAGAGGGGATCCATATGGATTCTAATAGTACTGTAAGATACAGATCTAAGAGTTTAAGTAATTTGGCAAGGAACTAGTTGTAAGGATACAGAAACCATACAAAGCTGTTTGATTATACTCTGGTCCCATCTTGGGCATGTTTGATAGATGAATAGGAGCTACTCATCCAGGGACCCCAGATAGTTTTGAATTTCCCATGAGATCTATTTGACCAACTCGTAAGCTCTTCAAACCTACGAATCTCATTGAGCTTGGATAGCCATTGAGTGATTGTAGGTGCTAGGGGTTGTAGCCACATTAATGGAATTAATAATTTTGCAGCCGAAATGAGATGTGTGATAAGGTTGGTTTTTGAGGGTCTGTAATTTGCCGAAGGTCTAGATATAAACACGTACTCTGGAAGTAGACAAAATGTGTTATCAGCTACATCTCGAATTATTAACTCAATCTGGTTCCAATAGGGACGCATTAATGGGCAGGACCACCATATGTGTGTTAGGGAGCCTACAAGTCCGTTGCAACGCCAGCACAGATTTGAGTCTGATAGTTTGTAATCAAACAGCCATTCTGGTGACTTGTACTACTGTGTCAGGAGTTTGTAATGATTTCCCTGCAATCTGACGCATTTAGAATAGCCATGTGAGTTTCCCAAGACCACCTTTACCTCCTCATCTGTGAGTTTGAGATTAAGCTCTGTTTCCTGGGGTTGAATATATGCAGGCCTTGTAATATCCTGTACAACTATAAACTTTTCTTGAGGACAGAGATCTTCCTGCTCTGGCTATTTTGGGCTGCAACTATTCGTTCCAATTCGGTTAGAGAACGGGAGGATGGGATGTTTTTGTTGAATTTAGCTAAAGTTTTAGTTAAATGGATTCTATGTAGTTGGTTGAGTTGGGGAATTTTTGCCTGAGAGAGTAGACATTCAATGAGTAGTGGATTCTTGATAGCTCTTTGAGACCAGAGATCTGCTATGGTGAGGTTGCTAAGAAGCAACCATATCTGTCTTGTATAGCTGTCAGGATTTGTTTCCAAGTAGTCAGGGATGAGATTTAGAACTGCTATAGGAGATGGATTGGGAGCAAGTTTACATTGTAGAGAGTCCCATACTTCAGAGGCTCCTCTCAAGAGAGGATCGTACAAAACCTTTTTATATGTTTTCCTTGAAGGAAGCCATAGGTCCCTTGATAAGGTTGCTCCATAGAAGGCCTGGGCCAAGGAGCTTACTATTTGATTTTTTGAGGGTTTTACCAATTCCATCCATCTATTTAATTGCATTGCTTTATAGTATTGAGATATGTCTGGCAGATTGATTCCACCCCTCTCCTTTACCCTAACCAGAAGTCCATGGGCCATCCGAGGTCTTATATGATGCCAGATAAACCTGGAGAAGCTTGATTTAATAAATTTGAAGAAGTGAGCTGGGAGGTAGTTGGGGATCATTTGTAGCTTGTATAGGATTTTGGGGACTATGTATGTTTGCAGTAAGTTTTTCCTTCCAAACCAGCTGAGTAATGGTAGATCATACGTATGTAAGAGTGTTGTAATTTCTTTAAGAAGGGGGGGCAAAGTTTTTGTCGCACAGGTTCTTATGGTTTTTCGTGATTTGAATCCCTAGGTATTCAATGTGTGTTTAGACCCATTTAAATTGGGAGGATATTTGTAAGCTTTCAACAGCTGTTGGGGGGAGGGTAATGTTTAGAACTGTTGATTTCGAAATATTTACTTTAAAATTTGAGATAGAGCCATATGTGTGTAAGATATTGTTGAGTTTGGGAAGGCTTTGTTCAGGGTTTGTCAAAATGAACAGGATGTCATCTGCAAAGGCCACTGTTTTAAACGATAGATGATTTATATTTATTCCTTGGATATTGTTGTCCTGTCACACCATTTGTAAGAGAATTTCCAATGTGAGAATAAAGAGTATAGGGGACAACGGACATCCTTGTCGCGTGCCGTTAGTTATAGAGAATGAATGAGAGAAGATGCCGTTTACTTTAATTTTAGCATGCGGGCTAGAGTATAGTGAGAAGATTGCTTGGATTAGTGCAGGAGGGAAGTTTAATTTATTCAATACCGCTCACATGAAGGTCCAATCTACTCTATTGAACGCCTTTTCAGCATCAATTCCTAACAAGATTATTGGTATCTTTTTACTTTGAGCATATCTAATTGCATGTAAAAGGCGAGCTGAGTTATCCTTTCCCTCTCGACCCACAACAAAACCAGATTGTTCTTCATTAATCAAATTTGGGAGGAATTTATTTATCCTTCTGGTGAGGAGTTTTGCCAGTAATTTAATATCGAGATTATAGATGAGCGAGTATACCGGCAGCAGGCACGGAGCTGCGGGGGAGAGCGGGGCGGAACGGAGATCTCTGTCTCCCTTTCTCCCCCTCCGCTCCCTCCTGCAGACTGCCGCTACTCACCGCTCCCCCGCGCCGGCACCCGAACCTGTAGTCTCGAGCGGAGGAGATACTCGCTAAAGGCAATGCTCGCTCGAGCAATTGCCTTTAGAGAGTATACTCGCTCATCTCTAATCGAGATTTAATAGAGAAATGGGTCTATAACTACCACACTGGACAGGGTCTTTTCCTTCTTTATGTATTAGTGTGATAAAGGCCCTTTTGTGCCTGTTTGGGTAGAGATGTTGTTTTTAAAATTGCATTAAATGATAGGGCTAATTGTGGTAATATTATCTCTTGGAATCTTTTATAGTATATCAGAGGAAAACCATCGGGGCCAGGGCTTTTATGTAATGGAAAGCTGTTTAAAACTGAAGTCAATTCCTCAAGCGAAACTGGTACTGTCAATTTGGATGCCTCATCCTGGCTCAGAGAGGGGGGGATGAGAGGGGACAATAACTCCTCAAATGTTTTGTCTTTAACATTTTTTACAGGTCTATCAGAATTATTTAAATTATACAAATCTGAATAGAATTCCTAGATTGCGTTATTTTTGTAGGTTCTTGACATGTCTCTCCGGATCTATTGCGGATGCTAGCAATATGTGTTTTACTCCTAGCCTTCTTTATCAAAGAGGACATGAGTCTTCCTCCTTTATTGCCATGCAAGTAAAGTTGATGTTTGAAGTATAGAAGAGATTTGGTGAATTTGCTGTTAAGTATGTCTTTGAGCTTTTCTCTCAAGTCTGTCAGCCTTGTTTGAGCTTCCTGTGCCCTTTTCTGTTTCGAAAGTTGTTCTAAGCTAGAGATTTGTGAAAGGAGTTCGTCAATCTCTTTTTGTTTGCGTTTTTTTTTGTGCTGAGCCAAGGGCTATGAACAGATCTCTAATATATGCTTTGCGAGTCTCCCATACCAAAGGGTGTTTATCAGAAGATTGCATGTTCTCCTAAAAAAAAAGATTTAAATTAGAAGCTATCATAATTTTTATTTCTTGGTTATCCAGTAGAGATTCATTAAGCCTCCAGCTCCAGCTTTTGTGTGTTGAATTTATTAAAACAAGGGAGGCTGTGACGGGGGCATGATCTGATACCATTATGTTCCCTATGTTTAAGGATTTTATTTGTTGTATTAGGGAGGAAGAAAGGAGAATATAGTCTATTCTTTGATGCATTTTATGCATTGGGGAGTAAAACACGAAATCCCTGGTTGATGGGTGAAGAGTCCTCCAGGCATCTAAGACTTGTAAGTCTTGAAGTGTATGTAGCAGTTTCTTCCGAGCCTGCTGGGATATTTGAGATTTCCCAGAAGAGGAGTCTAGTATGGGATTTAGGGTTAGATTAAGATATGACCCAGAATTATTTAACTTCCGCAAATAGTACCAGTTTGCTCAGTGCGTCTAAAAGCCAGGTAACCTGGTTTGTATTTGGAGAATATAAATTTACTAATATGAATATTTCTGAATGGATTTTGCCCTTAATGAAAAGCATTCTTCCCTTCGAGTCTGCAAATTTGTTCTCGAGGACAAAGGGAACTGAGGAATGGAACGCTATCGCCGGTCCTTTGGATGCACTAGTTGGGTGATTATTGAAATACCATTTATCAAACGGCCTTTTTGGGAATCTAGGTGTTGCTTTTCCTTTGAAGTGGGTCTCCTGAAGGAATGCAAGTGATGTATTTAACTTCTTCAGGAGCCACAATATTCTGCTTCTTTTTTGGGGGGAATTTAGGCCCTTTGTGTTCAGGGTTGTAATGACGAGTTCATCTGCCATTAGTGTCAATAATATGAAATTAGACAATAGTACAAAAGAAAAACAAGTATCTCTTGGATGTTCTCTAATAGGGTCCCTCTATACAGATGGGATTGGGGGTTGACTTAAGAATCGGGAGGGGGAGATGGATTAATTAGGGTAGTTCACCCCCAAAAGCGAGTTATGGGAGTACAATGTAACTTACAACTCAGTCTGACAAAGATTTGTCAAAATTTTTTAAAATGTAGTTTTGTTCTGATCAAGTCATGCCCTACCTGCAGTAGACGACTGTTTTAAACTTCAATTATGTTAACTTTTGTTTTGTCTATCTTCTCTTGCTCTATTGAGATTATGAAGCTATACAATTATGCTTATAAAGTTTAGATCCAGCTTTTTTGTTAATATGTTAAACACAAAGAATGAACAATGGATTGAACATTAAATGAACATAACATTTTGTTTGCCCGGTTGCCGTGATAATCATCAGCCACCCTGGAACAGTTTCCCTCATCCAGGGTGGGACACAAATTGCCCTCAATATAAGCCTCCAACGAGGAGACAACTCAGCCCATCCAGGCAATGCCCTCAAATGAGCCAGTCCACTCCCCTCCCCCATCGCCCCACCAGCGGACCTAGAGAACCGGGTTGGGCCAACCGGGGGGCCCCAAAAGGCACTCTGCGGGAGGTCCAAGCCGTGGGCTGGGAGCAGGAAGAAGGGGCAGTCCAGCCACTCAAGCCGGGCCCACCAAATACACACATGTACTGCAACCATCTCATATGAAAGGTTTCAATGTGATAGCAGTGAGAGAATGGACAGGTATGTAGATGGGTATACCACTTAATACTTATCAACTACTGATTAGGTCAACATGTACAGCTGCATACTCCATCCAGTGGGCGGGTGCTGCTTTAAGTCCAATACACTCAAAGTCTCTGTAACTGTGAAGACAAATATAGGAAGTGCGTAAGGGAAAGTAAAGGGAGGAGAAAACAAAGGAGGGCAGCAAAGGGTCCATCTTCGTATATGCGTCTGCCAACAAGTTCTGTCCAAAACAATGAAGGCCAACGAGCCTGTCAGGGAGACTGTCTCATTCATTTTTTTTTTTTTTTTGTACAAGACGGCCTCTCAAGGGACTCTCTAAGAAATAGGAGGCGGCAGAGATGATATGGGTTCTCCTCCATGGAAGTTGAGTTTGGCTCTGGATCTTCTGTTTCTAGGAGACTTGGAGCATTGGACTGCCTTCCAAGGTGTCTGGTTTAGTATTTTCAGGAGCTCCTCCCTCTCCCCCAGTGGCATCCAGGAAGGAATCTGAATTGGAGTTATACCCAACGTGTCCGAGGCCCTTTACAGATCTGCGGGTGTTTGGATAGTGATGCGCTTGCCATCTTTATGGACTGCCAAGCCAAGTGGAAACAGCCACACATACTGTAGGTTTTTAGCCATGAGGGCCTCTAGTAGGGGTTTCATCTGCCGTCTCTTTGCAAGAGTGGATGGAGCTAACTCCTGGTAGAATTGAACACTTGCACCTTGGTACTATATTTGGCCACTGTCTCTGGAGGCCGTCGGTATCGCTTGCGTTAAAAAAAAGTAGGCCACAGATTACATCTCTTGGTGGGTCACTTGCTTTTGGCCTGGGTCTGAGGGCCCTGTGAATTCGTTCGATGATGACTGAACGAGCTCTCTCCTCACCCAGAAGGTCTGTAAATAAAGACATTGCCACATTTCTGAGGGCGTCTGGTGCAACTGATTCGGGTAGACCTTTGATCCTGATATTTTGCCTGCAGCTCCTATTCTCCTGATCTCTTTGTGATGCTACATAGGCTGATAGATCATTTGTTTGCTTAATAAGGTCTGTACAGGTGTTTTCTAAATCCTCCACTCTATTGCCTATATGCTGGATTTCTGTTTTTATGACAGTTAATTCTGTAAGGACTGGATGTATGGCCTACGCAAGAGCTTTTTTGAGGAAGTCCTTTGATATACTTGACTTATGCGCGAAACTCATTTCAGCTTCATTATCACTATCCATGTCTGATACAGAGAGATTTTCTTCTTCTGTTGTGAGCAAGGGATTCTTTTTGGATATTCCGGCAGGGGAATGAGCGCTTCTTTTTTTCAGGTAGCGTTGGAGGTCTGATTGACTTAGATGCAGGTTGCTGAGCAGTAGCATAGTGAGCTTTCTCTTTCGCAGTTTAACCATTGCACTGCCAGGCTTGTGTAGTCGCGTCTGCATAGGGCACGTAAAACAGGGTAACGATAAGAACATTATGTTTGATGTTTAACTTTATTTGCTAATTCAAGTAGAATGGGGTTTGTCACAGTCTGTGTTGCAGTGATTGGGTGGCTGTAGGAAGGTTGATAATTAGGTAATTAAACTTAGCATTCAGGTTTGTGGGCCACCACCTATCATTGGGGAGAGATCTATGCTGATGTAGAAAGTTTTCACAGACACAGTGAGACTTTATGGCTTCCTATGGTTATTTATGTGTGGATATATGGAAGAGTCTCTGGGGAGCCTGTGTTAGGTATCTACTCACTGTGATGGAGCACAGTCCTTCCCAGGAGAAGTTGCAGTCCTCCTGTGTGTTGGTGTTCAGCCTATATGGACCAGAAGCTCTTTAGATGATCTGTGCACTGCTCCCTCTCACTGCAGCATGTGAGTGCAGAGAGAGATCCTGGGTCTGCCGGCAAGAGCAGGCTTTGCTGTCTGGTTCCCTCTGCGTCTGACAGCTCCTCACCCCTCCCTTACACTTCAGGAGAGAGTGCTTGGTGTCTGTAGCTTTAAGAGCTGTTCTGTTGTCAGTTTCTATAGAGTCATGAGCAAGTTCCTTTCTTCTCTGATACTCATCTATGAGCCTGGTCTTAACAAATGTCAGATCTGTCTCGGGTCTTGTCTCCAGCGCGCTGATCAGTGCAGTATATGTGTCAGGTAAGCTGCACAGTAATATGGCCACGGCGTGGCTGTCTGTCATTTCCTCCCCAACTGACCTGAGTTTAGCGATCACCTCCAGCATGGCATTTATGTGCTCCTGCATATCTTTTTCTCTGCTATATCTCATATTGTAAAGTTTTCTGCTGTTCAGACTGGATCTCTCATGCAGTCTCTTCAGTACATCCCACATGCCTTTCGCTGTACTCTCATTGCGTATGTGTATGAGCTGATCATCTTCCATTAGTAAGCCTATGGTGGCCCGTGCCTGTCTATTTTTCTTGTCCCAGTTCTCGTCATTGTCCTGTTGCCTCTCTGTAGTAATAACCTCCAACAAGTCATCTCTGGATAATAGGATTTCCACCTTAGGGCGCCCACCCACTGGCGTTTGCGATTTTCGTGCGTGAAAAACGCCGCGTTTTCGCGGCGTTTTTCCCGCGTTTTTCGCGGCGTTTTTTCCCGCGTTTTTCGCGGCGTTTTTTCCCGCGTTTTTCGCGGCGTTTTTTCCCGCGTTTTCGCGGCATTTTCGCGGCTTTTCCATTAATTTCCATTGACTTTCATGGGTGCATTAGGAGAAAAATAAGGACACATATGCAACTGACAGTTCCTATGTTAAAAAACGCAACGCAACGCAAAACGCCAGTGGACAGGAGTACATTCAATTCTAATTGCTCTGCAGAAAAAACGCAAAGAAAAAAAAATCGCCAGTGGGTGGGCGCCCTAAGGCTGCATTCACAAGAATGTATATCGGCCCGGTTTTCACGCCGAGCCGATATACGTCCTCCTCATCTGCAGGGGGGGGGGGGGGGAAGGAAGAGCCAGGAGCAGGAACTGAGCTCGCGCCCCCTCTCCGCCCCTCTGCACTATTTGCAATGGGGAGAGGCGGGGCAGGGGCGGGGCTAATTCTCAGAACTTAGCCCAGCTCCCGTCCCGCCTCCTTTCATTGCAAATAGTGTAGAGAGGCGGAGAGGAGGCAGAGAGGGGGCGGGAGCTCAGTTCCTGCTCCTGGCTCTTCCACCCCCCCCCCCTGCAGATGAGGAGGACGTATTTCGGCTTGGCGTGAAAACCGAGCCGATATGCGTTCGTGTGAATGCAATCTTAAACTTCCATAGCTGATAATTGTCATTGTTCAGTTGGCCACTGTGAGTTTAGGCTCTGAGCTGCTGGCCATTCTCACTCCATTATAACAGTCTCTTACTTGTGTTTGGGAGATGTCTCTGGAAGCTTCCTTGTATCAATCTCCTCACTTGGCCGCACTGTCTCCCGTCCTGGGCGTTATCCGGTCACTGGGCCCATAACCTGTTGCAGAGTTTGAGTGCTGGATGCGGTGGAGCCACTTCAGGCTGTCATTGTGGAGGAACAACTTGTCTTTACTGGAACCACATGTGTGGATTCACAGAGAGATAAAACATAACATGGTGGACTGTCCACAGACAGGAAGAAGGAGGAGGAGTAACTAGCGAGTATAACAGCAGTACAGCTAAAACAATTAAATACTAGAAAGACTATGTATAAGTATTAGTGACAGCGCCATCTACTGTCCTGTTAGTAAACTGCAGTTCTTCCAGCAATATACATGACAAGCTGAAGCTGTTGTATCTCCAACAAAGAGTACATCATTTTTCAGGAAGTACCCCGCTTCCATGATGTACCCTTACGTCATGAGGAGGTAAGGGGTTAATAAATGTACACAAATTCTATCAGTCTATTTTTCCGCCTAAATGAAGTACAACATGTGGCAAAAAAAAAATGTCAGAATCAGTTGGATATGCAAAACCTTTACGGTGTTTTTCCATGTTAAAGTGACACGTCAAATTTCCAAAATGTGGCCTGGTCATTAAGGCGCAAACAGGCTTGGTCACTAAGGGGTTAACAAACCGTGAACGACAAAGTGAACAATATTTTCACGTTCACACTAAACAATTGTTGCTCAAATTTGTTCATTTGAATGAATTCTGAGCGATAATCTTTACGTGTAAATGGGCCTTAACATCACAGGCAGGATTACACTGAGAGGGGACACCTATATGTAGATAACACTGGATCCACCATTCACAATAGGTAAAGGCTGTGGCTCCCCTCCCTGCACAATCACCTCTGTACAGGTCATAGAACATATCTAGAACAGTCTCTAGACAAGTCACTGGCCCCTCCTGTCTATTGTGAGAGTGGCCCATGAAGCTGCTGTAAAGCACATCTTTAAATGCTGTGAAATGTAGCTCAGGCAAGATGCCCTCCCCCCATAGTCATGAATAGACAGCACAATAAAAAATGCAGCAATCATAAATTAAAAACATTGAAAAAGGTTTACCTGGGTTTCATTTATTTAAAACAAATTTGTGATTTAGTCCCTTTAAACATTCTTAAAAGTTATCCAATATATTTTGGTACATTAAATGGTAAACACTGAAAAAAATCTGCGCCCTATCTCCAATAACAATTGCGTAAGGGACGTGGGTCAGACGCTTTCTATTGAAGTCAATGGAAGCTGTCCGTGTGGAATCCATGATAAAATGGAGCACGCTATGATATTTTTTCCATGAGTGGCATATCACAGTCACTGTCCGCTCGTGTGAGCGGACATGCGGATGCTCCATAGGTTAGAATTGGTGCAGAGTTTTGCTGATTGTCTGCAGGGGAGACGATCGCGGATTCGGCAATTCAAACGGGGTCATGTGCAGAAGGCCTTAATGTCCAAATAGCTCTTGACTAACCAGAAAAGAGGAGTAGGGGAGGAGGGGGATGCAGCTGCTCCTTCACTCTAGAAGATGGTTGGAGGAGCAAGAGGAACAAGATTTGACCCTACTTTTCCTGTCATTGCATTCTTTCTCCCCTCCTGCTTAAACTTGATATGACTTTATATGTAACTATATAATATAGCTGAAGTGTAATATTATATATATTTGTTTTCCACAGGCGGTGGGGACGGAACATTGGTTAAGGACTCCAGTGTCAAGTTAATTGAAGAAGAATGTTATCCGCTGGATGAGCGTTTCTTCAAGTTGCCTATGCTTGAAATCTATTGCTCCGCACAAGGTAAAACTGATACACTGTGTTATACTGAGTACAGAACCCAAGGGGGCAGAGGGGGGTGTAAATAGCACCAAATAAAGAACCTCTGTGTTACGAGCCGCACCTCAGACCCCGCGCAAGATATAATATTGGTTTTCTATGAATTTGTGTAAAGCCTCAAAACTACTTTAACATCCAGCAGTGTATGTTGGACCTGTAGGCACTCTGTGTTGTATGGCACCTCCGTCAGAAGTAACACGACACAGATTCTTATCAAAGGTATAAGGAGATTCAGTGTGGGCCCATATATTTCTATTGGTGCCATTTTATAGAACCACAATTATATAAGTATAAATGAGCTGCTGGCGTGCTGCGCTTTCTATGTCGCACATCGTGCTAATAGTAAATGTATGAACGCCGTACAATATAATTAGGCTGAATGTTTGGTACTTGATATATCTGCACAAAGTATGGCCAGATTCAAGCTTGTGTACATCACTGCTGATTATGTTGGTGCCATCTACAGTAAGTAACAGAATATATATATATATATTTTTACACTGGCTGAATTCTTAATCTGTTGTATTGAGTACCAGTCCACAATCATGGCAATTAGCACTCATTTACTTTAACCCCTTCAGTGGCAGGTTTCTTACCCCGCTGTCAGACCCACCAGGGCAGGTTTTTTAAATGGGCCAGTCATTTAATTTCAACTAATTTTCCAAGAGCCATAACTTTTTCATGTTTCCTCTGACACGGCCATATGACGGATTGCTTTTTGCGGGACAAGTTGTACTTTTTGATGGCCTCATTTTTGGATATATATAATGTATTGCATAACTTTTGTAAAAAAAATTGTAGGCAGATTGGGGAAAAAAAAGAGATCCTGCCATTTGATTTCCTTTTTACGGCGTTCAGCGTGCAGAATACATAGTGTGATGACATTTTTCTCTGAGTCGGCACGATTCCGGCGATACCGAGTTTATACAGTTTATTTATGTTTTGCTATTTTTGTACATTTAAAACTTTTTTTTTTTCTTAAAGGTTTGCTTTTGTGTCGCCACAGTCCAAGAGCCGTATTATTTTTTTTTCCCATTGCCAGAACTCTAGAAGGCCTTATTTTTTGCAGGATAAACTCTAGTCTTCATTTATCTAATTTTTAGGAGCATGTAAAATTTTGATTGCTTTTTATTCCATTTCTTCTAGTGGCAAGATTAACAAAATCTGTAATTCTGGCATGCTTTTTATTTTTATTTTCCACTGCATTCTCTGAGCAGTATAAATACTATATTATTGTAATTCTGCAGGCCAGTACGATTATGTCAATACCAAATTGTAATAGTTTTTTCTTTTTTGCGACTTTTTTACAGTTTAAAAAAAAGTAATACAAGTTTAAATCACCCCCCTTTTGCCATATTTATAATTAAAAAATCTAAATTATAAAAGAAAAATACATATTTGGTATCGCCACGTCCGTAAAAATCTATCAAAATAGTGCATTATTTACCCGCACGGTGAACGTAGTCGGAAAAAAAAAACCCGCCAGAAATGCACTTTTTCAGTCAACCTGTCTCCCAGAAAAAAATGCTATACAAAGTGAGCAAAAAGTCATATATATTCTGAATTAGTACTAACGTAAACTACAGGACATCCCGCAAAAAATGAGCCCTTGCTCAACTATGTCGAGAGAAAAATAAAAGTTATTGCAAGCAGAAGATGCAGCAGAAAATAATTTAAAAAAATTAGATGTCTTTGAAAAAAAACAACAACTATACAAGTTTGGTATCGTAGTAATCGTACCGACCCATAGAATAAAGCTATCATGTTGCTTTTGTTGCCGTTTGTGCGCCGTAGAAACAAGACGCACTAAAAGATGGTGAAATGTCGTTTGTTTTTTTTTTCATTTTAATCCACGTAGAATTTTTTAAAAGTTTTTCAGTACATTATATGGTACTTTAAATAGCACCATTGAAAAATACAACTCGTTTCGCAAAAAAACAAGCCCTCATGCAGTGACGTCGATGAAAAAATAAAGGAGATATGATTTTTTTAAACGGGGGGAGAAAACAGCCCTTTGCATGCTGCAGTTGCATAGACCGCAGCATGTAAAGGGTTAACACAGCAGAGATGGGAGGTTTTCTCCATTCTCTGCTGTGTAAGAGCTGGTGCCTGGCTATCCTCTGACAGCCAAGCACCAGCTCTCCCTGCCATGGAGACCATGGGCTGGCTTCTGACAAGCCGTGCACTGTTCTATGAGGGTCTGTGCAGGCAGAGCATACTGCCATAGGTAATGACATTGTGCTCTGCAGGTCCCATAGTGAAACATAGGCCAGAAATCTTCCGGGCTATATCACTATGGGCAGTGCCACAATTGGGCAATTTCCGCGCGTGCCACTCAAGGGGTTAATATCTATAAGACCAAGCCTTAATAACCAGGCCAAGTTTTGGAAATCTGGCACCTGTCACTTTAACAGAGAACAAAGTAAAGGTTTAACGTATCCAAAAAATATTGACTTGAAAAAATATTGATTTTTATTAGAGATGAGCGAACGTACTCGTCCGAGCTTCATGCTCGGGCGAATATTAGGGTGTTCGGGATGTTCGTTATTCGTAACGAACACCACACGATGTTCGGATGTTCGGGTTACTTTAACTTTCTTCCCTGAGAAATCATTTCTATATGCGCTCAATGGGGCCGGCGGCAGCAGCGCCAACCCCATTGAGAACATATAGAAGACAAATCCTTCTTCTCTGCCACAGCTGTAACAGCTGTGACAGAGAAGAACGATGTTTGCCCATTGAATTCAATGGAACCGGCAATACAGCCGACTCCACTGAATGCAATGGGCTGCCGGCGATCGCGGGATGAATTGTCGGAAAGGGGTTAAATATATAAGCCCTTTCCTGCAATTCATCCAGAAATGTGTAAAAATAAAAAATATATATATACTCACCTGGTGCCGACAGACGGAGTTCAGCGCGGCAGGCTGCAGTTCTCCTGAACTGCTCTGAACAGCTGTGAGTAGTATTCAGCAGCCGGGGATTTAAAATCCCCGCCTGCTGAATAAGATGCCTCTGAATTCATGAATGGGTGTGAGTGAGGGCTGGCCTCTGATTGGTCAGGCTGTGACCATTCAGAGGCATCTTATTCAGCAGGCGGGGATTTTAAATCCCCGGCTACTGAATACTACTCACAGCTGTTCAGAGCAGTTCAGGAGAACTGCAGCCTGCCGCGCTGAACTCCGTCTGTCGGCACCAGGTGAGTATATATATATTTTTTATTTTTACACATTTCTGGATGAATTGCAGGAAAGGGCTTATATATTTAACCCCTTTCCGACAATTCATCCCGCGATCGCCGGCAGCCCATTGCATTCAGTGGAGTCGGCTGTATTGACGGCTCCATTGAATTCAATGGGCTAACATCGTTCTTCTCTGCCACAGCTGTTACAGCTGTGGCAGAGGAGAACTTGCTGTGTGGTTCCCATCATTTTCTTGAATTGCCAAGATTTTCACACATGAAAACCTTAGCGAGCATCGGCGAAATACAAAAATGTTCCGGTCGCCCATTGACTTCAATGGGGTTCGTTATTCGAAACGAACACCCGAACATCGCGGGAAGTTCGTTTCGAATAACGCGAACCCGAACATTTTGGTGTTCGCTCATCTTTAATTTTTATGTTATAAAAATTATAGTTTATTTCTGTGGAAAAAGTAGACCGATACGTTTCACATTAATTTATTAAAAACACTAAAATTGAGGAACATTTTTAAAAACTATAAGTTTTTTCATATTTTTGAGTAGTACCTAGTAGAGGTATAATGGACAATGACAGCTCAGCAATATGTTCAGGATATCCTGCAGCCACATTTGTCGCCTCGTATGCCAGCTTCCAAGAGGCATTTTCCAGCAGGATAATGCTCATTCTAACACACAAAGATGTTACAGGAGCCCCCACAACATTCTCACACTACTGTGGCTGCCATGTCACCAGATTTATCACCAATAGAACATGTATGGGACTATCTGGGATGCCAACATTGACAGCCTATGATTTAGAGGCTCAGTTACAGCAACTGTAGATTAACATGCTGCAGGATACCATACGGAATCTGTGTGCCTCCATGGCTGACTGTTTCACATTTTAAATGCAAGCTAGAGGTGGCCCTACAGGGTACTAGAGCCTCCATGCCACCTGTATCAAATCTTGCATCTAAGCTTGAGGCAGTCCAACAGGGTACTAGAGCATCCGTTCCTTCCCATATCACATCTTGTCTCCAATTTAGAGGTGGTACAATAAGGTACTAGAACCTCTATGCTTCCGGTATCACATCTTGTATCCAAGCTAGAGGTTGTCCAACAGGATAATAGAACCTCCATGCCCACATATATCGCATCTCGTATCCAAACTAGAGGACGTACAATGGGGTACTAGAGCCTCCATGCCCTCCATATCACATCTTGTATCCAAACTAGAGGCAGCCCAACAGGGTATTAGAGCGTCCATGCCCTTCCATATCACATCTTGTGTCCAAACTGGAGGTGGCCCAACAGGGTACTAGAGCCTCCATGCCCGCCCATATCACATATTGCATCCAAGCTAGAGGCGGTACAACAGGGCAGTAGAGCCCCCAGGCCCCCATATCACACCTTGTACCCAAACTAGAGGTGGCCCAACAGGGTACAAGAGCCTCAATGCCCCGTATCCCATCTTGTATCCAAGCTAGAGGCGGCCCAACAGGGTATTCTGCTGCTGGCATCCCTGTCATTGGATTTCAGGGAAGGGCTTTAAACATAAGCCCTTCCCTGAAAATCCAATAAAAGTAGTGTAAAAAAAAACCCAGCATACTTACCTGCCTTCAGCTACTGGGGCTCAGCTGCGACTTCTGGCACTGTCCCCAGCTCTGTAGTTCTGAGCTATCAGCAGCCGGGGACTCAAAATCCCTGCCTGCTGGTAGCTCTGATTGTGATTGGCTGAGCTCTTCAGCCAATCACAATCAGAGCTGTCAGCAGGTGGGGATTTTAAATCCCCGGCTGCTGATAGCTCAGAACTACAGAGCTGGGGACAGCGGTAGAAGTCGCGGCTGAGCCCCGGCAGCTGAAGGCAAGTGAGTTTTTTTTTTTTACACTATTTTTATTCCATTTTCAGGGAAGGGCTTATGTTTAAAGCCCTTCCCTGAAATCCAATGATGGGGATACGGGCAGCAGGATTCTCTACCGCAGCTGCCATGTATGACCGCTGCAGTAGAGAATTGAAGAATTCCTCTGCTGCATCTAACACAGATGTGGCAGATGTAGCAGCAGGGAATTCTTTTAATTAGCAGGGGTGAAGTAAACATCTGCCGCATGCAGAAAAATGTTTCTTTTTCAGGGAAGGACTTATATGTAAAGCACTTCCCTGAAAAAAGAATACAGGGGGCCAGCAGAGCATTGTTTTCAATGGAGCCGCAGGCATAAAACCACTGTCCAGATTCCATTGCATCCCCGTACCTTAGGAGAGGAACTCTTCTGAACTTTCGTGCTGTATGCTAATGACGATTCCACAATCCTGAGGACGTTCCCAAAATATGCCAACTTTCCCTAGAGACTTCTTTATAACTCAGTCCCCTAGCTTTTGATTGAAGTGGATGATGTCCTCTATGTCATCCACAGGCCAATGAAGACACCAAAGTCTCGGAAGTAGAATGGAGCCAGTGCATGTGCAAAGGAACCTGTTGAGTCTGCAATGACAGTTTAGGTTCCTCTGTACTGTGTATACGCTGACATCACTACTGGAACATCGGTGTATTCACTGGCCTATGGATTATGTAGGGGAAGTCATATCTTTCTATCAAAGGCAGTAGGAATGGGTTGTAAAGAAGTCTTCAGGTGGTTGGCACTGCTGCGGCATGCCCACTAGACTGGTGAGCCCTCATTAGCATATGGTGCAGGAGTATTAAAAAATTGTTTCCTATGATATGTGGGTGCACTGGGTTAATATAGATACATGTTCAGGAAGGTGGCTCTGTGGCTGGAGGAGTGCTGGAATGGTGTAATGGGGTGAAAACAGGGCACAGGTTCCCTTTAATAAATCTGGCACATTTTGGGTTGTTAAAAAGAAAAAAAAATAGATCCATGTCTGCTGTCAGATCTCCACTTTCAAAATGTTACCATCATACAGCGCACTTATGGTAAATGTTATTTATCAGCTATTTTGTGTGGTATAACTATTAGAGATGAGCGAGCACGCTCGGATAAGGCAGTTACTCGAGCGAGCATTGCTCGGACGAGAATGCAGTTATTTGAGAGGAGCGATGCTCGCTCGAGTAACTGCCTTATCCGAGCGTGCTCGCTCATCTCTAATGGTTATGTCTTACAAGCAGAAATATTCAAAGTTTGAATATTGCAAATTTTTTAAAACATTTCTTAAAATTTAGGATGTTTTTTTCATAGCAATGAAGCAATGTTGTAATCACGCACAAAAGGGCTTATTCACATGAGCGTATATCGGCCGCCATTTTCAAGGCTGGCCGATATCCGCTATGATCTAATGCATTGAATTGCAATGCATCAGATCACACAGGCCTGTTCCCGCGGCTTAACCAATCATGGAATCATGTGCATAATATAGCTGAGGTGTAATATTATACATATTTATCCACAGAGGAGACGTGTGTTTTTACGGTCACTAATGAGGAACCTGCACCAGCAATTTACAAGATACGTGAGTCAAAACTACTGTATCATCCAGCAGTGTATGTTGGACCTGTAGGCACTCTGAGTTGTATGGCGCCTCCGTCATAAGGAATACGGCACAGACATTTTTCAGAGACATAAGGAAGTTCAGTGTGGGCCCATATAGTTCTATTGGTTCTATATAATACAGCAACAAATATGTAGTATTTTTTTACTATTGGGGTGAAATCTCCCCTTTTTACTATTGTTAAGCAGTATTTAGAATATCCTTTTGGAATAGAAAGTTTAGGTTCCTGATGAGGCTGCCTTATTGCAGCGGAAACACGTAGAACCTTGTTAACACTCCTTATGTCTATTAGACTAATTAGAATACGGTAGAAGCAATCATGGTATTCTAATTTAATATACCAAAAATTCATCTACTATAGGAATTCTGAGAATAGTGCAGTAAAAATTTTTTCCAGGATAGATTGAGATTATTGTGGTTCTCCACTTGTTAGGAACCATTTTTCTCTTACCTGGATGACAGTTTTGGAATGTCACCCATCCATTTAGGTGACAACTACAAGATAGCATGAATTGCAATCGCTTTTTCCAGACTCAGTCCTTACTGCATTTTCTGGATTATCTGTCCTTCCACCGGATTGGTGAAAGTGATTGTGTGTGTCTGTCAGCCTTATTGTTTTTAAATATAGTTATTAACCCCTGAAGGACCAGGTTGTTTTGTACCTTAAGGACCACACACTTTTTAGGGATTTTACCCTTGTGGTGGTTTTATTGTTCTATTTTTTTTCCTTTAGCTATCAAAATTATTTTTGCTGCGTTTTTTTTCCATGACTTATAGGACTATTTTTTAATATCTTTTTCACTGACTTTTTTCCCCAGTTTTTTTAGTTTTATTGGGAGTGAAAAAGTAAAAAAATGATTTTTTTTTAACATTTATAGTTTTTTAAAATTATTTTTATATGTACACCAGAAATATTCAAGTTCAAGAATTGCAATTTTTGAAAGCCTTTCTGTGAATTTAGGATTTTAAGTATATAGATGAAACTTCACCACTAACAAAGTACAATGTGTCATGAACAATCTTGGAATCACGTGCATAATATAGCTGACGTGTAATAATATACATATTTATTTACAGCCAGACTGTGTATTTTCAAGATGCTTCAGTGTAACGAGTAACAGAAATGGAGCTGAATGGTGATTCAGGTACTCCCAAGTTTTCTGATAGTTTTCACAAATGGCGCTCACCAGGTAAAACTGATGCACCTTTCTCGTGAAGGTGTAACCGCATTCCCTAACTTACAGAAAAATAAGGACATACCACCCTCGGAATTATTCCGTTATCTACAGTTAAAAAACTGGCTGTCCTCCTTATTGAAAAATACAGATGCTCCACACACCCTTACCCCCTTCAAATCCTTCTGTCTTAAACACCCGCAGGCAAGAGACCTCATCTCCCAGATCTATTCGAATCTTGTTCATACCACTTACTGCACTCAGCTACCTTACGTGGCCAGGTGGGAGCGGGATCTGGGGGACGTTTTGAGTGAGGAGGAGTGGTCAGATCTGGAATTCAACCAATCAAGGGGCCCGCAACATATTAATGCTGGAAACCTCTTAGAAAATTCTCCTTCGCTGGTATCTAGTCCCAACACGAATTGCACATGCCGTCCCGGGTTACTCTAAGGATTGCTTCAGAGGCTGTCCCTCCCCTGGAGACATGCTCCATATATGGTGGTCCTGTCCCAGGGTCAAAAGACTTTGGATCAGAACATACTCCCTAATTTATTCTGTAACATTTCATAACATACGCAAAAACCCTTGGGAGGCCCTGTTGAACAAAAAGATCAAAGATATACCCAAAACTCCAGGAAACTGATATCTTTCCTCTTCTTAGCCACAAAACAAACCATTCCCCATTCCTGGCGTAAAGCATCACTAGATTTCTCCGAAGTTAAACGCCGCATGAACTGGTATATGATAAACGAAAAACTCACCTCAGTAACAGAAGATAAATATGATAAATTCCTAAGCATATGGACCCCATGGATAAGTTATACCCTTCCTATGGCAGGAATGAACCTACCAACCTAAACATGCCCTCACGATGCCTTTGCCCCTACGGGCGGCAGTCCTGAGAGAGGGAACTTTTAAAATTCTGACGTAGTTTTTAATTTTCATTTGTTTAATGTATCATATTTAGGCCGGCTGTCCATGGGCGTTGCAAAGTGCCGCAGCAGATTTCCGCCGCGGGAGCCGCTGCCCGGGAGCAGGAGCTGCCGCCGAATCTCCGCGGTCAGCCCTATCTAATAGATAGGCTGACCGCGGAGAATCAAGGGAATTCGCAGCATGCTGCGAACTGCCTGCCACGAGCAGAGAATCGCAATGATTCTCCACTTGTGGACACAGGGCCGGCGCTTTCTATAGCAATTCTATGGAAAGCTTCAGACTGCTCCAGCCTGAGTGATTCGCCGGCAATTTACCGACAGCGAATTCATTGTCGTGGACAGGGGGCCTTAATGTGCATATATTTTATTGATGATAAGCTTGAATTAATTGATGTAATAAATGATTGACGTGATAAAATAATGTAAGAGAACATTCACACTTGGCAGAATTGATGCAGATTTACCATTGGAGAAAACCCACCCCAAAATCCGTGGTGCAGACTTTGACGTGGATCCACAACAGACTTCACTCCTATATTTGAAAGAGTGATATCTGCTGCTCCTCACCACCTATGTTTGACCCAATCCATTCCCACCTCATTCTCAAACTTCCTACTGTGCTCATCCCAGCCTTCACTCAGCTCTTTATCCTATCACTAACCTCAGTTGTCTTTTTATCTTCATTTAAACATTTAACCATCTCATTTATCCTAAAGAATCCGTCCTCTATGTCCAGCTATCGCCCCATCTCACTGTGTGGGATTAACTCAAAATGCTGAGCAACCCACTATTCAGCCATCTACAATCTGGCCTCCGACCTCACAACTCCACTGAATGGCTTTAACCAAAGTCACTAATGGTCTTTTAGCTACACAATCCTCATGACATTATACTATACACTGCTCCTTCTATATCTGTCGTCTTCCGTCTACATTATCCTGTACTCATTTCTCCTAGAACTGTCCCCAGCTTTCTACATTACTCTGTTTCTTCTTGTAGACCTCCCCCTCTCCTGCTACATTTGTAGTGGCCTAAAAAGGGCAATACATAGTGCTGCTTAGATGTGAGGATTGGTAATATAATCACCAGCCCCAAAGGTTTAATCTAAGTCATTTTGCACAGGCGATGCAGGTAACCTAGCAACTAATTAGGTCGTTTTCATTCAGCGGCACAGCATAGAGAAAATGCCTAGAGACTCAGCTGATGCAGGTAGCCTAGCAACCAAACAGGTTGTGGGGACAGAGGTGATATATAGGGGACACAACAATGGCAGAGGGGAGAAAGGGAGAAGAAATAGAGAAGCAGAAAGAAGCAGAGAAGGAGACTCAGCTGTGTGTAGAGGGGAGTCTGCTGTCGCAGGGAGAAGAAGAGGAGATGCTGAGATGCAAAGGTCAAGAGAGATAAGAGAGAGAAGTGAGATGAGAAGAGGAAGATAAAGAGATGTAGATATAAAGAGATATGAAGAAAGGAAACTCAGAGTAAGCTCCCAGTATATAAACGTGTTATACACAAATATCTTCATTGTTGCAAATTATATATAATTCACTGGTAATTCGCTGTTGTTCTGTGTGTGTTATCTCATCTCCCTGTCTGACTTAATAATAACACTGTGTTTACTACAAGTTAAGAAAAATATCTGGCTCTGTGTTATTCAGCTACTCACTACTTCAAATCGTGCCCAAGGGCACTGGCGTCTCGAACCAAATAAAAAGAAAACAATCATAATTACCCACTACTAAGCCCACCGTACATTATTCTGTGCTTCTCCTTTTAGACCTCTCCTCCGCCTTCTACAACCCTCTGTGCTGCATCTTCTAGGCCTCTTCTCCTCCTTCTACATTACCCTATGCTTCTCCTTCTAGACCTGTACTCCACCTTCCACTTCACTCTGTGCTCCTTTCTACACTTCTATTCCGCCGTCTATATTACTCTATATTTTTACTTCTAGACCTGTCTTCTGCTTTCGAAAAAGTTGTCCACTCTCTCTCCTGTAAAAAAAACAAAAAAACTCCCTTGTTCCTTGCTATTAAATGCTTGCCTTTTACTAGATCACATCATTACTTAATTACCAAACATTTAGTGTTTGCTAATCGCACACCACCTCAATGCCTTGCCCAGTCTCTGGTAGAGCCCTCAGGTCTCGGTCTTAGGACTCCGATTCTTCTCTAACTACACCTATGCTTAGGCCAGCATATAAAATGCCATGGCTTTCAATATCACATTTATGCTGATGACACTCAAATCTACCTTTCTGTCCCAGATGTCACGGCTCAGCTGTCCAGAATCCCAGATTGTCCATCAGTTATTTCATTTCTCTTTATGCTTTTTAAAATTCAGCATGGAGAAAACACAAGTTTTCATCTTCCATTCATTTCACTCAACAGTCCCACCGGATTTATCAATCACAGTTAATGGCTCCATACTTTTCCCAGTCTCACTAGTCTGCTGCCTCAGGATAACTTTAATTCCACCCTGTCTTTCAAACCACACTTGTAAGCCCTCACCATCTCCTGCCATCTCCATCGTATAAACCATTTCTTCAATCTACTCTTTAATGTCAAGTCAACAAGAATACTGGAGCATGTCTACATCATCTCCAACCTAGACTAATGCAGCATCCTCCTCTGAGGCCTCCCATCTAACACGCCTCTACTTTCAATCCACCCTTAACTCTGCTGACCAACCTCTCCCCTTGCTCAACTATTGCCTATCCCCATTACCAATCCCTTCACTGGTAACCATTCACATGGCTTAGTAGAACTGATGTGGACTGGGTTGGTACGAATTTGATGGTGTGCAGCAGGTAGAACTCAGTCAAATGGGTTGAGATTAGGGCAAGTGGTGTGCATCTACTATGATAAACTAACTAATGCTGGGTCAGATGGAGTACAGGCAATACAGTAGACAGGCAAAAAGTCAAAATGGGCAGTAGATTTGTAGACAGAAAAAAAAGCCAGGTCAATAGCATGGGATATTAGACACTCTCACTGTCTCAACATTGTGGAAGTAAATGACCGGAGGATAACCAGTTCTCACAGTCAACTGTCTGGTACCACAGGATGGGGATAACTAGCTGATCGATGGGGGGGCTGACTGCTGGGATTCCCACCAATCCTCAGAACAGGGGTCCGATCTGTCCCTGGATAAATGGAGCACAGGGGCAGATGGACAGGGGATCCCTACACCAGCCCTCTCCTGTGTTCCTACCTACTTTCCCCCCTGGGCTAGGCCCCAGGGCAACAACTGGGTGATGGTCCCTGAGCTGGACTAGTGTCAGGGACCCCAAGAAGGAGGGACTGGGAGACAGACAGGTGGGAACCGTGAGCTGATTAGGTCAACGATAAGCCAACCAGAAAGTAGTTTAGAAAACAGGCAGGTCAGACCAAAAAGTCACGAGCGGAGTACAGGAGGGCAAAAACAGAAGCAGAGTCAAGTGCAAGCCGAGGTCAAACCAAAAGACACGGTCGGGGTACAGGAGGGCAAAGCAGAAGCAGAGTCAAATGCAAGCAGAGATCATATACACTATAGTTAGGTCAAAGATTGTGGGTGTAGTCAGAAACAAGTCAAAACAAACACTGGCACTGGAGTCTGGGCCAACAGGATTTATATGCAGACCTCCACGCCCAGAAGGGCGTGGATAAGTCACATGATGACTGGAGGGAGTCATAAATCCACCTCCCCCAGCGACGCATACCCAGCCGAGCACCGCGCGGCTGGCCAGCGGACTGGCATGCCCACACAGGACGCGACGCCGGCCTCGCACAACCACCAGAGTGGGGGAACCCCGGACAGAGCCGCCAGACCAGGCCCCAGCCATGCCAGGATGAGCAGCCTGCACCAACTGGACACCGGCACCCCTAGTGGTAACCCCATCTCTAACATACTGCTGCTTAATTGATTTCAATGAGAACTCAGGAGATTGTCCAGCGCTTGAACTATTTTCTCAATAGGGAATAACTAGTAATCCATCTATCTGTAGTCATAGAATTCTTAAGCTTTGTGGTTTTAGTATTGAGATCTCATCTCCTACATAAATATAACATTAATCACTATCTCTGTACCGCAGGTTCTGTGTTGCGGCTTCCAAACGGCAAGAACTACAATGACTCTGAGAAGTGTAATTCCTTGTCTAATCCGAGAGATCGGAGGAACATCATAATCAGAAATCAACGGCATAATCACAAATTGGGTGTGGGCACAAATATATATTCACTATAATAATGTAATGAATGATCTTCACTTTCCTGATTACGACAGATTTAGTGAGAAGAATAAACACAATGATATAATCAGATCTGTGTTGAGAGTTTATTCTCCAGGGTAATAATAAGTATAATGTGCTGGATCTGATGTGGTAGCAATATACATGGCTGAAAAATAAGGTCATTTAGAGCCGTGCAATAAATACTACTTCCACTAGGAGGTGGTTTATTTGATGAAACTGTACTATATGGCCAGAAGAGCAGTACATGGAGCTGAATGATAAATAACACAGAGTCCTGGTGTCTGCATCTTATCTGTTCATAGCAGGGAGATGTAGATGTCACTCCAGGCTCTGGTACCTGAGGGGGCCCCTTGCCACATAAGAATCCCAGACAGACTAGATGATGTTAGATGAGGGCTCTGTGGGCATAACATTAGCACTTCCAGGACTCCCTGTTCTTTTATATGCTAACAATAGTTGTTAATGGCATTGGCTGGATGTTGGGGGTTGTTGTCCTGCTGCAGAATACATTTTGAGTCAATTAGAAGACTTTTATTTGTTAAAACAATTCTTACTTTGCAGCATATTTTCCACACCAGCCTAAAACCTTTACACGTGGCAGCGTCCGAGAGGCGGACCCCCAGCCGAGGAGATGACAGGGTAGATAGGGATTTTTTGTGTCACAGGGCTCTACCATCTCCTCCCCGGGGGGTAGCTCCCGACCCACCCAAGTCACTGCTGGGGTAGGTCACAGGGAAAGGTAATAGGGAATTACCTTAATGTCCTTTGTCACTCGTGACGCCACAGTTCCGTGCTCTGTGGTGAATCTGGACGATGATAATAACTCAGTCCACATGCAGTGAAACTTTATGGACAATCTGGGAATGGTTGGTAATGTCAGTTTACTGTAAGTGGTTGAACTTCCACAAGATCAACAGTCTGGCACAGATACAACGAAACTGTTATGCACCTGTATCCTCAGAGGCCCCTCTTTAAGGCAGAGGTTACCATAAGGATTGTGCTGGCTAGGATCTGCTGTACCACATAGGTTTCTAGCAGCACAGCCCCACAAATGTGGAATGATTGAGCTGGCTGGGTGTGGTGTTCTCCTGCTAGCCAATCACCACCAGTCTGTTTGCAGATAAATATCCACCCTCGGCAAGAGGAATCTAGTCTCCACTTACTCTATGGTTTGGTTCCCCTAGTGAGCAGTCATGTTTCCTTTGCAGTTTGCTCTTACGTTTATTTCCTGCCAGTTTCATGTCAGTTTGCTCTTACATTTATTTTCTGTTAGTTTGCTTCCTCTCTGCCATGCATCTGTCTGCTGCCAGCTCTATCTGGTCCTGTCTCTATGCCAGTTCTGTGTATTAACCCTTCAGGCATAGTCAGGTCTGAGGTTCCAGCGTGGGCCCGCCTTTAGTGAGGTGATCGCCTTGCTTATTAGGTAGGGTCCTATCATGCCTCATTGTAGCTTGTGGGTCAGTTGTCTTGTTAGTGTAGGGACCGCAAAACACGAGGACTCTTGATTGCTGGGATGACGGCTTACGTGACTTGGCCAATTCACGAACTAATCCCTCGTATTAATATTACAGTAATTACATCTGTTATGTGTGCTGGTATGCAAGGTGAGTGTTTGGATCCTTTTGGCAGTCCCTATCCAGCTATCTCCGGTAATGTTCGTGCGGGCCCGATGCTCACTTGCCCGCACGAACGTAACAAAAATTAAGTAGTGTAACAGGGAGGATTCTCAGGGTACTCTGGACAATCCACAGTCCCAGTTATCTGTGTGATTCCACTCCTGACGACTCTCTCTCTATTACTCTCTACCGATCCACACTCACATATATTGGCCCTTGGGCTTCTGGCTATGCAGCTGCCCTTCTCACATACTCAGTAATTAAAGGTATTACTGGAACATTCTGGCTAGACTAGTCCCAGGCCAAGCAGTAGGAAATTGCTGATATATATCACACGGTCACATGACATACAACATGATACATTTCTCAGACATTAACCCATTCAGTGCTGCGGAAGTGCAATACACATACTACATATAAGGCACTGACAAGACAATCAGTATGAGACAGACATATAACATTATGGAAAGGCCCAGATAACCCTGGGCCACTACACACAGTGCTGTATATAAAAGCATACTGCTCTCTATGTAACATTTACAAAGCGCTTTTACAGACATTGTGCATTTACATTTTAGGGTGACGTTTCAAATGCCAAATAGATCATTGATGTAGAATCCTGGGGTGGGACCATATGGTCTATTGTATGATATGGAAAGCACTTCGGTCTCCATTTCACAAGGTCTTTCTTTACTTCAGGATGTTACTTCAGGATGATAAAAAAACACGGTTGACCATACTTTTCTATCCTTCTAATTAGAGATGAGCGAGCATGCTCTTCTGAGCTTGCTACTTGTTTGAGTATTAGGGTACTCGAGATACTCGTTACTTGAGACGAACAACACGCAGTACTCACGTCGATTGCATTTCCCTTCTCCGCATGTTTAGTGCCATTTTCTAGCCAATAAACATGCAGGGAAGGCATTACCACTTCCTGCTGTGATGTGCCAACCCCCTCCCCCAGTAGTGAGTGGCTGGCAAGATCAGGTGACCGCCGGGTACTTAGACTGGTCCCGCTTGCGGCTCGCCTCAGACACGTGCTGGCAGTGGCTACGGAAAGTGCTGATGCTTATACAGGGAAAGTGTTAGCGTAGGATCCTCTCTACAAAAACCCCAATGGTCCTTCTTAGGGCTACTCCTCATCGTGTGTATTACAGTTGTGGCTGGCTAGGAGCAGTAGTGCACCAATTTTTTGCATTAGACCGAGGTCTCACCATGAAACAGTATTCTCATATCTCCTAGGCCACTGCAAAGTATTTCAGCTCTGCCACTGTGCAAAGCATCTCACAATACCCTTTCCTTGGGGGGGTTGAAATAGCCGCAGTTACTAGCACTATCCACTCCATACAGCCTCTCTTATCTACAAGTCTCTGTGAGCGGTATATTACCCCTAGGTGTCAGCGCAAGACAGCGGGTAAATTTTTTCAAGTCACAGCATAGAGCCTCCGCTATCTACAAGTCTCTGTGTGCGGTGAATTAGCCACAGTTGTCAGCGCTGTACAGTGGGGTAATTTATTTGGGCCCTGCTCTAGCCTTAATCCGCCATGATGAGGAGTAGGGGGTAAGGGTCGAGGACACGGATGCGGGCATCCAAGTGAGGGTGTGGGCACAGGCTGAGTTCCTGGGCGGGGTGAATCATAGCCGGTTGCTTAGGGATTAGGAGAGAGGCAGGTTTCTGTGCTCCCCAGATTCATATCACAATTTGCGGGTCCGCGTGGTAGACCTTTATTACAAACAGAGCAGTGCGAGTAGGTCCTGTCGTGGATGGCAGAAAACGCGTCCAGCAATGTATCGACCACCTAGTCTTCTATGCAGTCCCCTACTCCTGGCCTAGGGACTGCAACTCTGAATCCTCTGGCTGCTCCTCCTTCCTCCCAGCCTTCTCACTGCATGAAAATGACATATTCTGAGCAGGCGGACTCCCACGAACTGTTTTCAGGTCCCTGCCATAAGTAGGAAAAAATGGTTCCACTCTCACCTGAGAAGTTAGTCGTGACCGATGCCCAACCCTTGAGAAGTTCCCGGAGTCCGGGTGATGAGGCTGGGGACTTACGGCAACTGTCTCAAGAGCTTTTTGTGGGTGAGGATGATGATGAGATACAGCTGTCTGTCAGTGAGGTAGTAGTAAGGGCGGTAAGTCCGAGGGAGGAGCGCACAGAGGATTCGGAGGAAGAGCAGCTGGACGATGAGGTGACTGACCCCACATGGTTTGCTAAGTCTACTGAGGACAGGGCTTCAGAGCGGGAGGCAAGTGCAGCAGCAGGACAGGTTGGAAGAGGCAGTGGAATGGCCAGGGGTAGAGGCAGGGCCAGAGCGAAGACGCCCCCAACTGTTTCCCAAAGCACCCCCTCGTGGCAAACCTCCGTGCAAAGGGCTAGCTGTTCAAAGGTGTGAATGTTTTTTAGTGAGAGCGCGGACGACCGACGAACAGTGGTGTGCAACCTGCGTCGCACCAAGATCAGCCGTGGAGCCAAAGCTACCAGCCTCACCATGACCAGCATGCGCAAGCATATGATGGCCAAGCACCCCAGAAGGTGGGATGAAGGCCATTCACCTCCTCTGGGTCACACCACTGCCTCTGCCCCTGTGCCACAACCTGCCACACAGATCCAATCCCCGTCCCAGGACGCAGGCACGAGCGCCTCCCGGCCTGCACCCACACCCTCCCCTCCACCGTCCTCCACTCCATCCGGCAATGTCTCTCAGCGCAGCATCTAGCTCTCGCTAACACAAGCATTGGAACGAAAGCGCAAATACGCCAGTGAGGGAGTACGTAGGCGATCGTACCACCATCCTCTGTGATGCCTCTGCTCCATACAACTATTGGGTGTCAAAGCTGGACACGTGGCACGAACTTGCGCTGTACGCCCTGGAGGTTCCGGCCTGCCCTGCCACTAGCGTCTTGTCAGAGAGGGTGTTTAGTGCAGCTGGAGGAATCATCACGGATAAGCATACTCACCTGTCAACTGCCAGTGTCGACATGCTTACACTCATAAAGATGAACAAAGGCTAGATTTCCCTAGACTTCTCTTCTCCACCGGCGGAAAGCAGCGGAACCTAATGATTCTTTTCGCTGCAACAAGAGAAAAAAAGCATTCTCTATCACCAGAAAAAAAGGGGAATTAGCTTTGTCAATCACTCTCGGATATTACTACTCCTTCTCCTACTCCTCCTCCTAAAGCAGCATGTCATCACGCTGAACTGCCAATTTTTCTGCGGCCCAAAAAGGCTCTGTTTATATTTTTTTGCACAATTTTTCAAAGTTTCAAAAGTATTGATACTTTAACAAAAAACTATTTTACTTCACAGGGCTGCCTCCCGGCTCTGTTACAAATTAAGCAACAGCGAGCTGTATCTTTAAAAATTGTTTATGGGTTTCACAAGCCCTCTCGATTGAGCAATTTTTCAGGGGTACACTTGTACTCTTGGTACACCACTTTTTCTGGCCCTCGCCTATACTGTTATATAACTAATTTTTCCGGCCTACGCTCATGGTACACCAATGTTTCAGGTGTTCGCCTATACTCTTGCTACAGAAATGTTACAGGGGTCTGCCTATACTTCTGCTACAGGAATGTTACAGGGGTCTACCTATACCTCTGCTACAGGAATGTTACAGGGGTCTGGCTATACTTCTGCTACAGGAATGTTACAGGGGTCTGCCTATACTTCTGCTACAGGAATGTTACAGGGGTCTGCTTATACTTCTGCTACAGGAATGTTACTGGGGTCCGCCTATATTTTTACTACACAAAAATGTTACTAGGGTCTGCCTATACTTCTGCTACAGGAATGTTACAGGGGTCTGCCTATACTTCTGCTACAGGAATGTTACCGGGGTCTGCCTATACTTCTGCTACAGGAATGTTACTGGGGTCCGCCTATATTTTTACTACACAAAAATGTTACTGCGGTCTGCGTATACTTCTGCTACAGGAATGTTACAGGGGTCTGAATATACTTCTGCTACAGGAATGTTACAGGGGTCTGCCTATACTTCTGCTACAGGAATGTTACTGGAGTCCGCCTATACTATTACTACAGAAATGTTACTGGGGTCTGCCTATACTTCTGCTACAGGAATGTTACTGGGGTCCGCTTATACTCTTACTACAGAAATGTTACTGGGGTTTGCCTATACTTCTGCTACAGGAATGTTACAGGGGTCTGCCTATACTTCTGCTACATGAATGTTACTGTGGACCGCCTATACTTTTACTACAGAAATGTTACTGGGGTCTGCCTATACTTTTACTACAGAAATGTTACTGGGGTCTGACTATGCTTCTGCTACAGGAATGTTACAGGGGTCTGCCTATACTTCTGCTACAGGAATGTTACAGGGGTCTGCCTATACTTCTGCTACAGGAATGTTACAGGAGTCTGCCTATACTTCTGCTACAGGAATGTTACAGGGGTCTGCTTATACTTCTGCTACAGGAATGTTACTGGGGTCCGCCTATATTTTTACTACACAAAAATGTTACCAGGGTCTGCCTATACTTTGGCTACAGGAATGTTACAGGGGTCTGCCTATACTTCTGCTACAGGAATGTTACTGGAGTCCGCCTATACTTTTACTACATAAATGTTACTGGGGTCTACCTATACTCCTGCTACAGGAATGTTACTGGGGTCTGCCCATACTTTTGCTGCTGGAATGTTAGAGGGGTCTGCCTATACTTCTGTTACAGGAATGTTACAGGGGTCTGCCTATACTTCCGCTACAGGAATGTTACAGGGGTCTGCCTATACTTCTGCTACAGGAACGTTACTGGGGTCCGCCTATATTTTTAGTACACAAAAATGTTACTGGGGTCTGCGTATACTTCTGCTACAGGAATGTTACAGGGGTCTGCCTATACTTCTGCTACAGGAATGTTACTGGAGTCCGCCTATACTTTTACTACAGAAATGTTACTGGGGTCTGCCTATACTTCTGCTACAGGAATGTTACTGGGGTTCGCTTATACTTTTACTACAGAAATGTTACTGGGGTTTGCCTATACTTCTGCTACAGGAATGTTACAGGGGTCTGCCTATACTTCTGCTACATGAATGTTACTGTGGTCCGCCTATACTTTTACTACAGAAATGTTACTGGGGTCTGCCCATACTTCTGCTACAGGAATGTTACAGGGGTCAGCCTATACTTCTGCTACAGGAATGTTACAGGGGTCTGGCTATACTTCTGCTACAGTAAAGTTTCAGAGGTCTGCTTATACTTCTGCTACAGGAATGTTACTGCGGTCTGTCTATAATTTTACTACAGAAATATTACTGGGGTCTACCCATACCTTTGCTACAGGAATGTTACAGGGGTTTGCCTATACTTTGGGTGCACAAAGACTTTCCATTGCGGTGTTTTATCTATCTAGCAAAAATACACTGACTGACTAGGGCAGAAATGTGGTCCGAGGACGAGGTCCTTGGTAGGGTAAAACTCTGCCATGCTTGGGCACTCTGATTTCTTCCTGTGTAACACCATGTTTGTGCACTGACAGCATAGGCAAGCCCAAGGAACTTAAAGACTCCCTCTTGTGGTGTTGAGCTATCTGACACCAACACAGAATGAATAGTGTGTGGACCCATGGATTTTCCATTGCTATGTAACTCGCGGCACCTTGGGTCACACAAGGTGGATGCTGGGACCAAGCCTGACCCAGGGCCCGCTCACATACTTCCCACAAAGACTATTGTGGGTCCTACCTCGGTTATGGTTTCTTGGCCTTGTTATGCCACCTCCTCCTCCTGCTTGGGGTCAGGGGTCAGCACTAGGCAACATGTATTAGCTCTCGTGTTACCACAATTATCTGAGACACTGGTTTGGGCCAAACCAAAAAAGGGTAACTGATTTAATGAGACGTTCACAGGTGTACTAGCATCGGAGTCCACTTTATGCCCACGATTGCTGAGGGTGTGGGCAGAGGACGAAGTCCTGGGGGGAATGCAACTGCGCCGGGTTTGGCCCATGGAACTTCTTCCTGGTTCATCCAGTCTTTGGAGTGATGAAAGCAACCATAACTGATTTAATGAGACGTTCACAGGTGTACTAGCATCGGAGTTTGCTTTATGCCCACGATTGCTGAGGGTGGGGGCAGAATACAAAGTCCTGGGGGAAATGCAATTGCACCGGGTTTGGCCCGTTGAACTTCTTTCTGGTTCATCCAGTCTTTGGAGCAATGAAAGCAACCACAACTAATTTAATGAGACGTTCACAGGTGTACTAGCGTCGAAGTCCGCTTTATGCCAACGATTGCTGAGGGTGTGTGCAGAGGCCAAGGTCCTAGGCGGAGGGAAAGTCTGCCATGTTTGGTCACTGTAATTGCTTCATGTTTAATACTTTCCTTGGGTTTCATGCGTTCGCCTATGCTGTGGGTGCCCAAAGATTTCCCATTGCGGTGTTTTAGCTATCTGGCACAAATACACTGAATGACTTGGGTAGGGCACAGACCACTTTCCTAGCGTGGTGTTCACCTATCTGACACCTACACAGAATAAATTGTGTGGGGACACATGGATTTCCCATAGCTATGTAACTCACAGCAGCTTGGGTCACACAAGGTGGAGGCTGGGACCGAACCTGACCCAGGGCCCTCTCACGTGCTTCCCACACAATGTATTTTGGGTCCTACCTCGGTCATGGTTTCTCTGGCTTATTATGCCACCTCCTCTGGGGATCTCCATTGGTCGGCATGTATTATCTCTCCTGCTACAAATTACCACAGTTATTCGAGATACAGGATTGGAGCATTCACAGGAAGCGTTAGTGATTTCATGAGCCTTTCACAGGGTCACTGTATACCTTTGGTGGTTACTTTTGCGACACCCCCTGTTTCAAACCAGTCTTTGGTGTTAGTATGTGCTGCTGCATTGTGGAGATGTGTAGAAGTGCTGGCACCTGAGTCCCCTTTATGCCCACGTTTGCGGCTCCTGACAATTTTGTGACGGAGGTGGCATGGGATTGGAATCATGACCGTACGTCAATCTATCATCAATTCTCAATAACATTGTGGGCTATCGCCCACACTTTCAAAGAGGGTCGCTGACTGGCCCTGTCAACTTTCTGCAGTGTGTGCCTCTGGTTCCTCCTCATCCAGTATGCACTTATAAACAGACATGAGGGTTGTGTATCTATGAAGCGAGCGTGTGGCATGAGGGCAGCTGAACGCTGCGCAGGGAAACTTTTGTGTGCGCTGTGGATGCAGGGTTGTGTGTGTGTGTGTGTGTGGGGGGGGGGGGGGGGTTGGACAGCAATGCCAGCATGTAACCCTGGAGAAGAGGCAGCAGTGTCACCCGCAGGCTGTGATTGTCCTTGGTTTCAGGTAGTGTGGTCCTTAGCTAAGGTGTGCCTTGCTAATGAGGGTTTGTCCAAAGTAAATTGTCAGGGGGGTGATGCTAGATTCTTGCCCCCATTTTGGCTTAATAGTGGGACCCGGGAGCCTTAGATGCAGCCATGCATGCTGCCCCTGCCCTTCCCTATCTGTTTCTGTGGTGTTTTTATGACTCTCTTATGTTTTCTGGTGTTTGAGAAGTTATGAGCTATGCGGAACATCGGTCCCATACAAAAATGCTCGAGTCCCCCCATTGACTTCAATGGGGTTCGTAACTCGAAACGTTCGATTGTATAATAAGACTGTACTCATTTTACACTGTCTATTTTTTGCTTAAGTGTTAGCAAAATACTATTTTGCATACACTTTAGCAAAAAATAAACATGTGGGGAGGAGAGGGTGAAATTTTCTCGAACACCCAAACACCACGTGTTGCTCGCTTGAGTAACGAGTACTTTCGAGTATGCTAAAAGTGAGTCAGTGCCAACACTAATTCTTACCTTTAAGCCAGTCTACACATTGTAGCGAACACCATCAACTCTCGCCTCCTTGGATATAGTCCCAGGAAGGGAATGTTTTGGTTTTTTTTATTACAAAAATTGGTTATCAATGCATAACATGTTCTTCTTGTCCATATTCATGATATAGGGAACAATCTACAAAAAAGGCTCACCTTCAGGATAGGTCAACAATAGCTGTTCGCTGGGCTGCAACACTCCGGCATTCTGCCAGATTGCAGTGATCCAACTTGGGATTGCAAGCCAAGTTCCCATTAACAGAAATTAAAATTCTGACATAAGGCTCATCAGTTTCTAATTGTATCCCTACTACCGAGTAACATTATATTACTGTTGATTAAATAGCTAGTTCTGAAGTTTGAATGTATGCCTCAATGTTTATTTATAGAAATTTATAGATGCCCCCAAAACTCAAGACCTTGGTAAAATCATAACAGATATCCAGGCACAGTATGATGCTTTCGCACAGAAGAACCGTGAAGATGCGGAGAAGTGGTACCAGACAAAGGTGGGGGAACACACAATACAATGCACTCTAGCCCTCCCTTTTCTACACAAGTCTATAGCACTGCTTATCCTGAACTTCTGAGTTCATGAATAGAATGCCTGAGCTTCAGTGAAGACTAAGGCTGAATTCACACGGGGTGGATTTGCCGCAGAAATTCCGTCCGGAATTTTGTCTCGGCAAATCCACCTGCGGCCGCTAATCCCGGGATTAGCCAGCCGTGTGGACGAGATTTCTCGGTAATCTCGTCCACTCGGGCCGGCGAATCCACCGCGGCAAAGCCGGCAGAAGCCAGCGCTTCGGATTCGCCGGCCGCAGCATGCTCATTTTTTTACTTCTTCCGCTGCAGCTGCGCTCTCCTCTATGGGAGTGATGGCTGCAGCGGAAGAGCAAGCGGCCTGGCCGCTTCAAAACCCGTGGCTAAGTGCCGCGGGTTTTGAAGCAGCGCTTTTACCGGCGGAAATCTCGTGGTTTTTCGCTGTGGTCAATTCCCATAAACCACCCACCAATTTGCAGGACTAAATACAGAAAATGTATCAGTCCAGCATGTATCCTTGTTATTCTTGCTGTGTTCTTTCAACCATTTGTCTCTCATTTCTAAGATCACTTGAACACTTGCTCTTATCTGCATATTTTCCTCCAGATCTATATAATGGCAATGGGTAGGCCTCATTATCTGACATATTCTACTCTGAGCGGCCATGATGTAGTCTAAAAAATAGTGTGCTTGTTAAGGGCAATGATAATACTTCCGGTGGTGACAGGGCACTGCAATGGGCTCAAATGTTGTGCCGACGTATGCAAACATCTTTATGTGCACATTTAAAGAAACACACATATACACGTCAGCATTTAGACCAAAAATTATAAGCTGGTGGCGTTATAATGATGCTCTGTTTACGGTATGGGAGGGACTGAGCAGGAGTTGCTAAATTTCGTTGATCACCTGAATAGTGTGGATCCTAAATTGAAATTCACGGTGAACTATTCACATGTTAACACACAGTTTTTAGACATGATGATGATCAAGGAAAATAGTAAATTACATACAGATCTTTATGTAAAGGAAACGGATAAAAATAACATCTTGATATTCAATAGTAATCATTAGAGATGAGCGAGCACCAAAATGCTCGGGTGCTCGTTGCTCGAGTCGAACTTTCCGCGATGCTCGAGAGTTCGTTTCGAGTAATGAACCCCATTAACGTCAATGGGCGACTCAAGCATTTTTGTATATGACCGGTGCTCGCTAAGGTTTTCATTTGTGAAAATTGGGAAAACCCAAGAAAGTGATGGAAACGACACAGAAACGGATAGGGCAGGCGAGGGGCAACATGATGGGCTGAATCTCAGGCTCCCAGGTCCTACTATTAAGCCACAATAGCGGCAAGAGTGCACTCCCCCTTCCCCTAACAATTTTTACTTCGGACAAACCCTCATTAGCAAGGCACACCTTAGCTAAGCACCACACTACCTCCAACCAAGCACAAGCACCGCCTGCGGGACACACCGCTGCCTCTTCTCCTGGGTTACATGCTGCCAAACCCCCCCCGCACGACCCTGCATCCGCAGCGCACACCAAAGTGTCCCTGCGCAGCCTTCAGCTGCCCTCATACCACACGCTGGCAGCATAGCCACACCACCCTCATGTCTATTTATAAGTGTGTCTGCCATGAGGAGGAACTGGAGGCACACACTGCAGAGGGTTGGCAGGGTCAGGTAGCGACCCTCTTTAAAAGGGGCGGGGCGATAGCCCACAATGCTGTAGAGAATCGATGAGAAATTGACGTTTGATCTTCATTTCAAACCTGTGCCACCTCTGTCAGGAGCTGCAAATATGGGCATGAGTTACATAGCTATGGGGAATCCATGTGCCCACACAGTATTCATTCTGTCTAGGTGCCGCATAGCTCAATCGACACCGCAAGGGGAAAGCCATCTGCACTCTGCCCCCTACCCAAGTCAGTCAGTGTCTTTGTGCCAGACAGGTCAAAAACCGCGATGGGAACTAAGTGTGCACCAACAGCATAGGTGGGTCCTAGGCAACCCAAGACATGAACAATAAATAAATCAGAGCGGCCAAACATGGCAGACTTGCACCGCGCCGACGACATAGGCGTCGGCCTACAGCTTCAGCAATCGTAGGCATGAAGCAGACTTCGATGCTAGTTCATCTGCGACGGGCTAATTAAATCAGTTACCTTTCCTTTCACCGCTCCAATGACTGGATTAGCAGGAAAAAGCTCCACAGCCCCAACCTGGCGTACTTGCACTTCCCCCGGGACATAGGCCTCAGCCCACACCCTCAGCAAACGCGGGCATGAAGCGGACTTCGATGCTAGTTCATCTGCGACGGGCTCAGTAAATCAGTAACATTTTCTTTTCCTGCTACAATGACTGGATTAGCCAGGAAAAAGTTGCACAGCCCTAACCTGGCGCAGTTGCAGTTACCCCAGGACATAGGTCTCGGCCAACAGCTTCAGCAATCGTAGGCAGGAAGCGGACTTTCACTGCACCCAGGACATAGGCCTCTGCACAAACCCTCAGCAATCGCGGGCCTAGAGCGGACTCCAATGCTAGCGTAGCTGTGAACGTCTCATTAGCGCTGTATCGCTCCTTTTGTTTGTCCCAATGCAGTGCCCCGGATAGCTGCGGTAACGTGAAATAAAATACAGGTTGGCTTCGGCCCACACTCCATGCCCTAGTCAGTCTGGGGTTTTTTTTAGGGCCAGATACGTAGAACACCGCGATGGGAAAATGTAGTGCACCCATACTATGCAGAGACCCCTGTAATATTCTTGTAGCAAAGGTATAAGCTGACCCCGGTAACAGTTATGTTGCAGAAGTCTAGGGAGACCCCAGTAACATTTCTGTAGTTACAGTATAGACAGACCCCAGTAACATTTCCGTAGCAGCAGCATACGCATAGCCCAGTATTAGTAACATTTCAGTGGTAACAGTATAGACAGACCCCAGTAACATTTCCGTAGCAGCAGTATAGGCAGAGCCCAGTATTAGTAACATTTCACTAGTAACAGTATAGACAGACCCCTGTAACATTTCAGTTGCAGCAGTATAGGCAGAGCCCAGTAACATTTCAGTAGTAACAGTATAGACAGACCCCAGTAACATTTCAGCTGCAGCAGTATAGGCAGAGCCCAGTAACATTTCAGTTGCAGCAGTATAGGCAGAGCCGTGTAACATTTCAGTAGCAGCAGTATAGGCAGAGCCCAGTATTAGTAACATTTCAGTTGTAACAGTATAGACAGACCACAGTAACATTTCAGGAGCAGAAGTATAGGCAAAACGAAGTAACATTTCTGTTGCAGAAGTATAGGCAGACCCCTGTAGCATTACTGTGGCAGAAGTATAGGCAGGCAGACCCGAGTTACATTTCTGTAGCAAGAGTGTAGGCCAACCCCTGACACATTGGTGTACCATGAGTGTAGGCGAAGGCCAGAAAAATTACTTGGATTACAGTGTAGGCGAGGGCCCAAAAAATTAGTGTACCAACAGTACAAATGTACCCCAGAAAAATTGCTCAACCGAGAGGGCAGGTGAAACCCATTAATATTTTAGCTTACTGTGGCTTAATTTGTAACAGAGCCTGGAGGCAGCCCTGCTAAAAAATTTGGTTCATGTTGAAGTTTCAATGCTTTAGTTAGAAACATAGAAATATTGTTTGAAAAAAGTTATATGAACCTTTTGGGCCGCAGAAAAATTGGCAGTGATGACATGATGTTTCAGGAAGACGAGCAGGAGGAGGAGGACTAATATCATACACAGATTGACAAAGGCAAATGTCCCTTTTTTACGGTGATAGAGAACAATGCTTGCATCCGCGGTTGCAGCGAGAAGAATGTTTAGGTAAAGCTGCTCTCCGCTGGTGGAGAAGAGAAGTCTGGGGAAATCCAGGCTTTGTTCATCTTTATGAGTGTAAGCATGTTGGCACTGGCAGTTGACAGGCAGGTACGCTTATCCGTGATGATTCCCTCAGCTGCACTAAACACCCTCTCTGACAAGACGCTAGCGGCAGGGCAAGCAAGCACCTCCAGGGCATACAGCGCGAGTTCGTGCCACGTGTCCAGCTTTGACACCCAGTAGTTGTACGGAGCAGAGGCGTCACAGAGAACGGTGGTACGATCGGCTACGTACTCCCTCACCATCTTTTTACAGTGCTCCCTCCAACTCAGCCTTGACTGGGGAGTGGTGACACAGTCTTGCTGGGGAGCCATAAAGCTGGCAAAGGCCTTGGAGAGTGTTCCCCTGCCTGCGCTGAACATGCTGCCTGATCTCCGCGCCTCCCCTGCTACTTGGCGCTCGGAACCGCGCCTTCTGCCACTAGCGCTGTCAGATGGGAAGTTTACCATCAGTTTGTCCACCAGGGCCCAGTGGTATTGCATCACTCTCGAACCCCTTTCCTCTTCGGGAATGAGAGTGGAAAGGTTCCCCTTATACCGTGGGTCGAGCAGTGTGTACACCAAGTAATCCGTAGTGGTGAGAATGCATCTAACGCGAGGGTCACGAGAAAGGCATCCTAACATGAAGTCAGCCATGTGTGCCAGGGTACCTGTACACAACACATCGCTGTCCTCACTAGGAAGATCATTTTCAGGATCCTCCTCCTACTCCTCCTCCTCCTCCACAGGCCATACACGCTGAACAGATGAGAGGCAAGCAGCATGGGTACCCTCTGCAGTGGGCCCAGCTGTCTCTTCCCCCTCCTCCTCCTCCTCAGGCTCCTCCCCCTCCTCCTCCTCCTCCTCCTCCAAAATGTGCTGAGATATAGACATGAGGGTGCTCTGACTATCCAGCGACATACTCTCTTCCCCTGTCTCCTGTTCCGACCGCAAAGCGTCAGCCTTTATGCTTTGCAGGGAACTGCTCAAGAGGCATAGCAGGGGAATGGTGATGCTAATGATTGCAGCATCGCCGCTCACCATCTGGGTAGACTCCTCAAAGTTTCCAAGGACCTGGCAGATATCTGCCATCCAGGCCCACTCCTCTGTAAAGAATTGAGGAGGCTGACTCCCACTACGCCGCCCATGTTGGAGTTGGTATTCCACTATAGCTCTACGCTGCTCATACAGCCATTCCAAGATGTGCAGCGTAGAGTTCCACCATGTGGGCACGTCGCACAGCAGTCGGTGCACTGGCAGATTAAACCGATGTTGGAGGGTGCAGGCATACAACACCGCTAATACCAGCACCGAGATGGGGACAGCTATTCTGGGGGTGGGTAGGACGTGAGCGGTCCCAGGCTCTGACTCGGTCCCAGCCTCCACCAGATTCACCAAATGTGCCGTCAGGGAGATATAGTGGCCCTGCCCGCCTGTGCTTGTCCACGTGTCCGTTGTTAAGTGGACCTTCCCAGTCACCGCGTTGTTGAGGGCGCGTACAATGTTGCGTGAGACGTGGTCGTGCAGGGCTGGGACGGCACACCATGAAAAATAGTGGCGACTGGGGACAGAGTAGTACAGGGCCACTGCCGCCATCATGTTTTTGAAAGCATCAGTTTCCACAAGCCTGTAGGGGAGTATCTCCAGGCTGATCAATTTGGCTATGTGGACATTTAAAGCTTGAGCGTGAGGGTGCGTGCTGACGCATTTGCGCTTTTGCCCCAACGATTCTCTTAGCGACAGCTGGACGCTGCGCTTAGAGACATTGCTGGATGGGGCCGAGGACAGCGGAGGTGAGGGTGTGGGGGCAGGCCGGGAGACGCCCGTGCCTGTGTCCTGAGAGGGGGGTTAGATCTCAGTGGCAGGTTGGGGCACAGAGGGAGAGGCAGTGGTGCAACCCGGAGGCGGTGAACGGCCTTCGTCCCACTTTGTGGGGTGCTTGGCCATCATATGCCTGTGCATGCTGGTGGTGGTGAGGCTGGTACTGGTGGCTCCCCGGCTGATCTTGGCGCGACAAAGTTTGCACACCACTGTTTGTCGGTCGTCTGCGCTCTCAGTGAAAAACAGCCACACCTTTGAGCACCTAGGCCTCTGCACGGTGGCTTGGCGGTAGTGAGAAGGAAATATATATATCCTTGCAGGTAGAAAAGAAAACACTGGAATATATACATTTATATAGACATAGTTATGTGCCTTTCTTTTTATATGCATACTAACTTTATTCTCATAAGTACTAACTCTATGAAAAACTTAATACTTCGCCTTATATCAGATATGCCAAGAGGCCTTGCAAAGCGAAGACAAAATGTATCTTGAACACAAGGAATAACCAGATACGAAGGCCGCGTGTACTTGGCTGTTTTTCCAGAGGCGCCGTAGCAAGATATCGACTGTTCAACTATGCATCTGAACTTTCACTGTCTCAGGCTGGAGATCTGGACTTCCCATATATGGTTATGCGGTGGAGTTGAGCCAATGAGCCCATCACCCATTTCTAGTGATGAGACCAAAGGGTATAAGATCTCATGTAATCTGTAATAAAGGGCAGCGCAGTCATGTCCCCGTGTGAGGAACTATACCAGACCTCCGTGTAGTGTTTTCTTCTTTACCGCCAGCAGCGGGGCAAGTGGGGTGGGCCTGATTGGTGCTGTACGCAAGAAATATTACCCTGACAAATGGCGCCCAACGTGGGGCGACAAAACCGGAGCCGTGCAGCCCTGTCCATCCGGATCCACGCCACGGGGAAGCCGTCCTGCTGCAAACCGAGTCTGATCAACTCACAGAACTCCAGGTAAGACCAGCATATATTTATGTTGTGTTTTACACTGCGAGTCTTGCAGCAGGAGGGACTATCTGTGGTTTGTGACCGGACGGGTTGGGTTAAGAGTTCAACACGGTAACTCGTGGGCTTCGGGTTTGCCGTCATGGACCACTGACCGTGATATGCGCACCAATCGGTCACCCAGAAACTAGTCTGTAGTCTATTTGTACTTTGAAGTCCGTAGCGTTTTAGCAATAGTGAAGGTTGTTTGTTGTATCTGCAGAATTTTTTTCCTCTTTCTTTTCATTTAGTCTCACAAGAGAAGGGACCCTCGGTTGTTTTTCCAGTATATAAGGGGCTAACAATTTGAAAATTAAGAGGGATGCATTTTGTGAGACAGGCTTCATAGGAGAAGGGACTCTCGGTTGTTTTGCCTTATATATGGGGCTAACGATTTGATTTCAGAGAGATGCATTCTGTGAGGCTGGTTCCATAGGAAAAGGGACCCTCGGTTGTTTTGCCGGTATATAAGGGGCTGACAATTTGAAAATTAAGAGGGATGCATTCTATGGAGCGTGTTATTATTATCATTGTTGTTCTAATATGCGTAAGACCTTATTAAAGAAGACAGAGCCCCTCAAGGGCTGCCGCCGTGCGGATCAATTGATGGAGGAGAGACAGTAGGAGAGACAAGAGTTCCAATCTGTAAAATGTAAGAAAACTTATGAAAATGTGTAACAAGGACCCGCACGGTAGATTACAGTATGGTGACTGGGACGTCTTTAGGACCAAGAAGCGTGCCTTGAAAGACCAAGGTTTTCTAGAAAGTGCTGGAGTGAGAAGCAGAGAGACAGTCAGAGAAAGTTAAGTATGTACACATTATTTGTTTAAAAAAGTATCCGTAAGTGAAATGTTGGAAAGTACAGTAAGTGATCAAGAGGGTGTCGGGAGAGTGTCTATTGAAGGTTACATTGGCAGTTAGGTAGGGGAGAGAAATAAGGGGAACAAGCAAAGTCGAGAAGAAAGTTACAATGCATGTGATTTGTTGGCAGAGAGAAAGAAGAAAAGGTGTATAATACAAGATAGATAATATATATATATATATATATATATATATATATATATATATATATGTGTGTATATATGTATATACTGTATGTGCAAATAGTTAACTGAGCTTGCTTTTAGAAGAGAAAGATTGTTTACATGAAGCTGCAACTTGTGTTTAGTTTTCAAGGTCAAGAGATAACAAAGCGAGAGAGAATGCAATACTGACCCTGGAAAATATCTTTGCTTGCTTAAATGGAATGAAAGCTTGAAATGAATTTAATTAATTATACTGTCTTACAAGGCAGGAAATATAGCAATTTCTAAGCTATATTCTTACTGGGTTCTGATCACAAATGGACACGTCTTGGTCTCTTTTTCATACAGGTGTAAGGAAGTTTACCCCACTCACATTCTCTGGGGGCTTTTAAGAATACAGGGGTTGAAAATGCAAAACATGTTAAATTTGTCAGAAGGTCCCAGCATATGTGTTAATTATGAGTTCAAATGCAGGGAATAGTTAAACTAAAACAACTTATTCAGTCGGTGAATGCATATTCATAGAGATAACAGTTGTTTGGAAAATGTGGGGGCTTTCAGACTTCACTTTTTGTTCAGGGTCAAATACAGAGAAGGACAGAGAAAGACAGACAAGGGGGCTGAAAGATACCCACGTATTCTAAAATACTTCAGCGTTTAATATAACATATAATAGCTTCAGTAGATAAGAAAGATAGAATGTCTCAGTCACTTAGCAAATTTTTTTCACATAATTTGTCAAAAATAGCGCTCATTCACAATCTCATCTCAATAGAATCATGTACTTTATAACATTATAGCACTCACCTCAATGTTTTTCAACTGATGTATGTATGTTTGTCAAACTTTTTTTGTCTGTGCATCTGTATGTACTGGTACACCTTCAAAGGGGGTGACAGAGCAGACTTGAGCGCATGGATGGATGAGAGTTAATGACTGGGGATAAAAGTCCCCCCCCCCCCCATGCATAAGACTTTACTTGGTTGAGATGTGGATGCTTAGACTGTTAAGCGTAAATGAAGCTGTGAAAAAAGACGCAAGCGACCAGTATTGAAGGGGTGGAGCTAGATGATGTAAAAGTACGTAATGTGTTTCATCCCTCTTGTCCACAAGGGAGGGGGTGAGGATCTTGAGCAGCTAGTAAAAGTTTTATTTTTTTTTTGGTTTTTTTTCTCTCAAATTTGATAAGACATTGCAGGCAGGAACAGATTAATAATGAATTTGCTTAAAGGATCTCACATTTATAATATGAATAGGTGTTTGTAGATTATTCTGCCCTGATGTAACTCATGTCTGTTATTGGTGCTAACATCTTACAGGCCTTATCTGCATCCATCAAATCTTTTTATAATGTTGTACTACCTTAAACCCGGGTACTCTTGTTCCAATTGAGTACTCGGGTTCAAAGGGGGGGAGGAGAAGGCATAGATGATCTAGGTTTTGCAAATCAGCCATTTTTATTTATTTTTTTTTGCAACAAGATTCTGATCTATTTGAAATAGAATATCAGCATGATTGTCTAGCAGTGATGCAACAAGAAAATTTAAGTTTAAAAAAGTTACTGAAAGCCCTTGTTAATAATGCATATTTTGAGTTGTTTTTTTATAGATGGTACCAGGGTGATTGACGACTCCACACTGGATATGCAGTGGTCACACAACAAGATGTCCTAAAAACAGAATGCCTCCGCATGTCGCAGTACAAGAAGCGGAACTAAAAAGGCCCTCACTGAGGCGTGTAGAGTGGTAGAAGGTAAGACGGCAACCCTTTACACTAACTCCCGGTATGCATTTGGCATAGCTCATGATTACGGCCCAACATGGAAGGCCAGACAGTTTTTTACCTCAGCAAGGACAGCCAATTAAGAATGATGCAGCGGGGCAGAGTCTCACGGAGACCCTACTTCTACCTGACAAAGTGGAAAGCTCACACCAATTCCTACACCGGAGAAACGAGAGGCAACGCCATCACAGACCACACAGCAAAAGCAGCGGCCCTCAAGCCGTGGAAGAAAGAAGAAAAGAAGAATTTGACAATAACTTTGGACTTTGACTAACAACTTGGACTTTGATAATAACTTTGGACTTTGATAAAAACTTTGGACTTTGATATACTAAGGACTTTACAGTTACAAGCCAGCAAGGAAGAAAAGGAAAAATGGACTAAAAAGGGGCGGTGTATGGCGAACAGTCAACAGAACTTGCCTACCATGGTCCCTGTGCCCCATGATGGCCCAGCTGATGCACGGAAAGACGAACCTCTCAAAGCAGCAATGATGTCGACGCTTGAACGAGGACGGGTGGCTCCTGGGTTTTCTGTAGCTGCTGCATCATTTGTCCAATTTTGCATGATCTTTGCCGTAAGCAGCAGGGCGGAAGTAAATCTGCCATATCATGCTTGCCGGGACCACTCTACCCATTTCAGGGATTGCAAATTGGCTACGTTCAGCTCCCACTTGTTGGGAAGCATGAATATGTGCTTGTTGTTGTTGATTTCTTTTCAGGTTGGAGACCTACTCTGTTACCAAAGTAAATAAGCAGGTAACCGCACAGAAGCTCATGAATGAGGTAATCCGCAGATACGGGGTACCGGAAGTGATTGAGTCAAACAAAGGTACACACTTCACAGGTGAAATAATGCAACACATCATGTCTGCTTTGGGTATATTTCAGGCTTTTCACACACCCTACCATCCGCGGAGTAGTGGGAAAATAGATACAAAAGGCAATGAAGAAAATGGGTAAATTTTGAATTGAGTGTCTTCTATTAGTTTTTCTTTTTCTTAGGAGGATACATGCCACAGTAGCTGAGTTTGGGGAATGATTTTCTTGTTAATTTTGTCATAGGTCTCTCCAAGGAATTGTCAATAATGCATTCTGCAGTCTGCTTTTCTCCCAGGTCCTACAGATGAGTGTCACAATCTGAAACCAGGTGACAGGGTCTATGTGAAAAAGTTTGAGAGAGAAACCCGGTTTGAATGTCCCTACCAGATGTTGTTCACCCAACTGCAGTCAAGCTCGAAGGAAAGCCCACTTGGATCCACACTTCACACTGAAAAAAAACTAATGATCCTGCATATCCTTTACATGCTATAATGTGGTACAATTCCTCTAACACACACCCTTGACTACTGTACACTAGCCATCCACATGTATACATAGATGCAAGAGGAGTGCCAAGGGGGGTGCGAGATTAATTTAATTCTAGAGATCAGGTTAAAGCAGGTTTTGAGTCCTTATTTGCTATTGTCACTGTTAATAATAATCTAGATTGGATGAATTATATCTATTACAATCAGCAGAGGTTTGTAAACTACACCAGAGATGCTTTACAAGGGTTAGCTGACCAGTTAGGGCCCACTGCATCCATGGCCCTAGAGTGGCCCTGGATATGATTTTAGTAGAAAGAGGTGGGGTATATAACTTCCTGTACGTGTATTATCCCTTTTTTTTTTTTTTTTTTTCAAATAGTTTTTATTGGGTTTTACAAAATACAGTTGTGTTACAAGTCAAATCTTTTCTTTGAATTATACATTGTTAAGGATCCATATATCTTAAAATGCAAGGTGTAAATTAGTTGTTTTTCCAGCAACAATGTAAATAGCAGGTAGTATGAGCATCAGATTCCATTGACTTTACATAAGTAGTGTTTATAACGCCGAACAGAATTATGAGGAAAAACTTTGAAACAGTTTTACATTTATCTCAAAACATTAAAACATTAAACGGTCTTGTACATCACGTCCTCAGTTAACATCAGTAAGGTTTCTTATATATATATTCAATTAGTCAAGGGTTTTTTTTTTTTTTGCATATATCTAATCCAGGGGTTCCAAGTATGAAGGAAATTGGGCATAGAGTCCCCTGCCAAAGCGAGTATCTTTTCATATGAGCAGTGATCTGCCATAATATCTAGTACTTCAGATATTGTTGGAGGGGTTGTAGATTTCCATTTCCTGGTTATGGCCAATTTCGCCACCATCAGCAAGTGACACCAACTTTCGGTTATGAGGAGGTATATTGCTGCAGTTCAGTAATAGTAGCGCAAGTTCCGGAGATTTAGGAATCATATGGCCCGAAACTCTCCAAACAATTTGGAAAATCTCTCTCCAGAAGGACTGTATAAATGTACAGTCCCAAAATAAGTGTATAAGGGAGCCAACTTGGCTGCAACCCCTCCAACAGTTTTTGTCGATGTTTGGAATGTATCTTGCTAATTTAGAGGGTGTATAATACCATCTGGTTAGGATTTTGTAATATACTTGGAGAAGATCTGCAGACAGGGTAGATTTGTTTGCCCAGGTAAAGGCTGTCAACCATTGGTCAATAGAAAATGATTTTCTCAGGTCTAATTCCCAGTTCAATAGATGCATCTTCTTTTTTGGGCCTAGATCTCCTGCAAGGACATTGTAGAGTCTTCCTGTCAGTGAAGACTTTAGTTGCTTTTGTCCGGAAAATAAAGAAATTAGTTTGATAGGTAGTGAACATTTTTCCAGATGAGATGCTGTTAAACAAGACCGTATCCGATAATATGTGTATAGCTCATTGGAAGGAATATTATATTTGTCTTTTACTGTTTGGAAGGAGAGAATCCTTCCCTCTGAATATAGGTCTGAGATACATGTTATTCCTGCTTTCGACCAAGCTAAAGTTGAAAGCCCTGGGATGAAATATGTAAGGGTCTCTATTGGAAGTTTGATTTCTTTTTTACTTAAGCTCGCTTTTAATTTAAGGTTGCAGATGTTCCATGCTTGTAAAGTGGCTAACATTGGAGGGGATAGGCCTTGTAGGTTCAGATCTAAGGGAGAATGAGAAATAGTTGCGGCTGATGTTGCTGCGAATAGAAGGGAGTTTAGCCCTCTGTTTTTATTGAATTGTTTTTCAATATAGAGCCATGGGGGGGAGGGGTGCATCTCATCAAACCAGGACTTGGATATGTTTAGGTTTATGGCCTGGCAGTATGCCCATAGATCCGGTACTCCCAGGCCCCCCTGCCTGCGGTTGAGAGATAGAATCGTGGATGCAACTCTAGGTCTTTTGTTATTCCATATGAATTTAGATAGTTGCTTTTGGAATTCCATCACTTTGGTGTGTGGTATTGGGAGAGCCATTGTGCGGAAGATGTACAAAAGTTTAGGTAATATTATCATTTTGTAAAGCGTGATTCTCCCAATCCACGAATATTCAAATTTGCTCAGAGAATTCAATTCCTCCTGAACTGAGAGGCATAGGGGGTCTAGGTTAGCCGAGATCATTTCTGAAAGTGGGTAGGATATGGTTATCCCTAAATATGGGATCGTGGTTTTCCATGTATACCTGAATTCGGATTGGATGGCTTGTTTCAACAAGGAGGGGATGTTTATTCCCAGGATTTGGGACTTATTTATGTTTAGCTTATAATAGGATGTGTTACTGAAATCTGCTATGATGTTTTGTGCTGCTCTTAAAGATTCTAGTGGGTTAGACAGCGTTAGAATTACATCGTCGGCATATAATCCGATCTTGTGTTGTCTGCCTCCACTAGGGAAGCCACTGATGAAAGGTGAGGTTCTGATGAGCTCTGCCATCGGTTCCATTACCATTATAAATAGCAATGGCGATAGGGGGCAGCCCTGTCTTGAGCCGTTCGTTATCAGGAAGGGCTTGGACAAGGTCCCGTCTATTAATACTCTGGCAGATGGGGAGGAGTATAGAGCCTTGATTGCCCTCAGAAAACTACCTCCCACACCGAACTTCTCCAGAGTGGCGAACATGAAGCCCCAATGAAGTCTATCAAACGCCTTCTCTGCATCCAGGGCAAGGAGGAGAGAAGGCGCCCGACTCGACCCCACCCCGGCTAGGAGGTTAATAAGCCTCCTTGTGCCATCAGATGACTGTCTGCCCTTAACAAAGCCCACCTGATCGCTATGTATTAAATTTGGGAGTATTTGGAGTAGCCTTAACGCTAAGATTTTTGATAGTAGTTTTGTGTCAGAGTTGAGGAGGGAAATGGGTCTAAAGTTTGCGGGTGTTTCTGCTGGCTTTCCGGGCTTAGGGATTGTGACAATAGTAGCTTGAAGCATCTCCGAGGGCATACCTCCTGAGTGCATAGCTTCATTAAAAATAGAGGCAAGGTAAGGAGATAGTGTTTGAGCATACGTTTTATAATATTCATTTGTAAAGCCATCAGGTCCGGGCGATTTATAGTTTTTTAGTAGATTTATCGCGGAGATGACTTCTTTTATTGAAATGGGATCGTCTAGTGTATAGCATGAGGGATCAATTTTGGGGAGGGACATTTTTTGTAGAAAGTTGTTGATAGTGTCTGAGTTCGGTTGGGGTGTTGCTATGTCATTTTTTAGGTTATATAAGTTGGCGTAGAATGAGCTAAATTCGTTAGCTATGTCTTGTGGATGAGTAAGTTTAGTTTTGGAGTTGTTTGATTTGATTAGAAAGGGGATTTTTGCTTTGATGTGCTTTGGCTTTACTTTATTTGACATCAGTTTGGACGGCTTATTATGATGAGAGTAGTAGTTGGCTTTCATAAACATATGGTTTTTATTGTGTTCTTCTATAAGAATAGCCCGTAATTTTCTTCTAAGATTGCTCAATTCTATTTGATCTGTATTCAAAGGGGATGTTTGTAATCTCTTTTCAATTATTTGTATTTGACTTAGGAGTTCATCTATTGACTTTTGTTTATTTCTTCTGTGTTGGGAGTTTAGTTTGATTAGTATGCCCCGGATAAACGCTTTATGGGCGTTCCATAAGGTGAAGGGGCTTATCTCTGGGTCCTCATTTAAACTAAAGTATTCCTCTAAAGCTTTGGTTATTGTGTTTTTGTTCTTTGGAGATTTAATTAGAGGGACATTGATGCGCCAAATTTTTGTGTTTATTTTGGGGTGTCCTAAATTTATTTTTAATGTTATTGGGGCGTGGTCCGACCATGTGGCTGTACCTATTTCTGAGGAGGTGACTAATGGGAGGGTCCATCTATCTACTAGGAACAGGTCGATACGTGAGAATGATTTGTGCCTGTGGGAGAAATGGGTAAATTCTCTAGATGAGGAGTTTAGGCATCTGAATGAGTCATATAATGCCTCTTTGTGTAGCCAAGGAAAGAGTGTGGGGGAGGTCCTATGTTTGTTTGTTGAATCTAGATTTCTATCCGGGATGCTATTAAAATCGCCACAAATTATCAACTTTCCCATTTGTATTCTTTTTATTTTCTTTATTGTCCTGTTTAAAAAGAAGATTTGCGATTTGTTTGGAGCATAGATATTAGCGATCGTGATGGGACACTCATTTATAGTGCCAGCCACAGCAAGGTATCTGCCCTTTGGGTCTACAAGGCTCGTTTTGTGAATAAAGTTAATATTTGATTTGAAAGCAATCAGAACTCCCGCTTGCTTTTTAGGGGCACAGGACATATATATTAGAGGGAAGTTTTTGTTGGTGAATTTTGGACATGCTGAGAAAGAGAAGTGAGTTTCTTGTACGCATATCACTTCTGCCCCTGATTGTCTGGCATCTTTCCATATTGACGCTCTTTTAAAAGGTGAGTTTAACCCCCTTGCATTTTGGGATGTAAGTTTAAGTGACATGGCTATTAATTAAGTGACAGGTACTACACTGAGAATAGTAAAAGACCGTGTAAACAATAACAACAACAACATTAATGCTTATACATACTGCTGGAAAGGCATCATGTTCTTTAAGTCGAAGAGTTGTAGCACTTAAATCTTGATTCCTGCAAAGATAAGGTAAGAGAGCAAAGCAGAAACATAGAACAGTGTGGAAAGCAGGGATTATTGCCTGCATACTTGTGGGGAACGGGTAAAAGTTCACCTAAAGTCAATCTCTTCCACTTGGAGTACTTTGGGAAAATTTACTCAGGGTAAGGAGAGTCGAGAGATGTGAGAGTATGAGATCCAACCGGGATTAGTTTTCAAGTGGTTGTTGCTCGGGCCCAGGAATTGGGGATTTTGTTTGATCTTGCAGCTGTGGTGTTTTGTGCATCCTTTGGTATGGAGATATTCCATGATATTAGGATTTTGTTGCCTTCTTGAGGAGATGAAATCACATGGAGGGACCCCTCTTTGTGGATTAATAATTTCGTAGGAAAACCCCACTTGTATAGGATCTTATTTGCGCGTAGGGCTGTGGTAATCGGAGCGAAGGATTTCCTTGCTTGGATTGTTGCTTGAGATAAATCAGCAAACATCTGAATTTTTGTGAAAGGTTCTGGGAGAGTGCCCATTTTTCTGGATGCCTGCATCATAGCTTCTTTTACATGAAAGAAATGAATACGTGCTATGACATCTCTTGGGGTTTCAGCAGGGAGAAAGTTTGGTTTGGGGAGTCTGTGGGCTCTATCAATGATGCGTTCAGACTCTGGTATATCTGGGAGAATGGCGTTAATGAGCTGAGAGAGGTGTTTATTCAAGTTGGATTGGTTAATGTTCTCTGGTATCCCACGGAACTTTATGTTGTTACGCCTGTTCCTATCTTCTAAATCCGCTAGCTTGTTTTTAATGGCGGTAACTTCGTCTTCTAAGGAATAATGAGAGTCAATCAAATTGTTATGAGAGGTGGTTAACTCCTCCATCTTGTTTTCTATATGCTCCGTACGCTCGCCCAGATCTTGGAGGGATGCGTTTACAGCGGATGATAGCAGATTAAAATCATTGTGCATTGATTTTCTCAGCGCAACCATTATATTTTTAATAAAGAGTTCTGAAGCAGGTTGGTCTGAGGAAGGGAGGGTTAGCATCGGATCTTCAGATAGGCACAGGTTAGGGGTTGAGGGGGATGGTGAGGTTATTCTTGGCCTTTGTTTTTCTGGGCTTGAGGAGGGGGAAGGGTTTCCCTCTCTCTGAGATTTAGCTGTGGGCGCCATTTTATCTGCTTTCCCGCCTGAATTATGGGGGAAGGTTTCTTCACTCACCCTTCTCTGACGCTGTTCTCGGGGTGCCTGTGGTAGTCTGCGCTGTGCAGAGCCTCCAGCGCTTCCTCCTGTCTCAGTGCCGGCAGTGTTAGCTTCTTCAGAGCAAGCAGCAGCAGCTGCAGGGCTCACATCTTCTCCCTCAGTGTTAGGAGGAGGGAGGGGGGGGGCTATCAGTGACTGCTGCTCCGTCTCTGCCGGCAGTGCGGGCTGTGAAGAAATCCGACACTCTGTGTGGAGGGTGTTTGGATGTCCTCCTTTTAGACATCTCCGCTGTGTCTCTTATCTCTGCTGATGCTGATAAGCTGATTATTCCCTCTTTCTGTCGCTTGTGAGTCGCTAGGGAAGAGATTAAGCCGGGAGAGCTCAGTAAGGTGTGACTGGCTCGGTAGGCATTCAGGTCACGCCCCCGTGTATTATCCCTTTGATCAAAAAGAGTATGAGTAAGGGACTGGATAATGTGACACCAAAATTTCCCTTGTTTGAAAAAGATGAAGAGCCTGTTCCGATAATGCCAACCACGTACGTTACCAGAAAAATGGAGAAATGTACTAGTACTGCGCCTGTCCCGATCTCCTAAAATGGATTGTCAGTGGAATTCCCATTTGCTTAGGGATAGTGCAGAAGACCTTAGGTTCCGGCGAGGGCACATCCTGTGGGGTGTTAACTTGTACAGATAGAGGGTATGGATACCCGGAAATAAGCCCAGGGAATCCATGGCCTCTTTCTGAGGTGAGGTAGGGATCCCCCCTCCTAGGAGTAGGGACTTACGGGCAGTGGAGAAAACCCTGACGCAAGGGAGAGGCGACCGAGGAAGAGTGCGAGGCCTGGTGCTTGATCTCCGTATTAAGTTTTTAGGGGGGTTTGAGAAGGAAATATATATATATCCTTGTAGGTAGAAAAGAAAATACTGGAATATATACATTTATATAGATATAGTTATGTGCCTTTCTTTTTATATGCATACTAACTTTATTCTCATAAGTACTAACTCTATGAAAAACTTAATACTTCGCCTTATATCAGATATGCCAAGAGGCCTTGCAAGGCGAGGACAAAATGTATCTTGAACACAAGGAATAACCAGACACGAAGGCCGCGTGTACTTGGCTGTTTTTCCAGAGGCGCCGTAGCAAGATAACGACTGTTCAACTATGCATCTGAACTTTCACTGTCTCAGGCCGGAAATCCGGACTTCCCATATATGGTTATGCAGTGGAGTTGAGCCAATGAGCCCATCACCCATTTCTAGTGATGAGACCAAAGGGTATAAGATCTCATGTAATCTGTAATAAAGGGCAGCGCAGTCATGTCCCCGTGTGAGGAACTATACCAGACATCCGTGTGGTGTTTTCTTCTTTACCGCCGGCAGCGGGGAAAGTGGGGTGGGCCTGATTGGTGCTGTATGCAAGAAATATTACCCTGACAGTAGGGGGTGCTTTGGGAAACAGTTGAGGGATTATTCGCTCTGGCCCTGCCTCTACTCCTGGCCACCCCAATGCCTCTTTCAACCTGTCCTGCTGCTGCAATTGCCTCCCCCTCTGAAGACCTGTCCTCAGTTGGCTTATCAATCCAGGTGGGGTCAGTCACCTCATCGTCCAATTGCTCTTCCTCCGAATCCTCTGTTCTTGAGACAGTTGCCGGAAGTCCCTTAGCCTCATCACCCGGACCCCGGGAACTTTCCAAAGGTTGGGCATCAGTCACGACAAACTCCTCAGGTGGGAGAGGAACCATGTTTTCCCGATCAGGGCAGGGGCCCGAGAACTGTTCCTGGGAGTCATTCTGCTCATCAGAATGTGTCATTTTCATGGAGTGAGGAGGCTGGGAGGAAGGAGGAGCAGCAGCAAGAGGATTCAGAGTTGCAGCAGTGGACAGCGTAGAAGACTGGGTGGTCGATACATTGCTGGATGTACTTTCTGCTATCAACGACAGTACCTGCTCAAACTGCTCATTTTGTAATAAAGGTCTACGACATGGACCCAAAAATTGTGATATGAAGCTGGGAACCCCAGAAACTTGCCTATCTCCTAATCCCGCAGCAGCCGGCTACGATTCGCCTGGACCAGGAACTCGGCCTATGCACACACCAACACATGGAACTCCGCGTCCTCGCCCGCGTCCGCGTCCACGTCCTTTATCCCTACCCCTACCCCTCAGCATGATGGATTACGAATAGAGCAGACACTGAGCGGTGTAAAAAATTTTGTGAATTATTGGCGCTCAGTTGGTGGTTGACAGCGGTTATGTTACGCAAACTGCAGCCAGAAATAAATTATACGGAAGGATGCAAGCAGGCCTATCTGTGCAATATGCAATAGTAATGCACCTCAACTCCCAGCAGCCACGCAGTGAAATGCACACGGTCACAGGTAGCCATGCCAAGTAGTTTTTTATTTTTTTTATTTTTTCGGAATGCAATGCGTGTATCTGACTTTCCCTCTATCAGGGGCTGTCGCCGTATTCTGTGCGTACAGTTGACGTCAGACACAGAGCGGTGTAAACATTTTTTTAATTATTGGCGTGCAGTTGGAGGCAGACAGCGCTTATGTTAACCAAACTGCAGCCAGAAAAAAAATATACGGAAGGATGCAAGCAGGCCTAGCTGTGCAATATGCAATAGTGATGCACCTCAACTCCCAGCAGCCACGCAGTGAAATGCACACGGTCACAGATAGCCATAAGAAGGAGTTTTTAAAAAACAAATTTTGGGGGAATGCAATGCAGGCTATATAGTCTTTATCTGACTTTTCCTCTATCGGGGGCTGTCGCCGTACACTGTGCGTGCAGTTGACGGCAGACACAGAGCGGTGTAAAAATTTTTTGAATTATTGGCGTGCAGTTGGAGGCAGACAGCGCTTATGTTACGCAAACTGCAGCCAGAAAAAAATTTTATGGGAGGATGCAAGCAGGCCTCGCTGTGCAATATGCAATAGTGATGCACCTCAACTCCCAGCAGCCACGCAGTGAAATGCACATGGTCACAGGTAGCCATAAGAAGGAGGGGTTTTTTTGGTAAATTTTTGGGGAATGCAATGCAGGCTATATAGAGTGTATCTGACTTTCCCTCTATCAGGGGCTGTCGCCGTACGCTGTGCGTGCAGTTGACGGCATACAAAGAGCGGTGTAAAATTTTTTTGAATTATTGGCGCGCAGTTGGAGGCAGACAGCACTTATGTTACGCAAACTGCAGCCAGAAAAAAATTATGCGGAAGGATGCAAGCAGGCCTAGCTGAGCAATATGCAATAGTGATGCACCTCATCTCCCAGCAGCCACGCAGTAAAATGCACACAGTCACAGGTAGCCGTAAGAAGTGTTTTTTTAAACAAATTTTCTAGGAATCCAATGCAGCCTATATAGAGTGTATCTGACTTTCCCTCTGTCAGGGCCTGTTGCCGTACTCTGTGCGTGCAGTTGACGGCAGACACAGAGCGGTGTAAAAAAATTTTGAATTATTAGCGTGCAGTTGGAGGCAGACAGCGCTTATGTTACGCAAACTGCAGCCAGAAAAAACTTATAGGGAAGGATGCAAGCAGGCCTAGCTGTGCAATATGCAATAGTGATGCACCTCATCTCCCAGCAGCCACGCAGTGAAATGCACACGGTCACAGGTAGCCGTAAGAAGTGCTTTTTTAAACAAATTTTTTAGGAATCCAATGCAGCCTACATAGAGTGTATCTGACTTTCCCTCTGTCGGGGCTGTTGCCGTACTCTGTGCGTGCAGTTGACGGCAGACACAGAGCGGTGTAAAAAAATTTTGAATTATTAGCGTGCAGTTGGAGGCAGACAGCGCTTATGTTACGCAAACTGCAGCCAGAAAAAAATTATAGGGAAGGATGCAAGCAGGCTTAGCTGTGCAATATGCAATAGTGATGCACCTCAACTCCCAGCAGCTACGCAGTGAAATGCACACGGTCACAGGTAGCCGTAAGAAGTGTTTTTTAAACAAATCTTTTAGGAATGCAATGCAGGCTATATAGAGTGTATCTGACTTTCCCTCTATCAGGGGCTGTTGCCGTTCGCTGTGCATGCAGTTGACGGCAGACAAAGAGCGGTGTAAAAAATTTTTGAATTATTAGGCCTTAGTCACACGGGCGTTTTTTCCCGCGATTTGCGGATCGCATGACGGATAGGCATCCGCAAATCTCGTGACCGGGGCCGAAGAATCGCCCGAAAAAACTGCTCCTAGCCGTGTTTCAATAGAAACTGGCCGGAGCTGTCCAGCGCATTGAATTCAATGGAGCCGGCAATACAGCCGGCTCCATTGAAAGCAATGGGCTGCGGGCGATACCACGATGAATTTTCAAGAAGGGCTTAAAAATATAAGCCCTTCCCGGAAATTCATCTAGAAATGTGTAAAAAAAAAAAAATATATATATATACTCACCTGGTCCCGGCAGACGGAGTTCAGCCGCAGCCGGCCGGCAGTTCTCCTGAACTGCTCAGAGTAGTATTCAGCAGCCGCGGATTTAAAATCCCCGCCTGCTGAATGAGCTGCCTCTGATTGGTCCCAGCCTCACCAATCAGAGGCAGCTCTCACTTACCCATTCATGAATTCATGAATGGGTGAGTGAGTGCTGCCTCTGATTGGCTCAGCGCAGGGACCAATCAGGGGCAGCTCTCAGCTGAATGACAGCTGAGAGCTGCCGCTGATTGGTCCCTGCGCTGAGCCAATCAGAGGCAGCACTCACTCACCCATTCATGAATTCATGAATGGGTAAGTGAGAGCTGCCTCTGATGGCTGTGACCAATCAGAGGCAGCTCATTCAGCAGGCGGGGATTTTAAATCCCCGGCTGCTGAATACTACTCTGAGCAGTTCAGGAGAACTGCCGGCCGGCCGCGGTTGCACTCCGTCTGCCGGGACCAGGGGAGTATATATTTATTTTTTTTGTTTTTACACATTTCTGGATGAATTTCCAGGAAGGGCTTATATTTTTAAGCTCTTCCCGAAAATTCACCCTGCGCTCGCCGGCAGCCCGTTGCTTTCAATGGAGCCAGCTTTATTACCGGATCCATTGAATTCAATGGGCAAACATCATTCTTTTCTGCCACAGCTGTTACAGCTGTGGCAGAGGAGAATGATTTGTCTACTATATGTTCTCAATGGGGTCGGCGCTGCTGCCGCCGGCCCCATTGAGCGCATATAGAGAAGAGAACAGGAATCGCAGATCGCAGATAGGTGCGATCTGCGACTTCTGTTCTATAATTTATCGGACGAGCGCATAAAAAGTGCTCATGTGTCCGATACCATTGCAAAGCAATGGTTTTAGAAAATCGCCGGACGCATGCGCATGCGCAAATCGCGCGAAAAAACGCCCGTCTGACTGAGGCCTTAGCGTGCAGTTGGAGGCAGACAGCGCTTATGTTATGCAAACTGCAGCCAGAAAAAAATTATACGGAAGGATGCAAGCAGGCCTAGCTGTGCAATATGCATTAGGCATACACCTCAACTCCCAGCAGCCACGCAGTGAAACAGTGTACACAGTCACAGGTAGCCGTAAGAAGTAGTTTTTAAAAAAAAACATATTTTTGGAAATGCAATGCAGGCTATATAGCGTGTATCTGACTTTCCCTCTATCAGTGGCTGTCGCCGTACGCTGTGCATGCAGTTGATGGCAGACACAGAGCGGTGTAAAAAATTTTTGAATTATTGGCGTACAGTTGGAGGCAGACAGCGCTTATGTTATGCAAACTGCAGTCAGAAAAAAATTATACTGAAGGATGCAAGCAGGCCTAGCTGCGCAATATGCATTAGTGATGTACCTCAACTCCCAGCAACTACGCAGTGAAATGCACACGGTCACAGGTAGCCGTAAGAAGTGTTTTTTTAAACAAATTTTTTAGGAATGCAATGCAGGCTATATAGAGTGTATCTGACTTTCCCTTTATCAGGGGCTGTTGCCGTACGATGTGCGTGCAGTTGACGGCATACACAGAGCGGTGTAAAAATGTTTTGAATTATTAGCGTGCTGTTGGAGGCAGACAGCGCTTATGTTACGCAAACTGCAGCCAGAAAAAAATTATACGGAAGGATGCATGCAGGCCTATCTGTGCAATATGCAATAGTCATGGACCTCAACTCCCAGCAGCCATGCAGTGAAATGCACACGGTCACAGGTAGCCATAAGAAGTAGTTTTTTTTTTGTAAAATTTTTTGGGAATGCAATGCAGGCTATTTAGCGTGTATCTGACTTTCCCTCTATCAGGGGCTATTGCCGTTCGCTGTGCGTGCAGTTGACAGCAGACACAGAGGGGTGTCAAAAATTTTTGAATTATTGGCGTGCAGTTGTAGGCAGACAGCGCTTATGTTATGCAAACTGCAGCCAGAAATAAATTATACTGAAGGATGCCAGCAGGCCTATCTGTGCAATATGCAATAGTCATGCACCTCAACTCCCAGCAGCCACGCAGTGAAATGCACACGGTCACAGGTAGCCATAAGAAGGAGTTTTTTTGTAAAATTTTTTGGGAATGCAATGCAGGCTATATAGCGTGTATCTGACTTTCCCTCTATCAGGTGCTGTCGCCGTACGCTGTGCGTGCAGTTGACTGCAGGCACAGAGCGGTGTAAAATTTTTTTAAATTATTGGCGTGCAGTTGGAGGCAGACAGCGCTTATGTTACACAAAGTGCAGCCAGAAAAAAATTATACTGAAGGATGCAAGCAGGCCTAGCTGTGCAATATGCAATAGTGATGTACCTCAACTCCCAGCAGCCACGCAGTGAAATGACACGGTCACAGGTAGCCGTAAGAAGGAGTTTTTTGTTAAATGTTTTGGGAATGCAATGCAGGCTATATAGCGTGTATCTTACTTTCCCTCTCTCAGGGGTTGTCGTCGTACGCTGTGCGTGCAGTTGACAGCAGACACAGAGCGGTGTAAACATTTTTTGAATTATTCGCGTGCAGTTGGAGGCAGACAGCGCTTATGTTACACAAAGTGTAGCGACAAAAAAATTATACTGAAGGATGCAAGCAGGCCTAGCTGTGCAATATATAATAGTGATGTACCTCAACTCCCAGCAGCCACGCAGTGAAATGCACACGGTCACAGGTTGCCGTAAGAAGGAGTTTTTTGTTAAATGTTTTGGGAATGCAATGCAGGCTATATAGCGTGTATCTTACTTCCCCTCTCTCAGGGGTTGTCATCGTACGCTGTGCGTGCAGTTGACGGCAGACACAGAGCGGTGTAAAAATTTTTTGAATTATTCGCGTGCAGTTGGAGGCAGACAGCGCTTATTTTACGCAAACTGCAGCCAGAAAAAAATTATACGGAAGGATGCAAGCAGGCCTAGCTGTGCAATATGCAATAGTCATGCACCTCAACTCCCAGCAGCCACGCAGTGAAATGCACATGGTCACAGGTAGCCGTAAGAAGTAGTTTTTTTCTGTTACATTTTTTGGGAATGCAATGCAGGCTATATAGCGTGTATCTGACTTTCCCTCTATCAGGGGCTGTCGCCGTTCGCCGTGTGTGCAGTTGACGGCAGACACAGATCGGTGTAAAAAAATTTTTAATTATTGCCATGCAGTTGGAGGCAGACAGCGCTTATGTTATGGAAACTACAGCCAGAAAAAAATTATGCTAAAGAATGCAAGCAGGCCTAGCTGTGCAATATGCAATAGTCATGCACCTCAACTCCCAGCAGCTACACAGTGAAATGCACACGGTCACAGGTAGCCGTAAGAAGTGTCTTTTTTTTTTGTAAAATTTTTTGGGAATGCAATGCAGGCTATATAGCGTGTATCTGACTTTCCCTCTATCAGGTGCTGTCGCAGTACGTTGTGCGTGCAGTTGACTGCAGGCACAGAGCAGTGTAAAAATTTTTTGAATTATTGGCGTGCAGTTGGAGGCAGACAATGCTTATGTTACACAAACTGCAGCCAGAAAAAAATTATACTGAAGGATGCAAGCAGGCATAGCTGTGCAATATGCAATAGTGATGCACCTCAACTCCCAGCAGCCACGCAGTGAAATGCACATGGTCACAGGTAGCCGTAAGAAGGAGTTTTAAAAAAAAAAATTGGGGGAATGCAATGCAGGTTATATAGCGTGTATCTGACTTTCCCTCTATCAGTGGCTTTCGCCGTACGCTGTACGTGCAGTTGACGGCAGACACAGAGCGTTGCAGAAAGTTTTTGAATTATTGGCATGCAGTTGGAGGCAGACAGCGCTTATGTTACACAAAATGCAGCCAGAAAAAAATTATATGGCAGGATGCAAGCAGGCCTATCTGTGCAATAGTGAGGTACTACAACTCCCAGCAGCCACGGATTTAAATGCACACAGTCATAGATAGCCCTAAGAAGGACCGTTGAGGTACTTGTAGACAGGATTCCACACTAGCACTGTCCCTGCCTGACCAATACTGCCCCTATACTATGTAGTACAGACTGCAGCCTGAGAACGCTATAGCCTGCACGCCCGATATAAAAAAAACAAATGGCAAAACTGCTACCAACAGCCACAACTGTAATGCACTAGGTCAGATGTGGCCCTAAGAAAGACCGTTTAGGTTCTTGTAGACAGGATTCCACACTAGCACTGTCCCTGCCTGACCAATACTGCCCCTAAACTATGTAGTACAGACTGCAGCCTGAGAATGCTATAGCTGTAATGGTGCTGCACGCCCGATATACAAACAAAATAAATAAAAATTTGCAAAACTGCTACCAGCAGCCGCAACAGTAATGCACCAGGTCAGATGTGGCCCTAAGATGAACCATTGGGGTTCTTGTAGACGCTAACACTATCCCTGAATGAGCAACAGCACCTTCCCTAATCTCTGCCAGCGTGTGTCTGAGGCGAGCCGCGGGCGAGCCTACTTTATATACTCAGCGGTCACTTGATCTCACGAGCCACTCACTGCAGGGGGGTGGGATAGGGCTGGCACGTCACAGGAGGAAGTTGTAATGCCTTCCCTGCATGTCTATTGGCCAGAAAATGGCACAAAACTTTCATGGAAGAAAATAGAATTGACTCGAGTATCGCGTGCAATGCAATGAACTACTGATCGAAGAGTTTTGTCATAGTCTTGTAGTAACATATGTGCTGGACATAGACAAGCATTTTTCACTGATTCATGTATAATGCAGGTCACAATAGGACCTGCTTTTGCCTCCATTTTATTTTTTAAGTCTGTCCATGTACACTAATAAGGGGAATGAACATATCCAATATGGTGCATTGCTAAATGGCTGTCAATATATAGTCAGGAGGGGTACAAGGATTCTTTCTGTCACAGTTGTCATTAACTTCGTGTTATCACTTTGCCCTTATACTCTTTAAAACCACATCTTGTCACCTCCTCTGATACCTATTTCCACTTGTTAACCATGTCGGTAAATTCATTATCACTCAACCATCCCCTATGTTCAAAGGTAATTTTTTTCCATTTCTCCGCATCCAAAAGCCCCTCCGACTGCATGCCTGTTTGTTTAAGAATCTCTTCACACCTTCTGACAGCGTTCCAGCCCTTTGATCACATACAGTGTTCCACATAAAACAATGGCAAACAATCCCAGGATAATTTACATAATAATTTCATGCTCTACTCTAATTTATATTTGTCAAATTCAATTACTATCATAAACTTCATCTACAGGGTTAAATCTTAACAACTGTCCATCTGAACAAGTTAGTGGTCAAATAGAACATACCCACCCAACTCAATCCCAGAGTTTCCCTTTATAGCCCAGGTCAGGTTGAACATGTAAATTTATAACGTAGGTACTACTATATCATCAAGTCGATTGTTTTTCTGTCTTATTCGCAGGTACTGGGTCACCAATTTCCTTCAATTAAAAATAACCATGTTGCTCTCCAGCAATTGCCACGCTACACACACAAATTGTACCAAGTCTCATACATAGAATAGTGTAGCCTTAGGAATGTTAGAGGGGGAAGAATGAATAGGCCAGATAGACATCACTATCTTCCTTTGCAAAAAACATGCATTCCAAAGGAAACAGGCTTTTTAACTATTTGCAAGACCAACCATATAACATAGATTTTGTACTTATTAAACCATTGTGAATAATTTTGATCACACAGCAAACTTTTTCTACTTTTTTCTCTCAGATTCATTCAATTTGCTACTGAAGCATTCACTCAATTTTATCCCAGAACAATATATATTTTGACACAAGGATATGTACGCTCTCTTGGTTTAAACATCATACACATTCATAGCGTCAAAACATAACACTCATAAATGTCCTTGTGTAACAGGTTCACACTACACACACACTGCAGACAGCAGTTCACCATTTACATACAGATTTCTTACCCCAAAAGATACCATCTGTTGGGTTCTTTAACACGGATCTCAAAGCATAACAGCTGCCCTCCTTGGCCAGCGACGGGGATAATCTCAGCTTCAGGGAAAGACAGATAATTTAGCAAAAAATAAGTTTTTTAACCTTTTGTTTATAGAGTGCTCTGCCAGTATTTCCCAGAAAAGAGAAAATCACTGCATTCTTTGCGGTGAGTAGTGGCAGTCAGCAGGAGGGAGCTGGGGGGGAGAGAGGGAGAGAAAGATCTCTCCTCCGTTCCTCCCTGCTCTCCCCCGCAGCTCCCTGCCTGCCGCCGGCACCCGAACCTTTAGGCCTCATGTCCACGGGGAAAATCAGATCCGCTGCAGATTCTCAATGTAGAATCTGCAGCGGGTCCCTCCTGCCCCGCGGACATGAGCGCCGAAAATAGCAATTTAAAAGTATTTACCATCCGTAGCGGACCGGGAAGGTCAGCTGTTCCTCACGGCCGGATCTTCATTTTCGGCCGGCGGATGAATTTCTGACGCCGCCGGCACGTCGTCAACGTGCCGCGCGCATGCGCCGGGCACATCCGCCGAGCCGAAGCAAGGAAGATGCGGCCGTGAGGAAGAGGAGACCTTCCCGGTCCGCTACGGATGGTAAATACTTTAAATTCCTATTTTAGGTCTCCCGCGGATCCGGACGGCTTCCATAGGCTTCAATAGAAGCCCGCGGGAGCCGACCCCGCGGGAGACCCGCACGAAAATGGAGCATGGTCCAGATTTTTCCATGCTCCATTTTTTTTTAAATCCCTTTTATTGACGATCCGCGGGTATTTATCTACCCGCGGGTGGTCAATGCATCCCTATGGGGTGCGGATCCGCATGCGGGAGATCCGCTGCGGATCTTAAATCATATTTTGCCCGTGGACATGAGCCCTTAGTCTCGAGCGGCAGGTACTCGCTAAAGGCAATGCTCGCTCAAGCAATTGCCTTTAGCGAGTATACTCGCTCATCTCTACTGATAACACCAAGGTTGTGTAGTTTGGTTCTCTTGTCAACAAGTACTGAACAGTATGGGATTGTTCTGACCAAGCAAGTTTGTGTACTAGATGTACATCTGAAAAGTTCTCGTAAAGGAAAGCGACACAATATGATATGACAGGCTAAAGCATACAAGATGGAAGATGAATGCAAAATGGCTACATTTTATTGCACTAACAGAGTGGTGGAGGAAAAGCATTATAGCTAGCCCCTTAATGACACGGCCTATTTTGGCGTTGAGGACCAAGCGATTTTTGGTATTTTTCCATCTCCATTTTTCAAAAGCCATAACTTTTTTATTTTTCCGTCGACGCGGCCGTATAAGGGCTTGTTTTTTGCGTGGCGAGCTGTAGCTTTTATCGGTGCCACTTTTGGGTACATAGACTATATCGTAAAACTTTTATTATTTTTTTTATGATAACAGGGAGAGAAAACGCATCAATTCTGACATAGATTTTTTTTTTTTTTCACAGCGTTAATCATGCAGCATACATGACACACTAAATTTTTTCTGTGGGTCGGTACAGTTACAACGATACAAAAATTCTTATATTTTTTAAGGTTTTTTACACTTTTTTGCAATAAAAAGCCATTTTTTTTGGAAATCTTTTATTTTCTCTATAGCTGCATTCAAAGTCCTGTAACTTTTTTATTTTTCTATGTACGGAGCTCTATAAGTGCTTATTTTTTGCAAGACGAGCTGTAGTTTTTGTTGGTACCATTTTGGGGAATGTACGGCTTTTTTGATCACTTTTATTGCATTTTTTGTGAGGCAAAATGCTAAAAATTAGCATTTTGCCTCTGTTTTTTAGTGTTTTTTTTACGCTTTTTGCCGTACAAAATAAAAAGTGTATTCAACTATTTGTACATGTCGTTACGGACGCGTCAATACCCAAATGTGGGGTTTTCATTTTTTTTTAACCTTTTTTTATGCTAATATTAGAAAAAGCATAAAAAAAGGGTTTTTTTAACATTTTTTTTTTTTTTTTACATAATTTGAGTCCCTCTGAGGGACTTACATCACTGTACCGATGATCGCTGTCATAAAGCATGGAAGAGCTACTGCTCTGCCATGCCTTATCGCTTATACAGCGATCTCAGGCACTGGTAATACAGGACGCCAGTGTCTGGCATTTTGTTGCCATGTTGACAGGCCGGGCTCTCGCGATGACATCGCGAGTTCCGGCCGGAGACACAGAGGGAGTGCGGTCCCTCTGTGAACTCTTTCCCTGCCGCGATCTACTTAGATTGTGGCATCGAAGGGGTTAACAGCGGGACGCCGACTGTGACTGACAGCCAGCTCCCGCTGCGGGATAGCGCAGGATCATATGTGATCTCGCGCTATCCCCAGGACGTACCGGTACGTCCTGTTGCGGGAAGTACCAGGCTCCCAGGACATACCGGTACGTCCTGGAGCGGGAAGGGGCTAGAGATGAGCGGGCGTACTCGTCCGAGCTTGATGCTCGTTCGAGTATTAGGGTACTCGAGATGCTTGTTACTCCAGGCGAGCACCACGCAATGTTCGAGTCAATTCCATTTCCTTCCCTAAAAGTTTTGCGCCATTTTCTGGCCAATAGAAACGCAGGGAAGGCATTACAACTTCCACCTGTGACGTTCCAGCCCTATCCCACCCCCCTGCAGTGAGTGGCTGGCGAGATCAAGTGACCCCCGAGTATTTAAAGTGGCCCCCCCCGCGGCTCGCCACAGTCACACACTGGGAGAGATCAGGGACAGTGCTGGTGCTGCTATAGGGAAAGTGTTAGTGTAGGATCCTGTGTACAAGAACCCCAACGGTCCTTCTTAGGGCCACATCTGACCATGTGCATTACTGTTGTGGCTGCTGGTAGCAGTTTTGCAAATTTTTTTTTTTTGTATATCGGGCGTGCAGCCCCATTACAGCTATAGTGTTCTCAGACTGCAGTCTGTACTACATAGTATAGGGGCAGTATTGGTCAGTCAGGGACAGTGGGCAGTGTGGAATCCTGTCTACAAGAACCCCAACGGTCCTTCTTAGGGCTACCTGTGACCGTGTGCATTTTACAGGTTGTCTGATGGGAGTTGTAGTCCATCACTATTGCACTTAGGCCTGTTTGCGGCCTTCCTCACTATTTTTTTCTGCTTGAAGTTTGCTTTAATAGACTGCTTTCAGCGACAAAGTCTACGCACATAATTCCAAGATTATTTACACCGGCCTGTGTCTGCAGTGAATTAGAGACGCACAGCATACCGCCACAGCGACTGATAGAGGGAAAGTGATATACACAGTATATAGCCTGTATTCTTTGACCAATAAAAACAAAAAGCTCCCTCTTTGGGCTACCGCTGACCATTTAAATTTTACTGTGTGTCTGCTGGGAGTTTTAGTCCATCACTATTGCACTTAGGCCTGTTTGCGGCCTTCCTGACTATTTTTTTTCTGCCTGGAGTTTGCCTTACTATACCGCTCTCAGCGACAAAGTCTACGCACATAATTCCAAGATTATTTACAGCGGGCTGTGTCTGCAGTGAATTAGGGACGCACAGCATACGGCCACAGCGACTGATAGAGGGAAAGTGATATACACACTATATAGCCTGTATTCTTTGACCAAAAAAAAAAACAAAAAGCTCCTCAGTTGGGCTACCTTTGACTGATTAAATTTTACTGGTTGTCTGGTGGGAGTTTTAGTCCATCACTATTGCACTTAGCCCTGTTTGCGGCCTTCCTGACTATTTTTTTCTGCCTGGAGTTTGCCTTACTATAACGTTCTCAGCGACAAAGTCTACGCACATAATTCCAAGATTATTTACACCGCCCTGTGTCAGCAGTGAATTTGACACTCAGCGTACGGCCAACACAGGCACTTATAGAGGGAAAGTGATATACACACTATATAGCCTGTCTTCTTTTTAAAAAAAAACCTAAAAAGCTCCTTCGTTGGGCTACCTCTGACCGTCTGCATTTTACTGGGTGCCTGGTGGGAGTTTTGGTACATCACTATTGCATTGCTAGGCCTGTTTGCGGCCTTCCTTCCATTTTTTTCTGCCTGGAGTTAGCGTTACGATTCCGCTCTCTGCGTGAAAGTGTACGCATATAATTGCATAATTATTTACAGCGATCTGTGTCTGCTCTATTCGTAATCCACCATGCTGAGGGGTAGGGGTAGGGGTCGAGGATGTGGACGCGGACGAGGATGCGGAGTTTCAAGTGAGGGTGTGGGCACAGGCCGAGTTCCTGGTCCAGGTGTATCCAAGCCGGCTGCTGCGGGATTAGGAGAGAGACAAGTTTCTGGGGTCCCCAGTTTCATATCACAATTTATGGGTCCACGTGGTAGACCTTTATTGCAAACAGAGCAGTGTGAGCAGGTCCTGTCGTGGATGGCAGAAAATGCATCCAGCAATGTATCGGGCACCCAGTCTTCTACGCAGTTCACTGCTAAAACTCTGAATCCTCTGGCTGCTGCTCCTCCTTCCTCACAGCCTATACTGCTGCTACAAAAATGGTACTGGGGTCTACTGATACTGCTGCTACAGAAATGTTACAGGGGTGTGCGTATACTGCTGCTAGAGAAATGTTCCTGGGGTCTGACTATACTTCAACTACAGAAATGGTACTGGGGTCTGCCTATACTACAGCTGCAAAAACATTACAGGGGTCTGCCTATACTGCTGACTATACTGCTGACTAGGCCAGAATTGCTGGCCGAGGCCAAGTTGCTTGGCGGGGTGAAACTCTCCCATGGTTGGGCACTCCGATTTCTTCCTGTGTAATACCATATTTGTGCACTTACAGCATAGGCTAGGCCAAGGAACTCAAAGACTGCCCCTTCCAGTGTTGAGCTATCTATGTTGCAACACATGGATTTCCCGTTGCTATGTAACTCAGGGCATCTTGGGTCACAAAGGTGAAGGCTTGGAACCGAGCCTGACCCTGGGCCTGCTAATGTGCTTCCCACACAGACTATAGTGGGTCCTGGTCATGGTGTCTTGGGCTTGTAATGCCACCTCCTCCTCCTGCTTGTGGTTAGGGGATCAGCACTGGGCATCATGTATTTTCTCCCGTGTCACCACAGTTATCTGAGACACTGTTTGGGCCAAAGAAGAGGAGCGTTACTGCATTGATGAGACCTTCACAGCTGTACCAGCATCGGAGTCCGCTCTATGCCCGCGATAGCTGAGGGTGTGTGCAGAGGCCCATGTCCTCGGCACAGTGAAAGTCTGGGATGTTTGGGCACTATCATTTCTTCATGTTTATTACTGTCTTTGGGTTCCTTCGGCTCGCCTATGCTGTGAGTGCACAAAGACTTCCCATAGCGGTGATTTACCTGTCCGGCACAAAGTCACTGACTGACTTAGGTATGGTGCATAGTGCAGATGGCTTTCCCCTTGCGGTGTGGATAGAGCTATCCGACACCTAGACAGAATGAATACTGTGTGGGCACATGTACTTCCCATTGCTATGTCAGTCGTGGCACCTTGGGTCTCACAAGGTGTTTGCTTGGACCGAGGCTGGCCAAGGGCCCGCTCACATCCTTCCCACACAGGCTACAGCGGCCCCTGGTCATGGTTTCTTGGCCTAGTAAGGCCACCTCCTCCTCCTGCTTGGGGTCAGGGGATCAGCAATGCGCATCATGCATTTTCTCTCGTGTTACCACAGTTATCTGAAAAACTTGATTGGGCCAAAAGAGAGGAGAGTAATTGCATTAATGAGACCTTCACAGGTGTACTAGCATCGAAGTCCGCTTCCTGCCTACGATTTCTGAAGCTGTTGGCCGAGGCCTATGTCCCGGGGGAACTGCCACTGCGCCAGGTTAGGGCTGTGCAACTTTTCCCTGGCTAATCCAGTCTTTGGAGCGGTAAAAGAAAACGTAACAAATTTACTGCGACCTTCACAGGTGTACTAGCATCGATGTCTGCATCATGCCTACGATTGCTGAAGCTGTTGGCCCAGGCCTATGTCCCGGGGGAACTGCAGCGGCGCCAGGTTGGACCTGTGGAACTTTTTCCTAGCTAATCCAGTCTTTGGAGCGGTGAAAGAAAACGTAACAGATTTAATGAGGCCTTCACAGGTGTACTAGCATCGAAGTCCGCATCCTGCCTACGATTGCTAAAGCTGTTGGCCGAGGCTTATGTCCCTGGGGAACTGCAATGGCACCAGGTTGGACCTGTGGAACTTTTTCCTAGCTAATGCAGTCTTTGGAGCGGTGAAAGAAAATGTAATGGATTTACTGAGACCTTCACAGCGTTGAGGTCCGCTTCCTGCCTACGATTGCTGAAGCTGTTGGTCAAGGCCTATGTCCCGGGGGAACTGCAATGGCGCCAGGTTGGCCCTGGGGAACTTTTTCCTGGGTAATGCAGTCTTTGGAGCGGTGAAAGAAAATGTAATGGATTTACTGAGACCTTCACAGCGTCGAAGTCCGCTTCCTGCCTACGATTGCTGAAGCTGTTGGCCGAGGTCTATGTCTCGGGGGAACTGCAACGGCGCCAGGTTGGGCCTGTGGAACTTTTTCCTAGCTAATGCAGTCTTTGGAGCGGTGAAAGAAAACGTAAGTGATTTAATGAGACCTTCACAGGTGTACTAGCATTGAAGTCTGCTTCATGCCTACGATTGCTAAAGCTGTCGCCCCAAGGCCTATTACGTTGGTGCAGTGTAAGTCTGCCATGTTTGGCCACTCTGATTTCATTATTGTTTATGTCTTGAGTTGCGTTGGACCCACCTATGCTGTTGGTGCACACAGACTTCGCATCGCGGTGTTTGACCTGTCTGGCAAGAAAACACACTCTGACTTGGGTAGGGGGCAGAGTGCAGATGGCTTTCCCCTTGCGGTGTCGATTGAGCTATCTGACACCTAGACAGAATGAATACTGTGTGGACACATGGATTCCCCATAGCTATGTAACTCATGCCCACGTTTGCAGCTCCTGACGGAGGTTGACACTTTATTGAAATGAAGATCGAACGTCAATTTCTCATTGATTCTCAACTGCATTGTGGGCTATTGCCCCGCCCCTTTTAAAGAGGGTCGCTACCTGGCCCTGCCAACCCTCTGCAGTGTGTGCCTCTGGTTCCTCCTCATCGCAGACGCACTTATAAATAGACATGAGGGTGGTGTGGCTATGAAGTGAGCGTGTGGCATGAGGGCAGCTGAAGGCTGCGCAGGGACAGTTTTGTGTGCGCTGCGGACGCAGGGTCGTGTGTGTGTGGGGGGGGGGGGTGGGTGGGTTGGGCAGCATGTAAACGAGGAGAAGAGGCAGCGGTGTGTCCCGCAGGCAGTGATTGTGCTTGGTTGGAGGCAGTGTGGTGCTTAGCTAAGGTGTGCCTTACTAATGAGGGTTTGTCCGAAGTAAAAATTGTTAAGGGGGGGGGGCACTCTTGCCGCTATTGTGGCTTAATAGTGGGACCTGGGAACCTGAGATGCAGCCCAGCATGTTGCCCCTCGCCTGCCCTATCTGTTTCTGTGTCGTTTCCATCCCTTTCTTGGGTTTTTTACAGATTTTCACAAATGAAAACCTTAGCGGAGCATGGGTCATATACAAAAATGCTCCAGTCGCCCATTGACCTCAATGGGGTTCGTTACTCGAAACAAACTCTCGAGCATCGCAAAAAGTTCGATTCGAGCAACGAGCAACCGAGCATTTTGGTGCTCGCTCATCTCTAATTATAGCAATCTGATTAGTGCTGAAAGCATTTGGTCAGTCTGGACTTTCAAAGCTCTAATCATGAACTCTAATCATGATATTTATGAGAGACTAGCTTACCCGTCGCGCGTTGCTGCGAAGACAGACATACATACATACATTCGTTTTTATATATCTAGTGTAGTAATGCATAAAGGAAAAACAGACAGACATACATTCATTTATATATATATATATAGATGACATCAGGAAGTGAGAAAATTAGATTCCGTACGTAAAATTTGGCGCTAATTCTTTGGTGCTTAGAATTGAATAATCGAGTTGGGACCCTTGAACTTTTCCTATTTATGACATAATCAATGCTCATGCCAAATTTCAAGTTTCTATGACATTGGGAAGCGAGAAAATTAGATTCCGTACGTAAAATTTGGATGCTAATTCTTTGGCGCTTAGAATTGAATAATTGAGTTGGGACCCATTAACTTTTCCTATTTATGACATAATCAATGCTCGTGCCAAATTTTAAGTTTCTATGACATTGGGAAGTGAGAGAATTAGATTCCGTGCGTAAAATTTGGATGCTAATTCTTTGGCGCTTAGAATTGAATAAATTGGTTGGGACTCATTACCTTTTCCTATTTATGATATAATCAATGCTCGTGCCAAATTACATTGGGAAGTGTAAAAATTAGATTCCGTACGTAAAATTTGGACGCTAATTCTTTGGCGCTTAGAATTGAATAATCGAGTTGGGACCCATTAACTTTTCCTATTTATGACAAAGTCAGTGCTCGTGCCAAATTTCAAGTTTCTATGACATTGGAAAGTGAGAAAATTAGATTCCGTACGTAAAATTTGGACGCCAATTCTTTTGCGCCTAGAATTGCATAATCGATTTGGGACCCATTATCTTTTCCTATTTATGACATAATCAATGCTCGTGCCAAACTTCACGTTTCTATGACATTGGGGAGTGAGAAAATTAGATTCCGTACGTAAAATTTGGACGCTAATTCTTTTGCGCATAGAATTGAATAATCGAGTTGGGACCCATTAACTTTTCCTATTTATGACATAATCAATGCTCGTGCCAAATTTCACGTTTCTATGACATTGGGAAGTGAGAAAATTAGATTCCGTACGTAAAATTTGGACGCTAATTCTTTTGCGCATAGAATTGAATAATCGAGTTGGGACCCATTAGCTTTTCCTATTTATGACATAATCAATGCTCGTGCCAAATTTCAAGTTTCTATGACATTGGGAAGCGAGAGAATTCGATTCCGTGCGTAAAATTTGGACGCTAATTCTTTGGCGCATAGAATTGAATAATCGAGTTGGGACCCATTAGCGTTTCCTACTTATTTATTTTTTTAAACTCAAAGTTTTTTATTGAATTTTTCAAGTTAACATACGCAATAGCCACATTACTCAAGAATTACAAAGAAGAATTATTGGCTTTGTCCATGTAGCACAACTGTTTTTGAAAGATAAGTTCCTTCCTTCCTCAGCCCCCCCCCCTCCCCCCCCGATGTCGGTGGCGTAACCGAGGGAGGGAATCAACAGAAAACACTATGAAAGATTCCTTTCGGGAGTAGGATGCGGGGGAGCACAGTCCTAGGACTGTGGCTCCAACTCGTAGAATTATGGCTATAGAAGAAAAGGGAAGGGTAGGGTAGGTTAACTGGATAAAAAGGGGAAATTGGGGGAGGAGAGGATGGGTCGGGTTCAGGGGGCTGGGAAGGAGTCCCAAGGCGACTTGCTTCAGGATCCTCTCTCCCTTACCTTCCGCTCGTCGGAGCCCCATGTCTCAAGGTGTAGGTGCGTCACCGCTCAACGCCCGAGGCCAACCTCATCGCTCCGAGATCCCGTGTTGTCGCCCGTCTCCTCCGCAACCGGCAGGTGCAGGGGCGGGGAAGCTGCCTTGCCTCCCCTGTCCAGACCCAAGGCTAGGTGATGATGTTCAGTGGCTTTCTTTCTCAGGTCTCTCCAGGGGTACCAGGTAGTGATAAAGTCCTCCTGGTTGCCCTTTGACCAGCTCGTGATCTCCTCAAGGTTGCATATTAGATCGGCCTTTTCTCTCCACTTGTTTACAGAGGGCGGGGTTTGTTGGAGCCAGTTCAGGGGTATTAGTGCTTTGGCTGCATCAATCAATTGTGCGATTAGCTTATTTTTGCGCGGGTGAAAATGGGTCGATGGTTTCCACAGGAAAACCATGTCTGGTGTTAGAGTGAGGTCCGGGGACAGAGCTCTCAAGTCTCTCTCTACCTCCGTCCAGTATCCTGAGATACTTGAGCATTCCCACCAGATGTGGAGGAAGGAGCCCACATCTCCTCCGCACCTCCAGCACCTATTGTGTGGGGCTAATTTATAGCTGAAGAGCCATTGGGGTTTTTTATACCACCTAACTAATAATTTATAATGACACTCCTGCATAAGAACGCAGGGGGATAGGCCATATGCCAGGCTCAGTATTAGTTTGGTGTCGGAGAGCGAAATCCCCAGATCTTTCTCCCAAGTAATTAAGAAGGTGGGTTTCGCATGTAGAGGGGGCGCTATGAAGCTCTTTCTTATGATAGAGATTTTCTTTGAGCCCGATGAATTTGTTTTCAAGGCGTTTTCAAATTGTGTCTTGGGTCTGGTTGATTTGAACTTAGCCTGGAAGTCACTAAGTACTTTTTTCACGTGCGCTTTTTGCAGGAAGGAGAGGGAGTTATTGGGGGCTAGGGTGGTCATGATCTCCTCTGACGATTTATGTGCTAAATTCTGGATGTCTTCCAGCTTACTATTGGCGAATTGTTTCCAGATGCTTATGGAGCCTGAATCTTGATGGATCCCTACTAATCTGCCCAGTCCTCTGATGGGTAGCAATGGCGAAGGGTCTGGCGCGAGCGATTGTTTGAATTTATCCCATGTTTCACAGGGGCCTCTAAGTAGGGGATTAAATCCTTTTGCCCTATATTGGTGTTTTGGCGGGAACCACAGGTCCTCAGATAGAGAATCGTTCTGGGAGGCCTTCGCCAGGTTTTGAAGTATTGGGTCTCTCGCCGGGTGTGTCAGGTCTACCCAGTAGCTAATTTGCATAGCTTGATAATAGTCCTGGATGTTCGGCAAATCCATCCCCCCCTCTGTTCTCCATCTTGTAATTAAACTGAACGCAAGTCTGGGTCTTTTTTGTCTCCAGACAAAGCTTGTGAAAAGCGATTTAAGCAATTTAAAGAAAGAAAGGGGTAGGCGGATCGGGATCATGCGCAGTTTGTAAATGATTACAGGAAGTACGTAGGACTTTAGAATGTTTTTCCGCCCGAACCAGGAAAGTAGGGGGAGATCATATTGCCTCAATAAGGATTTTATTTGAGCGATAAGTGGTTGGAAGTTATGGAGGTATAAGTCCTCTATCTTTTTAGGAAGCTTCACTCCTAAATAGTCTACCACCGTCTCTGACCATTTGAAGGGTGAACTGGATCTCAGGGAGTTGCTTTGTGCCTTCGGGATTGAGATGTTAAGTATAATGGACTTGTCAAAATTTACCTTGAATTTTGAAAGAACTCCAAAGTCTTTTAGTATTGAAGTGAGTCTGGGTAGGCTCCTTTCTGGTTTGGTAACCATGAACATTATGTCGTCCACAAATGCCGCCGTCGACAAGGTGTGTGAGTGTACCTTCAGTCCCCTAATAACTGGATCCTGTCTTATCCATTGGAGGAGCGGCTCTATGGTGAGAATGAAAAGCGTGGGGGACAGAGGGCAGCCTTGCCTTGTCCCGTTACGAATATCAAATGGTGGCGATAGGGATTCGTTGACTTTGAGTCTAGCATGCGGTTTTGAGCAGAGGGAGAATATAGCTGCGACAAGGGTAGGAGGGAATTTAAATCTAAGCAGCACTCTTTCCATGAAGATCCAGTTCACCCTATCAAACGCCTTCTCAGCATCAGTGCTAACGAAGGCAGTCGGTATTTTACGTGTTTGTGCATATTTTGCAGCATGGAGGAGTCTTAGGCAATTTTCCCTACCCTTTCTTCCCTGGACGAAGCCTGCCTGTTCCGGTGTTATCAGTGCAGGGATAAAATCACCCATTCTCCTAGCCAGGAGTTTGGCCCAAGTCTTTACGTCTTGGTTTATAAGCAAGATGGGCCTGTAGCTGCTACACTGCTCAGGGTCTTTGCTATCCTTTAATATGAGGGTGATGTGCGCTTCCTGTGCTTGCCTAGGGAGTTCAGCTCCACTCAGAAGGGCGTTGAACGTTTCAGCTAATCTGGGAATTAATTGTTTCATAAAGGCCTTATAGTAGGTTAGTGAGAGACCGTCAGGCCCTGGGCTTTTGCCTAGAGGGAAAGATTTGAGGACATCTTCTATTTCTTTTTCCGTAATCGGGGCTGTTAGTGATGAGGCTTCTGCTGCTTTTAGTTCAGGGAGGTTTAGGGACCCGAGGAACGCGTCTATATTTTCTGTCATATTCTGCCCCATAAGGGGGGTCACGCTCTCCTCCAGGTTATAAAGCTTTGTGTAGAAGAGCTGGAATTCTTTCGCAATTTCATGCGTGGAGGAGACCGAGATTCCCGACTGCGTTTTTATGGAGTGGATCGCGTTTCTAGTTCTTGCCTTCTTTAGTAGGGCTGTCGTGAGTTTGCTGCCTCTATTGCCGTGGGTGTAGTATGCCTGTTTGCGATACAGGTGTTTTTTGTTGTACTTGTCTGTAAGGAGACAGCGGAGTTGGTGTCTTTGAGAGGTTAGTGTGTCCAGATTGTTTTTTGTTTGGGAGTGTTTAGCGGCCTGTTCAGTTGTAGCTATTAATGATAGCAGGTTATCTATTTGTTTTTGTTTTTGCTTTTTTACTTTGGAGCCAAGCGCTATCAATAACCCCCTTACATAGGCCTTGTGGGCTTCCCAAACTACAGGCTTTTCAACACTCCCCTCTGCGTTAATATTGAAGTATTCCTCCAGAAGGGTTTCTATCTTAGATCTATCCTCCAGGGAATCTAGAAGGGAGTCATTGAGGCGCCACCTCCACTCGCCAGGGACAGGCTGTGGTATAGAAACGTCTAGGTGGATAGGGGCATGATCAGAGACAGTGATAGAGTCGATACAGGCGTTCCTGACGTGGGATAGTAAACCTGGGGAGACGCAAAGGTAGTCGAGTCTTTGGAAAGAAGCATGTACCTGGGAAAAGAAGGAGTAGTCCCTGGTGGAGGGATGCCGGAGGCGCCAAACATCCAAAACCCCCACCTCTCGCATAGCTCTATGCAGCCTTCTTAATTTTGTTTGAGGGATTTGGGATCGGCTTGTTGAGGAATCTAAAAGCGGATTCAGTGTAACATTTAGGTCCCCCCCTAAGATGATATGACCCACCGCGAATTGTTTTAGAGTCTCTAGTTGTCTGATTAACCAGGGAATTTGGTCTACATTTGGTGCGTAGAGATTGGCTAGCGTTAGTTTTGTGTTGTTAATTGAGCCTTTTAGAAATATCGCTCTACCCTCTCCGTCCTGCAAAAGGGAGTCTAGTTTAAAGGGAACCGACTTGTGTATCATAATAGCAACCCCCTTGGAGGCCGAAACTGGGTTGGTGCTATTGTAATGCTGTTGAAATCCCAACCCTGGGAGGGTATAGTGTTTATCTTTTTTGAAATGTGTTTCTTGTAGCATTAGGATTTTTGTCTTACATTTTTTGAGGAGATGTGCGACGTTATGCCTCTTGCCTGGCGAATTCAGACCTCGAGCGTTGAGCGATGTGATACGCACAGGAGACATGGTGAATCCGATTTCACAGGAGAGGATCTAGACCTGCAAGTTCAAAAGACGAGAGAGAGAGAATAAGACTATGTCGCGTACTGACTGCCTCGGCGATCCCTTAGGGGCTTTATAGAGTGTGGGCGTTAGAACAAGTGCGCCCGAGGAGACCTCGGTAAGGGTGGAAGGGGGAGTGGAGGTAAGAGTGGGGGAGGAAGAGAGGAGGGGGAAAGGGCGGTAAGGGTTTTAAAGAACAGACTGACTAGAAAGTCCGTCAGACACAATTAGACACAGGGGGAGTTGAGAGTGAGACTGCAGTATTGGAGGGCAGCTCGGGCAAAGGCCGAGTATTAGGTACGGTGTCCCATTGTCAGGAACGACACTAGTCCAACTGGGAGTCCCACCAATCCGCAATCTGATGGAGAGAAAGGGGTGAAGAACAGTAACAAATTAACAGCAGTTAGGCTAGGCCTGGGCCCAGGTGGGGCAGGCCTCGCCACTACCAACAGGTCATAATATCTAAGAATGTATAAACGCAAATGTTATCAACTCCTATGGGGAACTGTCAGCCAGAGGGAAAGTAAACATCTCCTCTGTCTAAGTTCCCAACATTAGATTAGCCATGAGTTTCGGCATGACAGTTACTCAGGTGATCTCCTGCAGAGAGCCCTCTTTGTTTTTCTTTTTCTTTCCTCTAGGGGATCTGGTGTCTCCTGAATTCTGAGCGGCCTCCACCGGGAGTAGAGAGGGGAGCGTGGGGAACTCTGGAAGCGGGAGCCAAGAGGGGATGTCAATAGGTTCCATCTCTAGGATGAGCCAGCATTTCTGCAGATCTTCCGGTGAGCGAATGTTGTACCGGCGACCCTTAATGTTAAGTCCCAGTCCAAAGGGAAAGAGCCAGGAATATCTGATGTCCCTGGCTCTCAGTGCCTCTAGTAAGGGTCTCAATAGGCGCCGTTTGGCTAAGGTTGTTGGGGAAAGGTCTTGGAAGAACTGAATTGGCGCTCCATCATACAGTGTGTCCTTATTGCGCCTTGCAGAATCCAATATGGCCAGGGTATCTGTGTGCGATAGTAACTTACAGATTACATCCCTGGGTGGATCCAAGCCACCAGGGGGGGGGGGGGATGTCGCAATGATCTGTGGATTCGCTCTATTGTAATTAGGGCAGCTCTTTCTTGCCCCAAGAGTAGTACAAACAGTTCAGTCGCGATCTTGGTAAGGGCCTCCGCAGCCCATGTTTCCGGAATACCTTTCATTCTGATGTTATTTTGCCTATTGCGATTTTCCAGGTCTTCTTGGAGCAATAGGGTTTGGTTTAGCTGGTGGTGGTGTTCTCTGATCATTTGCTCGAGCTCTGTTGAATGTGAAATTATTGAGATTGAGGAGGCTTCCAGGGCCTCTACTCTTCTACTTGTGTGCTTGACCTCTTCTTTGATCTCAGCGAGATCCGAGACAATTGGTTGTAGAGCTTTAGTGATTAGGTCTCTCATGAAGCTTCTGGATACTTGCTCTGTTTCCTCTCCTTCTGATGACGCCTCTCCGTCTCTTTCTATGTTGGTCGGCGGTGGTGCGGATAGATTCAAGGCTTTTTTGCTAGAGGAATGTGGGGATCTGGAGGGTCTCTCCTTAAGAAACTTTTGCATATCTGACTGGCCTTTTGCTGGTCGGGGTGTACTCAGGGAATCGCTGCTTTTATCTCTGATGTTTTTCCCCATGTTGAGTTGGAGTTGATTCAGTCCCGTTCGTGCGATGAGGTCCGCTCCCTGGAGTGGTTTTATTCTCGATTCATCAGAAGGGCCCTACTGCCCGATATCCCTTTGAAATGGATCCTGGCGGAAATGGTTTGTTTCAAGGTTGGACTGTGCAGACAGCGCGGTCTAGATAGCATGCCGTGGGTTGAGATGCCTCCGCTAATGCGTCCGAGCAAAGCAACAGTCGCACCAGGTGGGGACTTGTGTAGCAAAGTTCACGCGGGGTCCGTGACTGGGGTCCCCTAAAAAATTCAGGCAGAGCCTGTGTATGTTCTTTTAGATGAGCTGGTATCTAATATCCTTATGTCTGCTCTAAGCGGCAGGGGTAGAGCAAGGAAGTGGGAGGTCGGAGGGAAGGAGGGGGGGGGGGGTCGCAGATAAGTGGCCCAGTATGGGGGGAGTAAGCAGGGGGGAGAGAGTCTCTCAGTGCCTGTATGGCAGATGGATTCCCTGTAAACCTTGCTTTCAGGTCTCTAGCAGGAGGCAGTCCTGCAGTTGTAGATGGGGGCTTGCCCAGAAGGGATGTCAGAGGCTCCTTTACGGATGAGAAGCAGAGGTGCAGTGAGGAGGGGTCGTCCTGCTGACAACAGGGACTGAGCAGCGCCGCCTGGTAAGCTTAGAATTAGGCCTCTTTTGTTTCTCCCCGGTGGTGAGGGGAACTGCTTTTAGTCCTCCTCTCTGATCTGGCTATGTTTACTCCCCCTCCGCGTTAATCGCCGCGGCGCTGCTGGCTGCCTGCTGACCTAAACCTCCCCCCTTCAAACTTTCCGTCCGGGAAGCCCCTCTGAGGGCTGCCGGACCGTGCCGCTAGTAGGTGTAGCTGTGGGGGCTTCCTCCCGTCTCTTCCCGCCACGCGCCTCCGGTGCGGCGCGAAAATTTAGTCCCCGGCTTCTTCCTGCCCACTAGGCCCGAGAATTTTCTTTTGCCGTATAGGGCCTGGAGCTGCTTGTTTTGTTCCTCGGCCCGCGGAGCAGCTTGTGCTGATGTTTGGCAGAGTAGTCCGGTGTCAGAAGCGCCGGTAAAGTCGGTTTTCCCGGTGTGGTAGCAGGAGCTGAAGTCCCACACGTCTGCACTCTCCGCTGGCTAGGCCACCCCCCCCCCACTTTTCCTATTTATGACATATTCAATGTCCGTGCCATATTTCACGTTTCTATGACATTGGGAAGCGAGAAAATTCAATTCCGTACGTAAAATTTGGACGCTAATTCTTTGGCGCTTAGAATTGAATAATCGAGTTGGGACCCATTACCTTTTCCCATTTATGACATATTCAATGCTCGTGCCAAATTTCAAGTTTCTATGACATTGGGAAGCGAGAAAATTAGATTCCGTACGTAAAATTTGGACGCTAATTCTTTGGCGCTTACAATTGAATAATGGAGTTGGGACCCATTAGCTTTTCCTATTTTTGACATAATCAATGCTCGTGCCAAATTTCAAGTTTCTATGACATTGGGAAGCGAGAAAATTAGATTCCGTACGTAAAATTTGGACGCTAATTCTTTGGCGCTTAGAATTGAATAATTGAGTTGGGACCCATTAGCTTTTCCTATTTATGACATAATCAATGCTCGTGCCAAATTTCATGTTTCTACGACATTGGGAAGTGAGAGAATTAGTGGCAGTGATGGAAATCGAACGATCTATGTGGGGGGGGGGGGGGGGGGGCGTAACTGTCGACGAGGCTCGCACGCGCGCCATTTATCGTAGGATAGTTGTACTATGCCTATAATCTTTCCCAGGAGTTTACTCAACAACTTCCCAAAGTTTCATGGCGATCGGATGAATGGTGTAGTAGCGCATAAAGGACAAACATACACACACAGACAGACAGACACACAGACACGCATACATTCAATTTTATATATATAGATAACAGCCAATCACAGCGCAGCTTATATGTTACATCAGCAGTATAAAATATAACAACCAATCACAGTGTAGCTTTCATGTTACCTCAGCGGTATAATATATAACGACCAATGACAGCACAGCTTTCATGTTACGTCAGCAGTAAGAGAAATAACAACCAATCACAGCGCAACTTTTATTCTGCCTCAGCAATATAAAAAATAGCAACGAATCACCGTGCAGCATTCATTTTACCTTAGCAGTATAATATATAGCAACAAATCACAGCGCAGCTTTTATTTTACCTCAGCATTCTCAATATCCAGCAATTGTCTTGCGAAACGTTCGGCGGATGCATTATTTTGTAGTTGAACACGCATCCCGTTACTCGTAATGCCTTTTGCTTTTGTGCTTGAGATGGAAATCAAACGATCTTTGTCTGTGGGGGCATAACTGTCGACGACGCTCGCACGCACCCCACCTATCGTTGGATAATTGTACTATGCCAGTAATCTTCCCAGGAGTGTACTCAACAACTTCCCATTAACTTTTCCTATTTATAACATAATCAATGCTCGTGCCAAATTTCACGTTTCCATGACACCGGAAAGTGAGAATTACATTCCGTACGTAAAATTTGGACGCTCATTCTTTTGTGCATAGAATTGAATAATCGAGTTGGGACCCATTAGCTTTTCCTATTTATGACATCATCAATGCTCGTGCCAAATTTCACGTTTCTATTAGCGTAAAATTTGGACGCTAATTCTTTGGCACTTAGAATTGAATAATAGAGTTGGGACCCATTAACTTTTCCTATTTATTACATAATCAATGCTCGTGCTGAATTTCAAGTTTCTATGACATTGGGAAGCGAGAAAATTAGATTCCGTACGTAAAATTTGGACGCCAATTCTTTTGCACCTAGAATTGAATAATCGAGTTGGGACCCATTAACTTTTCCTATTTATGACATAGTCAATGCTCATGTCAAATTTCAAGTTTGTATTACATTGCGAAGCGAGAGAATTCGATTCCGTACGTAAAATTTGGACGCTAATTCTTTGGCGCATAGAATTGAATAATCGAGTTGGGACCGATTAGCTTTTCCTATTTATGACATATTCAATGCTAGTGCCAAATTTCAAGTTTCTATGACATTGGGAAGCGAGAAAATTAGATTCCGTACGTAAAATTTGGACGCTAATTCTTTTGCGCCTAGAATTGAATAATCGAGTTGGGACCCATTAGCGTTTCCTATTTATGACATATTCAATGCCCGTGCCAAATTTCAAGTTTCTATGTGAGAAAATTACATTCCGTACGTAAAATTGGGACGCTAATTCTTTGGCGCATAGAATTGAATAATCGAGTTGGGACCCATTAGCTTTTCCTATTTATGACATATTCAATGCCCGTGCCAAATTTTAAGTTTCTATGTGAGAAAATTACATTCCGTACGCAAAATTTGGATGCTAACTTTTTTGCGCATAGAATTGAATAATCGAGTTGGGACCCATTAACTTTTCCTATTTATGACATAATCAATGCTCGTGCCAAATTTCACGTTTCTATGACACCGGAAAGTGAGAAAATTACATTCCGTACGTAAAATTAGGACGCTAATTCTTTTGCGCAGAGAATTGAATAATCGAGTTGGGACCCATTAGCTTTTCCTATTTATAACATAATCAATGCTCGTGCCAAATTTCAAGTTTCTATGACATTGGGAAGCGAGAAAATTAGATTCCGTACGTAAAATTTGGACGCTAATTCTTTGGCGCTTAGAATTGAATAATCGAGTTGGGACCTATTAGCTTTTCCTATTTATGACATAATCAATGCTCGTGCCAAACTTCATGTTTCTACAACATCGGGAAGCGAGAGAATTAGTGGCAATGATGGAAATAGAACGATCTACGTGGGGGGGTCGTAACTGTCGACGACGCACGCGCGCGCGCCATTTATGGTAGCATTAATGTACTATGCCGATAATCTTCCCAGGAGTGTACTCAACAACTTCCCAAAGTTTCATGGCGATCAGATGAATGGTGTAGTAGCGCATAAAGGACAAACAGACACGCACACAGACAGACAGACACACACACGCGCATACATTCAATTTTATATATATAGACTAGCTTACCCGTCGCGCGTTGCTGCGAAGACAGACAGACAAACATTCGTTTTTATATATCTAGATAACAACCAATCACAGCGCAGCTTTTTTAGGTTACCTCAGTGGTATAATATATAACAACCAATCACAGCGCAGCTTATATGTTACCTCAGCTTTATAATATATAACACCCAATCACAGGGCAGCTTATATGTTACCTCAGCAGTATAAAATATAACAACCAATCACAGTGCAGCTTTCATGTTACGTCAGCAGTAAGAGAAATAACAACCAATCACAGTGCAACTTTTATTCTGCCTCAACAATATAAAAAATAGCAATGAATCACAGCGCAGCATTCATTTTACCTCAGCGGTATAATATATAGCAACCAATCACAGCACAGCTTTTATTTTACCTCAGCATTCTCAATATCCAGGAATTGTCTTGTGATACGTTCGGCGGATGCATCATTTTGTAGTTGAACATGCATCCTGTTGCTCGTAATGGCTTTTGCTTTTGTGCTTGAGATGGAAATCAAACGATCTTTGTCTGGGGGGGCATAACTGTCGACGACGCTCGCACGCGCGCGCGCCAGCTATCGTGGGATAGTTGTACTATGCCAGTAATCTTCCCAGGAGTGTACTCAACAACTTCCCATTAACTTTTCCCATTTATGACATAATCAATGCTCGTGCCAAATTTCAAGTTTCTATTACATCGGGAAGCGAGAAAATTCGATTCCGTACGTAAAATTTGGACGCCAATTGTTTTGTGCTTAAAATTGAATAATCGAGTTGCGACCCATTAGCTTTTCCTATTTATGACGTAATCAATGCTCGTGCCAAATTTCAAGTTTCTATGACATTGGGAAGCGAGAAAATTAGATTCCGTACATAAAATTTGGACGCCAATTCTTTTGTGCCTAGAATTGAATAATCGAGTTGGGACCCATTAACTTTTCCTATTTATGACATAATCAATGCTCGTGTCAAATTTCGAGTTTCTATTACATTGGGAAGCGAGAGAATTCGATTCCGTACGTAAAATGTGGACGCTAATTCTTTTGCGCATAGAATTGAATAATCGAGTTGGGACCCATTAACTTTTCCTATTTATGACATAATCAATGCTCGTGTCAAATTTCGAGTTTCTATTACATTGGGAAGCGAGAGAATTCGATTCCGTATGTAAAGTTTGGACGCTAATTCTTTTGTGCATAGAATTGAATAATCGAGTTGGGACCCATTAGCTTTTCCTATTAATGACATATTCAATGCTCGTGCCAAATTTCGAGTTTCTATCACATTGGGAAGCGAGAAAATTAGATTCCGTACGTAAAATTTGGACGCTAATTCTTTTGCGCATAGAATTGAATAATCGAGTTGGTACCCATTAGTGTTTCCTATTTGTGACATATTCAATGCCCGTGCCAAATTTCAAGTTTCTATGTGAGAAAATTACATTCCGTACGCAAAATTTGGACGCTAACTTTTTTGCGCATAGAATTGAATAATCGAGTTGGGACTCATTACCTTTTCCTGTTTATGACATAATCAATGCTCGTGCCAAATTTCACGTTTCTATGACACCGGAAAGTGAGAAAATTACATTCCGTACGTAAAATTTGGACGCTATGTGGTGGCCTTGCTGCACCTGGTCAGCGTGTGTGTTTTGGCCAAATTGCAAACTAACACCCGCATTTAGCAGTGTTTTTTTGCATGCAGTTTGCTATGGATGCTGGGGGAGCCCAGGATGTTATGCCAGTGTGGCATACTGTGGTGATACAGGGCAATCCATTGCTTTGCCAGTAGGGGTTGCATTACTATATGGTGTGGCGCACTTATCTATGGCCGGCATCCTTGGTATCAGTTCATATGTGCAGACTATGTCTGTCTGCAGTCACCCCTCCCACAATTTGGGTTGAGGTGAATGGCTACACATTAGTCTGCACATGAACATTTTAGCTCCTCCATATTGCAATCTGGCTTTCTGCATGCTACCAGGGTATATGGTAATTGACCCTGGCCTGCAGTTTGTCAGGTGTGCGTATTTGACTTCCTTTTCTGTGAGTTATGTCTTTGTACATTTTTTCTAACTTCAGTGATTTTTTACTATCATGCAGTGCATCCATACCCACCTATTCAAATACGCAATTATTATTAGAGATGAGTGAGCATGCTCGTCCAAGCTTGATGCTTGTTCGAGCATTAGCATACTCGAAGGTACTTGTTACTCAAGCGAGCACCACGCGGTGTTCGAGAAAATTTCACCCTCACCTCCCCACATGCTTAGCAGCTTTTTTAGCCAATGAACATGCAGGGACGGCTTTGGCAACTCCTGCTATGACATGCCAACCCTGTGCATGTCTATAGCAGTGAATAGCTGGCCCGATCAGGTAACCTAGAAGCAAAAAAACTCAGGTCACCAAATGCTCGCCTCACACGGAAACTGGATTAGCTGAGGGACAGAGCTGCTGTGAATGAGGGAGAGTGGTAGTGTAGGTTAGAAGGAGCGTTTGGGCAGGGATCCATTTTCAAAGAACCCAACAGTCCTTTTTAGGACTACAACTCCACTTTTGTGCATCAGCAGTTTGGCTGCCTGGGACCAGTAGTGCACACAAAGCACTCACAAGCATCCCGACTGTATACTGTATACTGTTACCGGTTCTATACAGTATACTGTTAGTGGTGTACACAGACTATATGGGAACTAACACAACTCCTCTCATTTTTCATTTTTTTATTTGTTTTTGTGAAAGACTGTACAGCTTTTTCACAGTCTATTTTTTGCTATAGTGTACGCCAAATACCTAAGTGTGTGTCCTGTTGATCCACACTATATAACAAGACTGTACAGATTTTTCACTGTCTATTTTTGCCTTAAAGCATACGCAAAATACCTTGTAGTTTGCGTAGCATTTTGATGCAGTGCATTATACACCATGATCAAGACTAGGGGTAAGGGTCGAGGTCGAGGACGAGGACGTGGACGTGGGCATGCAAATGAGGGTGTGGGCAGAGGCCGAGGTCCTGGGTGTGGTGAAAGAGTGCCTGCTGCTGATGGAGAAGTAGAACGCTGCATATCTACAGTCCCTAGCTTCATCTCGCAGTTTGCAGATCCGCGTGGTACACGATTATTAAAACCACAACAGTGCGATCAGGTGATGACATGGATAGCGGATAACACATCCAGTAATTTATCCAACACCCAGTCTTCCACGCAGTCCACTCATGCTAACCAAGGGACTGGACCTGTGAATCCTCATGCTGATCCTCCTTCCTCCCAGAGCAGTATTCGCCTGTTCATAACCCAAGCAATAGAGTGCAAGCGCAAATATGCAGCCACCCATCATGCACAATCGCTAAACGTGCATATCTCCAAAGTGCAGAGCCTAGAGATGCTGCCATATAGACTGGTAGAAACTGAGGCTTTCCGCAACCTCCTGGTGGCGGCCGTGCTGCTCAGTCCCCAGTCGCCACTATTTTTCCCGCTGTGTCGTCCCTGCCCTACACCAGCATGTGTCACGGAATACAAACCGTGCCTACACCAACACGTTTAAGGGGAAGGTCCACTGAACCACCGACAAGTGGACAAGTGCTGGCGGGCAGGGACACTAACTCTCCCTGACGGCACATTGGGTTAACCTGGTTGAGGCTGGGACAGAGTCTGACCCTGGGTCCGCTCAAGTGCTACCCACAACGAGGATTGCGGGTCCTACCTCAGTCATGGTTTCTCCGGCTTATTATGCCACCTCCTCCATCCCCCTCCCATTCTCCTCCTCCTCCACCTCTCAATTACCATCTGTGAGCACGACACCTTCAGTCGGTAGCTCGAGGCGCTGCAGCACTGCCATGGGGAAGCATCAACAGGCCGTGTTGAAACTCCTGAGTTTAGGTGACAAGAGGCACACCGCCCAAGAGCTATTACAGGGTTTGACGGAGCAGACATGTCTGTGGCTTTCACCGCTGAACCTCCAACCAGGCAGGGTTGTGTGTGACAATGGGCGTAACCTGGTGGCTGCTCTGCAGCTTGGCAGACTAACACATGTGCCATGCTTGGCCCACATGTTCAATCTGGTGGTTCAGCGCTTTCTTAAAAACTATCCCAATTTGTCTGAGCTGCTCAGCAAGGTGCATCGCCTGTGTGCACATTTCAGAAAGTCCACCACAGATGCTGCCACCCCCAGGACACTGCAACATCGCTTCCAGCTGCCAGTTCACTGACTGTTGTGTGACGTGCCCACGCGCTGGAATTCACCTTTGCACATGTTGGCCTGTGTTTACGAGCAGCGTAGAGCCATTGTTAAATACCAGCTGCAACATGGCCGTCAGAGTGGTAGTCAGCCTCTGCGCTTCTTCACAGAGTAGTGGGCATGCACGCGACGAAACGAGTTGTGCTTCAATAAACTTTTTTTAGACAATATTCTTATTGTCGAGCCCGGTTGTTTGTTGAGGCAGCGCAGGAGCAATTTTTCATTTTTTATAAAACTCTCATCACGGCACCGTGGGTCCAATCCAGTATTGGAAACAGAAGCCCTGCAGCAGACTCCAGCAACCAGGGGACCTGGTTGACACCAGAGGAATAAGATCCCTGAGAGGTCTGATAAGCAAACTCGGACAAGGAGGTGTTGGTGGGACTCCTCTCCACAGGGGTTTCCACCATACACCGGGTAAGTCCCTTTTATTTCATTTTTATTTTACTTATATTATTGACAACCGAATTTAACCCCCTAGTTTACCGGTTGAAGCGCCTCCCTGATTATCTTTTTATCTATCAGGTCTTAGGAAACTTTGAGGAGTCAACACAAATGATGAGCGGTGATGCCGCCATTATCAGCATAACCATCCGCTGCTTTGCCTGCTGAGAAGGTCGTTGCTAAGTATTAAGGCCGACGCTTTGTGGATAGAACAGGAGATGGGGATGACAATATGTCGCTTGATAGCTAGACCACCCTCAGGTCTGTTTCTCAGCGCGTATTGGAGGAGGAGGGGGAAGAGACTGATGCCCACACTGCAGAGGGTACCCATGCTACTTCCTTCACATCTGTTCAGCATGTATGGGTTGAAGAGAAGGAGGAGACTGAGAGTCATCCTCCTAGTGAGGTCAACGATGTGTTGCATACTGGGACTCTAGCACACAAGGCTGACTTCATGTTAAGCTGCCTTTCCCGTGACCCTCACGTTAGATGAATTTTGGCGAACATGGATTACTGGTTGTTCATCTTTCTCAACCCATGGTATAAGGAGAACCTTTCCCCTCTCATTCCCAAAGTGGAAATGAGTACGAGAGTGATGCAATACCACAAGGCCCTGGTGGAAAAACTGATACTAAAGTTTCCATCTGACAATGCTAGCGGCAGAGGACGTAGTTCAGAGGGCCAACTAGCAGGGGAAATGATGGTAACAGGCAGCATGCCCAGCGCAGGTAGGGGAACACTCTCCAGGCCTTTGCCAGTTTTATTTAACCCTAGCCAGACTGTGTCACCACTCCCTAGTCTAGACTGAGTAGGAGGGAACAGTTTAAAAAGATGGTAAGGGAGTACATAGCCGACCATACCAACTTCCTCCATGATCCCTCTGCTCCATACAACTATTTGGTGTCAAAGCTGGACACGTGGCACAAACTTGCACTGTACGCCTTGGAGGTGCTGGCCTGCCCTGCCGCTAGCGTGTTATGAGAGAGGGTGTTTAGTGTTGTTGGGGGGATTATCATGGATAAGCATACCCGCCTGTCAACTGAGAGCGCCAACAGGCTTACACTTATTAAGATGAACAAAGCCTGGATTTCCCCAGACTTCTCTTCTCCACAGCAGCTTAATATAAAGTATCTTTAAGCTGGAACTGGAGAACCATGCACCTTCTATCACCCCAAAAAAGGGTAGAAGTAGCTTGGTCTATCCTTCTCTGATCTTCCTCCTCCTAATCCTCCTCCTCCTAAACCAGCATGTCAGCACGCTGAACAGCAAATTCTTCAAAGGGCCAAAAGGCTCTGTAAAAACTATTTTCTTTCGGAGGGCTGCCTCCAGGCTTTCTCAAAACAATTTTTTCTGAGGGCCGCCTCCAGGTTCTCACACCCAATTTTGAAGAGGTTCACCACTAGAGTTCAGCAAACGTGCTGGTTTCAGATTCATACGCCCACAGAGTCAACAAATGTATCCCAGTGCAGTGGCCAACTATCTGACACAAAGACAGAATGAATTGTCCTGGTTTGGCCACTCTAATTTCTTCATAGTACGTACTGTCTTTCCCTGGGGCGCTGGTTAAAAAGCCCCTTGGGGGGAGGCAGAGGCTGGAACAGGCGGTAGCTTGCCTGTCGGTAGACCGCCACCTGGATCCCATTAAGCAAGTATGTGCTCTATGTTAAAAAAAATATTTCAGGGGTTCACCTGCACTCTGGGTAAACAAACCTTTCAGGGGTTCACCTATACTCTTGGCACAGGAATTTTTCAGGGTTCACCTATACTCTTGGTAAACAAATACTCTGCACTCTCGCTCAAAAAATCTTTCAGGTTCTTACCTGCAAACTTGGTAAAAAAAAGTTTTCTTTTTAAAATGGGTTGCTTTCTTCATTAAAAATGTAGAAGAACTTGCCTCTGAGTCCACCCTATGCTGGCGTTTGTGGTTAATGAAATGCTGCGATGGAGGTGACATGGGATGGCACTTATAATTATACATTAATTTGTATGCGATTTGTCAGCAATGAAGCACAATTTTAAAAGGGTCACACAGCTTACGGAAATGTGTCCCAGCGAGGTGTCCATTTTAGGCCTCTAATCTCTTTACATTTCATGCTGTCTTTCCCGGGGGCACTGGTTAACAAGCCCCACGGGGAGAGGTAAGGGCTGGGACAGGCGGTAGCTTGCCTGTCGGTGGACCGCCACCTAAAACCCATTAAGAAAGTACGAGCTGTCGCTCAAAAAAATATTTCAGGTTTTTACCTGCACTTTTGGTAAACAAATCTTTCAGGGGATCAACTACACTCTTGGGAAACACATTTTCAGGGGTTCACCTGCACTCTGCAAAAAAAATCTTTTGTTTTAGAATGGGTTGTTGAATTGTGGAGATGGGTACAAGTACTGGCATCTGCGTCCCCTTTATGCCCATGTTTATGGCTCATGAAATTTTGTGACATGGGATTGGAATTATGATCATACATTAATTCATCAGCAATTCTCATCAGCATCGTGGGCTATCGCCCACAATTTCAAATGGGGTCGCTGCCGGGCCCTGCCAACCCTTTTCACTGCGTGTCTCCTGTTCCTCCTCATCCAATCCGCACTTATAAATAGTCATGAGTGTGGTGTGGCTATCAAGCGACAGTGTGGCATGAGAAGAGCTGAATGCTGCGCTGGGAAAAATTTCAGTATGCTGTGGCCTACTGAGTAGGCAAAGGGGTGGGCCTTACCCCGTCTGGGATGGGGACAGCTGGACACTGCGCTGGGAAAAATTTCAGTACGCTGTGGATGCAGGCTTGTGCCTGCATCCTGGGGGGATTGAACAGCAATGCCAGCATGTAACACAGGAGAAAAGGCAGTGTTGTCACCCAAAGGCTGTGATTGGCCTTTGTTCCACCTAGTGTGGTGCTTAGCTAAGATGTGCCAGCGCGTGTGCCTTGCTATTTATGCTCTGGCCCAACTAAATTGTTAGGAGGGTGACCACCAGGGTCTTTCTACAATTGTCCAGTATCTGAGCCAAAGATGGTGTAGCTTCTGGATGAGGCACTGTGCCTCTAACCTGATAGGGGAGTGCTGCCACCCTGACTACTGATGGAGATTAAAATCTTTGTACTCCTGAAACATGTATTATCTTAGAGACTTGGAGACTTCAGTAGTCTCCAAGTTATCAAGCCCTGGCTGAAGGATTGGTTTCTCTAACTGTAAACTTAGTACGGCAATACATAGTATCTTGAAGATCTAACCTGTCCTCATTATGTACTTCAGCATGCTTGGAGAATTTAGCAATAGCCATAAAAACTTTTGTAACAGGATCCCACACTTTAAGGGACATTTGCCAGGTCTAAATCTTAGCATCACCTGCACTTCGAGAGCAGGCACCTTCAGCTTAACATGGTGACAAATATATACAGAGGTTACCTGGACTTCAATCTATAGTGAGGATTGTCCCTTCTTAGGAAATTTTCCCTCTGCCATCATAGCTTTTTTCAAACTTTCATCCACTTTGTATATTTCTATGGCATCTAGAAGAGGAGATCAGAGCTTCCACCAATTTGACATCCTGGTCCCTTGACCAGATGGACTTCAACAGTTTTTTGTGTTTTTCATGGAAAAAATACTCCCTCCATTTATTCTATTCTTTATCAGGAGTGGGGCCAGTCTCCTGTGTTGGCACTGATGAGGCTTAAATCCAGCAGAAAAAACTTAATTAATTAACATAATGATGTTCCAACTGTGGGCGTTGTACACAGCAGCACTTACACTTTACTGATAGAAGAGAGAATAACTTTTTCATCTGAGCGTGGATGTTCGGACTTCCTTCACTTGAGTATATCTTGCAGAGATATTTCCCAGGAAGGTCACAAATTTGACAAACCTGCCAGTTAGAAATTCATAGCTATCAGGCAGGGGAATAACACAAACCCTGTTGAAAAAAATGCTATCATTTGAAAATGGTTTTTCTTCCTCTATAAATTGCTAAAAAAAGGTCTAAAAAAAGATAACAATTATAAAAGCATATTAATAAGGAACAAATTTGCATACAATAACTTGCTTCACAGGTGTACAAATACCTTCAGAGCGCTCCAGGGCAGGTAAGTACACAACCAAGAACAGGTGGCACCCAGAGGCTGAGCTGTATTATGTCCAATCTAAAAAGTGCAAAACTAGAGTCAAAGAGAGATGAAGATTCATTCACAGTACAGTCACCTTAAGGAATCTAATTTCCTGACTGAAAGGCATTTTTAAGAACAAGGATGTATACAGAAAACAGAGGAGGCCTCATCTTCTTATAATAATTATCCCAGGGGACTCTTGATCTTTTTTTTCTAAATTTTCAATCAGATGTTAAGATGAGCTTCTTAGTGGGAGGAAAAGTAAAAATATATTTGATATAGGAATGAAAAGATTACATAATTGTAAGCTGTTAAGAGTGTCCACTAAGCAACGCCAGGTCTGGTGAGTTGGTAAAGAGACTGTAATGTTTATATATATATATATATTATATGAGCTAAGAAGTATTCTCATTTTGTTATTTTTGTCCTACCCTTTTCAAGAAAGAGAGAGAGAGAGATACACACACTCCTTCAGGATCTATTCCATTAAGCCTGAAAAAGAACACTAAGTAGATTTGAAAGTTCACTATAACATCGTCTTCTTGTTAGTCAAAAAAATGTATAAGATTACTTGGTTTCTCTTAATGAGAACAATTACATTTTGTATCCCAACAGTATTGCCGAATGTGTTGCAATGTTTTGAAACTGTTATACTTAATTAAAGAAACTGTCCTGCTTGTTCAAATGTCAAGTAAAGATTATTCCTGTTATATTCTGAACTGTCTCCTTCTCTACCTGCCTGTGGGGAGGGGGGGTCCACACCTATTATTGTGTAAGGAAATTCAATGGTTTCCTGATATGCTGTTGGGCTCGAAATTAAAGTAATATGACCGGTCATGAGAACACAGAGACACACAGGCATGATGCTATGTTTAACGCATTCTGGTTTATTATGCCATACGCTCAATCTTTATAGGATTTTACAAAGTGAGTGGCTTTATGCTAAATACAATTAAAAATACAATTAATATGCACATATAGCGGTTTAATACAATTCAGTTTCCTATTAATTTGTCCTTCTCTCTGCAGATGTTAGCCTTGAGATTCATCCTGTAACGCTTGTTAGTAAGTTTTGTCAAGAAATATCTTAAGATAAGAACACAGAACAGGAAACTTTGTGGAGGTCCAATTAGTACCTCCAGCTGGATTCAAAGTGAAATCTAGCATATTTCTAGGTGAAAGTTCAAACCATTCAGTCAAAATTAAAAACCATGCAAATATATGTGTAGCTAAGTATTATAGCGGACAAGCAATAGAAACAGACATCATGGAGTCTTTTAGGCCTAAAGCCTTCACAAGTGCAAGGAGGCAAAAATACATAATAGTCGGCTATAGCAGGTTCAAAGATTGAGAGCCTCATTTACAGTAGGGTTAATGCAAAACTAAAAGTACACGTTAAGCACATAAAATCCTGTGTGCTTCACCTGTACTTGCTGCAAAATTGTAATCCATGTACAGTTATGCTGCATGCTTCGTGGTTGTGTGGCACACTGCTGCACTACAGATGTCCTGTGGAAACCCAGCCTCATAGGCATAGGTAGCTCTAGTTATCTATTGAAGATGACATCTAACCTACTAATACACAGGGGCAGACATACCCTATGATTGTGTTGCTGTGTAGGACATAAAGGAAGTATGCATTCACATACTTAGTGGAGTGAAGACTTTTAAATCCAAGTAATACAGTAACACACAATCTTATAGAGATGCCACATAAAGATGTGAATGATCACAAGATATCTCCCCGTCGCTTCCATAGAAATCTTCATGTTGGTCCTCTGACAGTGAATTGGATGCTTCTTGCATAATTATGAAGGGCGGTTCACTGGGTGTGGTTACATTTATGATCCATTAAACTATATAAAGATCTTTCCATGCCAAGGTAGTCAGAGTCCTGGGCAGACGAGGAGCAGGTAGGCATTACATTTATCTATGAAGTCTATGAGATCTAATTGTTTCATTTTCCAAATTTAATTTTGTTAAAAAGAAAAAAAAAAATAAGCCAAATATTTTTACTGTTAACCCGTTTCAACCTTTAATTTACAATTTATTTGTGATGCATTTTTCATATATTAGAATATTTCTCAAGAGTAAGTGTACTTTTGTAAAATGTTTGACAGATCATAGAGACGTATTAAAAGTTTTGATTAATGGGAGTCTGAGTGCTAAGACCACCACTGATCATTGAAATAAAGGGCTGTAGTGGTCATCTGGGAATTGTGCCCTTTTGACTATGCTTGTTACTTTTATGTTTTCTCAATGTAGAAGACGAGTTTAATAGTCTATAGAAGAATTGGGGCCAGAGTGAGGCATTAGTATTATAGTGAGGATTGGGGATACTGAGAGGGGCTCTTGGAAGATTATGCAGGAAAGAGTCATGAGTTGGAAAATTCTTCATGGAGGTCTGTGTCCAGAAGGAAGAAAAATGAAAACGGATGACTGCAATCAGAGAAGACATCTCCAGTGATCACTGGAGGTAATTGTACTGCAATCATTATCACTGCTTACAGCTGGTATCTGATTATGATATTTTGACTGCATTATTTAGAGGTATATTGGAGCTGAGCTGCTATATCTAAGTTAGCGATGTAAAAAAAATGCTTTATAGAATATATATAATATTCTGTCTATATATTTTTTTTGAGGGGTGAGAGGGGTGGCCCCATGAGTTCCTTGTATGTCCCTGTTCTGACTTGAGCAGTGAGTATGTGCTCACTGTGACATCAGTTGCCAAATCCAGAGCCGCCCTAATAGGATGTGGGAGAGAACCCTGGGCCAGCAAATACCTTGCCTCAAACCCAGCACTACAAGAAAGATTACCACAGGAATAGTGCAGAAATGAGGGGTAAAGACATGCTTAGCCTCACCCGCTCAGCTTGGCCAGAGATATAGGTGAAGGTTCTGAGGAAGCAGAGACAGCACACATGGTTAGTATCAGAGGTCTCCTTATTGTCAGGGTGTCACTAAGGGAATGATTACTGTGTGGGGTCACTGAGGGACAATGTTACTAGGAGAGGGTCACTAGTGGGCAGTATTATTGTGTGGGCGTAATGTGATGAATAACTTAACAAAAAATGCCATGGGGAGCAGATTTATTCTTTTTTTGTTGCTCAAACGTTGGAACGAATGTGTAGATATAAATTATTAGTCAGTAAAGGATTAAGAGTTTGCTCTAGAAAGTATTAGTGTTAGGATGAATACCCCCTTGCGTTTTTTTTGCGGGTTTTTTTCAAGCAATATCGCTGCTTTTTTTTAACGCGATTGTCAATGGGACTTTCTAATGTTAACAACTAGAGATGAGCGAGCACCAAAATGCTCGGGTGCTCGTTACACGAGACGAACTTTTCGCGATGCTCGAGGGTTCGTTTCGAATAACAAACCCCATTGAAGTCAATGGGCGACCCGAGCATTTTTGTATATCGCCGATGCTCGCTAAGGTTTTCATTTGTGAAAATCTGGGCAATTCAAGAAAGTGATGGGAACGACACAGCAACGGATAGGGCAGGCGAGGGGCTACATGTTGGGCTGCATCTCAAGTTCACAGGTCCCACTATTAAGCCACAATAGCGGCAAGAGTGGCCCCCCCCAACAACTTTTACATCTGAAAAGCCCTCATTAGCAATGCATACCTTAGCTAAGCACCACACTACCTCCAACAAAGCACAATCACTGCCTGCATGACACTCCGCTGCCACTTCTCCTGTGTTACATGCTGCCCAACCCCCCCCCCCACGACCCAGTGTCCACAGAGCACACCAAACTGTCCCTGCCCAGCCTTCAGCTGCCCTCATGCCACGCCACCCTCATGTCTATTTATAAGTGCGTCTGCCAGAGGAAAAGCAGGCACACACTGCAGAGGGTTGGCATGGCTAGGCAGCGACCCTCTTTAAAAGGGGCGGGGCGATAGTCCACAATGCTGTACAGAAGCAATGAGAAATGCAATCTTGTGCCACCTCCATCTGGAGCTGCAGACGTGGGCATAGCAATGGGGAACCTATGTGCCACACACTATTCATTCTGTCAAGGTGTCTGCATGCACCAGTCAGACCGTGGATTTTTATAAATAGTCACAGGCAGGTACAACTCCGCAATGGGAATTCCGTGTGCACTCACAGCATGGGAATGTCAAGAATGTCATGTTTAATGCAGGTGGGCTTCCGCCCACACTGCATGCCCCAGTCAGACCGGGGTTCTTTAGAAGTGGACAGATGCATTTACAACTCCCTGTGGACCCACAGCATGGGTGGGTGCCAGGAAGCCACCGGCGGTACATTAATATATCCCATTGCATTGCCCATCACAGCTGATGTAAGAATGTCATGTTTAATGCAGGTGGGCTTCGGCCCACACTGCATGCGCCAGTCAGACCGGGGTTCTTTAGAAGTGGACAGATGGATTTACAACTCCCTGTGGACCCACAGCATGGGTGGCTCCCTGGAACCCACCGGCTGTAGATTAATATATCCCATTGCATTGCCCATCACAGCTGATGTAAGAATGTCATGTTTAATGCAGGTGGGCTTCGGCCCACACTGCATGCCCCAGTCAGACCGGGGTTCTTTAGAAGTGGACACATGTAGTTACAACTCCCTGTGGACCCACAGCATGGGTGGGTGACAGGAAGCCACCGGCGGTACATAAATATATCCCATTGCAGTGCCCATCACAGTTGAGGTAATAAATTCATGTTTAATGCAGGTGGGCTTCGGCCCACACTGCATGCCCCAGTCAGACTGGGGTTCTTTAGAAGTGGACACATGTAGTTACAACTCCCTGTGGACCCACAGCATGGGTGGCTCCCTGGAACCCACCGGCGGTACATAAATACTGTATATCCCATTGCAGTGCCCAACACAGCTGATGTTACGTGAGCTGTAATGCAGGTGGGCAAAAAATTAATTTGATTACACTGTAGGCGAGGGCCCCCAAAAATTGGTGTACCAACAGTACTAATGTACCTGAGAAAAATTGCCCATGCCCAACCAAGAGGGCAGGTGAAACCCATTAATCGCTTTGGTTAATGTGGCTTAATTGGTAACTAGGCCTGGAGGCAGCCCAGTAAAAATAAAAATTGGTTGAGGTGAAAGTTTCAACGCTTTAATGAGTATTGAAACATATAAAAATTGTTTAGAAAAATTATATGACTGAGCCTTGTGGGCCTAAGAAAAATTGCCCGTTCGGCGTGATTATGTGAGGTTTCAGGAGGAGGAGCAGGAGGAATATTATACACAGATAGATGAAGCAAAAAGGTCCCCGTTTTGGATGGTGATAGAGAACGATGCTTCCATCCGCGGGTGCAGCCTACGTATTGCTTAGGTATCGCTGCTGTCCGCTGGTGGAGAAGAGAAGTCTGGGGAAATCCAGGCTTTGTTCATCTTGATGAGTGTAAGCCTGTCGGCACTGTCGGTTGACAGGTGGGTACGCTTATCCGTGATGATTCCCCCAGCCACACTAAACACACTCTCTGACAAGACGCTAGCCGCAGGACAAGCAAGCACCTCCAGGGCATACAGCGCGAGTTCAGGCCACGTGTCCAGCTTCGACATACAGTAGTTGTAGGGGGCAGAGGCGTCACCGAGGATGGTCGTGCGATCGGCTACGTACTCCCTCACCATCCTTTTACAGTGCTCCCGCCAACTCAGCCTTGACTGGGGACCGGTGACACAGTCTTGCTGGGGAGCCATAAAGCTGTCAAAGGCCTTAGAGAGTGTTCCCCTGCCTGCGCTGTACATGCTGCCTGATCTCTGCGCCTCCCCTGCTACCTGGGCCGCGGAAATGCGCCTTCGGCCACTAGCGCTGTCGGATGGGAAGTTTACCATCAGTTTGTCCACCAGCGCCCTGTGATATAGCATCATTCTCGAACCCCTTTCCTCTTCGGGAATGAGAGTGGAAAGGCTCTCCTTATACCGTGGGTCGAGCAGTGTGTACAGCCAGTAATCCGTAGTGGCCAGAATGCGTGTAACGCGAGGGTCACGAGAAAGGCATCCTAACATGAAATCAGCCATGTGTGCCAGGGTACCTGTACGCAACACATGGCTGTCCTCACTCGGAAGATCACTTTCAGGATCCTCCTCCTCCTCCTCATCCTCCTCCTCTGGCCATACACGCTGAAAGGATGACAGGCAAGCTGCATCTGTACCCTCAGCAGTGGGCCAAGCTGTCTCTTCCCCCTCCTCCTCATGCTCCTCCCCCTCCTCCTCAACGCGCTGAGATATAGACATGAGGGTGCTCTGACTATCCAGCGACATGCTGTCTTCCCCCGCCTCCGTTTCCAAGCGCAAAGCGTCTGCCTTTATGCTTTGCAGGGAACTTCTCAAGAGGCATAGCAGAGGAATGGTGACGCTAATGATTGCAGCATCCCCGCTAACCATCTGGGTAGACTCCTCAAAGTTTCCAAGGACCTGGCAGATGGCTGCCAACCAGGCCCACTCTTCTGTAAATAATTGAGGAGGCTGACTCCCACTACGCTGCCCATGTTGGAGTTGGTATTCCACAATAGCTCTACGCTGCTCATAGAGCCTGGCCAACATGTGGAGCATAGAGTTCCACTGTGTGGGCACGTCGCACAGCAATCGGTGCAGTGGCAGATGAAACCAATGTTGCAGTGTCCGCAGGGTGGCAGCGTGCGTGTGGGACTTGCGGAAATGTGCGCCGAGCTGGAGCACCTTTCCGAGCAGGTATGACAAGTGTGGGTAGCTTTTCAGAAAGCGCTGAACCACCAAATTAAAGACATGGGCCAGGCATGGCACGTGCGTGAGTCTGCCGAGCTGCAGAGCTGCCACCAGGTTACGGCCGTTGTCACACACGACCATGCCCGGTGTGGAGGCTCAGCGGTGCAAGCCAGCGGTCGGTCTGCTCTGTCAGACCCTGCAGCAGTTCGTGGGCCGTGTGCCTCTTCTCTCCTAAGCTGAGTAGTTTCAGCACGGCCTGCTGACGCTTGCCCACCGCTGTGCTGCCACGCCGCGTGACACCGACTGCTGGCGACGTGCTGCTGCTGACACATCTTGATTGCGAGACAGAGGTTGCGTAGGAGGAGGAGGAGGGTGGTTTAGTGGAGGAAGCATACACCGCCGCAGATACCACCACCGAGCTGGGGCACGCAATTCGGGGGGTGGATAGGACGTGAGCGGTCCCAGACTCTGACTCTGTCCCAGCCTCCACTAAATTCACCCAATGTGCCGTCAGGGAGATATAGTGGCCCTGCCCGCCTCTGCTTGTCCACGTGTCGGTTGTTAAGTGGACCTTGGCAGTAACCGCGTTGGTGAGGGCACGTACAATGTTGCGGGAGACGTGGTCGTGCAGGCCTGGGATGGCACATCGGGAAAAGTAGTGGCGACTGGGAACCGAGTAGCGCGGGGCCGCCGCCATCATGCTTTTGAAAGCCTCCGTTTCCACAAGCCTATACGGCAGCATCTCCAGGCTGATCAATTTGGCATTGTGCACGTTTAACGCTTGAGCGTGCGGGTGCGTGGCGGCGTACTTGCGCTCGCGCTTAAACAGTGGCGCTAGCGACGTCTGGACGCTGCGCTGAGAGACATTGCTGGATGGGGCCGAGGACAGCGGAGGTGAGGGTTTGGGTGCAGGCCAGGAGACGGTAGTGCCTGTGTCCTGAGAGGGGGGTTGGATGTCAGTGGCAGGTTGGGGCACAGGGGGAGAGGCAGTGGTGCAAACCAGAGGCAGTGAACGGCCTTCGTCCCACCTTGTGGGGTGCTTGGCCATCATATGCCTGCGCATGCTGGTGGTGGAGCCTCCCCAGCTGATCTTGGCGCAACAAAGGTTGCACACCACTGTTCGTCGGTCGTCAGGCGTCTCGGTGAAAAACTGCCACACTGTAGAGCTCCTTGACCTCTGCAGGGTGGCATGGCGCGAGGAGGCGCTTTGTGAAACAGTTGGTGGATTTTTCGGTCTGGCCCTGCCTCTACCCCTGGCCACCGGACTGGCTCAGCCTGTGCCCACACCCTGACTTTGGCCTCCACGTCCTCGCCCGCGTCCACTTCCTCTAGGCCTACCCCTACCCCTCAGCATGCTCTATTACCAGTAGTGCAGAAACAGAACGCTGTAATTAAATGTGCCGCTTATTGGCCTGTGGTTGGAGGCTGACTTTACTTACGGAACGCCAGGAAATAATTTGGCCCAAGCCTGCTGTAACACTTAGCTGGCTGCATATGATTTTGTTGTAGAACTACTACACCCAGCAGAGACCCAGAACACTGAGCACAGTGACAGGCAGGCCAAATAGATTTTTTGCCCAATAGTTTTTAGAAAAGGCCCACTTCCTATATTCAATCAATAATTAATATGTCTTCTGTCCCTGCCTAACCACCACTTCTGTCCCTGGAGTATTACTGCAGGGCGCAATGCTCTGCACGGCCGATATACCAAAAAAAAAAAAAAAATGTGCAACACTGCAAAAAGCAGCCTCCACAGTACTGCACACGGTTTGATGTGGCCCTAAGAAGGACCGTTGGGGTTCTTGAAGCCTAAAATACTCCTAACGCTCTCCCTGCCTAAGCACTTCTGTCCCTGTAGTATTACTGCAGGACGCAATGCTCTGCACGGCCGATATACCAAAAAAAAAAAAAATGTGCAACACTGCAAAAAGCAGCCTCCACAGTACTGCACACGGTTAGATGTGGCCCTAAGAAGGACTGTTGGGGTTCTTGAAGCCTATAATAACTCCTAACACTCTCCCTATAGCAGCAGCACCAGCAGCAGCACTTTCCCTCAGCTAAGTGAGAACGCATCTGTGGCGAGCCGCGGGAGGGGCCGATTTTTATACTCGGGTGACACCTGATCTCGCCAGCCACTCACTGCAGGGGGGTGGTATAGGGCTTGAACGTCACAGGGGGAAGTTGTAATGCCTTCCCTGTCTTTTAATTGGCCAAAAAAGCGCGCTAACGTCTCAGAGATGAAAGTGAAAGTAACCCGAACATCGCGTGGTACTCGTTATGAGTAACGAGCATCTCGAACACGCTAATACTCGAACGAGTATCAAGCTCGGACGAGTACGTTCGCTCATCTCTATTAACAACGCATCGCAAGTTGGCGCTTTGCAATTTTTGTTAGATGCATTTTTAAAAGAGATGAGCGAGCACCAAAATGCTCGGGTGCTCGTTACTCGGGACGAAATTATCGCGATGCTCGAGGGTTTGTTTCGAGTAACGAACCCCATTGAAGTCAATGGGCGACCCGAGCATTTTTGTATATCGCCGATGCTCGCTAAGGTTTTCATTTGTGAAAATCCGGGTAATTCAAGAAAGTGATGGGAACGACACAGCAACGGATAGGGCAGGCGAGGGGCTACATGTTGGGCTGCATCTCAAGTTCCCAGGTCCCACTATTAAGCCACAATAGCAGCAGGAGTGCCCCCCCCCCTCCCAACAATTTTTACTTCTGAAAAGCCCTCATTAGCAATGCATACCTTAGCTAAGCACCACACTACCTCCAACAAAGCACAATCACTGCCTGCATGACACTCCGCTGCCACTTCTCCTGGGTTACATGCTGCCCCCCCCCCCCCCCCCCCCCGCGCACGACCCAGTGTCCACAGCGCATACCAAACTGTCCCTGCGCAGCCTTCAGCTGCACTCATGCCACACGCTGGCCTCATGTCTATTTATAAGTGCGTCTGCCAGAGGAACCGCAGGCACACACTGCAGAGGGTTGGCACGGCTAGGCAGCGACCCTCTTTAAAAGGGGCGGGGCGATAGCCCACAATGCTGTACAGAAGCAATGAGAAATATAATCCTGTGCCACCGCCATCAGGAGCTGCACACGTGGGCATAGCAATGGGGAACCTATGTGCCACACACTATTCATTCTGTCAAGGTGTCTGCATGCCCCAGTCAGACCGCGTTTTTTTATAAATAGTCACAGGCAGGTACAACTCCGCAATGGGAATTCTGTGTGCACCCACAGCATGGGTGGCTCCCTGGAACCCACCGGCGGTACATAAATATATCCCATTGCATTGCCCATCACAGCTGAGGTAATGTCGTGCTTAATGCAGGTGGGCTTCGGCCAACACTGCATGCCCCAGTCAGACTGGAGTTCTTTAGAAGTGGACACATGCAGTTACAACTCCGCGTGGACCCACAGCATGGGTGGGTGCCAGGAAGCCACCGGCGGTACATAAATATATCCCATTGCAGTGCCCAACACAGCTGAGGTAATGTCGTGCTTAATGCAGGTTGGCTTCGGCCCACACTGCATGCCCTAGTCAGACTGGGGTTCTTTAGAAGTGGACACATGCAGTTACAACTCCCTGTGGACCCACGGCATGGGTGGCTCCCTGGAACCCACCGGCGGTACATAAATATATCCCATTGCAGTGCCCAACACAGCTGATGTAACGTCAGCTTTAATGCAGGTGGGCAAAAAATTAATTTGATTACACTGTAGGCGAGGGCCCCCAAAAATTGGTGTACCAACAGTACTAATGTACCTCAGAAAATTGCCCATGCCCAACCAAGAGGGCAGGTGAAACCCATTAATCGCTTTGGTTAATGTGGCTTAATTGGTAACTAGGCCTGGAGGCAGCCCAGTTAAAATAAAAATTGGTTGAGGTGAAAGTTTCAACGCTTTAATGAGCATTGAAACGTATAAAAATTGTTTACAAAAATTATATGACTGAGCCTTGTGGGCCTAAGAAAAATTGCCCGTTCGGCGTGATTATGTGAGGTTTCAGGAGGAGGAGCAGGAGGAGGAGGAGGAATATTATATACAGAGTGATGAAGCAAAAAGGTCCCCGTTTTTGATGGTGATAGAGAACGATGCTTCCATCCGCGGGTGCAGCCTACGTATTGCTTAGGTATCGCTGCTGTCCGCTGGTGAAGAAGAGAAGTCTGGGGAAATCCAGGTTTTGTTCATCTTGATGAGTGTAAGCCTGTCGGCACTGTCGGTTCACAGGCGGGTACGCTTATCCGTGATGATTCCCCCAGCCACACTAAACACACTCTCTGACAAGACGCTAGCCGCAGGACAAGCAAGCACCTCCAGGGCATACAGCGCGAGTTCAGGCCACGTGTCCAGCTTCGACACCCAGCAGTTGTAGGGGGCAGAGGCGTCACCGAGGATGGCCGTGCGATCGGCTACGTACTCCCTCACCATCCTTTTACAGTGCACCCGCCAACTCAGCCTTGACTGGGGACCGGTGACACAGTCTTGCTGGGGAGCCAGAAAGCTGGCAAAGGCCTTGGATAATGGTCCCCTGCCTGCGCTGTACATGCTGCCTGATCTCTGCGCCTCCCCTGCTACCTGGCCCTCGGAACTGCGCCTTCGGCCACTAGCGCTGTTGGATGGGAAGTTTACCATCAGTTTGTCCACCAGCGCCCTGTAGTATAGCATCATTGTCGAACCCCTTTCCTCTTCGGGAATGAGAGTGGAAAGGTTCTCCTTATACCGTGGGTCGAGCAGTGTGTACACCCAGTAATCTGTAGTGGCCAGAATGCGTGTAACGCGAGGGTCACGAGAAAGGCATCCTAACATGAAGTCAGCCATGTGTGCCAGGGTACCTGTACGCAACACATGGCTGTCCTCACTAGGAAGATCACTTTCAGGATCCTCCTCCTCCTCCTCTGGCCATACACGCTGAAAGGATGACAGGCAAGCAGCATGTGTACCCTCAGCAGTGGGCCAAGCTGTCTCTTCCCCCTCCTCCTCATGCTCCTCCCCCTCCTCCTCCTCCTCCTCTGGCCATACACGCTGAAAGGATGACAGGCAAGCAGCATGTGTACCCTCAGCAGTGGGCCAAGCTGTCTCTTCCCCCTCCTCCTCATGCTCCTCCCTCTCCTCCTCAACGTGCTGAGATATAGACATGAGGGTGCTCTGACTATCCAGTGACATACTGTCTTCCCCCGCCTCCGTTTCCGAGTGCAAAGCATCTGCCTTTATGCTTTGCAGGGAACTTCTCAAGAGGCATAGCAGAGGAATGGTGACGCTAATGATTGCAGCATCCCCGCTCAGCATCTGGGTAGACTCCTCAAAGTTTCCAAGGATCTGGCAGATGTCTGCCAACCAGGCCCACTCTTCTGTAAATAATTGAGGAGGCTGACTCCCACTACGCCGCCCATGTTGGAGTTTGTATTCCGCAATAGCTCTACACTGCTCATAGAGCCTGGCCAACATGTGGAACGTAGAGTTCCACTGTGTGGGCACGTCGCACAGCAATCGGTGCACTGGCAGATGAAACCGATGTTGCAGGGTCTGCAGGGTGGCAGCGTCCGTCTTGGAGTTGCGGAAATGTGCGCTGACCCGGCGCACCTTTCCGAGCAGGTATGACAAGTGTGGGTAGCTTTTCAGAAAGCGCTGAACCACCAAATTTAAGACATGGGCCAGGCATGGCACGTGCGTGAGGCTGCTGAGCTGCAGAGTCTTCACCAGATTACGGCCGTTGTCACACACGACCATGCCCAGTGAGGAGGCTCAGCGGCGCAAGCCAGCGGTCGGTCTGCTCTGTCAGACCCTGCAGCAGTTCGTGCGCCGTGTGCCTCTTCTCTCCTAAGCTGAGTAGTTTCAGCACGGCCTGCTGACGCTTGCCCACCGCTGTGCTGCCGTGCCGTGCGACACCGACTGCTGGCGACGTGCTGCTGCTGACACATCTTGATTGCGAGACAAAGGGTTGCGTTGAAGGAGGAGGAGGAGGAGGAGGGTGGTTTAGTGGAGGAAGCATACACCGCCGCAGATACCACCACCGAGCTGGGGCACGCAATTCGGGGGGTAGGTAGGACGTGAGCGGTCCCAGGCTCTGACTCTGTCCCAGCCTCCACTAAATTCACCCAATGTGCCGACAGGGAGATATAGTGGCCCTGCCCGCCTGTGCTTGTCCACGTGTCTGTTGTTTAGTGGACCTTGGCAGTAAGCGTGTTGGTGAGGGCGCGTACAATGTTGCGGGAGACGTGGTCGTGCAGGGCTGGGACGGCACATCAGGAAAAGTAGTGGCAACTGGGAACTGAGTAGCGTGGGGCCGCCGCCGCCATCATGCTTTTGAAAGCCTCCGTTTCCACAAGCCTATACGGCAGCATCTCCAGGCTGAGCAATTTGGCAATGTGCACGTTTAACGCTTGAGCGTGCGGGTGCGCGGCGGCGTACTTGCGCTTGCGCTCAAACAGTGGCGCTAGCGACGTCTGGACGCTGCGCTGAGAGACATTGCTGGATGGGGCCGAGGACAGCGGAGGTGAGGGTGCGGGTGCAGGCCAGGAGACGGTAGTGCCTGTGTCCTCAGAGGGGGGTTGGATCTCAGTGGCAGGTTGGGGCACAGGGGGAGAGGCAGTGGTGCAAATCGGAGGCGGTGAACGGCCTTCTTCCCACCTTGTGGGGTGCTTGGCCATCATATGCCTGCGCATGCTGGTGGTGGTGCCTCCCCAGCTGATCTTGGCGCGACAAAGGTTGCACACCACTGTTCGTCGGTCGTCAGGCGTCTCTGTGAAAAACTGCCACACTGTTGAGCACCTTGACCTCTGCAGGGTGGCATGGCGCGAGGGGGCGCTTTGGGAAACAGTTGGTGGATTATTCAGTCTGGCCTTGCCTCTACCCCTGGCCACCGCACTGGCTCGGCCTGTGCCCACACCCTGACTTGGGCCTCCGCGTCTTCGCCCGCGTCCACGTCCTATAGGCCTACCCCTACCCCTCAGCATGGTGTATTACCAGTAGTGCAGAAACAGAACGCTGTAATTAAATGTGCCGCTTATTGGCCTGTGGTTGGAGGCTGACTTCGCTTACGGAACGCCAGGAAATAATTTTGTGCAAGCCTGCTGTAACACTTAGCTGGCTGCGTATGAATTAGGAGGACAACTACACCCAGCAGAGACCCAGAACACTGAGGACAGTCACAGGCAGCCCAAATAGATTTTTTTCCCCAAATGTTTTTGCAAAGGCCCACTGCCTATATTCAATAAATATATCTCTTCTCTCTCGGCGTCACCGCTACTGGCCCTGGAGTATGTCAAATAACTGCAGAGTGTTGTACTGTGGACTGGAATACAGCGGTGATTTAACAGCCAACACAGAGCCAGGAAATAATTTTGCACAAGCCTGCTGTAACACTTAGCTGGCTGCGTATGAATTAGGAGGACTACTACACCCAGCACAGACCCAGAACACTGAGGACAGTCACAGGCAGCCCAAATAGATTTTTTCCCCCAAATGTTTTTGCAAAGGCCCACTGCCTATATTCAATAAATATGTCTTCTGTCCCTGCCTCACAATATATGTGTTCTGTCCCTGCCTCACAATATATGTGTTCTGTCCCTGCCTCCCCACCACTTCTGGCTCTGGAGTATTACTGCAGGGCGCAATGCTCTGCACGGCTGATATACCAAAAAAAAAAAAAGTGCAACACTGCAAAAAGCAGCCTCCACAGTACTGCACACAGTTAGATGTGGCCCTAAGAAGGACCGTTGGGGCTCTTGAAGCCTAAAATACCCCTAACGCTCTCCCTATAGCAACTCCACCAAGACAGCACTTTCCCTAAAGTATGTCAGAACGCATCTGTGGCGAGCCGCGGGAGGGGCCGATTTTTATACTCGGGTGACACCTGATCTCGCCAGCCACTCACTGCAGGGGGGTGGTATAGGGCTTGAACGTCGCAGGGGGAAGTTGTAATGTCTTCCCTGTCTTTCTATTGGCCAGAAAAGCGCGCTAACATCTCAGAGATGAAAGTGAAAGTAACTCGAACATCGCGTGGTACTCGTCACGAGTAACGAGCATCACGAACACGCTAATACTCGGACGAGTATCAAGCTCGGACGAGTACGTTCGCTCATCTCTAATTTTTAACAATAGAAAGTCCCATTGACAATTGCGTTAAAAAAAGCAGCGATATCGCATGAAACAAACACGCAAGAAAAATGCAAGTGGGTACTCACCCTTAGTCAGAGAATTTAGGCCAGTCACATTAGCGAATTCTATTTTCCTGTTCTGTTCAGGGAGCAGGAAACCGGCATGCTCTGACCGAACATTTCTGTCTTATGAGTGAAATGAACAGATTAAAAGGGACCCCAGTTTACTATTATGGGGTATGTTTGATTTCTACCCACCATTTTGACATAATTTACATAATGAAATAGAACTACATGAAGCACTATTTTGTCCTATTTTGTAGCAGAAATCAGTAACTAAGGTTACGAATAGAACCTCTGATGCTGATGTGAATGAAATATTTCTATAAATTTGTTGTTGAATACAATTTAATCTACTGTATGCTCCCAGGACAAGGTATATTATACATTATAACTGCTATGATTAGTTTGCATAGAAAGACAGTACAGGCAGTGTTAACAGTTCATTCATTCAAATGTAAATCCATGGTATCAGGATTACAGACAATAATATAATTACTATAATCCTGCCCTCTATGTACAAGAATACAACTACTATAATACTGCTCCCTATGTACAAGAATATAACTACTATAATACTGCTTCCCTATTTACAAGAATATAATTACTATAATACTGTCCCCTATGTGCAAGAATATAACTACTATAATACTGTATCCTATGTACAAGAATATAACTACTATAATAATGCTCCTATGTACAAGAAGATAACTACTGTAATACTGCTCCCTATGTACAAGAATATAACTACTATAATACTGCCTCCTATATACAAGAATATAACTACTATAATACTGCCTCCTATATACAAGAATATAACTACTATAATACTGCCTCCTATATACAAGAATATAACTACTATAACACTGCCCCCTATGTACAAGAATATAACTACTATAATACTGCTCCCTATATACAAGAATATAGCTACTATAATACTGCCCACTATGTACAAGAATATAACTACTATAATACTGCTCCTATGTACAAGAATATAACTACTATAATACTGCCCCATATGTACAAGAATATAACTACTATAATACTGCTCCCTATGTACAAGAATATAACTACTATAATACTGCCCCCTATGTACAAGAATATAACTACTATAATACTGCTCCTATGTATAAGAATATAATTACTATAATACTGCTAATATGTACAAGAATATAACTACTATAATACTGCTCTGATGTACAAGAATATAACTGCTATAATACTTCACCTATGTACAAGAATATAACTACTATAATACTGCTCCTATGTACAAGAATATAACTGCTATAATACTGCCTCCTATGTACACGAATATAACTACTATAATACTGCCCCCTATGTACAAGAATATAACTACTATATTACTGCTCCTATGTACAAGAATATAACTACTATAATACTGCTCCCTATGTACAAGAATATAACTGCTATAATACTGCTCCTATGTACAAAAATATAACTACTATAATACTGCTCCTATGTACAAGAATATAACTACTATAATACTGCCCCCTATGTACAAGAATATAACTACTATAATACTGCCCCCTATGTACAAGAATATAACTACTATAATACTGCACCCCGATGTACAAGAATATAACTACTATAATACTGCCCCCTATGTACAAGAATATAACTACTATAATACTGCCCCCTATGTACAAGAATATAACTACTATAATACTGCCTCCTATGTACAATAATATAACTACTATAATACTGCCCCCTATGTACAAGAATATAACTACTATAATACTGCCCCTATGTACAAGAATATAACTACTATAATACTGCCCCTATGTACAAGAATATAACTACTATAATACTGCCCCTATGTACAAGAATATAACTACTATAATACTGCCCTCTATGTACAAGTATATAACTACTATAATACTGCCTCCAATGTACAATAATAATAATAAACTTTATTTGTATAACGCCAACATATTCCACAGCGCTTACATAGACAGGGGGAATACAGAAAGACAAAATACAAAAATTACAGAACCACGGTTACATAGTAATCAGTTGATGGAAACAGTAGGGGTGAGGGTCCTGCTCCAACGAGCTTACATACTACATGTAATGGGGTGATACAGAAGGTAAAGGGGCTGGCGGTGTGCACGGTATGGCAGGGTGGAGAGTGAGGGATGCTATAGATATAGACAATGGTCAGACATTTGGCCATGTGATGGCAGAATCGGTATGACTGCTGGAGCAGTTTATGGTGGCTAGCAGGGATTGCAGTCACTAGGGCAGAGAGCATGTTATCAGGCGGAGTACAGAGGAGTTTGTTTAGGGAATGCGGTATGCCTCCCTGAAGAGGTGCGTTTTTAGAGCACGCCTGAAGTTCTGCGAGTCCTGGATTGCTCGGGTAGCCTTTGGTAGTGTGTTCCAGAGAACCGGTGCTGCTCTGGAGAAGTCTTGGAGGCGGGAATGAGAAGTTTGAATTAAAGGGGCGCTCAGTCTGGTTTCATTAGCAGAGCGGAGAGCCCGGGCTGGGTGATGGATTCAGATGAAGGCAATATAGGGTGGTGCTGCACTGTGGAGGGCTTTGTGGATGAAGGTATTAAGTTTGAATTGAATTCTATATTTAACGGGCAGCCAGTGCAGTGACTGGCACAGGGCAGAGGCGTCCGAGTAGCGGCTTGACAGGAAGATGAGCCTGGCTGCCGCATTCAGGATGGATTGGAGGGGGTAGAGTCTGGTGCAGGGGAGGCCGATCAGCAACGAGTTGCAATAATCGAGTCGGGAATGGATGAGGGCAACAGTAAGCGTTTTTAACGTGTCCACAGTGAGAAAAGAGCGGATTCTTGCGATGTTCTTGAGGTGCAGCTGACATGTTCGGTCGAGAGATTGGATGTAGCGGGTAAATGATAAATCAGAGTCGAATATGACCCCAAGGCAGCGGGCATGCTGTCTAGGAGTTATGGTGGCTCCACACACTGAGATGGAGATGTCAGGATGAGGTCGGTTAGTGAAGGGTGGAAATACCAGTAAGTCAGTTTTAGAGAGGTTCAGTTTTAGGTAGAGAGAGGACCTGGTGTTAGAGACAGCGGATAGACAGTCGGTGAGTAGTTTGGTCCTTGACATGTCATGAAACATTGAGATTTGGGGCAGCGGATAACGACACATTGACACTTGGGGGAGCGAATAATGACACACTGACAATTGGGGGACATGATAATGACACACTGCACTTGGGGACAGGATAATGAGCCCCCTCCTTTGGATAGAGAGAGAGAGAGAGAGAGAGAGAGAGAGAGAGAACCAAGGAAGCAAAAAAAAAAAAAGCTCGGGACCCTGCGTTCCACATACAAAAATGCTCGAGTCTCCCATTGTAGTCAATAGGGTCCCTTTCTCGAGTAGAGCTCTCGAATTTTATGAAAAGCTCGACTCGAATAATGCGGACCCGAGCATTTGGGTGCTCACACATCTCTAATCAGATTACATGGACGTATTTCTGAGACGTAAAAATGCACAGACAAGCCAATATAGTGCCGGGCGTTTTTATTTCGAGCCCAAAACATAGTCCTGGAACTATGTTTTGTGCCGAGAATACGCCGGGCACTGCATAGGCTCCTATGGGAGCCCATGGCAGCAGCGGATGGTGGGAGGGAGCTTAGCAGTGTGGCTGCTAAACTTCCTCCCTCTGTTCTCCTCCCCCCCCCCCGTGCAGGCTTACCTCTGTTCCTCCCCGCTCAGTCCGTGCAATGGTAGGGGGTGGAGTGTGGGCGGAGCTAAGAGTCACCCCTCCCATTGATGACTATAGAGAAGGGTCGGCATGTGGGCAGAGCCAAGTGCCCATCCTCTCCCCACCCCTTGTCAATAGCCATCATTGGGAGGAGGCGGGGCGGGCTAGAGCTTAGCTCTGCCCCATCCCAACCTCTCCCATTGCACAGAACAAGCGATGGGGAGGGAGGGGAAATGTGCGGTGGCCTGGTGAGCTCAACGCATTTGCGCCAGCCTCATCAGGCCATATGAACGGGCGCACAAACGTTTGATTTGAGCGCCCGTTAGCCAGATTTTTCAATTACAATGTAGCGTATATCGGCCAGCTGCGAAAACGTCCGGCCAATATGCGCTCGTGTGAAAAAGCCTTAGGCTAGTTTACATGGGCCGATGATCGCTCAAATGACAGTTTGAGTGACAGCTTTGAGCAATCATTTTGCATAAAGTATTAAGTAGCTACTCAGCTACTTAGGTTCCAATTACATGTGCAAATGAAGTCTTCAATGAACCAAGTTAATATCCTATAATCTGGGGCTATAATCTGCACTCAGATCCATTTTTCTCCATGGGGGGTGGGTGGGAACAATGCTATTAGCACTCCCCGTGGAGAACTTCTGATAAGAGTGAACAAAGATTTTTAGGTTAGCTTGAATTTAACAATCAGCTAGCAGTACCTGAAAAGCGCATGATGGGCACACATTAACACGCGCCGATTATCGCTAAAATGATCGCCGATTAGCGATTTTTTTTTTAGAGATCATCAGCTGGTGTAAATGGGCCTTTAGTCCTACAGAATCTTGGGTTATAACCAAATATTGAAATCCAGCTCATTAGGATATACATTCACAGTCCATTGAATTGATTAGCACAGTAGCTTTGGCGAGACTCTACACAGGTGAGTCAAACACAATCCAATCCATTTACAGATGATGTGGGGCGGTGGCACTTGCCACAGCAAAAGCTTTTGAAACTTAGCTTTTCAGATAGTTTCTCCAATCTTTGTGTCATCGCTATTGTCCTTTACTCCGTTAAACTCTTGGAGCCTGCTATCTGTGACCACAATTTCCAAGTGCCAGTTGAATCTGTGTCTGTGTCTGGAGCCTGGGCTGCATCTGTCAGCGACCAATGCTTCAATCACCCGAGTCTCCCTCTCTCGTGTACATAAGTCCAGCTGCAGGTCAGCTCTGCTGCAGCTCTTACTAATTTAGTTTCTCTCTTTCCTGCACTCTGTGAAGCTGCTGAGTTACACCAAAGCCCGGGACCTCTCTTTTAGGGTGCGTTCCCACGAACGTATATCGGCTCGGTTTTCACGCCGAGCCGATATACGTTGTCCTCGTGTGCAGAGGGGGGAGGCTGGAAGAGCCTCAGAGCAGGAACTGAGCTCCCGCCCCCTCTCTGCCTCCTCTCCGCCCCTCTGCACTATTTGCAATTAGAGGAGGCGGAACGGGGGCGGAGCTAAGGTCTGGGAATTAGCCCCACCCCCGTTCCGCCTCTCCCCATTGCAAATAGTGCAGAGGGGTAGAGAGGAGGCAGAGAGGGGGCGGGAGCAGAGTTTCTGCTCCTGGGCTCTTCCAGCCTCCCCCCTCTGCACACGAGGACAACGTATATCGGCTCGGCGTGAAAACCGAGCCGATATACGTTCGTGGGAACGCACCCTTATACCTAGCCTTTCACCCAATCAGTATATATGATAAATATCACTGCTGGTTCCTGTCCTCTATAATGTATAATTCTGTGTCTCTTCTATCTGCAGAGATGGCGGCGCTCTGGATTGCACAACTTTACATATGGGGAGTGTTATTCTATGGTAAGATCCAAATGGAAATTAATTACTTATTAGAAAAATATATAGGGCTGTCTGCCTCATCAGTAATCAAGAATCTCACCTAACCACTTAAAGGGATTCTGTCATCAGGTTCATGCTTCTTGTACTACGAGCAGCATGAACCCGGGACAGGTATGTACGATGACCCCGTGGGTGTTTAATTCTGAAATGGTAATGTTTATAAATAAACAAACTTTGAACTTTGACTCAGAGCTGAGCTCCAAGTCATGGAGGAGGGCTGGGCTGCACCAGCCTACCAGCTTCTCACTGCCCACAGTATGCAAAATGACAGCTCCTACCCTGCATTAGTATAGGAGAGTGCTGGAGTGCTATCACTCTGCATAATGATCACTGTGACCAGCCACAGAATCGGTAATGCAGCAATCGCATGCTACCACAAGGCAAATCAGCAGAGAAGGGGCCATAGAGGTGTGGACTGGTGCATCAGGGAGTAAATGGGGGGTGTAAACCTTTTTTTATTTTCCTCCATTCATGGCACCCCAGAGGACATGTCTCCTGCCCACTGGGATTTATATGGGACTGCTCCACCAAATTCAAAATGGTTGAGATTATAGATGAGCGAGTATACTCGCTAAAGGCAATTGCTCAAGCGAGCATTGCCTTTAGCGAGTACCTGCCCGCTCGAGACTGAACGTTCGGGTGCCGGCGGCGGGCAGGGAGCTGTGGGGGAGAGCGGGGAGGAACGGAGGGGAGATCTCTCTCTCCCTCTCTTCCCCCCCGCTCCCTCCTGCTGACTGCTGCTACTCACTGCTCCCCCGCGCTGGCACCCGAACCTTCAGTCTCGAGCGGGCAGGTACTCGCTAAAGGCAATGCTCGCTCGAGCAATTGCCTTTAGCGAGTATACTCGCTCATCTCTAGTTGAGATACATGCTTTCACTGGCTGTAAATGCAAATATTAAACCATATGATAAAAGAGGGGAATCACAGAAATAAGGTCCCTGTTAAAATATAACTTTATTAAGATATTTATTACAATAATTGGCCAAAAAGGCAAGACACGTATATAAAGACAACCCACATAGTTATGGTTAATAATAAGACTCCATGATGCATGGGCCTCCGCTCCAAACAATAGAGAGAGTTCTCATAAACGTGTTGAGCTCAATCTCCTACTTGATAGGGATGTATAATAAGTGATTACACTCTATTCATTAAGGTCATTCATGAAGAAGTCCCTCAGTCAGGTTCTGGGAACTTCCCTCTGTATTACTCAGGCTGTAATATCAATATATAGTACACTAGATAAATATAGTTCACTGTTGATAGTATCTAATATAATTATACTTCCTTTAGTTAAGAGCACACAGACACATTTTCTTACACCACAGCACACTGTTAGTTGGTTCTCCCCTCTCAGGGTGGACACCCACTTGTGTTTTTCTTGCGCGTATTTTAACGCTGTATCGCTGCGGTTTTTTTTAAGCGATTGTCAATGTGACTTTCTAATGGTAAAAACTAAAGATGAGCGAGCACACTCGTCCGAGCTTGATGCTCGTTCGAGTATTAGAGTACTCGAGATGCTCGTTACTCAAGTCGAACACCCTGCGGTACTCGAGTCAATTGCATTTCCTTTCCCGCATGTTTAGCGCCATTTTCTAGCCAATAGACCTGCAGGGAAGGCATTACCACTTCCTGCTGTTACATGCCAGTCCTCTCCCCCCACAGTAGTGAGTGGCTGGGCCGATCAGGTGACCGCCGAGTATTTAAAGTGGTCCCGCCCGCGGCTCGCCTCAGACGCATGCTGGCAGAGGTTTGGGCTAGTGCTGCTGCTGATAAAGGGACAGTGTTAGAGTAGGATCGTGTCATCAAGAACCCCAACGGTCCTTCTTAGGGCTATTCCTCATAGTGTGCATTACTGTTGTGGCTGGCTGGGAGCAGTAATGCACCATTTTTTTTTTTAAGCATCTCGGACTGTTCAGGCCATTTCAACTATAGCGTTTTGTGTCTGCAGTGCATAACGCAGAGTTTAGGGACAGAGCTGCTTCTATAGGGAAAGTTATACACAGCTGATCCTCCGTACAAGAACCCCAATGGTCCTTTTTAGCGCTACATCTGACCGTGTGCTTTACAGTTGTGGCTGGCTGGGAGCAGTAGTGCACCAATTTTTGTATTATGCATCTAGGCCTGTTCCCAGCCTTTCAGTAATAGTGTTCTCAGCCTGCAGTGCCGTACAAACAGCTCTCACCGTGAAACTGCACTCTAACATTTCCTAGCCTACTGCAAATGACTTCAGTTATACAGTTCTGTGTCTGCAGTGAATTAGACAGCAGTCTCACCGGTAAACAGTACTGTAATATTACCGGGGCCACTGCAAAGTATTTCAGCTCTGCCGCTGTGTAGAGCGTCTCACAATACCACTTCCTTGGTGGGGTTGAGATAGCCGCAGTTACCAGCACTATCCACTGGCTTTAGAGTCTTCTCCCACTCCACACAGCCTCTATTATCTACAAGTCTCTGCGAGCAGTAAATGACCCCTAGGTATCAGCACAAGACAGCGGGTTAATTTTTTCAAGTCACAGCTTAGAGCCTCCGCTATCTACAAGTCTCTGTGTGCAGTGAATTAAGGCCCAGTTATCAGTGCTGTACAGTGGGGTAATTTATTTGGGCCCTGCTCTATAGTCCACCTATACTTTTGCTACAAAAATGTTACTGGGGACCGCCTATACTCTTGCTATAGCAATGTTACTGGTGTGAGGGGTTAATTCACGTTTATGCCTTTAAATTGATAAGTGTATTTCACAGAATACTTATGTGTTTATAATTTGCGTCTTCTTACAGCGACTCCATTTTGTATCTTTTTGCTTGTATTGCTTCAATCATGTATCTGTATTAATTTCACCTTTTACCTAGAAGAATGTTAGACCCAATTATAATAATGACTTCGAATCCTTATCAGCTTCCCCTCTTTCTCATGCATTCTTTCCCTTGAGAGAGTTCACTCCTTTCTAGCAGAAGCGTCAAGGAATGTTTTGTTTTTATTACAGGTGTCACCGGACATTGATACATTGTTCATGTAGGAGACTCCTTTGAAAGATGTGTAATGCTCATTAAAAATCTGCAGATGTTATGCATGCCTGGGGCATGCGCAGTAATCAAATCAATACGTCAGCAAACCTTTCCTATATCATCTGTAAATTCTTTGAATAAACTTACTTCACTCTGGCAATCTCATCCTGCATGTGGTTGTCCATTTGTGTCGTCTATGGGTACCCATATCTAAAGACTAATTTGGAAGCAGGCAGCATCCGCTCAACGGTCAGAGTTTGACCCCCCACACTGGGGTCCGCCTATACTCTTGCTATAGAAATGTTACTGGGGTCCGCCTATACTCTTGCTATAGAAATGTTACTGGGGTCCGCCTATACTTTTGCTACAGAAATGTTAGTGGGGTCCACCTATGCAGTCTCTACTGAATGGTTTGAGGCGTTCGCCTATACTCTTACTACAGAAATGTTACTGAGGTCTCCGTATATTTTTGCTACAGAAATGTTACTGGGGTCTGCCTATACTTTTGCTACAGAAATGTTATTGGGGTCCGCCTATGCAGTCTCTACTGAATGGTTTGAGGGGTTCACCTACACTCTTGCTACAGAAATGTTACTGGTCTTTCCCTATACTTTTGCTACAGAAATGTTACTGAGGTCCGCCTACGCAGTTTCTACTGAATGGTTTGAGGGGTTTGCATATACATTTACTACAGAAATGTTACTGGGGTTCGCCTATACTTTTGATACAGAAATGTCAGAGGGGTCGGCCTATGCAGTCTCTACTGAATGTTTTGTGGGGTTCACCTATACTTTTGCTACAGAAATGTTACTGGGGTCAGCCTATATTTTGCTACAGAAATGTTACTGAGGTACGCCTATGTAGTTTCTACTGCATGGTTTGAGGGGTTTGCATATACTTTTGCTACAGAAATGTTATTGGGGTTCGCCTAAACCCTTGCTACAGAAATGTTACTGAGGTCCGCCACAACTCTTGCTATAGAAATGTTACTGAGGTCCGCCTATACTCTTGCTATAGAAATGTTACTGGGGTCCGCCTATACTCTTGCTTCATAAATGTTACTGGGGTCCGCTTATACTCTTGCTACAGATATGTTACTGGGGTCTGCCTAAACTTTTGCTACAGAAATGTTACTGGGGTCCGCATATACTCTTGTTAAAGGAATGTTACAGGGGTCTGCCTATACTTTTGCTACAGAAATGTTAGTGGGGTCCACCCATGCAGGCTCCACTGAATGGTTTGAGGGGTCCGCCTATACTCTTGCTGCAGAAATGTTACTGGGGTCTTCCTATACTTTTGCTACAGAAATGTTACTGAGGTCCCCCTATGCAGTTTTTACTGAATGGTTTGAGGGGTTCACATATACTTTTGCTACAGAAATGTTACTGAGGTCCGCCTCTACTCTTGCTATAGAAATGTTACTTTGGTCCGCCTATACTCTTGCTGCATAAATGTTACTGGGGTCTGCCTATACTTTTGCTACAGAAATGTTACTAGGGTCCGCCTATTCTCTTGCTACATAAATGTTATTGGGGTCTGCCTATTCTCTTGCTGTAGAAATGTTACTGGGGTCCACATATACTCTTGATACAGAAATGTTACAGTGGTTCATCTATACTTTTGCTACAGAAATGTTACTGGGGTCCGCCCATACTCGTGCTATAGAAATGTTACTGGGGTCCGCCTATACTTTTGCTACAGAAATGTTAGTGGGGTCCGCCTATGCAGTTTCTACTGAATGTTTTGAGGGGTTCGCCAATACTCTTGCTACAGAAATGTTACTGGGGTCTGCCTATACTTTTGCTATAGAAATGTTACTGGGGTCCGCCTATACTCTTGCTACATAAATGTTACTGATGTCCGCCTATACTCTTGCTACAGAAATGTTACTGGGGTCTGCCTATGCTCTTTCTATAGAAATGTTACTAGGGTCCGCCTATTCTCTTGCTATAGAAATGTTATTGGGGTCTGCCTATTCTCTTGCTGTAGAAATGTTACTGGGGTCCACATATACTCTGGATACAGAAATGTTACAGTGGTTCATCTATATCTTTGCTACAGAAATGTTACTGGGGTCCGCCCATACTCGTGCTATAGAAATGTTACTGGGGTCCGCCTATACTTTTGCTACAGAAATGTTAGTGGGGTCCGCCTATGCAGTTTCTACTGAATGGTTTGAGGGGTTCGCCAATACTCTTGCTACAGAAATGTTACTGGGGTCTGCCTATACTTTTGCTATAGAAATGTTACTGGGGTCCGCCTATACTCTTGCTACATAAATGTTACTGAGGTCCGCCTATACTCTTGCTACAGAAATGTTACTGGGGTCTGCCTATGCTCTTTCTATAGAAATGTTACTGGGGTCCGCCTATACTCTTGCTACAAAAATGTTACAGGGATCTGCCTATACTTTTGCTACAGAAAAGTTACTGGGGTCCGCCTATGCAGTTTCTACCGAATGATTTAAGGGGTTCGCATATACTCTTGCTACAAAAATGTCACTGGGGTCCGCCTATACTCTTGCTACAGAAATGTTAGTGGGGTCCGCCTATACTCTTGCTACAGGAATGTTACAGGGGTCTCCCTATATTTTTGCTACAGAAATGTTACTGAGGTCCACCACTACTCTTGCTATAGAAATGTTACTGAGGTCCGCCTATACTCTCGCTTCATAAATGTTACTGGGGTCCGCTTATACTCTTGCTACAGAAATGTTACTGGGGTCTGCCTAAACGTTTGCTACAGAAATGTTACAGGGGTACGCCTATTCTCTTGCTGTAGAAATGTTACTGGGGTCCGCATATACTCTTGCTACAGAAATGTTACAGGGGTCTACCTATACTCTTGATACAGAAATTTTACAGGGGTTCGCCTATATTTTTGCTACAGAAATGTTACTGGGGTCCGCCTATACTCTTGCTAAAGGAATGTTACAGGGGTCTGCCTATACTCCTGATACAGAAATGTTACTGGGGTCCGCCTATGCTTTTGCTACAGAAATGTTAGTGGGGTCCGCCCATGCAGTCTCTACTGAATGGTTTGAGGGGTTAACCTATACTCTTGCTACAGTAATGTTACTGGGGTCTTCCTATACTTTTGCTACAGAAATGTTACTGGGGTCCGCCTAAACTCTTGCTACAGAAATTTTACTGGGGTATCCCTATATTTTTGCTACAGAAATGTTACTGAGGTCCGCCTCTACTCTTGCTATAGAAATGTTACTGGGGTCTGCCTATGCTCTTGCTACAGAGGTGATACTGGGGTCCGCCTTTGCAGTTTCTACTGAATGTTTTCAGGGTTTCACATATACTTTTGCTACAGACATATTACTGGGGTCCACTATTGAGCAAACTCAAATAGCATTACCTAGCACTACCGCACACTCTCAGTGAGTTTTTCCCTACTATTGCGATGCTCACTGATAGTATTTGCTCTCTGGCTGAGGTATAACCATGCTAGTGCCTGTGCTTATAAATCTGCACTGTCAGTCCTAATCATATCTGCTTGACACGTTTCCATTCATAAAGAAATTAATCAGGAGATAATAGAAGTTATGCTAGTATAGATACATACCAGTAAAAATAGTAGAACCAGCAAAATTATAAAAGCACCACCAGTCCTGATGGTGGACTGGTGGTAAATGTGATAAACCATAGGATAAAAGAGTGTGAAGGAGAAGAGGCCTCAGAGAAAATACCTGATGAGGGCTCAGTCAGACCGGTGATTTTATGTGCTAATTTATGTGCGCAAAATCACATGCCTAAAAAAAACTTGCGTAACTGAAGTGGGTGGCACGCTGAAAAAAACCTCACTTGGCTGCATTTTTGCACACTTAAATTGTGCTGCCCACTATCCCCTGCTGAGACTGTGACAGCTGCAGCAGAGGATTCTTTGGATGTGAAACCCCTGGATGCTGTCACATCCAGGGGTTTCACCTTCGGCCAATGGGGCCAGTGGCAGAAAACATTGAGCTCCTCTGCCACAGTTGTGACAGCTTTGGCAGAGGATTTCTTCATTTCTGTGGAGAGTCCCCTTGTCACTGAACACTGTGACAGCATTGTCACATTGTCCAGTGACAAGGGGGCTCCCGGCAGAGATGAGCAGAGCAGCGTGATGTTCTCCCATTGAATTCAATGAAGCCGGCGCTACAGCTGGATCCATTGAAAGCAATTCGCTGCCAGCAAGCCCTGCAGTGATTTTCGGGGAAGGGCTTTAAATATAAGCCCTTCCGTGAAAAATCATCCCTGAAATGTGTAAAAAAAATAAAATATATATATACTCACCTCTTTGCAGCTGCCGGGGCTTAGGCGCATCCAGCCGGGTCTGCTCCCTGCTCTGCTCTGAAGTGCTCTGCTGAAAGGGCTGCCTCTGATTAGCGGAGCACTGTGACCAATCAGAGGCAGCTCTCAGCTGTCATTCAATAATTGTCATTACTTTTTACAGATTTTAGAGATGATTTTCAAGGAAGGACTTATATTTAAAGCCCTTTCCCGAAAATTGCTGCAGGGCTTGCCGGCAGCTCATTGCTGTCAATGGATCCAGCTGTAGCGCCGGCTGTGCCAGAGGATCGCGATCTTCACTGTATGTTCTCAATGGAGTCGGCACTGCTGCCACCGGCCCCATTGAACACAAGGTGAAACCCCTGGATGTGATAGCATCCAGGGGTTTCACAACCCAAAAAAAGAGGGATGCCGCAGTTACCTGCGTTTTAAAATGTGCTGCCCTATATTTACCGCTGCACATTTTTGTGCTCAGGTAAATATCAGGCATATGACCGCTGCCATTGAAAAGCATTGGTTCTTAATACATGCAGATTGCAAACGCAGGTAACATGCGCACATAAAAACGCTCGTCCGACTGAACCCTAAGTAGGACAAGTTCTTAGTGTCAGTCTGTTATTACTCAGTTTGTTAGAAGTAATGCACTTCCTAATACCAGAGCATAATTAGAGGAAACTTAGGGAACTTCTATGATGTAGAGATGACTGACTGAATGACAATTCATAGAGATCGGAGGAGAGACATGTTCTGTCTTTAATTCTAACAGGAAATTTACCTGGAATATCTGGTGAAGAACTGGTAAATGGGCAATGTGAGTATGATAAGTATGTGAACATAGTAAGTATGTGAAATCTGTTTACCAGATATTAATAAAGAAGTGACGGATTTGTAAGAAATAATATACATGATGTTATGTCATATGGGTTGGTTACTTGGAACTGTTGGGAGTCATTGAGAAAGAAACGAGTTTCCTAGCAATTTTTTTTTTTAAAATTGCTCAGAATGCTATAAGTTATAGCGGCTCACGCTGCAGATGGCTGGTTCAATGTCCATGTTGACCGGGACCAAGAGATACAAATACTAGTGAACACCTCCTATAAAATGACCTTGCAATGGTTAATGTTGGGAAGTCATATTTGCCACAATGCCGTCCCCCACACCAGGGCTCCCCTTCATTTACTACAAATATTCACTAAAAGTCAAATAATATTAATTGCCAAATTTTTCTGTTTATAGAGTACACCCAAAATGTGAAACATGAAAGATGAGATTTTAATATTCATTTCTACAGTGCAACACCAATATGCCAACCACAGTGACCCAGCCACAATTCTCCAGCTCATTGCCAGCTACAGTGCTTTATCACAATGCCAGCCACGGCGACCTATATTGCAGTCACAGTACTCTACCTCAGTGCCAACCATAGTATTGCTTATTGCCAGCTACAGTGTCCAATCACAATACCAGCCATAGCGACCTATATGCCGCCACAGTACTCCACCTTAATGCCAACCATAGTATTGCATATTGCCGGCTGCAGTGCCCCACCACAATGCTAGCCAGTGCCCCATCACACTATCAGGCAATATACCTCTTCATATTGTAAGCCATAGTAGCTTCACCGTCACCTGAACTCACTAGTCAGCAGAGATGTGATGAGGCAAGGGTTAATGGCAATGAATCTGCTCTGCTGGTCATCTGTCAGATTATTTCTACTCATGCTCATTCTTTTCAGAAAATGTGACTAAAGCCACAACCACATGGAGCTGCTGCCAGGAATCTGAGATATGCTTGAAACGTATGACAGCATGCAGTTTTACTGTAAATACAGTCTTTGTCAAAAAAAAATCAAGGACCTAGAAGGAGTTGTCCTTTTGCTCTAAAACTTTTGCATGCAGATGTATGTAAATGATGAGAGTTGTGACATGATTAGATGAATGGTCTTGCCACCTGCAGACCCTAAAAATGGTTCCACCATAGGCCTATAAAAAGGCTCTCAGAGGGTACTTGTGTGTAGTGGACTTTTTTCCTGCTAGTGTAGAGTTTGTTGACCAATAGACATGCCTGTACAATGCAATTGAAGAGATTTCACCCAGTTAAAAGAGTTTGAGAGGGGCTGCATTATTGGAATGCGAGAAGCTAGATAGTCGTATCAATAAATTGCCCACCACCTGGGCTATTCTGATCAGGCTGTTAGGTGTTGGGACCAGTGGATGCATGAGGGCACACACACAAAGCAACTGGGCTCAGGACACCCTCGACAGAACACTAATAGAGAGCATGGTCTGATCGTCCGACAAGTATGAACGGCTCCAACTGTTTCGTTGTCCACCATACAGGGACAGATAGCACCCTTGTTACAAGTCCCTGTGTCTGTTGGAACTATTTTCAGATGCTTGGCTGAACGACACTTGGTCTCACATTGTGCATTACATGTACTGCCTTTGATACCCACCCATTGTCAATTTCACTTGCAGTGGTATCATGAATGATGAAACTGGACTACTATGCAGTGGAACCGGGTTGTCTCTTATCAGACTCCTCCCTAGAGGTACGCACGTGACTTTGGCCTGAGTATCGCTGGCCTCTTCCGGACACCCCTAGGATAGGGATCGCTTATATACATGTAGTGGACTGTTGACTTGTCATGCGTGATACCACCGTTCCCTAGTCACCGGAATGAACCTCGGCACTAATAAAGAGAGTCAACACACGTTCTAGTATTTCAGTGCCTCAGTCCCTGGGAATAGTCAGGGCCTGGTAAAAATTTACTTGGAAAACTTTAGCACATTACAGAATAAAAACACCAATGCAGGCGAGACAGCAGAAGGGAGGTCAGGGAGGTAACTCAGAATGATGCCGGTCCTACAGTCCTCATTATCTGTATGGTACTTCTCCTGGAAGGGTGAACTTTCTCAGAGAATATACTCAGGATGATATCGGCCCTACAGTCCATGTTATCTGTAGGGTGCCGCTCCTGGAAAGGGGAAAACTCTCCACAGACACTCACTGCTTACAGTACCTCTGCATGGTGGTCTAGACTTTCCTCACTCTTCACGCTCTCTTTCTCTTACTCACTTCCCACTCTCTATTGGTTCTTGACATTGCGGACCTCAAGAAACTGCTCTTACTCTTCTATTCTTCACCACATGAGGGGAACCAGGAATAGGTGTTTTGGGCCACTACATGCTCATGTCTGGAGACCTAGGGGTTAGCACCTCAATCCTGCCTTTGCTGTGGTGTGGCACACTGCCCCCACTGCTGGAGTGATGGTTTAGGGGGCCATCGCATATGATAGTTGGTCACCCATAGTAGAAGTACGAGGGACATTGACAGCTCAGCGATATGTTCAGGTCATTTTGCAACCACATGTGTTCCTCTTATGGCGGCTTCCAAGAGGCAGCAGAATAATGCTTGGTTGCACACACAAGGATGTCACAGGAATGCCTCCCAACATTACCACACTTCCGTGGCTTCCGGGTCACCAGATTTATTATTAATAGAAAATAGATGGGAACATCTAGGATGCCAACTTTGACAGCCTTTGAGTCTACACAATCTAGAGGCTCAGTTACAGCAAATGAGGACTAACCTGCTGCAGGATAACAAAAGGAACCTGTGTGCCTCCTTATCTGCCTGTTTCACATCTTGCATGCAAGCTAGAGGCGGTTCAACAGGGTACTAGAGCCTCCATGCCCACCTGTATCACATCTTGCCAGAGGTGGTACAACAGGGTACTACAGCCTCCATGCCCCCCGTATCACATTTTGTATCCAAGCTAGAGGTGGCCCAACAGGATAGTAGAGCCCACATGCCGCCCATATGACATCTTGTATCCAAGCTACAGGCGGCCCAACACGGTACTAGAGCCTCCCTACAAGAGGTTGTTATTCTACAATAAATTATACTTTTGCTCTGATATTGTAATCACGTATAACTATGTTACAATCACAAATAGAAAGTTTCATTTGATTCCGACAACTCCTTCTAGATATGGTTTTTACACTGATTGTTATTGGCCAATCCGATTTTCAAGCAAACAGCGGTTTTAACAACTAAACCATACAGCCGTAAAAGGTGTTGTCCAGCTCTGACAGATGGATGACCTATAGTCAGGATAAGTCATCAATGGCTGATCGGCAGGGGTCTGGCGCTGGAGACCCTGTCCACATGGCTGATAACCAGGCTGCTGTATCAGTGTACAGAGCAGGAAGGACACAACTCCATAAGGCCAAATGGAGCAGAAAAGAGGAACTCCTAAATGCTGATGTGATAAAGTCCAAACAAATTGGTATTGTTACATATGTAAAATCTGAACTATTAAAATATAGCATTTTGTAAAATGCACAGTAAATGTCATTAAAAAAATACGCAATGCCAAAATTGCATTTTTGAGTATCTACATCTCACTCTACAAAAAAACAGCCTCCATACAGCCCTATAAGGGGAAAAATAAAAAAAAGTAATGTCTCAATATGTGGCGAAAAAAATGTTTTAAAAGTGATCGTTTTTTTTTTATTTTTAGAAGTAATAAGATTTTTAAAAAATTAAAAATTATCAGTGTAACTGTGCTAACAGAATAAAGTGAACATGTCCTTTTTAGAGCACCGTGCATGCCGTAAAAACAATAACACAATTGCGTTTTTTTCATATTTCAGTCTATTTTAACGGAATGTACCATCAGAAAATGACCTATTGTATAAATCACATTTTTGTGCTAAATATATTTTTAAAGAAATTTTGGTGATTTTTAAGCTTTCTCGACTAGTCGCTGGTTCCCAGGCTTCTCATCCGCTTCTTGCTCCTTCACCTCCCACATAAAGCCCTGAGCAGGCAGTATTTACACAGGACAAGAAGCCAGAAAGCAAACGAGGTTTTTTAAGCTGACTGAAAACTCAGCTTAACAAACCGTGACGACAAAGTGAACTATTTTTTTACATTCACACTAAACAATTGTTGCTCAACAGTTGTTGTTCGTTTGAATGAATTTTGAGCGATAATGGGCCTTAACATCACAGGCAGGATTACATTCTGCGCATGCGCAGAAGACCTGTGCTGCGCAAGCACGCCGAAGCCGGACAGAAAAGGGCAGACAGCGCAAGCGCGTCTAATCCAGGCAGAAGGCAGCTTTGGTCGGCGCCATGGAGGCGGGGATGCCAGCACTGGAGGGGGTAAGTGTATAACTTCTGTATGGCCAATATTTAATGCACGATGTATATTACAAAGTGCATTATTATGGCCATACAGAAGTGCTTAACCCCACTTGCTATCACGGGACAACCCCTTTAACCAGTAGACAGGAATAGGTAAGGAGGGGGATGCAGCTGCTCCTTCACTCTAGAAGATATTAGGATGAGCAAGAGGAACAAGATTTGACCTGCTTTTCCTGTCATTCCGTTCTTTCTCCCCTCCTGCTTAAACTTGATATGTCTTTATATGTAACTATATAATATAGCTGAAGTGTAATATTATACATATTTATCCACATGTGGAGGGCACGAAACATTGCCGAAGGTCTACGATATCAAATTATCTGAAGAAGGCGGAACTTACTACGAGTCTTCCAATAAGCCATGCAATGCTGGTGAGCCAGGTAAATCTGATACACTGTGTTATACTGAGTACAGAACCCAAGGGGGCAGAGGGGGGTGTAAACAGCACGAAATAAAGAACCTCTCTTTTACAATCCACGCCTAATGCCCTGTGCCAGACATTATATTGGTTTTCTATGAATTTGTGTAAAGCCTCAAAACTACTATAAAATCCAGCTGTGTATAATGGACATATAGGCACTGTGGGTTGTATAGTGCCTCCGTCATAAGAAATATGGCACCGATATATATATATATATATACTAGCTGATATGATATATCCGGCTTCGCCCGAGTTAATTTAGTACTGGTGGAAAATCTTATGAAGTCGTGGTTACTTTACAGATACCGAGAAAAAAAATATGTTCACCATTTTGCATAGTTCTCTGCGTTACCAAGGAAACACCACGTGGAGGTAACCATGCGACGTTTCCTTTATATAAATGGCATCAGGAAGTGAGAGAATTAGATTATGCACATTAAATTTGGATGCTAATTAGAGATGAGCGAACGTGTTCGTCCAAACTTGATATTCGTGCGAATATTAGGGTGTTCGGGATGTTCGTTATTCGTAACGAACACCATGCGGTGTTCTGGTTACTTTCACTTCCTTCCCTGAGACGTTTGCGCGCTTTTCTGGCCAATTGAAAGACAGGGAAGGCATTACAACTTCCCCCTGTGACGTTCAAGCCCTATACCACCCCCCTGCTGTGAGTGGCTGGGGAGATCAGGTGTCCGCCTAATATAAAAGTCGGCCCCTCCCGCGGCTCGCCTCAGATGCCTGGTGAGTTAGATGAGGGACAGTGCTGTTTGTACCGGAGCTGCTGTAGGGAAAGAATTGGTAGTTAGTGTAGGCTTCAAGACCCCCAAAGGTCCTTATTAGGGCCACTGATAGCTGTGTGTTGGCTGCTGTTAGCAGTGGCAATTTTTTTTTTTTCTCAAAATCGTCTCTGCAGAGCGTTGCACCCGGCATTAGGGACAGAAGTGTTGCATAGGCAGGGAGAGTGTTAGGAGTGAGTGTAGCCTTCAAGAACCTCAACGGTCCTTTCTAGGGCCATATTTAACCGTGTGCAGTACTGTGCTGGCTGCTGTTAGCTGTGCTGCATATTTTTTTTCTTCTCAAAATCGCCTCTGCAGAGCATTGCACCCTCCATTGATACTACAGGGAAAGAATTGTGTAGGCAGGGCCACAACACAGTTATTATTCATAGAATATACGCAGTGCTGCCTTTTGGTGGAAAAAAACTGAAAATAATTGTATTTGTCCAGCCTCTGTCCGTCCTAAGGGCGGTGGACACGTGTCGGCTGCGTGTGCAACGTTTAAAAATCAGACGCACCCAGCTACGTTTTACTCCTGGCTTCGCCATTTGCTTTCCTTAATTGGGAAAAAAAATACCTGCTCTGCCAGAGTTAATAACTCTGCTACCCTCACGTTCTGTGACACATTAGCAGGGACACAGCACAGTTATTAAACTTAGATTATTCATTCACTAGAGGCAGTGGGGCCTTTCGTTTTCCAAAAAGGGAAAAAATTATATTTGGCTGCAGTCTTGCGCCAATTTATTTCCTGCCTGTGAAATCAAATCACTGGTAATACAGCATGCTGAGGGGTAGGGGTAGGCCTAGAGGACGTGGACGCGGCCGAGGACGCGGAGGGCCAAGTCAGGGTGTGGGCACAGGCCGAGCTCCTGATCCCGGTGTGTCGCAGCCGACTGCTGCGCGATTAGGAGAGAGGCACGTTTCTGGCGTCCCCACATTCATCGCCCAATTAATGGGTCCACGCGGGAGACGGTTATTAGAAAATGAGCAGTGTGAGCAGGTCCTGTCCTGGATGGCAGAAAGTGCTTCGAGCAACCTATCGTCAACACGCAGTTCTGCGCCGTCCACTGCTGCAAATCCGAATCCTCTGTCTGCTGCTCCTCCTTCCTCCCAGCCTCCTCACTCCACTACAATGACACCTGCTCAGGAGCGGGAACACTCCCAGGAACTGTTCTCGGGCCCCTGCTTAGATTGGGCAGCAGCAGTTCCTCTCCCACCAGAGGAGTTTATCGTCACTGATGCCCAACCATTCAAAAGTTCCCGGGGTCCGGGGGAAGAGGCTGGGGACTTCCGCCAACTGTCTCAACAACTTTCTGTGGGTGAGGAGGACGATGACGATCAGACACAGTTGTCTTGCAGTGAGGTAGTAGTAAGGGCAGTAAGTCCGAGGGAGCAGCGCACAGAGGATTCGGAGGAAGAGCAGCAGGACGATGAGGTGACTGACCCCACCTGGTGTGCAACGCTTACTCAGGAGGACAGGTCTTCAGAGGGGGAGTCAAGGGCATCAGCAGGGCAGGTTGCAAGAGGCAGTGCGGTGGCCAGGGGTAGAGGCAGGGCCAGACCGAATAATCCACCAACTGTTTCCCAAAGCGCCCCCTCGCGCCATGCCACCCTGCAGAGGCCGAGGTGTTCTAAGGTCTGGCAGTTTTTCACAGAGACGCCTGACGACTGACGAACAGTGGTGTGCAACCTTTGTCGCGCAAAGCTCAGCCGGGGAGCCAACACCAACAGCCTCACCACCACCACCATGCGCAGACATATGATGGCCAAGCACCCCACAAGGTGGGACGAAGGCCGTTCAGCGCCTCCGGTTTGCACCCCTGCCTCTCCCCCTGTGCCCCAACCTGCCACTGAGATGCAACCCCCCTCTCAGGACACAGGCACTACCGCCTCATGGCCTGCACCCACACCCTCATCTCCGCTGTCCTCGGCCCCATCCAGCAGTGTAGTTCAGCGCACCGTCCAGCCGTCGCTTGCGCAAGTGTTCGAGCGCAAGCGCAAGTACGCCGCCACGCACCCGCACGCTCAAACGTTAACCGTCCGCATAGCAAAATTCATCAGCCTTGAGATGCTGCCGTATAGGGTTGTGGAAACTGAGTCCTTCAAAAGTATCATGGAGGCGGCGGCCCCGCGCTACTCAGTTCCCAGTCGCCACTACTTTTCCCGATGTGCCGTCCCAGCCCTGCACGACCACGTATCCCGCAACATTGTACGCGCCCTCACCAACGCGGTTACTGCCAAGGTCCACTTAACAACGGACACGTGGACAAGCACAGGCGGGCAGGGCCACTACATCTCCCTGACGGCACATTGGGTGAATTTAGTGGAGGCTGGGACAGAGTCAGAGCCTGGGACCGCTCACGTCCTACCCACCCCCAGAATTGCGGGCCCCAGCTCGGTGGTGGTATCTGCGGAGGTGTATGCTTCCTCCACTAAAGCACCCTCCTCCTCCTCCTCCTCCTCCTCCTCTGTCTCGCAATCAAGATGTGTTAGCAGCAGCATGTCGCCAGCAGTCGGTGTCGCGCGGTGTGGCAGCACAGCGGTGGGCAAGCGTCAGCAGGCCGTGCTGAAACTACTCAGCTTAGGCGATAAGAGGCACACGGCCCACGAACTGCTGCAGGGTCTGACACAGCAGACCGACCGCTGGCTTGCGCCGCTGAGCCTCCAACCGGGCATGGTCGTGTGTGACAACGGCCGTAACCTGGTGGCGGCTCTGCAGCTCGGCAGCCTCACGCACGTGCCATGCCTGGCCCACGTCTTTAATTTGGTGGTTCAGCGCTTTCTGAAAAGCTACCCACGCTTGTCAGACCTGCTCGTAAAGGCGCGCCGGCTCTGCGCACATTTCCGCAAGTCCCACACGGACGCTGCCACCCTGCGCACCCTGCAACATCACTTTAAGCTGCCAGTGCACCGACTGCTGTGCGACGTGCCCACACGGTGGAACTCTACGCTCCACATGTTGGCCAGGCTCTATGAACAGCGTAGAGCTATAGTCGAATACCAACTCCAACATGGGCGGCGCAGTGGGAGTCAGCCTCCTCAATTCCTTTCAGAAGAGTGGGCCTGGTTGGCAGACATCTGCCATGTCCTTGGAAATTTTGAGGAGTCTACCCAGGTGGTGAGCGGCGATGCTACAATCATTAGCGTCACCATTCCTCTGCTATGCATCTGGAGAAATTCCCTGCAAACCATAAAGGCAGCTGCTTTGCGCTCGGAAACGGGGGCGGGGGAAGACAGTATGCCGCTGGATAGTCAGGGCACCCTCCTGTCTATTTCTCAGCGCGTACAGGAGGAGGAGGAGGAGCATGAGGAGGATGAGGAGGAGGGGGAAGAGACAGCTTGGCCCGCTGCTGACGGTACACCGGCTGATTGCCTGTCATCCTTTCAGCGTGTATGGCCTGAGGAGGAGGAGGAGGAGGAGGATCCTGAAAGTGATCTTCCTAGTGAAGACAGCCATGTGTTGCGTACTGGTACCCTGGCACACATGGCTGACTTCATGTTAGGATGCCTTTCTCGTGACCCTCGCGTTGCATGCATTCTGGCCACAACGGATTACTGGGTGTACACACTGCTCGACCCACGCTATAAGGAGAACCTGCCCACTCTCATTCCCGAAGAGGAAAGGGGTTCGAGAGTGTTGCTATACCACAGGACCCTTGCGGACAAGCTGATGGTAAAATTCCCATCCGACAGCGCTAGTGGCAGAAGGCGCAGTACCGAGGGCAAGGTAGCAGGGGAGGTGCGGAGATCGAGCAGCATGTACATCCCAGGCAGTGCAACAGTCTTTAAGGGCCTGGCCAGCTTTATGGCTCCCCACCAAGACTGTGTCACCGCTCCCCAGTCAAGGCTGAGTCGGCGGGAGCACTGTAAAAGGATGGTGAGGGAGTACGTAGCCGATCGCACGACCATCCTCGGTGACGCCTCTGCCCCCTACAACTACTGGGTGTCGAAGCTGGACATGTGGCCTGAACTAGCGCTGTATGCCCTGGAGGTGCTTGCTTGTCCTGCGGCTAGCGTCTTGTCAGAGAGGGTGTTTAGTGCGGCTGGGGGAATCATCACAGATAAGCGTAGCCGCTTGTCAACCGACAGTGCCGACAGGCTAACACTCATCAAGATGAACAAAGGCTGGATTTCCCCAGACTTCTGTTCTCCACCAGCGGACAGCAGCGATACGTAAGCAATACGTAGGCTGCACCCGCGGATGGAAGCTACGTTCTCTCTCACCATCCAAAACGGGGACATTTCTGCTTCATCAATCTGTGTCTAATATTCCTCCTCCTCCTCCTGCTCCTCCTCCTGAAACCTCACGTAATCACGCTGAACGGGCAATTTTTCTTAGGGCCACAAGGCTCACTCAAATAATTTTTCTGAACAATTTTTATAAGTTTCAATGCGCTTAAAAGCGTTGGAACTTTAACTTGAACCAATTTTTCGTTACACTGGGCTGCCTCCAGGCCTAGTTACCACTTAAGCCACATTAACCAAAGCGATTCACTTGCCATCTTGGTTGGGCATGGCCAATTTTTACTGAGGTACATTAGTACTGTTGGTACACCAATTTTTTGGGGCCCTCACCTACAGTGTAATCATAGCAATTTGTATGTTCTTTGCCTGCACTCATGGTACAGAAAGGTGTGTGGGGTTGGCCTACACTTTAGCTACATAAATGTAACTTGTGCCTTGGCTATACTGCAGCTACTGAAATGGAACTAAGACTGCGCTCCCGCTATACTGCTGCTTCGGAATTGTTACTGGGGCCTGTCTTGAGTGCTACTATTGCTGACATGGAACGAAGACTGCGCTCCCGCTATACTGCTGCTTCGGAATTGTTACTGGGGCCTGTCTGGAGTGCTACTATTGCTGACATGGAACGAAGACTGCGCTCCCGCTATACTGCTGCTTCGGAATTGTTACTGGGGCTGTCTTGAGTGCTACTATTGCTGACATGGAACGAAGACTGCGCTCCCGCTATACTGCTGCTTCGGAATTGTTACTGGGGCCTGTCTTGAGTGCTACTATTGCTGACATGGAACGAAGACTGCGCTCCTCCTATAATGCTGCTACTGATATGTTAGTGGGGCCTGTCCTAATGCTACGGCTGAAATGTTACGAATTCTGGGCTCTGCCTATACCGCTGCTAATAGTATGTCTCTGGGGTGTGGAAACGGAGGCTTCCCAAAGACATGATGGCGGCGAGGCCATTTCCCACCAACGCGGTTACTGTTAAGGTGCATATAACCACGGACACGTGGAGAGGACACGTAGTGCCTCAAAAACATCCCCCTCCTCCTCCAACAGGGAAAACATTCTTGGCAAATGCCTTTGCATTGGTTCGTCTGGTGGCAGTCCAAGAATTTCACCTTTACCGACACAACAAGAGAGCCCCCACACCATCCCCCCGCCACGGCCCACTTAATCCTGGCCGCATTCCGAAAACCAACAAAATACAACCGTGCTACTAGGTCCGCAGTCACCACCACATTACCACCAACGCGGTTACTGTTAAGGTGCATATAACCAGTCTGACTGGGGCATGCAGACACCTTGACAGAATGAATAGTGTGTGGCACATAGGTTCCCCATTGCTATGCCCACGTGTGCAGCTGCTGATGGCGATGGCACAGGATTATATTTCTCATTGCTTCTGTACAGCATTGTGGGCTATCGCCCCGCCCCTTTTAAAGAGGGTCGCTGCCTAGCCGTGCCAACCCTCTGCAGTGTGTGCCTGCGGTTCCTCGTCATGGCAGACGCACTTCTAAATAGACATGAGTGTGGCGTGGCATGAGGGCAGCTGAAGGCTGCGCAGGGACACTTTGGTATGCGCTGTGGGGGGGGAGGGGGGGCGGTTGGGCAGCATGTAACCCAGGAGAAGTGGCAGCGGAGTGTCATCCAGGCAGTGATTGTGCTTTGTTGTAGCTAGTGTGGTGCTTAGCAAAGGTATGCCATGCTAATGAGGGCTTTTCAGAAGTAAAAGTTGTTGGGAGGGGGGGGGGGGCCCACTCTTGCCGGTATTGTGGCTTAATAGTGGGACCTGTGAACTTGAGATGCAGCCCAACATGTAGCCCCTCGCCTGCCCTATCCGTTGCTGTGTTGTTCCCATCACTTTCTTGAATTGCCCAGATTTTCACACATGAAAACCTTAGCGAGCATCGGCGAAATACAAAATGGTTCTGGTCGCCCATTGACTTCAATGGGGTTCGTTGTTCGAAAAGAACCCTCGAACATCGCGGGAAGTTCGTTCCGAATAACGAACACCCGAACATTTTGGTGTTCGCTCATCTCTAATGCTAATTCTTTTGTGCTCAGAATTGAATAATCAAATTAGGACCCATTAGCTTTTTCTATTTATGACATAATCAATGCTCGTGCCAAATTTCAAGTTTCTATAACATCGGGAAGTGAGAGAATTAGATTCCGTACGCAAAATTTGGACGCTAATTCTTTTGCGCTTAGAATTGAATAATCAAGTTGGGACCCATTAGCTTTTCCTAATTATGACACAATCAATGCCCGTGCCGAATTTCAAATTTCTATGACATTGGGAGGTGAGAGAATTAGATTCTGTACATAACTTTGGACGCTAATTCTTTTGTGCTTAGACTTGCGTAATCGAGTTAGGACCCATTAACGTTTCCTATTTATGACACAATCAATGCTTGTTTCAAATTTCTATGAAATCGGGAAATGAGAGAATTAGACTCCGTACATAAAATTTGGACGCTAATTCTTTTGCACTTAGAAATGAATAATCGAGTTGGGACCCATTAGCTTTTCCTATTTATGACATAATTTATGCTTGTGCCAAATTTCATGTTTCTACGACATTGGAAGTTAGAGAATTAGTGGCGAGTCAGTCAGTGAGTCAGTCAGGGCTTTTGTCTTTATATATATATTGTGAGGTACTGAGGGGCGTAGTGGTGGACGATCACTATGTCGCCCCTAGGTTCCGGTACCATGCATAAGGGGACTGGAGGAAGATCATGTCCCGCTCTCGGAGACGTAAGAAACCATCAGCGTAATGTGGTCTCCAGCAAGCAGTTGCTGGAGATCTGTTCTTTAAAAATATCTGGGTCTGTTTTTTTTTTGAATGGATGGCAGGTTGGTAGTGGGGCCATCCATTCCACCTCCTCCACTCCAGGGTGTGGGTGAGCTCAATCAGCCCAGGTGCTGAGGCTGAGCCAGATCAAGTTTGCACATAAATAGCAGGTGCACGGACACAGGGTAGCTAAGATGGCTGCTGGACCCTGGCAGCCTGTGTGACCGGCTGGAGTTAGAAACCCTGCTGTGTGCTGCACCTGCTAAGTGCGATCTGATCAGGCCGGGACAGCCTGATAGCTGGATTTTGGACTATTATTTGTTTGCCTGACGTTAAGGTTGGACTTTTATGTTGCTGTTATAAAAATAAACGCAGGTCATGCCTGCTTTTGGACTGCATCCGCTGGTGTTCCATTTCTGAATATCGCGAAATCCGCACGCTACCCAGCTATCCTCCCACATATAGTGTTTCGGATGCGGGCAACGAATTAACACCGGCATGAGACCGATAGCAGACAAGTACCGTAAGGGAAAGTTGAGAAAGAGAGAGTTCAAGCAGACCTCAGATCAGACGTGGTGACCCGCTGAATTTAAGCATATTACCAAGCGGAGGAAAAGAAACTAACCAGGATTCCCTCCGTAACGGCGAGTGAAGAGGGAAGAGCCCAGCACCGAATCCCCCCCCCCCCCCCCGGCGGGCGCGGGAAATTTGGCGTACGGGAGACGGGACCCACCCCAGCGTCGCTCAGGGACCCGAGTCCTTCTGATCGAGGCCCAGCCCGCAGGCGGTGTTAGGCCAGTTGCAGCCCCTGGCATGGCGGGACCCGGTTCTCCCGGGAGTTGGGTTGCTTGGGAATGCAGTCCAAAGGGGGTGGTAAACTCCATCTAAGGCTAAATACTGGCGTGACTGGGAGTGACAATACAGGTGCGTGCAGGCCGGGTACATGCTTGGAGGTACTCGGAGAGCCTACCACCGCAAATGCATGATTTGATACACCTTGTCTCCAAGTGGCTTCAGCCAGAGGACTTCACCCCTGCGCAAATGGTGGAGAGGGTCATGTTGGATATCTTCCACCGTTCCTTGCCGCCTGCGGTACAGTGTTGGGTGGGACAGGCTGGGCCGACTGACGCCAACCACCTCGTGAGCCAGGTGGAGAGGTATTGCGCCACGGAGGAGTTGTTACAAGCCTCTACGAGACAGGGCCGCGCCAGAGATGAAAAGGGTCCCCATCGAGATGGTAGGACTGTACCATATTCTGCTTCCACGGGGCCTGTGTGGAAGAAGGGACTGGGCTCAGGAGGCAAGCCAGCGGTTGGCCCACACCAGGGCGCTTGAGAGCGGGACCCCGGACGCCTACAATGCTGGTGGTGCCACGAATGGGGTCATGTCATGGCACACTGCCCCCTAGGCTCCGAGCCCATGGACTGCAGCTCCGGGCGGAGGGTCTCCCTATACGCACGCCCCTGCGCTAGCCGCCAAAACCCTTTCCGGGGATGAGCCGCAGGTGTGTTCGGTGAACATTGGGGACTTCCGTATGACCTGGACATGGCTGAGCCCGCAGTCGGGGTGACCATCGGTGACGATGACGATTGTCCTCTACCCGTACTGGCTGGTGACACGGAAAGCCCGGCAGACGTTCCTGCCTTGCCGGAACTTGAGGTGTCCCGGCTCGGCTGAAAGACCCAACGTTGATCAGGGCCCGTGAGGCCGTAACAAAAGTAAACCGGGTACCTCAAGCTCCAGGTGGGAGTGAAGTATACCCGTATATGGCTGTTAACAATGACATGTTGTACCAAGTGGATAAGGTGTGCGGGGAAGAACTGGAACAGCTAGTGGTACCCCAACCCTTTCACTGGATAGTCCACGACCTGGCTCATAAACATGTGCTTGGAGGTCATCTGGGGGCGGAAAAAACCCGCGAACGAGTGTTGCAACGGTTCTATTGGCCTGGGGTACATGAGGAGGTTAAGCGGTAATGCGCCTCATGCCCTATATGTCAATCAACGGCCCCTAAACCTCATTTCCGGAGTCCATTGGTGCCCTTACCCGTTATCGAGGTACCCTTTGACCGGATTGCCATGGATTTTGTCGGCCCAGTAGTGAAGTCCACTAGGGGACATCAGTATATACTGGTCATTCTAGACTATGCCACGCGGTACCCGGAGGCAATTCCCCTGAGAAACACCTCCTCCAAACTCATTGCCCGAGAGATGTTCTCCCGCACCGGTATTCCCAAAGAGATTCTTACCTATCAAGAAACTCCGTTTATGTCAAAAGTAATGAGAGAGATGTGCAAACTTCTAAAGATTAAACAACTGCGTACCTCAGTATATCACCCGCAAACTGACGGCCTGGTTGGGAGGTTTAATAAAACTTTGAAGAGTATGTTAAAAAGGGTGGTCAGCCAAGATGGGAAGGATTGGGATTGTTTGTTGCCAGCCTTGATGTTCGCAATACTTGAGGCTCCCCAATCCTCCACAGGTTTTCCTCCGTTTGAACTACTGTATGGTAGATACCCATGTGGTCTCCTCGACCTCGCCAAAGAAACTTGGGAAAGTGAACACACCCCCTACAAAAGTGTGGTAGAACATATTTCAGTAATGCAGGATAGGATAGCAGCTGTCATGCCCATTGTAAAGGAAAAATTTGGAACAGGCACAGGTGGCACGGAGTCGAGTCTATAACAGGTTGGCCAAAGTCAGAACCTTTTTCCTGGGAGATAGGGTGTTACTTTTGGTGCTCACAGTAGAGAGCAAGTTCTTAGCCAAATGGCAGGGGCCCTATGAGGTGCTAGAGCGCATAGGAGAAGTCAATTATAAAGTGTACCAACCTGGCAGGAGGAGGCCGGAGCAAGTATACCATGTGAATTTGCTCAAACCCTGGAAAGAACAAGAGTCTCTGGCAGCGGTAAATGCGCCGAGCAGCCAGGTTTTGGTGAAGTCCATGGACAAAGCTCCTGAAGTAGCTATCTCAGGGTCTCTATCTAAAGTACAGAAACAGGAGGCAAAGGAGTTGGTACTACGAAACACGGATGTGTTTTCGAAACTACCGGGGCGTACGTCAGTAATCAAACATGACATCGTCACAGAACCCTACATAAGGGTCCGGGTGAAACCCTACAGAATTCCTGAAGCACATAGACAGGCTATATCAGAGTCAGTAAAGAAGATGTTGGATCTTGGGGTCACTGAAGTGTCAAAAAGTGAATGGTCTTGTCCCATTGTACTGATTTCTAAGCCCAATGGCACCTTGAGGTTTTGCAACGACTTCAGGATGTTAAACGAAGTCTCTAAGTTTGACTCCTACCCGATGCCACGAGTAGATGAGCTAATAGAAAGGCTAGGACATGCTCGGTTCTTCTCTACCTTAGACCTGACTAAAGGGTATTGGCAGGTACCACTTACCGACGAGGCCAAAGAAAGGACTGCCTTTTCTACTCCCGAGGGACTCTTCCAGTATGTCTGCCTACCTTTTGGGCTACATGGGGCCCCAGCTACGTTCCAAAAAATGATGGATATCATCCGGAGACCGCACCGTCGGTATGCCTCCGCCTATCTGGATGACATTATATTTAGTAATGACTGGGAGAGTCACTTGGCAAAAGTACAGGGGGTAGTTGATTCCCTCAGGGATGCAGGCTTAACGGCAAACCCCAAGAAGTGAACGTTGGGAGTGGAAAAAGCACGTTAATTGGGGTACGTGATAGGAAGAGGAGTTATTATACCTCAAATTAATAAAGTAGAGGCCATCCAAAACTGGCCCCAACCATTGACCAAGAAACAGGTGAGAGCGTTTCTAGGGATTGTAGGCTACTACCACAGGTTCATCCCTAGCTTCGCCACCATAGCAGCGCCCTTGACAGAGCTAACAAAGGGAAGAAGTTCCACCATGATCAAGTGGAATGACGAGGCCGAGCAGGCATTTCGGAAGTTAAAGACAGCCCTGTGTAGAGAGCCGGTCTTAATTACTCCCGACTTCAGCAAAACATTCGTACTACAGACAGATGTGTCTGATGTAGATGTGGGGGCTGTACTTTCCCAAGGGGTTAGAGGCGAGGAGCACCCAGTCACCTATCTAAGTAGGAAACTTACCCCCGCAGAGAGAAATTATAGCATTGTGGAGCGAGAGTGTCTGGTGATAAAGTGGGCTTTAGAGTCCGCACGGTACTATCTGCTTGGATGACATTTCAGATTGATGACAGACCACTCCCCGCTCACCTGGATGAGTCAGGCCAAGGAGCGAAACGCTCGGGTGATAAGGTGGTTTCTTTCGTTATAAAACTTTAAATTTAATGTAGAGCACAGGGCTGGTAAGCTACAAGAAAAGGCCGATGCGTTGTCCCGAACCCACTGCTTGATTAGTAAAAGTGTCCGCCCCTACAGGTTCGAGCAGAGGGGGAGGGTATGTAAGGTACTGAGGGGCGTAGTGGTGGACGGTCACTACGTCACCCCTAGGTTCCGGTACTATGCATAAGGGGACTGGAGGAAGGTCATGTCCCGCTCTCGGAGACGTAAGAAACCAGGAGTGTAATGTGGTCTCCAGCAAGCAGTTGCTGGAGATCTGTTCTTTAAAAATATCTGGGCGTGTTTTTTTTTAGAATGGATGGCAGGTTGGTAGTGGGGCCATCCATTCCACCTCCTCCACTCCAGGGTGTGGGCGAGCTCAATCAGCCCAGGTGCTGAGGCTGAGCCAGATCAAGTGTGCACATAAATAACAGGTGCACCGCCACAGGGTAGCTAAGATGGCTGCTGGACCCTAGCAGCCTGTGTGACCGGCTGGAGTTAGAAACCCTGCTGTGCACTGTACCTGCTAAGTGCGACCTGATCAGGCTGGATTTTGTACTATTATTTGTTTGCCTGAAGTTAACGTTGGACTTTTATGTTGCTGTTATAAAAATAAACGCAGGTCACACTTGCTTTTGGACTGCATCCGCTGGTGTTCCGTCTCTGAATATCGCGAAACCCATACGCTACCGAGCTATCCTCCCACAATATATATATATTTATTTATTTTTTTTAATTGAAGATTTGTCAAACTTACACATCTCAATGCAATATTCAAGTATATGAACGTCAGAGAAATTACAAAGCATCATTCATAGATTCATACTTGATGCTGGTATGTTAATTCTATCATACACCACTGCATAGTCTCAAATCTGATTAAGTATGATTGATTTGTAGTATGCTTCTATATTGAGGACATCCCCGCCTCCATTTTTTTCTGTGCAGGGCTCTGAAAAAGTATAGTATTTTAGGAAGAATTTGAATTTTGTTTGTCATTACCTTTCTTAGCCAGGACATGCATATCTTAGAGCGGTGGTCTAATTCCATTTGCAGGGAGGTCAGCAGTGGTGGTTCTCTTTTTCTATATTCGTTATTGGATATGTGAAGGTTACCTCCAAATATGGTATGCCTTTTTCCTGCCAACAGAAAGGGAACTCTGCGTTTATAGTATGCTGAAGGTCTTTGGAGATATTTAAACACAAAATTAGGAATTCCCCACATTAAATTTATAAAATTATATTGTATTAAATTGGTCTAAGACTTTCATGGCTTTCCTCAGTGATGTAAGGGGGTTAGTAACTGACAGAATTTCATCATCTGCGAATATTCCTATCTTGTGTTGAGGTGACCCCATTGAGACTCCCCTTATCTCCATGTTCGATCCTATTTCCTCTGCTAATGGTTCAATGATAAGAACAAACAATAATGGGGACAGTGGGCATCCCTGTCTCGTTCCATTTGATATGTTAAAGCATTCAGACAATGTGCCGTCCACCAACACCCTTGCTGTAGGAAAAATACAGGGCCCAGATGGCACGGACCGCCCCCTTACTGAAGCCAAACTGCCTCAATGCACCCTATCAAAGCCTTTCTCTGCATCGAGAGCTAGCATTACAGTTGGTGTTTTCGAGGCTTCCACCGAGTGTATGAGGTTGAGGATCCTTCTTGTGCCATCTGAGGTCTGCCGGCCCCTGATGAAGCCTATTTGATCTTGGTGCACTATGTCGGGAAGCACTTTCAGAAGCCTATTCACCAATGACTTAGCATAAATTTTTAGATCAGTATTTAGCAAGGATATTGGTCTAAAGTTGGCAGGGATATTAGGTTCCTTCCCTGGTTTGGGTAGTGCCACTATTGTGGCCTGGAGCATCTCCTCTGGGAATTGCCCTCTTTCCATTACTGCTGTGAAAGCCCGGAGGATTATGGGGATAAGTTACCCGAAAAGAGTTTATAATATTCGGCTGAGAAGCCGTCAGGGCCTGGAGATTTTAGTTTTTTTTAAAGACTGTATTGTATTATTAATCTCAGATTGAGTTAGTTTTAGCATGGTAGCATGTACGTCTGACATTTTAGGGAGCTTGATATCCCTTTGCTATAGACACGTTATTAGGTTTTGTTACATGTGCCTCATCCTTTAAATGATGAAGTTTACATAATAAACTCGAAAAGCCTCTGCTATGTGCTTCGGATGTATCAGTTTTTTTTTCTTCCTCTGCCAGGTCTGCCCACACATATGGGACATTGATTTTTATGTTTCCTTTTTTCACTAGACCAGTCATCCAGCGGGAAGGCTTATTCAAGGAGGAGCATATCGATGCTCTTTGGGCATTTATTGCTTTATCATATTCATCTATCATGGCCTCTTTTAAATTATGTTGCAGCTTATAAAGTTCATTATGCTCATCTACTGAGGGGCATTGTTTTAATTCATCTTCCAATTTTTTTTATTTGAGAGAGCAAGTTATCAATCTTTGGGTCAGAAGCGGCGCTCCAATGGTGTATGGAAAGATGGAGGACAGAACTTATGTGGAAAGGCACTCACCGCAACTGATCCGGTCCTATGGTTAAGTGACCGGTCAGTTTGTTGGTCCAAAGTAGCCTTTCAAATCGAATATGGGGTGATATACGTTGACGGTCCTAGAACATCCCCTCAGGGAGAGCAGCAGCGAGCGACTCCAAAACAACCGTGTTGAGGAGGAAAGAAATGTGTATTCAAAAGTAGGAAAAAACTCACTTTATGCGCTCCGTCAAACCGTGTCAGAATAGAGGAATCTTACTTGTTGAGGGGTGCCTGGACTCCTGGCACCCCCAATATCCAAGGAAGCAGAAAAAACTCCAATGGAGCAGGCGTATTCTTCATAGGTCGGTTTATTTCATATAAAATGATTAAATTGGCGCTGCAACGCGTTTTTATTATATATTATTATATATATATCCTATTAACAATAGTAATAGAGTGTTATTAAGATGGGGATACTATATTACCTAGGATAATGTAATTATTATTTAGAGGTTGCATTGGATGTCTGTTTTCTCCTTCCCTTCCTCCTTTACCCCCAGTGTGTGTTTGCTATAAATAGAGACCACTTGCCAATTGTTTTTATGCTTGAAAAAGGCTTGACAGAAGCCAAAACGCGTTGCAGTGCCAATTTAATCATTTTATATGAAATAAACCGACCTATGAAGAATACGCCTGCTCCATTGGAGTTTTTTCTGCTTCCTTGGATATTGGGGGTGCCAGGAGTCCAGGCACCCCTCAACAAGTAAGATTCCTCTATTCTGACACGGTTTGACGGAGCGCATAAAGTGAGTTTTTTCCTACTTTTGAATACACAAGTTATCAATCTTAGTAGCCTTCTATCTTTTGTATTTCGCTCCTATTTTAATAAGAGAACCTCTCATAAAAGCCTTATGTGCCCTCCACAAAATCACTGGGTCGACCTCACTTGTGTCATTAAATTCAAAGTATTCATTAATTGCAGATTGTATTTCCACCTTATATTTAGGCATGCCCATTAAAAAGGTGTTGTTTCTCCATTGTTTATGTGGGCCCTGAATGTCACCAATGCATATTGTCGTCAGTAACGGAGTATGATCTGACAAGGTGGCTGTATTATTCTCAGCTCTTTTACCAAAGCAAGAGTTCCTCTGTGTACCAAGCATAGGTCAATTCTGAAAAACGATTTGTGCCTCGAGGAGTAGTACGTGTATTTTCTCGCCATAGCGTTAAGGCACCTAAATGTGTCAAATAGATTTTATTTTTGTAACCATGTGCCTAATTCCATTCTTCTTCTTATAGCCTGAACAGTTGTATCTATTCCATTATCAGGATCAGCATTAAAATCCTCACACATTATCAACACTCCACTTGTCAAACGCCTTACTATTTTCATGACTTTCTTGATGAAATGTATCCTTCTAACATTAGAGGCATATATATTGACTATTGTCACTTTTTTGTTTCTCAGAGATCCCGATATAATTATGTAGCGCCCTTAGGATCGCTCTCTTGCGTTTCTATAATAAATTTTGTATTTTAGTTGAATGCCACCATCACTCTTACATGTTTCCTAGGAACGCAAGCTGTTATTATCTGAGGGTATTTTTATTTGACATTCTTAGGCAGTCAGTACCAATACATAAGATGTCCACCCCACAGGCAATAGCTTCCTCTCATGGTGCATTTCTCTTAAAGGGGAATTAATGTCTATAAAGGCCATTGGCATTTATAGACATTAATGTTAGTCATTTCATCATCCAGAAATAACTCTTCATACATTGGGTCAGATGGTTTTGCATAATGACGCCTGTAAAGTAATAACAAAAACTACAAACATAACTCTTATCCTCCGGCACAGGATCATGTTTCAGGTTATGCATTCTATAACTGAACATAATTAGATCGCAATAATTTTGTACTAAACCTGCCGGGCTGAGAACATAGCCCTCGTGTGGGAGGTAAAAGAAAACCAGAAGTATAGAAACAAAAATAAAAACAGTACATTTAGAGCAAGCTGTCATTGCTTGCTGTTTCATAGGGGGAAGATAAGTTTGGCAATACAAAAAGGTGGACACTCCTAACACTGTGTAGAAAACATGTGTTTTGTTGTTCTTTGATGGTAAGATTTTAGTGGGGATGCCTGCGTTTCTCATAGTGGCTGTGGCCCTTGCAAATCCTCTCCTTGCCTCTAGTGTGGCACACGGAACTGATGTGAGGGAAGTAGCATTGGTAACCTCTGCAGTGTGGGCAGCAGTCTCTTACCTCCCCTCCCCTTCCTCCTCCTCCCCCCTTCTCCTCCTCCCCCCTCCTCCTCCTCCTCCTCCTCCTCCAATACACACTGAGAAACAGACCTGAGGGTGGTCTGGCTATCAAGCGACGTATTGTCATCCCCCATCTCCTGCTCTATCCACAATGCGTTGGCCTTAATGCTTATCAGCAATCTTCTCAGCACGCAAAGCAGCGGGATGGTTACGCTGATAATGGCCGCAACTCCGCTCACCATCTGCGTTGACTCCTCAAATTTTCCTAACACCTGACAGATGTCAGACATCCATGCGCACTCCTCTGTGAAGAAGTGCGGAGGCTGACTACCACTCCGACGGGCATGCTGCAGCTGGTATTCGACAATGGCTCTATGTTGCTCGTAAACTCTGGCCAACATGTGCAGTGTTGAATTCCAGCACGTGGGCATGTCGCACAACAGTCAGTGAACTGGCCGCTGGAAGCACTGTTGCAGTGTCCTGAGGGTGGCACCTTGCTGAGCAGTTCAGACAAATTGGAGTAGTTTTTAAGAAAGCGCTGAACCACCAGATTGAACACGTGGGCCAGGCATGGCACGTGTGTTAGTCTGCCAAGCTGCAGAGCCGCCACCAGGTTATGCCCATTGTCACACACAACCATGCCCGGTTGAAGGTTAAATGGCGAAAGCCACAGATCTGTCTGTTCTGTCAAACCCTGTAACAGCTCTTGGACAGTGTGCCTCTTGTCACCTAAGCTCAGGAGTTTCAACAAGGCTTGTTAACGCTTCACCATGGCAGTGCTGCAGCGCCTAGAGCTACCAACTGAAGGCGACGTGCTCACAGATGGTAATTGAGAGGTGGAGGAGTTGGGGGGGGTTGGAGGAGGTGGCATAATAAGCCGATGAAACCATGACCAAGGTAGAACCCGCAATCCACTGTGTGGGTAGCACGTGAGCGGACTCAGGGTCAGACTCTGTCCCAGCCTCCACCAGGTTAACTCATTGTGCCGTCAAGGAGATGTAGTGTCCCTGCCCGCCAGCACTTGTCCACATGTTGGTGGTTATGTGGACCTTCCCAGTAACCGCGTTGGTGAGGGCACGGTTTATATTCCTAGACACGTGCTGGGGCTGGGGCAAAAAAAATAAATTAAACAGTGTATACTGTTGTTAGATAGCGTGGATTGACAGCACCCACATGGGTATGTAGCATACATTTTGAGCCTTCCCCCAAAGTTTTAAACAGTGTATACTGTTGTTAGATAGCGTGGATTGACAGCGCCCACACATAGGTACATAGCGTACACTTCGAGACCCCCCAAAAAGAAAAATGATAGGAGTTTTTTTAATTCCTATCTAGTCTGTGTACACCACTAGCAGTATACTGCATAAAACCGGTAACGGTATGCAGTATACAGCCGGGATGCTTGAGAATACTTTATGCGCACTACTGCTATCAGCGTGCCAAACTGCTGATGCACACAATGAGAGGAGTGTTAGACCTAGAAAGAACTGTTGGGTTCTTGGAACAAAGATCCCTACCTGACAGCAACCTCTAACCTACTCAGTCACTCTCCCTGATTAGCAGCAGCTCTGTCCCTGAACTAATCCAGCCAGTGTGCGAGGCGAGCATCAGGTGACCTGAGTTTTTATGCTCATAGGTCACCTGTTCTGGCCAGCCAGTCACTGCTATAGATGTGAACAGGGTTGGCATGTCGTAGCAGGAGGTGCCAAAGCCTTCCCTGCATGTTCATTGGCTAAAAAAAGGCGCAAAACATGTGAGGAGCAGAGGGTGAAATTTTCTCGAGCACCGCGTGGTGCTCAGCTCGAGTAACGAGTACATTGAGCAGGCTAATGCTCGGACGAGCATGCTCACTTCTCTCTACATATAATCCAATTCTTAAGTAATTACAATGGCTATTTTTATCATTATTGAAAGGCATGAATATCACAAAAAATATTATTAGTAATAGTTTATGTTAATTATGGTAATTTATTAATAGAATATTTAAGAAATATTACAACATTTCTTAATTCCCAAAATTGTTTTTCAGGTATTTTCAGCGAAGTTTTACTAATAGGAGGTAAAGTTACGTTAATTACAAATTCATATTTTCCCCTTTTTAGCATGAGACACTTTAGTTGGTACATTATATCTGACAGATGTATTATCACAGGCAAATTCAACCAAAATAGGTCTGTTATTTAGGTGTTACAAAGTGAGGTGGGTGGGGGGGAAGGGGGGGTCAAAAATTACAATGAGGACCAGTCTGGCACTGATTGACACAACCAAGCCCTAAACTATCTGGGATTGGTGATTGTCTACCCCTAATCTACATTCATCTTGGATTGATATCCCACTTTTGATCTCTAATGTTCTTTACCCTACGGAGAGGAAACACTTGGAGGGGTTGTCGCCACCCTTTATGACAAACTAGGGCTGAGTCAATGACTATACACCATGCATAGCATCAGTTCATATTGTGGAGGACCCACAAGGCAAATCTCATAGTGTAATGAAAGCACAGTAACTGCTAATTAAAAAGACTGCAGAAGCTCCTTGACATGTTTCCCCATATACCGGTGTCTGCAGAGGGTAGGGCTGAGGATAAAGTTTTATAATACTGCAACATAGTTTTAAATACAGTCCCTAACACTCAGCAACACAACCTCTGAAACCTTGACAACATTGTCTCAGCTTGCTGACCTTTGTGGAGCTAAGTACAATCTCTTTATCTACACAGCAATCTATTTGTATAATGACAGTCTCTTTACATGTATTCACAGACTTTTTATAATTATGAAGTCTCTTTATAAGCTCACAGGCTCTCTGTATGTTCTCTGGCTTTAGCTTCTCATGACTTGATCATTCCCTGCTTGTTATACCTAAACAGGCCTCACCTTTAGAATGATCACTTTGCAACAAATAATTTAAAAATTCAGCTCTGCAAAATATTTGTCATTTTGCATTAAAGCAGAACAGAAATGAACATGAATACATATAATACAGATGTAGTAAACATTCATACACTATTTGCGAATACAAAGTTAATGGAGAATGTACAGCGCGAATAGCGCAATATGAATGTTCATTATTGTGCCCTGTATATTCTCTCGGTGGTTGCTACATCTACATGTTATTGGAGAAAGTTGCATCTTCCTCAGATTCCAGTGGTCTGCAGTTCCCCCTTCCCAGCCTGCAGCCACTCTATCAGTGTTCATACGAATCCTCAATTACTGTAAATCCTTCTAGTGTAAACCCTAAATAGAGAACAAGGAAGAGCGGAACGTGAAGTCGCAGGAGGGGTGCGCAGCTGCAGATTTCCTCCCACATTATCTTTAAAGTGGCTTGTTGTGAGTGGGGAGGAGGAGGGGAAAACCTCTGATTGGCTCAGCTCTGACATCAGAGGTTATTCGTGTATGGTCCAAGCTCCTTCTACTTTATCAGTTACTACAGGAAAAGAAATTAAGACTTTTGTATCATGAGATCACATGACTTTGTTTTATATTGTAGGTTTAGAAGAATATGGTGATTATCATCATTTAAGAGAACTGGGATTGAAATCAGCATAATGTGAGTATATTGCATCTATCTATCTATCTATCTATTAGCTTTGTCATTTTAATATTGAGATCCCGTCTTTCATCACCTACATAAATATAACATTAATCACTGTCTCTGTACTGCAGGTTCTGTATTGCGACTTCCAAACTACAAGAACTACAACTACTCTGAGAAGTGTAATTCCTAGTCTAATCCGAGAGATCGGAGGAACATCATCACCAGAAATCAACAACACAGACACAAATTGGGTGGAGGGCACAAATATATATTCACTATAATAATGTTATAATTGATCTTCACTTTCCTGATAAATCAGTGATAACGACTGTCGTCACACAATGATGTAATCAGATCTTGGATGAGAATTAGAGATGAGCGAGCGTACTCGGAAAAGCACTACTCGCTCGAGTAATTGGCTTTATCCGAGTATCGCTGTGCTCGTCCCTGAAGATTCGGGTGCCGCTGCGGCTGACAGGTGAGTCGCAGCGCGGAGCAGGGGAGAGCGGGCGGGAGAGAGGGAGAGAAAGATCTCCCCTCCGTTCCTCCCTGCCCTCCCCTGCAGCTCCCCGCTCCGTGCCGGCACCCGAATCTTCAGGGACGAGCACAGCGATACTCGGATAAAGCCAATTACTCGAGCGAGTAGTGCTTTTCCGAGTACGCTCGCTCATCTCTAATGAGAATGCTTTTATTCTGCATGGCAATAAGTAATGTAATAATAGTAGCAATAGTATAACTGATGAAGAAAAATAATAATAAATTGTAGACTAGAATCAATTGTGTTCCTTGCGGTGTTTACTTTCCCCCCATCATGATGGAACTGTATGTACAGTCCTTGAATGAAAGATACACGTAAGACACTGAGATCACAGCTCCACTTTATTTGTTCATGAACAGCTTAGAACTTCATAGGGGTGCAGAGGTACAGGAGAAGTAAATCCCAGGTCCTGTTTACTGAGGGGCCCTTTTACCATCTCTGACACCAGTATTATAAATGACTCTTATTAGGTTAGAGCTCTGGTGCAGATTTTTCACTGGAGCCCAAGAGCTAATAAGATGTAATCTATTCAATGGAGGGAATTCATCATCAGGAGGAATTTTTTGATGACACTTTCTGCTCTTTTTTTCCTTTCTCCAATTTAAAGGGCAACACATTTCTTATCAATGCCACCCTATATTGATAAATGTGTCACATCTTTAAATATGCCTAGAGATGTGCAGTCCCTTTGTACGCCTCCAGCTACTGGAGTGAGATTGCAACAAATTTAACACATTTTTAAAAAGTTACATTTCATAAAATGTCTCAAGCAGCAAATCAGGCCAATTTTTAAGACACTTTTGAAAAGTGGAGTAAGAAATGGAAAATCTGGTTTTTTTGGGCAGTTTAAAGGGAACTTGTCACATCCCAACACCACTATTAACTGAGTTATGGTGCTGTTAGGGGAGCCGGCGATCTATTGATATTCACCTACTCTCCCGATGCCAAGCTGTTACCCAGTGAAGATTGCATGTGCCATGGAAATCTTGTTTCAGATTGCGGTGAATGCGCTCCATAGACATCACTCACCACCAAGCATAAAACATCACTCAGTTTTATAAATACAGATACATACTGGTTATATCTGTAATTTGGTACGGCAAGGTGCTTTGAACTTTGCTTGTAACTACATTTTCGAAACTCTGCTGCATGACATGAACCTCGCGGACTCAGTGGACTGTAACTGTGATAGTTATCTTAATTATTTTTTATTGTAACAATAATTTTTATTAAATTGTGACAAGGAAGTATTTATCAGGTACAACATAGTGTGATTGCTTTATAATTAAACAGTATACCAAATTAGGTAAATGACAATTCCATATATGTTGTTCTGAATTATAAAACCTCCTAGATTATGTATGAACTTCTTCATCCAAGAAATCACTAAATCAAAGATGATCTGGCCAGGGCGACCCTACTTAAAGATGAAGAGGAAGGGAGAGTAGTAGGGATCAAGGGAAGGGGGTGGGGGAACGGGGGTCCTATCTCGTTGGTCAGTGTCCAGAGAAGTACAGGGCTATGTGGTTGTGTTTATAAATGGTAATTTTATATAGTGTTTGGGGCACACTATTTTAGGAAGGGAGGGTGTAGTTTATCCATGGAGTAAAATTTTTTAGAAATCTGTCATGTCTATCTTCGACTATTGATGTTAATTTTTCATTAATTAAATACCAATCCATTCTAAGTTTACTGCCGAGAAATCCAGTGAAGCCTGATTCCATGATTGGGCGATGATTTGTTTTGTAACTAGGATAAAAAAGAATATTAGTTTCCTGGAGGCTGAGGGGATGTTCTTAATACCCTTATTCAATAAAGCCTCCCAGGGATTCTTACGCATGTTGCAGTATGTTACTGTGTATATTAATGAGTAGACTGCTCCTGATCCAAAGTCTTTACCTCTGGGGCAGGACCACCAATGTGGAGTGTGTCACTTGGGGATGAACAACCACAAAAGCAGTTTGGAAAGTAGCCTGGCACTGCATGAGCCATTCGGGTGGGAGACAAGTACTAACGTAATAAAACTTTAAATGATGTTTCCAGCATTAGGATGTTACGGGCACTTCTATTGGTGGATTTCCAGATCCTGGACCAGTCTTCACCTGAGAGGGCACTATCTATATCATTTTCTATACCCCGATACATGTTATCTTTGCACGATATGATGAATGGACGAGTCTAGAGTATATCTGTGAGATAAGGCCCTTGGCCTGTGAGTACCTGAGGCAATATGATTCAAAAGGGGTTAAAGTCAAAGGGGATTTTGTATTTTTAAGGTAAGAGGATACAAAGTGTTTTAATTGTAGGTATCTGAATATTTCAGAGGACTGCAAATTATACTTTTTTTCTGAAGGATAGAAAATGAGTAGAGATGAGCGAGCACCAAAATGCTCGGGTGCTCGTTGCTGGAGTCGAACTTTCCGCGATGCTCGAGAGTTCATTTTGAGTAACGAACCCCATTGAAGTCAATGTGACTATTAATTTAAAAACCCCGTCAGACTGGGGTTTTTTAATTAATAGTCACAGGCAGCTACAACTCCCATATGGGAATTCCATGTGCACCCAAAGCATTGGTGGGTCCTAGGAAGCCACCGACGGTACATAAATAAATCCCATTGCAGTCCCCCGTATAGCTGAGGTAACGTCAGATAAAGTACAGGTGGGTTTCAGCCCACACTGCATGCCCCAGTCAGACGGGTTTTTTTTAGAAATAGGCACAGGCAGGTACAACTCCCTTATGGGAATTCCGTGTGCACCCACAACATGGGTGGCTCCCTGGAACCCACCGGCGGTAGATAAATAAATCCCATTGCATTGCCCTGCACAGCTGAGCTAATGTCAGATAAAATAATGGTGGGCTTCGGCCCACACTGCATGCCCCAGTCAGACAGGGGTTTTTTAATTAATAGTCACAGGCAGGTACAACTCCGCTCAGGGAAGTCTGTGTGGACCCACAGCATGGGTGGCTCCCTGGAACCCACCGACGGTACATAAATAAATCCCATTGCAGTCCCCCGGATAGCTGAGGTAACGTCAGATAAAGTACAGGTGGGCTTCGGCCCACACTGCATGCCCCAGTCAGACTGGGTTTTTTTATAAATAGACACAGGTAGGTACAACTCCGCAATGGGAATTCCGTGTGCACCCACAGCACGGGCGGCTCCCTGGAACCCACCGACGGTACATTACTGTATCCAAATACATGATGCGCATTGCTGACCCCAAGCGGGAGGAGGAGGTGGCATTACAAGGCCAAGACAGCATGACCAGGACCCACTATAGTCTTGGTGGGAACCATGTTAGTGGGCCCAGGTTCAGGCTGGGTTCCGGGCCTCCCCCGTGGATTTTGCCTCCATGGGCGAAATCAAACCTTCAGATACGAATAAGAGCCAATGGACAAAAGTAAAGCCACATAATAAAAGCGGAAGCGACAACAGCTATGTGGAAAAGCTAATATTTTCTGAGATGAGGGGCATTTGATAGCAATTAAAAGGATATTCTAGGAACCTAAAGTCGGCACTCCTCCTTATCTCAATCAGAAATATGGAAAGGCTTCATTCATATGTTTTCTGTTGACCATTGCAAAGTGTTAGCAATGCAAGTTTCTGGCAATACCACTCATCTTTGTCAGGAATTCCCAAAGATGATCACAAGTAAAGGACTCTTCAATCAGTGCAAAATCAGACAGGGAGTATGTGGCTCTCAGCAGGCCTGCTTCCACCAAGGATATGTGCCTGCTGCTACTCTGTCACCGCAATGGGAAAATGTAGTGCACCCATACTATGCACTGACTCCTGTAATATTACTGTTGCAAAGGTATAAGCTGACCCCACTAACAGTTATGTTGCAGAAGAAGTCTAGGGAGACCCTAGTAACATTTCGGTAGTAACACTATAGACAGACCCCTGTAACATTTCCGTTGCAGCAGTATAGGCATAGCCCAGTATTAGTAACATTTCATTTGCAGCATTATAGACAGACCCCAGTAACATTTCAGTAGCAGCAGCGCAGGCAGAGCCCAGTAACATTTCGGTAGAAACAGTATAGACAGACCCCACACCGACTGCTGGAGACGTGCTGCTGCTGACACGTCTTGATTGCGAGGTAGAGGTTGCATTGGAGGAGGAGGAGGAATGTTTAGTGGAGGTGGCATACACTGCCGCAGATACCCGCTCTGAGCTAGGGCCCGCAATTCTGGGGGTGGGTAGGACGTGAGCGGTCTCAGGCTCTGACTCAGTCCCAGCCTCCACTAAATTCACCCAATGTGCCAGCAGGGAGATATAGTGGCCCTGCCCGCCTGTGCTTGTCCACGTGTCCGTTGTTAAGTTGACCTTGCCAGTAACCGCGTTGGTGAGGGCACGTACAATGTTGCGGGAGATGTGGTCGTGCAGAGCTGGGACGGCACACCATGAAAAATAGTGGTGACTGGGGACCGAGTAGCGCGGGGCCACGCGCCGCTATCATGTTTTTGAAAACCTCCGTTTCCACAAGCCTGTACGGCAGCATCTCCAGGCTGATCAATTTGGCAATGTGCACGTTTAAAGCTTGAGCGTGCGGGTGTGTGGCGGCATATTTGCGCTTTCGCTCCAACGCTTCTGCTAGCGACAGCTGAACGCTGCGCTGAGAGACATAGCTGGATGGGCCGAGGACAGCGGAGGTGAGGGTGTGGGTGCAGGCCGGGAGGCGGTCGTACCTGGGTCCTGAGAGGGAGGTTGGATCTGAGTGGCAGGTTGGGGCACAGGGGGAGAGGCAGTGGTGCGACCTGGAGGCGGAGAACGGCCTTCGCCCCATGGCCTGCGCCCCATGGCCTGTGCATGCTGGTGGTGGTGAGGCTGGTAGTGGTGGCTCCGCGGCGGATCTTGGTGCGACACAAGTTGCACACTGCTGTTCGTCGGTCATCTGCGCTCTCACTGAAAAACATCCACACCTTTGAACACCTAGCCCTCTGCACGGAGGATTGCCGCGACGGGGTGGTTTGGGAAACAGTTGGGGGATTCTTCGCTCTGGGCCTGCCTCTCCCCCTGGCCACTCCACTGGATCTTCCAACCTGTCCTGCTGCTGCACTTGCCTCCCCCTCTGAAGCCCTGTACTCAGTAGGCTTAGCAAACAAGGTGGGGTCAATGAATTAATCGTCCAGCTGCTCTTCCTCCGAATCCTCTGGGTGCTCCTCCCTCGGTCTTACTGCCCTTACTACTACCTCACTGACAGACAACTGTATCTCATCATCATCATCATCATCCTCCTCACCCACAGAAAGCTCTTGAGACAGTTGCCGGAAGTCCTCAGCCTCATCACCCGGACCCTGGGAACTTTCCAAATGTTGGGCATCGGTCACGACAAACTCCTCAGGTGAGAGAGGAACCATTTTTTTTCCCAATCAAGGCAGGGACCCGAGAAAAGTTCCTGGGAGTCTGCCTGCTCATCTGAATGTGTCATTTTCATGGAGTGAGGAGGCTGGTAGGAAGGAGGAGCAGCAGCGAGAGGATTCAGAGTTGCAGCAGTGGACGGCGTAGAAGACTGGGTGGTGGATACAATTCTGGATGCATTTTCTGCCATCCACGACAGGACCTGCTCACACTGCTCTGTTTGTAATAAAGGTCTACCACGTGGACCCGTAATTGTGATATGAAGCTGGGGACCGCAGAAACTTGCCTCTCTCCTAATCCCGCAGCAGCCGGCTGTGATTCACCTGGACCAGGAACTCGTCCTGTGCCCATACCCTCACTTGGACCTCCGCATCCTCGCCCACGTCCACGTCCTCAAGCCCTTCCCCTATCCCTCAGTATGGTGGATTATGAATAGAGCAGACACAGAGCCTCATCACCCGGACTCTGGGAACTTTCCAAAGGTTGGGCATCGGTCACGACAAACTCCTCAGTTGAGAGAGGAACCAGTTTTTCCCACTCATGGCAGGGACACGAGAACAGTTCCTAGGAGTCTGTCTGCTCAGAATATGTTATTTTCATGGAGCGAGGAGGCTGGGAGGAAGGAGGAGCAGCAGCCAGAGGATTCAGAGTAGCAGTCCCTAAGCCGGGAGTAGTGGACTGCCTAGAAGACTGGGTGGTCGATACATTGCTAGATGTATTTTCTGCCATCCACGACAGGACCTGCTCACATTGCTCTGTTTGTAATAAAGGTCTACCACGTGGACCCATAAATTGAGATATGAAGCTTGGGACCCCAGAAACTTGCCTCTTTCCTAATACTGCAGCAGCCGGCTGTGATTCACCTGGACCAGGAACTCGGCCTGTGCCCACGCCCTCTCTTGGACATCTGCATCCATGTCCACATCCACGTCCTCGATCCTTACCCCTACCCCTTATCATGGCGGATTACGAATAGAGCAGGACCCAAATAAATTACCCCACTGTACAGCACTGACAACTGGGCCTTAATTCACCGCACACAGAGACTTGTAGATAGCGGAGGCTCTATGCTGTGACTAGAAAAATGTAACCCACTGTCTAGCGCTGATACCTAGGGGTAATTTACTGCTCGCAGAGACTTGTAGATTATAGAGGCTGTGTGGAGGGGGAGAAGACTATAAAGACAGTGGATAGTGCTGGTAACTGCGGCGATCTCAACCCCTCCAACGGAAATGGTATTGTGAGACACTCTGCACAGCAGCAGAGCTGAAATACTTTGCAGTGGCCCAGGTAATATACCGGAACTGTTTAGCAGTGAGACCGCTGTCTAATTCACTACAGACACAGAACGGTATTAATAAGTTAGGTTGCAGGAGGCCAGGAATTATTTGCATGCACTTTCACGGTCAGAGCGTTATTTTACTGCACACTCCAGCCAGACAAAAATATCACGAAAGGCTGCAAACAGGCCTAGCTGCGTAATACAAATATGCTAGGCAGCACTACAACTCCCAGAAGGCCCCAAGAAAAATGCACACGGTGAGATGTAGCCCGAAGAAGGAGATTTTGTTTTTTGCACTGAGGATACGGAGTGTATAGTATAAATAACAGCTTCCCGTGTAGAAATGGCTGTAGCCCAATGTTCTGCCTCAAATTCACTGCAGACACAGAACGGTATAAATAAGTTAGGTCGCAGGAGGCCAGGAATTATTTGCGTGCACTTTCACGGTCAGAGCGTTATTTTATTGCACACTCCAGCCAGACAAAAATATTACGAAAGGCTGCAAACAGGCCTAGCTGCGTAATACAAATATGGTAGGCAGCACTACAACTCCCAGCACGCCCCAAGAAAAATGCACACGGTGATACGTAGCCCTAAGGGCTCCCACCCACTGGTGATATTTTCTTTCTTGCGCTGTGAGAGCGCAAGAAAGAGGCCGGTATAGAACCGGCATATCGCAAGTGGTCTCAATGGGGCCAGCGACAGCAGCGCTAGCCCCATTGAAAGCATAGGGAGAATGTCGCGGACTTCTGCCACAGCTGTGGCACTGCTGCTGATCCCATTGAAAGCACTGCTTTCTGCCAAGCCCCGCAGAATGATTATCGGGGAAGGGCTTGAAATATAAGCCCTTCCCCGATAATCATCAATAAGTGGTAAGAAACTAAAAAAAATTATTACTCACCTCTCCTGCGCTCAGCCGCGTCCTCCTGCTGGCTCCACGACACTGCTATTAAGCTCTTTCAGCAGTCGGGGATTTAAAAATCCCCGCCTCCTGAAAGGGCTGTGCAGATTGGCTGAGGGCTCAGCCAATCACCCATAGCCCTTAGCTATTCATTCACGAATAGCTAAGATATAGCTATTCATGAATGAATAGCTAAGGGCTATGTCATGTGTCATTGGCTGAGTGCTCAGCCAATAGCTAAGCAATAGCTGCTATTGGCTGAGCCCTCAGCCAATCTGCACAGCCCTTTCAGGAGGCGGGGATTTTTAAATCCCCGACTGCTGAAAGAGCTTAAAGGGGTTCTGACATGAAAAAAAAAAAATTGTACTCACCTTGCCTGGCCTGGCCCGATCGCCAGGCATGTCCCCTCCAGCCGGCATCTTCTTCTGTGCCTTTAAAGCAGAGCAGGAGCGGTCAAAAAGACCGCTTCCTGCTCTGGTCCGTCCGTCAGGCACTTCCGAGGTGAACGGACGGACCGCACAGTGCTTGCTGTGGGCGGCCCGTCCGTCCTGCTGAACTCCGGAGTGCTGAGCATGCGCAGTGGAGACGCGGCCCGTCCTGACTCCTGTCAGAGGGCACCTCTCCACTGCGCATGCGCGCGATCCCGGAGCGGCGCGGCTGCTGGAGGAAGAAGACTGCCTGCCGGGAGGCATACTAGCACTTTCTGCTTAGGTTAAGCAGCGCTGCTGATTAGAGCCACCTGATTGGCTCTTCGGCACCACGTGACTGCACAGCGTGCACCAATCAGGTGGCTCTAGTCAGGCTGCTTAACCTAAGCAGAAAGTGCTAATATGCTGCCGGGAGATGACCCCCCGATGTCAACAACAACAGGAGAACAGGTAAGTATAAGATTTTTATGCTTTAGCAGCCATTAACCCATGGGTTCCCTGGGTCCATTAGGCAGACCAGGGAACAATGGCTGCTAAAGCATAAAAAAATTATTTGTGTCAGAACCCCTTTAATAGCAGTGCCTGGGAGCCAGCAGGAGGACGCGGCTGAGCGCAGGAGAGGTGAGTAATAATTTTTTAAATTTTTTTACACACTTTTGGCAGATTATCGGGGAAGGGCTTATATTTCAAGCCCTACCCCGATAATCATTCCGCAGGGCTTGGCAGAAAGCAGTGCTTTCAATGGGATTGGCAGCAGTGTCGATCCCATTGAAAGCAATGGGCTAGAATGCCAGGGACTTCTGCCACAGCTGTGACAGCTGTGACAGCTGGGGCAGAGGATTCCTTCATCCCCGCGGTCCCCTGTAACAGCTGTGGCAGAAGTCCACGGCATTCTCCATCTCTTTTCAATGGGGCTAGCGCTGCTGCCGCTGGCCCCATTGAAAAGACTGGCGATATGTCGGCGTGATGCTGATATCCCGGTGTCATGCCGATCTTTTTCTCACACTGCGATGCGAGACTTTAACTTTAGTCTCGCATCGCAGTGGAGAAAATATCGCCTGTGGGTGGGGGCCCTAAGAAGGAGATTTTGTTTTTTTGCACTGAGGATACGGAGTGTATAGTGTAAATAACAGCTTTCCCTGTAGAAATGGCTGTGGCCCAATGCTCTGCATCTAATTCACTGCAGACACAGAACGGTATAAATAAGTTAGGTCGCAGCTGCAGGCTAGGAATTATTTGCGTGCACTTTCACGGTCAGAGCGGTATTTTACTGCACACTCCAGCCAGAAAAAAATATTACGAAAGGCTGCAAACAGGCCTAGCTGCGTAATACAAAAATGGCAGGCAGCACTACAACTCCCAGCAGGCACCAAGTAAAATGCACACGGTGAGATATAGCCCTAAGAAGGACCATTGGAGTTCTTGAAGACAGCACCTCTGCTAGCACTTTCCCTATATCAGCAGCAGCACTTTCCCTATACTCTGTATAATAGACTGCAGACTGAGAACACCATAGCTGTAATAGCCTGCACAGCCCGAGATGGAAAAAAAAAAATTGTGCAAAACTGCTCCCAGCCAGCCACAACAGTAATGCACACGGTCAGATGTATCCCTAAGAAGGACCGTTGGGGTTCTTGAGGACCCTACACTAACACTTTCCCTGAATGAGCAGCAGCACTTTCCCTAATCTCTGCCAGCGTGTGTCTGAGGCGAGCCGCGGGCGGGACAACTTTAAATACTTGGCGGTCACTTGATCTCGCCAGCCACTCACTGCAGGGGGGTGGGATAGGGCTGGCACGTCACAGGAGGAAGTTGTAATGCCTTCCCTGCATGTCTATTGGCTAGAAAATGGCGCTAAACATGCGGGGAAGGAAATAGAATTGACTCGAGTGCCGCGTGGTGCTCGTCTCGAGTAATGAGCATCTCGAGTACCCTAATATTCGAACAAGCATCAAGCTCGGACAAGTGTGCTCGCTCATCTCTAATGCTGAGGTCCTAACTCCCACTTTAAGAGGCCTATGCTCTGGGATGAGGCTAGGTCCTCCAGGAATGATATACTGTGTATACAAGAAACTCACCTTAATAAAAAAGATACCCATAGATTAAGACATAAAAACTTCCCTCATATCTTCTCTTCCCCAGCGACACAGAAAAAAGTAGGAGTCTTTCTCCCTTGAAAGAGAGATCACAGACGAGGCATGCTGCTATGCCATTTTAATATGCTGTCTCAATAGCACACCCTTCACACTGTATGCACCCAATTCTAGGCAGTGTAAATTCCTAAAAAAAATACTGACCTTACTATTCAAACACAAAAAAGGGTCCCTGATCTTGATGGGCGACTTTAATGAAACCTTATGGCCAAATATGGACACCTCTGACAATGACGCCACTGATAAGCGCTCAACCCTGGCCTCCCTATTCAATAAATATGACCTTTACGACATTTGGCGCCTTCAGCATCCAACAGATTGGGGTTTTACCTTTTTCTCACATCCCCATAAAAACGCAGTAGAATAGACTTTGCAGTAGTGGAGAAGGGCTTGATTCAGAATGTTGTGCTTCATCAGTAGGCATTATCTCCTGGTCGGATCACATACCTATTACAATCTTGATTCAAGAAAAATGTAACCACAAACCCTCTGGAGTGTGGCGCCTCAACAATACGCCCCTCAAACTTCCCAAACTCTCTCACATTATATAGATGATAATGACAATGGGGCAGCCTGTGACTCTACACTTTGATGCGCACACAAAGCAGTAATGAGGGGCTACTTTTTGCAACAGTCATCATATGATAAAAAAATGGAAGGGACTGCTGCTGTCATCGCTGCAATTATGGTTGAGCTCCCTCCACAGACTAAATAAAGCAACATACACTTCAGAACGAGCCAAATAAATTTCGGCCATACACCAGCAAATTCATGAATCACAAGTATTCAACCATGAACTAGCCCTTAAAAAATTAAAGATGCTAAACTACTGGCAAGGGAACAAACCTGAAGCCCTTTTGGCAAAGCAAGCCAAGGCCTGCTCCGCTAAACTCCATATCCCCTTTATCCTGGGCTCTCAAAATACTAAACTATTTGACCCCCAGGCAATTGTAGATACCCTCACTAAACACTACCAGGCACTCTACAACTTTACAGATGATGCTCACACAATACAGCCTTCAGTGACCAATATCTTTGGATTTTTGAATTCGGTAGATCTTCCCAAACGTTTGGCACCAGACCTTAACTTATTATCCCAAATGCTTAAAGCTCTTGTGGTCACACTGCCCAAGCCTGGTAAACCTCCAGATCGTCCATCTAACTTCTGCCCTATTTCCCTACTTAATGTAAATATCAAAATCTACGCCAAAATACTCACCACACAACTATCCGAATCCTTGCCCAACCTCATCAACACAGATCAAGTAAGGTTCATTAAAGGCTGACAAACATTAGATGGGGCACGACTAGAGATGAGCGAGCACCAAAATGCTCGGGTGCTCGTTGCTCGAGTGGAACTTTCCGCGATGGTCGAGGGTTCGTTTCAAGTAACGAACCCTATTGAAGTCAATGGGCGACTCGAGCATTTTTGTATATGACCGATGCTCCGCTTAGGTTTTCACTTGTGAAAATCTGGAAAATATACAAAAGTCATGGAAATGCCACAGAAACGGATAGGGCAGGGCAGTGGCAGCATGCAGGGCTGCGTCTCAGGCTCCCAGGTCTCACTATTAAGCCACAATAATGGCAAGAGTGAGCCCCCCTAACAATTTTTACTTCGGACAAACCCTCATTAGCAAGGCACACCTTAGCTAAGCACCACGCTACCTCCAACCAAGCACAATCACTGCCTGCGGGACACACTGCTGCCTCTTCTTCTTGGTTACATGCTGCCCAACCCCCCGCATGACCCTGCGTCCACAGCGCACACAAAAATGTCCCTGCGCAGCCTTCATCTGCCCTCATGCCACACGCTCGCTTCATAGCCACACCACCCTCATGTCTATTTATAAGTGCGTCTGCCATGAGGAGGAACCGCAGGCACACACTGCAGAGGGTTGGCAGGGCCAGGTAGCGACCCTCTTTAAAAAGGGGGGGGGGGGGGGGGGGCGACAGCCCAAAATGCAGTTTAGAATCAATGAGAAATTGACGTTCGATCTTCATTCCAATGAAGTGCCAACCTCCGTCAGGAGCTGCAAATGTGGGCATGAGTTACATAGCTATGGGGAATCTATGTGCCCAAACAGTATTCATTCTGTCTACGTGTCGGATAGCTCAATATACACCAAAAGGGGAAACCCATCTGCACTCTGCCCCCCTACCCAAGTCAGTCAGTGTCTTTGTGCCAGACAGGTCAAACACCGCGATGGGAAGTCTGTGTGCATCCACAGCATAGGTGGGTCCTAGGCAACCCAAGACATGAACAATAAAGAAATCAGAGTGGCCAAACATGGCAGACTTACACTGCGCCGAGGAAGTAAGTCTCGGCCAACAGCTTTAGCAATTGTAGGCATGAAGCGGACTTCGATGCTCGTATACCTGTGAAGGTCTCATTAAATCAGTTACGTTTTCTTTCACCGCTCCAAAGACTGGATTAGCCAGGAAAAAGTTCCACAGGCCCAACCTGGCACAGTTGCAGTTCCCCCGGGACATAGGCCTCGGCCAACAGCTTCAGCAATCGTAGGCATGAATAAGATGTATAAGACGAAAAGTCGGGGGTCGTCTTATACGCCCTGCCGTCTTAAATGCCGGAAAATACGGTGTATCTTTCTTTGTGCTTGTTTGTTTTCTGACAGTTCCCATTCATATTTATGGTTTGCCCTTGTCCTTTTCTACATCTGTGTGCTCCTCTGTCTGCTGTCAGTTCCTATGTTTGCTATCACATCAGGGATAGTCAGACCTGAGGTTCCAGCACAGGGCCGCATTTATCAGGGCGATTGCCTTGCTTGTACATAGGCTTCTTTCCATCTGCTTTGCAGCCAAGGGTCAGTCTCTATTTTCCTGATAGCAATCCCTATTACCATAGGAGTCTGCTACCAACCACACTTCGACAGGTCTAGGTCTGGGTTGTTGGTCCAGTGGATTCACACTCCCATATCAGCAACAATTGCACCCTTTACACACAATTAAACACATAAAAATGCATGTATTGTTTAAATCCACATGCTGCTTTTATGGTGCATGCAGTTTCTTAAAGCGCATGTGTTTTTTGAATACTGTATGCAGGTTTTTTAATTTTTTATTTTTTTTTAAATTGTGGTTCAAAGATGCTTTCAAAAACATGAACTTAGCCTGAGAGGCTACAAGCAAATTTTCACAAAGTCCAGGAAATGCGTCAGGTTTGGAAAGCTTATGCCGACATGTATGTAAACTTGTTTTGCAGCTCTACGCATATTGATTTAGGTTTAGGTACAGGTACAGGTACGGCTACGGGTGTGGGTGGGAGGGGGGAGCCCTAGCTGAATTTTTGCACCCAGGCCCCTGAGCCTTTAGTTATGCCCCTGCCTTGATGCAAGAGTGTTAGTGAGCTTCTATAAATATGATGAAAAGTTATAGATGTTTGACACTTTCAGCTGGATACACGCTAGGGAATATTAAAGTGATCTCGGCTATCTCCAGTAGTTTTTATTTCATTTGAATGCTGCAATATATTCCTGGTAAGCCTATCAATGGGGTCAGAGCTGTGGTTCAGTGAGGGAAGCTGTATAATAGTGCAGTATTCCTGGAACACTAGAAGTATGGAGGCATGGGGCCTAATTGCCAAATGTAATAGCACTAACGGGAGAACCTAAGAGGCCAGGCAGCCCAGGAGATATTGTGGAGAACTAGACCCTGATGGTGATATGACGCAACAGAAATGTGATGGTTCATTTATTTATATATTTTTTTGGATTATCAAATGAATGATTTTGGTCCTGTAGACTTGGTGCAGGGTGTTGTGGTACCATATTGTACACCGAAAGCCAATCCTTTGCACTTCAGCTTTAGCACCCATCAGAAGCGTGCGCCAGGAGGCGCGCTGAACAGACAGGTGACATTGTTCAAAAACTTGTATCTGAAGAGGATTCATTGGTAGAAAACCGTCAGCAAAGCGAACGTGGAAGGAGAGAGCTACCTTTTATCTTCAACCGATCAGAGGCGACTGAAACCTGGCAGCAGGAACAGTGCCCACCAGATGACAATGCCAAGTCTTGTACCGGCAAGGTACAGGTGAAGCTCTACAAGATGGTGAAACCTCTGGTAACTCTGAACATTGCTTGAGAGAGTGGTGGTGGCAGTCCTGGGGTAGCTCTGTTGGTGTAAACTATGTGTACTGCATGTAGTCTGTAGCAGCCTGTGGTTGACAATGCTGCTGGTGTGTTTCATACATATAGTGTAGTTTTAGTCAGAAATCAGTACAAAATTCCTTGCATCTAGTAAATAGAGAATTTCCTGCAAGAAAAAAAAGGCAAGTCGGCAGTGAGACTATCAAGAGTGTTAGAAGTAGGCCCAGCCCCTTAAAGAAGGCTTTTTGCATGGCTTTTTTGTGCATGAGTCCAAGGGACTTGGCTATAAAGAGTTTAATAAGTTAATTTCAGCTATTTCCTATCTTGATTTTAGTTCAAAAGCAAAAAATTGTTAAGGAAATAAATGAGGGCAAAGTTGCAGGTCGTTTTGATACCTCCTTTACTCAATTTGTGGTTGTCCCCTTTAGGGGTGATACCGAAGGAGGAGTCTAATTCCTCTCGGTGATTTATCATTTATCTTACCCAAGGCAATTTTCTCTGAAAGTTGAGGTTGAACCTGAGTTGCTTATCAGGTTGTCTTCAATTCTTTGCTTTGCAGTTTAAAGATGGACTGTGCTTGGACATGGCTTCACCCATGGGTTTTTTTTTTTATTTACTTTGAGATTTTTGCTTCCTTCCTTGAAGTAGGAAGTTAGAAGAGGATTTTTTGTTAAATGCATTATTTGGATGACTTTTTATTTGTTGGTCCTCCTGATGAAGCTAATTGTAAGGAAGTTAAAACGTTTTTGTTCAATTATGAGCGTGAGAATGGCATACAAGTTTTCCTGAGGCACACTAAAACAGATAAAGTTAAACAAAGGGGTTTGGATCCGGATTTTTCAAAAGTTAACTTATGCCCGCTGCAGGCATTGAAGTGCTTCTTGGAAATTGAGGCAGTTGGAATATTTGTTTTGCCATGCGGGCGGCTCTTCGCTTTCACATTTTCAATTATTTTGAGCGTTTTTAAGAAATGCATGGGTACAATAGGCTGCAGTGGATTAAAAGTTACCTTGCATTCTTTTAGGATTGGGGCAGCTACAGAAGCAGCTAGGCTGGGTTTAAGCGAAGAACACATTAAGAAATTGAGGACATGGGAATCTAATCGTTTTAAGCTGTATGTCCGGCCAAATAACATTGCTTTGTGATTTTTGTCTTTTAGGTTATCAACGAACAGTTGTGTGGATCACTGACCACTCGTTTATTCGCTGGGCTCAGAAGAGAGCAGTAGAATGTTACTCTGATAATTTGGGATTAGATGTATTGGTTTTTGAGGTTTTTTGGTATGGAGTCAGAGGGATAAAATGGTTCTCACTGATGCCTTTGCTGATGTTAGAAAAGGCAGTCCTTCCTGAGCCAAGCATCCTTGTGATTCATTTGGGAAGGAATGACATTGGGAAATTAAAACATTCGACCGGTTATGCAAAATCAGAAGGGAATTGCGGAGGGTTAAAGCCATTTTTCCAGACACAATTTTAGTATTTTCTAAATTTGTACCCCGGTTAGTTTGGGTGATTCCAAAGTTTTATTTTTTGAATAAAATATGGAAAAAAAATTGAATAGAGCACTAGAAAAATGGTTACCCTGTTGCTCAGGGTTTTTTGGCTCGGACACTGAGCAGGAAGTGTTTTAGTTGGCCGTACAGAGCTGGATCGGGTGCATTTATCAGACGTTGGTTTGATATTTTCAATCTTGGATTGCAGAAGATTATTGAAAGGGCTGCGGTTGTGTTGTGGAGGGGCGGAGGGTGTGCCATAGCTATGTTATGATCTGGTGGGAATACCGCCCGCCTCCTGCAGGTGGGTATAAAGATGGATTAAAGATTGATTATTGGTGTAGACTTGAGTATGTAGGATTCAGGCTACGTGTTATATATGCTGGGTTTTTGAGTTAATAATAAGGTAACCCCATTTAAAATAAATGTTGCGGTCTTTCAAATCAATGCCGGCGTCTGTGTGTTTTTATTTCAGGTATGTGTTAAGATATTAATATAGAGCATAAGATTCCATAACATCTATTACCATTACAACTTGTATGAGTGTGACAGGTTTATGCTCTACTTTTGTGCAGCTTCTTTTAAGGCCTGGCTGACATGAGCATGTCAGTATAACTTATTATATGCACATTTTGCACGCAGAGTATGCTGTACCAATCTCCCAAAGGTGGCCATCACACGAATTGCGTGAAATGCGAAGGCAAAAAAAAAAAATCACAGCATGTTCTATCTTAGCACGTATTACACACACATAAAATACAAAGATAGTATATAGCAATAGGCAGCACACAGCCAGTACCCAATGTCATTATGTACTAACTGTGTGCTGCATGTGTATATCTCACAGCTTGCACACTGCGAGTTACGGCCGTGTGAGCCGGGCCTAAAAGTGTATTTACTTTTGTCTGGTATTTTAGCTCTTTATTACTAATAAAAGTTGAGCTTTTGTTTCACATTTTTTCAGTGATTTGCTAGAAATAAATAGGTAACATTTGCATGTAACTGGATGAAATCCCTTCTACTCGGGGATCTAGGTACCCCAAACTGACACTGTATCAGGCAGAGGGATATCACAATCCTTGCAGTAAAAGTGCTTTCATTTAAAGATTGTTTTTTTCCTCCCCAGAACCTGCTGAAAACACCTAAAAAAAGTCATTAATATAATAAATGTATACCAACAAGGAACAAATCTACATACAATAAGTGATGTAACACAAGTACAAATACCTTCAGAGCACTCCAGGATAGGTAAGTACACAACCAAGAACATATAGCACTCAGAGGAAAATTGTAAGGAAAGGAGACAGCCCTAGGGAATATCTGGCTAAACAAACAATTACCAAGAAAATTGCCAGAGGCAAGAGAATAGCTTAATGGTTATAGCCTCCCAAACACAAAATAATAAATTGTGTTTTTAATAACATATATACACTCCAAAAAGGACAAAGACACTTTAAAATAAAGGTGTAGGTGGCTGAACTAAAGGCCCATTTACACAGAGCGATGATCTTTCAAAAATCGCTCAAACGATAGTTTGAGTGATAGCTTTGAGCGATCATTTTGCATAAACTATCAGGTAGCTTATTAGTGTGCAAATGAAGCATTTAGCTCAATGTAGTTAATAGCCAGAGGGCTCTTATCTGCATTCAGCTCCTTTGTTCTACAGCGGGTTAAATATTTGAAACAATGCTATCAGCACTACCCGCAGAGAACTCAGAGTGCAGTCCTGATAAGACCGCATGGTGATTTTTAGGCTGGCATGAATTCAACGATCAACCTGCAGTGCACGATGGCCGTGATTTTTGAGCGATCTTCGCTCCGTGTAAATGGGCCTTTAGTGTATGTTAGCTAGGCAATCCTATTCACACAGCATGTTGTCCTCAAGGAAACACTATAACTTCAGTCAGCCAATATTGGGACGCACAGGGTGTTAGTTGATAGAGATGCTATAATAAGCAGCCACAATATGAGATTCAGTACATTGCTATGCTAATTAGGTCTTAATCACAGTTGTGAGATGGGCTGGAAATATCAGAGAGATCTCTGTATATTCATATAGCATATGAGCTGCTGTGCTAGTATGCTGCACTGCTGTGTTATCCAGTAAACTGCTATGCTGATTGTACATTGAACACAGGTGTCATAGCGATTAGCAATATCAGAGTGGTCTCTAGTATACAAAAAACTGGAAATGATCAGCAGCATAGACAAATGCTTGGAAAAACTGCATCAGTCTTGATGCTTCCTTATTGCTCCAAAACACATACAGCTCTGTGATCTTTTTTAAGCTGACAATAAGTGATGTCTACCCACAATAGATACAATAAAAGCACCTATGCCCACTAACACAATTAAAATAGTCTCTCCCACCTGCAGATGTGCCCACTTACATCGAGTAAGTGTCAGGTGTGGAGTTGAAGCAGCTCTGGCGGACCCATGCTGTATAGATCAGCTGGAGCCTTGCAATCCATTTCCAGTGACTGGCCCGGCATCCAAGATTTGCTACTGTGCATGCAGGGGAACCCGAGTGCTCGCAATGTTACCTGGTGCTCACCTCTATGGAATAATTCTGCACACATCTGAGAACTGATGGAGCATTGTTGTCCCCCTGAAAACATAACGCTACTGCACGTCTATAATCAAAAGAGCTACTCAGCTGACATATCACACAGGATCGGCTTAGATACAGCAGCTCAGCAGATGTATCACACAGGATCGGCTCAGCTAAAACAGCTCAGCAAACATATCACACAGGATCAGCTTAGATACGTCTGCTGAGACACTGTATCTAAGAATATTATGTGTGGTATGTCTGCTGAGCTGCTGTATCTAAGCAGATCCTGTGTGAGACGCCTACTCAGCTGACGTATCACACAGGATTTGCTTAGATACAGCGTCTCAGCAGACGAATCAAATAGGACCGGCTGAGATACTCCAGCTCAGCCAACATATCTAAGCAGATCATGGGTGATGTGTCTGCTGAGTTGTTGTATTCAAGCAGATCCTGTGTGGTACATTAGCTGAATAGATGTATCACACAGGATCTGCTTAAATACAGCAGCTCGGCAGACAGTATCACACATGATAGCTCCTCCAGCAGTAATAGTGACCCCCAATAGTTCCCCACCAGTAATAGTAACCACCAATACTTGCCCCAATGGTAACAGTGACTCTCAATAGTTGCCCAGTGGTAATAGTGACCCCCAACAGTTGCTCCAGCAGTAATAGTGCCTCCCAACAGTTGCTCCAGTACTAATAGTGACTCCCAATAATCTCCCCAGCAGAAATAGTGACTCCCCAATAGTCACCCCAGCATAAATAGTGACCCCCAATAGTTCCCCCAGCAGAAATAGTGACCTCCAATAGTTGCCCCAGCAGTAGGAGTGACTCCCAATAGTTGCACCAGCAGTAATAATGACCACCAATAGTTGCCCCAATGGTAACAGTGACTCCCAATAGTTGCCCAGTGGTAATAGTGACCCCCAATAGTTGCTCCAGCAGTAATAGTGCCCCCCAACAGTTGCTCCAGTAGTAATAGTGACTCCCAATAATCTCCCCAGCAGAAATAGTGTCTCCCCAATAGTCACCCCAGCATGAATAGTGACCCCCAATAGTTGCCCCAGCAGAAATAGTGACCTCCAATAGTTGCCGCCAGCAGAATTTGTTGTAACCAAAGACGGCGGAATGATAAGCATAGGGGAGGGGCACACATTCAGGTAAGTATATAACTTCTGTATGGCTTATTTACAAAGCACACATTATATTACAAAGTGTTTTGTAATGGCCATACAGAAGTGAATACATGTATTTGTCAGGACTGGACAACCCCTTTAAACAATACTAGAACAGGAGGAGTAAAAACTTAATTAGTCAACTGATAAGGGATGTGAACGTTTTATGGCCTCTAAATTGGTGTTAGTGGGTCACCAGGCTTGTGTGTTATCTCTGCTCCAGATTTCTCATATTCTCCACTAATGCAAGAAGCCCCCTCCGCGGTTCATTCAGTGTCAAAGATTGTTATAAACTTGTACTCCCAAATCCTTCTGTGAGATTGAAATTTGAAATTGACTTTAAATAAAGTATTCTATGTTGTGTCTGTGACTAGAAAAATGCTGAGCCCCAGGTAATTCTGTCTTTCTTTAATTGTGTGGCGATGAGGCCTCATCCTCTCTTTCAGTTTTTGTCCTGTAACATAGGATAGGAGGGTCAGAGAATATAATTTTCAGACGGTCATCCTTGTGTAGGGTATGATGGCATTTCTTTGCAGTTTTTCTTGGTATTTCTAGTTGTGAATTGTAGGTCACTACTAGAGGTACACAATCATTTTCTTCCTAGGTATTTACAAGATTACTTAGTTTCTCTTACTGGAAACTATCACATTTTGCTCTACAGGCTAACATGGTACCAAACGTTTTTCATTATACTGCCATCTGACAGGCAACCCATTAAGCTATGCCACAGGCATGGCTACATGGGCCATCTGCAAGAACAGCCCTAGGGCCTTTTAGAAGGCTGAACCCCATGATCCCATCGCAGGGGACAGTGCAGGACCCTGAACATTGGTTGAGGAATTGAATGCTGCTCTTAGAATTAAGTGTCACGGCTTATCGGAGCTGTTGTGGGCGGATGTAGGCTGTAAGAAATAGCCAGCACCCACATCGTTTATAGCAGTTAAACATATCAAAGTACTAATAACCACTTGTCCATCTTTCTGTGTGTGTGTCATGGGAGTTAAATGCAGAACCTGACAGGCCTTGTGAATGTCAGTTACTGGCTTTTAGCTACACCCCCTGATCACATGATGGTGACTTCATCACAGGTCCTTTATCCTTATGCATTGAATGAGGGATTATGGGCAGGTATATCCCGCACAAACCACTGCAGCCTTAGTTGCTATGGATATAGCAGTACTCAGTCTGGCAGTTTGTAGCTGGTTGTGAGACAGCTGCACACCTGTGTAGAGACTCCAATAAATGACACCTCACAAATATACACTGTAGGCAGTTAAAGGGTGAAGTTGTGGATAGAGTGTATCTCCTTCCCAGGCTCTTAGTCTTGACAGGGTGGCGGTCCAGTCCATAGCTTCAGCCTGCTTCTGAGAAAGCTCAGCTGTAGGCTCTGACCCCGTTACTGGGGCATAAAAGACTGCAGGTCTTTGGAGTCACTGTCTGACAAGCTGAGGAGGGAGTACAACTTTACAGTGTGGACCTGAGAAACCTCTGAGCACCCTGCATGGTGCATCTTTGCACATGTTATATTGAATGGACTTTTCTGTTGCTTTGCCTGGAGTGTACTTAAAAGAATAAAACTGAAGTAAGTTTTATGCACTTTCTAGTCCAGAGTGTTATTGCCGCCCCCACCCCCTGGAGAACTTTGTTATAACACATGCATAGCTCATCTGCTCACAGAACCTGTGATGATGTGACCATCATGTGATCAGTTACATAGCTTCTGAGCTGCATGTCTGCTGCCCGGTTTTATGTTACGTATGCGTTGATGGTTGAAAGAAACTTGGAGAATTAAGTGAAATGTTGGTAAAGTCTGCAGAGAAATTAGCGCTAGTACTGCTTTGAAGTGAGAGCGTGGTGTGCGCGTGACTGAAGCAGGGCGCTGGATATGCTCACGGTAAAGTCAAGTGGGGACATCCATAGTAACGAGTATCCTTGACAATCTCCTATGACCAGCATTGTCTAATGTTATGTCCAGTTCTAAGTGTTGTACTGGGCTTACGTTGGTATAAATGAGGGTGGATGGGGTCTAGTTAAAACAGGATTTCAGGTTAGATTGCTAGGACGCCACCCCATTATGCCATGTTCGCCTGCGGTCCTGGTTTTCCGCCTTAACGTTTATTAGCCAGTTGAAGAGAGGGTGAGATTGTCTCTAAGAGAGATGGGCATGAGGCAGTATAAGCCGCAGGAAGGCATTTTAGCATGTGATATAGTGGTGGCAAGGGAGGAAAAAGTTGAAGTAAGATAGTTGCAGTTACAAGATGGCGTTTGTTTCATTTGCTTTGAGTTAAACACAAAGGGAGGCCAGCCCTTAACCATCTGAGGGCACCACTCTGGGCTAGATGGTCGTGTTGTTATTGTGACCAATAGTAGTCAGTATACCTTGATACATGTCTACTATGTAGTATTCCTGGACCCGCCCACCACCATCGCCCAGTCAGGCCATGCCTTTGGAGGCCATTTCAGTGACAGCCATGGCCCAGTGACCATTTTAGCATCTGCTGTAAAAATACCTTTGGCTGCCACCCAGGCGTCATCTTAGCTTTGCAGCAGAAATGAGCTGGCTTCTCATTTCCCATCAATGTACCTTTTACCTGGCATACCAATTTTTGCACTGCAATGATGGGTGCCTTTTCTGAATTACATAGGAATATTCAAATCCCCTCCATCCCGGCTGCAAACACCTTTCCCCCAATTATCTGTCCTGAAGTCTGTGTTTAGCACCCCACTCAAGTAGTTTTGTCTAGCGCTGTGCTTAAATTGCCCACAAATGTAGTTGTTGCTGGAAAAATCTTTTCCACTCCGCAAGGGGGTAAGTGGAGGAGAAAGGGAATCCTTTCATAGTCTGTGTCCCCATATGACATGAAGCAAGTTCATGCAGGATCAGTTGACAACTATGTGACAATTAATGACCATACTGTTTGTCCTGTATGTTTTGATGTCCTAACACTGATCATTGCTGTATGTGTTGTCTTCTTCCCATAAGTGTCAGATAGCGCTGTGAGGATTGGTCACTATAAGTGACAGCAGTAGGAAAAAAAACTTCCAGAAAGAGAGAAAGGATCAATACGTGATAATATTTATATATCCAGAGCAAGCGTGTGATTGTGTCACCCATAGATATATAGGAAAAGATGTATGATACTAGATACAAAACAATCACAATCAAGCTGTGCTGCGGACAAACAGTGTGGGTTCCTTTTTCTATGATACTAGATAGATAGGAATAGATGATTAATGCTTGATCTGTGCAAACCCCTCGTCACCCCATCCCATCCAGAGTTTGCTTTCAGTGCCCTTCAGAATTTGCTTTGAGTGAGACAAGGAATGTGTATGCTTGCCAGGAGCTGTGGTGTGATAGATAAGCAGAGAGAAAAGTTTGTTACTGGACTTGCAGAATTTTACAGCTGTATTCCTTTTGCTTCACTGAATAGAAACTTGTAATGAATTCAGTGAATTATACTGTACTAAAATAGGAAAGCTAGGAATTTTAAGGTACATTCTTTCTGTTATTTGTGTAAATGTCAGTGCTGTGATTGGTTGGATAAGTGTATACTTGCTAAATGGGGTTACTGTTGTGGTTTCAGTGTGATAATGTCCAGTAGAAGAAATGAGTGTTCCTATTATGGGAAAATATTAGTGATACTATTGGTTGCTGTGGAATCTGTTGTTACAAACAGTTAAAATCAAATGTTGATGGTAGAGATTGAATACATTTGTATGCAAGATGAGGAGAGTTGTAGAACTAATGTAACTTTTTCTTTGTATGATGCTGTTGCAGCCATTTGCTACTGTCCCTCTGCTTTACATGTCTGCTTTTGTTCAGCACTGAGAGGGTTACCCAGCTTTCTTCTTTTGAGCTCACCTGAGGGGTTCATTAGTCATTACACCCCTATTTAAGCTGAACTGATGTACTTTAATAATGCCGTTCAACTGATGTTTGTTTATCACACACAGTCTTCTCTGTGGTGTTCCTGTTTCAGGCATATCTGTATGTCCTGGCATGCATCCTACTGCGTTCTGTGTGAACTGCCTCATGCTTCTGTGACTCTGTGGGTCTCCTGTAGGCTTTCCGCTGCCCGTTCCTTCTGGTCCTGAGTTTCACCCCTTCAGGGATAGTTAGACCCAAGGTCCCAGCGCAGGGCTGCTTTTATGAGGGTGGTCACTCTGCTTATAGGTAGGGGTCTGCCATTCTTCCTGCAGCCAAGGGTCAGTTCCCCTTTCGTCTATCTTAGGAGTCAGCTACCAACCACTCGGACTGTCCTCAGCTGGTCTGGTTGGTCCAGTGGATTCATAATTTCCTGAAATCTCTAACAGCAGTAAATCTTGTGTGTGAAGGATTATATGCTTCTTAATATTTAATATGAGAGAGACAGACTTGACTGCATGGATGGATGACAGTTACTGATCAATGTTCAAGCTGTGATGAATGTAAAATGTGTGATGCAGATATTGACTGGGGATAATAATAAAAAGAAAAATCCTGTCACCCTATGCATAAGACTTTAATGACAGCTCAGAGTAGGATGTCAATTTCAGACGAATTTTTGTTTTTTTTTCTTTGAATATTTTAGTGTCAGTCTTCACTGAAACTGTAATTTTATTCATTCAGAATAAGCAGTAAGAAACAGTGCCTCCCATAACATTCCCCTACAGACTGGCTAGCAATGCCCCCCTAGCATATTACTCAACATGCCTTAAATCTGTTGCTTATGTTGTGCCCTCTTGTGTTAGAAATGCTAACTGCAGCTGAAAAAAGCACCAAGATAGCTTTTTACATGACAGTATTTAGAACAGTGTCAAAGGTTTTTCGCTCAGACTTTGTTTCATACAATATGTATGTGTGGTAGCATATAAGTGCAATCAGTTATTCAAAAAAAAGTAAAGAACTTTATTGATCCATGTAGCCAATTCAGGCAATGGTTCGGCCACACATCGACTTTTATCAAGCCTAAAAACGATAATAGCATCGTAGTTAAAAGACTATACACAGACAATGAAATATCTCATTGTATGACTATTAAAAACACATCCAAGAAAACATCATATAAACATAACAAATACATGCTTTCAACAGGTAAAATACATACCATCTGACCAGGCAAAGAGTCCATGCTGAAAATGGCCCACATTCACATCTCTTCCTATATATAGGGTGTGGAGCTCCCGCCCCATCCTAGACCCCACCCATTGTTAGGTATAGGCAAAAATGAGTGGATCCATCTGCTGTCAATCTTAGTGGAATGGCCCCTGGTCATATCCTCTCATGCTATCAAATTGGTAAATAGGGCTTTCTCATCCTGTGTCAATGTGAAGACCAGAACCGGAACTAATAGATCATGGCCCTCCCTATAGTACACCTCGCTTCCTCGCCACGTAGCCCTCGTCACCTGATGACCCGTCGTGACATGATCCATATCTTCGCGTGTGACTGTCACATATTCACACCGTGTATGCAGCGCCCTATAGATTGCTATCAACTGAGATGCCGTATTCAATAGAGTCCATGCGTCACAGCATCACGTGACTCGCGTCATCATATGACGCAATGTCACGTACCCTGGATCGTAGCACGTGACCAAACATCACTCATATGCACTTCCCATTGTAATCAGTGAGTGCTGTGGGCTTCTAGTATTTTGGTTAATTTGTTTCATAGAATGTCACTTTTACCTACAGTGCACCCTGCTCATGCCACTCAACGTGTCAGCGTTGAAACGCCCCCAGTCCAGCTACCTTGCTATATTGGGAAAAGGAGGGAAGGGGGAATAAGCACCTGATAGGTTTTTTTCCCTCTCAGCTTGATACACATGACTTTGCACTAGCTAATGGCCCAGGAGACAGGGGATTCAGTCATGTTGATCAGTCATTAGATTACCCTTATTTTGCACTCTTTGTGGATGAATCGAGGTATAGTGAAGAAGGCAGGTTCTATACAGGTTCATGTACATTTATGTTCTGCTCTCCTTACATGAGGAATTAAGGGTGGACTACTTCCCCCACAAACCACCGTGGCCTCAGTTGCTATGAATACAGCAGTACTCAGTCTTTGCAGTTTGTAGCTGGTCGTGAGACAGCTGCACACCTGAGTGCAGACTCCAATAAATGACACCACACAAATGTAAAAATACATAGCTGGCGGTGTATATTGACCAACAACATTGAAGCACAGTCCTTCCCCACTATCTTTACATCTCCTGAACGTGATATCATGTCATCTCAAGTGCTAATGCCACCAATACAAGTCCGACCTACATCTAATCGTCAATCGTTGTCCAGTGTTGAAACAAACCATTGCTGTCATGCAAATATGGTACCACAGTGGGTTCAACACAGCTGAGAAGCTAATGCAGCTTACATGGCACAGCAACAAGCCATCATGTCACCTCAGCCACCAGCTGAAGTTTGCACATCTCATGCAGCAGCTATGTGAAAGCTATGAGCGAACATGTCTCCTCAGTGAGCAGCTGAAGTTCATAAATCCTATGCAGCTCATATGCGAAAGCAATGTAGCAGAGCTGTGTGTGTGTGTGATGTGCATGTAGCAGAGTTGTGTGGCGCATTGCACCACAAAAAACACCTGTACTATAATTTCCTAATATTTACTAGCATAATTATATACAGGAGATACCCAAGTTACAGTGCTTTCACTTCTGCTTTGGGAATTCCCCTTTCCTGCTCAGTTTGGAGAGCAGAAAAGGGGGATCCCTGTGTTCAGACAGTTCAGTTTTTGGACAGAACCAAACAGCACTGGTTGGACATCATTGAATATAATGGAGTCCGTCTGCTTTCCGTCCATGTGCCTAGATTTTGGACTGAACAAAAAGTATTTTGAGCCAGATCTGTGAGTGAACCTCCAAGTGGAGGTTCTGATGCAAATATGAAACTGGGCTTACATCAGCATGATCAATATCACTGTATAGAGGAGGGCAGAACAAAGATGTAGTGATATGGACAGTGCCTCTAAGTGTATATACATCTCCCTCTATATTGTAATAATCCACAAAATAGAACATGCTGTGTTCTTTTTTGCGCTTGTATATTAGGCAATTTCTACTTGCAACAGTGAGCGGAACTGTGTATGAGTATTTGATTGCCTGTGAATTACCATGTATCGCACGCGCATACAGCACACACGTAATACACAGTAATCATATGCTCTTGTGAGCCTGTACTAAGGGGCAACAAACAAATGTCCTCGTAGTCTAGGAAATGAGTCATGTTTTGAAAGCTTACACCAAGGGGCTAGATGATGTGTGTAAATTTGTGTTGTGGTTGTAGGCAGCACAGTTTCGATATAGTTACAGGTTAAGGTGGGGGGACCTGAATTGAACTTTTGCACATGGGCCCCTGAGCCTTTCATTAGGTCCTTGTGTGCACAACAATGTTTAGAGTTTCCTTATAAAAGCAAGATTGACTTGTTCATCTCAGTATGGATTTTTAGACTTTCCTTCATTTCAACCCAAATTGCAGAGATAGTTCCCCAGCAAGGTCACAAAGGTATTAATCTTGGCAATTAGACATTCACAGCTATTAGGCAGGGGGTACAACAAACCTTGCAGTAAATGTGTTCTCACTTGGAAATTGATGTTCTTACTTTGTTCTAGAACATGCTAAAAGAATTTAGGAAAATACAATAATTATAAGTGTGTACTAAAAAGGAACACATTTCCATACAATACCTGGCTTCACAGGTATACAAATACCTTCAGAGCGCTCCAGGATAGGTAAGTACATAACCAAGGACAGAGCGCACTCAGAAGCAGAGCTGCATTATGTTCTGCCTAAATAATGCAGAACTGGAGATGAAGAGAGGTAAAGCTTTATTCCCAGTGCAGTCACATAAAGAAAGCTAATTCCCTGACTAAAAAGCATTTTTTTAGAATAAGGACATATACATCAAACAGAAGAGACCTCATCTTGTTATAATATAATGTAATGTAAATATTAATCTTCCCAGGAAACTCCCTATCCCTCTTTCAGACCTCCATCTGATGGATTTTAAAATGAAGTGAATAAAAAAAGGTAATAGTGCAAGTTTTTTTTGTTAGAGGGATGAAAGGTCACTTGGGTGTAAGTTAATATAATTGTTAGTATTTATTGAGATGGATAACATGGGATACTGATTATTGTAGGGTAACTGATATGAAATGCTGATATTTATTGAGAGAAATGTGATGACAATTGATGTCTATTGTACAACTACTGAGCAGTATGCGTAACTATACAGTTAGAGGGGTTGCTCTAAATTGTTGTCAGGTGCTTGATGCATGTGAATACCTAAGTGTGACAAAATACAAAACATACTGACATATACCACTATTGTGTATTGGTTAGTAACAACAATCACATAAGCTAGGTGTGATTAGCTATTTGGCCTTGGCCAATATTCTGCACTTCTCTTGAAGAGTATGTGTTCAGGGCTTACCGTTTATGGCAGACCATTATGCAGTGAAACACAATTGGCATGGCTACTACCATGTGATCTAGGACTGTAGACAACTTATCATCCAAGAGTGAGACATCCTATGTTTTTCTATTGTCTTATCATTTACGTTGTCCCACACATTGTACACGTTAATTAGGTAGCTCATTGTATTCCCCATAGAGGGGGATTCAAAAACAGAGTCACCCCATTATTTGTGACTTCCACAAATGCACATTTTGCGCATAAGGGGTAAGAATTAGAGATGAGCGAACGTGCTCGGCCACGCCCCTTTTTCGCCCGAATACCGCGAATTCCGAGTACTTCCGTACTCGGGCGAAAAAATTCGGGGGGCGCCGTGGCGGCACGGGGGGTAGCAGTGGGGAGTGGGGGGGGAGAGGGAGAGAGGGCTCCCTCTGTTCCCCGCTGCTACCCCCCGCACTGCCACGCCTCTCCCCGCCCCCCGGCGCGCCCCGAATCTTTGCGCGCGAGTACTGAAGTACTCGAAAATGGCGGTACTCGGGTGCGTAAGTACTCGTAACGAGTACGTTCGCTCATCTCTAGTAAGAATCCATTGTGACACGTTCCTCAGACAAGTGAGATGGCATTTTGAGCCCCAGTCTACCTATTAGCAATTAAGAACCAACCAGAGATCATCAAACCATGTTCTAACAATTATTGGGGCAGTTGTACTATAGTGCTCTTGTGATAACACAGGGGCATCAAGACTTTTATTAAATCATGATCTTATTTCCTACACAATAAGTGGTATACACACAAAAATAGGATAGAGGAGGATGCTATAGGAGCATGGGTTCATGTACAACAATGTTTCAATTTTTTTTTAATTTTTCAAATGCAACGACAAGTACTTTATGATATTTACCAAACTTATTGTCCCAATTATTTTCCAACATATTATTCAAGCCCAAACCGATGGTAATATCACCATAACAAGAAGAATATGCAAGTTTCTAGCGGGTATTTGATTCTTCTTTTTGGACAGAGCCTCACATACAGTCGTTGCCGTGGGCCCAATTGTCTTTTCCCTCCAATTTGACTGAAGTAGCAGTAGTCAACTGAATGTGGTACGATCAATCAAATCTTGGTTTGAAACTTTTTTCCCCATATGTCCTTTTGAAGACAACCCAGTCACCTGAAAACAAAACTCCTCTTAGGAAGTGAGATCCTCATGCTGAGACTGAAGATAGTATAGGTCTGTTACTAGTTCCCTATCAAACAAAACTTCATAGAGGCTCAACTGAGTTTTACTTCTACACATTACAGCATTACACATACATAATTACTTCATTTGACAATCTCTTAACCATAGTTTTGGCATTGACATTTTTATTTATTTTATCTTACAAGTAGAGATGAGCGAGCACCAAAATGCTCGGGTGCTCGTTACTCGGGACGAAATTTTCGCGATGCTCGAGGGCTCGTTTCGAGTAACGAACCCCATTGAAGTCAATGGGCGACTCGAGCATTTTTGTATATCGCCGATGCTCGCTAAGGTTTCCATTTGTGAAAATCGGGGCAATTCAAGAAAGTGATGGGAACGACACAGCAACGGATAGGGCAGGCGAGGGGCTACATGTTGGGCTGCATCTCAAGTTCCCAGGTCCCACTATTAAGCCACAATAGCGGCAAGAGTGCCCCCCCCCCCAACAACTTTTACTTCTGAAAAGCCCTCATTAGCAATGCATACCTTAGCTAAGTACCACACTACCTCCAACAAAGCACAATCACTGCCTGCATGACACTCCGCTGCCACTTCTCCTGGGTTACATGCTGCCCAACCCCCCCCCCCCCTGCGCGACCCAAATTGTCCCTGCGCAGCCTTCAGCTGCACTCATGCCACGCCACACTCATGTCTATTTATAAGTGCATCTGCCATGAGGAGGAACCGCAGGCACACACTGCAGAGCGTTGGCACGGCTAGGCAGCGACCCTCTTTAAAAGGGGCGGGGTGATAGCCCACAGTGCTGTACAGAAGCAATGAGAAATATAATCCTGTGCCACCGCCATCAGGAGCTGCACACGTGGGCATAGCAATAGGGAACCTATGTGCCACACACTATTCATTCTGTCAAGGTGTCTGCATGCCCCAGTCAGACCTCGGTTTTTTATAAATAGTCACAGGCAGGTACAACTCCGCAATGGGAATTCCGTGTGCACCCACAGCATGGGTGGCTCCCTGGAACCCACCGGCTGTACATTAATGTATCCCATTGCAGTGCCCATCACAGCTGAGGTAATGTCATGTTTAATGCAAGTGGGCTTTGGCCCACACTGCATGCCCCAGTCAGACTGGGGTTCTTTAGAAGTGGACACCTGCAGTTACAACTCCGTGTGGACCCACGGCATGGGTGGCTCCCTGGAACCCACCGGCAGTACATAAATATATCCCATTGCAGTGCCCAACACAGCTGATGTAACGTCAGCTGTAATGCAGGTGGGCTAAAAATTAATTGGATTACACTGTAGGCGAGGGCCTCCCAAAATTGGTGTACCAACAGTACTAATGTACCTCAGAAAAATTGCCCATGCCCAACCAAGAGGGCAGGTGAAACCCATTAATCGCTTTGGTTAATGTGGCTTAATTTGTAACTAGGCCTTGAGGCAGCCCAGTTAAAATAAAAATTGGTTCAGGTGAAAGTTTCAACACTTTAATGAGCATTGAAACGTATAAAAATTGTTTACAAAAATTATATGACTGAGCCTTGTGGGCCTAAGAAAAATTGCCCCTTCGGCGTGATTATGTGAGGTTTCAGGAGGAGGAGCAGGAATATTATACACAGATTGATGAAGCAAAAATGTCTCCGTTTTGATGGTGATAGAGAACGATGCTTTCATCCGCTGGTGCAGCCTACGTATTGCTTAGGTATCGCTGCTGTCCGCTGGTGAAGAAGAGAAGTCTGGGGAAAGCACCTCCAGGGCATACAGCGTGAGTTCAGGCCACGTGTCCAGCTTTGACACCCAGTAGTTGTAGGGGGCAGAGGCGTCACTAGGGACGGTCGTGCGATCGGCTACGTACTCCCTCACTATCCTTTTACAGTGCTCCCGCCGACTCAGCCTTGACTGGGGCGCGGTGACACAGTCTTGCTGGGGAGCCAGAAAGCTGTCAAAGGCCTTAGAGAGTGTTCCCCTGCCTGTGCTGTACATGCTGCCTGATCTCCGCGCCTCCCCTGCTACCTGGCCCTCGGAACTGCGCCTTCTGCCACTAGCACTGTCGGATGGTAATTTTACCATCAGTTTGTCCGCCAGGGTCCTGTGGTATAGCATCATTCTCGAACCCCTTTCCTCTTCAGGTATGAGAGTGGAAAGGTTCTCCTTATACAGTGGGTCAAGCAGTGTGTACACCCAGTAATCCGTAGTGGCCAGAATGCATGTAACGCGAGGGTCACGAGAAAGGCATCCTAACATGAAGTCAGCCATGTGTGCCAGGGTACCTGTACGCAACACATGGCTGTCCTCACTAGGAAGATCACTTTCAGGATCCTCCTCCTCCTCATCCTCCTCTGGCCATACACGCTGAAAGGATGACAGACAAGCAGCATGTGTACCCTCAGCAGTGGGCCAAGCTGTCTCTTCCCCCTCCTCCTCATGCTCCTCCCCCTCCTCCTCCTCCTCAACGCACTGAGATATAGACATGAGGGTGCTCTGACTATCCAGCGACATACTGTCTTCCCCCGCCTCCGTTTCCGAGCGCAAAGCGTCTGCCTTTATGCTTTGCACGGAACTTCTCAAGAGGCATAGCAGAGGAATGGTGATGCTAATGATTGCAGCATCCCCGCTCACCATCTGGGTAGACTCCTCAAAGTTTCCAAGGACCTGGCAGATGTCTGCCAACCAGGCCCACTCTTCTGTAAAGAATTGAGGAGGCTGACTCCCACTACGCCGCCCATGTTGGAGTTGGCATTCCACAATAGCTCTACGCTGCTCAGAGAGCCTGGCCAACATGTGGAGCGTAGAGTTCCACCGTGTGGGCACGTCGCACAGCAGTCGGTGCACTGGCAGATTAAACCGATGTTGCAGGGTCCGCAGGGTGGCAGCGTCCGTCTTGGAGTTGCGGAAATGTGCGCTGACCCAGCGCACCTTTCCGAGCAGGTATGACAAGTGTGGCTAGCTTTTCAGAAAGCGCTGAACCACCAAATTAAAGACATGGGCCAGGCATGGCACGTGCGTGAGGCTGCCGAGCTGCAGAGCCTCCACCAGGTTACGGCCATTGTCACACACGACTATGCCCGGTTGGAGGCTCAGCGGCGCAAGCCAGCGGTCGGTCTGCTCTGTCAGACCCTGCAGCAGTTAGTAGGCCGTGTGCCTCTTCTCTCCTAAGCTGAGTAGTTTCAGCACGGCCTGCTGACGCTTGCCCACCGCTGTGCTGCCGTGCCTCGCGACACCGACTGCTGGCGACGTGCTGCTGCTGACACATCTTGCTTGCGAGACAGAGGTTGCGTAGGAGGAGAAGGAGGAGGGTGGTTTAGTGGAGGAAGCATACACCGCCGCAGATACCACCACCGAGCTGGGGCCCGCAATTCTGGGGGTGGGTAGGACGTGAGCGGTCCCAGGCTCTGACTCTGTCCCAGCCTCCACTAAATTCACCCAATGTGCCGTCAGGGAGATATAGTGGCCCTGCCCGCCTGTGCTTGTCCACGTGTCTGTTGTTAAGTGGACCTTGGCAGTAACCGCGTTGGTGAGGGCGCATACAATGTTGCGGGAGACGTGGTCATGCAGGGCTGGGACGGCACATCTGGAAAAGTAGTGGCAACTGGGAACCGAGTAGCGCGAGGCCGCCGCCATCATGCTTTTGAAAGCCTCCGTTTCCACAAGCCTATACAACAGCATCTCCAGGCTGATCAATTTGGCAATGTGCACGTTTAACGCTTGAGCGTGCGGGTGCGTGGCGGCGTACTTGCGCTTGCGCTCAAACAGTTGCGCTAGCGACGTTTGGACGCTGCGCTGAGAGACATTGCTGGATGGGGCCGAGGACAGCGGAGGTGAGTGTGTGGGTGCAGGCCAGGAGACGGTAGTGCCTGTGTCTTCAGAGGGGGGTTGGATCTCAGTGGCAGGTTGGGGCACAGGGGGAGAGGCAGTGGTGCAAACCGGAGGCAGTGAACGGCCTTCGTCCCACCTTGTGGGGTGCTTGGCCATTATATGCCTGCGCATGCTGGTGGTGGTGGCTCCCCAGCTGATCTTGGCGCGACAAAGGTTGCACACCACTGTTCATCGGTCGTCAGGCGTCTCTGTGAAAAACTGCCACACCGTAGAGCACCTTGACCTCTGCAGGGTGGCATGGCGCAAGGGGGCGCTTTGGGAAACAGTTGGTGGATTATTCGGTCTGGCCCTTTCTCTACCCCTGGCCACCCCACTGGCTCAGCCTGTGCCCACCCCCTGACTTGGGCCTCCGCGTCCTCGCCCGCGTCCACGTCCTCTAGGCCTACCCCTACCCCTCAGCATGGTGAATTACCAGTAGTGCAGAAACAGAACGCTGTAATTAAATGTGCCGCTTATTGGCCTGTGGTTGGAGGCTGACTTCGCTTACGGAACGCCAGGAAATAATTTTGCGCAAGCCTGCTGTAACACTTAGCTGGCTGCGTATGAATTAGGAGGACAACTACACCCAGCACAGACCCAGAACACTGAGGACAGTCACAGGCAGCCCAAATAGATTTTTTTCCCCAAATGCTTTTGCAAAGGCCCACTGCTTATATTCAATAAATATATGTCTTCTGTCCCTGCCTCACAATATATGTCTTCTGTCCCTGCCTCACAATATATGTCTTCTGTCCCTGCCTCACAATATATGTCTTCTGTCCCTGCCTCACCACTACTGGCCCTGCACTATGTATAATTACTGCAGGGCGCAATGCTCTGCACGGCCCATATACAAAAAAAATGTGCAACACTGCAAAAAGCAGCCTCCACAGTACTGCACACGGTCAGATGTGGCCCTAAGAAGGACCGTTGGGGTTCTTGCAGCCAAAAATACTCCTAACACTCTCTCTATAGCAGCTCCGGCACCAACAGCACTTTCCCTCCTCTATGTCAGAACAAATCTGTGGCGAGCCGCGGGAGGGGACGATTTTTATACTCGGGTGACACCTGATCTCGCCAGCCACTCACTGCAGGGGGGTGGTATAGGGCTTGAACGTTGCAGGGGGAAGTTGTAATGCCTTCCCTGTCTTTCTATTGGCCAGAAAAGCGCGCTAACGTCTCAGAGATAAAAGTGAAAGTAACTCGAACATCGCGTGGTACTCGTCACGAGTAACGAGCATCTCAAACACGCTAATACTCAAACGAGTATCAAGCTCGGACGAGTACATTCGCTCATCTCTACTTACAAGCTATGCATCTCACTGAGAAGAGGTCTATGCAAACCAATATAAACTCCAAAACACTTAACTTTGGTAGCTGCATGCAGTCAATCTGCAGTCACTGAAGCAGATAGAAACAGCAAGAAGGTAATTTGACTAATTGGTCTGGATTTTGATGGGGGCATTCCATGTAGCCCTGTACAAACTGTGTCTCAGCAGTGTTAAACCTTGAGGCAATCCAAGCAGAAGACATTATACCACACATTACCTCTTTTGATTGATGGGTTAGCTCATGGCTCAGGTGTGACATCATGGAGTAGAGCATGTGGGGGAGGAATAGGAGATGATTCTTCCTTCAGACCTGTCAGAGTTCAGTTTGGTCCTTTCATTTGCCAGTCTTCCTTGTCACTCTTTAAGGCCTCTTTCTGCAATTTTAGCAACAAAGAGATATCCCCACCCATTTCGGGTACAAGCAGGTTAACAGCCATTACCTCAGTCAAGGAGTGTCTGGCTGCTGCATCTATTTTCCAGTTCTTTAGAGCCTCAGGAGTTATTTCCTTGGTGTTAGCTTGGATCTTGATGACAACTACCTATTTAGGAAGTGCTAAAGCCTTGTGCAACAAAGACACTGCTTCTGTGTTCTGGACTGGTTTACCCAATGATCCAAAACAATTTCCACTGAGCCACAGGCGTGAAAAATTGAATGTGATTCCAAGAGCATACCTCGAGTCAGTGCCAACATCAAGTCTTACCTTTAAGCCAGTCTACACATTGTAGCGAGCAACATCAAGTCTAGCCTCCTTGGATATAGTCTTTTTTTACCATTACCAATATTGGTTACCAATGCATAAGCTGTTGTTGTCCATCTTCAAGATATTTGGAACCATTTACAAAAAAGGGTCACCTTCAGGACAGGTCAAAAATAACTGTTCGCTGGGCTGCTACACTCCCGCATTCTGCCAAGTTCCCATAAACAGAAATTAAAATTCCGACATAAGGCTCATCAGTTTCTAATTGCATCCCTACTGCTGAAAAACATTATATTACTGTTGATTAAATAGCTAATTCTGAAGTTTGAATGTATGCCTCAATGTTTATTTAAAGAAATTTATAGATGCCCCCAAAACTCAAGACCTTGGTATAATCATGACAGATATCCGGGCACCGAATGATGCTTTTGCACAGAAGAACCATGAAGATGTGGAGACGTGGTACCAGACAAAGGTGGGGGAACACACAATACAGTGCACTCTAGCCCTCCCTTTTCTACACAAGTCTATAGCACTGCTTATCCTGAACTTCTGAGTTCATGAATAGAATGCCTGAGCTTCAGTGAAGACAAACACTTAAATATGCAAAGGCCTAAAAAATGGGAGCAGAAGGGAGGATGAAATTCTGCAAAATAAAAGTGATGGGGGCAGATTTGGGCTTTTATAAGTGTGAGGTACTGAGGGGCGTGATAGTGGATGGTCGCTATGTCGCCTCTAGGTTCCGCTATTATGCCTACTAGGGCTGGAGGAAGTTGATGTCCCACAGTTTGAGACCTGAAAGTCCAGGATTGCAATATAATCTCCAGCTAGAAGTTGCTGGAGATGTTTCTTTAAAAGTCTTTGGGCCTGAATTTTTGGAATGGATGGCAGGTTGGTAGTGGGGCCATTCATTCTACTTCCTCCACTCTGGCTTGAGGGGCAAGGTTAATCAGCATAGGTGCTGAGGATGGACCAGAAAGAGGTATATAAGTAGCAGTTTTCACAGACACAAGAGAGATTAAACTAATGCTGGAGAAGCTGGACTGTTATTTTCATGCCTAAAGCCAAGGCTGTATTTTCTTTTGATTTATTGGACTGAAAAATAAACACAGGTCATGCCTGTACTTCAACTTTAAAACGTGTCTCTGTCTCTGACTGCCGAACACCCCACACTCTACCAAGCTGTCTTCCTACATATGATAAAGAATATCAATAATATCTGAGAACATAGCCTGAATAATTCCTATAAACCACCCAACAATTTGCAGGACTGAATACAGGAAATGTATCAGTCCAGCACGTATCCGTGTTACTGCTGTGTTCCTTCATCCATTTGTTTCTCATTTCTAAGATCACTTAAAAACTTGCTCTTATCTGCATATTTCCCTCCAGATCTATATAATGGCAACAGGTAGGCCCCATTATCTGACATATTCTACCGTGAGCGGCCATGATGTAGTCTAAAACAATAGTGTGCTAGTTAAGGACAATGATCATGTGAGCCTATATTTGATTGCTCTAATTTAGTAGTTCCAGAACGGAGAAGATCAGGTCATCAAGATAAACTAGTGGAAGCTACAGACTATCATACATGTGCATAAGCATAGGATAAATGAGAAATAAACTGAAAACTTTGTTTGCTGCACCTACAGATATTATATGGGGTTTGTCATTTTGCCTTGGTCTATTATCCGCTGCCCTTTTTAAAAAGGGTGTGCTTAGGTATGGTTTGCCATGTTGCTGCTGGAGTACATTCTCGCAAACAATAGTTTTGCGTTTGGGGGAGTATACTTCCGACATCGACAGGGCACTGCTATGGACTTAAATGTTGTGCCGACGTACGCTAACATCTTTATGCATACATTTAAAGAGACACACATATACACGTCAGGATTTAAACCAGAATTATAAACTGATGGCGTTATATCAATGACGTGTTTATGGTATGGGGGGACTGAGCAGGAGTTGCTAAATTTCGTTGATCACCTGAATAGTGTGGATCCTAAATTGAAATTCACGATGAACTATTCGCATGTTAACACACACTTTTTAAACATGATGGTGATCAAGGAAAATGGTAAATTAGATACAGATCTTCATGTAACGGAAGCGGCTAAAAATAACATCTTGTTATCAGATAGTAATCATGCAAAACTAATGTTCCAAACTCTCCCCTGGAGTCAGCTACTAAGGGTAAAGAGAATTGCAGATGAGAAATTTGTGGATATCTGATTGGATTAGATGGCCAAAAAAAAATTCTTGAAAGGGGATAACCAAGACCTCTTATTGAAGACACAGTTGTAAAAGTGAGGAATAAGGAAATACCTGAATTGTTGCAATGTGATAATAGAAAGAGAGAGAGAGAGAGTGATGGGTGAATTTTATTCGTGTTGACTAGAGATGAGCGAGTATACTCGCTAAGGCACATTACTCGAGCGAGTAGTGCCTTAGCCGAGTATCTCCCCGCTCGTCTCTAAAGATTTGGGGGCTGGCGGGGGGCGGGGAGAGGCGGGGGAGAGCGGGGAGAAATGGAGGGGAGATCTCTCTCTCCCTATCTCCCCCCTGCTCCCCGCCGCAACTCACCTGTCACCCGCGGCGGCCCCCGAATCTTTAGAGACGAGCGGGGAGATACTCGGCTAAGGCACTACTCGCTTGAGTAATGTGCCTTAGCGAGTATACTCGCTCATCTCTAGTGTTGACCTTTGGCCCTGATAGTAAGAAGACTAGTAATATAATTAAAAAAAATTGGCCAATGTTAATTAAAGGGTGCAATGCGGTGGAATTCTGCTCATATCTGATCATGGTGTGCAAGAGAAGCCCTAATTTTAGGGATCAATTGGTTAAATCATAAACAGGACAGGATTACACAGCAGACACTAGTACCTCCATGGCAATTAGTAAACAATGCAGGGCATGGTAACACGAACCCAGTGCCCCGAACGCAATTGTAATTGTGTTAGATGGGTCTCTTATCTTTTCTATGGGCACTGCGTTTGCATTAGACGCTGAACGGACGACATGTCGTGCCTCCAATGTGGGGTGCCTCCAATAAAGGGTGCAATGCGGTGGAATTCTGCTCATATCTGATTATGGAATGCAAGAGAGGCCCTAATTTTAGGGATCAATTGTTTAAATTATAAACAGGACAGGATTACACAGCAGATACTAGTACCCCCTAGGAATGGGAACTACCCTTGCCTGACGTGTGCCTGTTGTGGCAACATTGTTAAAGGTGATACCTTTGGACATCGCTTAACCCCTTTAGTGGCATGCCCGGAAAATCTCCGGGGCTTGCTGCACTGACCATGCTGTTAAACCTTGGAAGATTTCAGTGGACAGCTCCAGTACTGAAATGCTGGCTAAGACACACAGTTATTGTGCCACCGTACACTATTGCCACTTCGAATACTCTCAGGAAAACCTCTGGGGCTTGCTGCGCTGACATGGTAATAATAAACCTGCCACTGAATGAGTTAACAAGCAAAATATTTAAAGGTTTACTTGTGCCTTGAGTTATGCGGTTTATCTAATAACATGTCCAGGTGGACTACAATATGTTGGTTACACAAGTAAAGAGATACATGAGCGGATTAGTAAGCATTCACACTTGTAACATGGATCTCCCGATATCTAGACATTTTATTGAACAGAAGCACACGATCAGTCAGCTACGTTTTAGAGTGATAAATAATGTGAAGCCAATGGAATGGGGAGGAGATCGAATACTGATGCTCAAGAGATGTGAACTAAAATGGATCTTCACACTGGACACTATGATGCCTAAAGGCCTTAATCACGAATATGATTATATGCCACATATTTATGCTCTCCTGCGGGTCCATTTGGATATGTAATTTTGTGACAGTAATAAGGTTGAATAATAATTACGATTAAACGAGCACTGACCATTGAATTCAATGGAGCCGGCAATACAGCTGGCTCCATTGAAAGCAATGGGCTGCCGGCGATCGCGGGATGAATTGTCGGGAAGGGCTTAAATATATAAGCCCTTCCCTGCAATTCATCCAGAAATGTGTAAAAATAAAAAAATATATATATACTCACCTGGTCTCGGCAGACGGAGTTCAGCGCGGTCGGCGGCAGTTCTGCTGAGCTGCTCTGAACAGCTGTGTGTAGTATTCAGCAGCCGGGGATTTAAAATCCCCGCCTGCTGAATGAGCTGCCTCTGATTGGTCACAGCCTGACCAATCAGAGGCAGCTCTCACTCACACCCATTCATGAATTCATGAATGGGTGAGTGAGTGCTGCCTCTGATTGGCTCAGGGGCAGCTCTCAGCTGAATGACAGCTGAGAGCTGCCCCTGCTTGGCCCTGCGTTGAGCCAATCAGAGGCAGCACTCACTCACCCATTCATGAATTCATGAATGGGTGTGAGTGAGAGCTGCCTCTGATTGGTCAGAGCTGTTCAGAGCAGTTCAGGAGAACTGCCGCTGGCCGCGCTGAACTCCGTCTGCCGGGATCAGGTGAGTATATATATTTTTTTTATTTTTACACATTTCTGGATGAATTGCAGGGAAGGGCTTATATATTTAAGCCCTTCCCAAAAATTCATCCCACGGTCGCCGGCAGCCCATTGCTTTCAATGGAGCCGGCTGTATTGCCGGCTCCATTGAATTAAATGGGCTAACATTGTTCTTCTCTGCCACAGCTGTTACAGCTGTGGCAGAGGAGAATGATCGTTATGCTGACAGTGCAGGTGGGGGGGGGGGTTCTCACTCTTGCCACTATTGTGGTTAATAGTGGGACCTGGGAACTTGAGATGCAGCCCGACATGTAGCCCCTCGCCTGCCCTATCCGTTTCTGTGTCATTCCCATTACTTTCTTGAATTTCCCAGATTTTCACAAATGAAAACCTTAGCGAGCATCGGCTATATACAAAAATGCTCGAGTTGCCCATTGACTTCAATGGGGTTTGTTACTCAAAACGAACTCTCGAGCATCACTGAAAGTTCAACTCGAGTAACGAGCACTCGAGCATTTTGGTGCTCGCTCATCTCTAATAATTACCTTATTTTTTAATACCCATTTGTTTTTATTTTTATTTTTCAGATGCCTTTTCATTGTGGTGCAGGGATCCCAGATTGCCCCCCTTTGCCTCTGCTACATATGTTTGAAGATTTGAGCAAAATTTATATGTCCTTTTCCTATATAAATATAAAAAGAAAAACTCTTTCTCCAAAAATAATAAACATACTGCAAATGATTTAAAAGTCTGATGTGATTTAATATTGATATACAATTGTAGTTGGGGATTGGAGGTAAGGATTTGAGATGGGATTGGACTATGGGATTCCATGGATTAAAAACTGCTTTGTGTACTAATGGTCATCGTTATTGGTACAGAGGAATTTTAGTTGATAATTGTTTTGTTGACATATGATGGGGCATATAATTGAGGAATACATGATTGGTATCAATTTGGGAGATAAGATCTAAATATCTAGGAATACTCTATATCAAAATGGACTTTTATAATTGGAAAATTTTAAAATAGCCATTTTGGGGCCCGAATTAGATATGAGAATAACACATATCTGATGGCTGTGACAAGATATGTTGATTAGTATACATCAGATAGGTGGGTCAAGATATGTGGAATATCTGTGTATTAGGATTTAAAAGAGTCCTTTATACATATTAATGGCATTGGAAGTGCATGAATTTAATAGAGTCCTCTATATATGTTTGACACTGGAAGTACGTGAATTTAAGAGTCTTCTGTATATGTAGATGGCATTGGAAGAGTGTAAATGTAAAAAGGTTGGAACATCGACACAAAAATATCAATAGTCGATAGTATCGACTATCACTGAACAAACTATCGATTATTGTAAAATATCGGTGGAAAACTATTAATATTTCGATATATCGACTTTTTTGAAATGCTGTATAAAAATAAAACAGGTCTAGGGTTAATAAACCAAACACAATCAACAAAAAAAAATAATAGTTTTCTTTTAAAACTTTAAACTATTGAATTTATTAACTATTTATAACACCATGAAAATATATTAAAGTTACAAATGAAAATAAAAAATTACAGATGAAACATAATTAAAATTAGGTATATGAGAAGTTTTTTTTATCATTGGCCTCAATAATCATTATCTAATGAGCCAAGAAATATAAATTTGCTCGCATGCTCTCCCTTCGAAATATTCCTTAGAGCAGACAGGACCGGGAGTGCAGAAAGATGATTGGAGGTAAACACTCTGAAACAAGGTCCTGGCAGCTACAAGGAAGCCAGAAGATGGACGCTGGACCTGACGGGATGTGAGCATGATCTCTGTGTTTGTGTTTGTTGGGCTGCATGCCCTGCACTTTTTCAAGCTGCCGCTGATGGACCAATGGTCTCCATGGCAATTAGTAAACAATGCAGGGCATGGTAACGCAAATACAGTGCCCCGAACGCAATTGTAATTGTGTTAGATGGGTCTCCTATCTTTTCTATGGGCACTGCGTTCGCGTTAGACGCTGAATGCACAACATGTCGCGTGTCTTTTTCTGGACGCACCTTCAGGCGTTCAGCGCAGCCCTCCATCTGCATGTGGAAATTCTTTCATTTAGAAAGCATTGCCCACAGCCATGGCGTTAGACGCAAGTGTTCAAAGACTGCATCTAACGCGATGAGCAAACGCATGTGGAGAAGGGGCCTAAGACCCCACTTTTTCTGAGAGTAGTTTTGTCTTGAGCAAACCTTATTGGTGACAGAGTCACCTCCCACTTTCCAAAAGTTTCTAGAACTTGTTTATTAGTTCATTAGTGCCTCGAGCAAAACTACATCCTGTACCGACACAAAGGAAAGGGCGGAATCTAAAGAAAGAAAATATGGTCACTGAACCACAAGACACGTTTCTTCTTTACAAAAATCGATATCATATCGCCTTAAACTATCAATGTTACTGATATATCGGACATAACAATACCGATGAAAAGTATCGCTGTAGCATTAGCAAAATTTCGATATATCGGTTTTCGATGTCCTAACCTTAAAATGTAAACAAACAGTTATCTGAGAAAAGGAATTGAATGTCCTTGAAACACTGCATTGGCGGTCTAGATGTTGGCTGTATGCAGTGCAGGTCTGGATTGATGTATCGGGAAGTCCTGCACGGCTTGGAGAGTTTTCACGCATGCACATTGTTGCCGGGACAGTGGTGGATGCTGCGGGGAATAGGAACATTCCATGCATGTGTGATATGGTGTGGGAGATGTAATACTATCCCTCGGTAGTTAATGCGATAGCTGTTGTAAATCCTCCGCAAGTGCAGGGTATATACAGGGAATGGAAGTACTGTGATATACAGAAGTACTGTGATATACACTAGAGATACCGCACATACGTAGTAGTGCTATAGGTGTCCAACAATACGAGAAGAAGGATGGGAGCACAAATAGAATGCAGAGTTTGGACTTGAGGTGTGAGGTGGCTTCCAGACCCTGGAACATAAATACATAAGGAGAAATGAATGTAGAGTATCAAGATTCAGTGCCTATAGTGTTAATAAGACTGGGAGTGTTACCTAATGAATTGCATCTGATTATATTTGTAAGTGATTGGGTGAGGGCTTTTCATGTATGTATTTACTAGCTAATATATCCGGCTTCGCCCGAGTTAATTTGGTACTGGTGTCAATCTGGTGTTCACACAGAAAATCTTATGAAGTCGTGGCTAATTTAGAGATACCGAGGAAAAAAATATGTTCACCATTTTGCATGGTTCTTTGCGTTACCCAGGAAACACCACGTGGAGGTAACCATGCGATGTTTCCTTTATATAAAAGGACTTCAGGAAGTGAGAGAATTAGATTCCGTGCGTAAAATTGGATGCTAATTATTTTGAACATGGAATTGAATAATCGAGTTGGGACCCATTAACTTTTCCTATTTATTACATAATCAATGCTCGTGCCAAATTTCAAGTTTTTATGACGTCGGGAAGTGAGAGATTTAGATTCTGTACATAAAAGTTGGACGCTAATTATTTTGCGCTAGAATTGAATAATCGAGTTGGGACCCATTCACTTTTCCTATTTATGACATAAACAATGCCCGTGCTAAATTGCAAGTTTCTATGACACCGGAAAGTGAGAGTATTAGATTCCATACATAAAATTTGGACGCTAATTCTTTTGCGCTTAGAATTGAATAATCGAGTTGGGACCCATTAACTTTTCCTATTTATAAAATAATCAATGCTCGTGGCAAATTTCAAGTGAGAGAATTAGATTACGTACGTAAAATTTGGATGCTAATACTTTTGCGCTTAGAAATGAATAATCGAGTTGGCACCCATTAGCTTTTCCTATTTATGACATAATCAATGCCCGTTCCAAATTTCAAGATTCTATGACATCGGAAAGTGAGAGAATTAGATTACGTACGTAAAAGTTGGACACTAATTCTTTTGCGCTTTGAATTGAATAATCGAATTGGGACCCATTAGCTTTTCCTCATTATAACATCATCAATGCCCGTGCCAAATTTCAAGTTTCTATGACATGGGGGAAGTGAGAGAATTAGATTTCATATGTAAAATTTGGACGCTAGTTCTTTTGCGCTTAGAATTAAATAATCGAGTTGCGAGCCATTAGCTTTTCCTATTTATGACATAATCAATGCTCGTGCCAAATTTCAAGTGAGAGAATTAGATTATGTACGTGAAATTTGGACGCTAATTCTTTTGCACTTAGAATTGAATAATTGAATTGGGACCCATTAACTTTTCCTATTTATGACATAATCAATGCCCGTGCCAAATTTCAAGATTCTATGACATCGGAAAGTGAGAGAATTAGATTACATACGTAAAATTTGGACGCTAATTCTTTTGCGCTTTGAATTGAATAATCGAGTTGTGACCCATTAACTTTTCCTATTTATGACATAATCAATGCTCACGCCAAATTTCAAGTGAGAGAATTAGATTACGTACGTAAAATTTGGACGCTAATACTTTTGCGCTTAGAATTCAATAATTGAGTTGGCACCCATTAGCTTTTCCTTTTCATGACATAATCAGTGCTCGTGCCAAATTTCATGTTTCTATGACATCGGGAAGTGAGAGAATTAAATTACATACGTAAAATTTGTACGCTAATTCTTTTGCGCTAGAATTGAATAATCGAGTTGGGACCCATTTACTTTTCTTTTTTATGACATAATCAATGTTCGTGGCAAATTTCAAGTGAGAGAATTAGATTCCGTATGTAAAATTTGGACGCTAATTTTTTTGCGGTATAATTAAATAATCCAGTTGGCACCCATTAACTTTTTCTATTTATGACATAATCAATGCTCGTGCCAAATTTTTATGTTTCTACGACTTCGTGAAGTTGGAGAATTAGATTACATACGTAAAATTTGGACGCTAATTCTTTTGCGCTTAGAATTTAATAATCGAGTTGGGACCCATTAACTTTTCCTATTAAAGGGGTTGTCCCGCGAAAGCAAGTGGGGTTATACACTTCTGTATGGCCATATTAATGCACTTTGTAATGTACATCGTGCATTAAAGGGGTTGTCCCGCGCCGAAACGGTTTTTTTTTTTTTCAACCCCCCCCCCCCCGTTCGGCGCGAGACAACCCCGATGCAGGGAAGTAAAGAAAGTTTACCGGAGCGCTTACCTTAATCCCCGCGCTCCGGTGACTTCAATACTTACCGCTGAAGATGGCCGCCGGGATCCTCTGTCTTCGTGGACCGCAGCTCTTCTGTGCGGTCCACTGCCGATTCCAGCCTCCTGATTGGCTGGAATCGGCACGTGACGGGGCGGAGCTACACGGAGCCGCTCTCTGGCACGAGCGGCTCCATAGAAGACTGCTGAAGACCCGGACTGCGCAAGCGCGGCTAATTTGGCCATCGGAGGCCAAAAATTAGTCGGCACCATGGAGACGAGGACGCCAGCAACGGAGCAGGTAAGTAAAAAACTTTTTATAACTTCTGTATGGCTCATAATTAATGCACAATGTATATTACAAAGTGCATTATTATGGCCATACAGAAGTGTATAGACCCACTTGCTGCCTCGGGACAACCCCTTTAATTATGAGCCATACAGAAGTTATTCACTTACCTGTTCCGTTGCTAGCGTCCTCGTCTCCATGGTGCCGTCTAATTTCAGCGTCTAATCGCCCGATTAGACACGCTTGCGCAGTCCGGTCTTCTCCCTGGTAAATGGGGCCGCTCGTGCCGGAGAGCTGGTCCTCGTAGCTCCTCCCCGTCACGTGTGCCGATTCCAGCCAATCAGGAGGCTGGAATCGGCAATGGACCGCACAGAGCCCACGGTGCACCATGGGAGAAAACCCGCGGTGCATCGTGGGTGAAGATCCCGGCGGCCATCTTGCTAAGGTAAGGAAGAAGTCACCGCAGTGTGGGGATTCGGGTAAGTACTAAACTTTTTTTTTTTTAACACATGCATTGGGTTTGTCTTGCGCCAAACGGGGGCCTATTGAAAAAAAAAAAAAAACATTTCGGTGCGGGACAACCCCTTTAATGACAATCAATGCTCATGCCAAATTTCATGTTTCTACGATATCGGGAAGTGAGAGAATTAGATTCCGTACATAAAATTTGGACGCTAGTTCTTTTGCGCTAGAATTGAATAATCGAGTTGGGACCCATTAGCGTTTTCTACTTATGACACAATCAATGCTCGTGCCAAATTTCATGCTTCTAGAACATCGGGAAGTTGGAGAATTGGATTATGTATGTAAATTTGGACGCCAATTGTTTTACGCTGGAATCGAATAATCGAGTTGGGACCCAATTACTTTTCCTATTTTGGACAAAATCTATGCTTGTGCCAAATTTCATGTTTCTACGACATCGGGAAGTTGGAGAATTAGTGGCGAGTCAGTCAGTGAATCAGTGAGTGAGTGAGTGAGTCAGTGAGGGCTTTCGTCTTTATATATATAGATAACTGTCATGCTGTCATTGTGATTTGAGCTTGACAAAGGCTGTATAGGTTGAAACGTTGCGTCCATAATGGAGGAATAAAAAGACAAATTTTTGAACCACATATGCTGCCACTTGCATTACATTTTGATTGGAACATTGTATTTAGAGGCTTGTGGCCCTGGTCTTCTAGTGGCGTAGCATAGATTTGCCTTTCAGCCTCAGCCGTTTTAGGCTATGTGTGTGAATGTGCTGCAGACTTTGCTTTATATTTCATGTATGAGAAATCATTATGGGGACGTATTAATGCGGTAGGTGTGGGCTGGGCACAAGTACATTATCCTGTTTAGTGAATGCAACCCATTAATACATCCTCATATCTGCCCACAAGATCCCATATGGGCCATAACCACTTTTACCAAGCAAACTTACTGCTCTTCACCTCAGAGTCGAGGGTAACAGTACCATTGGGTAAGAAGTGGATAGTGGCTTGCAAGGCCTGTAGCACATCTGCAGTGTTGCTCACTAGTAAGTGTTAGAATCTTATGCATAGAAGAGAACATTTTGCTACCCCAGTCAATATCTACGTTAGAAATTGGAGTTTAAACAACATTTTCAAAACCCCTAGCTTTGCTTTAACTAATTTCAGACAATCATGTGCTTAAAATCTGCTCTTGCCACCCCTAACTTCCCTCCCTCCTTTCCAAATTCAGCAGTAGCAATGAAGATATATTTAGAGCTATGCAGAATTTCCATTCATTTGATAACGTTAAAAGCCCCACAACACTTCTGAAAGCTGTGTAAGGGTGCATTCCCACGAACGTATATAGGCTCGGTTTTCACACCGAGCCGATATACGTTGTCCTCGTGTGTAGGGGGGGGGGGGAGGATGGAAGAGCCAGGAGCAGGAACTGAGCTCCCGCCCCCTCTCTGCCTCTTCTCCGCCCCTCTGCACTATTTGCAATGGAGAGAGGCGGGACGGGGGCGCTGAGCCTCCAACCGGGCATGGTCGTGTGTGACAACGGCCGTAACTTGGTGGCGGCTCTGCAGCTCGGCAGCCTCACGCACTTGCCATGCCTGGCCCACGTCTTTAATTTGGTGGTTCAGCGCTTTCTGAAAAGGTACGCACGCTTGTCAGACCTGCTCGGAAAGGTGCGCCGGCTCAGCGCACATTTCCGCAAGTCCAAGACGGACGCTGCCACCCTGCAACATCGGTTTAATCTGCCAGTGCACCGACTGCTGTGCGATGTGCCCACACGGTGGAACTCTACGCTCCACATGTTGGCCAGGCTCTATGAGCAGCGTAGAGCTATAGTGGAATACCAACTCCAACATGGGCGGCGTAGTGGGAGTCAGCCTCCTCAATTCTTTACAGAAGAGTGGGCCTGGTTGGCAGACATCTGCCAGGTCCTTGGAAACTTTGAGGAGTCTACCCAGATGGTGAGCGGCGATGCTGCAATCATTACCGTCACCATTCCTCTGCTATGCCTCTTGAGAAGTTCCCTGCAAAGCATAAAGGCAGACGCTTTGCGCTCGGAAACGGAGGCGGGGGAAGACAGTATGTCGCTGGATAGTCAGAGCACCCTCATGTCTATATCTCAGCGCATTGAGGAGGAGGAGGAGGAGGGGGAGGAGCATGAGGAGGAGGGGGAAGAGACAGCTTGGCCCACTGCTGAGGGTACCCATGCTGCTTGCCTGTCATCTTTTCAGCGTGTATGGCCTGAGGAGGAGGAGGAGGATCCTGAAAGTGATCTTCCTAGTGATGACAGCCATGTGTTGCGTACAGGTACCCTGGCACACATGGCTGACTTCATGTTAGGATGCATTTCTCGTGACCCTCGCGTTACACGCATCCTGGCCACTACGGATTACTGGGTGTACACACTGCTCGACCCACGGTATAAGGAGAACCTTTCCACTCTCATACCCGAAGAGGAAAGGGGTTCGAGAGTGATGCTATACCACAGGACCCTGGCGGACAAACTGATGGTAAAATTACCATCCGACAGCGCTAGTGGCAGAAGGCGCAGTACCGAGGGCCAGGTAGCAGGGGAGGCGCGGAGATCAGGCAGCATGTACAGGACAGGCAGGGGAACACTCTCCAAGGCCTTTGCCAGCTTTATGGCTCCCCAGCAAGACTGTGGACACGTGGCCTGAACTCGCGCTGTATGCCCTGGAGGTGCTTGCTTGTCCTGCGGCTAGCGTCTTGTCAGAGAGGGTGTTTAGTGCGGCTGGGGGAATCATCACGGATAAGCGTACCCGCCTGTCAACTGACAGTGCCGACAGGCATACACTCATAAAGATGAACAAAGCCTGGATTTCCCCAGACTTCTCTTCTCCACCAGCGGACAGCAGCGGTACCTAAACAATACGTAGGCTGCACCCGCGGATGGAAGCATTGCTCTCTATCACCATCAAAAACGGGGACCTTTTAGCTTCATCAATCTGTGTATTATATTCATCCTCCTCCTCCTGAAACCTCACGCAAGCACGCCGAACGGGCAATTTTTCTTAGGCCCACAAGGCTCGGTCATACTACTTTTGTAAACAATGTTTATACGTTTCAATTCTCATTAAAGCGTTGAAACTTGCACCTGAACCAATTTTTATTTTAACTGGGCTGCCTACAGGCCTAGTTACAAATTAAGCCACATTAACCAAAGCGATTAATAGGTTTCACCTGCCCTCTTCGTTGGGCATGGGCAATTTTTCCGAGGTACATTAGTACTGTTGGTACACCGATTTTTTGGGCTCTCGCCTACAGTGTAATCCTAGTAATTTTTATGGGCTTCGACTGCACTCATACTACAGCAAGGTGTGTGGGGTTGGCCTACACTTTTGCTAAATAAATAAATGTAACTGGGGCCTTGTCTATACTGCAACTACTGCAATGTGAAAGAGACTGTTATCTTCCTAAACTGCTGCAACGGGAATGTTACTGTAGCCTGTCTGGACTGCTACTACTACTGAAATGGAACTAATACTGTGCTCCCCCTATACTGCTGCTTCGGAATTGTTACTGGGGCCTGTCTGGACTGCTACCACTACTGAAATGGAACTAATACTGTGCTCCCCCTATAATGCTGCTAGTGATATGTTACTGGGGCCTGTCCCTAATGCTACCGCTGAAATGTTACTAATTCTGGGCTCTGCCTATACCGCTGCTAAAGCTATGTCACTGGGGTGTGGAAACGGAAGCTTCCCAAAGACATGATGGTGGCGAGGCCATTTCCCACGAACGCGGTTACTGTTAAGGTGCATATAACCACGGACACGTGGAGAGGACACGCAGTGCCTCGAAAACATCCCCCTCTTCCTCCAACAATGAAAACATTCTTGGCAAATACCTTTGCATTGGTCCGTCTGGTGGCAGTCCAAGAATTTCACCTTTACCGACACAACAAGAGAGCCCCCCCACCATCCCCCCGCCACGGCCCACTTAATCCTGGCCACATTCTGAAAACCAACTAAATAAAACCGCGCTACTAGGTCCGAAGTCGCCACCACATTCCCACCAACGTGGTTACTGTTAAGGTACATATTACCACTCTGACTGGGGCATGCACTGTGGGCCGAAGCACACCTGTATTGTATGTGACGTTAGCTCTGCTGACCAGGGCACTGCAATGGGATACATTTATGTACTGCCGATGGGTTCCAGGGAGCCACCCATGCTGTGGGTCCACAGGGACTTCACATTAGGGATTTGTACCTGCCAGTGTCTATGTATTAAAAACCCTGGTCAGACTGGGGCATGCAGTGTGGGCCGAAGACCACCTGCATTTAATCGGACGTTACCTCAGCTGTGCTGGGCAATGCAATGGGATATATTTATGTACCGCCGGTGGCTTCCTGGGACCCACCTATGCTGTCGGTCCACACGGAGTTGTAACTGCATGTGTCTACTAGAGATGAGCGAGCACCAAAATGCTCGGGTGCTCGTTACTTGGGACGAACTTTTCGCGATGCTCGAGTGTTCGTTTCGAGTAACGAACCCCATTGAAGTCAATGGGCGACCCGAGCATTTTTGTATTTCGCCGATGCTCGCTAAGGTTTTCATGTGTGAAAATCTGGGCAATTCAATAAAGTGATGGGAACGACACAGCAACGGATAGGGCAGGCGAGGGGCTACATGTTGGGCTGCATCTCAAGTTCCCAGGTCCCACTATTAAGCCACAATAGCGGCAAGAGTGCCCCCCCCCCCCCCCGCACTGTCAGCATAAAGATCGTTCTTCTCTGCTGCAGCAGTAACAGCTGTGGCAGAGAAGAACGATGTTAGCCCATTTAATTCAATGGAGCCAGCAATACAGCCGACTCCATTGAATTCAATGGGCTAACATCGTTCTTCTCTGCCACAGCTGTTACAGCTGTGGCAGAGAAGAATGATTTCTCTTCTATATGTTCTCAATGGGGTTGGTGCTGCTGCCGCCCGCCCCATTGAGCGCATATAGAGAAGAGAACAGGAATCGCAGATCGCAGATAGGTGCGATCTGCGATTTCTGTTCTATAATTTATCGGACGAGCGCATAAAAAGCGCTCATGTGTCCGATAAAAATTCGCCGGACGCATGCGCAAATCGCGCGAAAATCGCCCGTCTGACTAAGGCCTTAGTCAGACGGGAGTTTTTTCGCGCGATTTGCGGATCGCATGACGGATGCGCATCCGCACATCGCGTGACCGATGCCCGAAAATCGCCCGAAAATCGGGCGGAGCTGTCCAGCGCATTGCATTCAATGGAGCCGGCAATACAGCCCGCTCCATTGAAAGCAATGCGCTGCGGGCGAGTGTGGGATGAATTGTCGGGAAGGGCTTAAATATATAAGCCCTTCCCTGCAATTCATCCAGAAAAGTGTTAAACTAAAAAATATATATATACTGACCTGCTCCCGGCAGCCGGAGCTCTGCGCGGCCGTCCTACAGTGGGTGTGAAGGGGGTGTGAGTCAGACCTGCCCCCTGATTCGCTCAGCGCTGAGCCAATCAGGGGGCAGGTCTGACTCACACCCCCTTCACACCCACTGAATGGGTGTGAGTGAGACCTGCCTCTGATTGGCTCAGCGCTGAGCCAATCAGGGGGCAGGTCTGACTCACACCCCCTTCACACCCACTGCAGGACGGCCGTGCGGAACTCCGGCTGCCGGGAGCAGGTTAGTATATATATATTTTTTAGTTTAACACTTTTCTGGATGAATTGCAGGGAAGGGCTTATATATTTAACCCCTTCCCGACAATTCATCCCGCGATCGTCGGCAGCCCATTGATTTCAATGGAGTCGGCTGTATTGCCGGCTCCATTGAATTCAATGGGCAAACATCGTTCTTCTCTGCCACAGCTGTTACAGCTGTGGCAGAGAAGAATGATTTGTCTTCTATATGTTCTCAATGGGGTCGGCGCTGCTGCCACCGGCCCCATTGAGCGCATATAGAGAAGGACCGTTGGGGTTCTTGAAGCCTAAAATCACTCCTAACGCTCTCCCTATAGCAGCCCCGGCATCAACAGCACTTTCCCTCAGCTAAGTGAGAACGCATCTGTGGCGAGCCGCGGGCCGGCAGATTTTAATACTCGGGTGACACCTAATCTCGCCAGCCACTCACTGCAGGGGGGTGGTATAGGGCTTGAACGTTGCAGGGGGAAGTTGTAGTGCTTTCCCTGTCTTTCTATTGGCCAGAAAAGCGCGCAAATTTCTCAGGGAAGAAAATGAAAGTAACTCGAACATCGCATGGTACTCGTTACGAGTAATGAGCATCCCTAACACCCTAATATTCGCCTGAACATCAAGCTCGGACGAGTACGTTCGCTCATCTCTAGTGTCTACTTATAAAGAACCCCAGTCTGAATGGGGCATGCAGTGTGGGCCGAAGCCCACCTGCATTAAACCTGCCGTTACCTCAGCTGTGCTGGGCACTGCAATGGGATTTATTTATGTATCGCCGGTGGGTTCCAGGGAGCCACCCATGCTGTCGGTCCACACGGACTTCACATTGGGGATTTGTACCTGCCTGTGTCTATGAATTAAAAACCAAGGTCAGGTTGGGGCATGCAGTGTGGGCCGATGCCCACCTGCATGTAATCTGACGTTAGCTTTGCTGTCCAGGGCACTGCAATGGGATATATTTATGTACCGCCGGAGGCTTCCTGGGACCCACCTATGCCGTCGGTCCACACGGAGTTGTAACTGCGTGTGTCAACTTATAAAGAACCCCAGTCTGACTGGGGCATGCAGTGTGGGCCGAAGCCCACCTGCATTAAACCTGACGTTACCTCAGCTGTGATGGGCACTGCAATGGGATTTATTTATGTACCGCCGGTGGGTTCCAGGGAGCCACCCATGCTGTGGGTGCACACGGAATTCCCATTGCGCAGTTGTATCTGCCTGTGACTATTTATAAAAAACTCCGGTCTGACTGGGGCATGCAGACACCTTGACAGAATGAATACTGTGTGGCACATGGGTTCCCCATAGCTATGCCCACGTGTGCAGCTCCTGATGGAGGTGGCACAGGATTGGATTTCTCATTGCTTCTGTACAGCATTGTGGGCTATCACCCCGCCGCTTTTAAAGAGGGTCGCTGCCTGGCCCTGCCAATCCTCTGCAGTGTGTGCCTCCAGTTTCGCCTCATGGCAGACGCACTTATAAATAGACATGAGTGTGGCGTGGCTATGAGGCCAGCGTGTTGCATGAGGGCAGCTGAAGGCTGCGCAGGGACACTTTGGTGTGCGCTGTGGACACTGGGTCGTGCGGGGGGGGGGGGGGGGGGTTGGGACGCATGTAACCCAGGAGAAGTGGCAGCGGAGTGTCATGCAGGCAGTGATTGTGCTTCGTTGGAGGTAGTGTGGTGCTTAGCTAAGGTATGCCTTGCTAATGAGGGTTTTTTTAGAAGTAAAAATTGTTGGGAGGGGGGGCACTCTTGCCGCTATTGTGGCTTAATAGTGGGACCTGGGAACTTGAGATGCAGCCCAACATGTAGCCCCTCGCCTGCTCTATCCGTTTCTGTGTCGTTCTAATGACTTTCTTGAATTTCCTAGATTTTCACAACTGAAAACCTTTGCGAGCATCTGCGATATACAAAAATGCTCGGGTCGCCCATTGACTTCAATGGGGTTCGTTACTCAAAACGAACCCTCGAGCATCGCGAAAAGTTCGTCTCGAGTAACGAGCACCCGAGCATTTTGGTGCTCGCTCATCTCTAAACAGGACCCAACACTTTAAGGGACATTTGCCAGGTCTAAATCTTAGCACCACCTGCACTTCCAGAGCAGGCACCTTCAGCTTAGCATGGTGACAAATCTATACAGAAGTTACCTGGACTTCAATTTATAGTGAGGATTGTCCTTTCTGAGGAAAACTTAATTAATTAACATAATGATGTTCCAACTGGAGGTGTTGTACGCAATAGCACTTACACTTTACTGATAGAAGAGAGACTAACTTTTTCATCTGAGCATGGATTTTCAGACATCCTTTATTTGACTCTATCTTGCAGAGATAGTTCCCCAGGAAAGTCACAAATTCGACAATCCTGCCAGTTAGAAATTCATAACTATCAGGCAGTGGAATATCACAAACCCCATAATGCTATCATTTAAAAGTTGTTTTTCTTCCTCTCTCACTATTAACTGCTAAAAAAGGTCTAAGAAAAGAAAACAATTATGAAAGTATATTAATAAGGAACAACTTTGCATACAATAACTTGCTTCACAGGTGTACAAATACCTTCAGAGCGCTCTAGGGCAGGTAAGTACACAACCAAGAACAGGTGGCACACAGAGGCTGAGCTGTATTATGTCCAATCTAAATAGTGCAAAACTGGAGTCAAAGAGAGATGAAGATTCATTCACAGTACAGTCACCTTAAAGGGGTTGTCCCGCGGCAGCAAGTGGGGTTATACACTTCTGTATGGCCATATTAATGCACTTTGTAATCTACATTGTGCATTAATTATGAGCCATACAGAAGTTATAAAAAGTTTTTTACTTACCTGCTCCGTTGCTAGCGTCCTCGTTCCCATGGAGCCGACTAATTTTCGCCCTCCGATGGCCAAATTAGCCGCGCTTGCGCAGTCCGGGTCTTCTGCTCTCTTCAATGGAGCCGCTCGTGCAGAATGCCGGCTCCGTGTAGCTCCGCCCCGTCCCCGTAAAAAAAAGAAAAACCCGTTTCGGCGCGGGACAACCCCTTTAAGGAATCTAATTCCCTGACAGAAAGGCATTTTTAAGAACAAGGATATATACAGAAAACAGAGGAGGCCTCATCTTATAATAATTATCCCAGGGGACTCTTGATCCTTTTTTCTGAATTTTCAACTGCTAGATGTTAGGATGAGCTGCTTAGTGGGAGGAAAAGTAAAGATATATTTGATACGGGGATGAAAAGATCACACAATTGTGAGCTGTTGAGAGTGTCCACTGAGCAATGCCAGGCCTGGTGAGTTGGTAAGGAGACTGCATATATGTATATATGAGCTAAGTAGTATTTTCATTTTGTTATTTTTGTCCTACCCTTTTCAAGAGCCCTAACTGTGTTGTTCTTCTCAGTCAGGCTCTGTGTTTTATATATGTTGTAGGACCTATGATAACATCACCGAGAGGGAAGGGGGGTGACATCACTAGGGGCAGAGCATGAGAAGCACTCACATACTAGCTGACAAGTGGTCATCAGTAGTCATAAGTGTTGCAATTTCTTGAAACTGTTATACCCAATTAAACAGACTGTCCTGCTTGTTCAACTGTCAAGTAAAGGTTATTCCTGTTTATCTTTAACTGTCTCCTTCTCTACCTGCCTGCGGGGGGGTCCACACCTATTAGTGTGTTAGGGAAATTCAATGGTTTCCGGATATTCTGTTGGGCTTCAAATTAAAGTAATATGACCGGTCATGAGAACACAGAGACACACAGGCATGATGCTATGTGCAACGCATTCTGTTTTGTTTTTTATGCCAGACTCTCAATCTTTATAGGATTTTACAAAGCGAGTGGCTTTATGCCAAATACAATTAAAAATACAATTAATATGCACATATAGCGGTTTAATACATATCATTTTTTAAATCAATTTGTCCTTTTCTCTGCAGATGTTAGCCTTGAGATACATCCTGTAAAGCTTGTTAGTAAGTTTTGGCAAGAAATATCTTAAGATAAGAACACAGAACAGGAAACTTTATGGTGGTGCAATTAGTACCCCTCGCTGGATTATTCAAAGTGAAATCTAGCATATTTCTAGGTGAAAGTTCAAACCATACAGTGAAAATTAAAAACCATGCAAATATATGTGTAGCTAAGTGTTATAGCAGACAAGCAATAGAAACAGACATCATGGAGTCGTTGTAGGCCATCTTTTAGGCCTAAAGCCTTCACAAGTGCAAGGAAGCAAAATACATAATAGTCGGCTATAGCAAGTTTTATCATTGAGAGCCTCCTTTAGGGTCAATGCAACACAAAAAGTGCATGTTAAGCACATAAAATTCTGTGTGCTTCACCTGTACTTGCTGCAAAACTGTAATCCATGTACAGTTATGCTGCATGCTTTTTGGTTGTGTGGCACACTGCTGCACTACAGATTCTTTGTGGAAACCCAGCCCCATAGGTTTAGGGAGCTCAAGTTATCTATTAAATGTGATATCTAACCTACTAATACACCAGGGCAGAAATACCCTATTATCGTGTTGCTGTGTAGGACATAGAGGAAGTATGCATTCACATACTTAGTGGAGTAAAGACTTTTGAAACCAAGTAATACAGTAACACACAATCTTATAGAGATGCCACATAAAGATGTGAATGATCACAAGATATCGCTTCCATAGAAATCTTCCTGTTGGTCCTCTGACAGTGAATTGGATGCTTCTTGCATAATTATGAGGGGCGGTTCACTGGGTGTGGTTATATTTATGATCCAGTAAACTATATAAAGATCTTTCCATGCCAAGGTAGTCAGAGTCCTGGGCAGACGAGGAGCAGGTAGGCATTACATTTATCTATGAAGTCTATGAGATCTAATTGTTTCATTTTTCAAATTTAATTTTGTTAAAGAGGGAAAACAATGAGCCAAATATGCTGTTTCAATCTTTAATTTACAATTTATTTGTGATGCATTTTTCATATATTAGAATATTTCTCTAGAGTAAGTATACTTTTGTAAAATTTTTGACAAATCAAAGAGACATAATAAAAGTTTTGATTAATGGGAGTCTGGGTGCTAAGACCGCCACTGATCATTGAAATAAAGGGCTGCAGTGGTCATCTCGGCATTTTGCCCCATTGATTATGTTTGTTACTTTTATGTTTGAGGGACAATGTTACTAGGAGGGGGTCAAAAAACAATAATTGAAAAACAATCATTTTAGTGTAAAAAAAATAAAAATAAACTTACTTGTCCGCCGCTGCCGTGTCCCCCGTGGGGATGAAGAACACATCTGCCACATGCGGCTGATGTTTCCTTCATTCCCACTGGTAAAAAGAATTCCCTGATGCTACATCTTCCACATCTGTGACAGATGCAGCAGAGGAATTCTTCAATTCCCTACGGCAGCTGCCACACATGACAACTGCGGTAGAGGATCCTGCTGCCAGCACTCGGTAATTGTTTTTCAGGAAAGAGTTTTAAACATAAGCCCTTTTCTGAAAAACAATAATTTTAGTGTAAAAAAACCCCAAAAAAAACGTACCTATCCGCCGCTGCCATGTCTCCCCTTCACAGTTTAGACTAAGTTAAAAAGTAATAGGTTTTACCCAATATTAATAAAATTTATCACCACATTAGGGCACTAACACATAACTTATCTCCGATACTAGAATTGTAAGTTTTCGGAGAATAGGATAGACCATATGACACAAAACTAGAGATGAGCGAGCATACTCATCCGAGCTTGATGCTCGTTCGAGTAATAGGGTGCTTGAGATGCTTGTTACTCGAGACGAGCACCACGCGGTACTCGTCTCGATTAAACGAGCACCGACCATTGAATTCAATGGAGCCGGCAATACAGCCGGCTCCATTGAAAGCAATGGGCTGCCGGCTAGCGCGGGATGAATTTTCGGGAAGGGCTTAAAAATATAAGCCCTTACCTGAAATTCATCCAGAAATGTGTAAAAAGTAAAAAGAAAATATACTTACCTTGTCCCGGCAGAACAATGTTAGACCATTGAAAGCAATGGGGTGCCGGCGAGCGCGGGATGAATTTTCGGGAAGGGCTTAAAAATATAAGCCTAGTGGTGACTCGTCAAGCACCGGGTAAGTCCAGTACTACTGTATTTTTCCACCTTGATGTCATCATGATCCCTTTTGTATGGCGCTCTCCTTAATCTATATGTAAAAATAAAAAACACTGAGCTGAAAAAAGCTAAATTTGAGAAAGAAACAATATCTGAAAAAGTAACAACATCGTTTGGAATAACAATTAACGAGCTCACTTCTATTGAAAAGATTTTCATAGAATGACGCCATCCGAGCTTGTTGTGAGAAATAGATCTTTGAAAGACATTCTGATTCAGTTTAACTGATTTATCTTTTCCTCAGCACACTGTGGTTAGATTTTGAGGTGATCTTGATTGTGGCTCCACGAGATATAGATATCTAACAAAGTGATAAGTGGACCCAACTCATTCCTCAACCCAGTGTTTGTCTGCTGTTACATAGAGCACTTGTTGTGTGTTTCATGTTTTGTGTCATATGGTCTATCCTATTCTCCGAAAACTTACCATTCTAGTATCGGAGATAAGTTATGTGTTAGTGCCCTAATGTGGTGATAGGTTTTACCCAATATTAATAAAATGTATTGCTTTTTAACTTAGTCTAAACTGTGAAGAAATAAAATAGAACTACATGAAGCACTATTTTGTCCTATTTTCTAGCAAAAAGAGGCAACAAAGTTACAAATAAACTTCTAAAACTGATTTGAATGAAACATTTCTATAATGTTGAATACAATTTAATCTACTATATGCTCCCAGGACAAGGTGTGGCTCATTATAACAGCAATGATTAGTTTTGCACAGAAAAAGAGTGCAGTGTAAACAGTTAATACATGCAAATGTAATCCATGGTATCCAGATTACAGGCAATAATAAAAATACTATTATACTGCTCTCCATGTACAAGAATATAACTAGTATAATAATGCCCCCTATGTACAAGAATATAACTAGTATAATACTGCCCCCTATGTACAATAATATAACTACTATAATACTGCCCCTATGTACAAGAATATAACTACTATAATACTGCCCCCTATGTACATGAATATACCTACTATAATACTGCCCCCTATGTACAAGAATATAACTACTATAATACTGCCCCTATGTACAAGAATATAACTACTATAATACTGCCCCTATGTACAAGAATATAACTACTATAATACTGCCCCTATGTACAAGAATATACCTACTATAATACTGCCCCTATGTACAAGAATATAACTACTATAATACTGCCCCTATGTACAAGAATATAACTACTATAATACTGCCCCTATGTACAAGAATATACCTACTATAATACTGCCCCCTATGTACAAGAATATAACTACTATAATACTGCCCCCTATGTACAAGAATATAACTACTATAATACTGCCCCCTATGTACAAGAATATAACTAGTATAATACTGCCCCCTATGTACAAGAATATAACTACTATAATACTGCCCCTATGTACAAGAATATAACTACTATAATACAGCCCCTATGTACAAGAATATAACTACTATAATACTGCCCCCTGTATACAAGAATATAACTACTATAATACTGCCCCTATGTACATGAAGATAACTATAATAATACTGCTCCTATGTACAAGAATATAACTACTATAATACTGCTCCTATGTACAAGAATATAACTACTATAATACTGCTCCTATGTACAAGAATATAACTACTATAATACTGCTCCTATGTACAAGAATATAACTACTATAATTCTGCCCCCTGTATACAAGAATATAACTACTATAATACTGCCTCCTACTGTATGTACAAGAATATAACTATAATAATACTGCTCCTATGTACAATAATATAACTACTATAATACTGCTCCTATGTACAAGAATATAACTACTATAATACTGCTCCTATGTACAAGAATCTAACTAGTATAATATTGCCCCCTATGTACAAGAATATAACTACTGTAATACTGCCCCCTATGTACAAGAATATAACTACTATAATACTGCCCCCTATGTACAAGAATATAACTACTATAATACTGTTCCTATGAACAAGAATATAACTACTATTATACTGCCCCCTATGTACAAGAATATAACTAGTATAATATTGCCCCCTATGTACAAGGATATAACTACTATACTACTGCCCCTATGTACAAGGATATAACTACTATAATACTGCCCCTATGTACAAGAATATAACTACTATAATACTGCCCTCTATGTACAAGAATATAACTACTATAATACTGCACCTATGTACAAGAATATAACTACTATAATACTGCACCTATGTACAAGAATATAACTACTATAATACTGCACCTATGTACAAGAATATAACTACTATAATACTGCACCTATGTACAAGAATATAACTACTATAATACTGCACCTATGTACAAGAATATAACTACTATAATACTGTTCCTATAAACAAGAATATAACTACTATAATACTGCCCCCTATGTACAAGAATATAACTACTATAATACTGCCCCCTATGTACAAGAATATAACTACTATTATACTGCTGCTATGAACAAGAATATAACTAATATAATACTGCTCCCCCATGTACAAGAATATAACTAGTATAATATTGCCCCCTATGTACAAGGATATAACTACTGTAATACTGCCCCCAATGTACAAGAATATAACTACTATAATACTGCCCCTATGTACAAGAATATAACTACTATAATACTGCTCCCTATGTACAAGAATATAGCTACTATAATACTGCTCCCTATGTACAAGAATATAACTACTATAATACTGCTCCTATGTACACGAATATAACTACTATAATACTGCCCCCTATGTACAAGAATATAACTACTATAATACTGCCCCCTATGTACAAGAATATAACTACTATAATACTGCTTCTATGAACAAGAATATAACTACTATAATACTGCCCCCTATGTACATGAATATAACTACTATAATACTGCCCCCTATGTACAAGAATATAACTACTATAATACTGCCCCCTATGAACAAGAATATAACTACTATAATACTGCCCCCTATGTACAAGAATAACTAGTATAATACTCCTCTCTATGGGGGAGGGGGCTTCAGGCATTTTACTTGTTTGTGAAACTCTGTTTTTATTAAATGGGTTTAGGATTTGGAGATCTGTGTGACAGCAAATTACTTTAGTTTAGGAGAATGCTAAAAATATTGCAGGGAGTGGGTTCAAATATTTTGGACTTCTCTAAGGGGGTAAATGACTTTATGAAGCAAGTTATAGTTTTAGTGGATTATTTTGAGGTAGCTATGTAGGTCCCGTTGGTGGCTACTGGCTGGTGGATTCAAGGACTTTGCTACTGGAATATTTCATGATTTAAAATGTCTTATTCTGTATTATTTACGTTACATTATTTAAGTTTTGAACTTAAGAAGAACTTTTAATAAAGCTGTGAACATTCACGTTTCTGATAAACATAGAATCCTAGAATGGTAGAGTTGGAAGGGACCTCCACAGTCATCGGGTTAAACCCCTGCTCAATGCAGGATTTGCCAAATCATCTCAGACAGACATTTGTCCAGCCTTTGTTTGAAACTTCAATTGAAGGAGAACTCACCACCTCCTTCAAACAATAGATTGTGTCTAATTATATCAGGTGGGTAATCAGGCATCCTATTTTGGTCCTTGACATGTCATGTCACACTGACAGTTGGGGGAGCGGATAATGACATATTGACACTTGGGGGAGCGGATAATGACATATTGACACTTGGGGGAGCGGATGATGACACACTGTCACTTGGGGGACAGGATGATGACACACTGACACTTGGTGGACAGGATAATGACACCCCTACACTTGAGGGACAGGATAATGATACACTGACACTTGGGGGATAGGATAATGACACACCTACACTTGCGGGACAGGATAATGACACACTGATACTTGAGGGACAGAACAATGATACACTGACACTTGGGGGACAGGATAATGACACCCCTACACTTGAGGGACAGGATAATGACACACTAATACTTGAGGGACAGGATAATGACACACTGATACTTGAGGGACAGGACAATGACACACTGACACTTGGTGGACAGGATAATGACACGCTGACACTTGAGGTTGAGTTTAATGACGCACTGACACTTGAGTGGCATGACTATAAAACTACTCTCACATAGGCGCTTTTTTACGATGTTAAGCGGGCATTTAAATGCCCGCTAAAAACACTGTACTGACACTGCATTCATTTTAAGGGGGCTTCTCAGGCGAGCATTTTAGCACAACATTTTTAACACATGGTGACTTGAACGTTGTATCTTCTATTTTTCGGCGTTGCAGCACTTTTTAACACTCACAAAAATGCTGTACAAAGCAGCTCTGCCCACATTAAAACACTGCGTGGAGAAACAGCAGTCTTACAATACCTGTGTGAGACTGGCCTAACAGGTGAGAGATATATGGAAAGACTTTACACAAGTTCAGTTGAACAAGTAAGACGTTACTAAGTGTCTGATGGAGAAAGCTCTGTAATAACTTACAATAGTATTATATGGCCACAATGGAGCAGGTTACTAACAATCTAATATATTAATACTGTAATTCAGTCCATATCCTTAGAATAAGCTGCACTTAATGTTATGTGCACACATATGGAATATTGCAGTGTATTAATGGTTTACCCCGGCTAGGGGTAAGTAGCTTCATAGATATTATTTGGAGGAGAGAGCCCCCTCCTATGCAACTTAACACTGGTTTACATGGGCCGATGATCATGATTGCTCAAACGACAGTTGTAGTGACAGCTTTGAGCGATCATTTTGCATAAAGTATTAAATAGCTACTCAGCTACTTAAGTACCAATTAGGTATGCAAATAAAGCCTTCTCTGAAGGCTGTTAGTAGCCCCAGGGCTCTTATTTGTGCTCAGATCCTTTGCTCTCCATGGGTAAACAATGCTATCAGCACTCCCTGTGGAGAACTGCTGATAGGAGTAAACAATGATTTTTAGGTTAGCTTGAATTTAATGATCAGCTAGCAGTGCCCGAAAAGCGCACGATGGGCGCACATTAACATGCACCGATTATCGCTGGTGTAAATAGGCCCTTAGTTAGAGATGAGCGAGTATACTCGCTAAAGGCAATTGCTCGAGCAAGCATTGCTTTTAGCGAGTACCTGCCCGCTCGAAACTGCAGGTTTGGGTGCCGGCGCGGGGGAGCGGTGAGTAGCGGCTGTCATCAGGAGGGAGCGGGGGGGGAGAGGGGGAGAGGGAGATCTCCCCTCCGTTCCGCCCCGCTCTCCCCCGCAGCTCCGTGCCCGCTGCCAGCACCCGAACCTGCAGTCTCAAGCGGGGGAGATACTCGCTAAAGGCAATGCTCGCTCAAGCAATTGCCTCAGCGAGTATACTCGCTCATCTATACCCTTAGTCCTACAGAATCTTGGGTTATAACCAAATATTGAAATGAAGCTCATTTGAATATACATTCACAGTCCATTGAACTGATTAGCACAGTAGCTTTGGCGAGACTCTACACTGATGAGTCGAACACAATCCAATCCATTTATAGATGATGTGGGGCGGTGGCACTCACCACTGCACAAAGGTCTGAAATAGAGATGAGCGAACGTACTCGGTAAGGCCGATTTCACAATCGAGCACCGCGATTTTCGAGTAATTCACTACTCGGGTGAAAAGATTCGGGGGTCGCCGGGGGGTGGGGCGTGGTGGAGCAGGGGGGGGGGGGTTAGGAGCGCGGAACAGGTGGGAGCTCTCTCTCCCTCTCCCCTCCACTCCCCTCTGCAACCCCCCGCTCACCCACGGCGCCCCCGAGTAGTGAAGTACTCGAAAATCGCGGTGCTCGATTGCGAAATCGGCCTTACCGAGTACATTCGCTCATCTCTAGTCTGAAACTTAGCTGTTCAGATAGTTTCTATAATCTTTGTGTCACCGCTGTTGTTCTTTACCTCGTTAAACTCTCTGTGCCTGCTGTCAGTGACCGCAATTTCCAAGTGCCAGTTGAATCTGTGTCTGGAGCCCGGAATGCATCTGTCCGCGAAGAATGCTTCAATCACAAGAGTCTCCCTCTCTCGGGTACATAAGTCCAGCTGCAGGTCAGCTCTGCTGCAGCTCTTACTGACTGAGTCTCTCTTTCCTGCGCTCTATGAATCTGCTGAGTTACACCAGAGCCGGGGAACAGGACCTCTCTTTTATACCTAGCCCTTCAGCCAATCAGTGTATATGGTAAACATCACTGCTGGTTCTTGTCCTCTATAATGTATAATTCTGTGTCTCTTCTATCTGCAGAGATGCGGGCGCTCTGGATTGCACAACTTTACATATGGGGAGTGTTATTCTATGGTAAGATCCAAATGGAAATTCATTAATTATCAGAAAAATATATATGGCTGTCTGCCTCATCAGTAATCAAGAATCTCACCTAACCACTTAAAGGGATTCTGTCATCAGGTTCATGCTGCTCATACTACGAGCAGCATGAACCCGGGACAGGTATGTACGATGACCCCGTGGATGTTTAATTCTGAAATGGTAGTATTTATAAATAAACACACTTTGAAGTTTGACTCAGAGCTGAGCTCCGAGTCATGGAGGAGGGCCGGGCTGCACCAGCCTACCAGCTTCTCACTGCCCACAGTATGCAAAATGACAGCTCCCTCCTTCCATTATTTAGTATAGGAGAGAGCTGTCACTCTGCATACTGATCACTGTGACCAATCCCCTGCCTCAAAATAGGTAATAGAGCAATCGCATGCTACTACAAGGCAAATCAGCAGACAAGGGTCCATAGCCGTGTGCACTGGTGCATCAGGAAGTGAATGTGGGGTGTAAAACTTTTTTTTTAATTTCCTCCATTCATGGCACCCCTGGGGACATGTCTCCTGCCTACTGGGATTTATCTGGGACTGCTTCACAGAATACATGCTTTTGCCACTTAGCTACACTTGCTACTGCACATAGTTCACTGGCTGCAAATGCAAATAATAAACCATATGATAAAAGAGGGGAATCACAGAAATAAGGTCCCTGGTAAAATATAACTTTATATAGATATATATTAAAATAATTGGCCAAAAAGACAAGACACGTATATAAAGACAACCCACATAGCTATGGTTAATAATAAGACTCCATGGCACATGGACCTCCGCTCCAAACAATAGGGAGAGTTCTCATAAACGTGTTGAGCTCAATCTCCTACTTGATAGGGATGTATAATAAGTGATTACACTCTATTCATTGGGGTCATTCATGAAGAAGTCCCTCAGTCAGGTTCTGGGAACTTCCCTCTGTATTACTCAGGCTGTAATATCAATATATAGTACGCTAGATAAATATTGTTCACTGTTGATAGTATCTAATGTAATTATACTTCATTTACTTAAGAGCACACACTCACCCACATTTTCTTACACCACAGCACACTCTCAGTCGGGTCTTCCCCTCTCAGGATGAATACCCTTTTGCGTTTTTTTTGGCGTGTTTTTTTCATGTGATATCGCAGCGTTTTTTTTAATGCAATTGTCAATGTGATTTTCTAATGTTAAAAACACATCTAACAAAAATTGCAAAGAAACAACTTGCGATGTGTTTTTAACATTGGAAAGTCCCATTGACAATGGCGTTAAAAAAACACAGCAGCATCGCGTGAAAAAAACGCGCAAGAAAAACGCAGGTGGGTATTCACCCTCAAGCTGAAATGAACCACTGATAGTGCCTGTGCAGATGTCTCTGTAATGTTAGCCCTGGTAGTATCTGCTCCTGCTTTATATCAGAGCACACTCCGTAGCAATAACTCACAGTGCATGCGCTGGCTGGGCAGCAGCTGGCACATAGAAGAGCGGAGGAGAAGCGGGAGCAAGAAAACCGCACTGGTCACTGCAGGGGCATGGGTCGGATCCCGCCGCGAGAATTCTCGCAGCAGGATCCGACCCGGCCGTCTGCAGGCGGCCTAAAGTGAACCACTGCTAATATCTGATCTTACTAACATTAGAGCACACTCCAGTAGCATTAGCTAGCACCACCGCACACTCTCAGTGAGTTCTTCCCTACTATTGCGATGATCACTGATAGTATTTGCTTTCTGGCTGAGGTATAACAATGCTAGTGCCTGTGCTGATAAATCTGCACTCTTAGCCCTAATCATATCTTCTTGATACCTTTCCATTCATAAAGAAGTTCATCAGGAGATAATATAAGTTATGCCAGTATAGATACATACCAGTAAAGATAGTAGAACCAGCAAAATAATAAAAGCACCACCAGCCCTGATGGTGAACTGGTGGTAAATGTGATAAACCATAGGTTAAAAGAGAGTGAAGGAGAAGAGGCCTCAGAGAAAAGACCTGATGAGGGCTCAGTCAGACCGGTGATTTTATGTGCTAAATTGAGTGCACAAAAACACATTCCTAAAAAAAAACCTGCGTGACAGCACGCTGAAAAAAACTCACTTGGCCGCTTTTTTGCACATATAAAGTTCACTGCCCGCTATCCCCTGCTGCGGCTGTGACAGTTGCAGCAGGGCATTCTTTGGATGTGAAACTCCTTGATGCTGTCGCATCCAGGTTTTTCACCTTTGGACAAAGGGGCCGGCGGCAGCAGCGGCAGCCCCATTGACATACAGAGAATATTGCGCTCCTCTGCCACAGTTGTGACAGCTGTGGCAGAGGATTTCTTCATTTCTGTGGAGAGTCCCCTTGTCACTGAACACTGTGACAGCATTGTCACATTGTCCAGTGACAAGGAGGCTCCCCATGTAGATGAAGAAATCCTCTGGCACAGCTGTGACAGCTGTGGCAGAGGAGCGCAATGTTTTCCCATTTAATTCAATGAAGCCGGCACTACAGCTGGATCCATTGAAAGCAATGGGCTGCTGGCAAGCCCTGCAGTGATTTTTGAGGAAGGGCTTTAAATATAAACCCTTACCTGAAAATCATCCCTGAAATTTGTAAAAAAAAATATATATATACTCACCTCTCTGCAGCTGCTGGGGCTCAGGCGCATCCAGCCAGGTCTTCTCCCTGAAGTGCTCTGCTGAAAGGGCTGCCTCTGATTAGCTGAGCACTGTGACCAATCAGAGGCAGCTCTCAGAAGTCATTTAATAACTGTCATTCATTTTTACACATTTTAGGGATGATTTTCAGGTAAGGGCTTATATTTAAAGTTCCCCGAAAATCACCACAGGGCTTGCCGGCATCCCATTGCTTTCAATGGATCAAGCTGTAGCACCAACTTCATTGAATTCAATGAGAGAACATTGCACTCCTGTGCCACAGGATCGTGATCTTCACTGTATATTCTCAATAGGCTCGCGCTGCTGTCGCCGGCACCATTGAGCACAAAGTGAAACCCCTGGATGTGACAGGGGTATTGTATAGGCGGACCCCAGTAACATTTCTGTAGCGAGTATAGGCGGACCCCTTTAAATTTCAGTAGCAAGAGTATAGGCGAACCCCTCAAAACTTTCAGTAGGAAGTGGATAGACGGACCCCAGAAACATTTCTGTAGCAAGAGTATAGGCGGACCCCAGTAACATTTCTTTAGTAAGACTATAGGCGAACCCCTGAAACCTTACAGTAGCAAGAGTATAGGCGGACCCCTGTAACATTTCAGTAGCAAGTGTACAGAAGGACCCCAGATAGACATGAGCGAGCATACTGGCTAAGGACAATTGTTCGATCGAGCATTGTTCTTAGCGTATATCTCTCCGCTCGGATGAAAAGGTTCAGGTGCCGGAGCAGGTGACAGATGAGTTGCGGCCATCAGCAGGGGGGAGTGGGGTGAGAGAGGGAGAGAGAGATCTGCCTTCCGTTCCTCCCTGCTCTCCCCCGCCGTCGGCAGCCGAATCTTTGCACCCGAGCGGGCAGGTACTCGCTAAGGGCAATGCTCGATTGAGCAGTTGACCTTAGCGAATATGCTTGCTCATCTCTAACCCCAGATACATTTCTGTAGCAATTGTATAGGCAGACCCCAGTAACATTTCTGTAGCAAGAGTATAGGCGAACCCCTGTAACATTTCAGTAGCAAGAGTATAGGCGAACCCCTCAAACCTTTCAGTAGCAATTGGATTACATGTTGCCCAATCCCCCCCCCCCCACACAACCCAGTGTCCACAGCGCACACCAAAGTGTCCCTGCGCAGCCTTCAGCTGGCCTCATAGCCACACCACGCTCATGTCTATTTATAAGTGCGTCTGCCATGAGGAGGAACAGGAGCACACACTGCAAAGGGTTGGCAGGGCCAGGCAGCAACCCTCTTTAAAAGGGGCAGGGCGATAGCCCACAATGCTGTACAGAAGCAATGAGAAATCCAATCCTGTGCCACCTCTGTCAGGAGCTGCAAACGTGGGCATAGCAATGGGGAATCCATGTGCCACACAGTATTCATTCTGTCAAGGTGTCGCATAGCTCAATCGACACCGCAAGGGGAAAGCCATCTGCACTCTGCCCCCTACCCAAGTCAGTCAGTGTCTTTGTGCCAGACAGGTCAAACACCGCGATGGGAACTAAGTTTGCACCAACAGCATAGGGGGTCCTAGGAAGCCCAAGACATGAACAAAATATTGATCTGAGCGGGCAAACATGGCAGACTTGCACCGCGCCCACGACATAGGTCTCGGCCCACAGCTTCAGCAATCCTAGGCAGGAAGCGGACTTTCACTGCACCCAAGACATAGGCCTCTGCACAAACCCTCAGCAATCGCGGGCCTACAGCGGACTCCTATGCTAGCGTAGCTGTGCACGTCTCATGAGCGCTGTATTGCTCCTGTAGTTTGTCCCAATGCAGTGCCCCGGATAGTAGAGCTAACGTCAGATTAAATACAGGTGGGCTTCGGCCCACACTGCATGCCCCAGCCTGACCGGGGTTTTTAATACATAGACACAGGCAGGTACAAATCCCCTATGTGAAGTCCCTGTGGACCCACAGCACGGGTGGCTCGCCGGAACCCACCGGCGGTACATAAATGTATCCCATTGAAGTGCCCTGGACAGCAGAGCTAACGTCAGCTTAAAGGCAGGTGGGTTTCGGCCCACACTGCATGCCCCAGTCAGACTGGTTTTTTTTATAGGTATACACAGGCAGGTACATCTCCCTAATGTGAAGTCCGTGTGGACCGACAGCATGGGAGGGTCCCAGGAAGCCACCGGCGGTACATAAATAAATCCCATTGCATTGCCCAGCACAGCTGATGTACCGTCAGATTAAATGCAGGTGGGCTTCGGCCCACACTGCATGCCCCAGCCTGACCGGGGTTTTTAATACATAGACACAGGCAGGTACAAATCCCCTATGTGAAGTCCCTGTGGACCCACAGCATGGGTGGTTCACCGGAACCCACCGGCAGTACATAAATGTATCCCATTGAAGTGCCCTGGACAGCAGAGCTAACGTCAGATTAAATGCAGGTGGGCTTCGGCCCACACTGCATGCCCCAGTCAGACTGGGGTTCTTTATAAGTAGACACAGGCAGGTACAACTCCGTGTGGACCGACAGCATGGGTGGGACCCAGGAAGCCACCGGCGGTACATAAATAAATCCCATTGCAGTGCCCAGCACAGTTGAGGTTAACGTCAGATAAAATACAGGTGGGCTTTGGCCCACACTGTATGCCGCAGTCAGACCGGGGTTTTTAATACGTAGACACAGGCAGGTACATCTCCCTAATGTGAAGTCCGTGTGGACCGACAGCATGGGTGGCTCCCTGGAACTCACCGGCGGTACATAAATAGATCCCATTGCAGTGCCCTGGACAGCAGAGCTAACGTCAGATTAAATACAGGTGGGCTTCGGTCAAGAATGTTTTCATTGTTGGAGGAGGAGGACGGGGAAGTTTTTGAGACAGTACGGGTCCTGTCCCCGTGTCCGTGGTTATATACACCTTCCCAGTGAAAAGTTGTCGCGCCTGTGGAACCTAGTAGCACGGCCTCGCCACCATCATGTCTTTGGGAAGCCTCCGTTTCCACTACCCTGTAACATTGCAGTAGCAGCAGTATAGGCAGAGCCGAGAATTAGTAACATTTCAGCGGTAAGAGTATGCACAAACCCCTGTAACATTTCATTGGCAGCAGTGAGGACAGACCCCACTAACATTTCATTTGCAGCAGTATACACAGACCCCAGTAACATTTCAGTAGTATCAGTATAGACAGACCCCAGTAACATTTCAGTTCCAGCAGTATTGACAGACCCCAGTAACATTTCAGTAGTATCAGTTGTGACATGCCCCAGTCACATTTCAGTTCCAGCAGTTCAGATAGACCACAGTAACAGTAACGTTGATGCAGTATGGGCAAAGCAGCAGATTCACATTTCCCTTGCAGCAGTGTAGGGAGAGCACTGCATTTGTAACATTTCAGTAGTAGCAGTATAGTCAGACCCCAGTGACACTTACGTAGAAGCAGTATGGGCAAAGCAGCAGATAAACATTTCCCTGGCAGTAGTGTAGGGAGAGCATAGTATTGGTAATATTTCAGTAGTAGCAGTATAGACAGGCCCCAGTAAGATTTACGTCGAAGCAGTATGGGCAAAGCAGCAGATTCACATTTTCCTGGCAGGAGTGTAGGGAGAGCATTGTATTGGTAAGATTTCAGTAGTAGCAGTATAGACAGGCCCCAGTAACATTAACTTAGAAGCAGTAGGGACAAAACAGCAGATTCACATTTCCCTGGCAGCAGTGTAGGGAGAGCATAGTATTGGTAAGATTTCAGTAGTAGCAGTATAGACAGGCCCCAGTAACATTAACGTAGAAGCAGTAGGGACAAAGCAGCAGATTCACATTTCCCTGGCAGCAGTGTAGGGAGAGCACAGCATTTGTAACATTTCAGTAGTAGCAGTATAGTCAGACCCCAGTAACAGTAACGTAGAAGCAGTATGGGCAAAGCAGCAGATTCACATTTCCCTGGCAGCAGTGTAGGGAGAGCATAGTATTGATAAGATTTCTGTAGTAGCAGCATAGACAGGCCCCAGTAACATTAACGTAGAAGAAGTATGGGCTGAGCTCACTATTAGTTACATTTCTGTTATAGCAGTACATACCTGCCCCAGTAACATTTCCGTTGAAGCATTATGGGCAGAGCCCAGTATTAGTAAAATTACAGTAGTAACAGTATACACCAACCAAGGTAACATTTCAGGAGCAGAAGTATCGGCAGACCAAAGTAACATTTCTGTTGCTGAAGTATAGTCAGACCCCTGTAGCATTACTGTGGCAGAAGTATAGGTAGGCAGAACAGAGTTACATTTCTGTAGCAAAAGTGTAGGCTAACCCCAGACACAGTGGTGTACCATGAGTGCAGGCGAAGCCCATAAAAATTACTTGGATTACATTGTAGGCGAGGGCCCGAAAAATTGTTGTACCGACAGTACAAATGTACCCCAGAAAAATTGCCCATGCCCAACCCAGAGGGCAGGTGAAACCCATTAATCGCTTAGGGTACTGTGGCTTACCTTTTAACTAGGCCTGGAGGCAGCCCAGTCTAAAAAACAATTGGTTCAGGTGGAAGTTTCAATGCTTTAATGAGAATTGAAACAGATAAAAATTATTTAGCAAAGTTATATGAGCCTTTTGGCACACAGAAAAATTGCCCATTTGCGGTGATTACGAGAGGTTTCAGGAGGAGGAGGAGGAGAACGAATATCATACAGAGGATTGGCAAAAGTCTTTAGGTAGCGCTGCTGTTCGCTGGTGGAGAAGAGAAGTCTGGGGAAATCCAGGCTTTGTTCATCTTTATGAGTGTAAGCCTGTCGGCGCTGTCAGTTGACAGGCGGGTACACTTGTCCGTGATGATTCCCCCAACTGCACTAAACACCCTCTCTGACAAGACGCTAGCCGCAGGGCACACCAACACCTCCAGGGCATACAGCGCAAGTTCGGACCACGTGTCCAGCTTTGACACCCAGTAGTTGTACGGAGCAGAGGCGTCACGAAGGACGGTGGTACGATCTGCTGCATACTCCGTCACCATCTTCTTACAGTGCTCCCTCCGACTCAGCCTGGACTGGGGAGGTGTGAGACAGTCTTGCTGGAGAGCCATAAAGCTGGCAAAGGCCTTGGAGAGTCTTCCCCTGCCTGCGCTGAACATGCTGCCTGATCTCCGCGCCTCCCCTTCTACTTAGCCCTCGGAACTGCGCCTTCTGCCACTAGCGCTGTCAGATGGGAAGTTTACCATCAGTTTGTCCACCAGGGCCGTGTGGTATTGCATCACTCTCAGACCCCTTTCCTCTTCGGGAATGAGAGTGGAAAGGTTCACCTTATACCATGGGTCAAGCAGTGTGTACACCCAGTAATCCATAGTGGCCAGAATGCGTCTAACACGAGGGTCACGAGAAAGGCATGCTAACATAAAGTCAGCCATGTGTGCCAGGGTACCTGTATGCAACATATGGCTGTCCTCACTAGGAAGATCACTTTGAGTATCCTCCTCCTCCTCCTCAGGCCATACATGTCAATGGATGAGAGGCAAGCAGCATGGGTACCCTCTGCAGTCGGACCAGCTGTCTCTTTCTCCTCAGGCTCCTCCCCCTCCTCCTCCTCCTTCTCCACGCGCTGAGATATAGACATGAGGATGCTCTGACTATCCAGCGACATACTGTCTTCCCCCGCCTCCGTTTCCGCCCGGCAAGCATCAGCCTTTATGCTTTGCAGGGAACGTCTCAACAAGCATAGCAGGGGAATGGTGACGCTAATGATTGCAGCATCGCCGCTCACCATCAGGGTGGACTCCTCAAAGTTTCCAAGGACCTGGCAGATATCTGCCATCCAGGCCCACTCCTCTGTAAAGAATTGAGGAGGCTGAATACCACTTCGCCACCCATGTTGGTGTTGGTATTCCACTATAGCTCTACGCTGCTCATACAGCCGGGACAACATGTGAAGCGTAGAGTTCCACCGTGTGGGCACGTCGCAAAGCAGTCGGTGCACTGGCAGATTAAACCGATGTTGCAGGGTGCGCAGGGTGGCAGCGTCCGTCTTGGACTTGCGGAAATGTGCGCTGACCCGGCGTACCTTGCCGAGGAGGTCTGACAACTATGGGTAGCCTTTCAGAAACCGCTGAACCACCAAATTAAAGACGTGGGCCAGGCATGGCACGTGCGCCAGACTGCCGAGCTGCAGAGCCGCCACCAGGTTACGGCCGTTGTCACACACGACCATATCGGTTGGAGGCTCAGTGGCGAAACCCAGCAGTCAGTCTGCTCTGTCAGACCGTGCAACAGTTCGTGGGCCGTGTGCCTCTTCTCTCCTAAGCTGAGTAGTTTCAGCACGGCCTGCTGATGCTTGCCCACCGCTGTGCTGCCGCGCCGCACGACACCAACTGCTGGCAACGTGCTGCTGCTGACAAGTCTTGATTGCGAGATAGAGGTTGCATTGGAGGAGGAGGTAGAGGAGGAAGGATTAGTGGAGGTGGCATACACCGCCGCAGATACCAGCACCAATCTGGGGCCCGCGATTCTGGGGGTGGGTAGTACATGAGCGGTCCCAGGCTCTGACTCGGTCCCAGCCTCCACTAAATTCACCCAATGTGCCCTCATGGAGATACAGTGGCCCTGCCCGCCTGTGCTTGTCCACGTGTCTGTTGTTAAGTGGACCTTGCCAGTAACTGAGTTGGTGAGGGCGCGTACGATGTTGCGTGAGACGTGGTCGTGCGGGGCTGGGACGGCACACCGTGGAAAATAGTGGCGACTGGGGACAGAGTAGTGCGGGGCCGCCGCCGCCATCATGTTTTTGAACGCCTCAGTTTCCACCAGCCAGTAGGGCAGCATCTCCAGGCTGATTAATTTGGCTATGTGGACATTTAAAACTTGAGCATGCGGGTGCGTGCGGGTGCGTGGCGGCGTATTTGCGCTTCCGCTCAAATGATTCTCTTAGCGACAGCTGGACGCTGCGCTAAGAAACATTGCTGGATGGGGCTGAGGACAGCGGAGGTGAGGGTGTGGGTCCAGGCCAGGAGATGGTCATGCCTGTGTCGTGAGAGGTGGGTTGGATCTCAGTGGCAGGTTGGGGCCCAGGGGGAAAGGCAGTGGCGCAAGCTAGAGGCGGTGAACGGCCTTCGTCCCACCTTGTGGGGTGCTTGGCCATCATATGCCTGCACATACTGGTGGTGGTGAGGCTGCTGGTGGTGGCTCCCCGGCTGATCTTGGTGCGACAAAGGTTGCACACCACTGTTCGTCGGTCGTCCGCCGTCTCAGTGAAAAACTGCCACACCTTAGAGCACCTTGGCCTCTGCACGGTGGCTTGGCGCGAGGGGGTGCTTTGGGAAACAGCTGGTGGATTATTCGCTCTTGCCCCACCTCTACCCCTGGCCACCCCACTGCCTCTTCCAACCTGTCCTACGGCTGCAATTGCCTCCTCCTCTGAAGACCTGTCCTCAGTTGTTTTATCACACCAGGTGGGGTCAGTCACCTCATCGTCCAGCGGCCCTTCCTCCGAATCCTCTGTGCGCTCCTCCCTCGGACTTATTGCCCTCACTACTACCTCACTGATAGACAACTGTGTCTCATCGTCATCGTCCTCCTCACCCACTGAAAGCTCTTGAGACAGTTGCCGGAAGTCCCCAGCCTCATCCCCCGGACCCCGGGAACTTTCCAGAGGTTGGGCATCGATCACGACAAACTCCTCCGGTGGGAGAGGAACCATTGCTGCCCAATCTGGGCAGGGGCCCGAGAACAGTTCCTGGGAATCTGCCTGCTCCTCAGAATGTGTCATTTTCATGGAGTGAGGAGGCTGGGAGGAAGGAGGAGCAGCAGCCAGAGGATTCAGAGTTGCAGCAGTGGACGGCGTAGAAGACTGGGTGGTCAATAGATTGCTGGATGCACTTTCTGCCATCCATGACAGAACCTGCTCACACTGCTCATTTTTTAATAAAGGTCTACGACGTGGACCCAAAAATAATGATATGAAGCTGGGGACCCCAGAAACTGTCCTCTCTCCTACTCCCGCAGCAGCCGGCGGCGATTCACCTGGACCAGGAACTCGTCCTATGCCCACACCCTCACTTGAGACTCCGCATCCTCGACAGCGTCCACGTCCTCTGCCCCTACTCCTATCCCTCAGCATGCTGGATTAAGAATCGAGCAGAGACAGAGTGGTGTAAAAATGTTTGTGAATTATTGCCGCGCAGTTGGTGCTGCCAGCGGTAATGTAACGCAAAATGAAGCCAGAGATAAATTATAAGGAAGGCTGCACTTAGGCCTAGCTGTGAACTATGCAGTTTGGATGGATGGGAAGTCCCACAGGCCACGCAGGCAAATGCACTGGGTCACCGGTAGACGTAAAAAGGAAGTTTTTAAAAAAATCTCCTTATTTTTCGATGCAATGCACACTGAGGCTATGCAGTGTATATTGCACTTTCAATCTATGGGCGTCGGGCAGACCGTGCACTTGTGAGACAGCACACGTATAACACAGAGCATTGTAGAAAATGTGTGGTTTCTTGGCGTACACTTAGAGGAAGACTGAACTGAGGCGACGCAAAGTGCGGACAGAAAAATATTTAAATGAAGGCTGCACTTAGGCCTAGCTGTGAACTATGCAGTTTGGATGGACGTGAAGTCCCACAGGCAAATGCGTACAAAACGTAAAAAGGAAGGTTTTTTTTTTTAAATCTCCTTATTTTTTGATGCAATGCAGGCTGAGGCTATGCAGTGTGTATTGCACTTTCAATCTATGGGCGTCAGGCAGACCGTGCACTTGTGAGACAGCACACGTATAACACAGAGCGTTGTAGAAAATGTGTAGTTTCTTGGCGTACACTTAGAGGCAGACTGAACTGACGCAACGCAATGTGCGGACAGAAAAATGTTTAAATGAAGGCTGCACCCAGGCTCTGCTGTGCAATACAGAGGTACTACAACTCCCAGCAACCACAGAGTTAAATGCACACGGTCACAGGTTGCCCTAAGAAGAACCGTTGGGGCTCTTGTAGACAGGATTCTACACTACCACTGTCCCTGCCTGACCAATACTGCCCCTATACTCAAGTACAGACTGCAGCCTGAGAAGTCTACAGCCTGCACGTCCGATATACATAAAAAAAAGTGCAAAACTGCTCACAGCAGCCACAACAGTAATGCACTAGGTGAGCTGTGGCCCTAAGAAGGACTGTTGTGGTTCTTGAAGCTAACACTGTCCTTATAGCAGCAGCAGCAGCACTTTCCCTGATCTCTCTTAGTGTGTGTCTGTGGCGAGCCACGGGCGGGGCAGATTTAAATACTTGGGGGTCACTTGATCTCAACAGCCACTCACTGCAGGGGGGTGGGATAGGGGTGGAACGCCACAGGAGGAAGTTGTAATGCCTTCCCTGTGTTTCTATTGGCCAGAAAAGGGCGCAAATTTCTCTGGGAAGGAAATGTAATGGAGTCGAGTGCCGTGTGGTGTTCGCCTCGAGTAACAAGCATCTCGAACACCCTAATGCTCGAACGAGCATCAAGCTCGGACGAGTACGTTCGCTCATCTCTACACAGGACAAGAAGCCAGAAAGCAAATAAGGTTTTTTAAGCTGACTGAAAACGCAGCTTAACAAACCGATAAAGTGAACAATTTTTTCACATTCACACTAAACAATTGTTGCTGAAATTTGTTCGTTTGAATGAATTCTGAGCGATAATGTTTATGTGTAAATGGGCCTTAACATCACAGGCAGGATTACACTGAGAGGTGACACCTATATGTAAATAACACAGGATCCACCATTCACAATAGGTATAGGCTGTGACTCCCCTCCCTGCACAATCACCTCTGTACAGGTCATAGAACATATCTAGAACAGTCTCTAGACAAGTCACTGGAACCCTCCTGTCTATTGTGAGAATGACCCATGAAGCTGCTGTAAAGCACATCTCTAAATGCTGTTAAATGTAGCTCAGGCAAGATGCCCTCCCCCATAGTCATGAATAGACAGCACAATAAAAAATGCAGCAATCATAAATTAAAAACAGATTCGAAAAAGGTTTACCTGGGTTTAATTAATAAGCAAAAATAGGTGATTTAGTCCCTTTAAACATGTTTAAAAGTTATACAATATATTTTACGGTACCGTAAATGGTAAACACTGAAAAAAATCAGCGAACCATTCTGCAATATCAATTGCGTAAGGGCTGTGGGTTGGACGTCTTCTATTGAAGACAATTGACGCTGTCCGTGGTATACAATTGAATTGAGCTGCAGTTTCTGCACTTCTTTCAAAAGTGCAAATATTCAATCCCAAAATCCAATCACTTTCAGGCAAGAATAAAATACCACCTCATCTGTTCCTTAAGTTGGGATTTTAGGATGGCTGGCCCCTTTGTGGATTTCCACGATAAAATGGAGCACGCTACGATATTTTTTCCATGAGTGGCATATCACAGTCACTGTCCGCTCGTGTGAGCGGACATGCGGATGCTCCATAGGTTTGAATTGGTGCATAGTTTTGCTGATTGTCTGCAGGGGAGACGGTCGCGGATTCTGCAATTCAAACCCGATCGTGTGCAAGAGGCCTAAATGTCCAAATAGCTCTTCACTAACCAGAAGACAGAAGGAGGTAAGGAGGGGGATGCAGCTGCTCCCTCATTCTAGAAGATAGTGGGAGGTGCTTAAACTTGATATGTCGTTATATGCAACTATACAATATAGCTGAGGTGTAATATTATACATATTTATTCACAGTTGGTGAGAACGAAACATTGTCAAAGGTCTACTGTATGAAGGTACACATTACTAACAAGTTTGCTGATAAGCCATGCAATGATGCCAAACAAGGTAAAACTGATACACCGTGTTATACTGTTATACTGAATACAGAAACCAAGGGCAGAGGGAGGTGTAAACAGCACCAAATACAGAGCAACTATTTTACAATCCACGCCTCATGCCCCGCGTCAGACATTATATTGGTTTTCTATGAATTTGTGTAAAGCCTCAAAACTACTATAACATCCAGCTGTGTATAATGGACATATAGGCACATGTCATAACTAACATGGCACAGATATATATATATATATATATATATATATATATTTTATTGGAGATTTGTCAAACTTACACATCTCAATGCAATATTCAAGTATATGAACGCCAGAGAAATTCTAAAGCATCATTCAAAAATTGATATACTTGATGCTGGTATGTTAATATGTTAATAGCTCTCAATTCTATCATATGGTGCTGCATAGCCTTCAAAGAAAATTTTGTACTTATAAGTATACTAGCTGATATACCCGGCTTCGCTCGAGTTAATTTGGTACTGGTGTTTATCTGGTGTTCACACGGAAAGTCTTATGAAGTCGTGGAAAAAAATATGTTCAGCATTTTGCATGGTTCTTTGAGTTACCCAGGAAACACCACTTAGAGGTAACCATGCAACGTTTCCTTTATATAAAATGGCATCAGGAAGTGAGTGAATAAGATTACGTACGTAAAATTTGGACGCTAATTCTTTTGCGCCTAGAATTGAATAATCGATTGGGGACCCCTTTACTTTTCCTATTTTGGACATAATCTATGCTTGTGCCAAATTTCATGTTTCTACGACATCGGAAAGTTGGAGAATTAGTGACGAGTCAGTCAGTGACTCAGTCAGTCAGTGTGTGAGTTAGTGAGTGAGTCAGTGAGCGCTTTCGTCTTTATATATATAGACATAACATCAGTTTCAACATATAACACAAACAACCACAACTTGGCATCTTATTTCTTTTTCTAGGATTTTCACTTTTTCTTACATGTCATCCACCCTCCTCACACATCTAAATACTTCTGGCATGAATTGGTACTTATGGCTAACCATTTTTCATAAAGGCAATGTTCCACGATATGATTTTTAAACTCCTCTATTGTCGGAGGCAATGGGGAGGTCCATCTCCTTGCTATGAATGTCTTTGCCATCATGAGAGCATGTTCTATAAGATATCTAGTAGGCTTAGGAAAACTATCTAGGTTTAATAGCAGAAGAGCCATTTTCGGAGACTTTGGGACATTCACTTTCTGCACTTCTTTCAAAAGTGCAAATATTCCATCCAAGAATCCGATCACTTTCAGGCAAGAATAAAATACCACCTCATCTGTACCTTAAGTTGGGATTCTAGGATGGCTGCCCCTTTTGTGGATTGTAGTGCCCACTTTGTAGCCCCCAACCACTCTTCCATGGAAAATTCCTCTCCCAATTCTTTTTCCCAGTTGAGCATATGGGTTTTCTTCCCCGGTATATGGTTATAAGTTAGTATATCATAGAAGTTTCTTGTTTCTAATTGGGCAGTTTTGGTTGCATGTCAAGCCTAGTTATGATCTCTGAAGGCATTATTTAATTGGTAATCAGATAGCTTTTTAGGAAGGGTTTAATTCTAATATATTTAAGCCTATCACCACCAGGTACCCAAAAGCAGGACTGTAGCATATCAAAGGATTTCATCATCCCTTCTGGCAACATAAGATCCTCTACTTTTTTTTATTCCTAATTGTTTCCACTTTGATATTGCTAAATTGGGGATAAGATGGCTCAAAGTTTCAATAGGTATCGCTGGTTTCTGTGATTTACTATGTTGACTTTACTTCTGGTTTAGCGACTTCCAAGCCTCATAGGAGGGAATATTCCCAGGGTCTCCACTTTCACCCCAGAAATTATTTTTTGCTATTAGGGCCGTTGCATATAATAGGGAATAAAGTGTGGCTCCCGGCAGAGTACTCTCCTCCATTGCCTTCCAACATGAAGTGCTCCCTTTGCTAAGCCAAAATTGTATCTGATTAAGTATCATTGATTTGTAGTATACTTCAATATTGGGGACATCCGCGCCTCAATTTTTTCTGTGCAGGGCAAGAATTGATAAAGATATCCTGGGCTTTTTACCTCCATGAAATCAGTTATGCTTCCTTTGATCACTACAAGGACAGTGGGACACATGAAGAAATTTGAGTGGCCAAAGCAGGACAATTCATTCTGTATCGGTGTCAGATAGTGGACACTGCGGGCGTATGATGCTGGAACCAGCACGTTTGCTGAACTGTAGTGGTGAACCTCTTGAAAATTGAGGGTGAGAACCTGGAGGCAGCCCTCCGAAAAAATTGGTTTGACAGAGGCTGGAGGCAGCCCTGGTAAAAAAAAAAAAAAAAGTGTTTTTAAAGAGCCTATGAGGCCCTCTGAAGAATTGGCTATTCAGCATGCTGACATGCTGGTTTAAGAGGAGGAGGAGGAGGAGGAAGATCAGAGACGGATAGACCAAGCTACTTTTATCAACGGGACACACACTTGGGCCTATTATGCAGATGCTTTCAGCAAAAAACAAATAAAAGAATGAAAAATAAGAGGAGTTGTGTTAGTTCCTATATAGTCTGTGTACACCAGTAGCAGTATACTGTATAGAACCGGTAAGAGTATGCAGTATACAGCCGGGATGCTTGTGAATGCTTTGTGCGCACTACTGGTCCCAGGCAGCCAAACTGATGATTATTCCAATCCAATGCTACCTCCGTCAAAAAAAAAAAAAATTCATGAGCCACAAACGTGGGCATAAAGGGAACTCAGATGCCAGTACTTTGACACATCACCACAATTCAACAACCAATTCTACAACAAAACATTTTTTTACCCAGAGTGCAGGTGAACCCCTGACACATTTGTGTACTAAGACTACATAGGCGAACCCCTGAAACATTTGTTGACCAAGAGTATGGGCAACCCCCTGACAAATTTGTTGACCAAGAGTATAGGTGAACCCCTAAAAAAAAATGTGTGTACCAAGACTTTATAGGTGAACCCCAGAAAAATTTGTATACCAAAAGTATAGGCGAACCCCTGAAAATGTTGTTGCCCAAGAGTAAAGGTGAACCACTTAAAAATTTGTGTACCAAGAGTATAGACGAACCCCTGAAAAATTTGTGTACCAAGAATTTAGGCGAACCCCTGAAAAATTTGTTTACTAAGAGTATAGGCGAACCCCTAAAAAATATGTTTAGTACGTGTATTGGCGAACTCCGGAAAAATTTGTGTACCAACAGTATAGGTGTACCCGTCAAAAATTTGTTTATCCAGAGTGCAGGTGAACCCTGATTTTTTTTTTTTTTTTAACATAGAGCTCTAACTTGCTTAATTTGCTAACAGAGCCTGGAGGCAGCCCCCTAAAAAAATAGTTTTTACAGCGCCTTTTGGCTGTTTCGCTTGCTGACATGCTGGATTAGGAGGAGGAAGAGGAAGATCAGAGAAGGATAGACCAAGCTACTTCTCCCCTTTTTGGAATGATAGAGGGTGGATGGTTCTCCTGTACCAGCTTAAAGAATCTTTATGTTAAGCTGCTTTTCACCAGTGGAGAAGAGAATTCTGAGGAAATCCAGGCTTTGTTCATCTTAATAAGTGTAAGCCTGTCGGCTCTGTCAGTTGACAGGTGGGTACGCTTATCCGTCATAATCCCCCAAGCAGCACTAAACACCCTCTCTGATAACACGCTAGCAGCTGGGCAGGCCAGCACCTCCAATGCGTACAGCGCAAGTTTGTGCCACATGTCCATCTTTGACACCCAATAGTTTATGGAGCCGAGGGATCACGGGGCATGTTGGTACGGTCAACTATGTACTCCCTCACAATCTTTTTAGACTGCTACCTCCTAGTCAGCCTAGACTGGGCAGTGGTGACACAGTCTGGCTGGGGTGCAATAAAACTGGCAAAAGCCTTGAAGAGTATTCCCCTGCCTGCACTGGACAAGCAGCCTGTTCCCCTCCTCTCCCCTTCTATCTGGCCCACTGAACTACATCCTCTACCGCTAGTGTTGTCAGATGGGAAGTTTAGTATCAGCTTTTCCACCAGGGCCTTGTGGTATTGCATCACTCTCGTACTCCTTTCCTCTTAGGGAATGAGAGTGGAAAGGTTCTCCTCATACCATGGGTCAAGAAGGGTGAACACCCAGTAATCCATGTTGGCCAGAATGCATCTAACGCGAGGGTCACGGGAAAGACAGCATAATGTGAAATCAGCCGTGTGTGCCAGAATCCCAGTATGCAACAAATCTCTGTCCTCACTAGGACGAAGACTCTCAGCCTCCTATTCCTCCTCCTCTTCTTCAGCCCATACATGCTGAACCGACGTTAGGGAAGAAGCCTGGGTACCCTGTGCAATGTGGCATTGGTCTATTCCCCCTCCTCCTCCTCCTCCTCCAATAGCGCTGAGAAACAGACATGAGGGTGGCCTGGCTATCAAGCAACGTATTCTCACCCCTCATCTTCTGTTCTATCCGCAAAGTGTCGGCCTTAATGCTTAGCATCGACCTTCTCAGCAGGCAAAGCAGTGGAATGGTTACGCTGATAATGGCGGCATCGCCGCTCACCATTTGTGTTGACTCCTCAAAATTCCTGACAGATGTCAGACATCCATGCCCACTCCTCTGTGAAGAAATGCGGAGGCTGACTTCCACTCAGACGGGCATGCTGCAGCTAGTACTCTACAATGGCTCTACGCTGCTCGTAAACCCTGGCCAACATGTGCAATGCTGACTTTCAGCGCATGGGCACGTCGCACAACAGTTGGTGAACTCGCAGCTGGAAGCGCTGTTTCAGTGTCCTGAGGGTGGCAGCATCTGTGGTGAACTTTCTGAAATGTGCGCACACGCAACGCACCTTGCTGAGCAGCTCAGACAAATTGAGGTAGTTTTTAAGAAAGCGCTGAACCACCAGATTGAACACATGGTCCAGGCATGGCACTTGTGTTAGTCTGCCAAGCTGCAGAGCTGCCACCAGGTTATGCCCATTGCCACACACGACCATGCCTGATTGGAGGTTCAGCGGCAAAAGCCACTGGTCTGTCTGCTCCGTCAAACCCTAAAACAGCTCTTGGGTGGTGTGCCTCTTGTCACCTAAGCTCAGGAGTTTCAGCGCGGCCTGTTGATGCTTCCCCACGGCAGTGCTGCAGCGCTTCGAGCTACCGACTGAAGGCGACGTGTTCACACACGGTAATTGAGAGGGGGAGGAGGAGGTGGGGGGGTTGGAGGAGGTGGCATAATAAGCCGGAGAAACTATGACCGAGGTAGGACCCGCAATCCTCGGTGTGGGTAGCACGTGAGCGGATCCAGGGTCAGACTTGGTCGCAGCCGCCACCAGGTTAACCCAATGTGCTTTCAGGGAGATGTAGTGTTGAGGATCAAGCTCAGAAGAACATGCTCTTTCATCTCAACATATAATTCAATTCTTAAGTAAATACAATGGCTATTTTTATCATTATTGAAAGGCAAGAATATCATTAAAAATATTATCAGCAATAGTTTATGTTAATTATGGTAATTTAGTAATAGAATTATTAAGATATGTTGTAACATTTCTTTATTCCTAAAATTGTTTTTTTCAGATGGTACAGAATTTACATTCAACGTAGGTAAAGTTACATTAATTACATATTAATATTTTCGCATTTTGCATGAGGCACTTTAGTTCATATATTATGTCTGACAGATGCATTTATTACAGGCAAATTCAATCAAAATAGGTCTGTTATTTAGATGTGACAGAGAGAGGGGAGGCAAAAATTAAAATGAGGACCAGTCTGGCACTGATTGACACAACCGAGCCCTAAACTATCTGGGATTGATGATTGTCTACCCCTAATCTACTTACATCGTGGATTGATATCCCCCTTTTGATCTCTAATATTCTATACCCTACAGAGAGGAAACCCTTGCAGGGGTTGTCGCCACCCTTTATGACAAACTAGGGCTGAGTCAATGACTATACACCATGCATAGCATCAATGTATATTGTGGAGGACCCACAGGCCAAATCTCATAGTGTAATGAAAGCACAGTAACTGCTAATTAAAAAGACTGCAGAAGCTCCCCTGACATGTTTCCCCATATACCGGTGTCTGCAGAGGGTAGGGCTGTGGATAAAGTTTTATAATACTGCAACATAGTTTTAAATACAGTCCCTAACACTCAGCAACATAACCTCTGAAACCCTGACAACATTGTCTCAGCTTGCTGACTTTTGTGGAGCCAAGTGCAATCTCTTTATCTACACAGCAATCTATTTGTATAATGACAGTCTCTTTACATGTATTCACAGACTTTTTATAATTATGCAGTCTCTTTATAAGCTCACAGGCACTCTGTATGTTCTCTGGCTTTAGCTTCTCACGACTTGATCATTCCCTGCTTTTTATACTTAACCCCTTAACGACTGCCCCATCGGGAAACTACGTCCTCAGAAAGTGGGCTTTAATCCTAGAGGACGTAGTTTTATGCATCCTCTTAGGATTAATGCCCACTTGCCTGAGGACGTGACAGCTCCATGCTGTCGGTGCCCGCAGGTAGCCGACAGCATGGAGCTGTCATCCCAGGATGCGGGCAGTCCCCCCCGGCATTGCGATCGGCGCAATCCAATGGTTAGCGCCGATCGCAAAAAAGTAAATAAAACTGTGAAAAAAGTTAGATAATCAGCTGCCCTGCTGGATTGGATCCAGCAGGGCAGCTGAAAATACTCACCCGCCTTCTCCCCGCTGCCGGCTGAAGATGTGGTGCTCCTGGACCCGCCGCCGGCCTTCTGCGCATGCGCGCCAGACGATGACGTCACGCGCACGCGCAGAAGGCCGGGAAACCCCGGCAAATTTATAAACTCCTGGCTCCCGGCTCCTGAAGGTAGCCGGGAACCAGGAGGTGTTACCGGGGACCGCTGTGAGCGGTCCCCGGGCACGCGATCGCCGCTATCTAGAGATGAGCGAACGTGTTCGTCCAAGCTTGATATTCGTGCGAATATTAGGGTGTTCGGGATGTTCGTTATTCGTAACGAACACCATGCGGTGTTCGGGTTACTTTCACTTCCTTCCCTGAGACGTTAGCGCGCTTTTCTGGCCAATTGAAAGACAGGGAAGGCATTACAACTTCCCCCTGTGTTGTTCCAGCCCTATACCACCCCCCTGCTGTGAGTGGCTGGGGTGATTAGGTGTCCGCCGAATATAAAAGTCGGCCCCTCCCGCGGCTCGCCTCAGATGCCGTGTGAGTTAGATGAGGGACAGTGCTGTTTGTACCGGAGCTGCTGTAGGGAAAGAATTGGTAGTTAGTGTAGGCTTCAAGACCCCCAAAGGTCCTTATTAGGGCCACTGATAGCTGTGTGTTGGCTGCTGTTAGCAGTGGCAATTATTTTTTTTCTCAAAATCGCCTCTGCAGAGCGTTGCACCCGGCATTAGGGACAGAAGTGCTGCATAGGCAGGGAGAGTGTTAGGAGTGAGTGTAGCCTTCAAGAACCTCAACGGTCCTTTCTAGGGCCATATTTAACCGTGTGCAGTACTGTGCTGGCTGCTGTTAGCTGTGCTGCATTTTTATTTTCTTCTCAAAATCGCCTCTGCAGAGCATTGCACCCTCCATTGATACTGCAGGGAAAGAATTGTGTAGGCAGGGCCACAACACAGTTATTATTCATTGAATATACGCAGTGCTGCCTTTTGGTGGAAAAAAACTGAAAATAATTGTATTTGTCCTGCCTCTGTCCGTCCTAAGGGCGGTGGACATGTGTCGGCTGCATGTGCAACGTTTAAAAATCAGACGCACCCAGCTACGTTTTACTCCTGGCTTCGCCATTTGCTTTCCTTAATTGGGAAAAAAAATACCTGCTCTGCCAGAGTTAATAACTCTGCTACCCTCACGTTCTGTGACACATTAGCAGGGACACAGCACAGTTATTAAACGTAGATTATTCATTCACTAGAGGCAGTGGGGCCTTTCATTTAAAAAAAACGGAAAAAAATATATTTGGCTGCAGTCTTGCGCCAATTTATTTCCTGCCTGTGAAATCAAATCACTGGTAATACAGCATGCTGACGGGTAGGGGTAGGCCTAGAGGACGTGAACACGGCCGAGGACGCGGAGGGCCAAGTCAGGGTGTGGGCACAGGCCGAGCTCCTGATCCAGGTGTGTCGCAGCCGACTGCTGCGCGATTAGGAGAGAGGCACGTTTCTGGCGTCCCCACATTCATCGCCCAATTAATGGGTCCACGCGGGAGACAGTTATTAGAAAATGAGCAGTGTGAGCAGGTCCTGTCCTGGATGGCAGAAAGTGCTTCGAGCAACCTATCGTCAACACGCAGTTCTGCGCCGTCCACTGCTGCAAATCCGAATCCTCTGTCTGCTGCTCCTCCTTCCTCCCAGCCTCCTCACTCCACTACAATGACACCTGCTCAGGAGCGGGAACACTCCCAGGAACTGTTCTCGGGCCCCTGCTTAGATTGGGCAGCAGCGGTTCCTCTCCCACCAGAGGAGTTTATCGTCACTGATGCCCAACCATTCGAAAGTTCCCGGGGTCCGAGGGAAGAGGCTGGGGACTTCCGCCAACTGTCTCAACAACTTTCTGTGGGTGAGGAGGACGATGACGATCAGACACAGTTGTCTTGCAGTGAGGTAGTAGTAAGGGCAGTAAGTCCGAGGGAGCAGCGCACAGAGGATTCGGAGCAGGACGATGAGGTGACTGACCCCACCTGGTGTGCAACGCTTACTCAGGAGGACAGGTCTTCAGAGGGGGAGTCAAGGGCATCAGCAGGGCAGGTTGCAAGAGGCAGTGCGGTGGCCAGGGGTAGAGGCAGGGCCAGACCGAATAATCCACCAACTGTTTCCCAAAGCGCCCCCTCGCGCCATGCCACCCTGCAGAGGCCGAGGTGCTCTAAGGTCTGGCAGTTTTTCACAGAGACGCCTGACGACCGACGAACAGTGGTGTGCAACCTTTGTCGCGCAAAGCTCAGCCGGGGAGCCAACACCAACAGCCTCACCACCACCACCATGCGCAGACATATGATGGCCAAGCACCCCACAAGGTGGGACGAAGGCCGTTCAGCGCCTCCGGTTTGCACCCCTGCCTCTCCCCCTGTGCCCCAACCTGCCACTGAGATGCAACCCCCCTCTCAGGACACAGGCACTACCGCCTCCTGGCCTGCACCCACACCCTCATCTCCGCTGTCCTCGGCCCCATCCAGCAGTGTAGTTCAGCGCACCGTCCAGCCGTCGCTTGCGCAACTGTTGGAGCGCAAGCGCAAGTACGCCGCCACGCACCCGCATGCTCAAACGTTAACCGTCCGCGTAGCAAAATTCATCAGCCTTGAGATGCTGCCGTATAGGGTTGTGGAAACGGAGTCCTTCAAAAGTATCATGGAGGCGGCGGCCCCGCGCTACTCAGTTCCCAGTCGCCACTACTTTTCCCGATGTGCCGTCCCAGCCCTGCACGACCACGTTTCCTGCAACATTGTACGCGCCCTCACCAACGCGGTTACTGCCACGATCCACTTAACAACGGACACGTGGACAAGCACAGGCGGGCAGGGCTACTACATCTCCCTGACGGCACATTGGGTGAATTTAGTGGAGGCTGGGACAGAGTCAGAGCCTGCGACCGCTCACGTCCTACCCACCCCCAGATTGCGGGCCCCAGCTCGGTGGTGGTATCTGCGGAGGTGTATGCTTCCTCCACTAAAGCACCCTCCTCCTCCTCCTCCTCTGTCTCGCAATCAAGATGTGTTAGCAGCAGCATGTCGCCAGCAGTCGGTGTCGCGTGGTGTGGCAGCACAGCGGTGGGCAAGCGTCAGCAGGCCGTGCTGAAACTACTCAGCTTAGGCTATAAGAGGCACACGGCCCACGAACTGCTGCAGGGTCTGACACAGCAGACCGACCGCTGGCTTGCGCCGCTGAGCCTCCAACCGGGCATGGTCGTGTGTGACAACGGCCGTAACCTGGTAGCGGCTCTGCAGCTCGGCAGCCTCACGCACGTGCCATGCCTGGCCCACGTCTTTAATTTGGTGGTTCAGCGCTTTCTGAAAAGCTACCCACGCTTGTCAGACCTGCTCGTAAAGGCGCGCCGGCTCTGCGCACATTTCCGCAAGTCCCACACGGACGCTGCCACCCTGCGCACCCTGCAACATCACTTTAAGCTGCCAGTGCACCGACTGGTGTGCGACGTGCCCACACGGTGGAACTCTACGCTCCATATGTTGGCCAGGCTCTATGAACAACGTAGAGCTATAGTCGAATACCAACTCTAACATGGGCGGCACAGTGGGAGTCAGCCTCCTCAATTCCTTTCAGAAGAGTGGGCATGGTTGGCAGACATCTGCCATGTCCTTGGTAATTTTGAGGAGTCTACGCAGGTGGTGAGCGGCGATGCTACAATCATTAGCGTCACCATTCCTCTGCTATGCATCTTGAGAAATTCCCTGCAAACCATAAAGGCAGCTGCTTTGCGCTCGGAAACGGGGGCGGGGGAAGACAGTATGCCGCTGGATAGTCAGGGCACCCTCCTGTCTATTTTTCAGCGCGTACAGGAGGAGGAGGAGGAGCATGAGGAGGATGAGGAGGAGGGGGAAGAGACAGCTTGGCCCGCTGCTGACGGTACACCGGCTGATTGCCTGTCATCCTTTCAGCGTGTATGGCCTGAGGAGGAGGAGGATCCTGAAAGTGATCTTCCTAGTGAAGACAGCCATGTGTTGCGTACTGGTACCCTGGCACACATGGCTGACTTCATGTTAGGATGCCTTTCTCGTGACCCTCGCGTTGCACGCATTCTGGCCACAACGGATTACTGGGTGTACACACTGCTCGACCCACGCTATACGGAGAACCTGCCCACTCTCATTCCCGAAGAGGAAAGGGGTTCGAGAGTGTTGCTATACCACAGGACCCTTGCAGACAAGCTGATGGTAAAATTCCCAGCCGACAGCGCTAGTGGCAGAAGGCGCAGTACCGAGGGCAAGATAGCAGGGGAGGTGCGTAGATCGAGCAGCATGTACATCCCAGGCAGTGCAACAGTCTTTAAGGGCCTGGCCAGCTTTATGGCTCCCCACCAAGACTGTGTCACCGCTCCCCAGTCAAGGCTGAGTCGGCGGGAGCACTGTAAAAGGATGGTGAGGGAGTACGTAGCCGATCGCACGACCGTCCTCCGTGACGCCTCTGCCCCCTACAACTACTGGGTGTCGAAGCTGGACACGTGGCCTGAACTAGCGCTGTATGCCCTGGAGGTGCTTGCTTGTCCTGCGGCTAGCGTCTTGTCGGAGAGGGTGTTTAGTGCGGCTGGGGGAATCATCACAGATAAGCGTAGCCGCTTGTCAACCGACAGTGCCGACAGGCTAACACTCATCAAGATGAACAAAGGCTGGATTTCCCCAGACTTCTGTTCTCCACCAGCGGACAGCAGCGATACGTAAGCAATACGTAGGCTGCACCCGCGGATGGAAGCTACGTTCTCTCTCACCATCCAAAACGGGGACATTTCTGCTTCATCAATCTGTGTCTAATATTCCTCCTCCTCCTCCTGCTCCTCCTCCTGAAACCTCACGTAATCACGCTGAACGGGCAATTTTTCTTAGGGCCACAAGGCTCACTCAAATAATTTTTCTGAACAATTTTTATAAGTTTCAATGCGCTTAAAAGCGTTGGAACTTTAACTTGAACCAATTTTTCGTTACACTGGGCTGCCTCCAGGCCTAGTTACCACTTAAGCCACATTAACCAAAGCGATTAATGGGTTTCACCTGCCCTCTTGGCTGGCCATGGCCAATTTTTGGGATGTACATTAGTACTGTTGATACAGCAATTTTTGTGGGCCCTCGCCTACAGTGTAATCAAATTAATTTTTAGCCCACCTGCATTCCAGCTGACGTTACCTCAGCTGTGTTGGGCAATGCAATGGGATATTTCTATGTACCGCCGGTGGCTTCCTGGCACCCACCCAGGCAGTGGGTCCACAGGGAATTATAAATGCATCTGTTTCCACTTGTAAAGAACCCCAGTCTGACTGGGGCATGCAGTGTGGGCCGAAGTCCACCTGTATTACGCACGACATTACTACCTCAGCTGTGTTGGGCAATGCAATGGGATATTTCTATGTACCGCCGGTGGCTTCCTGGCACCCACCCAGGCAGTGGGTCCACAGGGAGTTTAACCTGTATGTGTCCACTTCTAAAGAACCCCAGTCAGACTGGGGCATGCAGTGTGGGCCGAAGCCCACCTGTATTACGCACGACATTACTACCTCAGCTGTGTTGGGCAATGCAATGGGATATTTTTGTGTACCGCCGGTGGGTTCCAGGGAGCCACCCATGCTGTCGGTCGACAGGGACTTCACAATAGGGAGTTGCACCTGCCTGTGTCTATGAATTAAAAAGCCCGGTCTAACTGGGGCATGCAGACACCTTGACAGAATGAATAGTGTGTGGCACATAGGTTCCCCATTGCTATGCCCACGTGTGCAGCTCCTGATGGCGGTGGCACAGGATTCTATTTCTCATTGCTTCTGTACAGCATTGTGGGCTATCGCCCCGCCCCTTTTAAAGAGGGTCGCTGCCTAGCCGTGCCAACCCTGTGCAGTGTGTGCCTGCGGTCCCTCGTCATGGCAGACGCACTTCTAAATAGACATGAGGGTGGTGTGGCATGAGGGCAGCTGAAGGCTGCGCAGGGACACTTTGGTGTGCGCTGTGGGGGGGAGGGGGGGGGCGGTTGGGCAGCATGTAACCCAGTAGAAGTGGCAGTGGAGTGTCATGCAGGCGGTGATTGTGCTTTGTTGGAGGTAGTGTGGTGCTTAGCAAAGGTATGCCATGCTAATGATGGCTTTTCAGAAGTAAAAGTTGTTGGGAGGGGGGGGGGGCCCACTCTTGCCGGTATTCTGGCTTAATAGTGGGACCTGTGAACTTGAGATGCAGCCCAACATGTAGCCCCTCGCCTGCCCTATCCGTTGCTGTGTCGTTCCCATCACTTTGTTGAATTGCCCAGATTTTCACACATGAAAACCTTAGCGAGCATCGGCGAAATACAAAAATGTTCTGGTCGCCCATTGACTTCAATGGGGTTCGTTATTCGAAACGAACCCTCGAACATCGCGGGAAGTTCGTTTCGAATAACGAACACCCGAACATTTTGGTGTTCACTCATCTCTACCGCTATCCATTGGATTGCGGAGATCGCGAAAAAGTTTTAAAAAGTTAAAAAAAAGTAAAGTTTCACCTCCCCTCATGGATCGGATCCATGAGGGGAGGTGAAAATACTCACCTCGGGTCCTCTGCGATGTCCCGATGTCCCGGGACCCGAAGTGCCCGTCTGCGCATGCGCGCCCGATGACTGACATCGGGAGCGTGCACAGAGGGGCACGAGCCCCGGGAAATTTAAAATCCCTCTGCTCTGGGCTGCCATGTGTAGCCCAGAGCAGAGGGATGTCACCAGGGACATGATCACTGTCATCCAATGGATGACAGTGATCATGTATAGTAAAAAAAAAGTGTAAAAAGTAAAAAAAAAAAGTTTCAAAAAGTTTTAAAAAGTTAAAAAAAACTTGCATTTCATCTCCCCCCACGGATCATATCTGTGAGGGAGGATGAAATAACGTACCTAAGGCCCGCAGATTTATCCGCGGACCTTACCCCAGCTTCTGCGCACGCCACCATCGCCACAATGGCAGGTGCATGCGCAAAAGCTGTGATAATTTAAAATCTCCCTGCTCCTGACTACAAAACTTAGCCGAGAGCCTGGAGATTTCACGGGGGGCCGCGGTGAGCGGTTCCTGATCACGTGTTCGCCGTTATCCAATGGATAATGGTGATCACGTAAAAGTAAAAAAAAGGTGAAGCTTCATCTCCCCTCACCGATGCGATCGGTGGGATGAGATGAAACTTTTTACCGGATGCCTCCATATTTGCATCCCGACGCGATCTTCCTCCGTGAACTTTCCCGGATTCTGCACATGCGACCACCGGCAAAACACCGGACACATGCGCAGAAGTCGGGGAGCTCAGGAAAATTAAAATCTCCTTGCTCCCAGCGACCAACGGTGGCCGAGAGCCTGGAGCAGTGACGGGTGGCCTCGTTGAGCGGTCCCCGGTCACGTGATAAAAAGGTAGCGATCTACCTTAGGCCGGTCTCACATGACCGGATAGGAATTACGGATTCCGCATGCGTCTGATCCGCGGTAATACGCAGATCAATCGCATTGGATTACACAATTCCACTCACATTAGCGGGTTGGAATTGTGTAATCCACTCGCAGAAAAGAGAACGCAGCAGGTTCTATTTTACCGCAGCTATCCTCATCATAGAGCCCATTGTGCTCCATGGTCGTGGATATACCCGCTGCCCATACGCAACTACGTTGTAAACAGGCTGCGGGTACCTGCGTCATCGCTAAGCGACGGTGCAGGAAATGCAAACCAAAAAAATGTACTGCGCATGACCGCCTGTGTGAGAAGTCAGTTATGCGCAGTACATTACGCGGCCGTACGCCGGGTCACAGCCGGGCTCACAGATGGGATCCGCTGCGGGCCTCCGCAAGCGGATTCCGCCTACGGCTGCGTGAGCCTGGCGTTATTCAGACCGCTACCTGTAATACGTAATTTACAAGAAGCCCCGGGAACGCTCGCCTTCCTGCAGTTCCAGGAGCAGCTTGTTGAGCGCCTTCTGTGTGAGACCGCCGCACCTCATCAAGCTTACGAAGACTCACGGAACCCCACTTTTCACACCCCATACCCGCCACTGAAGTCAAGAAATGACCCCCAAAAAGCATGAGAGGAGGGGGGATACCCGGTTTTATTGCCCCATGTGCCCATTCCAACCATCCTCTGTAATTACCCCTGTCTTCGGAAATACCACACAGTCCACATTACTTTTATCTAAGATTTAGGGAACGCCGAAAAGGGCGCGGAGGGGTAGGGGTGTGCATGTGTGGGGGGGATATTTTTTTAAGGTGTCAATTTTTATTCCGTACAAGTGGGCAATGGTTCCTGGAATTTATTCAGTTGTGCCCTGCAATCCAACGGGTGTTCCCTCCATTATGGGCCTAGCCATGCGTCCTGTAAGTAGATTAGGGACACAATGGGTATGTTTTTGAACACGGGACAAACGGGGGTATCCATTTTGGGGTGAACGTCTTCATTCCTATGTACACTGTACAAAAAAAACAGTTTTTAAATTGACGAAATTGCCAAAAAAATGAAAATCGTAATTTTTTCCTTCTGCTTTGCTTAGATTTATTCAAATACTGTGGTGCCAAAATACGCAGTACACCCCTAGATGAATTCGTTAAGGGGTCTAGTTTTTAAAATGGGGTCATTTGTGGGGGTTCTTTATCGTTTTGGATGCTCAATGGCTCTATAAGTGGGCAATGGGGCCTGGAATTTATTCCGTTGTACCCTGAAATCCAACGGGTGCTCCTTCCATTATAGGCCTAGCCATGTGTCCTTTAAGTAGATTAGGGCCACAAGGGGTATGGTTCTGAACACGGGACAAACAGGGGTATCCATTTTGGGGTGAAAGTCTTTATCCCTATGTGTGCTGTACAAAAAAAAACAGTTTTTAAATTGATACAACTGCCAAAAAAATGAAAATTGTAATTTTTTTCCTACTGCTTTGCTTAGATTTATTCCAAAACTGTAGTGTAAAAATACACAGTACACCCCTATATAAATTCGTTAAGGGGTCTTGTTTTCAAAATGGGGTCATTTGTTGGGGTTCTCTGTCGTTTTGGCCGCTCAAGGGCTCTACAAGTGGGCAATGGGGCCTAAATCACCTTCATGCTAAATTTCTGTTCTGAAAGCCACCGACTACTCCTTTCATTTTGGGCCCCGTTGTGCATCCAGACAAAAGATTAGGGCCACAATGGGTATGTCTCTGAACACGGAACAAAAAGGGGTATCTATTTTGGGGTGCAAGTCTTCATTCATATGTGTGCTGTACAAAAAAAGCTGTTTTTAAAATGACAGAATTGACAAAAAAACAAAAATCACATTTATTTCCTTTTGCTTTTCTGGAATTCATTCAAAAACTGTGGGGTCAAAATGGTCAGTACACCCCTAGATAAATTCGTGAAGGGGTCTAGTTTTCAAAACGGGGTCATTTGTGGAGGTTCTCTATGGTTTTGGCCGCTCAAGAGCTCTACAAAGGTGCTATGGGGCCTAAAACGCCTTCAAGCAAAATTTATGTTCTGAAAGACACCGATTACTCCTTTCATTTTAGGTCCCGTTGTGCATCCAGACATAAGATTAGGGCCACAATGGGTATGTTTCTGAATACGGGAGAAACGGGGGTATCCATTTTGGGGTGTAAATCCTCATTTTCATAGGCACTATAGGAAAAAAATATGTCTTTAAAATGACATATTTGCAAAAATATGAAATTTTATTTTTTCTCCTCTAAATTTAATTAATTCCTGAAAAAAAAACGTGGGGTCAAAATACTAATGACACCCCTCAGTGGATACATTAAGGGGTGTAGTTTTTAAAATGGGGTCATTTGGGGGAGTATCTATTATTCTGACACTAATGAGCCTTTGGAAACTTGGCTTGGTGCAGCAAAACAAAGTGTTCCTCAAAATGCTGAAAAGTAATGTTAAATTTGTATGTCCTCTAAATGGTTAAAAAAAACACAAAAGTTTTTCAAATGTGCATTCAGAATAAAGTAAACAGATGGAAATATATATCTTATCAAAAATTTGTACAGTATGTTTGGACATATTTGAGATATTACAGTTGAAAATGTGAAAAAATGACAATTTTTTCAAAATTTTCCCAATTTTGGCGCTTTTAATAAATATACACAAATTATATCAGTCTCTTTTTACAACCAAAATGAAGTACAACATGTGGCGAAAAAACAATGTCAGAATCACTTGGATATGTAAAGCCTTTACGGAGTTATGCTATGTTGAACGACGCATGTCAGATTTTCAAAATTTGGCTCTGTCACTAAGGCGCAAACAGGCTTTGTCACTAAGGGGTTAAACAGGCCTCACCTTTAGAATGATCACTTTGCGACAAATAATTAAAAAATTCAGCTCTGCAAAATATTTGTCATTTTGCGTTGAAACAGAGCGGAAGTGAACATGAATACATAGAATACAGATGTAGCAAACATTCATGCACTATTTGTGAATACAAAGTTAATGGCGAATGTACAGCACAAATAGCGCAATATGAATGTTCATTATTGTGCCCTGTATATTCTCTCAGTGGTTGCTACATCTACATGTTATTGGAGAAAATTGCATCTTCCTCAGATTCCAGTGGTCTGCATTTCCCCCTCCCCAGCCTGCAGCCACTCTGTCAGTGTTCATACAAATCCTCAATTACTGTAAATCCATCTAGTTTAAAACCTTAAGTAGAGAGCAGGGAAGAGCAGAGCGTGAAGTCGCAGGAGGGGTGCGCAGCTGCAGATTCCTTCCCACATTATCTATAAAGTGGCATGTTGTGAGTGGGGAGGAGGAGGGGAAAACCTCTGATTGGCTTAGCTCTGACATGATGGAATTGTATGTACAGAACTTGAATGAAAGATAAATGTAAGACACTGAGATCACAGCTTCACTTTGTTTGTTCATGAAGAGCGTACAACTTCATAGGGGTCAGACATACAGGAGAAGTGAATCCTGGGTCCTGTTCACTGAGGGGGCCCTTTTACCATCTTTGACACCAGTATTATAAATGACTCTTATTAGGTTATAGCTCTGGTGCAGATTTTTCACTGGAGGCCAAGAGCTAATAAGATATAATCTACTCAATGGAGGGAATTCATCATCAGGAGGATTTTTTTTCCTTTCTCCAATTTAAAGGGCAACAAATTTATTGTTACCATGCAGGGCGGCGCTGGGTCCCGCGGCCGGCGCGCGCCGCTTCGAGCTCAGCTTCGGCGTCCCGGAGCTGTGCTGTCAGGGATCTCCCGGCGGCGTGGAGCAGCCAGCGTGCAGCAGCGTGGAGCAGCCAGCGTGCTGCGGCGTGGGCGTGTCCGCCCGTAGGGTGCCGCCCGCTCTCATCCACCTCCCTTATGCAACAGTGGGAGAGTCGGCTCCTCCCACTCTCCGCCCCGGGGCGGAGGCTTTTAGTTAAAAGACTGGCAGTGACCTGAACTCACTGCCAGTTATTGGTTCTGCTAGCCTCTAGTCAGGTCTATTCTAGTCTGTCCTAGTTGCTTGTCAGTATCCTTCGTTTGCCTGTGAGCTTCACCTCCAGCCTTGATTCTCCTAGTAGTTTTGTTGGTCTGTTACACCTGCCTCTTCTGTCGGCACTCTGTCCCCTGTTAGTAGTTCCATCCAGGTAGTCGCCAGGTCCCTAGCCAGCGCAGGGACTGCCGCCCAGTTGTCCGCCTGGGGTTAGCCAGGGCCGAGGCAAGTAGGCAGGGACAGTGGGGTGCAGGAGATCAGGGCACCCCAACTGGCGCTCGGGGGGCAGAGTGCCGTAACATAACTGGCCCTTTAAAACCGTTTTTGTCATGGAGGCGATCAGTTCCCTCGCGAACCAGCTGCAGGCCCTGGTGCCTGTGATCCAGGATTTATCCACCCGCATGGTGGCCCAGGAGCAGCGGGGGGTGTCGCAGGGGTCGGACGCCTCAACCAGCCCCGAACCCAAGTGCCCTCTTCCCGAGGTGTTTTCTGGGGAGAGGAACAAGTTTTTTGTTTTCCGACAGGCGTATCGCCTGTTTTTCCGCATGCGTCCCCGTTCTTCCGGGTCGGAGGCTCAGAGGGTCGGGCTGATAATGTCCCTGCTGCGGGGCTCGGCACAGACATGGGCTTTCTCCATCCCCGAGGGTTCCTCCTGCCTGCAGTCCGTGGACTCCTTTTTTCAGGAACTCGGGGGTATCTTCGACGAACCGGACCGAGCGGGGTTGGCGGTTTCACGGTTGTTGGCGCTGCGGCAGGGGTTGTCGTGTGTGGAGGATTATTGCTCCAACTTCAGACGCTATGCGGGGGATACGACATGGAACGATAGCGCGCTGAAGGACGTTTTTCTGCAGAGCCTCTCGGACGCAGTTAAAGACCTGTTAATTTCCCATCCCGTTCCCGGGTCCTTAAGGGAGGCTATGGAGCTAGCGGTGAGAGCAGATAGGAGGCTCAGGTCTAGGAAGCAGGACAGGCAGACCCGTAGAGTCAGGGAGGTCAGTGGCCCTGGTCCCTCCTCCTCCTTACCAGTCTCTGCGCCCGGGCCGATGGAGGTGGACCCGCTGGACCCCAAAGAGCGACGCCGGATCCGTTTGTTGCATCGTCTCTGCCTCTACTGCGGGAAAGCTGGACATCGGGTGATAACCTGCCCACTGAGGTCTCAACGCCCGCAGCCGGATCCGGCGGAAAACTCCGAGTCCTAGGCGATTGCAGGGAGGATCGCCTAGGACTTCAGGTACTTCCTAAACTTTTGGTACCGTGTCATGTTAGATTCTGGGATTTTTCCCGATCAGGGCGGGCGTTTATTGATTCCGGAGCAGCCGCTAACTTGATAAGTCTGGGTTTTGTCCGTTCTCTGATGGCGGAATTTGTGGCGTTGAAGACGCCAATTCATTTTACCAGCATTGATGCCACCCCTCTCTCTACAGGCTTGGTACGATGGAGGACCCCAAGATTACAGTTCACGGTGGGGGTCCTCCACTCGGAAGAACTGTCTTTCTTGGTTATGGAAAAAATGTCGGTTGATGTGGTGCTTGGTATGCCCTGGTTGGCACTGCACAACCCCCAATTTGATTGGTCCACCCGGGAATTGACTCATTGGGGGTCATCATGTCACAATCACCTGTCTACCATAGCTGTGTGCTCCGCAGATACGGTGCTCATTCCGGAGTATTTGTCAGACTTTCAGGATGTGTTCTCCAAACGACTGTCTAAGGCTCTGCCCCCTCATAGGGAGTGGGACAGTGGTATCGACCTGATTCCCGACGGTCCCATCCCTAAGGGAGCCATTTTCAATCTGTCCGGTCGTGAGCACGAAGCCCTCAAGTCCTATGTCTCGGAAGCTCTGGCCAACCGACATATCCGGCCGTCCAGGTCCCCTGCCGGGGCAGGTCTCTTCTTTGTAGAGAAGAAGGACGGGACACTAAGGCCTTGTGTGGATTATCGGGCCTTGAATAAAATCACTGTGAAGAACCAGTGCTCCTTGCCCCTAATTCCTGACTTGTTGAATCAGGTGGTAGGGGCTCACTGGTTCTCCAAACTGGACTTAAGGGGGGCTTACAATTTAATTCGCATCAGAGAGGGAGATGAATGGAAGACAGCGTTCAATACCCCGTTAGGACATTTTGAATGTCTGGTCATGCCTTTTGGACTCTGTAATGCCCCCGCTGTGTTTCAGGGTTTTATGAACGCAGTCTTCCACGACTTCCTGGGGGTATTTCTGGTCATTTATCTGGACGACATCTTGGTGTACTCACCTGACTGGGATTCACATGTGCGGCACCTGAGGTTAGTCCTGACCCGTTTGCGCGAGTATCAACTTTTTGTCAAATTAGAGAAATGTACATTTGGCTCTAAACAAGTATCCTTCCTTGGTTATGTGATTTCCCCCACAGAGATTCAGATGGAGTCTGATAAAGTAGCAGCAATCTCCCAATGGGTCAGACCCGACAACCTCAAGGCTCTCCAGCGGTTCTTAGGTTTTGCAAATTTCTACCGCAAATTCATTAGAAATTACTCAGTTATTGCTCAACCTCTGACCGACTTGACTAAGAAGGGGGCTGACTTGGGTAAGTGGTCGCCTGCAGCCCTTGAGGCCTTTAGCCGTCTAAAAAAGGCATTCACGACTGCCCCGGTGCTAACACAGCCGGACGCACTAATACCCTTTTTTATTGAGGTAGACGCGTCGGAAGTGGGGACAGGAGCAGTATTGTCGCAGGAAGTCAGTGGGAGGTCTGGCTATAGCCCATGTGCGTTCTTTTCGCGAAAGTTCAATTCAGCAGAGCGCAACTACGACGTGGGTAACCGTGAATTGTTGGCTATCAAATGGGCTCTGGAAGAGTGGCGACACCATCTTGAGGGTGCTAGACACCCAATTACCGTATATACTGATCACAAGAATCTGGTATATCTCGCCAATGCGAAAAGACTCACTGCTCGTCAAGCCAGGTGGGCGTTGTTCTTCGCCAGGTTTAACTTCGTCGTGACATATATCCCCGGAGAGAAGAACGTGAAGGCGGATGCCCTGTCACGGAGTTTCGGGGTACCAGACAGTGGGACCATGACTCCCGAGAATATCTTAGCCCCCGGCGTGGTGGTGGCAGTGTTAGAGTCTAACTTCGTCCCTCAACTACAGGATGCTCAGCAGGACGCTCCGTCAGGGGTGCCGGAGGGCAGATGGTTTGTGCCAGAGACCCTACGCCCTAGAGTCATGGATGAGTCCCACTCGTCGGCTCTCGCCGGGCATCCAGGGTTCCAGGGGACCCTGGAGCTTTGCTCCCGATACTTCTGGTGGCCAGGCATGTCTCAGGAGATCCGCAACTTTGTGAGGGGTTGCTCGGTCTGTGCTCGCAATAAGAGTCGGCGGCGTCCTCCGGAGGGTCCCCTGAGACCACTACCGGTTCCTTCCAGTCCCTGGTCTCACCTATCAGTAGATTTCATCACTGACCTACCAGAATCCCAGAAGTGCACCACTATCTTAGTGGTGGTCGACCGGTTCTCAAAGATGGCACATTTTGTGGCGTTAAAAAAGCTACCCTCGGCAAAAGAATTTGCCACGATTTTTGTAAAGGAAATAATTCGCCTACATGGGGTTCCCCAAAATATTGTATCTGATCGCGGGGTTCAGTTTGTGTCGCAGTTTTGGCGTGCCTTCTGCAGAAACCTGGGAACGTCGCTTTCCTTCTCGTCAGCGTTCCACCCGCAGACTAATGGTCAGACTGAGCGGAAGAACCAAGACTTAGTGCAATATTTACGGTTGTTTGCCAGCGAAAAGGCTTACCAGTGGGCAGAGTTCCTGCCGTTGGCAGAGTTTGCACTAAACAACCGCCTTTGTTCTTCTACTGGGGTGTCTCCATTTTTTAGTGTATACGGTCAGCATCCTCGCTTCCTTACAGCAATCCCTACTCCGTCGCTCTGTCCGGCAGCGGATGACGCCACAGATACGCTTCGGGGAGTATGGAAAGAGGTGCAGAGAAACTTGGAGGCAGCGGGGGCCCGTATGCAGTTGCGCAGTGGGAAGAGTCTGTCTGTGTCTGAACCTTACAGGGTGGGACAGAAGGTATACCTGTCTTCTAAAAATCTCAAATTGCGGGTCCCGTCCTTGAAGCTGGCGCCACGTTACGTGGGGCCGTTTGCCATCACACGTGTGGTGAACCCACTCGCCTACGAGCTGGGGTTGCCAGCCACATGGAGGGTTCACAGGGTATTCCATAAGTCGCTGCTGAAACCTTTTGTCCCTTCGGTGATACCCACCTCCGGTCCCCCTCCGCCCACCCTGGTCCGGGATGAAGTCGAATACGAGGTCCAGGAGATACTGGACTCTCGTCGGTGTCGAGGAATCCTACAATACTTGGTGGCCTGGAAGGGTTTTCCACCAGAAGATCATTCCTGGGTGGCCGCATGTGATGTTCATGCTCCCGTGTTGGTACGGCGGTTCCACCGTCGTTTTCCAGATAAGCCTGGTCGAGTTTCCGGGGGCCCGGAGGTCCCCCGTCAGAGGGGGGGTAATGTTACCATGCAGGGCGGCGCTGGGTCCCGCGGCCGGCACGCGCCGCTTCGAGCTCAGCTTCGGCGTCCCGGAGCTGTGCTGTCAGGGATCTCCCGGCGGCGTGGAGCAGCCAGCGTGCAGCAGCGTGGAGCAGCCAGCGTGCTGCGGCGTGGGCGTGTCCGCCCGTAGGGTGCCGCCCGCTCTCATCCACCTCCCTTATGCAACAGTGGGAGAGTCGGCTCCTCCCACTCTCCGCCCCGGGGCGGAGGCTTTTAGTTAAAAGACTGGCAGTGACCTGAACTCACTGCCAGTTATTGGTTCTGCTAGCCTCTAGTCAGGTCTATTCTAGTCTGTCCTAGTTGCTTGTCAGTATCCTTCGTTTGCCTGTGAGCTTCACCTCCAGCCTTGATTCTCCTAGTAGTTTTGTTGGTCTGTTACACCTGCCTCTTCTGTCGGCACTCTGTCCCCTGTTAGTAGTTCCATCCAGGTAGTCGCCAGGTCCCTAGCCAGCGCAGGGACTGCCGCCTAGTTGTCCGCCTGGGGTTAGCCAGGGCCGAGGCAAGTAGGCAGGGACAGTGGGGTGCAGGAGATCTGGGCACCCCAACTGGCGCTCGGGGGGCAGAGTGCCGTAACATTTATTATCAATGCCACTCTATATTGATAAATGTGTCACATCTTTAAATATGCCTAGAGATGTGTAGTCACTTTGTATGCCTCCAGCTACTGGAGTGAGATTGCAACAAATTTAGCGCATTTTTAAAAAGTTACATTTCATAAATGTCTCAAGCAGCAAATCAGGCCAATTTTTAAGACACTTTTGAAAAATGGAGTAAGAAATGGAAAATCAGTTTTTTTGGCAGTTTAAAGGGAACCTGTCACCTCTCAACACCACTATTAACTGAGTTATGGTGCTGTTAGTGGAGCCGGCGATGTATTGATATTCACCCAAGCTGTCAGCTAGTGAAGATTGCATGTGCCATGGAAATCTTGTTTCAGATTGCAGTGCATGCGCTCCATAGACATCACTCATCACCAAGCATGAAACATCACTCAGTTTTATAAATACAGATACATACTGGTTATATCTCTAATTTGGTACGACAAGGTGCTTTGAACTTTGTTTGTAACCATCATTTGCGTCACTCAATGTACTATATTTTTGGAACTCTGCTGCATGACATGAACCTCGCGGACTCAGTGGACTGTAACTGTGATAGTTATCTTTATTTTATTTTTTATTTTTTGTAACAATTTTTATTAAATTTTGACAAGGAAGTATTTATTAGATACCTGCAGTCTGTTGATTCATTAACGAAGGGACAAAAGGTTTCAATAAAGACTTATGGAACACCCTGTGAACCCTCCATGTAGCTGGCAAACCCAGTTCGTAGGCGAGTGGGTTTACTACACGTGTGATCACAAAGGGACCCACGTAACGTGGCGCCAGCTTCAGGGATGGGACCCTTAATTTGAGATTTTTAGAAGACAGGTATACCTTCTGTCCCACCTTGTAAGGTTTAGATACAGACAGACTCTTCCCACTACGCAACTGCATACGAGCCCCCGTTGCTTCCAAGTTTTTCTGTACCTCTTTCCATACTCCCTGCAGCGTATCTGTGGCGACATCAGCTGCAGGACAGACAGATGGAGTAGGGATCGCTGTAAGGAAGCAAGGATGCTGACCGTATACACAAAAGAATGGAGATACCCCAGTGGGAGAACAAGTGCGGTTGTTTAGTGCAAACTCTGCCAACGGCAGGAACTTTGCCCACTGATGAGCCTTTTCGCTGGCAAACAACCGTAAATATTGCACTAAATCTTGGTTTTTCCGCTCAGTCTGACCATTAGCTTGTGGGTGGAATGCTGAGGAGAAGGAAAGCGACATTCCCAGGTTTCTGCAAAAGGCACGCCAAAACTGCGACACAAACTGAACCCGCGATCAGATACAATGTTTTGGGGAACCCCATGTAGTCGAATTATTTCTTTTACAAAAATCTTGGCAAATTCATTTGCCGAAGGTAGCTTCTTTAACACCACAAAATGTGCCATTTTGGAGAACCGGTCGACAACTACTAAGATAGTGGTGCACTTCTGGGATTCTGGTAGATCAGTGATAAAATCTACTGATAACTGCGACCACGGACTAGAAGGTACCGGTAACGGTCTCAGTGGACCATCCGGAGGACGCCGCTCACTCTTATTGTGTGCACAGACAGAGCATCCCTTAACAAAGTCGCGGAATTTCTGAGACATGCCTGGCCACCAGAAGTGTCTAGAACAAAGATCCAGGGTTCCCTGAAACCCCGGATGACCTGCGAGAACCGACGAGTGAGATTCATCCATGACTCGAAGACGTAAGGTCTCTGGCACAAACCATCTGCCCTCTGGCACCCCCGTAGGAGCGTCCTGCTGAGCATTCTATAGTTGAGGAACGAAGTTAGATTCTACAGCTGCCACCACCACGCCAGGTGCCAAGATATTCTCGGGAGTCATAGTTTCACTTCCCGGCACCCCGAAACTCTGTGACAGGGCGTCCGCCTTCACGTTCTTCTCTCCTGGGATATATGTCACAACGAAATTAAACCTGGCGAAAAACAACGCCCACCTGGCTTGACGAGCTGTAAGTCTTTTAGCATTGGCGAGATATACCAAATTCTTGTGATCAGTATACACGGTAATAGGGTGTCTAGCACCCTCAAGATGCTGTCGCCACTCTTCTAAAGTCTATTTGATCGCCAGTAACTCACTGTTACCCGCATCGTAGTTGCGTTCTGCTGAACTAAACTTCCGCGAAAAGAACGCACATGGGCTATACCCAGATCTCCCACTGACTTCCTGCGACAATACTGCTCCTGTCCCCACCTCAGATGCATCTATCTCAATGAAAAAGGGTAGTCGCGCGTCCGGCTGTATTAGCACCGGGGCAGTCGTAAATGCCCTTTTTAGATGACTGAATGCCTCTAGGGCTGCAGGCGACCTTTTTACCAAGTCGGCCCCCTTCTTAGTCAGATCTGTCAAGGGTTGAGCAATAACCGAGTTATTCTTAATGAATTTGCGGTAAAAATTTGCGAAACCCAAGAACCGCTGGAGAGCCTTAAGGTTGTCTGGTGTGACCCATTGGAAGATTGCTGCTACTTTATCAGACTCTATCTGAATCTCTGTGGGTGAAATCACATAACCAAGGAAAGATACTTGTTTAGAACCAAATGTACATTTCTCCAACTTGACAAAAAGTTGATACTCGCGCAAACGGGTCAGAACCAACATCAGATGCCGCACATGTTAATTTCAGTCAGGAGAACACACCAGAATGTCATCAAGATATATGACCAGAAATACCCCCAGGAAGTCGTGAAAGACCACGTTCATAAAACCCTGAAACACAGCGGGGGCGTTACAGAGTCCGGAAGGCATGACCAGACATTCAAAATGTCCTAACGGGGTGTTGAACACTTCCATTCATCTCCCTCTCGAATGCAAATTAAATTGTAAGCCCCCCCCCTTAAGTCTAGTTTGGAGAACCAGTGGGCCCCCTACCACCTGATTCAACAAGTCTGGAATTAGGGGCAAGGAGCACTGGTTCTTCACTGTGATTTTATTCAAGGCCCGATAATCCACACAAGGCCTCAATGTCCCATCCTTCTTCTCAACAAAGAGACCTGCCCCGGCAGGGGACCTGGACGGCCGGATATGTCGTTTGGCCAGAGACTCCGAGATATAGGACTTAAGGGCTTTGTGCTCACACCCTGACAAATTGAAAATGGCTCCCTTAGGGATGGGACTGTCGGGAATCAGATCAATACCACAGTCCCACTCCCTATGGGGAGGCAAAGCCTCAGAATGTTTTTTGAGAATACGTCCCGAAAATCCGACAAATACTCCGGAATAAGCACAGTATCTGCGGAGCACATGGCTACAGTAGTTAGGTGATTATGACAGGATGACCCCCAATGAGTCAACTCCCAGGTGGACCAATCAAATTGGGGATTGTGCAGTGCCAACCAGGGCAAACGAAGCACCACATCAACAGACATATTTTCCATAACCAGGAAAGACAGATTCTCAGAATTGAGAACACCCACAGTGAACTGCAGAATGGTAGTCCTACATTTAACAACACCTGCGGAGCGAGGGGTCGAATCAATACCAATGAAGCGCATGGGGAGCTTCAGCATGGAAAATTCGGTTATCAGAGGTCTGCCAAAATTTAAATTAATCAGATTGACGGCAGCACCCGAATCAATATAGGCTTGACCGGACCGAATAAAATTCCGGAAGCCAACCTGACAAGGCACCAACAACCTAGGGAGTACCTGTGATCCTAGGCGACCCTTCCGAGAATCGCCTAGGATCGGTAGTTTTTCCGCCGCTTCAGACTGATGTTGCCGTTGCTTCTGTGGACAGGTTGCTACTCGATGTCCGGCTTCCCCACAGTAGATGGTGAGTCATCCGAAACCGTCGCCGTTCCCTGGGACTTAGCTGGTCCACTTCCATAGCCTCGGCCCCAGGAGCTGGCATGGGAGAAATGGGAACGGATCTACAGGACTCCCTAGTTTTACAGGCCTGACATTCCTTTTCTCTAGATCTCAGTTTCCTCTCAGCCTTAACTGCCAATACCATCGCCTCATTAAGTGTTATGGGAGCGGGATGGGAAATAATTAGATCCTTGACAGCATCCGAAGGACCAAACAAAAACACATCTTTGAGGGCGCCATCATTCCAGGAGGTTTCACTGACATACTGTCTAAACCTAGAGCAATAGTCTTCCCTGATGCAAAGCCATGAGTTGAGATGGGGCTAACCACGCCCGGTCCAGCTCATCAAAATTACCTCCTAGTTCCTGAAAAAATGAATCAACAGACTGCAGGCAAGCAGAACTCTCGGGTAAGGAGTAGGCCCATGTCTGGGGCGGACCCCGCAGCAAGGACAGAATCAATCCCACCTTCTGGGACTCAGAGCCGGAGGATCCGGGCCGCATCCGGAAATATAGTCTACATGCCTGCTGAAAAACAAAAACTTGCTTCTCTCCCCAGAAAACACCTCAGGGAGAGGAAACTTGGGCTCAGGAATAGATGGGGCGGCAGGAACCTGCACCAACATCCGCTGCTCCTGGGCCGCCATACGACTGGACAGTTCTTGGATCACGCCCACTAGCTCCTGCAACTGATTAGCAAGAACGCTCATAGTCTCCATTGGAGAGCAGCCAAAAACCCGCAGGGTAATTTTAAGGGCCAGTTATTATGTTACGGTATCCTACCCGATGATACGCCCTGAACTTACCCGCAACCCCTGTCCCTGCCTACTTGCCTCCACTCCTGGCTAACCCCAGGCGGGCAACTGGGCGGCGGTCCCTACACTCGCTAGGGACCGAGGATGGACGCTGGCGTACCAAGATGAAACAGGGTAGAATACCGACAGGAAGGGCAGATGAATTAACCAACAGAAAATATAAGCAGACCAAGGCAGATAGATAAACTGCCAGATAAAGCTAACAAGCTGAACACAGCAGACTGTTAGAGGCAGGATGCAAACACACTGAACAGAAACCAATAACTGGCAGCGAATGGACCTCACTGCCAGCCTTATATGCAGAAGCCTCCGCCCAGGGGCGGAGAGGGGGAGGCGACATCTCGCAGCAGAATCCTATAACAGGGACTCGTGCATAGAGCCGCACGCACGCCGCCAGCCGGACCCACGAGCGCGCGCACCGCGCCGACCAACCACCCGCGGCCCCGGCAGCCGCCACAAGGTAACACCAATCTATTCTACCTTTCACCACCGAGAAATCCAGTGAAGCCTGTTTCCATAATTGGGCGATGATTTGTTTTGTAGCTAGGAAAAAAAAGATATTAGTTTCCTGGAGGCTGAGGGGATGTTCTTAATACACTTATTCAGTAAAGCCTCCCAGGCAGTATGTTACTGTGCAGAATGCTGCTGTGTATATTAAAGAGTAGACTCTGATCCAAAGTCTCTTAACTCTGGGACAGGAATGCCAAATGTGGAGTGTGTCACCTGGAGATGAACAACCACAAAAGCAGTTTGGAGAGTAGCCTGGCACTGCATGAGTTATTCGGGTTGGAATCAAGTAATAACGTAATAAAAATGTAAATGATGTTTCCAGCATTAGGATGTTAGGGGCACTTCTATTGGTGGATTTCCAGATCCTGGACCAGTCTTTATCTGAGAGGGCACTATCTATATTTTTTTCTCAAGCACGGTACATATGTCAATTGTGCACAATATGATGAATGGACGAGTCCAGAGTATATCTGTGAGTTAAGGCCCTTCCTTGACCTGTGGGTACCTGAGGCAATAAGGATGAGCACCCCACACCAACCAGACCCTGGCGCCCCCAGTAAGCCATTGAAAGGGAAAATTAGATTGAAGTTGAGAGACCAGATTTGGGGGTAGGGTGAGATTAAAGGCTTTAGATTTTGCATTATTTGTCAGTCAAGAGTTAGACCCGAACCTGGACAGTTATGCCAGTAGATTAAGGATATCGTCCACAAACATGCAGATCTTGTTATGAACAGATGGAACCTCAATTCCCTTGATATTCGGGTTATTGTGAATTTTGCAAGGGGTTCCATAGCTAAAATGAACAGTAAAGGGGATAAAGGGCATCCCTGCTGAGTGCCTCGGTGGATTGTTATGGTATCTGATCTTAAACCCTTATAGCGCACAAAAGCTTTAAGGGATGTATATAGTACTTTTTGCCATGTAATAAATTTAGTAGGGAACTTCCAGTACTCGAGTACTGAGAATAGATACGGCCAATTCAGAGTGTCAAAGGCTTTGTATACACCCAGAGAGAGCAACATGGCAAGAATACCCCAGGACTGACAGATATGTGTAAGATGATTAATTTGGCGAATATTATCCGAGGCTTGACAACTAGAGATGAGTGAGCACCAAAATGCTCGGGTGCTCATTGCTTGAGTCAAACTTTTCGTGATGCTTGAGAGCTCGTTTCAAGTTACAAACCTCATTGTAGTCAATGGGCGACTTGAGCATTTTTGTATGGGACCAATGCTCCGCATAGCTGATGACCAGAAAACATTAGAAAGTCATGAAAACACCACAGAAACGGATAGGGAAGGGCAGGTGCAGCATGCATGGCTGTATCTGAGGCTACCAGGTCCCACTATTAAGCCAAAATGGGGGCAAGAGTCTGGCGTCACCCTCCTAGCAATTTACTTCGGACAAACCCTCATTAGCAAGGCGCCCGCGCTGGCACATCTTAGCTAAGCACCACACTACCTGCAATCATTGACAATCACTGCCTGTGGGTGACACCGCTGCCTCTTCTCCTGGGTTACATGCTGGCATTGCTGTCCAACCCCCCCACCGCCCCAAATGACCCTGCATCCACAGCGCACACAAGTTTCCCTGCGCAGCGTTCAGCTGTCCTCATGCCACACGCTCGCTTCATAGCCACACCACCATCATGTCTATTTATAAGTGCGTACTGGATAAGGAGGAGGCACACACTGCAGAGGGTTGGCAGGGCCAGGCAGCAACGTTCTTTGAAAGTGTGGGCGATAGTCCACAATGCTGTTGAGATTTGATGATAGATTGACGTGCGATCACCATTCCAATCCCGTGCCACCTCCATCACAAAATTGTTAGGAGCCGCAAACGTGGGCATAAAGGAGACTCAGGCAGCACTTCTATGCATCTCAACAAAGCAGCATTACTCTGTGTGGGAAGCACGTGAGCGGGCCCAGGGTCAGCCTCGGTCCCAGCCTCCACCTTGTGTGAACCAAGGTGCTGCGAGTTACATAGCAATGGAAAATCCATGTGTCCCCACACAATTCATTCTGTGTAGGTGTCAGATAGCTCAACACCGCAATAGGGAGTCTTTGAGTTCCTTGGGCTCGCCTATGGCATAGTTTCCCCCCGCCAATGACCTCGGCCCACATTTCTACCCTAGTCAGTCAGTGTATTTGTGCCAGACTGGTAAAACACCGCCATGGGAAGTCTTTGTGCACCCACTGCATAGTTCCATCACCACAAGTAACTGAGCCTTTCAAATAACTTCCCTTTCTTGACATTATCACACTTATTACACAACAGTAACACCATTTAATAATTATACACACTTCCAATCAATCACAAAACTTACATTTACACAAATAACAGCAACCTACCTTAATATTTTTGTATCTTTCCTATTCAACTTTCTATTTCCACAAACTTGCACTAAGACACTTTAATTCACTTCATTCATTATTGTCTTCATTACAATCTGCTATTCAACATTGATTCATGCAGCATGTTTTTTTTTCCACAAAACACTGCGTAGTTCCATCACCACAAGTTACTTAAATATGAAGCAGGGCTTAATGTAGGCTAAGCAAACAGCATACAGCTCTCTAAGACTTGTACATTACAAGACCAGTCACACTCTTCACCTCTGTGCTTTCACACATTTGCCAGACCCTCCTTTCTTTGTGTGCATGATAAGCAACAAGTCCTAACTCTAAGAATGAACGGGCGGGTGGGGTGGGGGAGAGACATCACTATCGCTTTTTGCAAGAATCAAGCATTCAAAGGAAACAGTATTTTTATTTTTGTCTAACCTTCTGTAAAATCAATCATATCACATAGATTTAGTACTTATTAAACCATGTCCTCTTATATTGTATTTTTTTTAACAATTTCTTTTTATTGAAATATTGAAATAAACCGTGCCAGATGAAACATGGGCTTTAGGCCTTGCAGGGCCTGTATAAGGATATATATCCGATTACAAACAATTGAATAAGTATAACACTTCAATGGAGGATATCGAGTTCCGGCTGGATATAGGGGAAGGCAGGGGGGGGGGGGGGAGTTTCGGAAGGGGGGGAAAGGAAGGGTGGGTGGTGGGGAGAGAGAACCAGGGGAAATTAGATGGAAACCATATGGGAAAACAATATGGGAAAAACATACAGCAACATATTTGCTTGTTGTTGAAGGGAAGGTGTAGGGAAGATCGTTAAGTCTAATTTATGGCAGTGTCTAGGGCATTTCCATTCCCCTGAAACTGAATCCAAGGGGACCAAAGGGCCGTGAAATCATCTCTAGTGCCAGACTCCCAAGCCAATATTTCTTCAAAACGAAAGATTTGTGAGACCCAATTTAGCCACTGGGAGATTTACGGGATCTCTTTCTCTCTCCAAAATAGGGGGATCAGCAGTTTGGCTGCCATCAAGAGGATTGTAGGTAGGCTTTTTTTTTAAGGGGTTTGAAGTGGTTTGTAGGCAGCCAGATCAATATCTCCTCTGGACTAAAGGAGTATGAAGTGTGGCAGATTTTATTAATAAGGTTTGTGATTGACAGCCAGAAGGGTTTAATTTTTGGGCACTGCCACCAAATATGAAAGGCTGTGCCTTTTTCTTCTTCACATCTCCAGCAGACGTCTGGTGATGTCGGATTTGTTTTGGAGATTGTGGCAGGGGTTCTGTACCATCTGGTCAGCAACATATAGGAGTTTTCCTGAATGCGTACGCATCTTGAGAACCCGTGTGAGTTTTTCAGAACTTAGAGGGTTTCCTCTCTGCTGAGGGTGAGTCCTAATTCTCTTTCCCACTCCCTTAGGAACCAGGGCCTTTCCGAAGCGGTTTGCAAGAGAAGGCCTTTATATATTTGGGTAATCAGCTTCTTCGGGCGGGAGGGTAAGGAGATGTATGTCTCAAACCAGAGAGGATCCCTCAGGTTGTCAAGATGGGTAGATTGGAACTGCTTCACTGAGTGGTATAGGCTAGCTCTGTTCAGGAAGTTGAGGGAGAGGTGTGGGAACCAGCTATCTAGCTGTGTCGGGTTTGTCAATGCGGGGTCTTTGAGAATGTCGTATATTGTGATAGTCTGGAGTTTGTCCCAGATTCCCTCATTTCTCAGTGGTTTGTTGGCTAAGATAGAAGGTATTAGGGGGGCTGGCGTCATGGGGGGAGGGACCTTTCTCTTGCTGTTCCCAGCCGTGTGGATTTAAGTATTTTGATTGTGCATTTCGTAATGGGGCTAAGGTACGTTTGTTTGTTTAGTGGGAAACTATTAACCCAGAGCAGGGCCTGATTATCTTTGCCTAGCATTGTTCTTTCCATGCAGAGTGCGGGAGAGGATATTTTGTTGATATGGTAGAGCTGGAGGTTCGGGAGGCCAGTGCCTCCTTGAGGGCGTTTTTGACTTAGGAAGGAAAAGGCTATTCACGGTTTGCATCCATCCCAGATGTATTCTCTAAACAGTCTGTGCATTTGTGAGAAGAAGATGGTGGGGACATCAATTGGGACCGAGTGTAGGATATAGATAATGGGTGGAAGAATATATGTAGCGATGAGATTTTTTTCTGCCCCACCATGAGATAACTGGTAGTTTAAGCTGATTGAGCTGGTTCCTCACTTTTTTAATCAGCGGGGCGAAGTTGGTGTCATATAGTTGTGAGGGGTTTGCGGTTAATGTAATGCCTAGGTATTTGATATTTGAGGGGGGCCATTTATAGGCATATTGTTTTTTCAGGTTGTTGATTGTGCGGGGTGGGGCGGTTATATTTAGTATTTCTGACTTGTCATAGTTAATTTTAAAAATAGACCGTCTGCCAAAAAGATCAAACGTCCCCATGAGCGCCGGCAGGGCCCTTTTGGGATTTGTGGCCAGCGGTAGTGTGTATGGTGTCCCCTATTTGAAGGCCCTCAATATCTGGGTTTTGCCTGATTTCTTGGAGTAACGTCTCCATTACTAGGATAAAGAGGGTAGGCTATAGTGGGCATCCTTGCCTGGTGCCGTTTCTAATGGGAAAAGATTTGGATAGCGTGCCGTTAACCTGGATTCTGGCCGCCGGGTCTGAGTAAAGGGAGAAAACAAACTTAATAAATGGAGGAGGGAATCCCAATTTTGTCAGAGTGCTTTCTATGTTATTCCAGTTGACCCTGTCGAAGGCCTTCTCGGCGCCAGTGGAGATCAGGACCAGCGGGTGTTTATTATGTTTTGCATAGTGGATAGCTTGAATTGCTCAGGTCGTATTGAATTTCCCCTCTCTGCCCGGCACAAAACCTACTTGATCTGTGCTTATCAGTTTAGTGAGGAAGGGGGCCATTCTTTGGGCAAGGAGTTTCGCCCATAATTTGATATCCGAGTTAAGTAAAGAAATGGGGCGATAGTTACCGCAGAATTCTGGGTCTTTACCCTCTTAAGGGTGACTACCCACTAGCGTTTTTTTTTCACTGCGAAATTCGCAGGGCTTTTTTTTTCTGCAGGGGTCTATGGGACTTGTAATGTTAAAATCGCGATTTTAACATTACAAGTCCCATAGACCCCTGCAGAAAAAAAAAAACGCTGCGAATTTCGCAGTAAAAAAAACGCTAGTGGGTAGTCACCCTTAGGGATAAGCAATATGTAAGCCTTTTGGAATTGTTTAGGTAACGCTGAGCCTGAGAGGAGGGAGTTGCATAGTTTAGTTAAATACGGGACAAGTATGGTTGCAAATTTTTTGTAGTTAAGAGTGGGGAGTCCGTCGGGACCTGGGCTTTTCCTGTTCGGGATGGAAGCTAGGACTTCGGCCACTTCGTTCTCCGTGATTGGGTCCAGGAGCAAAGCGGCATCTTCTTCGGTTATTCCGGGGAGTTTTAAGTTATTTAAAAAATTAAGTGTGGCATCTTATTGTACCCCGGTGTCTCTTTCCAGGTTGTATAGGGTGGTGTAGTACTTTTCGAATTCTACTGCTACCTTTTCCGTGGATGTTACTGTTGCTCCCGACTGGGTCTTAATCTGGGAGATAAAGTGTTTCTCTCTTTGCTTTTGGATGAGTCTTGTCATTGTTTTTGATCATCTATCTCTATGTAGGTAGATCTTATATTTAAAGGTGAGCAAAGTCTTTGCTGATTTGATATTTAGGGCATTTTTAAGTCCTTCTCTCAGACCTTTAAGTTCTTTTAATGTGTCGTTGTTGGGGATGTCTTTATGCTGCGTCTCTTTATTAGAAATTTGAGCGAGTAAGGTGTTAACCTCTTTCTCTCTTTGACGTTTGGCCCTGGTACCTAAGGATATCAGTTCCCCTCTAATATAGGCCTTGTGTGCCTCCCAGATAATGGGGACAGGTACTTCTTGATAGTCGTTGATCCTGAGATGGTGATTGGGCCAATGTCGGCCGAGGTGACCGAGTGCAGATACTTGCCTGAAATCAGCAAATAGTCGATTCTATGGTAGGTTGTGTGAATGTGGGAGAAATAAATGTATTCCCTGAGCCTGGGGTTCCTCAGTCTCCAGGCGTCTCGCAAATTCAATTCTGATAGTAAGCTTTTCAGTCTGCGGGTCTGCTTCCGCTTGGTCGGGGCGGAAGCCGAGGTGGTGTCTATAGTTTGGTCTAGTGCTAGGTTAAAGTCACCCCCAACTATTTTCAAACCCTCGGCAAATTCTTCAAATTTAGACAGAATCCGTATTAACCAGTGGGCTTGATTTTTATTTGGGGCGTACAGGTTGGCAATGGAGACCAGCCTGTGTGCCACCGTGCCTTTCAAGAATAGATATCTGCCACCCGGGTCTGTTTCTGACCGAGTTAGTATGAAGGGGACATTTTTGTTTATCGCAACAGAGACCCCTCTCGAGGCCGAGGAATGTGTGCTGTGAAACCATTGGTTGTAGTTGTAGGTTGGGAGCTTGGGGATGCGGTTATGGTGGAAGTGGGTTTCTTGAAGGAACATCACTTCCGGGTTATGTTTTTTAGTGAGAGCAAAGGTCTGTGACCTTTTCTGGGGGCTATTCCATCCTCTGACATTAAATGAGAGAATTTTAAGCTCCGCCATGGATCAGTCTCAGGGGGTTTATTTTCGGTAGTGGCTCTGCCCTTTTTTTCCCAATATATCATGTGCCATCTTGCTGTTCCAACTGGGGATAGTAACAAACTCCACAAAGTGGAGAAAAGAGGAAATGTGTTAGACACGAGGTGGGGGGGAGGCCATTCCCTAAGGAGCCCCGAGCCTGTTCCTCACTCAGGGTTGGGGAGAAAACCCCATGGCTCCTCCTAGCCCTCGCGAGCTTAGGGGGTGGGTGGACGCACACCTTGTCGGTTTGGTGCGACCCCCGGTGATCACATGTAGTAATCTTATCCTACAGGTTGCTAAACCTTAGCATATTTAAACTAACATTTCTGAAGAACCAAAGTGTTAAACGATACGGACTGGGCGTAACTCACCACACAACATGTAAAGGATTTACAATATACGTCAACAATGTAATAGATAGCCTAAATAGATGTGGCTCACGCGACGAGCACATGTGGTTCCGGCAAGACCGGGTAGCAGTGTAAGAGAGGGGAGTGGGGAGGGGGGGGGGGGGCTGTCCCATCGGCTGTTATGGGTGTGTCGGATATGTCTCCGTCTCGGTGGCCCGAACGGTTTGGCCCCCGAGCGAGCGGGGGTGGGGGAGGAGGCCACAGCGGGGGCCCTCTCTTGTAGGTCGGGTGGTAGGGCCTCCGGTGGCATTTGTCAGCGGGGTGAGGCTGGCGGATGGGCAGCGTCTGAGCCAAGGTTATGCCAGTGCTTACCCGCTTATACGGGTCTGGGGCTGGTGGGGTGCCTGTGGTCGTTTGGGGGTGGCGTGCTGTAGATTATGGCGGTTGTCTATTTTGGCGCCAAAGCTCCGGCACCCCGTCAATGCCCCTTGCCTGGCCTAGCTGCCCCAGCACTGTGTGGGTATGTGGTGGAGGAGGGGGGGGGGAGCAACAGCACTCACTGTGTTCTTATGATGGCCCCTGGGCTCCCGGCCTGGCGCTGGGTCCTGTGGTGCAGCTCCTCTTCTGCTCACCAACCAGCTGGATGTATGTTCTACTGGGCCGTGGGTGCCCTGGGATCCCCGGTGACTGTAGTTGAATGCTGCTTTACTGGCTTTCCAGGAGCTTTATTTTAGCTCAGTGTCGGCTCTCCTCCACTCCCCCCTCCGCCCGTCAGCCGCGCGGCCCCTCCGCTCCTTTTCTGGCCGCTCACCTCGGACCACCGCGGCAGCGGCTGTAAGGCTCGTCTTCTCCCCTCTGTGGCGTCGGGTCTCCCTCTTCCAGGTGTCCCCCGTGGAGGCTTCTGTTGAGCCGCTGGCCGCGCTTTCCATCGGGCCGCACTTCAGGCTCCGTGTCGCGGCGCAAATCTTACCGGCGCTCACTGGGTCGGGCAAGGGCTCTATTTGTGCCTTAGGTGGTGGGGACCCCATTCCTGGTGGTTTCGGGTGCTTCTGCGCCGTGTGTATGGCTCAATACCGCGTTTTGTGCGGTCCGGCCAGAGGAGATCCAGAGCGCGCGTCCTCTCTGGCTCCCTGCTAAGCCACGCCCCCCCTCTTATATTGTATTTCACCATGGCAGGAGAATATATATAGTTATATAGGAATTCTAGTACATTTGATTTGGTTCACAATAGGTTCCTGATGAGACGGTCAAATGGCTGAAATGCATCAAACCACAAACCAGAACCATGAACCACACACCACAAAATAAAATCTTCAGTACAATTTAAGGATTTTTCATGGTTTATACGGTTCTTACAACAGAGTTCATTTTGTGAGTGAACCACGGAACTACACATGTTCATTGTTTTTGAGAATTGCAAAGCAAATGTTTTAGGCAGCAGCACTCACCGACAAATCCTGCTCAGTAGGGGTTCTATTTCACTGAAAACGCACTGATGCAAGCTTCCTGTGAGGACTGGACTAACGTCCCCAATAGATCCAAGAGTGCAATGATAGAAGGAGAAGCAGCATCCAATGATGTTAAACTGGAGGCATCAGATGTATAGCAGACACAGCTTGTATATCTCCAAGTATGGTATCTTTTATTCCCACACACCAATATGCAGCGGCGTTTCGACTCACAAGGACAGAGTCTTAGCAGCTTGAGAAAGACTCTGTCCTTGTGAGTCGAAACGTCGCTGCATATTGGTGTGTGGGAATAAAAGATATCATACTTTGAGATATACAAGCTGTGTCTGCTATACATCTGATGCCTCCAGTTTAACATCGTCGGATGCTGCTTCTCTTTCTATCATTGCATTCATTGTTTTTGAGGATTTTGTTCTTGCACTGTATATTAGAGTTTCTTTTGGGCAACAACACGTTTATATACTGCGACAGAATCGAATATAAAACTTCTTCCCCCTCTCAACACTGTGCTTTGTATGAGAGTTGCATACTGTTATATATCAGAGCCTAGTTCCACCTTATATCCAGGCTCTCTTCTTTATTTAATAGGCGGTGTTGCTATTACACCATTCCATGTATCGTGGGGGTGCTTACTAGACACAGTAGTCTTATTGTTCTTCTTTGTGTTTGTTTGTCTTTTAGCCTTTTTTAGTATTAGTGAATACAAGTTATATTTTAGAATCTTACCTGTGAAGGAAATTTCCTCTTATATTTATTAAATTCTACAGTAGCCTTCATTCATTCATTCACTCTTATCCCAGGACTGTAAAAAAATAGAAGTTCCCTATTGTTCCTATAATTCTTTCCCACAGCCATTCAACAACACCCCAAATACTTCTCTCAAGTTTTTCCTTGGACGTCCAGAGCCCAAGCCAGACAAATGTCCCACCATTCTGGTTTTTGTTGTCCACAGATCTTACACATCCAGCCTCCCATCTAGAGAGGCTTAGGTACCTGCGTACCAAACAAACTGATTTTTTATTTATTTTTTCTTACTTTTCCCGTTGTCCTGTACATATGCCTATTATCTATACATATTTCTTATATTTCTGCCAAGGTGACACAAAATGATACTCTTGCACTGTCTTAAGACTATCATTATCACTTAATCAACCATTCTTTCTCTTTCTATTGCTGCCTGCTATGTTAACTCTTTTTATCATGTCTTTCTCAGTAAGGGCTCATACGTAGCACTTCAAGAAAAGACAATATTTATTCAGCAGATTGTCTACCTAAAATCTGAAACCGCTATAGCTAATAACCAACAGCACTATATTGACCTTACTTCCACTGATTCTGAGAAGTTTCCCACATATTCTGCATTAACTTGCTGCATGTCATAGAGAGTCACAGACTGCACAATAAGCCATGCCTCTGCCCATGCCATCAATTTAGTGACATAAGCCACCCCAGACTCTATTTTTCTACTGGGGCATTACCCATTGCTGCATGAATGATAAGGTAGCAGGATTCCCTCCCCCGACTTTGGACTGGACAAGGCCCTCCAAACCTTTCCAGCAACAAATAAATGTGTAGGGAATTTGAGTAAAATGCTGGGCAAATGGCATGGGGTGGGTTCTATCATAGGCTGTGGGGAAGATAGTTGGAGGGTGGGTGGGATGGTAACCGGGATGGAGGGGTTCTGGATATTCCTACTCAGTTCAGAGAAGGCACTCATCATTTGCTGTTGTGCTGCCTGTGGTGTGGATGTGCCAGAGACTACTACTGGTGCAGGCATTGGGACACCAGGTAAAAGTACATATATGGATGGTAAGAAACAAGACTGTGCCTGCTGTGAAGCTAAAATGGCTGCTTAAGCGGCGTCCAAGGATATTGTTACAGCATATACTAAAATGGCTACAGGGGGCTTGACCTGCACTGAAATGGCCGCAATGGGCATGGCCTGACTGGGTGCTGGTAAGGGGGCAGTGTCTAGGAGAACTAAACACATCCAATGAAAGAGGTAACTGGCAGCATAAATGGATGAAGTGAAAAAGATTGCCCCATCACCATGACAGCGACGTTTCGGTCGTAATGGCCTTCCTTAAGCTTAAAGAATGCCATTACGGCCGAAACGTCGCTGTCATGGTAATGGGGAAATACAGTCTTTTTCACTTCATCCGTTTATGCTGCCAGTTACCTCTTTCATTGGATGACTTGCAAATTGGAGTTTACCTGGTTTGAGCTCCTTTTCTGGTCTCTGCATGATCTAGCCTGACCCAGAGTGGGATGATTTTGCTGTTGCTGGTTGGACTCTATATATTTTGGAGAACTAAACTCATATCACAGCAAGAAGGGTTCTGTTGGCTAAAATGCCAACACATCCATCCAGAGGTGGGGCAATAGGGTGGAGGCACTATTTGTGAAACATTCAGGGCAGAACCCTTAGATGATGAGAAGGACTGTCCTTTTTTGTCTTACACACATAACACATGTTGCAATCACCATCTTTAATTTCAACTATCTTTCCCTTTGTCACCTGTCTAGACATTGTCCATTAAGCCTCCTGCAGATCTGAGCACTCCTTCGTCAGACAAAGTCCCTTTTATTATCATCTATTACATCTTTCCAGAACTAAAAATTAGGGAGAGCGCCTTACACGTAATCAGTAAGCTGCAGTTGATATAAAAATTTAAAATCAACTTACCCGGTACCCGGCGAGATACTTGCAATCGATACCCCGCCTGCACCTCAAGTCCAAGTGTGCCTTTAGACTCGCAGTTGAGGAGGTTTGTTCCAATCATCCAATAACATAGAGAGCTGCAAAGTGTTAGGGTACCCCCATTTAAAAAAAAAAAATGGGTATGAAACTATATAAAACAAAAAAGGAAAACCCCTTTTCCTTGCGCTTTAATTGGATCGGCCTCTATAGTCCAATGGAAGTGATTTTTCAAATAGTTTAATTAACATAAAAAGAAATACACTCCAATTTAAAAAAAACAGTACGATCCTCTTCATAGAGGTCAAGAAATAATGCTAATGCGACGCGTTCCGGCATCATCAGATGCCTTTAGCAAGCATATCAAACATACATTAACCAGAGTTTATATAGTAAATAGAGATGAGCGAACGTACTCGTCCGAGCTTGATGCTCGATCGAATATTAGGGTGTTCAGGATGCTCGTTACTCGTAACGAGTACCACGCGGTGTTCGGGTTACTTTCACTTTCATCTCTGACACGTTAGCGCGCTTTTCTGGCCAATTGAAAGACAGGGAAGGCATTACAACTTCCTCCTGTGATGTTCCAGCCCTATACCACCCCCCTGCTGTGAGTGGCTGGTGAGATCAGGTGTCACCCGAGTATAAAAATCGGCCCATCCCGCGGCTCGCCACAGATGCGTTCTGACATAGAGGAGGGAAAGTGCTATTGTGTTGGAGCTGCTATAGGGAGAGCGTTAGGAGTTATTGTAGGCTTCAAGAACCCCAACGGTCCTTCTTAGGGCCACATCTAACCGTGTGCAGTACTGTGGAGGCTGCTTTTTGCAGTGGTGCACATTTTTTTTTTTTTGGTATATCGGCCGTGCAGAGCATTGCGCCCTGCAGTAGTACTCCAGGGACAGAAGTGGTGGTTAGGCAGGGACAGAAGACATATTAATATTATTGATTGAATATAGGCAGTGGGCCTTTGCTAAAAAAAATTGTGCAAAAAATCTATTTGGCCTGCCTGTCACTGTGCTCAGTGTTCTGGGTCTGTGTGTGCTGGGTGTAGTAGTTCTACAAAATCATACGCAGCCAGCAAAGTGTTACAGCAGGCTTGCGCCAAATAATTTCCTGGCTCTGTCTGGGCTCTGAAATAACCGCTGTGTTGCAGTGAATAGTGCAACACTCTGCAGTGCAGTGACATACCCCAGGGCCAGAAGTGTGGAGGCAGGGACAGAAGACATATTGATTGAATATAGGCAGTGGGCCTTTGCTAAAAAAAATTGTTAAAAAAATCTATTTGGCCTGCCTGTCACTGTGCTCAGTGTTCTGGGTCTGTGTGTGCTGGGTGTAGTAGTTCTACAAAATCATACGCAGCCAGCTAAGTGTTACAGCAGGCTTGCGCCAAATAATTTCCTGGCGTTCCGTAAGCAAAGTCAGCCTCCAACCACAGGCCAATAAGCGGCACATTTAATTACAGCGTTCTGTTTCTGAATTACTGGTAATACAGCATGCTGAGGGGTAGGGGTAGGCCTAGAGGACGTGGGCGCGGCCGAGGACGCGGAGGCCCAAGTCAGGGTGTGGGCACAGGCCGAGCTCCTGATCCAGGTGTATCGCAGCCGACTGCTGCGGGATTAAGAGAGAGGCACGTTTCTGGCGTCCCCACATTCATCGCACAATTAATGGGTCCACGCGGGAGACCTTTATTAGAAAATGAGCAGTGTGAGCAGGTCCTGTCGTGGATGGCAGAAAGTGCTTCCAGAAAGCTATCGTCCACCCACAGTTCTGCGCCGTCCACTGCTGCAACTCAGAATCCTCTGGCTGCTGCTCCTCCTTCCTCCCAGCCTGCTCACTCCACTACAATGACACATTCTGAGGAGCGGGCAGACTCCCAGGAACTGTTCTCGGGCCCCTGCTCAGATTGGGCAGCAGTCGTTCCTCTCCCACCAGAGGAGTTTATCGTGGCTGATGCCCAACCATTGGAAAGTTCCCGGGGTCTGGGGGATGAGGCTGGGGACTTCCGGCAACTGTCTCAAGACCTTTCAGTGGGTGAGGAGGACGATGACGATGAGACACAGTTGTCTTTCAGTCAGGTAGTAGTGAGGGCAGTAAGTCCGAGGGAGGAGCGCACAGAGGATTCGGAGGAAGAGCAGCAGGACGATGAGGCGACTGACCCCACCTGGTTTGCAACGCCTACTGAGGACAGGTCTTCAGAGGGGGAGGCAAGGGCAGCAGCAGGGTAGGTTGCAAGAGGCAGTGCAGTGTCCAGGAGTAGAGGCAGGGCCAGACCGAATAATCCACCAACTGTTTCCCAAAGCGCCCCCTCGCGCCATGCCACCCTGCAGAGGCCGAGGTGCTCAAAGGTCTGGCAGTTTTTCACTGAGAGTGCAGACGACCAACGAACAGTGGTGTGCAACTGTTTTGGTGGTGTGCAACTTTGTTGCGCCAAGATCTGCCGGGGAGCCACCACCAACAGCCTCACCACCACCAGCATGCGCAGACATATGATGGCCAAGCACCCCACAAGGTGGGACGAAGGCCGTTCACCGCCTCTGGTTTGCACCGCTGCCTCTCCCCCTGTTCCCCAACCTGCCACTCAGATCCAACCACACTCTCAGGACACAGGCACTACCGTCTCCTGGCCTGCACCCACACCCTCACCTCCGCAGTCCGCGGCCCCATCCACCAATGTCTGTCAGCGCAGCGTCCAGCCGTCGCTAGCGCAAGTGTTGGAGCGCAAGCGCAAGTACGCCGCCACGCACCCGCACGCTCAAGCGTTAAACGTGCACATAGCCAAATTTATCAGCCTGGAGATGCTGCCGTATAGGGTTGTGGAAACGGAGTCCTTCAAAAGTATGATGGTGGCGGCACTGCGCTACTCAGTTCCCAGTCGCCACTACTTTTCCCGATGTGCCGTCCCAGCCTTGCACGACCACGTCTCCCGCAACATTGTACGCGCCCTCACCAACGCGGTTACTGCCAAGGTCCACTTAACAACGGACACGTGGACAAGCACAGGCGGGCAGGGCCTCTATCTCCCTGACGGCACATTGGGTGAATTTAGTGGAGGCTGGGACAAAGTCAGAGCCTGGGACCGCTCACGTCCTACCCACCCCCACAATTGCGGGCCCCAGATCGGTGCTGGTATCTGCGGCGTTGTATGCTTCAACCACTAAACCACCCTGCTCCTCCTCCTCCTCCGCAACCTCTGTCTCGCAATCAAGATGTGTCAGCAGCAGCAGGACGTCCCCAGCAGTCGGTGTCGCGCGGCGTGGCAGCACAGCGGTGGGCAAGCGTCAGCAGGCCGTGCTGAAACTACTCAGCTTAGGAGAGAAGAGGCACACGGCCCACGAACTGCTGCAGGGTCTGACAGAGCAGACCGACCGCTGGCTTTTGCCGCTGAGCCTCCAACCGGGCATGGTCGTGTGTGACAACGGCCGTAACCTGGTGGCGGCTCTGCAGCTCGGCAGCCTCACGCACGTGCCATGCCTGGCCCACGTCTTTAATTTGGTGGTTCAGCGCTTTCTGAAAAGCTACCCACGCTTGTCAGACCTGCTCGTAAAGGTGCGCCGGCTCTGCGCACATTTCCGCAAGTCCCACACGGACGCTGCCACCCTGCAACATCGGTTTAATCTGCCAGTGCACCGACTGCTGTGCGACGTGCCCACACAGTGGAACTCTACGCTCCACATGTTGGCCAGGCTCTATGAGCAGCGTAGAGCTATAGTGGAATACCAACTCCAACAAGGGCGGCGCAGTGGGAGTCAGCCTCCTCAATTCTTTTCAGAAGAGTGGGCCTGGTTGGCAGACATCTGCCAGGTCCTTGGAAAGTTTGAGGAGTCTACCCAGGTGGTGAGCAGCGATGCTGCAATCATTAGCGTCACCATTCCTCTGCTATGCCTCTTGAGAAGTTCCCTGCAAAGCATAAAGGCAGACGCTTTGCGCTCGGAAACAGAGCCGGGGGAAGACAGTATGTCGCTGGATAGTCAGAGCACCCTCCTGTCTATATCTCAGCGCGTTGAGGAGGAGGAGGAGCATGAGGAGGATGAGGAGGAGGGGGAAGAGACAGCTTGGCCAACTGCTGACGGTACACATGCTGCTTGCCTGTCATCCTTTCAGCGTGTATGGCCTTAGGAGGAGGAGGAGGAGGAGGAGGATCCTGAAAGTGATCTTCCTAGTGAGGACAGCCATGTGTTGCGTACAGGTACCCTGGCACACATGGCTGACTTCATGTTAGGATGCCTTTCTCGTTACCCTCGCGTTACACGCATTCTGGCCACTACGGATTACTGGGTGTACACACTGCTCGACCCACGGTATAAGGAGAACTTTTCCACTCTCATTCCCGAAGAGGAAAGGGGTTCGAGAGTGTTGCTATAACACAGGACCCTGGCGGACAAGCTGATGGTAAAATTCCCCTCCGACAGCGCTAGTGGCAGAAGGCGCAGTTCCGAGGGCCAGGTAGCAGGGGAGGCGCGGAGATCAGGCAGCATGTACAGCACAGGCAGGGCAACACTCTTTAAGGCCCTGGACACCTTTATGGCTCCCCAGCAAGACTGTGTCACCGCTCCCCAGTCAAGGCTGAGTCGGCGGGAGCACTGTAAATGGATGGTGAGGGAGTACGTAGCCGATCGCACGACTGTCCACCGTGACGCCTCTGCCCCCTACAACTACTGGGTGTCGAAGCTGGACACGTGGCCTGAACTCGCGCTGTATGCCCTGGAGGTGCTTGCTTGTCCTGCGGCTAGCGACTTGTCAGAGAGGGTGTTTAGTGCGGCTGGGGGAATCATCACAGATAAGCGTACCCGCCTGTCAACCGACAGTGCCGACAGGCTTACACTCATCAAGATGAACAAAGCCTGGATTTCCCCAGACTTCTCTTCTCCACCAGCGGACAGCAGCGATACCTAAGCAATACGTAGGCTGCACCCGCGGATGGAAGCATTGTTCTCTATCACCATCAAAAACGGGGACATTTTTGCTTCATCAATCTGTGTATAATATTCCTCCTCCTCCTCCTGCTCCTCCTCCTGAAACCTGACATAATCACGCCGAACGGGCAATTTTTCTTAGGGCCACAAGGCTCAGTCATATAATTTTTCTTAACAATTTTTATACCTTTCAATGCTCTTTAAAGCGTTGAAACTTTCACCTGAACCAATTTTTATTTTAACTGGGCTGCCTACAGGCCTAGTTACCAATTAAGCCACATTAACCAAAGCGATTAATGGGTTTCACCTGCCCTCTCGGTTGGGCATGGCCAATTTTTCTGAGGTACATTAGTACTGTTGCTACACCAATTTTTTGGTGCCCTCGCCTACAGTGTAATCCAATTAATATTTTGCCCACCTGCATTAAACATGACATTACCTCAGTTGTGATGGGCAATGCAATGGGATACATTTATGTACCGCCGGTGGGTTCCAGGGAGCCACCCATGCTGTAGGTGCACACGGAGTTGAACCTACATCTGTCCACTTGTAAAGAACCCCAGTCAGACTGGGGCATGCAGTGTGGGCCGAAGCCCACCTGCATTAAGCACGACATTACCTCAGCTGTGATGGGCAATGCAATGGGATTCATTTATGTACAGTGGGTGGGTTCCAGGGAGCCACCCATGCTGTGGGTGCACACGAAATTCCCATTGCGGAGTTGTACCTGGCTGTGACTATTTATAAAAAACCGCGGTCTGACTGGGGCATGCAGACACCTTGACAGAATGAATAGTGTGTGGCACATAGGTTCCCCATTGCTATGCCCACGTGTGCAGCTTCAGATGGAGGTGGCACAGGATTGGATTTCTCATTGCTTCTGTACAGCATTGTGGACTATCGCCCCGCCCCTTTTATGGGGGGGGTCGCTGCCTAGCCATGCCAACCCTCTGCAGTGTGTGCCTGCTTTTCCTCTGGCAGACGCACTTATAAATAGACATGAGGGTGGTGTGGCATGAGTGTAGTTGAAGGCTGCGCAGGGACACTTGGGTGTGTGCTGTGGACACTGAGTCGTGCGGGGGGGGGGGGGGGGGTTGGTTAGCATGTAACCCAGGAGAAGTGGCAGCGGAGTGTCATGCAGGCAGTGATTGTGCTTTGTTGGAGGTAGTGTGCTGCTTAGCTAAGGTATGCCTTGCTAATGAGGGCTTTTCAGAAGTAAAAGTTGTTGGGAGGGGCCCACTCTTGCCGGTATTGTGGCTTAATAGTGGGACCTGGGAACTTGAGATGCAGCCCAACATGTAGCCCCTCGCCTGCCCTATCCGTTTCTGTGTCGTTCCCATCACTTTCTTGAATTGCCCAGATTTTCATAAATGAAAACCTTAGCGAGCATCGGCGATATACAAAAATGCTCGGGTCACCCATTGACTTCAATGGGGTTCGTTATTCGAAATGAACCCTCGAGCATCGCGAAAAGTTCGTCCCGAGTAACGAGCACCCGAGCATTTTGGTGCTCGCTCATCTCTAATAGTAAATAAACCTACCACATTATAGCAAACATCTGCGGTACAATCCGGCGTGGGACGCTGCTTCGGGCCAGGGAATAATGGATCACTTCCGGCCGCGTCATCCGGATACTGCTGGAACGCACATAGCGCTCCACAGTCCCGGTCAAATGATCGCCGACTCGAAGTGAGCTGACTATATCAAAGGGTGCGGTGTTACGGCTTGCAGACAGCACGTCCAGACGACACCTTGTGTCATCAGAACGCTCATGGAGCGCATAAAGTGTTCCACGCTACTAGTCATATGATCACTTGATGGGAAGTCAGCTGATCCGCTGACATTATCGCTCTGTGTTGTTACAATCATAATTATAGCGGTCCGGTGACCACATACAAGATTTATATCTATATAGCCAAGCAGAGTCTGTTTATGAAACCTATGGGTCATCATTAATAAATCAGTATTTTAACCAATATTTTACCAACCTTTTTTTTTTTTTTTATATTTTTTATTGGGCATTTTCAAAGCATACATGAAAACATTGTATAGATCAAGTATGTAATACAGTATTCAACGACTGAGTGAAGATCAATAGAGATGAATGTTTGTTTCATAAACGGTGACTCACAGGAAGAATACAAATCTGACAGTAAGCAAAATTTGACGTTTCCAAATGAGCATTGTTATATCCTTGACTAACGCGTCAAGGTAGATATTTGGAGAAATATGTTATTGTTATAGTAAAATTAAAACGAACAATTTAACTCAAATTTCTGCCAGTCATTCCACGTGCTTATAAACTTAGAGAGAGAGTTGTTGTTTCTCGCATAAAGTCTCTCGTAACCGTGGTGATCTGATATTAAGTCCAACAGTTCTTTCAAAACAGGGGGAGAAGTAGCTCTCCATTTCCTTGCTATAACATTCTTTGCAGCTAGTAGAAAATGCCAAATCCACGGTCTTTTTCCTGGGGGAAGAGAGTCGCAATCCAGAAGGAGGAGGGACAAGTGGGGGGAGTATGCGGGGCGTACTTCTGAGACAGATCTGATAGTGTCAAATACCTCCTTCCAGAAACCTTGAATTTTTGGACAGTCCCAAAACAAATGAATGAGTGATCCTTCACCGCCACATTCTCTCCAACAGTCTTTGCTAATGCTTGGGAAACACTTAGTTTTGCGGGTGTGTAATACCACCTAGTTAATACTTTATGAGTTTGAAGAAGACCTGCTGAGAGAGTGGCTTTGTTTGCTCTGTCAAAGGACTTCAACCATTGTGTTGTGTGAAACTTTTCATGTAGGTCATATTCCCAATTTAGTAGGTGTATTATTTTATTATCGTTCATGTTGCCTGCAAGGATGTCGTAGAAGATCCTCGTTAGAAAGTTTTGGGAGTTGGCACATTTGTGGAGCAGACTTTCCAATTCTTTGGGGAAAACACACTTAGCTAGTTGGGAGTTGCGGAAGAATGAGGATATTTTTAAATAGGAGAAAATCTCTTTGTCTGATAAATTGAATTTAGATTTGATGTTCTGGAAGGAAGACAAATTCCCTCTTTCCAGGAGATCTGCAATAGTTCTGATTCCGCTACAGAGCCATTCTTTGAGGTTTAAGTCTTGTACATAGTATAGAAGGATCTCTAGAAGAAGGTTTGTTGGAGAGCATTTGTTAGTAGAATTAAGCTTATGTGTTGGGAGGTTCCAGCAATGTAGGGTAGTCAGCATTAAAGGGGAGAGGGTTTGAGCATGCGGAAGAAGAGGAATCTCTGGGTAAAGGATACTTAGCGTTAAGGCTTTTATGAGAGAGTTTAGGGATTTATTTTGGTTTCTGTATCTTTCTATAAAATACCAGGGCGGGAGTTGTGAGTTTTTTAGCCAGATAGTCGACTGATTCAAAATAGTTGCGTTATAGTAGGCTTGTAGGTTTGGTACTCCTAATCCTCCGTGTTTTCTACGGAGGTATAGGATAGAGGCAGCGAGTCTGGGTTTTTTGTTATTCCATATGAAGTTTAGAAGCTGTTTTTGGAGGTTAGCGATTGTATTTTGGGGGATCGGGAAGGACAAGGTGCAGAAAAGATAAAGTACTTTTGGTAGGATTAGCATTTTATAAAGAGTCATTCTCCCAAACCATGAAGGATCCTTTTTCTCCAGCTCCTCAAGTTCTTTGTTGAGAGACATAAAGAGGGGATCCATGTTTGCTGAGATAATTTCTGATGTGGAGTTACAGAGTGTAATCCCAAGGTAGGGAATTTTTTGTTTCCACTGAAAGGGAAATTCTTTTTGGATATCATGTTTTAGTGTGCTGTCAATGTTGAAACCCATAATTTGAGATTTGTCTAAATTTAGTTTGTAAAAGGAGGCTTGACTGAATGGGAGTATACACTTGTACACGCTTCTCAGAGAGTTTATGGGATCCGGTATTGAAATGAGGACATCATCAGAAAAGAGGCCGATTTTATATTGTCTTAAGCCAACTGGGATACCCTTAATTGTTGGGGACATTCTTATCTTTTCTGCTAAAGGCTCTATTAGCGTAATAAATAATAGGGTAGAAAGGGGGCAGCCCTGGCGGGTTCCATTGGTGATTGGGAACGCTGAAGATAAGGCTTCATCAACTTGGACCCTGGCTGAAGGTTTCGAGTAGAGGGCCCGAACCGCTCGGAGGAAGTTATCTCCCACACCAAATTTATGAAGGACCGCAAAAGCAAAACCCCAGTGGACTCTATCGAACGCCTTCTCTGCGTCCAGGGAAAGGAAGAGAGAAGGCGTCCGACTCGAGCCAATTAAATCCAGTAGGTTCTGTACTCTCCGAGCACCACCTGTTGCATTCCTGCCCCTCATGAAGCCGACTTGATCATTATGTATGATCTTTGGTAGTAGTTTTAGGTGTCTATTGGCCAGAATCTTTGAATACAGTTTTGTGTCCGTATTTAGGAGTGAGATGGGCCTAAAGTTTGCCGGAGAGGTGGTGGGCTTTCCTGGCTTCGGTATGGTAATTATTGTGGCTTGTAACATCTCTTCTGGCATCTCTCCTTGACTAATTGATTCATTGAATATGGATGACAGATGAGGAGATAGAGAGGGGGCAAATATTTTGTAGTATTTGTTAAAAAGGCCGTCAGGACCAGGTGATTTGTGATTTTTTTTTTTTAGGCTCTTAATAGCGTTGGTAATTTCTGGGATGGATATTGGGTTTTTTAAGGATTTATTTTGAGAAGTTAAGGAAGGGAGGGACACGCTGTCCAAAAAAATCTTTTATGAGAGTTGTAGTGGGTTGGGGAGTGTTTGTGTCTTTGTTGAGGTTGTAGAGGTTAGCGTAGAAGGAACTGAATTGTTCCGCTATTTGTTGGGGATGGGTTATTTTTTGAGTAGGATCTTTAATATGGTTTATGTATGGAATTTTGGCCTTGACTCATCTTTTTTTTGCTAGGTTGGCCATTAACTTTGAGGGTTTATCGATATGAGTAATAATTGGCTTTGAGAAAGGTGATATTTCTGTTGTAGTTGTCTAGTAGGGTTTTCCTTAGTTCACCCCTTAGTGTGGTTAGTTCTTGGTGGAGGTTATTTCGAGGAGAGTCTTGTTGTGCTTTTTCTAGCGTTTTGATGTTTAGTAGGTGATCGATTTTTTTGCTTGTCTGTTTTTCCTTTCTTGAATTTTTAGTTTAATTAGTACCCCCCTAATTACAGCTTTATGTGCACACCACAATGTAAAATTGTTGATGTCAGGAGTAGCATTGGTGATGAAGTATTCATCTATGGCATTTTTTATTTTCTTTTGATTGGTAGGAGAGTTGAGCAAGTTTACATTGTTGCACCAGATTCTAGTTGGATTGAAGGGAGCATTGATATTGAGCTTTGATATGTTGGGGCATGGTCTGACCAAGTAATGGTGCCTATTGTCGAATTTATGGCTGAAGCAAGGGTCCATCTATCAATTAGTATAAGGTCAATCCTAGAGTATGTTTGGTGTCTTGGAGAATAGAACGTGAATTCTCTAGAGGAGGAATTTAAACATCTGAAAGAGTCATAGAGCCCCTCTCCATGAAGCCAGGGTTGGAGCGCTGGGGTCATTCTTGTTTCTGCTGTGGAGTCTATTTTAGTGTCTGGGGTAACATTAAAGTCTCCACATAGAATTAGCTTTCCTGATTGGATTTTTTTGACTTTCTTCATCAATTAATTTAAGAAGGAGATTTGTTTATTATTAGGTGCGTAAACGTTGACTAAAGTCACAGGGACCTCGTTAAGGGTGCAAAGCAGAATAAGGTATCTGCCTTTTGTATCAGTGATTGAGTCTTTTAGAGAGAAGTTTATATTGTTCCTGAGGGCTATTAAGACACCCGCGTGTTTTTTTGATGCGTTTGCTGTGAAGATATTTGGGTATGAGGTGTTGGTAAACTTGGGGGAAGAATGTTGTGCGAAGGGTGTTTCTTGGAGACACAAAATGTCAATATTTGCTAACCTAGCTTCTCTCCAGACCATCGCCCTTTTGAAGGGAGAATTGAGTCCCTTGACATTTAGTGAGCAAATATTGACTGACATTGTAAATTTTTTGTATTTGCATTGAGAGTGGAATTAGCGTGGCAGCAGAAAAAACATGTAATACAGAAGTAAAAGAACTTACATAAAGCAGAAAGAAATACAGATCTACTTGAGGAAGGTAGCAAAAGTAGGCTTCTTGCAGAGTAGATTCTGGAAACTTGGTTAACGACAAAAACAGAAGCAGGTCTTCTAGTGGGAAGAGACGGAGGTATGTCCCTTTTGGAGTTGTAAGTGGAGAATACTCCAGGAAGACGTATGGCGACCTGAAAATAAGAAGAGATAAAACAGAGAAGAGTAGCAGGTGTTAAAACCTGGCTCATTTGGGGGGAAAAGTCTGGCACATAGACAACAGCCTTTGTCTTGTGTTAGAGAACATTTAGAGTCCAGTGTGTGGGGTCTTTTCAAAGGAGACCAAATGCTAATGTTGCCCGGGTCTGAATTAGTCTTAGATCTGAGTATTCATTGACGACTTAGATGGGTGACCACACGGTATGCGGTTAGCCAAAGAAGTAGTTTATTTGACAGAGTTTACAGAACTTTATAGAGACAGAAATGCTTGCGTAAGATCTAATCACTGCGCATGTCCGAAGCTGCTGGACATCTGGAAATTATAATTAATAATACTTCTTTTCAAAGACATCTCCTACAAGAACAATATATCAACACCCTGTAACAACTGTATCAAAGCAAAAATGTGTCCTTGGATAAGTTTCTGGAAAATAAGTTTCTCAAAACAAGACGACATGGGAAGGTACAGATAAGACTTATGAAAACAAGATTCAGGGTCATAAAGAGAGAAAGTCAGATAAAGTAAGTTGGAAGAGAAATTAAATGTATTTTTCTTATTTAATTTGAGACAGGGGAAAATCTAGAATTAACCCCTCACACCAGCATACAAAACAAATTTAACGGAGAAGAGGAGGTATGCGGATACACTTGTTTTCTTCAAGGAGGAGTAGAAGGAAGCGTGCGACGGTTGGTAGCCTTTGGCGGTCTTTGAGATTTTTCTGGGGGAAAAATTTCTTGCATAGGAACATCCCATTTAGCTAGGGTTATGGTGCCATCTTCTGGTGAAGAAATTATTTGAGTCGTATTATGCTTGTGAATTATTAGTTTGGCTGGAAAGCCCCATTTGTAGGGTATTTTGGCATTTCTCAGGGCTGAAGTGATTTGAGAAAAGGACTTCCTGGCCTGAATTGTGGATTGGGAGAGATCTGTAAAGAGCTTGATGTTGATGAATGGAGACGGAAGGAGGTTAGTGTTTCTTGACGCTAGCATCAAAGCTTCCTTTACGTGGAAGAAATGGAGTCTCGCAATCACGTCGCGTGGAATTGAATCACGTAGAAAGTTTGGCTTGGCTAGTCTGTGGGCTCTATCCAGGATGCAGTCTTGTTCTGTGGAGTTTGGAAGAATTTGTTTTATTAGTTTTGTGAGAAAATCTTTCAATTCGGCTTGGGATATGCTTTCCGGAATGCCTCTGAATTTGACCTTATTTCTCCTGCTTCTGTCTTCTAAATCGGTCAGCTTGTTCATTATACTTTCTACTTCTTCCTCCAGCATGTAATGCGCATCAATCAATTTGTTGTGGGAGGACGTTATCTCCCCCATTTTGTTTCAATATGGTCAGTGCACATTTCTAGGTCTTGTAGGGAGACATTAAGTGAGTTAGAAAGAGCTTTGATCTCTTTTTGTAGGGAGCCGCGTAAGGCCAGGATCATATTTTTGATAAAATCTTCAGAAGCAGGGAGGCTTGAGGAGGGCAGGTTATTAATGGGATCCTCCTCTGCTTGACATATCTGCTGGCCGATAGTTGTAGCTGAGGGGGGGTGAGAGACGTGGTCTCTACTTCTCAGGGCTTGCAGAGAGTAGAGAGAGCAGATATGGAGTGGGGGCGCTCCAGCGCCATTTTAGGAACAGTCATGAGGTTCATCTCGGGATTATTGGCATATCCACTTACCTGACGCTGCTGTGAACCTCCTGACAGCTCGTCCCGGCGTCTCTCCCGATCATCAGCTGAAGCAAGGATCAGTAGCAAGCTGGGGATGGGAGGAGAGTGTAGCTGATGAACGCTGGAGAAACCGTGCCGAAGGCTCTGAGGTGCCTGGCTGCAAAGGATTAATCACAGCACCGGGGACGATCCGGCGCCGTTACTCACATTCAGTGCTGCAACCTCCGCTGGCCTCCGTACCCGGCACCACTGCTCAGGCTCGCGGGACCGCACTGGCAGTCTCTCCGGCAACGGACGACCGCTGGAATCCCTCCTGCCTCTTTCAGCTCCTGCCACCGGCCGGGTGAGTACTGGGGAGGATTTTCTTCTCCCCTGGCTGTGATTGGAGCGACAGCGGCTTCCCCGCGCGCCGCCGCCCCTCCTGGACTGGAAATTGAGGCCGCAGCTTTATGTAGGCTGTTAGGCCCCGAACCTTTCACTTGGCCAAAATGCTTGGGAAGCCTCACAAAGTAGTCCTCCGTCTGCAGGGGTGATGGATGGAAGTTTTGTGCGGGACTTCTGCGGGTTAGGAACGCCAAAAGGAGCTGGAAAGATCCTATGGCTTAGGAGCCCGGGTACAGTGCGTCCGCACACTCTGCAGGTTAGGCCACGCCCCCCCCCCCCCCTTCTAGATGTTCAATTTTTTCTTCATAGGATCAGAGGGTGCAATTATGTTTTGGAGTGTCCAATTTTTTTGATATATTATTCTCGGGACATCCGTTTTTTCTTTAGATAGAAACGGGTCTTTCATCAACAATTCCCAATTCCTTTTTAGTATTTTTTCGATTGTTTTATATTGTGTATTGTATTTCGTTATAAACAATTTCTTATTAAACTCTTTTTTCATTTTTGGAATTCTTGACCCGTCCATATCACCAGAATTATGCAAACGAGATTCCTCCGAAAGGACTTTACTGTACGCTGACTCAATGAGTGTTACAGGATAGCCCTTTTCTTTGAACCTAGACTTTTTTTTTTATCAAATCACTTTTTATTAAAGTTTTTCTTTAACAATGTAATAACAAAATAAAGGGTGCATTTTGCCGGTTGACGGCTAGCTTTGATCAATGCAAGTAAAATTGTTTAGAAACTACATTTAGATGCAAGCGTGACAGTACATAATAGTTAAGTCCAATTATAGATCGCGGCTGCCCCCCGCAACACGACACTTGTGCTTAGAGGCTTTATTCTCGGGTTCGGGGTGGGCGGGGGCGATCTCCATGTGAATATGGATTATGTACCTTGAAAATCTTGTAAAACTTATGAGTTGTTAACAGAATAGTAACAGTGGGAGAGGAGGGTAGGGGTGGAAGTGGGGGGGTAGACATGAGTTGACTAGCTAAGAGAGCTAAGCTCCGATCGGCCACGTTTACTTCTTCTCATGACCCCATACTCTCCAGGGTGTGCCCGCCATCTAGGCGCTCTTATTTTCTCTCTTGGAGTTTATATGCTGTCCTGTCTAAGCTGGGGCACTCTAGAGTGGGTAGGTGGGTCAGAGGGAAGAACAGAGGGGCAGGCATGCAAAAGAGCGGTTGGTTTACGGCTTCTCTGGACGGGCTAGACCCGGGAGAGTCTCAGGAGCCCAGTAAGGCAGAGTGGAGCGCCGTCCAGCCCATGCATCCAAAGATAGTGCGCAATATCATTTTTGGTGTGGAGATGCGGTGGTGTTTGGAGTGGGTCTGCTGATATAGTGATATGGGTGGGATGTGTAGAGATATGTGTTGAGATGAGGTGAGGGTGTTTTCAGTCACCAGGTGAGTGAGTGCGGTATGAGGTAATGTTTGTGGAAGAGCCGGTTAATCTATGTTGACCAGGGGCTAGTTAGGAGCTCTTACCTCCTGCCAGGGAATCTTCTCCCTGAGGTGGTCTGGAGTCTGTTGTGGAATTTGCCCGATAGCTTACCCATGGATACCAAGTCTTTGGGAATTAGGTATATGTCGAGTTCGACCAACTGGAAATCTCTTCGAATTGATGGATTTGGTTAATCTTTGTTTTCCACATCTTTATAGATGGGGGTGTTGAGCTCCCCCAATGTAGGGGTATTAGTGTTTTTGCTCCTGCTATCAAATAAGAGATCAGTTTGTCTTTCCTGGGGTTGAATGTTTTGTTTGGCCTGCTTAGTATTACTGCATCCGGGGTGAGTTGAAATGTTTTTTTAAGTATTATTGTGATTTCTTTATTTATTTCTAACCAGAAGGGTTTGATTTTTTTTGCAGTTCCACCAGATATGCAGGTAGGAGCCTGTGCCCTCCTGGCATCTCCAGCAACTGTCTGTGTCCGATAATTTATAATTGAAGAGCCATTCAGGGGTTTTGTACCATCTAGATGATAGTTTGTAGTGGTTTTCCTGTAGACAGACACACTGGGAAACCCTATAAGATGATTGAAATATTATTTTAAGTTCCGCATCAGAGATTTTTATGCTAAGCTCTTTTTCCCATGATGAGATAAATGTTAGTCTAGCCAAAGTTCTGGGCGTTGGGTAGTTTTTAATTAGGGAAGAGATTTTCCTGAGTTCTTTATTTTGGGTACCCAGTAGTTTTTCGAAGCCTGTCAATGGTCTTGTGGAGGGGTGTTCTAGTTTAAAATTTGAGAAAGCATTCGCTATGTGCGCTATCTGTAAATCCTGTAGCTTCTTTTGTGGTATTAAGTTGTTTGTTATAGATTCAGGTTCTTTGTGAATGTTAGATTGTAAGTCGCAGATTGTTAGACCATCAAAAATGTTCCATAGATTCTCTGGGATCCAGGGCTAGGGTTTCTTCATGATATGCGGTAGCAAGCTTAATGGTGTGTGGGGTGGGGTGGGTGCCAGTTCATGTGAAAGAGTCCCAGGCCTCGCAGATGCCCCTCAGCAATATGTTAAAGTCCTTAGCCCTGTAACTTTTAGGTCTGGGGAGCCACATGTCTCTCTGAAAATTAACTCCGTAGTTTGCTTGCAAAATTTTCCTCAGTTTGTGGTTTTTTAACGGGGACATTAGTTCAAGCCATCTATTCAGGTTGATTGCTTTGTAATATTCAAGTATATCAGGGAGGCCCACACCCCCACAGTGTCTCGTTTTCGACATTAGTGCGTAGGCTAGTCTGGGGTGTTTATATTTCCAGAAGAAACATGTGAGTAGGGTGTTAATTTTTTTGAAGAATGATTTTGGGATATGAATTGGCAGCATTTGTAGTTTATAGAGGATCTTGGGTAGTATGTATGTTTTGATTAAATTTTTCCTCCCAAACCAAGAAATTATAGGGAGGTTATATGTAGATAATAGTGTGGATATTTCTGTTAGTAAGGGTTTCAGGTTACTCTCGTACAGTTTTGTTAGAATATTTGTAATCTTGATGCCCAGGTAGTCTATGTACTGATCTGCCCAGGAGTATGGGGAGGATTTCTTGACTTCAGTTACTCTATGCGGTGGCAAAGTGATGTTTAGTATAAGTGATTTGGTTTTATTCACTGTTAGATTCGAGAAGCTGCCAAAAAAATCTAGTAGGTGGTTTAATTTGGTCAGGCCTTGTGTGGGGTATGTAATGACGTTGTATGCAAATGCTGCGGATTGTATACACTCATCTCCAATTTCCAAGCCCTTAATCCCCGGATTTTGTCTGACCACCTGGAGAAGTGTTTCTAGTGTGAGGATAAATAGAGTAGGGGAGAGTGGGCAGCCCTGGCGAGTACCGTTTGTGATATTAAAGGGTTGGGATAATATGTCATTAACTTTTATTCTTGTGTAAGGTTGTGCGTATAATGAGAAAATGGCTTCAATAAGTTGTGGAGGGAATTTGAATTTGTAGAGGACAGCTTTCATGAAGTTCCAGTTGACTCGGTCAAACGCTTTTTCCGCGTCAATCCCTAAGAATATAAGAGGGATATTGCTTTTTTGGGCGTATTGTATAGAGTAGAGGAGCACTGCAGAGTTGTCCTTTCCTACCCTGCCCTTAACAAATCCTGTCTGCTCGTTAGAGATTAATTTGGGGATAATTCCACTCAGGCGACTGGCAATTAGTTTGGCCCAGATTTTTTATATCTACGTTTAGTAGAGAGATTGGTCTATAGTTATTACATTGGGTTGGATTTTTGCCCTCTTTATGTATTTGGGTGATGTGTGTTTCTTGTGATTGTTTGGGCAAGGGGGCTCCTTTCATTAATTCATTTAAGGTCGTTCTAAGGTGAGGTTCTAGTATGTGTTGTAGTGTTTTGTAATAACTTGTTGTGAGACCATCAGGTCCTGGGCTCTTTCCGTTAGGAAAGCTATTGATAATCTCTACTAATTCTTCCTGGCTCACTGGGGCGAGAAGGTTAGAGGCTTCTTCCGGGTTAATTGTAGGGAGTGTAAGGTTTTCTAAGAATGTGATCATGTTTTTGTATTTTTCTCCCCGAGTAGCTTGCGACAGCTTTTCATCAAGATTGTAGAGGTTAGTATAATAAGAATGGAATTCCTTTGCAATGCCTCGGGTGGGAGTGATGCTTTTCCCTGTGCTTTTTTTGATTTCTTTAATGTGTGTCTTCTCTCTGGCCTTTTTTATGAGGGCTGACATAAGTTTACCACCCTTGTCTCCATGTGCATAGAGTTTTTGTCTATAGTTGATGGACGATTTGGCAAATTTTTTTGTCAAGTAGCGACTTTAGTTGGTCTCTTAATGAGTTAATTTCATTTTGTGCTTTTTTATTGTTGAAAGTTTCCTTTTTTGTTCTAGTGCTGCTATTTTTGTTAGTATGTTGTCTATTTTCCTTTGTTTCTGTTTCTTGAGTTTTGAGCCCAGGGAGATGAAGAGGCCCCGCACAAAAGCTTTATGTGTTTCCCAAATCATGGGCGTGTTTGTGTTATCCTTAGAGTTTATTTTAAAGAATTCAGTTAAGTCCTTGACTAACTCTTGTTTGTGTTCCTCCTCTCTGAGGATCGCTTCATTTAGGTGCCATCTCCATTCCCCGAGGTTATTTAAGAATACGTTTATGCAAGTATGCATTGGCGCATGATCAGAAATTGTAATACTATCTATTTTTGATTGCTGAATAGCTTTTAATAATCTAGTTGGTAAAAAGACGTAGTCGAGTCTCTGGTATGAGGTGTGGACTTGTGAGTAAAAGGTGAAGTATTTTTCTGTAGGGTGTTTGTATCGCCAAGAATCAATCAGGTTCAACTCCTGTAGGGCTGTGTGGACTCTTTTTAGAGCTCTCTGCGAGACCTGGGACCTTTCCCTTGAGGAGTCTTGGAGGGGATTAAGTGTAATATTGAAATCTCCGCCTAAGATTATCTGTCCAACTGCAAAGGATTTTAGTGTGAGTAATGTGTCTGTCAACCACTTAGTTTGATTGGTGTTAGGGGCATAGATATTGGCTAAAGTGTAGTGAGAGCCATTTATTGTCCCTTTTACAAAGATATAGCGTTGTGGAAGATATCCTATATGTTCATCATTTTGTATGTATTTTCTGTTATCAACTGTGAATATACTGTATTTTGTCTAAAATGGTCTGAACTTCTGGAGGAAGGGAACATCACCTCCCCCCCACCTCCACAAGAATTGGAGGAGCTCAAGAACTGGTAAAACCAGTTCTAACTGGCCAAACCTTTTTAGGAGTGCTTTGTCTTGGACAGCAGAGAGGGGAAACAGGATGTTTCTCTCATGAAGCCAAATTCAAGAATGAACTGAGCGTGCTCACTGAAGTTCCTCCCAGATGGATGACATCACAAGTTACCTCACAAATACCTCCCTCTGAGAAATGGCCTATCAGCTCACTGTAACTGCTAAATTGCCTGACTTCCTGTGTTGAAACTTATTTAAGTTTCACGTGCGCATAATAAAGGGAGACTCTTTGGGGAACACATGATGTAGTCCGTGTGGTCTTTGAAGGCTCTCCAGGCCTGTACACATATTATCTAATTTGGAACACACGGTATATCTATAATAAGCGAATTTTGCGCTAACAGCGTCCTTCCAAGTCTGTGAGGTGGCTATCACTTTGAAAGGGGAGCTCTTTATTGATGGCTATTGATACTCCTTTAGAAGCCGAGTTTAGGTTACAGCTATGGAACCATTGTGCGAAGTAGTTTCTGGGGAGAGTTGGGATTTTGTTACTTTTAAAATGGGTTTCGTGAAGGAATGCTATTTTAGTTTTGCTTTTCTTCAATAACCAAATTGTGTGATGTCTTTTGTTTGGTGTGTTTAGCCCTTTGGTATTAAAGGTGGTGATAGTGGTTTTTCCTATTTGACTTGTTTGAGAGTGCTGGGTTTTTGGCTCTGGGGGGGATGTTGTTTCGAGAGCTATGGGGTGTGTTAGCACTTGGTGCGAGTCTAGTCGTCATGTTTCATGACGGATAGTTTCCGTACAAACGAGTGTGTGGTGGTGGTGGTGGTGGTGGTGGGGGATTAACAAAGAGTTTGTATTAAACGTTAACTTGCAGTCCCGGGAAGAGTGCCCGGACTGTTGTTTAAACTTAGGAAGGTGTCAGTGTGAGTGAGAGGATCAGAAGCACCCCGACAATCCCACAGAGCGGGTTTCTATTGTCGGTGTCTTTCTCATCTAGTTATAGCCTTCCAGTGAGGTGTTGCGTGTGTGTTTTGTATAATGTTGATTCACTCACATGTGAAGTTTTCTTAGACGGTGTAAGGTCTCTTAGTTTTTGGATCCCTTCTACACCATCCTGGAGTTCTTTTATGTCCTTCTGGGTGGGTTCGGCGTTGCGCCTTGGGGGCCGCAGCTCCTTGACCTATGTATAGTGAAATAAAATAAGAGAGAGGCAAAACGGGGAGGAGGAGGGGGGGGGAGAGAAAGAATATAACATAGCCAGCAATCAAACTGGCAAGATCTCTCTTTGCTTTAAACTGTACCATATCACCAAGGGAGAGGTGTTGTACGACCCCCATACGACCCCCAGGCCTCCACCACACCTCAGGTTCCCCCTCACCCCAGCAAGGTTTATCTTAGTCCATAGGTCTAGTTCCCTGTTGGTTAGGTATGCAGCTTGGCTAAGGTTCTCCATCGGTGCCACACGGGAGTCTCTTTGAAAGTGTCTCTGGAAACTGGAGGCTTCTTTCGTCATCGTGAAATGGTGACGGTGTATGGTGTTCCGTCAAGTTACAGTCCCCTTGTAGGTTTCGTGACTTCCGTAGGTTTTCTGGGTATTGTAAGTAGCCTCTGCATCACAGTCAACCAGGTGACAGGTGGGCAAGGGTTTAAGTCCATAATTCAGTGAGTTTCATAACATTGCCTCTCTCTAGTAGGTCTGGTACGCTACCCTCTCGGACATATTTTTCGATGTGAGAAAAGACACTTAGGTTAGGTTACCTTAAGACGCATGTTTAGAGGCGTACTTCTTGCTTTTAGGGGATTTGAACTTCGAGGCTATTTTCCAAGGTTCTCCCTCTGGGAGGGGAGGGATGTCTAAATCATATTGGGTAGGCAGCCAGGAGGGTATTTCAATCGGGTCAATTTTCAGGTGTTGCCAGATTGTGCCGAGGTCCTCAGGGGTTCTGACTGTCAATCTGCGTCCGGAGTCGTGATCGCCAGACCGAATTGGAATAACCTGGCGTATTGGATCCCCTTTGATTTCAGCACTTCTAGTAGTGGTCGCATCAGGCGCCTTTTTGCTAGGGTAGAGGGCGTAATATCTTAGAAAAGTTGAATTGGGGAGTCATTGTATTTAAGCTGATGGTGAGTTCTTGTGGCATATAGTATAGCATTTATGTCTATGTTTAAGAGTAGGCCGCAAATGACTTCTCTTGGTGGTTCCTCTGTTTTAGGTTTGGGTCTGATAGCTCTATGAATTCTTTCTATTTGGGTTTGTGCAGCCCGCTCTTCTCCCAGAAGGTCCGTGAAGATTTGGCCAGCGACCTTGCGCAAAGACTCCGTTGCCCAAGATTCGGGGAGACCTTTTATTCGAATATTGCAGCATCTGCTACGATTCCCTTGGTCCTCGATTAGTGTGAGGGCTCTGTCCAGATATGAGCAGTGGGCCTTCATTACTTGTGAGGTGGCTTTTGCGTGTTTGATAATGGTGGAACAAGATTCCTCTAGATCCTCCACTCTGTGGCCAATTTGTTTTAATTCTGATTTGATGTCTGCCAGTTGTAACATTATTGGTTGAGTCACTTTAATAAGGGCTTTCTGCAGGAAGGATTTAGAGATTTGAGCGCTGAGGTCGTGTTCGTCTTCCTCCATTTCGCTGTCTGGCTCTGAGTCTTGGGACACTAGGTCCGGTGCATTTTGTGATGGAGGTGGTTTCGTAATAACGGCAGGAGATTGGGAGCTTTTTTTTTTTTTTAGGAATTTCTACATATCTGCCTGTTTTTTTTGTCTTCTTGGTGTCTCTGGCGGCTCACAGCTCCTTTCTCTTGCGCCTTTAACCATTTTATTCTATTGGTATGCGTGAGCGGGGTTTTAGTAGTTTGTAAGAGAAACCTTGGAGTATGGTGGTCTTAAGGTATTTCAGTGTTTTCACGCACCGTGAGCTGAGAGGTGCTCTCCTCCACACTATAGGGGATCAATCTGCCAGCTGTATAGTCTATCCGCTACTCATGGATAAGTGGAGTTGCAATGGCACTCAGAAAAAATTATGAGGTTGTGGTATGGGTAAACTTACACTCTGAAGTCCCAAAAAATTGTGTTTATTGTGGATCTGGACAGACCAGATCCGAAAAAATTAGGGCTATGCCCTCAGAAATCCTTCCTCTCAGAATAGGTAAAGTCTTTCTGATGAACTGTCTCCTCTTCCTTCTCAGTTGCGGGGCTGAGGAGGGGGGGGGGGGGCGTGAGAGGAATGGCGGCGAGTATTGGTGGGAAAGCAGGTCTGAAGGTGGCCAGCCGGGAGATAGGATGTTATAGCTGCAACCGGGGCTCAGATAGTGTGGATCGCTATATGCGTGGGCTCTCTGGGTTATCAGCACTCACCACCCTCAGCTGTAGCCGCGGGGGTACCTCCGTGCCGGGTGTTCCCGCTCCTCCGCTCCCGTTCGCTGGTCCGACTGTGGCGGCGCTTTTTACTGTTGCCGGGTGTCCGCTGGACTCTCTCCTGTTCCCCTCCGCCCTCACCGCTATTGGAGGTTCTCTGGGGAAGGTCCGCTGTTGTTCTCTGGCTGCTTAGTAAGCTGCTTTTGGGCACCGCTTCTTGGATCGATGTTGTGATCTAGGTTGCGGCTCCGTGCCGGACAGCAGGCCCCGATGTTCCTCCTCGGTTGATTTTGTTGAGAAGCCTCTCGATTTGTTCCTCACACTGCAGGGAGAATGGTTGGGCTAAAATGATGGACGACTGCTGGCTTGGAAATCAAACCTAGACTTTAAAATCACTGATTGTTCTTTAACCCCTTAATGACACGGCCTATTTTGGTGTTGAGGACCAGCGATTTTTTGGTATTTTTCCATCTCCATTTTTTAAAAGCCATAACTTTTTTATTTTTCCGTGGACGCGGCCGTATAAGGGCTTGTTTTTTGCGTGGCGAGTTGTAGTTTTTATCGGTGCCACTTTTGGGTATATAGACTATATCGTAATTTTTTTTTTTTTCTTATGATAACAGGGAGAGAAAACACATCAATTCTGCCATAGATTTCTTTTTCTTTTTTTTACAGCGTTAATCATGCAGCATAAATGACACACTAAATTTTTTCTGCAGGTCGGTACGATAACAACGATACCAAAATTGTTATATTTTTTTTAGGTTTTTATACTTTTTTGCAATAAAACCCCCCTTTTTTTTAAATCTTTTTTTCTCTCTATAGCTGCATTCAAAGTCCTGTAACTTTTTTATTTTTCTATGTACGGAGCTCTATAAGGGCTTATTTTTTGCGAGACGGGCTGTAGTTTTTATTGGTACCATTTTGGGGAATGTACGGCTTTTTTGATCACTTTTATTGCATTTTTTGGGAGGCAAAATGCTAAAAATTAACATTTACCCTCTGTTTTTTAGCGGGTTTTTTTTACGCTTCTTGTTCTACAAAATAAAAAGTGTGTGCAACTATTTGTACACGTCGATACGGACGTGTCAATACCCAATATGTGGGGTTTTCCCTTTTTTTATGCTAATATTAGAAAAAGCATTAAAAAAGGGGTTTTTTACATTTTTTTTTACATTTTTCTTTTTTTTTACACTTTTCTTTTCTTTTTTTTACACTATTTGAGACCCTCTGTGGGACTTGCAGCACTGTGCCTACTGCTCTCCCATGCCTTATCGCTTGTACAGCGATTATAGGCACAGGCAATACAGGACGCCAGTGTCTGGCGTCCTGCTGCCATGGTGACAGGCCGGGCTCTCGCGATGACATCGCGGCAGGGAAGGGGTTAACAGCGGGGGGCGCATCTCCGATGCCCCCCGCTGTTGCAGCGGGACGCCAGCTGTGACTGACAGCCGGCTCCCGCTGGGCGATAGCGCGGGATCTTATGTGATCTCGCGCTATCCCCAGGACGTACCGGTACGTCCTGTTGCGGGAAGTACCAGGCTCCCAGGACGTACCGGTATGTCCTGGAGCAGGAAGGGGTTAAAAGTCTTCACCGATGAACAGTTCCTCCTCACTCTTTTAATCTGTCCGTTAGGAATATTTAATTTTCAGGATATTTTATGGCAACTCATGAAGCTTAGGTAACTATTACAATCTGTTTTTTTGAAATGGGTTTTGGCACTGATAATACCATTTGCAGAGGAAATTACAAGATCTAAAAAGACCACCTCTATAGGGTTGATGTTGCCTAAGAACTCCAGATTATTTGTTATTTTGATGCCCAAATAGTCTATATAATGATCTGACCAGATATACGGGGATGACTTTTTGATCTCCGCTGCTCTATGTGATGGTAAAGAAATATTCAGTATCACTGATTTGTTTTTGTTCACTTTTAGAATGGAAACACTGCCATACAATTCAATGCTGTGTGCCACCCATGTCAAGTGAGCAAGGCCTTGTAAAGGATTCGTGATTAAAAAAAAGGATGTCGTCTGCAAATGCTGCTGATTGGATGCATTCTCCTCCTATCTCAAGTCCCTGTATCTTTGGGCTTTGTCTAACCACTTGAAGCAGGATTTCCTCTCTTACTAAAGTGAGTTACCATTGAGTCTCTGAAGCCGTGTTGCCTCAAAGGACTTTAAGATTATGCCCTCTTGAAATGGCTGTCTCTCTTTTATTCCCCGGACTGAGACGCGGCCATCCTCCATTCCACGTCCACCCCAGTTAGGGGCTCTTTTCATAATATCAACGTGGGGGGAGGTAGAGGTGTGAAAGGAAGTGACACCGGCAGAGGTGAAGAGATGGAGGGTGGTGAAAGTGAGTTGATCGCAAATGTTTCTTTCCGTCGACAGCTGACATAAGCTAATCTACCTCTCTTTCGTCCCCCCACCCCATCCTACACTTGTTTGTTACCTGTTAATCCACTTTATCGTTAATTTGATTTCAATGTCTACACTGCAAGACGTAAAGAGGGATCTCGATTGCTCCTCTCAAGCCTGTAAATAAAGCCTTAAAGCGTACCTGATAGGCGGGGGAAGAGGACCGAGATCATCTATCAGTTTGACAGTTTAAAGTTTTCCTATTGCATAGCTAATTTCAACTGAATCAAATTTCTTACCCACACTGTTAAAGCTTTGCAATGATTGGTTGCTTTGTTGTATGAGAACTCTTTTGCAGCCTGTACTTGAAACGGTGTTAAAAATTCTTTCTCAATAAAAAGTTATTTAACAAAAAAAAAAAAAAATTCTTAAAAGTTTCTTAAAACCATTTATTTAGAATTTTCGGGGTTTTATGCAGAGGGAATATGCAATTATTAAAATATAAGGTATACGAGGTTCTTAAAGTTTTTTTTTTTATTTAATATATGAAAGTATTATGGTTTATATGTGTGTTGTCACCACTGTAACAACAGTAAATTGGCAGGGTGGATGTCCTTTTGAGAAGATAATATAATGTATGTATTTACACTATATGTATATAAATATTTATATTTTCTTTAAGCTCTGGGATATTTTTTAAGCTTTGGGATGTGTTTTAAAAAAGGTTGGTAAAATATTGGTTAAAATACTGATTTATTAATGATGGCCCATAGGTTTCATAAACAGACTGTTTGGCTATATAGATATAAATCTTGTATGTGGTCACCAGACTGCTATAATTATGATTGTAACAACACAGAGCGATAATGTCAGCGGATCAGCTGACTTCCCATCAAGTGATCATATGACTAGTAGTGTGGAACGCTTTATGCGCTCCCTGAGCTGTCCGATGACACAAGGTGCCGTCTGGACGTGCTGTCTGCAAGCCGTAATGCCACTCCCTTTGATATAGTCAGCTGACTTCGAGTCGGCCATCATGTGACCGGGACTGTGGAGCGCTGTGTGCGTTCCAGCAGTATCCGGATGACGCGGCCGGAAGTGATCCATTATTCCCTTGCCCCGAAGCAGCGTCCCACGTCGGATTGTACCGCAGATGTTTGCTATAATGTGGTAGGTTTATTAGTATATAAACTCTGGTTAATGTATGTTTGATATGCTTGATAAAGGCATCTGATGATGCCGAAACGCATCGCACTAGCATTATTTCTTGCCCTCTATGAAGAGGATCTTACTTAAATTGGAGTGTATTTCTTTTTATGTTAGTTAAACTATTTGAAAAATCACTTCCAGTGGACTATAGAGGTGGATCCAATTAAAGCGCAAGGAAAAGGGGTTTTCCTTTTTTGTTTTATATATTATCTTTCCAGAACTGCTCATCTAAACGGCCAGTGGGACAACATACTACAATTTTAATCAGACTTTTCATTTTCTGTATATGCTTTTTGCCTTCCACACTCTGCACTATCTCCTGCTGTATACAGCCTATCTTCATTGTCATTCTTACTGTCAGTGATACCCATATTGTGTGGCTAAAAACCAACACCTATAAGTGGGCTTTTCTATCCATTATGCAGCACGGACACGAACCTTATGCTAGGATAAAGTAATATAACCTTGAGATCAGACATCCATATGGACAATATGCCAGTAGCAAAGTGTCTTTATTTCACAAGTATAACCTTGAGAGTACACTTCTCTATTTCTCAAATATTCCTCAAAACTTGGAACCAGATCACACTACTGATGATGATAACAGCTATCTGATGTCTAACAGCAATATAACAACACATAGCAACACAGTACAGTGAAGTCACAGACAGGGTTCTTGTCTACAATAGACTATCAATTGGCAACAAGTGACCTACAATTGGCAACGAGAGATACTAAGGAAAACCGCAAAGAAACTCGACCATATCCTACACAAGGATGACTGCCTGAAAACATATTCCCGGACCCTCCACTTCTGTGTTACAGGCAACCTCCAAATTTGAGGAACCTTATAATCAGGAGTGCATTGCCCTCCAACACACAAAAAGGAGCTTATCCCTGCAATGTGAGGAACTGCAAGAACTGCTCACATGTACTGACAAGGACAGGATACAAATCCCCAACACACAGCTAGACTATAAGATCCCAGGGACATTCACATGTTCAACTTCTGATGTTGTGTACCTGATCTGGTGGAGTAAATGTCCTGTTGGGGGCCTTTATATTGGAGAAACAGGACAAAAGCTGAAAGGCAGGATGAAATCTCATCGCCACACAATTAAACAGAGGAAGACAGAATTACTTGTGGACGAGCACTTTTCTGGTCATGGACATGATATAGGAGATATGAGAGTTATGATTTTGAAGGGTGGTTTCAAGTCACAAAGACAAAAAAGAGTTTGGGAATATAAATTTATAACAACTTTTGACACATTTAATGGAGGACTCAATTATTTTCAAGGATTTATAGGTGAATGGGAGATATGAGACATCTATAGCACAGATAAGACTGCTGGCCTGGTAACCCCCCCAACAGTAATTCAGGGACTATAAAACTTTCACTCATTTATCAGTGCCTAGTTAAAAATGTGTGTCTCTTTTGCAGTTTTCCTTTTAAGTGCAAACCAATCACATCCATGCCTGTGCCTTGTCATAAGTATATGTGTCATAAGTATATATAAATATTCATGCTTTTCAAATCTATTCCATTTTAGCCTGGTGAAGAACCTGAGAGGTTCACAAGCTTGCTATAACATCATGTATTTTTGTTAGCTATTAAAAGGTATCATATCTACAAGACCACATTGTTATTCTTGCTGGGAACAATCACGTTTTGTAGACTGCGACATTGCAAAAGAAAAAAATCACAGCATGCTGTTTACAGCTGCGCTTTGCGATGCTTTGTAGTCCATCATGGCTGTAATTGGTTAATTGAGTGCTGCAATGATTGGCTGAGCCAGGGTGCTCAAGAACCAATCAAAGCAGAGCTTCCTGGAGGTGGGATTTTTGAACCCCCTCACAAGGTAGCACTGGCTGAAGACTACAAACAAGAGCAGCGGTGGAGAAGTGCAACTGAGCGGACAGCACCTGTTAGTTAATGTATTTTATTTTTTTTATGTAGTCAGGGCTTATTTTAGGGATAAGGCTTATATTTCAAGCCCCTCCAAAAATCCTAGCAAAAGAGCACTACAAAGTCATGCCACAAAATTGTGATATCGCCGTGAGAAAATGCAGCAATATCGCACAGAACACAGCTGCAATATTGCTGTGATTTTCTCGTGGCCATATCGCTGTCGCCCATGTGAAAGAAGCCTAAAACTCATGCCACTAGATGAAAACCACATCTTGTCCCACAAAAAATAAGCTCCATGAATAAAAAATGATACTTTTTATGTCTCCATCTTCTGAGAGCCATAACCTATTTTATTTTATTTTTTAATTGGTGTCTTCCGGGCTCCTTCACATTGTCGCAAAATTGCAATTTCGCTCATGAGATGTCTGAGCATCAGCGAGGCTTTTTCTTGCAAATGTAACATGTGAATTACATTACTTTGTGAACAGTATAAAAAAATAACCTTTCTTCCACCCCCCCCCCCCCCCCAAGAAAAAATATACTCACGTGTTTCTGCGCGGGAAAAAATGCACCGCATGTGCGGGAAAACATCCGCATGACCACATCCATTGCCACCCATATGTTCTATCTTTGGCAGGTGCGGATTTTCGCCCGCACATGCGGTGCTTTTTTTTTTCTGCGTGTAAAAACGTGCGTATATCCGCTCATCTGACTGAGCCCTGAAAGGGCCAGAGATTGTCAGTAGCAAGCATACTGTATGTGCATATACGGCATCACCAGTGCAGCCAAATAAAGATGGGATAAAGATGGAAAGTGAGGAAAGGAATGGTGGTGCTGGAGCGACGAGGGTTCCGAGCAGTGAGTATAACAATTTATTTTTTTACCACTTCCTGCTGAGTAATTTTGTAAAAACCTGGAAAATCTCCTTTAAGTTCTGCCTGCATGCAGAAACCAGCATCACCACATGTCCCATTTAGGGCGGCCTCACACAAGCATTTGTTCAAAAGAACAATTTTGGAGAGAACTATAATCAGGGCATTTCACATGTGTCTGCACATATTACTGTAATTTTTCTGGCATGGGCCAGTTCAAACACATGCCTGACACTTTTTTCCTCAAGGATGTCGTTGCTAGGGTTATTTTTGTGTAGGGTTTCTATGATAGTAATTTGGGCAAGGAGTGAGTTGATGTCCTCATTTCTTCGCGATTTAACTCCAGTACCTAATGTGAGGGATTAGCGTTTAGGATCGGTAGCAACCTGGGCATAAGCAGTCAGAGACAGTGACACTTGTGATAGTCTTTAGTCCAGGCGTTGCCTGGGTTTATTTCCAAGCAAGCAAAGCAAAATACAGGCCTTAACATCAGGCAAAATAACGCAAATCCTGCTCATCTGAGCACTTACTAAACATGTAGCGTCCCTGTCTACACACTGGTAAACAAATGGCTCCTGCACACAGCCAGCCAGGACTCTCAGACCTGCAAAGGTCTCAGCTCTCCCTCAAGGCCCTGGCTTTATAAGGCCTGGTACCAGCCCCACCTGGTACGTGGGAGTGACCGCCCCACCTGGTACGTGGGAGTGACCATCCCACCCTTCACTTTGGTCACTCCAGGAAAAGCCGGCCCGGATTATGCGGCTTGGAGCCACTTACTTACTACAACGTGTTAGTAGCTTAATGCTACTAACATTATACTGCCGGCTTCCTCCACCGAGCCCAGGCTGCTTGGTGGCACGTATCTGCCCAAGCGCTCCCCAAAGCAGCATAGGAGAGCATCCTAGGCGAAATATACCTGCCCTCCAGCACCTTGCCGGTCACCGTCTCACATACCCTCCCCCTCTGTTCGAGCCTGTGGGGTCGGACACCTTTCGCCATCATGCAATGCGCCCTTGATAAGGCATCGGCATTGCCCTGTAGCTTTCCGGCCCTGTGCTCTACTGAAAAACTAAAATTTTGAAGGGTCAGGAACCACCTAGTGACTCTGGCATTTCTTTCTTTTGCCTGTGACATCCAGGTTAAGGGGGAGTGGTCTGTGATCAGCCTGAAGTGCCGACCTAGCAGGTAGTATTTTAGGGATTCCAGGGCCCACTTGATGGCTAGGCACTCCCGTTCAACAATACTGTAATTTTTTTCCGGTGGCGTGAGCTTCCTGCTCAGATAAATTACGGGATGTTCCTCTCCTACTTCCTGGGACAGAACTGCTCCCAGTCCCACATCGGACGCGTCTGTTTGGACAATAAATTCTCTTTTAAAATTAGGTGTGACCAACACTGGACGTCTACAGAGGGCCCGTTTTAACTCTTGGAACGCCTTTTCTGCGTCAGGGTTCCACTTGACCATGACTGACTTACTGTTCTTGGTCAAGTCTGTTAGGGGTGCTGCTATGCTAGCAAAGTTCTGCACGAACCACCTATAGTACCCTACAATGTCTAAAAAGGCTCTCACCTGCTTTTTAGTTGTGGGTTGTGGCCAGTCCTGAACGGCTTCAACTTTATTGACCTGGGGTTTTATAATACCCTTACCTATTATATACCCCAGGTATCGTGCTTCTTCAAGACCCAGGGCGCACTTCTTTGGGTTTGCTATGAGCCCTGCTTTTCTAAGGGAGTTCAATACTGCCTGTACCTTGGGTAGATGGCTGTCCCAGTCTTTGCTAAAGATGATGATATCATCTAAATATGCTGACGCATATTGACGATGGGGTTTGAGTATGATATCCATCAATCTTTGGAAGGTTGCTGGGGCTCCATGCAAACCGAAGGGTAGGCAGATGTACTGAAACAACCCTTCTGGTGTGGCAAACGCTGTCTTTTCTTTCGCGCTCTCTGTAAGGGGAACCTGCCAGTAGCCTTTAGTAAGGTCGAGAGTGGAAAAGTACCTGGCATGACCCAGTCTCTGAATTAACTCGTCCACTCTCGGCATTGGGTATGCATCAAATTTTGACACGTCATTTATAGAGATGAGCGAGCACCAAAATGCTCGGGTGCTCGTTACTCGGGACGAAATTATCGCGATGCTCGAGGGTTCGTTTCGAGTAACGAACCCCATTGAAGTCAATGGGCGACCCGAGCATTTTTGTATATCGCCGATGCTCGCTAAGGTTTTCATTTGTGAAAATCTGGGCAATTCAAGAAAGTGATGGGAACGACATAGAAACGGATAGGGCAGGCGAGGGGCTACATGTTGGGCTGCATCTCAAGTTCCCAGGTCCCACTATTAAGCCACAATAGCGGCAAGAGTGCCCCACCCCTCCCAACAATTTTTACTTCTGAAAAGCCCTCATTAGCAATGCATACCTTAGCTAAGCACCACACTACCTCCAACAAAGCACAATCACTGCCTGCATGACACTCCGCTGCCACTTCTCCTGGGTTACATGCTGCCCAACCCCCCCCCCCCCCGACCCAGTGTCCACAGCGCACACCAAACTGTCCCTGCCCAGCCTTCAGCTGCCCTCATGCCACGCCACCCTCATGTCTATTTATAAGTGCGTCTGCCAGAGGAAAAGCAGGCACACACTGCAGAGGGTTGGCACGGCTAGGCAGCGACCCTCTTTAAAAGGGGCGGAGCGATAGTCCACAATGCTGTACAGAAGCAATGAGAAATCCAATCCTGTGCCACCTCCATCTGGGCATAGCAATGGGGAACCTATGTGCCACACACTATTCATTCTGTCAAGGTGTCTGCATGCCCCAGTCAGACAGCGTTTTTTTATAAATAGTCACAGGCAGGTACAACTCCGCAATGGGAATTCCGTGTGCACCCACAGCATGGGTGGCTCCCTGGAACCCACCGGCTGTACATAAATGTATCCCATTGCAGTGCCCTGGACAGCAGAGCTAACGTCAGATTAAATGCAGGTGGGCTTCGGCCCACACTGCATGCCCCAACCTGACCGGGGTTTTTAATTCATAGACACAGGCAGGTACAACTCCCTATTGTGAAGTCCCTGTGGACCGACAGCATGGGTGGGTGCCAGGAAGCCACCGGCGGTACATAAATATATCCCATTGCATTTCCCATCACAGCTGAGGTAATGTCATGTTTAATGCAGGTGGGCTTCGGCCCACACTGCATGCCCCAGTCAGACTGGGGTTCTTTAGAAGTAGACACATGCAGTTACAACTCCCTGTGGACCCACAGCATGGGTGGCTCCCTGGAACCCACCGGCGGTACATAAATATATCCCATTGCAGTGCCCAACACAGCTGATGTAACGTCAGCTGTAATGCAGGTGGGCTAAAAATTCATTTGATTACACTGTAGGCGAGGGCCCCCAAAAATTGGTGTACCAACAGTACTAATGTACCTGAGAAAAATTGCCCATGCCCAACCAAGAGGGCAGGTGAAATCCATTAATCGCTTTGGTTAATGTGGCTTAATTGGTAACTAGGCCTGGAGGCAGCCCAGTTAAAATGAAAATTGGTTGAGGTGAAAGTTTCAACGCTTTAATGAGCATTGAAACATATAAAAATTGCTTAGAAAAATTATATGACAGAGCCTTGTGGGCCTAAGAAAAATTGCCCGTTCGGCGTGATTATGTGAGGTTTCAGGAGGAGGAGGAGCAGGAGGAGGAGGAGGAATATTATACACAGATTGATGAAGCGAAAAGGTCCCCGTTTTTGATGGGGATACAGAACAATGCTTCCATCCGCAGGTGCAGCCTACGTATTGCTGCTGTCCGCTGGTGGAGAAGAGAAGTCTGGGGAAATCCAGGCTTTGTTCATCTTGATGAGTGTTAGCCTGTCGGGACTGTCGGTTGACAGGCGGGTACGCTTATCTGTGATGATTCCCCCAGCCGCACTAAACACCCTCTCTGACAAGATGCTAGCCGCAGGACAAGCAAGCACCTCCAGGGCATACAGCGCGAGATCAGGCCACGTGTCCAGCTTCGACACCCAGTAGTTGTAGGGGGCAGAGGCGTCACGGAGGACGGTCGTGCGATCGGCTACGTACTCCCTCACCATCCTTTTACAGTGCTCCCGCCGACTCAGCCGTGACTGGGGAGCGGTGACACAGTCTTGCTGGGGAGCCACAAAGCAGTCAAGGGCCTTAAAGAGTGTTGCCCTGCCTGTGCTGTACATGCTGCCTGATCTCCGCGCCTCCCCTGCTACCTGGCCCTCGGAACTGCGCCTTCGGCCACTAGCGCTGTCGGATGGGAATTTTACCATCAGTTTGTCCACCAGGGTCCTGTGGTATAGCAACACTCTCGAACCCCTTTCCTCTTCGGGTATGAGAGTGGAAAGGTTCTCCTTATACCGTGGATCGAGCAGTGTGTACACCCAGTAATCCGTAGTGGCCAGAATGCGTGTAACGCGAGGGTCACGAGAAAGGCATCCTAACATGAAGTCAGCCATGTGTGCCAGGGTACCTGTACGCAACACATGACTGTCCTCACTAGGAAGATCACTTTCAGGATCCTCCTCCTCCTCCTCAGGCCATACTGTCGTGGAACCTTCCTTTTGGAATCATGCCTTACTCAATTTGGAATGTTTACAGCCCTCCATATTAATTCTGAATTGATAATGCGCATAAGAAGTTCCCACACTGACACGACATTCAGCATGCATAGCTTCCTCAATTCTAACTTTAATGATCGGCGTGTAGCCTATTTTAAGAGTTTAACAAATCCGCCCATCTGGGCAGGTCAAAAATTACATGCATACAACGTATTGTTTAATTATTGGATAAGCATCTTGCAATTCTTCCATCCTCCGGTCATCTGTGATTGGCCATCAGGTGGTGGATGAAATGAGTGGGTTGTCTTGGAGCCACGTGGGGTTCCTTCGATATGATTGGATGTTACATCATGAACTATAAATTGCACAAACCTCCCATGTTATTTGCATACGTTTCCAGTAAAGTCGCTGGGGAAATTTCTGCGGTTGTCCATGTCTGATTCCTAGTTCCGTATTAGTGCATGCAGCTGGACAGTCAAATATATTTATACATGTTGGTTACGGGCTAAATTGCTAAATTCCATCTTTGTCAGCAGAGTTTATAAAACAGATATTTCATATAAGCGGAAGTACCTATTGCATAACTTGTAGCAAGACATTATATTTGTAGCAAGACAGAAATATGTATACAGAATGTTCAATTGACAACTGTCTACTGCCAAGGCCCAAAATATAGGAATACTGGACTTCCACCACAGACCCCCCTTGAAACTATCTGTTTCACTAAACTCGCCCTGCTCCGTTTCACCCCAATCCCCCACCGCTGACCCTAGACTCGTATTGTGTTGTAGACGACTAGGCCTACTACTGCCATGGGGGTATAGGATGGTTCGACATCATCACATTCTGGATCCATGATGACGACGGTTGCGCTGACAGTGGGCTTTTTGTTGGACATCGTAGTGGGACAGGTGGACCAGGCAGTCATCAGGGTCGGAATACACTGTATGCAACGACAAACAGAAATTAGAATGACTATAAAGGTGACAACCATAATTAGGTTAGGAGAGGTGCGACTTTCACTAATTCAGGTAAAAAACTGCATAACTTGTATAGAACCCCGCCTTCTTGACGTTAACTCGATTCATCAGCAAGAGTGCAAAATCAGGGCTATCTAATTACTGATCAATATGACTGAACCCCTGTCTCATTAGTAAGTGCATGATCATATATATTAGTCTGGAAGGAAAGAGCTACAAGCTGATTATTCCCACTTCCCTTTTCCAGAGGCGGCAAGGTAACAGGACCAGGGGCGTTGTAACACCGGCATGTTGCGTGGACATAAGCAGAGTGCACTGCAGATAAAATAAAGCAAAATCTTAGCAAAAACCCTATCACAGTGTTCTAAATACACAATGTTCCAAAACTTATTTTTCTATATTTTTTCCTTCTCCTGTTAGGTACCTAACTGAGGAAAACAGACTAAGGTTAGCTCTTTTTAGTTAGTGCGGTCAGCTTCTTAATGGCAACTGCGTTTTTACCTGTGGGTCACGTTTTGTCTGGAATGTAGGTACAAGTCTCCCCTATCATCTTACAGACACTCCCTTTTTTTGCTAAAATCGTACCTAGTGCCATTCTATTTTGAAAATTCGTAGTCGAGGTAGGTTCTATTGGTCGACTAGTCCCTATAAGGCGTCTCTAGTATAATTTATAAACTGCTGTTAATTATAATACACATAATTAATCCAGTCAACATTTATTTACCCTAATGATCGGAAAAATGGACTCGAATCTAGTTTTAACTTGGTCTCTAATTTTTAAAACTTGTCAGGTACCCCCCTTGGCTATCCTATGATGTCAATCTATACGTGTAGATCAAAACTATCACCAGGAGCCTCTCTTCTCACTCTAATGTGCTGTACTAGAAGTACATACTAGTAGTGTGCACAGGTACGCACGGCGTGGGACTCCCTTTTTCTTCACCCACACCATTGTCCCTCCTGGAGATAGTCCTAGTGGTGAACACGTCCAGGTCGCCTCACCCTTGCGTCAGGGTTTTCCCACTGCCCGTAAGTCCCTACTCCTAAAAGGGGAGGGATCCCTACCTCACCTCAGAAGGAGGCCATGGATTCCCTGGGCTTATTTCCGGGCATCCATACCCTCTATCTGTACGAGTTACCACCCCACAGGGTGTGCCCTCGCCGGAACCTAAGGTCTTCTGCACTTTCCCTAGGCAAATGGGAAGTCCACTGACAGTCCATCTTATTAGACTGAGGCAGGTGCAGTACTGGTACATTTCTCCATTCTTCTGGTAACGTACCTGGTTGGCATCATCGGAACTGGCTCTTCATCTTTTTCAAACAAGGGAAACATTGGTCACATTAAAGGGAGAATACACGTACAGGAAATTACATACCCCACCTCTTTCTGCGAAAATCATATCCACGGTCACTCTATTTTGGAACGCCATGGATGCAGTGGGCCCTAACTGGTTAGCTAACCCTTGCAAAGCATCTCTGGTGTAGTTTACAAACCTCTGCTGATTGTAAGAGATATAATTCATCCAATCTACATTATTATTAACAGTGACAAAAGCAAATGAGGAATCAAAACCTGCTTTAACCTGATCTCTAGAATTAAATTAATCTCGCTCCCCCCTTGGCACTCCTATTACATCTATGTGTACATGTGGATCAAAGTTACCACCTGGAGCGTCAACGTCTCTCTTAGCACGATGCAGTGTTAGATTCTCACCCTCAGTGTAGGCTTCATATTGCACATTTGATTGTATTAATTTGTTCTGATCCCTGAAACAGGGGGCTAGTGTACAGTAGTCAAAGGTGTGTGTTAGAGAAATTGTACCACATTATAGCATGTAAAGGATATGCAGGATCATTAGTTTTTTTTTTTTCCAACGCCAACATGTGGGTCCAAGTGGGCTTTCCTTTGAGCTTGACTGCAGTTGGGGTGGTGAGCAACATCTGGTAGGGACATTCAAACAGGGTTTCTCTCTTAAACTTTTCCACATAGACCCTGTCACCTGGTTTTAGATTGTGACACTCATCTGTAGGACCTGGGGACAGCAGAGACTGCAGAATGCATTACTAACAATTCCTTTGGAGAGGCCTATGACAAAATTAACAAGAAAATCATTCCCCAAATTCAGCTTCTGTGGCATGTATCCTCCTAAGAAAAAGAAAAACTAATGAAAGACACTCAATTCAAAATTTACCCATTTTCTCTATTGCCTTTCGTATCTACTTTCCCCCTACTCCGTGGATGGTAGGGTGTGTGAAAAGCCTGGAATATACCCCAAAACAGACATGATGTGTTGCATTATTTCACCTGTGAAGTGTGTACCTTTGTTCGACTCAATTACTTCTGGTACCCCATATCTGCAGATTACCTCATTCATGAATTTCTGTGTGGTTATCTGCTCATTTACCTTAGTATCCGGGTGGGCCTCCAACCTGAGAAAGACTCGAGCAACAACAAGCACATGTTCATACTCCCCAACAGGTGTGAGCTGAATGTGGTCAAATTGGCAATCTCTGAAATGGGTAGAGTGGTCAAGGCAAGTGTTATATGGCCACCTTACTTCTGTCCGGACTCGCACATGGCAAAGATCATGCTAACTGGACAAATGATGCAGCAGCTACAGAGAACCCAGGTGTCACCCATTCTTGTTCAGTGTCGCCGTCATCGCTGCTTTTGATTCTGGGTACCAGTTGGGCCGTCATGGGGGAACAGGGACCTCTGTAGGCAAGTTCTGTTGACTGTTCGCCATACGCCGTCCTGTGCTGTCGCTCCCGTATTTTAGCCCATCTGCTTTCTTTCCTCGTTGACTTGTAACTGTAAAGTCCTTGACATATCAAAGTCCAAAGTTTTTATCAAAGTCCAAAGTCTTATCAAAGTCCAAAGTCTTATCACTGACTCATGCTGTCAGTATCTATTCTTCTTTCTTCCACGGCTTGAGGGCCGCTGCTTTTGCTGTGTTGTCGGCGAGGGTGTCATCTCTCGCTTCTCCGTTGTAGAAATCGGTGTGGATTCTCCATTGCCAGGTAGTGGTAGTAGGGTTTCCATGAGACTCTGCACCGCTGCACCATTCTTAATTGGCTGTCCTACTGAGATAACAAGCTGTCTGGCCTTCCATATTGGGCCATAATCATGAGCTATGCCAAATGCATTCCAGGAGTCAGTGTATAAAGTTGCCGACTTACCTTCTACCACTCCACACGCCTCAGTGAGGGCCTCCGGTTCCGCTTCTTGTCCTGAGACATGCGGAGGCAGAGCTTCTGCGTTTAGGACATCTTGTTGTGTCACCTCTGCATATCTGGTTCGGAATCATCAATCCTCACCCTGATACCATCTACAAAAGAAAACTCAAAATATGCATCATTAACAGTGTGTACATCACTACAATAATGCTATTTAAAAAATAGCTGATCCGCCATACTCAAATCACCTATGCCTCCCCTTCCCCCAGGAATACCTGATTAAAAGAAGAGTAGCCGGATCCAAGGTATTACAACATTGGGAAGCTCAGAGCAATATTGGGGGAGGCATGGAAAGAGCACATTGTAGTCGGATCTAATAGGCCAGAGATAAGTGCTTGGGTTGCACTTGCATGAGCATGTTCTGGGTGTCATTTGGGGTGTGGACCACTAGGGGGTAGTCCAATACCATCTTAGAAGATTTGTCAACCATTGCCTGTACTGCTGCCACCGCAAAAGCAGATGAGGGAGCTCCTCAAGTCACTGGATCCACCCTCATGGCTGTGGTTGTCCTCCGTGCTTTTGTGTCAATACTGTTGTATAGGTGGCAGTATGAAACAAGGTCCAGAAAGGTGCGGAATTTGGCAACGGGTGTAAGTACAGGTATGGCCTGCAGAACTTGGTAGTCTTTGGAGGCCTCCAGGCCCTACAGCCTTCTGTAAGAGAAATTAACAGTGAAATTGTGGCCGGTTGGCGGTTTTTTTTCCAAAGCATCAGCACACAGCACCTAACATGTGTGGCTGACCCTTCACCCCTTTTTTTTTTTTTTTTTTTTTTTTTTTATCTAGGGGGATACTGCTTGACCCAGGGGTGTGTATCTGGGTCTCGTATATATTATCATGGTCGATACATTCAATTTCCCTATGCCTGTCTTGCAGGTGTCCCATAATTTGTTAGGAACCGTGGAAAGCTGAGTTTGGGACAGGAGAAAAAACAAAACTTTTCCTTCTGGCTATCTATGATTCTTACCCCCTCCTTGGATAAGGGATGTGTTCTTGCATCATCAAGCTCCACCCCTCTGAGTGTGGCTAATCACTTACTTCCTTATTCTCTCATTCAATGTTAGCGGTCCTTGGGTACACATCACAACTCAATAAAGATAAAGTCTTATGCACCACACAATTTACATTTTACAAATTACGGGTCAATCTGCCCCGTTCCTCCTGTGGATACCTAGCCTTATCGTTACCTGCTTGTTTCCTATTCCTTGGCTTCTCTACCGTCTCTCTTTCTCCCTGTTGTTTATTTATTCTATATTGTCTGTGAATATACGTTACTTGTGCTGGGACTACAGGGCAAGTAACTTCCTCTTTTTAGGTCTCTTACTCATGTGACAGCCCAGCGACAGGATTATAAGGGAGATAACGGGAGTACGTGGCTAATTTTTACTTCTACAACAGTAGACAGTTGTTGTCCCAGACTTCCGGCAACTGGGCAGATGCAGTCTTAGATGCCGGACATCTCCATCTGATTGGTAATGTACTGCAATTCTCTCTATTCACTAAGCTGGTGTCTTTGTATATTAATACAGACGCCATTGCAGCCCACCTTCACTTCCTCTTTTCTGACACTTAGAGAAATTCTAACGTCTAATGCATAAATCACATATATTATGTTGTAACTTCTGTCACAGCGGTGGTTACAATTGAATTGGGGGCTTGGCAAGCCGCTGTGGCTGTAAACATAGATGTATTTTCTTGTGGGCATGGTGGGGCTACGCAGTCTGTATTCTTAAGAGCCCCCTCAGGATGTGAGTGGCATACAACTTTTTACATTTATGACGGGCGTATGACAAAGATTAGATTCCATAACAAGACATACTAGTAGTTTCAACATCCAATATTAGTTAAATAACTACCAAATGTAACAGCACAATAATTGTTCCGCTTCTATTGAGAGTTCCACTTCCTCTTTTTAAATGTAGTTAGCAGCTCTTTTTTTCCTTTCTCCCAACACACTTACGGGCACAAGCCTATGCTTCTATGCTATTATTAACGTTTAACAATTCGAAAGCAATATAGTTTAGTAGTCTGTCTTTTACTAGAAGGGATCCAATAATGCAACCTAACCTATAAAGTCCAAACCCACAGCGCGCCGCTGTGTACGGTGCATTATCTTGGCTATAACCAATTGCTAACAATCCCTTCCTACAGTTACTGATACTAATTCTATATGACAGACAAACCAACAGACTATTTCTATACAACAACTCAGCAGGATTAGCTCTACACAACAGACAAGCACACTAACTTTATATAAAAGACAGATAGGACACACAGAAAGATTGCTTGATTAATCAATGATAACTTGACTCTCCACCCCTTTCACACTTTCCTGGAGGGTGTAAGAATTAACCTTGGTACATTGTTTGCTGCCTTTCAATTTCAATCATGGCTGCCAGATTTATGATTATAGAAGTCTCCTCAGACGCCGGACACAGTATGCCCCGCCCTAGAGTCTCTAGCATTTCTGTCGCTACACAGTTTATCAATCTACCCTCAGACGGAGGGATCTACTCGTGGACATTTAAACAATAAACAAATATTTGTGGACACACACAAATAGACAGACAATTAGACGGAGCACCAGTACGGCTGGCTTAGTCTAAACTGCCCCTCGGGATACTGTCTGGTAGCCCCCCTGTCCTAGATCTTTTACCAGACTTTACCGGAGCAGAGGTGCCTGTCCAGACGTTTGACCGTTTCCTGACTCTAAGGTTTTAGACACCAAACCTGACCCGAGCAAGACCTCCTAGTCAAACTACCCTGTCAGGTCCCCCTGACTCTAAGGTTTTACACTCCAAACCTGAACCGAGCAGGGGGCCCCTGCGGGGACTTCCTCTCCCTTAAAGCAATTCACTGACCTTGCCAACCGACCAGTACTCTCAAAACGACAGGCATGTAAACATTCCTTTATATCTTATGACAGGTTCTTATCGAGTGATCGAGACTTAAAGAAGTACCTGTCGTCGTGCGGATCCAAATCATTCGGCCTGGCACGGCACATAGGCGAGCCTGAAGTTAGCCACACAGGTATAGATAATTAATTTATCTCACCGTGTTCTGATGATATTTTGGGCCCACCAAGTCCAAGGTCGCATATGTCCGTGTCTTCTGTCCGAATTCTATGGAACCTATCGATCACTGCCCGCATTCTCCACCAGCTGTCGTGGAACCTTCCTTTTGGAACCACGCCTTACTCAATTTGGAATGTTTACAGCCCTCCATATTAATTCTGAATTGATAATGCGCATAAGAAGTTCCCACACTGACACGACATTCAGCATGCATAGCTTCCTCAATTCTAACTTTAATGATCGGCGTGTAGCCTATTTTAAGAGTTTAACAAATCCGCCCATCTGGGCAGGTCAAAAATTACATGCATACAACGTATTGTTTAATTATTGGATAAGCATCTTGCAATTCTTCCATCCTCCGGTCATCTGTGATTGGCCATCAGGTGGTGGATGAAATGAGTGGGTTGTCTTGGAGCCACGTGGGGTTCCTTCGATATGATTGGATGTTACATCATGAACTATAAATTGCACAAACCTCCCATGTTATTTGCATACGTTTCCAGTAAAGTCGCTGGGGAAATTTCTGCGGTTGTCCATGTCTGATTCCTAGTTCCGTATTAGTGCATGCAGCTGGACAGTCAAATATATTTATACATGTTGGTTACGGGCTAAATTGCTAAATTCCATCTTTGTCAGCAGAGTTTATAAAACAGATATTTCATATAAGCGGAAGTACCTATTGCATAACTTGTAGCAAGACATTATATTTGTAGCAAGACAGAAATATGTATACAGAATGTTCAATTGACAACTGTCTACTGCCAAGGCCCAAAATATAGGAATACTGGACTTCCACCACAATACACGCTAAAAGGATGACAGGCCAGCAGCATGTGTACCCTCACCAGTGGGCCAAGCTGTCTCTTCCCCCTCCTCCTCATCTTTCTCCTCCTCCTCCTCCTCACCGCGCTGAGATATAGACAGGAGTGTGCTCTGACTATCCAGCGACATACTGTCTTCCCCCGGCTCTGTTTCCAAGCGCAAAGCGTCTGCCTTTATGCTTTGCAGGGAACTTCTCAACAGGCATAGCAGAGGAATGGTGACGCTAATGATTGCAGCATCCCCGCTCACCACCTGGGTAGACTCCTCAAACTTTCCAAGGACCTGGCAGATGTCTGCCAACCAGGCCCACTCTTCTGTAAATAATTGAGGAGGCTGACTCCCACTGCGCCGCCCACGTTGGAGTTGGTATTCCACTATAGTTCTACGCTGCTCATAGAGCCTGACCAACATGTGGAGCGTAGAGTTCCACCGTGTGGGCACGTCGCACAGCAGTCGGTGCACTGGCAGATTAAACCGATGTTGCAGGGTGCGCAGGGTGGCAGCGTCCGTGTGGGACTTGCGGAAATGTGCGCAGAGCCGGCACACCTTTCCGAGCAGGTCTGACAAACGTGTGTAGCTTTTCAGCTTTTCAACGTGCGTGAGGCTGCCGAGCTGCAGAGCCGCCACCAGGTTACGGCCGTTGTCACACACGACCATGCCCGGTTGGAGGCTCAGCGGCGCAAGCCAGCGGTCGGTCTGCTCTGTCAGACCCTGCAGCAGTTCGTGGGCCGTGTGCCTCTTATCTCCTAAGCTGAGTAGTTTCAGCACGGCCTGCTGACGCTTGCCCACCGCTGTGCTGCCACGACGCGCGCCACCGACTGCTGGCGTCGTGCTACTGCTGCTGACACATCTTGATTGCGAGACAGAGGTTGCGTTGGAGGAGTAGGAGGAGGAGGAGGAGGGTGGTTTACTGGAGGAAGCATACACTGCCGCAGATACCTCCACCGAGCTGGGGCCCGCAATTCTGGGGGTGAGTAGGACGTGAGCTGTCCCAGGCTCTGACTCTGTTCCAGCCTCCACTAAGTTCACCCAATGTGCCGTCAGGGAGATATAGTGACCCTGCCCGCCTGTGCTTGTCCACGTGTCCGTTGTTAAGTGGACCTTGCCAGTAACCGCGTTGGTGAGGGCGCGTACAATGTTGCAGGAGACGTGGTCGTGCAGGGCTGGGACGGCACATCGGGAAAAATAGTGGCGACTGGGAACTGAGTAGCGCGGGGCCGCCGCCGCCATCATACTTTTGAAGGACTCCGTTTCCACAACCCTATACGGCAGCATCTCCAGGCTGATAAATTTGGCTACGTGCACGTTTAACGCTTGAGCGTGCGGGTGCGTGGCGGCGTACTTGCGCTTGCGCTCAAACACTTGCGCTAGCAACGGCTGGACGGTGCGCTGAGAGACATTGGTGGATGGGGCCGAGGACAGCGGAGGTGAGGGTGTGGGTGCAGGCCAGGAGACGGTAGTGCCTGTGTCCTCAGAGCGGGGTTGGATCTCAGTGGCAGGTTGGGGCACAGGGGGAGAGGCAGCGGTGCAAACCGGAGGCGGTGAACAGCCTTCGTCCCACCTTGTGGGGTGCTTGGCCATCATATGTCTGCGCATGCTGGTGGTGGTGAGGCTGGTGGTGGTGGCTCCCCGGCTGATCTTGGTGCGACAAAGGTTGCACACCACTGTTCGTCGGTCATCTGCACTCTCAGTGAAAAACTGCCAGACCTTTGAGCACCTCGGCCTCTGCAGGGTGGCATGGCGCGAGGGGGCGCTTTGGGAAACAGTTGGTGGATTATTCGGTCTGGCCCTGCCTCTACCCCTGGCCACCGCACTGCCTCTTGCAACCTGCCCTGCTGCTGCCATTGCCTCCCCCTCTGAAGACCTGTCCTCAGTAGGCGTAGCAAACCAGGTGGGGTCAGTCACCTCATTGTCCTGCTGCTCTTCCTCAGAATACTCAGTGCGCTCCTCCCTCGGACTTAATGCCCTTACTACTACCTCACTGATAGACAACTGTGTCTCATCGTCATCGGCCTCCTCACCCACTGAAAGGTCTTGAGACAGTTGCCGGAAGTCCCCAGCCTCATCCCCCGGACCCCGGTAACTTTCCAATGGTTGGGCATCAGTCAGGATAAACTCCTCTGGTGGGAGAGGAACCACTGCTGCCTAATCTGAGCAGGGGCCTGAGAACAGTTCCTGGGAGTCTGCCCCCTCCTCAGAATGTCTCATTTTCATGGAGTGAGGAGGCTGGGAGGAAGGAGGAGCAGCAGCCAGAGGATTCTGAGTTGCAGCAGTGGACGGCGCAGAACTGTGGGTGTACGATAGGTTGCTGGAAGCACTTTCTGCCATCCACAACAGGACCTGCTCACACTGCTCATTTTCTAATAAAGGTCTACCGCGTGGACCCATTAAATGTGCTATGAATGTGGGGACGCCAGAAACGTGCCTCTCTCCTAATCCCGCAGCAGTCGGCTGCGATACACCTGGATCAGGAGCTCGGCCTGTGCCCACACCCGGACTAGGGCCTCCGCGTCCTCGGCCGCGCCCACGTCCTCTAGGCCTACCCCTACCCCTCTGCATGCTGTATTACCAGTAATGCAGAAACAGAACGCTGTAATTAAATGTGCCGCTTATTGGCCTGTGGTTGGAGGCTGACTTCGCTTACAGAACGCCAGGAAATAATTTGGCGCACGCCTGCTGTAACACTTAGCTGCCTGCGTATTTATTTGTAGAACTACTACACCCAGCACACAAGGACACAGAACACTGAGCACAGTGACAGGCAGGCCAAATAGATTTTTTGCCCAATATTTTTTTGAAAAGGACCACTGCGTATATTCAGTCAATAATATATGTCTTCTGGCCCTGCCTACACAATTCTGTCCCTGGAGTATTACTGCAGGACGCAATGCTCTGCACGGCCGATATACCAAAAAAAAAATGTGCAGCACTGCAAAAAGCAGCCTCCACAGTACTGCACACGGTTAGATGTGGCCCTAAGAAGGACTGTTGGGGTTCTTGAAGCCTACAATCACTCCTAACACTCTCCCTGCCTAACCACCACTTCTGTCCCTGTAGTATTACTGCAGGGCGCAATGCTCTGCACGGCCGATATACCAAAAAAAAAAAAAGTGCAACACTGCAAAAAGGAGCCTCCACAGTACTGCACACGGTTAGATGTGGCCCTAAGAAGGACCGTTGGGGTTCTTGAAGCCTACACTAACTCCTAACACTCTCCCTACAGCAGCTCTGGCACCAACAGCACTGTCCCTCAGCTATGTCACAACGCATCTGAGGCGAGCCGCGGGAGGGGCCGATTTTTATACTCGGGTGACACCTGATCTCGCCAGCCACTCACTGCAGGGGGGTGGTATAGGGCTTGAACGTCGCAGGGGGAAGTTGTAATGCCTTCCCTGTCTTTCAATTGGCCAGAAAAGCGCGCTAACGTCTCAGAGATGAAAGTGAAAGTAACCCGAACATCGCGTGGTGCTCGTTACGAGTAACGAGCATCTCGAACACGCTAATACTCGAACGAGTATCAAGCTCGGACGAGTACGTTCGCTCATCTCTAATTGTCTGATTTTTAACAAATTTATTTGCAAATTATGGTGGAAAATAAGTGTTTGGTCACCTACAAATAAGCAAAATTTCTGGGTCTCACAGACTTGTAACTTCTTCTTTAAGAGGCTTCTCTCTCCTCCACTCATTACCTGTAGTAATGGCACCTGTTTGAACTTGTTATCAGTATAAAAGACACCTGTCTACAACCTCAAGCAGTCACACTCCAAACTCCTCTATGGTGAAAACTAGAGATGAGCGAGTATACTCGCTAAAGGCAATTGCTCGAGCGAGCATTGCCTTTAGCGAGTATTTCCCCGCTCGAGACGGAAGGTTCAGGTGCCGGCGCGGGGGAGCAGTGAGTAGCGGCAGTCAGCAGGAGGGAGCCGGGGGGGGGGGGGGGAGAGGGAGAGGGAGATCTCCCCTCCATTCCGCCCCGCTCTACCCCGCAGCTCCCTGCCCGCTGCCGGCACCCGAACCTTCCGTCTCGAACAGGGAGATACTCGCTAAAGGCAATGCTCGCTCGAGCAATTGCCTTTAGCGAGTATACTCGCTCATCTCTAGTGAAGACCAAAGAGCTGACAAAGGACCCCCAGAAACAAAATTGTAGCCCTGGGAAGACTGAATCTGCAATAGGCAATCGGCTTGGTGTGAATAAATCAACTGTGGGAGCGATAATTAGAAAATGGAAGAGATACAAGACCACTGATAATCTTCCTTGATCTGGGGCTCCACGCAAGATCTCACCACGTGTGGTCAAAATGATCACAAGAACGGTGAGCAAAAATCCCAGAACCACACGGGGAAACAGTGAATGATCTGCAGAGAGCTGGGACCAACGTAACAAAGGTTACCATCAGTACCACACTACGCCGCCAGGGACTCAGATCCTGCAGTGCCAGACGTGTCCCACTGCTTAAGCCAGTACATGTCTGGGGCCGAATGAAGTTTGATAGAGAGCATTTGGATGATCCAGAAGAGTATTAGGATAATGTCAGATGAAACCAAAGTAGAACTGTTTGGCAGAAGCACAACACGTTGTGTTTGGAGGAGAAAGAATGTTGAGTTGCATCCAAAGAACACCATACCTACTGTGAAGCATGGGGGTGGCAACATCATGCTTTGGGGCTGTTTCTCTGCAAAGGGACCAGGACGACTGATCCGTATACATGAAAGAATGAATGAGGCCATGTATTGTGAGATTTTGAGTGCAAATCTCCTTCCATCAGCAAGGGCACTGAAGATGAAATGTGGCTGGGTCTTTCAGCATGAGAATGATCCCAAGCACACTGCCAGGGCAATGAAGGAGTAGCTTCATAAGAAGCATTTCAAGGTCCTGGAGTGGCCTAGCCAGTCTCCAGATCTCAACCCTATGGAAAACCTTTGGAGGGAGTTGAAAGTCTGTGTTGCCCAGCGAAAGCTCCAAAACATCACTGCTCTTGAGGAGATCTGCATGGAGGAATGGGCCAACATACCAGCAACAGTGTATGCGAACCTTGTAAGGACTTACAGAAAACGTTTGACCTCTGTCATTGCCAATAAAGGATATATAACAAAGTATTGAGATTAACTTTTGTTAATGACCAAATACTTATTTTCCACCATAATTTGCAAATAAATTCGTTAAAAATCAGACAATGTGATTTTCTTGATGTGTTGTCTCATGTTGTCTCTCATGGTTGTGGTCTACCTATGATGTCAATTACAGGCCTCTCTCATCTTTTTAAGTGGGAGAACTTGTACAATTGGTATCGGACTAAATACTTTTTCCCCCCACTGTATGTACACATAGACACATTAGCCATTGGTATAAGGATCAACCATGTGTGAAATGTACCCAGCGGCCTGCACCCCTAGAAGGTAGGAAGAAGGGATAGGGAGGGTAAAGAAAAGAAAAGAAAAGAAAAGAAAAAGGAAAACCAGAAGGACATGAGGCATATCGCCTCTTAACCAAACATAACACATTGCACGAAATAACATTTCTAAATAGCACACTGGCTATTACTAGAGATGAGCGAACACCAAAATGTTCGGGTGTTCGTTATTCGGAACGAACTTACCGTGATGCTCGAGGGTTCGTTTTGAACAACGAACCCCATTGAAGTCAATGGGCGACCAGAACATTTTTGTATTTCGCCGATGCTCGCTAAGGTTTTTATGTGTGAAAATCTGGGCAATTCAAGAAAGTGATGGGAATGACACAGAAACGGATAGGGCAGGCGAGGGGCTACGTGTTGGGCTGCATCTCAAGTTCACAGGTCCCACTATTAAGCCACAATACCGGCAAGAGTGGGCCCCCCCCCTCCCAACAACTTTTACTTCTGAAAAGCCCTCATTAGCATGGCATACCTTTGCTAAGCACCACACTACCTCCAACAAAGCACAATCACTGCCTGCATGACACTCCACTGACACTTCTCCTGGGTTACATGCTGCCCAACCGCCCCCCCTCCCCCCCCCCACAGCGCACACCAAAGTGTCCCTGGGCAGCCTTCAGCTGCCCTCATGCCACACCACGCTCATGTCTATTTAGAATTGCGTCTGCCATGACGAGGGACCGCAGGCACACACTGCAGAGGTTGGCACGGCTAGGCAGCGACCCTCTTTAAAAGTGGCGGAGCGATAGCCCACAATGCTGTACAGAAGCAATGAGAAATAGAATCCTGTGCCACCGCCATCAGGAGCTGCACACGTGGGCATAGCAATGGGGAACCTATGTGCCACACACTATTCATTCTGTCAAGGTGTCTGCATGCCCCAGTCAGACCGGGCTTTTTAATTCATAGACACAGGCAGGTACAACTCCCTATTGTGAAGTCCCTGTCGACCCACAGCATGGGTGGCTCCCTGGAACCCACCGGCGGTACACAGAAATATCCCATTGCATTGCCCAACACAGCTGAGGTAGTAATGTCGTGCTTAATGCAGGTGGGCTTCGGCCCACACTGCATGCCCCAGTCTGACTGGGGTTCTTTATAAGTGTACAGATGTAGTAAAAAGTCCGTGTGCACCTACAGCATGGGTGGGTGCCAGGAAGCCACCGGCGGTACATAGAAATATCCCATTGCATTACCCAACACAGCTGAGGTAGTAATGTTGTGCTTAACCCTTTCCAATCCAATTTGTATATGGTTTTCCTAGGGGGCTTACTCTTTTTCTGCTGTTATACAACGGCGCTATATGCTGGCTAAAGCCAGTACTGCATGAGCTGACACGTAGGATAGGCTCCGACAGCAGAGAGGCTGGCAATATACAGTAAGAGAACCCCGACGGACGTCTACCAACAACGGAGCTGTACAGCCTTAAACCCTAATGTCTTCACAGGTCACACAGTGGACTGGAAAGGGTTAATGCAGGTGGGTTTCGGCCCACACTGCATGCCCCAGTCAGACTGGGGTTCTTTACAAGTGGACACATGTAGGTTAAACTCCCTGTGGACCCACTGCCTGGGTGGGTGCCAGGAAGCCACCGGCGGTACATAGAAATATCCCATTGCATTGCCCAACACAGCTGAGGTAGTAATGTCGTGCGTAATACAGGTGGGCTTCGGCCCACACTGCATGGCCCAGTCAGACGGGTTCTTTAGAAGTGTACAGATGTATTAAAAACTCAGTGTGCACCTACAGCATGGGTGGCTCCCTGGAACCCACCGGCGGTACATAAAAATATCCCATTGCATTGCCCAACACAGCTGAGGTAGTAATGTCGTGCTTAATGCAGGTGGGCTTCGGCCCACACTGCATGCCCCAGTCTGACTGGGGTTCTTTACAAGTGGACACATGTAGGTTAAACTCCCTGTGGACCCACTGCCTGGGTGGGTGCCCGGAAGCCACCGGCGGTACATAGAAATATCCCATTGCATTGCCCAACACAGCTGAGGTAGTAATGTCGTGCGTAATACAGGTGGGCTTCGGCCCACACTGCATGGCCCAGTCAGACGGGTTCTTTAGAAGTGTACAGATGTATTAAAAACTCAGTGTGCACCTACAGCATGGGTGGCTCCCTGGAACCCACCGGCGGTACATAAAAATATCCCATTGCATTGCCCAACACAGCTGAGGTAACGTCAGCTGTAATGCAGGTGGGCTAAAAATTAATTTGATTACACTGTAGGCGAGGGCCCACAAAAATTGCTGTATCAACAGTACTAATGTACATCCCAAAAATTGGCCATGGCCAGCCAAGAGGGCAGGTGAAACCCATTAATCGCTTTGGTTAATGTGGCTTAAGTGGTAACTAGGCCTGGAGGCAGCCCAGTGTAACGAAAAATTGGTTCAAGTTAAAGTTCCAATGCTTTTAAGCGCATTGAAACTTATAAAAATTGTTCTGAAAAATTATTTGAGTGAGCCTTGTGGCCCTAAGAAAAATTGCCCGTTCAGCGTGATTACGTGAGGTTTCAGGAGGAGGAGCAGGAGGAGGAGGAGGAGGAATATTAGACACAGATTGATGAAGCAGAAATGTCCCCGTTTTGGATGGTGAGAGAGAACGTAGCTTCCATCCGCGGGTGCAGCCTACGTATTGCTTACGTATCGCTGCTGTCCGCTGGTGGAGAACAGAAGTCTGGGGAAATCCAGCCTTTGTTCATCTTGATGAGTGTTAGCCTGTCGGCACTGTCGGTTGACAAGCGGCTACGCTTATCTGTGATGATTCCCCCAGCCGCACTAAACACCCTCTCCGACAAGACGCTAGCCGCAGGACAAGCAAGCACCTCCAGGGCATACAGCGCTAGTTCAGGCCACATGTCCAGCTTCGACACCCAGTAGTTGTAGGGGGCAGAGGCGTCACCAAGGATGGTCGTGCGATCCGCTAAGTACTCCCTCACCATCCTTTTACAGTGCTCCCGCCGACTCAGCCGTGACTGGGGAGCGGTGACACAGTCTTGGTGGGGAGACATAAAGCTGGCCAGGCCCTTAAAGACTGTTGCACTACCTGGGATGTACATGCTGCTCGATCTACGCACATCCCCTGCTACCTTGCCCTCGGTACTGCGCCTTCTGCCACTAGCGCTGTCGGCTGGGAATTTTACCATCAGCTTGTCCGCAAGGGTCCTGTGGTATAGCAACACTCTCGAACCCCTTTCCTCTTCGGGAATCAGAGTGGGCAGGTTCTCCTTATACCGTGGATCGAGCAGTGTGTACACCCAGTAATCCGTCGTGGCCAGAATGCGTGCAACGCGAGGGTCACGAGAAAGGCATCCTAACATGATGTCAGCCATGTGTGCCAGGGTACCTGTACGCAACACATGGCTGTCTTCACTAGGAAGATCACTATCAGGATCCTCCTCCTCCTCCTCCTCCTCAGGCCATACACGCTGAAAGGATGACAGGCAATCAGCCGGTGTACCGTCAGCAGCGGCCCAAGCTGTCTCTTCCCCCTCCTCCTCATCCTCCTCATGCTCCTCCTCCTCCTCCTGTATGCGCTGAGAAATAGACAGGAGGGTGCCCTGACTATCCAGCGGCATGCTGTCTTCCCCCGCCCCCGTTTCCGAGCGCAAAGCAGCTGCCTTTATGGTTTGCAGGGAATTTCTCAAGATGCATAGCAGAGGAATGGTGACGCTAATGATTGTAGCATCGCCGCTCACCACCTGGGTAGACTCCTCAAAATTACCAAGGACATGGCAGATGTCTGCCAACCAGGCCCACTCTTCTGAAAGGAATTGAGGAGGCTGACTCCCACTGCGCCGCCCATGTTGGAGTTGGTATTCGACTATAGCTCTACGTTGTTCATAGAGCCTGGCCAACATGTGGAGCGTAGAGTTCCACCGTGTGGGCACGTCGCACAGCAGTCGGTGCACTGGCAGCTTAAAGTGATGTTGCAGGGTGCGCAGGGTGGCAGCGTCCGTGTGGGACTTGCGGAAATGTGCGCAGAGCCGGCGCGCCTTTACGAGCAGGTCTGACAAGCGTGGGTAGCTTTTCAGAAAGCGCTGAACCACCAAATTAAAGACATGGGCCAGGCATGGCACGTGCGTGAGGCTGCCGAGCTGCAGAGCCGCCACCAGGTTACGGCCGTTGTCACACACGACCATGCCCGGTTGGAGGCTGAGCGGCGCAAGCCAGCGGTCGGTCTGCTGTGTCAGACCCTGCAGCAGTTCGTGGGCCGTGTGCCTCTTATCTCCTAAGCTGAGTAGTTTCAGCACGGCCTGCTGACGCTTGCCCACCGCTGTGCTGCCACACCGCGCGACACCGACTGCTGGCGACATGCTGCTGCTAACACATCTTGATTGCGAGACAGAGGAGGAGGAGGAGGAGGAGGGTGCTTTAGTGGAGGAAGCATACACCTCCGCAGATACCAGCACCGAGCTGGGGCCCGCAATTCTGGGGGTGGGTAGGACGTGAGCGGTCCCAGGCTCTGACTCTGTCCCAGCCTCCACTAAATTCACCCAATGTGCCGTCAGGGAGATGTAGTGGCCCTGCCCGCCTGTGCTTGTCCACGTGTCCGTAGTTAAGTGGACCGTGGCAGTAACCGCGTTGGTGAGGGCGCGCACAATGTTGCGGGAGACGTGGTCGTGCAGGGCTGGGACGGCACATCGGGAAAAGTAGTGGCGACTGGGAACTGAGTAGCGCGGGGCCGCCGCCTCCATGATACTTTTGAAGGACTCAGTTTCCACAACCCTATACGGCAGCATCTCAAGGCTGATGAATTTTGCTATGCGGACGGTTAACGTTTGAGCGTGCGGGTGCGTGGCGGCGTACTTGCGCTTGCGCTTGAACACTTGCGCAAGCGACGGCTGAACGGTGCGCTGAACTACACTGCTGGATGGGGCCGAGGACAGCGGAGATGAGGGTGTGGGTGCAGGCCATGAGGCGGTAGTGCCTGTGTCCTGAGAGGGGGGTTGCATCTCAGTGGCAGGTTGGGGCACAGGGGGAGAGGCAGGGGTGCAAACCGGAGGCGGTGAACGGCCTTCGTCCCACCTTGCGGGGTGCTTGGCCATCATATGTCTGCGCATGGTGGTGGTGGTGAGGCTGTTGGTGTTGGCTCCCCGGCTGAGCTTTGCGCGACAAAGGTTGCACACCACTGTTCGTCGGTCGTCAGGCGTCTCTGTGAAAAACTGCCAGACCTTAGAGCACCTCGGCCTCCGCAGGGTGGCATGGCGCGAGGGGGCGCTTTGGGAAACACTTGGTGGATTATTCGGTCTGGCCCTGCCTCTACCCCTGGCCACTGCACTGCCTCTTGCAACCTGCCCTGCTGATGCCCTTGACTCCCCCTCTGAAGACCTGTCCTCCTGAGTAAGCGTTGCACACCAGGTGGGGTCAGTCACCTCATCGTCCTGCTGCTCTTCCTCCGAATCCTCTGTGCGCTGCTCCCTGGGACTTACTGCCCTTACTACTACCTCACTGCAAGACAACTGTGTCTGATCGTCATCGTCCTCCTCACCCACAGAAAGTTGTTGAGACAGTTGGCGGAAGTCCCCAGCCTCTTCCCCCGGACCCCGGGAACTTTCGAATGGTTGGGCATCAGTGACGATAAACTCCTCTGGTGGGAGAGGAACCGCTGCTGCCCAATCTAAGCAGGGGCCCGAGAACAGTTCCTGGGAGTGTTCCCGCTCCTGAGCAGGTGTTATTGTAGTGGAGTGAGGAGGCTGGGAGGAAGGAGGAGCAGCAGACAGAGGATTCGGATTGGCAGCAGTGGACGGCGCAGAACTGCGGGTAGACGATAGGTTGCTCGAAGCACTTTCTGCCATCCAGGACAGGACCTGCTCACACTGCTCATTTTCTAATAACCGTCTCCCGCGTGGACCCATTAATTGGGCGATGAATGTGGGGACGCCAGAAACGTGCCTCTCTCCTAATCGCGCAGCAGTCGGCTGCGACACACCGGGATCAGGAGCTCGGGCTGTGCCCCCACCCTGACTTGGCCCTCCGCGTCCTCGGCCGCGTCCACGTCCTCTAGGCCTACCCCTACCCCTCAGCATGCTGTATTACCAGTGATTTGATTTCACAGGCAGGAAATAAATTGGCGCAAGACTGCAGGCCAAATATAATTTTTGCCCTTTTTGGAAAACGAAAGGCCCCACTGCCTCTAGTGAATGAATTATCTAAGTTTAATAACTGTGCTGTGTCCCTGCTTATGTGTCACAGAACGTGAGGGTAGCAGAGTTATTATAACTCTTGGAGAGCAGGTATTTTTTTCCCAATTAAGGAAAGCAAATGGCGAAGCCAGCAGTAAAGCGTAGCTGGGTGCGTCTGATTTAGCAATGTTGTTCAAGCAGCTCACACGTGTCCACCGCCCTTAGGACGGACAGAGGCTGGACAAATAGATTTGTTTTCAGTTTTTTTCCACCAAAAGGCAGCACTGCGTATATTCAATGAACATGAGAAGTTTAATAACTGTGCTGTGTCCCTGCTTATGTGTCACAGAACGTGAGGGTAGCAGAGTTATTATAACTCTTGGAGAGCAGGTATTTTTTTCCCAATTAAGGAAAGCAAATGGCGAAGCCAGCAGTAAAGCGTAGCTGGGTGCGTCTGATTTAGCAATGTTGTTCAAGCAGCTCACACGTGTCCACCGCCCTTAGGACAGACAGAGGCTGGACAAATAGATTTGTTTTCAGTTTTTTTCCACCAAAAGGCAGCACTGCGTATATTCTATGAATAATAACTGTGTTGTGGCCCTGCCTATACAATTCTTTCCCTGCAGTATCAATGGAGGGTGCAATGGTCTGCAGAGGCGATTTTGAGAAGCAAAAAAAAATGCAGCACAGCTAACAGCAGCCTGGACAGTACTGCACACGGATAAATATGGCCCTAGAAAGGACCGTTGAGGTTCTTGAAGGCTACACTCACTCCTAACACTCTCCCTGCCTATGCAGCACTTCTGTCCCTAATGCCAGGTGCAACGCTCTGCAGAGCCGATTTTGAGAAAAAAAAATTTGCCACTGCTAACAGCAGCCAACACACAGCTATCAGTGGCCCTAATAAGGACCTTTGGGGGGTCTTGAAGCCTACACTAACTACCAATTCTTTCCCTACAGCAGCTCCGGTACAAACAGCACTGTCCCTCATCTAACTCACACCGCATCTGAGGCGAACCGCGGGAGGGGCCGACTTTTATGTTCGGGTGACACCTGATCTCCCCAGCCACTCACAGCAGGGGGGTGGTATAGGGCTTGAACGTCACAGGGGGAAGTTGTAATGCCTTCCCTGTCTTTCAATTGGCCAGAAAAGCGCGCTAACGTCTCAGGGAAGGAAGTGAAAGTAACCAGAACACCGCATGGTGTTCGTTACGAATAACGAACATCCCGAACACCCTAATATTCGCACGAATATCAAGCTCGGACGAACGCGTTCGCTCATCTCTAGCTATTACCCCTATGAAAGGGTGAAGGTAACCAACAGCGAGGCCGCTCCCCCTACCGGCTCTGGACGAATGAAAAAGATATTTCATGGCTATAAGGCTTTACCGACATAGCTCTTCAACCTTTTGGGAGGGATTCTTGTCAAGTAAAACCTGACATAAGAAGCAATTAAGAACCCAAACAGACATAAACGCAGCATGCAGGAGAGAAAACTTTATAGAGAGTCAAGATGCTAAACATGAGATCAACATTTTGCTTTGTCCCCGACTAACTGCCAGGATGAGCTTATAGTGCCAACACTCAGTCTCAGCGAGGCCAATCTGGAAGGGCGATCATTGGGAGCCCGAGGACACCCAGAAACCCCAACAAGTCACCTAGGGATCTGAAAGCAGCCTTTGCATTGCCTTTATGAGCCTGTAATTGAAAGGGATACCCCCACTGGTATTGAATATCATTCTCTCTTAGAAAGGGCAGGGGCAGCATGCATGGCTGCATCTGAGGCTCCCAGGACCCAATATTGAGCCAAAATGGGCGCTACCCCTCTAACAATTTACTTGGTACAAACCCTCATTAGCAAGGCACACGTGCTGGTACATCTTAGCTAAGCACCACACTTGCTGTTGGGCTCGGCTATGCTGTTGGTGCACAAAGATTGTATTACACAGGAAGAAATCAGAGTGTGCAAACATGGCAGAGTTTCACCCCGCCAAGAACCTCGGCCTTGGCCCCACATTTCTGCCCAAGTCAGTCAGAGTATTTGTGCCAGACAGGTAAAACACCACAATGTACTTGAAAAAGTCCATCGGGACGAAACGCGTTGTTCAGCAATAAACAAAGTTGGGGATATTAATCACGGACCGGAGTGTATATGTCCCAAGGAGCGCGAAATCTACATTTTTCTGCATAGACTCTTTCACAGCGGCTCTCGAGTTGGGGAGACGGAGGATTCTCACGGCTCTCCTACTGTCTAGCCCAGCAGGATACTACGGGACCTCTGGAGGATTGCTTTACAAGCTTATCTGGATTTGGGGTGTTAGTGGGGATCTTTTTCATAAAGGTCTCTGCTATACACCGGGTCAGTGTCAACTACTACTATATGCTTGAGGTGCTGAGGCACACTACGGGAAAATTGTATAAATTTAATTTGGCCGTGATTTCAGGAGCGCCATCCTAATTGTGTGTATTTTGGAAAACACCACAATGGGAAGTCTTTGTGCACCCACAGCATAGGCGAGCCCAAGGAACTCAAACATGGTATTACATATGAGGAAATCAGAGTGCCTAAACATGACCCTGCCAAGGGCCTCGGCCTCAACCCACATTTCCTGTGTAACATTTCCGTAGCAAGAGTATAGGCGAACCCCTCAAACCATTCAGTAGAAACTGTATAGGCAGACCCCAGTAACGATTCTGTAGCCAAAGTATAGGCAGAGCCCTGTAACATTTCTGTAGCAAGAATACAGGCAAATCCCAGTAACATTTCTGTAGCAAGAGTATAGGCAAACCCCTCAAACCATTCAGTAGAAACAGTATAGACAGACCCCTGTAACATTTCTGTAGCAAGAGTATAGGCAAACCCCTCAAACCATTCAGTAGAAACTATATAGGCGGACCCCAGTAAAATTTCTGTAGCAAGAGTATAGGCGGGCCCGTATAACATTTCTGTAGCAAAAGTATAGGTGAATCCCTGTAACATTTCTGTAGTAAAAGTATAGGCAGACCCCTGTAACATTTCTGTAGCAAAAGTATAGGCGAAACCCTGTAACATTTCTGTAGCAAGACTATAGGTGGACTCCAGTAACTTTTCTGTAGAAAAAAGTAAAGGTGAACCACTGTAACATTTCTGTTGCAAGAGTATCGGCGAACCTCTTAAACCATTCAGTAGCAACTGTATAGGTGGACCCCAAAAACATTTCTACAGAAAGAGTATAAGCAGACCCCAGTAACATTTCTGTTACAAAAGTATAGGCGGACCCCGGTAACATTTCTGTAGAAAAAGTAAAGGTAGACCCCAGTAACATTTCTATAGGAAGAGTATAGGCGGATCCCTGTAACATTTCTGTAGCCAAAGTATAGGCAGACTGCAGTAACATTTCTGTAGCCAAAGTATAGGCAGACCCTAGTGACATTTATGTAGCAAAAGTATATGCGAACCCCTGTAACATTTCTGTGGCAAGAGTATAGGCAAACCCCTTAAACCATTCTGTAGAAACTGTATAGGCAGACCCCTGTAACATTTCTGTAGCAAAAGTATAGGCGAAACCCTGTAACATTTCTGTAGCAAGAGTATAGGTGGACTCCAGTAACATTTCTGTAGAAAAAGTAAAGGTGTACCCCTGTAACATTTCTGTAGCAAGAGTATCGGCAAACCCCTCAAACCATTCAAAAATCACAGAGGTGAGGGGGGGAAAAAAGACATTATTCACAGAAAAAGCCAAAAAATACAATACCTGAAGGTCTGCAAAGCAGACACGGTCGCCATAGGCACGATCGCCATAAGGCAGGCACAATCGCCATTGGCACAATCGCCGTAGGGCAGGCGCAATGGCCGTAAGCCCTGGAGATATGCAGTCAGCCAGACAATAAAGTGGAGGAGCAGCTTGTTCTTGGCAGGCTAATATGCAGTCACCCACTAAACCCAGCACAGATTGGGGAGGAGTGACTGCATATACTAATAGCCTGCACATGTGAACGATACCAAAGATGCCAGCCATAGATGGATGGTGACCCACCATACAGGATATCAACCCTGGCTGATATAACAGTGGGTTGCCCAGTATCTCTAAAGTGGGCCACACTGGTTGACATCTTGGGCTCCCCCACCAACTAGCCTTTGAACAGACCTTCAGGTATTGTATTTTTTGGCTTTTTCTGTGAATAACCTCAAACCATTCAGTAGCAACTGCATAGGCGCCCCCAGAAACATTTCTATAGAAAGAGTATAGGCAGACCCCAGTAACATTTCTGTAGCAAAAGTATAGGCGAACCGCTGTAACATTTCTGTAGCAAGAGTATAGGCGAACCCCTCAAACCATTCAGTAAAAGCTGTATAGGCAGACCCCAGTAACATTTCTGTAGGAAAAGTAAAGGCAGACCCCAGTAACATTTTTGTAGCAAGATTATAGGCGGACCTTAGTAACATTTCTGTAGCCAAAGTATAGGCGAACCCCTGTAACATTTCTGTAGCAAGGGTATAGGCGAACCCCTCAAACCATTCAGTAGAAACTGTATAGGCAGACCCCAGTAACATTTCTGTAGCAAAAGTATAGGCGGATCCCAGTAACACTTCTGTAGCCAAAGTATAGGCAGACCCTAGTAACATTTCTGTAGCAAAAGTATAGGTGAACCTCTGTAACATTTCTGTAGCAAGAGTATAGGCGAACACCGGAAACCATTCAGTAGAAACTGTATAGTCAGACCCCAGTAACATTTCTGTAGCCAAAGTATATGCAGACCCTAGTAACATTACTGTAGCAAAAGTATAGGCAAACCCCTGAAACCATTCAGTAGAAACTGTATAGGCAGACCACTGTAACATTTCTCTAGCCAAAGTATAGGCAGACCCTAGTAACATTTCTGTAGCAAAAGTATATGCGGATCCAGTAACATTTCTGTAGCAAGAGTATGGGCGGTCCCCAGTAACATTGGTGTGCCAATAGTAAAGGCGACAACCTATAAAAATGTATTTACCAAGAGTATAGGCGAAAGCAGGAAAAATTAGTTTGCTAACAGTATTGCCAATGGCCTGAAAAACTGGTGTACTAAGAGTACAAGTGTTCCCATTAAAAATTGCTCAGCGCTAAGGGCAAGGGAGACCCACAAACATTTTTTGAAGATACAGCTCGGTATTGGTTAATTTGTAACAGAGCCTGGAGGCAGCCCTCCGCAAAATTGGTTTAAGTTTAACTTTTAAAACTTTACAAACTCATAAAACTTAAAACTTTTAAACGGAGCATTTTGGGCTGCATGGAAATTTGCAGTTCAGCGTGATGAAATGCTGTTTTAGGAGGAGGAGGAAGAGTAATAATACACAAAGCTAATTCTCCCCTTTTTTGGGGTGATAGAGGATGGATTTTTCTCCTTTTGCAGCAAAAAGATTCTTTAGTATCCGTTGCTTTCCTCCGACGGAGAAGAGAAGTCTGGGGAAATCCAGCCTTTGTTCATCTTTATGAGGGTAAGCATGTCGGCACTATCAGTTGACAGGTGGGTACGCTTATCCGTGATGATTCCCCCAGCAGCACTAAACACCCTCTCTGACAACACACTAGCGGCAGGGCAGGCCAGCACCTCCAGGGCATACAGCGCAAGTTCGTGCCACGTGTCCAGCTTTGACACCCAATAGTTGTATGGAGCAGAGGCATCACAGAGGATGGTGGTACTGTCGGCTCTGTACTTCCTCACCATCTTTGTACGGTGCTCCCTCCGACTCAGTCTTGACTGGGGAGTGGGGACACAGTTTTGCTGGGGAGTCATGAAACTGGAAAAGGCCTTGGAGAGTGTTCCCCTGCCTGCACTGGACATGCTGCCTGACCCCCTGCTAGTTGGCCCTCTGAACTGTGTCTTCTACCGCTAGTGCTGTCAGATGTGAACTTTAGCATCACTTTTTCCACCAGGCCCCTGTAGAGTTGTATCACTCTCATACCTACTTCCTCTTCGGGAATGAGAGTGGAAAGGTTCACCTTATACCATGGGTTGAGAAGGGTGTACACCCAGCAATCCATGTTGGCAAGAATGCGTCTAACGCGTGGGTCACAGGAAAGGCAGCCTAACATGAAGTCAGCCCTGTGTGCCAGAGTCCCAGTACGCAACACATCACTGTCCTCACTAGGAGGATGCTCCTCCTCCTCTTCCTCCTCCTTCTCTTCAGCCAATACACACTGAACAGATGACAGGCAAGCAGCATGGGTACCCTCTGCAGTGTGCCCAGCAGTCTCTTCCCCCAACTCCTTTTCCTCCTCGCCCTCCTCCTCCTCGTCCTCCTCCAAAACCTGCTAAGATATAGATGTGAGGGTGGTATGGCTATCAAGCAACATACTGTCATCCCCCGTCTCCTCTTCTAACCGCAAAGCGTCGGCCTTTACTCTAAGCAGCGAAATTCTCAGCAGGCAAAGCAGCGGGATGGTAATGCTAATAATGGCCGCATCGCCGCTCACCATTTGGGTAGACTCCTCGAAGTTTCCGAGGATCTGACAGATGGCAGCCATCCATGCCCTTTCCTCTGTAAAGAACTGCGGAGGTGACTACCACTCCGCCGCCCATGTTGCAGCTGGTATTCCACAATTGCTCTACGCTGCTCATACAACCTGGCCAACATGTGCAGCGTAGAATTCCAGCGCGTGGGCACGTCGCACAGCAGTCGGTGCTCTGGAAGCTGAAACCAACTTTGCTGTGTCCTGAGGGTGGCAGCATCCATTGTGGACTTGCGGAAATGTGCGCACACGCGGGGTACCATGCCGAGCAGGTCTTACAAGTGGGGGGTAGTTTATCTGAAACCACTGAACCACCAGATTGAAGACGTGCGCCAGGCATGGCACGTGTGTGAGGTTGCAAAGCTGCAGAGCCGCAACCAGGTTATGACCATTGTAACACATGACCATGCCAGGTTGGTGGCTCAGCGGCGAAAAGCCAGAGGTCGGTTTGCTCCGTCAGACCCTGTAACAGCTCGTGGGCCGTGTGCCTCTTGTCACCTAAGTTGATTAGTTTCAACACGGCTTGCTGACGCTTGCCCACCACTGTGCTTCCGCGCAGCGTGTTACCGACTTCTGGCGACGTAATTGAGAGGCGGAGATGGTGGAAGAGGAGGAGGGGGTTGGAGAAGGTGGCATAAAACGCCGCAGATACCAGCACCGAGGTACAACCCGCTATTTTTGGTATAGGTAGCACGTGAGCGGTCCCAGGCTCTCACTCGGTCCCAGCCACCACTAAGTTCACCCAAAGTGCCGTCAGGGAGATATAGTGGCCCTGCCTGCCAGTACTTGTCCATGTGTCCGTCGTTAAGTGGACCTTCCCAGTAACTGCGTTGTTGAGGGCACGGGTAATGTTGCGGGAGACGTGCTGGTGTTGGGTGGGAACGGCACAGTAGGAAAAAAAGTGGCTACCTGGGACAGAGTAGCGTGAAACCGCCGCCACCATCATGTTTTTGAAAGCCTCCGTTTCCACAAACCTGCACAGCAGCATCTCCAGGCTGATTAATTTGGCAATGTGTACGTGTAAAGCTTGTGGGTGGGTGGCGGCATATTTGCACTTTCACTCCAATGCTTATGTTAGCGACAGCTGAATGCTCCACTGAGAGACATAGCTAGAGGCCATGGAGGACCGTGGAGGTAAGGGTGTGGGTGCAGGTCGGAAGACTCTCGTGCCTGCGTCCTAGGAGGGGGATTGAATCTGTGTGGCAGGTTGTGGCACAGGGGAAAAGGCAGTGGTGTGACCCGGAGGCAGTGAATGGCCTTCTTCCCACCTTGTGGGGTGCTTGGCCATCATATGCCTGCACATGCTGGTGGTGGTGAGGCTGGTAGCGGTGGCTCCCCTGCTGATCTTGGTGTGGCACAGATTGCACACCACTGTTAGTCGGTCGTACGCACTCTCACTGAAAAACATCCACACCTTTGAACATCTAGCCATCTGCACGAAGCCTTGCCGCGAGGGGGTGCTGTGGGAAACAGTTGGGGGATTCTTTTCTCTGGCCCTGCCTCTACCCCTGGCCACTCCATTGCCTCTTCCAACCTGTCCTGCTACTGCACTTGCCTCCCCCTCTAAAGCCCTGTCCTCAGTAGGCTTAGCAAGCCACGTGGGGTCAGTCACCTCATCGTCCAGCAGCTCTTCCTCCGAATCCTTTGTGCGCTCCTCCCTCGGACTTACTGCCCTTACTACAACCTCACTTACAGACAACTGTGTCTCATCATCCTCATCCACAAAAACCTCTTGAGACAGTTGCCGGAAGTCCTCAGCCTCATCACCCAGACTCTGGGAACTTTCCAAAGGTTGGGCATCGGTCACGACAAACTCCTCAGGTGAGAGAGGAACCATTTTTTCCCACTCTTGGCAGGGACCTGAGAACAGTTCCTGGGAGTCTGCCTGCTCAGAATCTGTCATTTTCCTGGAGTGACGAGGCTGAGAGAAAGGAGGAGCAGCCAGAGGATTCAGAGGTGCAGTCCCTAGGCCGGGAGCAGTGGACTGTGTAGAAGACTTGGGGTTTGATACACTGCTAGACGCATTATCTGCCATCCACGGCAGGACCTGCTTTCACTGCTCTTCTTGTAATAAAGGTCTACCACGCGGACCCGCAAATTGTAATAGGAGCTGGGCAGTGTAGGGACTTGGCGCTCTCCTAATCCCTCAGCAGCCGGCTCTGATGCACCCCACCCAGGACCTCGGCCTGCGCCCACACCCTCACTTGGATGCCCGCAGCCGCTTCCACGTCCACGTCCTCGACCCTTACCCCCATTCCTCATCATGTCGGAGTAAGATTAGAGCAGGGCCAAAATAAATTGTCCCACCATATAGCACTGAGAACTGTGGCTAATTTACCACACACAGAGACTTGTAGATACTGGAGGCTCTATACTGTGACTGGAAAAAATGAAACCGCTGTCTAGCGCTAATAAGGAGGGGTCATTTACCGCTCACAGAGACTTGTATATAATAGAGAAGCAGTATGAAGTGGGAGAAAAATAGAAAGGCAGCGGATAGTGTTGGTCACTGCAGCAACTTCACCGCAACCAAGGAAAGGGTGCGAAGGTCTGCCTTAGGGCAGAAAGCTATACAGCTAGTGAACAGTGCTAATAACTGGGACAACTTCACCGCACCCAAGGAAAGGGTATTGTGCGACAGTTTGTACAGGAGCAGAAAGCTATACAGCTAGTGAACAGTGCTAATAACTGGGGCAACTTCACCGCACCCAAGGAAAGGGTATTGTGCGACAGTTTGTACAGGAGCAGAAAGCTATACAGCCAGTGGATTGTGCTGATAACTGCGGCAACTTCACCCAACACATAGAATGGAATCTGTGAAATGCTGTTCTGGAGTGGCCCACAAAATATTTGCGCACTATTTATCGATGAGAGTGAGCTGCTATAGCTGTAATGCTCTGCAAAGGGATATATGTTTTAAAAAAACAAAATTGGTGTACTACTGCTCCTAGCCAGCCACAACTGTAATGCAAAGGATGATGAGTAGCCCTAAGATGGACTGTTTGGGATCTTGAAGACAGGATCCTACTCAAACACTTTCTCTCAACTCTGCCTATGGCACTGCACACACAGAACAGTAAAGGTGTAATGTCCTGCAAAGGCCTAGATGCTTAAAAAAAATGGTGCACTACTGCTCCCAGCCAGCCACAACAGTAATGCACACGATGAGGAGTAGCCCTAAGAAGGCCCGTTGGGGTTCTTGAAGACAGAATCCTACTCTAACACTTTCCCTGTATAAGCCTCAGCAACCCTTTCCCTAACCCCTGCCAGCATGCTTCTAAGGCGAGCCGCGGGCGGGGCCAGTTTAAGTACTCGGCGGTCACCTGATCTTGCTAGCTACTCACTACTGTGGAGGGGAGAGGGCTGGCACGTCACTGCAGGAAGTGGTAATGCCTTCCCTGCATGTCTATTGACTAGAAAATGGTGCATGCAGGGAAGGGAAATGCAATTGACTCGAGTACCGTGAGGTCTTCGTCTCGAGTAACGAGCATCTCGAGCACCCTAATACTCGAAGGAGCATCAAGCTCGGACAAGTGTGCTCGCTCATCTCTAGTCATGAATAAACAATCTCGGAATCACGTGCATAAGTAAAAGCATTCCAAAGTTACAACCTCTCAAAGTGACACCTATCAGATTTGAAAAATGAGGCCTCGTTAGGTAGGTCAAAACTGGCTGCAGTGGGAAGGGGTAAAGGGCATAGGGTGTACGAGAGTTGTGCTCAACATTCCAGGATGCAACAGGCATCACACAGCACATGCACACACATACATGTACTGGCAGTGTACATTGCGTTTCCAATTCCAGCATGTGATATTGACTAGAATAGCATACATTGTGACTGTTTTACTCAGTCTGTTCGTCCATGTAAGAAAGACCCATGGGAGTATTCACTATGAAATGAGTTTGTTCTCTTTCCATCCAATTTCAGACAGATTTTTTTCATACAAAAAATTGTGCGTATGAATATATCCTAAAATTAATAATAAAAACAAGCAATTGTCCAAGATCAAGGTGCAGTGCAAAACCAGTAACTTCCTCTCCTCCCAGTAGTGAGCCATTCCGCATCCTTATATTCCCTGTAAATGTCCAGATATCTCCTTACTAACCAGAAGACAGAAGGAGGGGAGGAGGGGGATGCAGCTGTTCCCTCACTCTAAAAGATAGTGGGAAGAGCAAGAAGAACAAAGTGTGACCCTCCTTTCCTTTCATTCCGTTCTTTCTCCATACCTGCCTAAACTTGGTAGATATGTTTTTATATGTAACCTGGGGTGTAGCTAAAGTCTCATGGGCCTTCTGGGGCCAAAAAATTCTCTTAACACTAACTATATAATATAGTTGAAGTGCAGTATTACCAGCCGAACTGCTCAAGTCAGTGTCAGCACAAGATCCTACCTGACCTATGTCAAAAACTGTAGACCGCCAAATTGTGGCCCAAAGACTGGACAAGATCTGTTTTCATCACACTTCCAAAAAAAGGTGATGCTCAAGAATGTTCCAATTACTGCACCATCGCCCTCATACCTCACACCAGCAAACTTCTTTTGAAGATCATACAAAAACGCATTACGACAATCATTGAACAGGAACTGCCCCACGCTCAAGCTGGCTTCCACAAAGGACATAGCACCAGAGACCAAATCGCGAACCTAAAGGAAAGCGAACACATGGGACTGTACCTAAACAGCAAGAAAACGAAAGTCATGACCACGATAGGCAACGGTACAGTGAACATAAAAATTAACAACAGAGAAGTCGAGACGATCCAAGATTTCATCTTCCTTGAATCCAAAATCGATTGCAACAGGTAATCTAGATCTGAGATGAAGAGGCGGATTACACTTGGTAGGATTGCAATGCAAGGCATGGAAAAGATCTGGAAAAGCAAGGATATTAACATTGCAACAAAAACTAGACTGGTCAATGCAATCGTCTTTCCCATAACGGCATATGGTTGCGAAGCTGGACGCTCAGAAAAATAGACAGAAGGAAAATTGATGCGTTTGAACTCTGGTGCTGGAGGAGATTGCTATGGATACCTTGGACTGCCATGACAATGAACAAGGTCGTGTTAGATTGTGTCAAACTAAAAATATCACAGGAGGACACATTTATCAAACAGTGGCTCTCTTTTTTTTTTGCACACATGATGCACGCTAACTCAGTGGAAACAGTATTGATGCTTGGTAAGGTCAGTGGAAAGAGACAATCAGGACGACAAAGAACAAGATGGCTAGATACAATCAAGACCACCATGAACATGTCAATGGTGGAATTGAAAGAAGCCATGAAAAACAGGAATGCACGGAGAACATTTATCCATGGAGTGACCGAAGGTCGGATGCGACTGAATGGATAATCATCATCTATATTATACATATTTATCCACAGGCGGAATGTGTATTTTGAAGATGGACATCTCTAATGAGGATCCTGTAACAGGAATTGTGCTGAATGGTGATTCATGTATCCCCAAGTTTTCTGATATTCTACACAAATGGCGCTCACCAGTTAAAACTGATGCACTGTGTTATACTGAGTACAGAACCCAAGGGGGCAGAGAGGGATGCAAAGAGCAACAAATATAGTACCTCTGTGTCGGATCCGCACCTCACACCCTGTGCAAGATATTATATTGGTTTTCTATGAATTTGTGTAAGGTCTGAAAACTATTGCATAATCCAGCTGTGTATGTTGGACCTGTAGGCATGCTACGTTGTATGGCTCCCCCGTTATACGGAATATGGCACAGATATTTTTCAGAGACATAAGGAGGTTCAGTGTGGGCCCATATATTTCTATTGGTTCTATATAATACAGCAATAAATATATAGTACGTATAAATAAGCTGTCGGGGTGTTACTCTATTAATGTAGCGCATCGGGCTAATACTAAATGTATGAATGCTGTGCAACAATAATCTATACATTTATACACTGGCTGAATTCTTGGTCTAATGTATTGAGTGGCAGTCGACAACCATGTCATCCAGCAGTCATTTACTTTAATTACGTCAAGACCAAACCTTACTGACCAGGCCAAACATTGGAAATCTGGTGTGTCACTTGTACAGAGAATAAATCTGTAAAGGTTTTACATATCCAAGTAATCTTAACTTTTCTTCGTACATATTGTGCTTTATTTAGGTGGTAAAAGCAGACTGGTATGATTTGTGTATATTTATTAAAAATGCCAAAAATTAGGAAATTTTTTTAAAAAGTATAAGTTTTTTTAGTTTTTTTGAACCAGCATCACCGGCCTCCACTTTGTTTCAACTGGTTTTCAATTTCATATATGTCCTGGTGAAATCTTTTATCATACTCATCTGATAAGTCATTGCATCTTTCCGGGAAGTACTGTTAGACCGTTCTGATAAATGAGGCCCATGGTTATAATGGTCAATATGCTATACCAAATGGTACAATATTGAATATCCTACTTTCTAATGGTGTCTGTAACTTTGTTATCTTGCCTGACAGAGAAATCTGCTTGTGATTCTGCACCCTGACTGCAGGTAAGAATACAGATTTTTTTAGCAGGAAAATATATCCCTGTAACAATGTGTTATTTATCAGATATAGATCTCCACCTGTTTATTGTGGAAGCACATTTGAAAAATGTTGCATGTTTCTGATCAATTTTGGAGAATTACTAATTTAATACTAATTTTTACAATTATGATGTAGTTTTTAATTTTCATTTATGCTTAATGTATAATTTTTAATGTGTATACATTGTATTGATGATGAGATTGAATTAATTGATGTAATAACTAATTGATGTGATAAAATAATGCAAGAGAACATTCACACTTGGCAGAATTGATGCAGATTTTCCATAGGAGAAAATCCGCACCAAAACCCGTGGTGCAGACTTTGACGTGGATCCACAATAGACTTCACTCCTATACTTAAAAGAGTGAAATCTGCTGCTCCTCACCACCTGTGTTTGACCCAATCCATTCCCACCTCATTCTCAAACTTCCTACTGTGTTCATCCCAGCCTTGACTCATCTCTTTACCCTATCACTAACCTCAGTTGTCTTGCTATCTTCATTTAAAAATTTAACCATCTCATTTATCCTAAAGAATCCGTCCTCTATGTCCAGTTATCGCCCCATCTTACTGTGTGGGATTAACTCAAAACGCTGAGCAACCCACTATTCAGCCATCTACAATCTGGCCTCCGACTTCACAACTCCACTGAATGGCTTTAACCAAAGTCACTAATGGTCTTTCAGCTGCAAAAGCCACATGACATTATACTATACACTGCTCCTTCTATATCTGTCCTCTTCCATCTACATTATCCTATACTCATTTCTCCTAGAACTGTCCTCTGATTTCTACATTACTCTGTTTCTCCCTGTAGACCTCTTCTTCTCCTACATTTCTCTTTGCTTATGCTTTTAGACCTCCCCTTCGCCTTCTACAACACTCTGTGCTGCACCTTCTAGGCCTCTTCTCCTCCTTCTACATTACCCTATGCTTCTCCTTTCAACCTGTATGCCACCTTCCGCTTCACTGTGTGCTCCACTTTCTACACCTCTATTCCTCCTTCTATATTACTCTATGCTTTTACTTCTAGACCTTTCTTCTGCTTTTGAAAAACTGTTGTCCACTCTCTCTCTAGTAAAAAACTCCCTTGTCCCTTGGCATTACATGCTTGGCTTTTTCTAGATCACCAAATCATTACTTAATGACCAAATATTGTGTTTCCTAATCGCACACCACCTCAATGCCTTGCCCAGTCTCTGTTAGAGCCCTCAGGCCTCTGTCCTAGGACTCTATCTACACTTATGACCTAGACCAGCATATAAAACACCATAGCTTTCAGTATCACATTTATGCTGATGACACTCAAATCTACCTTTCTGTCCCAGATGTCACTGCTCAGCTGTCCAGAATTCCAGATTGTCCATCAGTTATTTCCTCCTTCTCCTTCTGCTTTTTAAAAATCAGCATAGAGAAAACACAATTCTTCATCTTTCACCCATTTCACTCAACAGTCCCACCAGATTTATCAATCACCATCAATGGCTCCATACTTTTCCCAGTCTCACTAGTCTGCTGCCTCAGGATAACTTTGATTCTGCCCTGTCTTTTAAACCACACTTATAAGCCCCCACCATCTTCTGCCATCTCCATCGTATAAACCATTTCTTCAATCTACTCTTCAAGTCAACAAGAATGCTATAGATGTCTACATCATCTCCAACCTACACTAATGCAGCATCCTCCCCTGTGGCCTCCTATCTAACACTCCTATACTTTCAATCCACCCTCAACTCTGCTGACCAACCTTTCCCCTTGCTCCACTTTTGCCTCTCTCCACTACCAATCCCTTCACTGGATACCTCTCACAAGGCTTACTGAAAAGTTAAAAGATATGGACTCACTGGGCTGGTACGAATTTGACAATGTGAAGCAAACAGAACTCACAGTCAGATGGGTTGAGATTAGTGAAAGTGGTGTGCATGCATCTACAACGATAGACAAACCAAGGCTCCGTCAGACGAAGTACAGGCAATACAGTAGACAGGCAAAAGGTTTCCCGGCTCCCACAGTCAACTGTCTGTTTCTCCAGACAGGAGACTCCATGGAATTCTTGCACAGCTCACACTACTTTACTTTACTCACTCACTGTTGCGCACTTCACTGCTGCAGCAACACAGCCCAACTCTGCAGCCACGACATTCAATGCCACACCCCACCTTATATATGTCACTCAGCATCACCTGCAGAGTACAGCATGTCCTCTTGTATGCCCACATATGCACAGGCTCAACCCCATGTGGGTTCAGAGCCACACACCTTCACACTGGGCATCACAGTAGTTGTTGGCAGTAGCAAAGTACATAGTTAACCATAACTAATATACATATAGATTACAACATCCTACACAGCATTGTCCCAACTAAACTTTACTGTAGTCCCATTATTACACATGTTATAGCTGCCCGGGGACATACTCTAAAAACTATATCACTGACCTATTAATGAACTTTTAGTCTAGCCCACTGAAAATATAACGTTTTCCTATTAGAGCGGTATTCAGGTTATCCATTATCCACAGAATGGGGATAACTAGCTGATCATTGCGGGTCTGACTGCTGGGATTCCCACCAAAACTGAGACAGAAGTCCGATCAGTCCTTGGATAAATGGAGCACAGGTTGAGCAGGCATATTGCTGCTCCATTGATTTCAATGAGAACTCAGGAGATTGCTGAACGCTTGAACTATTCTGTCAATAAGGAATAACTTGTACTCCATCTATCTGTAGTCACAGAGTCCTTCAGCTTTGTTGTTTTAGTATTGAGATCCCGTCTTTCGTCACCTACAGAAATATAACATTGATCGCTATCTCTGTACTGCAGGTTCTGTGTTGCGGCTTCCAAACTACAAGAACTACAACGACTCTGAGAAGTGTAATTCCTGGTCTAATCCGAGAGATCGGAGGAACATTAGCATCGGAAATCAACAGCACAATCACAAATTGGGTGGAGGGCACAAATATATATTCACTATAATAATGTAATGAATGATCTTCACTTTCCTGATTACGACAGATTTAGTGAGAAGAATAAACACAATGATATAATCAGATCTGTGTTGAGAGTTTATTCTCCAGGGTAATAATAAGTATAATGTGCTGGATCTGATGTGGTAACAATATACATGGCTGAAGAATAAGGTCATTTAGAGCCGTGCAATAAATACTTTTTCCACTAGGAGGCGGTTTATCTATAAAAACTGCACTATATGGCCAGAAGAGCAGTACATGTGTAGTGGGCCATAAATGGGTTCTACAAAAGCGGCTTTGTCATTATTTGTCGGCATTTAAATTCAGCAGGGCAAGTAGGGGTTAACCACTGGTTAACCTGCACTGCAACTGAACTAATAATAATCTGCCTGGTGACTAGTTACCTGGTTGCCGGCAGATTCACAGTAGCACAGATGAGCCGAGCAACCTGATAGGCTGTCAAGTTGTGAGGTGACAGGAGTATGAAAGTCTGCGATTTTAGCGCCCGTTGCCTGGTTACACCAGAGCAGCGCACAGGAGGAAAGGAAATAAAAAAGCGTGCGTATGCTTTGCGGTGACAGTTGCTCTAGACCACAGGTGTCAAACACAAGGCCCATGGGCTGAATCTGGCCTGCCGCCTCATTTTCTGTGGTCTGCCGGCTGGGCAGTAAGTTCCCTCACCTCCGTGCTGATGTCAGTAGGCGATCTGCTATCGGCTTGTACTGTCTAGTGCAGACAGTAATAGAGGATGCCAATAGCAGACTGACAATGGCCGCGGAGGAGGGAAGAAGACTGCAGAGAACATGAGAGCGAGGCTGAGGAGGAGCAGCTGCAGGGTGAGTGCCTGGTCAGCCTTGACCTCCCCTCACCGGCCCTACCTCTGTTCATGGCTGAAGGCCTGGGGGACATCAGGGGCTCAAGTATGCAGGAGGGCCCCAAGAAGGACTGAGAGCAGCCGGTATACCTGCCAGTGGGACCACATTGGATGCAGGTAAGTATAAAAATGCAGAAGTGTTCGTGTGTCTGTGCTTATATATGTATAATAGTGTGCATCTGTGTATAATAGTGTGCGTCTGTGCGCATGTGTGTGTAATAGTGTGCGTCTGTGCCCATGTGTGCGTTATAGTGTGCGCCTGTGTGCATAATAGTGTGCGCCTGTGCGCATGTGTGCTTAATAGTGTACGCCTGTGTGCATAATAGTGTGCACCTGTGTGCATAATAGTGTGCGCCTGTGCGCATGTGTGCTTAATAGTGTGCGCATGTGTGCAGAATAGTGTGCGTCTGTGTTATATGTGTGCGTGATAACGTGCGTCTGTTATGTGTGTGCGTGATAGCGTGCGTCTGTGTTATGTGTGTGCGTGATAGCGTGCGTCTGTGTTATGTGTGTGCGTGATAGCGTGCGTCTGTGTTATGTGTGTGCGTGATAGCGTGCGTCTGTGTTATGTGTGTGCGTGATAGCGTGCGTCTGTGTTATGTGTGTGCGTGATAGCGTGCGTCTGTGTTATGTGTGTGCGTGATAGCGTGCGTTGGGTGTTATGTGTGTGCGTGATAGCGTGCGTCTGTGTTATGTGTGTGCGTGATAGCGTGCGTCTGTGTTATGTGTGTGCGTGATAGCGTGCGTCTGTGTTATGTGTGTGCGTGATAGCGTGCGTTGGGTGTTATGTGTGTGCGTGATAGTGTGCGTCTGTGTTATGTGTGTGCGTGATAGCGTCCATCTGTGTTATGTGTGTGTGTGATAGCTTGCATCTGCGTTATTGGTGTGCGTGACCGTGTGCATCTGTGTTATGTGTGTGCGTGATAGCGTGCATCTGTGTTATGTGTGCGTGATAGCGTGCGTCTGAGTTATGTGTGTGCGTGATAGCGTGCATCTGTGTTATGTGTGTGCGTGATAGCGTGCATCTGTGTTATGTGTGTGCGTGATAGCGTGCATCTGTGTTATGTGTGTGCGTGATAGCGTGCATCTGTGTTATGTGTGTGCGTGATAGCGTGCATCTGTGTTATGTGTGCGTGATAGCGTGCATCTGTGTTATGTGTGTGCGTGATAGCGTGCATCTGTGTTATGTGTGTGCGTGATAGCGTGCATCTGTGTTATGTGTGCGTGATAGCGTGCATCTGTGTTATGTGTGTGCGTGATAGTTTACATCTGTGTTATGTGTGTGCGTGATAGTGTGCGTCTGTCTATATATATAATAATAGTGTGCGTCACTGGCCACTATGGGGGACCTTATTACCAATCGGGCCGCTGTGGGGTTCAGGTTTACTATACAGTCTAACAATTAGAATCGGCCCTTTGAAGGCAACCATAAGGCTGATGTGGCCCTCGGTGAAAATGAGTTTGACACCCCTGCTCTAGACAGTTGGTCCAGGCAGGTAGTCTAGTGAGTTGCTTTAGTCAGGTGGTGAAGTCAGTGAGTCAGGTCAGTCGTCCCTGTGAAAAGATACAAACTAATGTTACTCAGTCAGTGAGTCGACTGCTAGACAGAGAAGAAGATAGTTACTGTACTAGAGAGTGTAGTGAATGCCGTGTATACGAGCTGGCATAGGAATAGGGAGAAATAGTGAAATATATCTGCTAGTGAGGGTCCAGTCAGCTGTCAGTCAGTGTGCAGCAGATGAGAAGTCAGTGTCCGTACAAGACAGTGTCCACAGAACAAACACTTGAATATGGTGTGCTGTGCTGTCAGCTCGCTCACTTCATGTATGTTTCACGATCCACTGCTTGCTCAAGCGGGTTCACCTGCCCCCGATCCTGGGCTTGTGTAATCCACGCTTGCTTGCAGAGTAAAATTTGTAATCTTCCTTTATTTAGTCATATTTAAAACTGCCAGGTCTACACATCTCTAACCCGACGCGCTTCGGCTGCACAGAGCCTTCATCGGTGGGATGATCTGAATAGAGTGTGGAACCAGCTTAAATAGGTGTAACAGAACAGATAATTACAATGACTGTCAGCTGTACAGGCTGTAGGGCAAAGGGAAAATACACAGAAACAGCAAACTACTACTGGTAGGATAATGCTTGTGATGAAACTTGTGATCAAACACATATCAAACACATATCGACATGACATGAAATGGATACCATTGGGCGCTCTGCCAAAACTTCATATATTCTATTTGTAGCACGATTAACCCCTAGTTGCACTTTGTTTATATTTTTGTGGTTGAACCTCACAATTGTGGTAGTAAAAATATACAAGAGACTATTAGAGATGAGCGAACCTACTCGGCCACGCCCCTTTTTCGCCCGAGCGCCGCGATTTTTGAGTACTTCCGTACTCGGGTGAAAAGATTCGGGGGGCGCCGTGGGTGAGTGGGGAGTTGCAGCGGGGAGCGGGGGAGAGAGAGAGAGAGAGGGCTCCCCCCTGTTCCCCGCTGCTACCCCCCGTGCCGCCCCGCCCCCCGGCGCCCCCCAAATCTTTTCACCCGAGTACTGAAGTACTCGAAAATCGCGGTGCTTGATCGAGTAAATACTCGAAATGAGTAGATTCGCTCATCTCTAGAGACCATAGAAAATTCCCATTGTTATACAATAGCATTATACTTCGCTCCCTCTTAAAGAGCAGTTAGTCTGCATATTCCATAATATCGAGGAAAAAAAAAAGAAAAAAAACCCTTCTTTATTTCTCTCTATGGAAATATATGCTCATGTTTGATTCGTGCATATGTAATGTTTCTATATACATAATGTTAGTCTGACTTGCAGTATGCCCCCCCCCCCCCCCCTAAAGGGGTCTGGTCCAAACAAACTTTCTTCTCTTTTGATCATGTTTGATCCCTATATATGCAATGCAGGTCTGACTTGTAATTTAACCCCTGAGGGGATCTAGTCCCCAGTTTATGAATCCAAAAGGACTCTCTAATCAATATATTATTGAATAGAGATGAGCAAGCACACTCGTCCGAGCTTGATGCTCGCTTGAGCATTAGGTTGTTTGAGATGCTCGTTACTCGAGACGAGCACCACGCGGTACTCGAGTCAATTCCATTTCCTTCCCTGCATGTTTAGCACCATTTTCTGGCCAATAGACATGCAGGGAAGGCATTACCACTTCCTGCTGTGACGTTCCAGCCCTATCCCACCCCCCTGCAGTGAGTGGCTGGTGAGATCAAGTGACCGCCCAGTATTTAAAGCGGTCCCGTCCGCGGTTCGCTTCAGATACATGCTGGCAGAGATTAGGGAGAGCGGTGCTGCTGCTATAGGGAAAGTGTTAGTGTCTTCAAGAACCCCAACGGTCCTTCTTAGGGCCACATCTGACCGTGTGCATTACTGTTGTGGCTGCTGGGAGCCATTTTGCACAAAAAAAAAAAAAATTTCCATCTCGGGCTGTGCAGGCTATTACAGCTATAGCGTTCTCAGTCTGCAGTCAATTATACAGAGTATAGGAAAAGTGCTGGTGAGGCAGGGACAGTGATAGTGTAGGATCCTGTCAACAAGAACTCCAACGGTCCTTAGGACTACCTGTGACCGCGTGCATTTTACTGCGTGGCTGCTGGGAGTTGTAGTGCCTCACTATTACCCAGCTAGGCCTTTTTGCAGCCTTGCGTATAATTTTTTTCTGGCTGCAGTTTGCGTTACATAACCGCTGTCAGCCTCCAACTGTACACCAATAATTCCATGATTTTTTACACCGCTCTGTGTCTGCCGTCAGCTTCACGCACAGCGTGCGGCGACAGGCCCTGATAGAGGGAAAGTCATATACACGCTATATAGCCTATATTCTTTTTCAAAAAAATGTAAATAAAAGCTCCTTAATTGGGCTACCTGTGACCATGTGCATTTTACTGCCTGGCTGCTGGGAGTTGTAGTCCATCACTATTACCCAGCAAGGCCTTTTTGCAGCCTTGCGTATAATTTTTTTCTGGCTGCAGTTTGCGTTACATAACCGCTGTCAGCCTCCAACTGTACACCAATAATTCCATGATTTTTTACACCGTTCTGTGTCTGCCGTCAACTTCACGCACAGCGTGCGGCGACAGGCCCTGATAGAGGGAAAGTCATATAGACGCTATATAGCCTGTATTCTTTTTCCAAAAAATGTAAATAAAAGTTGTCAGCTGCCAACTGTAAGCCAATAATTCCATAATTATTCAGACCGCTCTCTGTCTGCTCTATTCGTAATACACCATGCTGAGGGGTAGGACTATAGGACGTGTACGTGGATGTGGACGTGGTCGAGGACGTGGAGCTCCAAGTGAGGGTGTGGGCACAGGCCGAGGTGAATCACAGCCGGCTGCTGCGGGATTAGGAGAGAGGCACCTTTCTGGGGTCCCCAGCTTCATATCACAATTTTTGGGTCCATGTGGTAGACCATTATTACAAACAGAGCAGTGTGAGCAGGTCCTGTCGTGGATGGCAGAAAATCAATCCAGCAATGTATCGACCACCCAGTCTTCTACACCGTCCACTGCTGCAACTGTGAATCCTCTCGCTGCTGCTCCTCCTTCCTCCCAGACTCCTCACTTCATGAAAATGACACATTCTGAGGAGCAGACAGACTCCCAGGAACTGTTCTCGGGCCCCTGAGGAGTTTGTTGTGACCGATGCCCAACCTTTGGAAAGTTCCCGGGGTCTGGGTGATGAGGCTGGGGACTTCCGGCAACTGTCTCAAGAGCTTTCAGTGGGTGAGGAGGACGATGATGATAAGACACAGTTGTCTATCTGTGAGGTAGTAGTGAGGGCAGTAAGTCCGAGGGAGGAGCGCACAGAGGATTCAGAGGAAGAGCCACTGGACGATGAAATGACTGACCCCACCTGGTTTGCTAAGCCTACTGAGGACAGGTTTTCAGAGGGGGAGGCAAGTGCAGCAACAGGACAGGTTGGAAGAGGCAGTGGGGTGGCCAGGGGTAGAGGCAGGGCCAGAGCAAAGAATTTTCAAACTGTTTCCCAAAGCACCCCCTCACGCAAAGCCACCGTGCAGAGGCCTAGGTCTTCAAAGGTGTGGATGTTTTACAGTGAGAGCGCGGACGACCGACGAACAATGGTGTGCAACCTGTGTTGCGCTAAGATCAGCTGGGGAGCCACCACTACCAGCCTCACCACCACCAGCATGCGCAGGCATATGATGGCCAAGCACCCCACAAGGTGGGAGGAAGGCCGTTCACCGCCTCCGGGTCACACCACTGCCTCTCCTCCTGCGCCCCAACCTGCCACTGAGATCCAACCCCCCTCTCAGGACACAGGCACGAGCACCTCCCGGCCTGCACCCACACCCTCACCTCCGCTGTCCTCGGCCCCATCCAGCAATGTCTCACAGTGCAGTGTCCAGCTGTCGCTAGCGCAAGCGCAAATACGCCGCCGCGCACCCGCACGCTCAAGCTTTAAACGTGCAAATTGCCAAATTGATCAGCCTGGAGATGCTGCCGCACAGGCTTGTGGAAACGGAAGCTTTCAAAAACATGATGGCCACAGCGGTCCCACACTACTCGGTCCCCAGTCGCCACTATTTTGCCCGGTGTGCCGCCCCAGCCCTACACCAGCATGTCTCCTGCAACGTCAATCGTGCTCTCACCAACGCGGTTACTGGGAAGGTCCACTTAACCACGGACACGTGGACAAGTACTGGCGGGCAGGGCCACTATATCTCCCTGACGGCACATTGGGTGAATTTGGTGGAGGCTAGGACCGAGTCAGAGCCTGGGACCGCTCACGTCCTACCCACCCCCAGAATAGCGGGTCCTTCCTTTGTTCTGGTATCTTCAGCGGTCTATGCCACCTCCTCTAAACCCTCCCCCTCCTCCTCCAACAATGAAAACATTCTTGGCAAATGCTTTCGCTTTGGTCCGTCTTGCGCCAATCCAATACTAGAGATGAGCGAGAGTACTTGGTAAGGACAGATACTCGAGCGAGTATCGTCCATTTCGAGTACCTGTCTGCTCGCCTGCAAAGATTTGGGTGCTGGCGGGGGAGACCGGGGGAGGAACAGTGTGGAGATCTTTCTCTCCCCTGCTTCATCTTGCTCTCTCCCGCAACACAGCACTCACCCCCCTTGGCACCCGAATCTTTGCAGGCAAGCAGGCAGGTACTCGAAAAGGACAATACTCGCTCGAGTATCTGTCCTTACTGAGTACGCTCGCTCATCTCTAGTCCCTACTTCTCAGTCATCTTCTGCTTAACAGAAGGCTTTTGATCAGAAAGTCACTTATTTTTGCTGTGCTAATCTGGAATTATTTCCATCATTAAGATTCTTAAAATTTTAGAGATAGAGATTAAAATCAATTGCAAAGTTGAAGAGTGGCAAGTGACAAATAGAAATCCACTTTCTGTGTTTATATATGACTAGGGCCACAACACAAAACTGAAATTCATGTTACGTGGCCCACAGATATCTGATTGCTCATACACCATACTATCATACAGTGACATAACTCACAAAAAAGGAAGCCAAATACGGACAACCTGATAAACTGCAGGGCAGGCTGCACCATATACCCTAGTAGCATGCAGAAGGCCAGATTCTGGGAGTTATGTATTTGTACACTTTCTCTCCGACCTCTGTGATTTTAATCAAGTTTTTTGTGAGATAGCGTAGGTTCTAATGTACATTTGGTGGCATTGCTGCAGCCCATTAGCTTATGTATTTTGGCCAAATTGCAAACTAACACATGCATTTATCAGTTTTTGCATGCAGTTTGCTATAGATACTGGGGGAGCCCAGGATGTAATCCAGTGTGGCACACTGTGGTGATACAGGGCAATCCACTACTTTGCCAGTAGGGGCTGCATTCCTGTATGGTTTGGCACACTTATCTATGGCTGGCATCCTTGGTATCAGTTTATATGTGCAGACTATGTTTGTCTGCAGTCACCCCCCCCCCCACAATTTGGGTTGAGGTGATTGGCTGCACATTAGTCTGCACGTGAACATTTTAGCTCTTCCACATTGTAATCTGGCTTTCTGCATGCTACTAGGGTATATGGTGATTGAGCCTGGCCTGCAATTTATCAGGTGGTACATATTTAACCCCTTAGTGACGAAGCCTGTTTGCGCCTTAGTGACGGAGCCAAATTTTGGAAATCTGACATGCGTCGTTCAACGTGGCATAACTCCGTAAAGGCTTTACATATCCCAGTGATTCTGACATTGTTTTTTCGCCACATGTTGTACTTCATTTAGATTGTAAAAAGAGACCGATATAATTTGTGTATATTTATTAAAAGTACCAATATTGGAAAAATTTTGAAAAAATTGTCATTTTTTCACATTTTCAACCGTAATATCTCAAAGATGTCCAAACATACTGTACAAATTTTTGATAAGATATGTATTTCCATCTGTTTACTTTATTCTGAATGCACACTTGAAAAACTTTTGTGTTTTTTTTTAACCATTTAGAGGACGTACAAATTTAACATTACTTTTCAGCATTTTGAGGAGCACTTTGTTTTCCTGCACCAAGCCAAGTTTGCAGAGGCTCATAAGTGTCAGAATAATAGATACACCCACAAATGACCCCATTTTAAAAACTACACCCCTTAGTGTATTCACTGAGGGGTGTCATGAAGATTTTGACCCCACCAGTTCTTTTCAGGAATTAGTTCAATTTAAGGGACAAAAAATAAAATTTCATATTTTTGCAAATATGTCATTTTAAAGACATATTTTTTTCCTATAGAGCCCATGAAAATGAGGATTTACACACCAAAATGGATACCCCCGTTTCTCCCGTGTTCAGAAACATACCCATTGTGGCCCTAATCTTATGTCTGGATGCATAACGGGAGCCAAAATGAAAGGAGTAGTCGGTGTCTTTCAGAACATAAATTTTGCTTGAAGGCGTTTTAGGCCCCATAGCACTTTTGTAGAGCTCTTGAGTGGCCAAAACCAAAGAGAACCCCCACAAGTGACCCCATTTTGAAAACTAGACCCCTTAACGAATTTATCTAGGGGTGTACTGACCATTTTGACCCCACAGTTTTTGAATGAATTCAAGCCAAGCAAAAGGAAAAAATTGTGATTTTCATTTTTTTGTCAATTCTGTCATTTTAAAAACAGCTTTTTTTGTACAGCACACGCATGAATGAAGCCTTTCATCCCAAAATGGATACCCCTGTTTCTCCCGTGTTCAGAGACATACCCATTGTGGCCCTAATCTTTTGTCTGGATGCACAACGGGGCCCAAAATGAAAGGAGTAGTCGGTGGCTTTCAGAACAGAAATTTAGCATGAAGGTGATTTAGACCCCATTGCACACTTGTAGAGCCCTTGAGCAGCCAAAACAACAGAGAACCCCTACAAATGATCCCATTTTGAAAACTAGACCCCCTAACGAATTTATCTAGGGGTGTACTGTGTATTTTTACCCTACAATTTTTGAATAAATCTAAGCAAAGCAGTAGGAAAAAAATTACAATTTTCATTTTTTTTGGCAGTTGTATCAATTTAAAAACTGGTTTTTTTGTACAGCACACATAGGGATGAAGACTTTCACCCCAAAATGGATACCCCTGTTTGTCCCGTGTTCAGAACCATACCCCTTGTGGCCCTAATCTACTTAAAGGACGCATGGCTAGGCCTATAATGGAAGGAGCACCCGTTGGATTTTAGGGTACAACGGAATAAATTCCAGGCCCCATTGCCCACTTATAGAGTCATTGAGCGTCCAAAACTATAAAGACCCCCACAAATATCCCCATTTTAAAAACTAGACCCCTTAACGAATTCATCTAGGGGTGTACTGCGTATTTTGACCACACAGTATTTGAATAAATTTCAGCAAAGCAGAAGAAAAAAATTACAATTTTCATTTTTTTGGCAATTTTGTCAATTTAAAAACTTTTTTTTTTGTACAGTTTACATAGGAATGAAGACGTTCACCCCCAAATGGATACCCCCGTTTGTCCCGTGTTCAAAAACATACCCATTGTGGCCCTAATCTACTTACAGGAAACATGGCAAGGCCTATAATGGAGGGAACACCAGTTGGATTGCAGGGCATAACTGAATAAATTCCAGGCCCCATTGCTCATTTGTACGGAATAAAAATTGACTCCCTAAAATCCCCCCCCCCCACGCCCTTTTCGGCGTTCCCCAAATCTTAGATAAAAGTAATAATGTGAACTGTGTGGTATTTCCAAAGACGGGTAATTATGGAGGCTGGTTGGGATGGGCACATGGGGCAATAAAACCGGGTATCCCCCCTCCTCTCATGCTTTTTGGGAGTCATTTTTTGACCTCAGTGGCGGGGATGGGGTGTAAAAAGTGGCGCTCTGTGAGTCTCCGTAAGCTTGATGAGGTGCGGCGGTCTCACACAGAAGGCGCTCAACAAGCTGCTCCTGGAACTGCAGGAAGGCGAGCGTTCCCGGGGCTTCTTGTAAATTGCGCATTACAGGTAGCGGTCTGAATAACGCCGGGCTCACACAGCCGTAGGTGGATCCCAGCTGTGAGCCTGGCTGTGACCCTGCGTACGGCCGTGTAATGTACTGCGCATAACTGCGTACTTACACGGGCGGTCATGCGCAGTACACTTTTTTTGTTGTTGTTTGTATTTCCCGCACCGTCGCTTAGCGATGACGCGGGTACCCGCAGCCCGTATACAAGGTAGTTGCATATGGGCTGCGGGTATATCCGCGACCATGGAGCACAATGTACTCGACGTTGCGGATATCCGCGGTAAAATAGAACCTGCTGCGTTCTCTTTTCTGCGAGTGGATTACGCAATTCCAACCCGCTAATGTGAGCGGAATTGTGTAATCCAATGCGATTGATCTGCGTATTACCGCGGATCAGACGCATGCGGAATCCGTAATTCCTATCCGGTCATGTGAGACCGGCCAAAGGTAGATCGCTACCATTTTTTCACGTGACCGGGGACCGCTCAACGAGGCCACCCGTCACTGCTCCAGGCTCTCTGTGACCGTTGGTTGCCGAGAGCAAGGAGATATTAAGTTTCCTGTGCTCCCCGACTCCTGCGCATGTGTCCGGTGTTTTGCCGGCGGTCGCATGCGCAGAATACGGGAAAGTTCACGGAAGAAGATTGCGTCGGGGTGCAAATATGGAGGCCTCCGGTAAAAAATTTTATCTCCTCTCACCGATCGCATCAGTGAGGGGAGATGAAGCTTCACCTTTTTTTAACTTTTACGTGATCGCCATTATTCTTTGGATAACGGCGAACACGTGATCAGGAACCACTCACCGCGGCCCTCCGTGAAATCTCCAGGCTCTCGGCTAAGTTTTGTAGCCAGGAACAGGGAGATTTTAAAAAACCACGGCTTTTGCGCATGCACCTGCCACATTGGCGACGGGCGCGTGCGCAGAAGCTGGGGTGAGGTCCGCGGATAAATCCGCAGGCCTTAGGTACGTCATTTCATCCTCCCTCACGGATATGATCCGTGGGGGGAGATGAAACGCAAGCTTTTTTTAACTTTTTAAAACTTTTTTTTTACTTTTTGCACTTTTTTTTTTTTACCTTTTACCCCTTTTTTTATTTATTTTTTTTTACTTTTTGCACTTTTTTTTTTACTTTACATGATCACTGTCATCCATTGGATGACAGTGATCATGTCCCTGGTGACATCCCTCTGCTCTTGGCTACACATGGCAGCCAGGAGCAGAGCAATTTTGAATTTCCCGGGGCTCGAGCCCCTCTGTGCACGCGCCCGATGTCAATCATCGGGCGCGCATGCGCAGACGGGGATTTCGGGTCCCGGGACATCGGGACATCGCAGAGGACCGGGGGTGAGTATCTTCACCTCCCCTCATGGATCCGATCCATGAGGGGAGGTGAAACTTTACTTTTGTTTTACTTTTTAAACTTTTTCGCGATCACCGCTATCGCAATGGATAGCGGTGATCGCGGGCCCGGGGACCGCTCACAGTGGTCCCCGGTAACACCTCCTGGTTCCCGGCTACCTTCAGGAGCCGGGAGCCAGGAGATTTTAAATTTGCCGGGGACACCCGGGCTTCTGCGCGTGCGCGTGACATCATCGTCAGGCGCGCATGCGCAAAAGGCCGCCGGCGGGTCCGGGAGGACCAGATCTCCGGGGGACACCGCCGACAAGCCGTGTGAGTATTTTCAGCTGCCGTGATGGATCCGATCCATCATAGCAGCTGAATTACTACTTTTTTACACTGTTTTATTTACTTTTTTGCGATCGGCGCTATTCATTTTATAGCGCCGATCGCAATGCCGGGGGTGAATGCCCGCATCCTGGGATGACAGCTCCATGCTGTCGGCTACCTGCGGGCACCGACAGCATGGAGCTGTCACGTCCTCAGGCCAGTGGGCATCAATCCAAAGAGGATGCATAAAACTACGTCCTCTAGGATTAAGGCCCACTTTCTGAGGACGTAGTTTCCCGATGGGGCCGTCGTTAAGGGGTTAACCTCTTTGTCTGTGAGTTATGTCTTTGTATGTCTTTTCTCTCACCTCTGTGATTTTATACTATGATACAATGCATCCATACCCACCTATTCATGTACGCTATTATTATTTCAATATTAGAAATCCAGCATTGAGATAAAGTGCTAGATCAATCTGTTTGACTACACCCAATATACAAGTCCTGTATATCTCTCTACAATTGTCCAGTATTGGAGCCAATAATAGTGTAGCTTCTGGATGAGGCACTATGCCTGTAACTTGTAGGGAAGTGCTACCACCCTCACTACTGATGGAGATCACTATCTTTGTAGACCTAAAAGATGTATTATCTTAGAGACTTCATAAGTCGATCCAGTTATCAAGCCCTGGCTGCAGGATTGGTTTCCCTAACTGTAAACTTAGTACAGCAATATATAGTATCTTGAAGATCTCACCTGTCCTCAGTAGATACCTCAGCATTAGAGATGAGCTAACGTACTCGTCCGAGCTTGATGCTCGGGCGAATATTAGGGTGTTCGGGATGCTCGTTACTCGTAACGAGTACCACGCGATGTTCGGGTTACTTTCACTTTCATCTCTGAGACGTTAGCGCGCTTTTCTGGCCAATTGAAAGACAGGGAAGGCATTACAACTTCCCCCTGTGATGTTCCAGCCCTATACCACCCCCCTGCTGTGAGTGGCTGGGGAGATGAGGTGTCACCCGAGTATAAAAGTCGGCCCCTCCCGCGGCTCGCCTCAGATGCGTTGTGACAGAGATCAGGGACAGTGGTATCGTGTTGGAGCTGCTGTCGGGAGAGTGTTAGGAGTTAGTGTAGGCTTCAAGAACCCCAACGGTCCTTCTTAGGGCCACATCTAACCGTGTGCAGTACTGTGGAGGCTGCTGTTAGCAGTGGTGGTATCTGCGGCGGTGTATGCTTCCTCCACTCAACCACGCTCCTCCTCCTCCCCCTCCTACGCAACCTCTGTCTCGCAATCAAGATGTGTCAGCAGCAGCAGCACGTCGCCAGCAGTCGGTGTCACGCGGCGTGTCAGCACAGCGGTGGGCAAGCGTCAGCAGGCCGTGCTGAAACTACTCAGCTTAGGAGAGAAGAGCCACACGGCCCAAGAACTGCTGCAGGGTCTGACAGAGCAGACCGACCGCTGGCTTGCGCCGCTGAGCCTCCAACCGGGCATGGTCGTGTGTGACAATGGCCGTAACCTGGTGGCGGCTCTGCAGCTCGGCAGCCTCACGCACGTGCCATGCCTGGCCCATGTCTTTAATTTGGTGGTTCAGCGCTTTCTGAAAAGCTACCCCCACTTGTCATACCTGCTTGGAAAGGTGCGCCAGCTCTGCGCACATTTCCGCACATCCCACACGCACGCTGCCACCCTGCGGACCCTGCAACATAGGTTTAATCTGCCAGTGCACCGACTGCTGTGCGACGTGCCCACACAGTGGAACTCTACGCTCCACATGTTGGCCAGACTCTATGAGCAGCGTAGAGCTATAGTGGAAAACCAACTCCAACTTGCGCGGCGCAGTGGGAGTCAGCCTCCTCAATTATTTACAGAAGAGTGGGCCTGGTTGGCAGCTATCTGCCAGGTCCTTGGAAACTTTGAGGAGTCTACCCAGATGGTGAGCGGGGATGCTGCAATCATTAGCGTCACCATTCCTCTGCTATGCCTCTTGAGAAGTTCCCTGCAAAGCATAAAGGCAGACGCTTTGGAATCAGAAACGGAGGCGGGGGAAGACAGTATGTCGCTGGATAGTCAGAGCAACCTCATGTCTACATCTCAGCGCGTTGAGGAGGAGGGGGAGAAGCATGAGGAGGAGGGGGAAGAGACAGCTTGGCCCACTGCTGAGGGTACAGATGCAGCTTGCCTGTCATCCTTTCAGCGTGTATGGCCAGAGAAGGAGGAGGTGGAGGAGGAGGATCCTGAAAGTGATCTTCCGAGTGAGGACAGCCATGTGTTGCGTACAGGTACCCTGGCAGACATGGCTGACTTCATGTTAGGATGCCTTTCTCGTGACCCTCGCGTTACACGCATTCTGGCCACTACGGATTACTGGGTGTACACACTGCTCGATCCACGGTATAAGGAGAGCCTTTGCACTCTCATTCCCGAAGAGGAAAGGGATTCGAGAATGATGCTATACCACAAGGCGCTGGTGGACAAACTGATGGTAAACTTCCCATCCGACAGCGCTAGTGGCCGAAGGCGCATTTCCGCGGCCCAGGTAGCAGGGGAGGCGCAGAGATCAGGCAGCATGTACAGCACAGGCAGGAGAACATTATCCAAGGCCCTGGACAGCTTTATGGCTCCCCAGCAAGACTGTCTCATCGGTCCCCAGTCAAGGCTGAGTTGGCGGGAGCACTGTAAAAGGATGGTGAGGGAGTACGTAGCCGATTGCAGCACCGTCCTCGGTGACGCCTCTGCCCCCTACAACTACTGGGTTTTGAAGCTGGACACGTGGCCTGAACTCGCGCTGTATGCCCTGGAGGTGCTTGCTTGTCCTGAGGCTAGCGTCTTGTCAGAGAGTGTGTTTAGTGTGGCTGGGGGAATCATCACGGATAAGCGTACCCACCTGTCAACCGACAGTGCTGACAGGCTTACACTCATCAAGATGAACAAAGCCTGGATTTCCCCAGACTTCTCTTCTCCACCAGCGGACAGCAGGGATACCTAAGCAATACGTAGGCTGCACCCGCGGATGGAAGCATCGTTCTCTATCACCATCCAAAACGGGGACCTTTTTGCTTCATCTATCTGTGTATAATATTCCTCCTCCTCCTCCTGAAACCTCACATAATCACGCCGAACGGGCAATTTTTCTTAGGCCCACAAGGCTCAGTCATATAATTTTTCTAAACAATTTTTATACGTTTCAATGCTCATTAAAGCATTGAAACTTTCACCTGAACCAATTTTTATTTTAACTGGGCTGCCTCCAGGCCTAGTTACAAATTAAGCCACATTAACCAAAGCGATTAATGGGTTTCACCTGCCCTCTTGGTTGGGCATGGGCAATTTTTCAGAGGTACATTAGTACTGTTGATACAGCAATTTTTGTGGGCCCTCGCCTACAGTGTAATCAAATGAATTTTTAGCCCACCTGCATTACAGCTGACGTTACATCAGCTGTGATGGGCAATGCAATGGGATATATTTATGTACCGCCGGTGGCTTCCTGGCACCCACCCATGCTGTGGGTCCACAGGGAGTTGTAAATGCATCTGTTTCCACTTCTAAAGAACCCCAGTCTGACTGGGGCATGCAGTGTGGGCCGAAGCCCACCTGCATTAAGCACGACATTACCTCAGCTGTGATGGGCACTGCAATGGGATATATTTATGTACCGCCGGTGGGTTCCAGGGAGCCACCCATGCTGTGGGTCCACAGGGAGTTGTAACTGCATGTGTCCACTTCTAAAGAACACCAGTCTGACTGGGGCATGCAGTATGGGCCGAAGCCCACCTGCATTAAACATGACAATACTACCTCAGCTGTGTTGGGCAATGCAATGGGATATATTTATGTACCGCCGGTGGGTTCCAGGGAGCCACCCATGCTGTGGGTCCACAGGGAGTTGTAACTGCATGTGTCCACTTCTAAAGAACCCCAGTCTGACTGGGGCATGCAGTGTGGGCCGAAGCCCACCTGCATTAAACATGACATTACCTCAGCTGTGATGGGCAATGCAATGGGATATATTTATGTACCGCCGGTGGCTTCCTGGCACCCACCCATGCTGTGGGTCCACAGGGAGTTGTAACTGCATGTGTCCACTTCTAAAGAACCCCAGTTTGACTGGGGCATGCAGTGTGGGCCGAATCCCACCTGCATTAAACATGACATTACCTCAGCTGTGATGGGCAATGCAATGGGATATATTTATGTACCGCCGGTGGGTTCCAGGGAGCCACCCATGCTGTGGGTCCACAGGGAGTTGTAAATGCATGTGTCCACTTCTAAAGAACCCCAGTCTGACTGGGGCATGCAGTGTGGGCCGAAGCCCACCTGCATTAAACATGACATTACCTCAGCTGTGATGGGCAATGCAATGGGATATATTTATGTACCGCCGGTGGGTTCCAGGGAGCCACCCATGCTGTGGGTCCACAGGGAGTTGTAAATGCATGTGTCCACTTCTAAAGAACCCCAGTCTGACTGGGGCATGCAGTGTGGGCCGAAGCCCACCTGCATTAAACATGACATTACCTCAGCTGTGATGGGCAATGCAATGGGATATTTTTATGTACCGCCGGTGGGTTCCAGGGAGCCACCCATGCTGTGGGTGCACATGGAATTCCCATTGGGGAGTTGTACCTGCCTGTGACTATATATAAAAAACCGCGGTCTGACTGGGGCATGCAGACACCATGACAGAATGAATAGTGTGTGGCACATAGGTTCCCCATTGCTATGCCCACGTGTGCAGCTCCAGATGGAGGTGGCACAGGATTGGATTTCTCATTGCTTCTGTACAGCATTGTGGGCTATCGCCCCGCCACTTTTAAAGAGGGTTGCTGCCTAGCCGTGCCAACCCTCTGCAGTGTGTGCCTGCTTTTCCTGTGGCAGACACACTTATAAATAGACATGAGGGTGGCGTGGCATGAGGGCAGCTGAAGGCTCTGTAGGGACAGTTTGGTGTGCGCTGTGGACACTGGGTCATGGGGGGGGGGGGTTGGGCAGCATGTAACCCAGGAGAAGTGGCAGCGGAGTGTCATGCAGGCAGTGATTGTGCTTTGTTGGAGGTAGTGTGGTGCTTAGCTAAGGTATGCATTGCTAATGAGGGCTTTTCAGAAGTAAAAGTTGGTGGGAGGGGGGGGGGTCACTCATGCTGGTATTGTGGCTTAATAGTGGGACCTGTGAACTTGAGATGCAGCCCAACATGTAGCCCCTCGCCTGCCCTATCCGTTGCTGTGTCGTTCCCATCACTTTCTTGAATTGCCCAGATTTTCACAAATGAAAACCTTAGCGAGCATCGGCGATATACAAAAATGCTTGGGTCGCCCATTGACTTCAATGGGGTTCGTTACTCGAAACGAACCCTCGAGCATCGCGAAAAGTTCGTCCCGAGTAACGAGCACCCGAGCATTTTGGTGCTCGCTGATCTCTACTCAGCATGCTTGGAGAATTTAGCAATAGCCATAACAACTTTTGGAACAGGACTAGAGATGAGTGAGCATGCTCGTTCGAACATTAGCATACTCGAGAGTACTCATTACTTGAGCGAGCACAAAGCGGTGCTCGAGAAAATTTTGAGCACCTCCCCACATGTTTTCAATGGAGCCGCAGCTGCTGCCGGCGGCTCCATTGAAAACAATGGTCTGCCGGCACCCCTGAAATGTTTTTCATGGAAGGGCTATACATATAAGCCCTTCCCTGAAAACAATCATTTTAGTATAATAAAAAAAAAAAAAAAAAAACTTACCTGTCCGCTACTGCTATGTCCCCACGGGGATGGAGAACACATCTGCCGCATGCAGCAGTTGTTTCCTTCATTCCCGATAGTAAAAAAAATTCCCTGCTGCTACATGTGCTACACCTGTGACAGATGCAGCAGAGGAATTGTTCAATTCCCTACTGCAGCTGTCACACATGACAGCTGCGGTAGGATGGATCCTGCTGCTGACACCCCGTCATTGGTTTTTCAGGGAAGCGCTTTAAACATAAGCCCTTCCCTGAAAAACAATAATTTTAGTGTAAAAAAAAACAACCAAAAATACTTACCTGTCCACCGCTGGCATGTCTTTGCGGGGATGAAGAGCACATCTGCCGCATGCGGCAGATGTTTCTTTCATCCCCACAAGGGAAAAAAATTCCCTGCTGCACCTGCCACATACCCGCCTGCTTGATGGGCTGCCCCAGATTGGCTGAGCACTGTGACCAATCAGAGGCAGCTCTTAGCTATTGAATGACAGCTGAGAGCTGTCTCTGCTTTTAAATCCCCGCCTGATGAATACTACTGAGAACAGTGCAGGGAGCAGAGCCGACTGGACGCGGCTAAGCCCCGGCAGCTGAAAAATGCGGCAGATGTGTTCTTCATCCCCGTGGGGGACACATCAGCGGCGGAGAGGTAAGTTTATTTTTTATTTTAATTTTTTTACACTAAAGTGATTGTTTTTCAGGGAGGGCTTATATGTAAAGCCCTTCCATGAAAAACAATTCAGGGGTGCCAGCAGACCATTGTTTTCAATGGGACCACCGGCAGCAGCAGCGGCTCCATTGAAAACAGTGCAGAGCAAGGGTCACCTTGAAAATGCTCTACTCTCCCATTGACTTCAACGGGGTTCGTTATTCGAAACGAGCTCTCGAGCATTACAAAAAGCTTGGCTCAAGTAATGAGCACCCGAGCATTTTGGTGCTCACTCATCTCTAAACAGGACCCCACACTTTCAGTAACATTTGCCAGGTCTAAATCTTAGCACCACCTGCACTTTGAGAGCAGGCACCTTCAGCTTAATATGGTGACAAATCAATACAGAGGTTACCTGGACTTCAATCTATACTGAGGACTGTCCCTTCTTAGGAAATTTTTCCTCTGCCATCATAGCTATTCTGAAATTTTCAGCCACTTTGTATGGTTCTATGGCATCTACAAGAGAAGATCGGAGCTTCCACCAATTTACCATTCTGGTCCCTTGACCAGATGGACTTCAACAGTTTTTGTGCTTTTTAATGGAAAGAATGCTCCCTCCATCTATTTTATTCTTTATCAGGAGTGGGACCAGTCTCTTATGTTGGCACTTATGAGGCTTAAATCCAGCAGAAAAACTTAATTAATTAAAGGGGTTGTCCCGAGCCGAAACAGGTTTTTTTGTTTTTTTTTTGTTCGGCGCAGGACAAACCCAAGGGATGTGTTAAAATAAAAAAAAAAATGTTACTTACCCAAATCCCCGCTCTGCAACTTCTTTCTTCTTTTCCTGCAAGATGGCCACCGGGATCTTCACCCACGATGCACCGCGGGTCTTCTCCCATGGTGCACCGTGGACACTGTGCGGTCCATTGCCGATTCCAGCCTCCTGATTGGCTGGAATCGGCACACGTGACGGGGCGGAGCTACACGATGATGCGTAGAAGGGGCGGAGCCAGAACACCGCTCGTGCCCGGACCGACCAGAAGGGAGAAGACCCTTCTGTGCAAGCGCGTCTAATGGGCGATTAGACACTGAAATTAGACGGAGCCATGGAGACGGGGACGCCAGCAACGGAGCAGGTAAGTGTATAACTTCTGTATGGCTCATATTTAATGCACGATGTACATTACAAAGTGCATTAATATGGCCATACAGAAGTGTATAACCCCACTTGCTGCCACGGGACAACCCCTTTAACTTAATGATGTCCCAACTGGGGGTGTTGTACACAACAGCACTTACACCTTACTGATAGAAGAGAGACTAACTATTTCATCTGAGCGTGGATTTTCAGACTTCCTTCATTTGACTCTATCTTGCAGAAATAGTTTCCCAGGAAGGTCAGAAATTTGACAAACCTGCCAGTTAGAAATTCATAGCTATCAGGCAGGGGAATATCACAAACCCCATAGAAACAAAATGCTATCATTTGAAAATTGTTTTTCTTCCTCTCTAACTATACACTGCTAAAAAAAGGTCTAAAAAACATAACAATTATAAAAGCATATTAATAAGGAACACATTTGCATACAATAACTGGCTTCACATGTGTACAAATACCTTCAGAGCGCTCCAGGGCAGGTAAGTACACAACCAAGAACAGGTGGCACCCACAGGCTGAGCTGTATTATGTCCAATCTAAATAGTGCAAAACTAGAGTCAAAGAGAGATGAAGATTCATTCACAGTACAGTCACCTTAAGGAATCTAATTCCCTGACAGAAAGGCATTTTTAAGAATAGGGATATATACAGAAAACAGAGGAGACCTCATCTTCTTATAATAATTATCCCAGGGAACTCTTGATCCTTTTTTCTGAATTTTTAACTGCTAGATGTAAAAATGAGCTGCTTAGTGGGAGGAAAAGTAAAGATATATCTCATAGGGGGATGAAAAGATTACACCATTGTGAGATGTTGAGAGTGTCCACTGAGCAATGCCAGGCCTGGAGAGTTTGTAAAGAGCCTGTAATGCATATTACATAAACAGTGGGGAAAAAAGTATTTAGTCAGATACCAATTGTACAAGTTCTCCCACTTAAAGCACACAAAATCACTTTGTCTGATTTTTAATTAATTTATTTGCAAATTATGGTGGAAAATAAGTATTTGGTCACCTAGAATCAATCAAGATTTCTGGGTCTCACAGACCTGTAACTTCTTCTTTAAGAGGCTTCTCTGTCCTCTACTCATTACCTGTAGTAATGGCCCCTGTTTGAACTTGTTATCAGTATAAAACACACCTGTCCACAACCTCAAGCAGTCACACTCCAAACTCCACTATAGTGAAGACCAAAGAGCTGTCGAAGGACACCAGAAACAAAATTGTAGCCCTGCACCAGTCTGGAAAGACTAAATCTGCAATAGGCAAGCAGCTTGGTGTGAAGAAATCAACTGTGGGAGCAATACGAAAATGGAAGAGATACAAGACCACTGATAATCTCCCTTGATCTGGGGCTCCACGCAAGATCTCACCCTCAAAATGACCACAAGAACAACAAGTAGAAATCCCAGAACCACACGGGGGAACCTAGTAAATGACCTGCAGAGAGCTGGGACCAATGTAACAAAGACTACCATCAGTAACACACTACGCCACCATGGACTCAGATCCTGCAGTGCCAGACGTGTCCCCCTGCTTAAGCCAGTACATGTCCGGGGCCGAATGAAGTTTGCTAGAGAGCATTTGGATGATCCAGAAGAGTATTGGGAGAATGCCATATGGTCAGATGAAACCAAAGTAGAACTGTTTGGCAGAAACACAACTCGTCGTGTTTGGAGGAGAAAGAATGCTGAGTTGCATCAAAAAACACCATACCTACTGTGAAGCATGGGGGTGGCAACATCATGCTTTGGGGCTGCTACCAGGACGACTGATCCGTATACATGAAAGAATGAATGGGGGCATGTATCGTGAGATTTTGAGTGCAAACCTCCTTCCATCAGCAAAGGCACTGAAGATGAAACGTGGCTGGGTCTTTCAGCATGACAATGATCCCAAGCACACCACCAGGGCAACAAAGGAGTGGCTTCGTAAGAAGCATTTCAAGGTCTTGGAGTGGCCTAGCCAGTCTCCAGGTCTCAACCCTATAGAAAACCATTGGAGAGAGTTGAAAGTCTGTGTTGCCCAGTGACAGCCCCAAAACATCAAAGCTCTTGAGGAGATCTGCATGGAGGAATGGGCCAACATACAAACAACAGTGTGTGCCAACCTTGTGAGGACTTAAAGAAAACGTTTGACCTCTGTCATTGCCAATAAAGAATATATAACAAAGTATTGAGATGAACTTCTGTTATTGACCAAATACTTATTTTCCACCATAATTTGCAAATACATACATTAAAATTAAAACAATGTGATTTTCTGGATGTGTTTTCTTATGTTGTCTCTCATAGTTGAGCTCTACCTATGATGTCAATTACAGGCCTCTCATCTTTTTAAGTGGGAGAACTTTTACAATTGGTATCTGACTAAATATTTTTTCCCCACTGTATAAATATATATTTATTTACGTATATTTTATATTTTTAGGCTCTGTATTTTATATATGTCGTAGGACCTTCGATAACATCACTGAGAGCGGGGGTGACATCACCAGGGGCAGAGCATGAGAAGCACTCACATACTAGCTGACAAGTGGTCATTAGAAGTTATATATATATATATATATACACACGTCTTCAGAATCTATTCCATTAAGCCTGAGGAAGACCCCTAAGTAGATTTCAAAGCTCACTATAACATCATGTCTTCTTGTAAGCCATTAAAATCTATAATATTACTTGGTTTCTCTTAATGAGGACAATTACTTTTTTAAGCCTAACAGTATTGCCGAATGCTGAAAGTATTGCAATGTTTTGAAACTGTTATACCCAATTAAAGTGACTGTCCTGTTTGTTCAACTGTCAAGTAAAGATTATTCCTGTTTATCCTGAACTGTCTCCTTCTCTACCTGCCGTCTACACCTATTAGTGAGATAGGGAAATTCAATGGTTTCCTGATATGCTGTCGGGCTCCAAATTAAAGTGATATGACCGGTCATAAGAACACAAACACACAATCTTTATAGGATTTTACAAAGCGAGTGGCTTTATGCCAAATACAATTAAGAATACAATTAATATGCACATAGCGGTTTAATATATATTAGTTTCTTATCAATTTGTCCTTCTCTTTACATCCTGTAAAGCTCATTAGTAAGTTTTGGCAAGAAATATATTAGATAAGAACACAGAACAGGAAACTTTATGGTGGTCCAATTAGTACCCCCCGCTGGATTATTCAAAGTGAAATCTAGAATATTTTGTAGGTGAAAGTTCAAACAATACAGTGAAAATTAAAAGCAATGCAAATATATGTGTAGCTAAGTGTTATAGCAGACAAGCAATAGAAACAGACATCATGGAGTCTTTGTAGGCTATCTTTTAGACCTAAAGCCTTCACAAGTGCAAGGAAGCAAAATACATAATAGTCAGCTGTAGCAGGTTCGAAGATTGAGAGCCTCATTTAGGGTTAATGGAACACAAAAAGCACACGTTAAGCACATAAAATCCTGTGCTTCACCTGTACTTGCTGCAAAAAAGTAATCCATGTACAGTTATGCTGCATGCTTCGTGGTTGTGTGGCAAACTGCTGCACTACAGATTCCCTGTAGAAACCCAGCCTCATAGGCATAGGTAGCTCTAGTTATCTATTAAAGATGACCTCTTACCTACTAATACACAGGGGCAGAAATACCCTATTATTGTGTGGCTGTGTAGGACATAAAGGAAGTATGCATTCAAATACTTAGTGGAGTGAAGACTTTTGAAACCAAGTAATACAGTAACGCACAATCTTATAAAGATGCCACATAAAGATGTGAATTACGACAAGATATCTCCCCGTCGCTTCCATAGAAATCTTCATGTTGGTCCTCTGACAGTGAATTGGATGCTTCTTGCATAATTATGAAGGGCGGTACACTGGGAGTGGTTATATTTATGATCCATTAAACTATATAAAGATCTTTCCATGCCAAGGTAGTCAGAGTCTTGGGCAGACGAGGAGCAGGTAGGCATTACATTTATCTATGAAGTCTATGAGATCTAATTGTTTCATTTTCCAAATTTAAGTTTGTAAAAAAAAAGGGGGGAAAAATCGAGCCAAATTTTTTTTTTCTGTTAACCCATTTCAACCTTTAATTTGCAATTTTTTAATGATGCATTTTTTATATATTAGAATATTTCTCAAGAGTAAGTATACTTTTGTAAAACGTTTGACAAATCATAGAGATGTATTAAAAGTTTTGATTAATGGAAGTCTGAGTGCTAAGACCGCCACTAAGGATGAGCGAGTATACTCGCTAAAGCACTACTCATCCGAGTAATGTGCTTTAGACGAGTATCTCCCTGCTCGTCCATAAAGATTCGGGGACCGCTGCGGCTGACAGGTGAGTCGTGGCGGGGAGCAGGGGAGAGCGGGCGGGAGAGAGGGAGAGAGAGATCTCCCCTCCGTTCCTCCCCGCTCTCCCCCGCAGCTCCCGAATCTTTAAAGGGGTTGTATCGCGAAAGCAAGTGGGGTTATACACTTCTGTATGGCCATATTAATGCACTTTGTAATATACATCGTGCATTAAATATGAGCCATACAGAACTTATTCTCTTACCTGCTCCGTTGCTGGCGTCCCCGTCTCCATGGCTCCGTCTAATTTCGCTGGCTTCTTGCTTTTTTAGACGCGCTTGCGCTGTGCGGTCTTCTGCCTGGTGAATAGGGCCGCTCGTGCCGGAGAGCTGCTCACCGCGTCGTCATCGTAGCTCCGCCCCGTCACGTGTGCCGATTCCAGCCAATCAGGAGGCTGGAATCGGCAATGGAACGCAAGGAAGGAGAAGAAAATCCACGGTGCACCATGGGAGAAGACCCGTGGTCCACCGTGGGAGAAGACCGGCGGTGCCATCTTTAAAAGAAGAATAGAAGAAGCTGCAGAACGCTGATGCAGGTAAGTGCAATGTGCTTTTTAAAAACTAACCTATGCTTTCTTTTTAACAGGACAGAATGCGGGGGTAAGTGAAAAAATTTTTTTTTCGCTTTCGCCGCGAGACAACCCCTTTAAGGACGAGCAGGGAGATACTCGTCTAAAGCACATTACTCGAACGAGTAGTGCTTTAGCGAGTATACTCGCTCATCCTTAACCTCCACTGATCATTGAAATAAAGGGCTGCAGTGGTCATCTCGGCATTTTGCCCCTTTGGCTACGTTTGTTATGTTTTCTCAATGCAGACAATGAGTTTAATATAGAAGAATTGGGGCCAGAGTGAGGCATTAGTATTATAGTGAGGATTGGGGGTGCTGAGAGGGGCTCTGAGGGTAGTCGTTGGATTGGGAGATTGTGCAGACAAGAGTCATGAGTTGGAGAATTCTTCATGTTGGTCTGTGCCCAGAGAGAAGAAAAATGAAAACGGATAACTGCAATCAGAGAAGACATCTCCAGTGATCACTGGAGGTAATTGAACTGCAATCATTATCACTGCTTACAGCTGGTATCTGATATGATATTTTGACTGCATTTTTTAGAGGTATATTGGAGATGAGCTGCTATATCTAAGTTAGCGATGTTATAAAAGTGCTTTGTAGAATATATCTATATATATATATATTTATATATTTATTCTACATATATCTATATATCTATTTTTCTGGGGGGGGGGGGAGGCCCAATTCTGAGTTTTGTTATGGGGTGACCCCATGAATTCCTTGTATGTCCCTGTTCTGACTTGAGCAGTGAGTATGCACTCATTGTGACATCAGTTGCCAAATCCACGTAGTCCCAGAGCTGCCCCAATTGAATGGGTAAGAGAACCCTGGGCCAGCAAATACCTTGCCTCAAACTCAGCACTACAAGGAAGATTAGCACAGACATGGTGCAGAAATGAGGGCTAGAGACATGCTTAGCCTCAGGTGTGCCTTCACCTGCTCAGCTTGGCCAAGAATGTAGGTGAAGGTCCTGAGGAAGCAGAGGCATCACACATGGATGGTATCAGCAAACTCTGTATTGTAAGGGTGTCACTAAGGCAAATGATTACTGTGTGGGGTCACTGAGGGACAATGTTACTAGGAGAGGGTCACTAGTATGCATTATTACTGTGGGGGCATACAAACGGAATGGACTAACATGTAACAAAAATTGCCATGGGGAGCATGACATCCTTTTTCATTGCTCAAAAGTTGGGAGGAATGTGTAGATATAAATTATTAGTAATTAAAAGATTAACCCATTTAGGATGAGTCACTGTAAATTTACAACTCCTGGCCCTTTGCCTAAAGCCCAGCTGTATGTAAAATTACCATGGGGATTTAAGCCTCCTCCCTCTGCAATCAATCAGAGGCAGGACCTTTTGTCAGCTGTTAGTAACAGCTTATAACCAGGGGGAGAAGGCAGGAGGGGTTTTTAACCCTTTCTGCGTTCTCCTTCCCTTAGAACACAGCACTCAATGAGCGCTGTGTACTGAAAAGTAAAAGCAGAAGTGTATCTTCCACTACGGGAGCCTGGGGATCATGTGACCACCGGGATTCCCCGCTACAGCAAAGCTACACGGTGTCAGAAAACCCAGAATAGCTCTGCTAGTGACTAATGTCACCACATGGGATGTTTTTCCCTGTAAATGGGGCTCCTATGGATGCCCCAGCTACAGTGGAAAAATGTCAAATAAAAAAACCCCCAAAAAATGTGAATATCCCCCAGGAGCTCTTATATGATGTCATGGGAGACATAGATAGTAAAAAACATAATTATACACATCAGTAAATAAAAACTACAGAATACAACAACTAAATATACATAAGAAAGAAAATAACCCACCGCCGACGCCAATCAAAACAGTCGCCATATGCGCTCTGTAAACCAAAACCATACATATTATATATCAAAACATCTGAAACAAAATGAGAACCCATTCCCATACTTTATTATAGCGTAAATATACTAATTTTTTTAAAAAAATCATTTTTTCAGCCTTTTACCCCCAATAAAACTAAAAAACAGGTAAAAAGTCAGTGAAAATGATATTAAAAAATAGCCCTACATGTCACGGGAAAAAAACGCAGCAAAAATAATTTTGGCAGCTGAAGGAAAAAAAATAGGGCAGTAAAATTATCACATGGGTTAAATCCCTAAAAAGTGTCTGGTCCTTAAGATACAAAACAGCTTGGTCCTTAAGGGTTAATGAGTTTGTGCTAGAAAGTATGTGTGTTAAGGCCCATTTATACAAAGCGATGATCGCTCAAATGGCAGTTTGATTGACAGCTTTGAGCGATCATTTTGCATAAACTATTAAGTAGCTACTTAATAGCAATTTAGTGTGCACAGGAAGCCCTTAGCTGAATGCAGTTAGAAGCCCGAGGGCTTTTATCTGCTTTTAGTCCCTTTGTTCTCCGACGGGAAACAATGTTTTCAGCACTACCCGCTGAGAACTGCTGATAAGGCTGAATGACGTGCCAATGATCACTAAAACATTCGCTTTTTAGCGATTTTTAAGCGAACATCGTTCCGTGTAAATGGGCCTTTAGCTAGAGTCTTTAAGCCGTTAGCGAATTCCATTTTCCTGTTCCATGTTCAGGGAGCAGGAAAACGGCACCCTTGGGCAAACATTTATATCTTATGAGTGAACTGAGCAGCGCCAAAAGGGACCCCCTTGTTTATTATGGGGTCAGTTTTATTTCTACTCAGCAATCCAGCATAGGGTAGACATGCGCTGGACCGTTCAATGTAGCATACGTGCAACACCGGACATCTAAGGGCATCACAGATCTGTTATTGATCAACCTCACATGGCTGAAAGCAGCTTGTCCCTCTAAGAAGATGGACACAGCTGCCTGAGTTTGCTTAACTAGTTAGCATGGGGGAGTTTCATTCATTATCGGAATTAACCAGACAAAAATCGCTCCACCAACTAAGAATGGCCACACACCACTGACCCACAGAATCGAGAAAGAGCTATCAATTTGTCAATCCTTTCCGTGTACGGGCTGGGTGAGGTTTCCAATGTTAGTCAAATTAAGCCACAGGCCCCACTCCTGGTGGTGCCCTTCCGTCAATTCCTTTAAGTTTCAACTTTGCAACCATACTCCCACGGGACCTGCTCAGTGGGTCATGGAAATAACGCCGCCAGTTCACCAGTCAGCATCGTTTATGGACCTACGATGGTATCTGATAGTCTTTGAACCTCCAACTTTTTTAGAATATTGCAAAACATTTCTTAACAGAAAACTGTAACTGAAATTTTCCCTCAATAACTGACAAACAAATTCACAACCAAACTATTCCAGAACATAATCCATGCAAAGAAACAGGACAACAAAAAAATGTTCATAGGTTATGTCCTCTTGTTCAGTTGGTACGCACCAAAGACTGGGAGGGACTTGGCAATTCCTTCAGATCCTTGCTCAAGGCAGCCCTATAACTGCCTCAACGACTGTGCACGCCCCCGCCCATTGGACTGCGTGTTCCTTTAACACTTAGATCTTCCCTCAGGACAGGGGCTCCAGCACAGGTTCAGCACACCTCCTGGAACTCTGACGCAGCCACTCGGGCAGACGGCACCTGGTTGCCGGTCATTCGCTCTTTTTCACCCATCCAACAGACCTGTGCATAACTGCTGTACATGACTTTTTGCTGCCCCCCCCCCCCCATTTTGAACATGTTCAGTCTATGAGAGGAAACTAAGCTGCCTCATGCCGACCTCCTGGAACCACAACCCGACATGGGCACCAAGTATTTTTCCCATCCTGGTTCTCACAATCTCCAACCGGCCACTTTGACAGCTATCACCCAGTCCCCACCAAAGACTGGGAGACACTCGACCAATTGGAGGGCTATCGCCCGGTTTCTACCGGAGCCTGGGAGACACTCAGCAGGACTTACTGCTTGCCCAGGCCGACCTCCTGAGACTCCAACCAGGAACTCAGGTGGCTATCACCCAGTTCCCTTCAAAGACTGGGAGACACCCAGTGGGACTTCTTGCTCGCCCAGGCCGACCTCCTGCAATTTTGACACAGCCACTCTCACAGCTATCACCCAGTTTCCACCAAAGACTGGGAGGCACCCAGGGGGACTTGCCGCTCGCCCAGGCAGACCTCCTGGAACTCCAACCTGGCCACACAGAGGGCTATTGCCTGGTTTCCACCAAAGACTGGGAGACACCATTTGGGAGTTTCTGCTCTCCCAGGTCGACCTCCTGAAACTCCGACCCATCCTCTCTGACAGCTATCACCCGATCCCCACCAAAGACTGGGAGGCACCCAGGGTGACTTGCCACTCACCCAGACTGACCTCCTGGAACTATGACCTGGCCATTTTAACAGTTAACACCTGGTCCCCACCAAAGACCCAGAGGGACTGAGCAGGGTCTGCCACTCACCCAGGCCAACCTCCTGGAACTCCATCTGACCACTCGAGCAGCCATTATCCGTCCTTGTCACGGACCATGCAGGACTTAGCAATTCCTCCAGATCCTTGCTCAAGGCAGCCCTCAGTGGCTAGGCACTTACTTTTTTAACCAACCAGCAGTCCTATACAAAACTGCCAGAAATGACTTTTTGCTGGCCCTCATTTCAACACCTATTCAGTCTATGAGGGGAAAATAAGCCACCTCATGATGGCCTCCTGGAACCGCAACCCAACATGGACACTGAGGATTTTTCCCATCCCAGTTCTCAGACCCTTCATTTTAACTTGGCTCTATCCGACCGCATGTAACTCCCACCTGACCACTCGGGAGGCTATCACCTGGTCCCCACCAAACACCTGGACAGACCCAGTGGGATCTGCTGCTCGCCCAGGCCAACCTCCTAAAAATCGCACCCAGCCACTTGGGTGCCACCAAGAACTGAGCGGGACCTGCCGCTTGCCCATGCTGCTCTCCAACCCCTTTCCCTCCCCCTCTCTTCCCCTTGCTGTCTGTCTGCAATGGGAAAGTGTTGGACGCGAGATTGGCACATTAGCTCTATTGCTGTCCTGCCTTCTTCCATTGCAGACAGCCAGCAAGGGGAGGAGAAGGGGAGGGAGTTCAGCAGTCATGCTGTTAAACTCCCTTCTACCGTCCTTCTCTGGCAGCTCTCATAAGCTCTCATAGGAGTCTATGAGAATGGCCACTGTATTCTGCCCGTAGATAGATCCAAAACTATCTTTTATAGCTGGCATAAAACCACATAAAGTGACAGATGTCAGATTAGAAAAATAAGGATTGGTCCTTAAGGCTAAAATAGGTTATGTCGTTAAGGACTTAAGAATAACTTTTAAGAAAGCTGTTAACATTCACTGTTTTGATAAAGGTTGGATTGTGTATAATTAAATCAGGTGGGTAGTCAGGACTCCTAGTTTTGTCCTTGACATGTCATGACACACTGACACTTGGGGTACAGGATAATGATATGCTGACACTTGAGGGACAGGACTATAAGGCTACTATCACATAGGCACTTTTTTTAAGAACATTTAGTGGGTGTTTAAAAACTGTACTGAGCATCCATTTATTTTAATGGAGCTCTTCAGACGAACATTCTAATACAATGTTTTTAACGCATGCAAAATCGAATGCCATATGTTCAATTAATGCAGCACTTTTTAACACTCACAAAAACGCTGTACAAAGCAGCTCTGCCCACATTAAAAATACTGCGTGGAAAAACAGCATTTTCACAAACGCATGTGAAAGTGGCCTAAGGGCGAAGTCAGATGAGCTTTTTTTGCGCATACTTAGGGAACCATGGGTTTCCAATAGTGTGTTCATATGTCCGTCTGTTACAGGTGCAAAATACTCGCACCTGCTAAAGATAGGACATCCATGTGCCAGAAAGGTTAATGCTGCACGGAAAGATTTCTTTGCGGGGAGTTCCCTCATCACTGAACACTGTGACAGCACTATCACAGTGTTCAGTAACAAGGGGACTCCCTGCGGGGATGAAGGAACACCTTGCCACAGCTGTGACAGCTGTGACAGCTGTGGCAAAGGACCATGATGCCATTCCATTGCATTGTGGCAGATTGGCTGAGCGCTCAGCCAATCACAGGCAGCGCTTAACCATTCATTGAATCAATAATTGGCTGAGCAGTGCCTCTGATTGGCTGAGTGCTGTGACCAATTACAGGCAGTGCTCAGCTCTCATTCAATGAATGGATAAGCGCTCAGCCAATCAGACACAGCCCTTTCAGGAGGCGCATATTTTTAAATATTTGTCTGCTGAAATAGCTTCAGAACACTGCCGGGATTGCACAGACAAGATACGCTGAAGCCCCAACAGTAGTGGACAGGGAAGTATATATATAATTTTTACACCAGCTAGGGATGATTTTCAGGGAAGGACTTAAATTGCAAGCCCTTCCCAAAATTCACTATGGGCATTGCCTGCATCCCATTGCTTTTGATCGGGCCGGCGGCTGTAGCCCGACCGCATTGAAAGCAATGAGCACGGAGCCATGGTCACTCGCATTTTGCTAATGTGTGGAGTTTTTTTTTTTTTGCACACATAGGTCTGCAAAAAAAAAATTAATAACACGCGTCTGACTGAGCCCTAACAGGTGTGAAATGTAGGAAAAGACTTGACAAATTCAAGAAGCAAGACGTTCCTAAGTGTCCGATGGAAAAAGCTCTGGCAGTAGCTTACAATTGTAATATATGGCGACAATGGAACAGGTTACTAACAATCAATACTATGACTCAGTTCATATCCTTAGAAAAATGTATACCGTATATACCGGCGTATAAGACGACTTTTGAACCCCGAAAAATCTGCTCTGCAGTCGGGGGTCGTCTTATGCGCCGGTAATTCAAAAAAAAAAAAAGTGTAAAAAAAAAAAATTTATTACTCACCTCCCACGGCGTTCTGTCGCGCTCCGGCAGGATGTCGCTCGCTCCGGCAGGCTGTCGCTCGCTCCTCGTCCCCGGCGCAGCATAGCTTTCTGAATGCGGGGCTTGAAATCCCCGCTTCCAGAAAGCTAATACACACGCCGGCAGCCATGACAGCATTGAATGGCTGTGATTGGCTAAAGCACACGTGGCTTCAGCCAATCACACTATTCAATGACATCATTGAATGGCTGTGATTGGCTGAAGGCGCACGTGTTAGCAATCACAGCCATTCAATGATGTCATTGAATAGTGTGATTGGCTGAAGCCACGTGTGCTTTAGCCAATCACAGCCATTCAATGATGTCATGGCTGCCGGCGTGTGTATTAGCTTTCTGGAAGCGGGGATTTCAAGCCCCGCATTCAGAAAGCTATGCTGCGCCGGGGACGAGGAGCGAGCGACAGCCTGCCGGAGCGAGCGACATCCTGCCGGAGCGCGACAGAACGCCGTGGGAGGTGAGTAATGAATTTATTTTTTTTTCTCCACTGTATACCGGCGTATAAGGTGACAGTTGGGGGGTCGTCTTATACGCCCCGTCGCCTTATACGCCGGTATATACGGTACTTATTGTTATGCGCACTCATATGGAATATTGCAGTGGATTTACAGTTAATCCTGGCCAGGGGTAAGTATCTCCACAGATAATATTTGGAGGTGATAGCCCCCTCCTATACAACTTATTCCTACGGAATCTTAGGTTATACCCAAATATTGAAATCCAGCTCATTAGAATATACATTCAAAGTCCATTGAACAACTGATTAGCACAGTAGATTTAGCGAGACTCTACACCGATGAGTCAAACACAATCCAATCCATTTTTAGATGATGTGGGGCCATGGCACTCACCACTGCACAAACGTATGAAACATAGCTGTTCAGATTGTTGCTGTCAATCTCCGGGTCACTACTGCTTTCAGTGACTGCAATCTGCAGGTGTCAGCTGAATCTGTCTCTGGAGCCTGGATTGTGTCTGTTGGCGAACAATGCTTCCATCACCCGAGTCTCCCTCCCTTGGGTATACAAGTCCAGCTGCAGGTCAGCTCTGCTGCAGCTCTTACTGCTTTAGTTTCTCTCTTCCCTGCACTCTGTGAAGCTGCTGTTACACCAGATCCCGGGAACAGGACCTCTCTTTTATACCTAGCCCTTCAGCCAATCAGTGTATATGGTAAACATCACTGCTGGTTCTTGTCCTCTATAATGTATAATTCTGTGTCTCTTCTATCTGCAGAGATGCGGGCGCGCTGGATTGCACAACTTTGCATATGGGGAGTGTTATTCTGTGGTAAGATCCAAAGGGAAATTCATTAATTATGAGAAAAATATCCAGCTGTCTGCCTCATCAGTAATCAAGAATCTCACTTAACCACTTAAAGGGATTTTGTCATCAGGGTAATGCTTCCTGAACCACAGGCAGCATGAAACCAGGACAAGATGACCTTGACGATGTTTTATTCCGAAAAGCTACAGCAATTCAGAATAAACACACTTTGAGGTTTGACTCAGAGCTGAGTTTCAACTCACAGAGGAGGGTCGGGGCACACAAGCCTACCAGCTTCTCCCTGCCCACAGTATGCAAAATGACAGCTCCCTCCCTGCTTTTGTATATGGAAAGAGCTGCCACTTTGCATACTGATTAGAGATGAGCGAATCTACTCGGTTCGGGTGTTTTTGAACTCGAGCACCGTTTTTTTCGAGTAACTCACTACTCGGACGAAAAGATTCGGGGGGCGCCAGAGGAAGCATGGTGGAGCAGGGGGTAGCAGTGGGGTACAGGGGGAGCTCTCTCTCCCCCCCCCCTCACTCCCCTCTGCAACCCCCCGCTCACGCCCGGCGCCCCCCGAATCTTTTCGTTCGAGTAGTGAGTTACTCGAAAAAAGCGGTGCTCGAGTTCAAAAACACCCGAACAGAGTAGATTCGCTCATCTCTAATACTGATTACTGTGACCAATCCCCAGCCTCAGCATTGGTAACAATGATCACATGCTACCATAATCCAAATGAGCAGTGAGGGGAGCATAGTGGTGTGCACTGGTGCATCAAAGAGTGAATGCTTGGTGGAAACCTTTTTTTTTTTTTTTTTTTTAATATTTTACTACATTTCTGGTGCCCCTGAGTACATGTCTACTGCCTACGGGGATAGTGGAACAGCCCCCAAAATATAGAAATGCCCCACCGAATTTTGAATGGTTGAGAGACATGCTCTTGCCGCTTAGCTACATTTACTACTGCACGTTAGTTCACTGGCTGCAAATGCAAATATTTAACCATATGATAGAAGAAAGTAAAGGAGAAGAGGGCTCAGTAAAGAACTTGATGAGTAGGGCAAATTCTTGGTGTCAGTCAGTTGTTACTCAGTTTGTTAAAAGTAATCTATTTCTTAATGCCAAATCATAATTATAGGAAAATTAGGGAACGTACATGATGTAGAGATGATCGACTGAATGACTACTCAAAGAAATCGGAGGAGAGACATGTTCTGTCTTTAATCCTTACAGGAGGATTCTTTAGAAAAGCTTGCCCAGAACCAGGAAATCGGCGATGTGAGTATAACAAGTTTACGTGTACAATAGGTATGTAAGTGTAAGTCTAGGGATCGTCCGGTATAATGGCAGTTATAGTGTGTGTGTGTATGTGTGTATATATATATATATATATATATATATATATGTATACACATAGTTAAGCGTTAAATTCTCCTTGGGTATGCATGAATGTAGAATGTGCCAATGCTCCCATTCTCCTCCTTTAGGAACAAAGAATGCTCGCGCAAAATTTCACTCTTGTACGACACCAGGACGTTACATTACATAGGGGTGTCAATACTTTTGCAATTAGCATTGAATAACCGAGTTATGACCCCTTTACTTTTCCTATTTAGGACCTAAAGTGGGTGCCTTGCTACACTCATTAGGAGAGCTTTTTTTAAACAATCTTTTTTTTATTGAAAGTCATTAAAACAAGGGTTGAAGCAGTGGGTGAGAACAGAGTATACTCAGTACAGTGTATCATCAAATATAGGACACACAGGTCCTGTGAACATTGTGTTTATGCAGTTTGGCAGTCACTAGGCTTATTTGGCTTGAGGCAGTAATAGTCTATGGGGTGTTTCGAATGTGTGTGTGTGTACAATATTATGTGCTCTAAGGAGAGCTTTAAACTAGTACAATATGAGAAGGGAAGTGAAAGGTCAGTTAAAAATATACAGCTAATTATTACATTTGAGATCCTCGCTATTAGAAGTGGAAAGGAAGAACAAAGACAAAAAAGTCAGAGGGAAAGTAGAGGAGCAAGAGACACTGATCACAAACTAAAATGTTTTTACACAAATGCACAGAGCATGGGGAAACAAACAAGGATAATTGGAGCTCCTATCACAGGAAGAGAAATATGATGTCATAGGCATCACGGAAACTTGGTGGAATGAAACACATGATTGGAATACAAGGCTTGAAGGATACAACTTATTTATAAGAAACAGACCTAAAAAAGCGAAGGAGGTGTTGCGTTGTATGTTAGAAAAACATTCATCTCCACAGAGATTTACACTTCAGAGTATGGGAGTTCTGTAGAAATTGTTTGGGTAAAAATACAAGGAGAAAACAACAGAAAGGACACCATTGTAGGCATTTACTAAAGGCCGCCTGGACAAGCAGAAGTTATTGATGAACACATTCTACATTAGATGACCAAGCTCTCAAAGAAGCATGACATAGTGATCATGGGAGATTTTACCTGTTTAGACATTTGTTGGGAATCTCTCTCAGATAAACGTAATGGTTCCAACAAATTCTTATCCGCTCTTGCTAACAACTTTATATTCCAAAAGGTAGAAGAGAAAACAAGGGGATCTGCTATCTTGGACCTAATACTTACCAACAGGGAGGGAATAGTTGAGGAAGTAAGGGTGGCTGGGACCTTAGGAGGCAGTGATCATGCTATCCTTGAATTTTGGATGAAAAGGGGAGGAAGACCTGAGAAAACTCAGACCTCAAGGTTGGATTTCAGAAAGGCAGGTTTTAATGAACTCAGAAAGAGGCTAGGTAGAATCAACGGCTGGATGTTCTTAAGAACACAAATGTCGTAGAAGGTTGGGAAATATTGCAAAATGAGATTCTCAAAGCACAATTGTTAACAATCACTAAAATAAGGCATAACTGGAAGCATTTAAAAAGGCCAGGATGGATGGACACATAACTTGCACACATGTTAAGAATGAAGAAACATATGTTTATCAAATGGAAAGAGGGGAGAATATCTAAAGAAGATTCTAATGCGGTCTGTAGAAACTGTAGGGCAAGTGTCAGAAAAGCTAAAGCTAATAATGAATTGAGGCTTGCAACAAAGACCAAGAGCAATAAAGAAGGATTTTGGAGGGTATGTCAAAAGCAAAAGAAAAATCAAAGATGCTATTGGATGCTTACAAGATGAAAATGGTGAATTGGTTAAGAATGATTTTAAGAAGGCCAAAGTTTTAAATTCCTATTTTGTATCTGTTTTCTGTCAGAAAGTAGATGGGACATCAACTGATCTTCCCTGTGCTATTGGGGGGATAAAATAATGCAGACTATCTATAAGCAAAGAGATGGTGAGGGAACACTTAGCTAATTTAAATGAATTCTAATCTTAAGGTCCAGATGAATTGTATCCTAGGATACTAAAGGAAGCAGCAGAGGTAATTGCTGAACCACTCGCCATAATCTTTGAAATATCCTGTAGAAAATGAGAAGTCCTAGAAGATTGGAAAAGGGCAAATGTTGTCCCTTTCTTTAAAAAAGGGAAGAAGGTGGATCCAGGAAACTACAGGCCGGTGAGCCTGACTTCTATACTGGGAAAGATCTTTGAACAAATTATTAAACAGCATGCATGCAAGTACTTGGATAAGAATAGAGTAATTAACCAGAGACCGCATGGGTTTGTAACAAAAAAGTCATGACAGATGAATCTTATTTCCATCTATGACAGAATCACTGACTAGGTTGATCAGAGAAATGAGGTAGATATAGCATATCTTGACTTTAGTAAAGCATTTGACAAAGTATCTCATAGCATATTTATTGAAAAAATGACCAAATAGGGGATTGACAAGACAACTGTTAGGTTGACTTAAAACTAGGTGAGTGATCATACTCAGAGTGGTCATAAATGGCTGCACATCCAAGTGGAAGAATGTATCAAGTGGGGTACCACAAGGGTCTGTCCTAGACCCAGTGCTGTTCAACATTTCTATAAATGGAGGAGGAAATTGATGGGAAATTGACAAAATTTGCTTACGAAACAAAGCTAGGAGGTATAGCAAACACTAGAGAAGAAAGAGAGAGTATTCAAAAAGATCTAGAAAGGCTTGAACAGTGGGCGGCGACTAACAGAATGGTATTTAACAAGAAGAAATGCAAAGTCTTACATATAGGCAAGAAAAATGAAAAAAGCACATACAGAATGGGATGAATTGAGCTAAGTAGCGCATGTAAAAAAAGACTTGGGTTTACTAATAAATAATAGTCAACAATGTGATGCAGCAGCCAAAAAAGCAAACACAATTCTGGGATGTATTAAGAGAAGCATAGAGCCTAGATCACGTGAGGTAATTATCCCCCTCTACTCTTCCTTAGTCAAACCTCATCTGGAATACTGTGTCCAGTTCTGGGCACCCCACTTAAAAAAAAAACATAGACAAACTGGAGCAAGTTCAGAAAAGAGTTACCAAGATGGTGAGCGGTCTGCAAATCATGTCCTATGAGGAATGGTTAAAGGATCTGGAAAGGTTTAGTTTCCAAAAAAGAAGGCTGACAGGTGACTTAATAGCTATCTACAAATATCTGAAGGGCTGTCACACTGCAGAGGGATCAGCCCTGTTCTCATTTGCAGAAGGAAAGACTAGAAGCAATGGGATGAAACTGAAAGAGAGGAGACACAAATTAGATATTAGAAAGTCTTTTTTTCCCTACATTTAATTTGTGACAGTGGGGGTGATCAATGAGTGGAACAGGTTACCACAGAAGGTGGTGAGTTCTTCAATGGATGTGTTCAAACAAAAACTGGACAAATATCTGTCTGGGATGATTTAGTGAATCCTGCCCTGAGCAGGGGGTTGGACTTAACCCTTCCAACTCTACCATTCTATGAATGGTTGTGCCAAATTTAATGTTTGGGAAGTTAGAAATTTAATTAGGTACATTACATAGGGGTGCTCTTACTTTTGCAATTAGCATTGAATAATCAAGTTGTGACCCCCTTTAGTTTTCCTATTTAGGACCTAAAGAATGGTTGTGCCAAATTTCATGTTTGTACAACACCAGGAAATTAGAGAATTAGATTAGGTACATTACACAGGAGTACCAATACTTTTGCTACTAGCATTGCATAATCGAGTTGTGACCCCCTTACCTTTCATCTGTAGTACCTAAAGAATGCTCATGCCAAATTACATGTTTGGACGACACTGAGAAGTTACATAATGTAGGGGTGCACTTACTTTTGCACTTAGCATTAACTAATGCAGTTGTGACCCCTTTACCTTTCTTAGTTAGGACCTAAGTAATAGTCGTGCCAAATTTCAAGTTTATATAACACCAGAAATTTAGAGAATTAGATTAGGTATATTACATAGGGATGCACTTACTTTTGCACTTGGAATTGTGAGCCCTTTACTTTTCCTGTCTAGGACCTAAAGAATGGTTGTGCCAAATTTCAAGTTTGTACAATACCAGGAAGATAGAGAATTAGTGGTGAGTGAGTGAGTGAATGAATGAATGAATAACTGAATGAGTAAGTGAGTCAGTTAATCAGGGCTTTCGCCTTTATATAAATAGAAAATGGGACCATCTGCGATGCCAACTTTGACAGCCTATAAGTTTTCATGATCTAGAGCAGTGGTGGCGAACTTATGGCATGCGTGCCAGAGGCGGCATGCAGAGCCCTCCCTGCTGGCACGCGTCGCCGTCGGCCGCTCACCACGTTGGGGAATACCGGCCTGAGTCGTGGCTCCCCTGCCAGTATTCACTCAGCAGCACTGCAAGCGGCGCTGATCCCAGTGCACACTGTGATGTCAGTGTGTAACCGGGATCCTCCTCCCTACTACAAGAGCAGGGGAGGAGTGTGGGTGTCCCTATTACTCCTGGTGGCCGCTATGGGGTGTTACTATTACTGCTGGGGGCTGCTGTGGGGTGTCACTATTATATTGGGGGCCACTGTGGGGTGTCACTATTACTGCTGGGACCATTGTGGGGTGTCAGTATTATACTAATGGCTACTGTGGGGTGTCACTATTATACTGGGGCCACTATGGGGTGTCACTATTATACTGGGGGCTGCTGTGGGGTGTCACTATTATACTGGGGGCTGCTGTGGGGTGTCACTATTATACTGGGGGCCGCTGTGGGTGTCACTATTACTGCTGGGGGCCGCTGTGAGTGTCCCTATTACTGCTGGGGACCGCTGTAGGGTGTCACTATTATACTGGGGGCCGCTGTGGGGTGTCACTATTATACTCGGGACTGCTGTGGGGTGTCACTATTACTGCTGGGGCCACTGTGGGGTGTCACTATTATACAAGTGGCCGCTGTGGGATGACACTATTCTATTGGGGGCCGCTGTGGGATGTGACTATTAATGCTGGGGGCCACTGTGGAGTGTCACTATTATACTGGGGGCCGCTGTGGGGTGTCACTATTATACTGGGGGCTGCTGTGGGGTGTCACTATTACCGCTGGGGCCACTAGGGGGGAGTTACTATTACTGCTGGGGCATGTTTACATGTGGTGGAATAGGGCAGGGCTGTTTCAAAAACAGACAGCGTGCAGATTTTGACTGCTTTTTAGATGCGGAAATGCTGTAGAATTTATCACAAAAATTTTCGCTGAGGACATTCTGCAGCATTTCTGCATCCAAAAAGCTGTCAAAATCTGCACATTGTCTATTTTGAAGCAGCCCTGTCCTTTTTAGCTTACAGTGATAAAATCATATGTCGTGATAAGCCCTGCCCCCTGACATGTTGGCACTTTGTGATAAAAAAGGGGATTTTGGGTTGCAGTTTGGGCACTCGGTCTCTAAAAGGTTCGCCATCACTGATCTAGAGACTAAGTTACAACATGTGTGAACCAACAAGCTGCGAGATACCATAAGGAACCTGTGTGCCTCCATGTCTGCCTGTTTCACATCTTGCATATAAGCTAGAGGTGGTCCAACAGGGTACTAGAGCCTCCATGTTACCCCGTATCACATCTTTTATCCAAGTTAGAGGCGACCCAACAGGGCATTAGAGCCTCCATGTCCCCCCGTACCACATCTTATATCCAAGCTAGAGGCAGTATGAAAGGAGGACTAGAGCCTAATTTAAATTTTTCCTTTTGCTCTGATATTGTAATCACTTAGGGCTTCTACCCACTAGCGTTTTTTTTAACGCTGCAATATCGCTGCATTTTTTTCAATGGGACTTTCTAATATTAAAATTGCATCCCACAAAAATCGTGAGTTTGAGCTTTTACAATTTTTGCATGATGTGATTTTAACATTAAAAAGTCCCATAAAAAAATGCAGCGATATCTCAGCGCTAAAAAAAAACACTAGTGGGTAGAAGTCCTCACTTATAACAATGATACAATCACAAATAGATATTGTTATATCCGTAAACCTATAAGTGAGTATTAATTCACTTCCAAAAAACAATAGCGATAACAAGTGATAAAAAAGTCCTATGTTCCCAAAAATAGTACCAAGTAAATCTACATCTTAAACGAGCCACAATGGACAAGTTGTGCACAATATTTCAGGATGCAACATGCATGACGCAGCACACGGAAATGCATACATGCGCTGTGCAACACATGCAGGCAGTGTACATTGTGTATCCAACATCACTCCGTGATATAAACCAGAATAGTGTATACTGCGATTGTTTTACTCAGACTGTTTGTCCTAGTAAGAGAGGCCATGTGAAGATTCACTATGAAATGAATGTGTTCTATCTCCATCCAATTTCTGGGCTTATTCACACATCCGTATATATCGGCCGAGTTTTCACGCCCGGCCGATATACGGTGTCACACAACTGTACATACACAAGTATTTAGCCATGTCAAAAAAATCACCCTAAAATTGTGAGCACCAAAGTATTGGATTCCAATGTATTCATTCAGATGAATGATTTTTGGGCACATAAAAAAAATCACGTCAGAAAAATATCAATATATCATTGCTAACCAGAAGACAAGAGAAGGGGAGGAGGGGGATGCAGTTGCCACTCACTGTGGAAGATAGTGAGAGGAGCAAAAGTAACAAGATGTGACTCTCCTTTTCCTTTCATTCCGTTCTTTCTCCACCCCTGCTTAAACTTGATAGATATGTGTTTATATGTACCTACTTAATATAGCTGGGGTGTAATATTATACTTATTTATTCACAGGGGGAGAACGCGAAAGAGTGTCTTTGGGGAAAGGCGATACTACCGACCTCCTTGTAGCAGAGATTGTGCTAGAGCTAGATGGTCCCCCCAAGCTTTCTGATATTCTACATAAATGTGCCACACCAGGTAAAACTGATACACTGCGTTATACTGAGTACAAAACCCAAGGGGCAGAGAAGAATGCAAAGAGCACCAAATACAGAAGCCCTGTGCCACGATCCATGTGTCATGCCCCGTGCCTGGCATAGTAGTTTTCTATTAATTTGTGTAAGGTCTCAGAATAACTGCTTCATCCAGCTGTGTATAATGGACCTGTAGGCACTCTGCATTGTATGACGCCTCCATCAGAAGTAATATGGCACAGATGTTTTATAGGGATCTATTAATGCTATATGATAGAACTATAGTTACCGGGGCAGTAATTCTTCAAGTATTTTTAAGGAGATTCACTGACGAAGAATCTGTTAAAATATACTAACTTTATTAATGACTTTTAAAATCTAGACAGAACAAAACATATATAATGGATCCTGAGGGCCCTCGGGTATATATCTTTTTGATGAAAGTAAGATGTTTTATTCCTTGGCGTCTCAGTTACATAAACCGTCTCTTAAGTATCCCTGCTATTCAATGGGTAATGGGCAGTTCAAACCACTTATGAGGTATTTATGATATGTGTGGGATGATTGCCACCATTGACTCAGTCAGGGTTGCAGAGATGGATAAGGCAGCGCCTTTTTTTATCACAGTTCTTTCTTTAGATAGTCAGATATATTGCAGTGTTTTATACTGAGGCTTTGCCCTCAGTAGTATAGTCAGAGTCCCCTGTCCCTTGAGCATATGATGAGATCACGTGTATTGTGTTCTTGATTACTTATTCATAGAGTGACTCATCAGAACATAGTAATACAGCAATGTTCGTATCCCAATTGGGGAGATATTGAGGAGGGGGGGGGGTGTTAAATTGTGTAATATATCCTCTATGATACTCAGTATCTAAAGGGTTAAGTTGTCCCTTTGTAAAATTCAAACAGATTAGACAGCAGCAATATAGATGAAAATTGCCGGTTTCTAGAGTTTGAAATTCAAATTACACTTGTTTTCACCCAGAGGTAAATCTTGCCCCTGAATGGAGAGGAAAGGGTTAATTTTGAATAGGTGGGCTCCTGGGTGATATATATCCCTGGCCCAATTGCCCAGTTAAGATAAACAACTGACAGGTATCCAAAACTATGCCTTTTCCAGTTTTATGCAAGTCAACGCATAAAGGGTTAACTCCCGTTAAATAGGAGAATTTCTGTTGAGTGACTCACTTCAGGGATGCCGCCAGTCATCACGGCTGCTCCCTGCTTCTCTCTTTACAACATCCTGATGAAGCAGTCTCCTTTCAAGAAGGCTGCAGAAACGAGTCGATGACGCAGAGTAGTGAGGTTAGATTCTTAAATTAAGATAGACAGTGCAGTATACTCTCTCATTGGCTGCCTGATACCATATGTCGGGCGGCTACATCGATGCCGAGGTAGTCACTTTCATATCACAGTGTCTGATGCTGTGAGAGGAGATAGGGACTTTCTCATGCAATATTGAGGATTTTTCTCTACTGGGGGATATACTTGAATATGGGGGAGGAACCACCAGCGCACAGAAATTCTTGCATAACAAACATAACTAAACCAAAATGGGAAAATCTCTTCCTAAACAAAACCTTTTATCACAGGAGCAAACCTGCCTAACTGGCAGGCCGATCGCTCTGATAAGAGCGGACCCACAGGTGTACCTAGGCCACTTATAAATCTCTACCAGGGAGCCCTGAAAACCATAAGCACTGCAAGGTACACAAAAGTGACACTTATCTGAAGTAGCAGCAGACTGCAGCAGGCATATGGAACTCCAACTATAGGCTGTGCTCCTCACAGCAGACCCAGGAAAAGACTGAAAATTGGCCAGCCCTGAGGTCAGCTCTAGAACAGCTTATTTAGGGTCGGGCCACTAAGAGACAGGTGAAAACTGACATCACTCACCCGACACCACGCTCCTTTGCCCCGATTCAGGACACTGCTAAAGCTTGGTCCGGCCTGAAAGCAAGGTGAAGATTTCAGAACAGCTGCAGCAATATGACTTGCGTCCAATTATTAAGACACCAAAATTGAAGAAAATTTTTTAAAAATCATTTTTTTTTTGTATTTTTGAGTAGTACCTACTAAAGGTATGAAGGAAAATGACAGCTCAGCGATATGTTCAGGACATCCTACAGCCACATGTGTTTCCTCTCATGGCAGCTTCCAAGAGGCATTTTCCAGCAGGATAATTCTCAGTTGCACACACAAAGATGTCACAGGAATGCCTCCACAACATTGCCACACTTCTGTGGCTGCCCGGTTGCCAGATTTATCACCAATAGAACATGTATGGGACTATCTGGGATGCCAACTTTGACAGCCTATGATCTAGAGGCTCAGTTGCAGCAAATGTGGACCAAAATGCCACTGGATACCATATGGAACCTGTGTGCCTCCATGCCCGCCCGTATCACATCTTGTATATAAGCAAGAGGCTGCCCAACAGGGTACTAGAGCCTCCATGCCCGCCTGTATCACATCTTGTATCCAAGCATCAAGGGGTCAGTTTTCCTCAATAAATTATACTTTTGCTCTGATATTGTAATCACTTACAACAATGTTACAATCACACAAGGAAAGTTTCATTTGATTCCAACAATTCCTTCTAGATTTTTTTTTGACATTGGCCAATCCGATTTGCAAACAAATCGCGGTTTTACCAACAAAACCATGCAGCCATAAAAGGGGTTGTCCAGCTCTGACAGATGGATGACTTATTGTCAGGATAAGTCATCAGTGGCTGATCGGCAGGAGTCTGGCGCTGGGGACCCTGGCCACATGGCTGATAACCAGGCTGCTGTATCAGTGTATGGAGCAGGAAGGACACAATTCCATAAGGCCAAATGGAGCAGAAAAGAGGAACTCCTGAACGTTCATGTGAAAGAGCCCAAACAAAGTTTCTATAAGGATAAAAAAAATATTCAAAGCAAAAGTAAATAACTTTTCTGAATGTAGGCATAAATAAACAAAGCACAAAAGCCTATAATTGGCATTGTTATATCTGTAAAATCTGAACTATTAAAATACCACATTTACTTAAAATACCCAATTTAATTAAAAAATATAAAATGCCAGAATTGTATTTTTTGAGTATTTCTTTACTTTTAAAAAAGAATAGAGATAACAGGTGATCAAAAAGTCATGTTCCCAAAAATCGTACCAATAAAATCTACATCTCGCTCTACAAAAAATGAGCCTCTATACAGCCCCATCAGGTGAAAAATAAAAAGGTTGTAGGTCTCAGAATGTGGCGAAAAAATGCAATTTTTTAAAGTAAAAGATATTATTATTTTTAGAAGTAGCAGTAACGTAAAGGGAAAAACAATTGGCATCAGTGTAACTGTACTGACTCAGAGAATATAGTGAACATATTCTGTTTAGTACACCGTGCATGCTGTAAAAACAATGGCATGATTAAGATTACACATAGGATGTGACTATTTACTCCCCTCCTCTTTGCAGAATCACCAGTGTACAGGTCACAGAGCATGTATAGGACAGTCTCCCATGCGAGTTAATAGGTCCCCTTCAGTCTGTTGTGAGAATGACCTATGAAGCTGCTGTAAAGCACATCGCTATATGCTATTAAATGTAGCTCAGGAAAGATGCACGGTCTTTCCATTAACATTGGCTGCAGCAGTCACATGTCCTGGACAGCATCAACCAGGAAGGACAGAGTGCTTGTGAAGCAATTTTAAGTTTTGGGAAAACCGCATAAAATGAACAACCAGCGATAAGCGAACTAATTATCTTTCATTGTCAGCCATGGTTACACTGATCAATTGTTTTTTCAGATTTGAAGGATCCAGCACATAAGAACAGGAGATAAGGTTGTCACGGGTGACGCCACCGCTCCGTTACCACCGGAATGACCCTCAGCGGTAGATAAAGAACTGGCTCAGAGATAGAAAGCATAGGGTGATTATAAATACTTCATGCGCTGATTAGGCAACCATTGCTATTGGGGTGCCACACAGTTCAGTATTAGGCCCCATTCTGTTCAATATATTTATCAATGACCTGATAGAGGGGCTGCACAGCAAAATATCAATATTTGCAGACGATAGGAAATTATACAAGATAATTAATACAATACAGGATAATGTGCGGCTACAAATAGATCCAGATACGTTGGGGGCTTGGGTAGGAAAATGACAAATGAAGTTCAACATTGATAAATGTAAGGTTATGCACATGGGCAGGAGAAATGAATGTCACCGATATACACTGAATAGGGTACTGTTAGGGAAAAGTGATATGGAAAAAGACCTGACTGTAGACTTAACTGGAGCAATCAAAGCCAGTCAGCTGCTGCAAAGGCAAATTAAGTTTTGGGGTGCATTAAAAGAGGTATAGGGGCGAGGGACGAGAACATTAGTCTTCCACTATATGAGGCACTTGTCAGGCCTCACATGGAATACTGCGCACAGTTCTGGTCATCGGTGCTCAGGAAAGATGTTACAGTGCTGGAGGGGGTCCAAAGAAGGGCAAATAAATTAATAAATGGAATGGAAGGACTGGAATACCCAGAGAGGCTATCAAAAGTGGGATTATTCACCCTGCAAAAAAGATGGTTAAGGGGCGACCAAATAACTATGTATAAATACATTAGGGGGACAATACAAGGATCTCTTCTGTGATCTGTTTGTACCCAGGACTGAGACGGTAACAAGAGGGCATCCGCTACGGTTAGAGGAAAGCAGGTTCCATCACCAACACAGAAGTGGGTTCTTTTCTGTAAGAGCAGTGACAAAGTGGAACTCTCTGCCTGAGGACGTGGTGATGGCAAAATCCATAGAGGAGTTTAAGAGGGGACTAGATATTTTTTTTTAGCGCTATGATATTACAGGATATAGACATTAAATAACCAGCGGGTTGTTGATCCGGGTCTTGGTGTCAGGTAGGAACTTTTAAATGTTGATCCAAGGATTATTCTTACTGCCATTATGGAGTCAGAAAAGACTTTTTTTTCCCTAAAATGAGGTAATCTGGCTTCTGCCTCATTGTTTTTTATTGCCTTCCTCTGGATCAATAAGGAAGGGAGGTGTGGGGTGCCGGGGGGGGGGGGGGGGGGGGGGGAACAGCCTAAACTGGATGGACATTTGTCTTTTTTTCAGCCTAGCATACTATGTTACTTCTTTTGGCTAATTTCTTGCTTTTTTTTGGGTGGCCTTTTTTTTGTTAACTCAATTGTTTTTTAACATATATTTTTCCAGTCCATTACTGAGGGCTCGGTCAGACGAGCGGAGATCTGCGCGTTTTTCCGTGCGGAAAAAGAAAGCACTGCATGCAGGAAAAATCTACATGACCACGTCCATTGCCCCCCATATGTTCTATCTTTGGTAGGTGCAGATTTTTGCCCGCACCTGCGGTGCATCTTTTTTTCTGTGGGGAAAAACATGTGCATCTCTGCTCATCTGACCGAGCCCTCAGGATTTTGTATTTGTGATAGTCCCATTTATTGGGCCTCATGTTTATGGGGAAAATAAAATTTAAAATCCACAGTGGATCACCCGCACGCATGATCCACACTAGAGATGAGCGAACGTACTCGTTTCGAGTAATTACTCGATCGAGTAGCGCCATTTTCGAGTACTTCAGTACTCGGATGAAAAGATTCGGGGGGCGCCGGGGGGCGGGGAGAGGCGTGGCGGCGCGGGGGGTAGCAGCGGGGAACAGGGGGGAGCCTCTCTCTTTCCCTCTCCTCCCCACTCCCCACTGCTAACCCCCGTGCCGCCACGGCGCCCCCCGAATTTTTTCGCCCGAGTACGGAAGTACTCGAAAATCGCGGTACTCGGGCGAAAAAGGGGCGTGGCCGAGCACGTTCGCTCATCTCTAATCCACACCTAAAATTTCCCATAGGAATGCATTGACCACCCACGGGTAGATAAATAGCAGCGAATGGCATTTTAAAGTGATTTTAAAATTTCATGCGCGTTAAAAAAACGCGACATGCTCCATAGCTCAATTGATCTCCCGCATGAAAAAAAAGGAGTTTAAGCTCACCCGCACTGTATCCGCAGTAGAAATCCGCGTTACATATCCGCAGCGGACCTGATTTTCCCCGTGGACATGAGAAATTTTCAGGTCAGATATCTAAAATGATGATCATATAAAACCAGTAAATGTTATAAAATAAAGTTTGTATGTGTAGATATCAGAAAAATTTTTATGAAAAAAGTATAAACTCCTGGTGAGATATATTAGGACTGATCTTTCATACCCGCCTAAAACCAAAACTTCTTAAAGGGAACCTCTGTTTTTCACTGCACTAAACCATCCCCAGCGCACTCTCAGCCGCAAAACAACCTTCCAGATGATATTTGTATAACTGTCCACTGCAGCCACATATCTCAGCTTAGGAATTCTTCTGATCTCTCCTACTGTATGCTGATAACGCTGCAAAATCCTGTGGGCGTACTCAAACTGTGCAAACGCCCCAGAGACCTTTTTCTAACTCAGCATTTTATTGAAGTGGATGATGTCCTCTATGTCATCCAAAGACCAATGAAGACACTGAAGTCCCAGAAGTAGAATGGAACCAGTGCATGTGCAAAAGAACCTGATGCCAATGACAGTTCAGGCTCTTCTGTATATACACTGACATCACTACTGGAACATCGGTGTATTCACTAGCCTATGGATGATGTAGGGGAAGTCATCTCTTTCTATTAAAGGCAGAAGGAATGGGTTGTAAAGAAGTCTTCAGGAGGCTGGCACTGTCCAGGCATGCCCACCAGACTGGTGAGCCCTCATTAGCATATGGTGCAGGAGTATTAAAAATGATGTTTCTTTAGGTAGGTGGGTACAATGGATTAATATAGATACATGTTCAGGAAGGTGGCTCTGTGACTGGAGGAGTGCTGGAATTGTGTAATGGGGTGAAAATAGGGCACAGGCTCCCTATAATAAATCTGGCACATCTTGGGTTGTTAAAAAAATAAAAAATAAATAAAGGATCTACATTAGAGATGAGCGGGTATACTCGCTAAAGGCAATTGCTCGAGCGAGCATTGCCTTTAGCGAGTATCTCCCCACTCAAAATGGAAGGTCGGGTGCCGGTGCGGGGGAGCGGTGAGTAGCGGCTGTCAGCAGGAGGGAGCGGGGGGGGGGGGGGGGTGAGAGGGAGAGAGAGATCTCCCCTCCATTCCGCCCCGCTCTCCCCCGCAGCGCTCCCTGCCCGCTGCCGGCACCCAAACCTTCCGTCTCGAGCTGGGAGATACTCGCTAAAGGCAATGCTCGAGCAATTGCCTTTAGCGAGTATACTCGCTCATCTATAATCTACATCTGTTGTCAGATCTCCACTTTCAAAATATTACTAACATGCAGCGCACATATGTTAAATGATATTTAGTAGCTATTTAGCATGATATGATTATTTGTTTTACAAGCAGAAATATTCAAAGTTTGAAAATTGTAATTTTTTTAAAACCCGTAAATTTGGGATTTTTAAAGCATATACATGAAACTTCACCACTAACAAAGTACAATGTGTCATGAATAGAGATGAGCGAGCACACTCATCGGATGCTCATTTGAGTATTAGGGTACTCGAGATGCTCATTACTCGAGACGAACACCACGCGGTGCTCGAGTAAACTTCATTTCCCTTCCCTGCATGTTTAGCGCCATTTCTTATCCAATAAACATGCGGGGAAGGCATTACCACTTCCTGCTGGGACGTGCCAACCCTCTGCACATCTACAGCAGTGAGTGGCTGGCCGGATCAGGTGACCGCTGAGAATTAAAGCTGTTGCCACCCACAACTCGCCTCAGACGCATGCTGCATCAGATTAGGGATAGAGCTGCTGCTAGCAGTGCTAGGCAGAGAAAGTCTTAGTGTAGAGATTAGGTTGCGGTTAGGCAGGGAGCCTGACTACCAGAACTCAACAGTCCTTTTTAGGACTACTACTCCTCTCATTGTGTGCATCAGCATTTTGGTTGGCTGGGACCAGTAGTTCGCACAGATTTTTTTCAAGCTCACTATATACTAGTCTCTGGGGGTCTGTGAATTGGTGCTATTCAACAGCAGTATACACTTTTACATTTTTCTGTGCCAGTTGAGAGCGTACAGTTTATATCAGTCTCTGGCATTTTGAGTATCATTTAGTCCAAGTGCTTTATCCAACATGGTGAAGACTAGGGGTAAGGGTTGAGGCCGTGGTCCTGGGCGGGGTGAGACAGTGCCTGCTGCTGACAGATTAATAAAGCGCCGCGTATCTCCCCTCCCTAGCTTTATTTCACATTTTGCAGGTCCGCGTGGTAGACCATTATTAAAAGCAAAAGAGTGGATGTGGATAGCAGATAATGACTCCTGTACTTTATCCAACAGCCAGTCTTCCACACAGTCCACTCACGCCAGCCAAGGCACTGCACCTCTGAATCTTCACGCTGCTCCTCCTTCCTTGCAGCCTGGTCATTCCAGGAAAAGGAGAGATTATGAACAGGCATACACCCAACAACTCTTCTCGGGTCCCTGCCCTGAGTCGGGAAAAACAGTTCCACAGCCACGTGAGGAGTTCGTCGTCACCGATGCCCAAAATTTGGAACTTTCACAGACTCAGGGTGATGAGGGTGTGGACTTCCAATTACTGTCTCAAGAGCTATTTGTGGATGATGAGGATGAGACACAGTTGTCTGTCAGTGAGGTTGTTGTTAGGGCTGTAAGTCTGAGGGAAGAGCAGACAGAGGATTCAGAGGAAGAGCTGGTGGACAATGAGGTGACTGACCCCACCTGGGTTGATAAGCCTACTGAAGACAAGGCTTTAAAGGATGAGGCAAGACCAGCAGCAGAACAGGTTGGAAGATGCAGTGGGTTGGCCAGGGGGAGAAGCAGGGCCAGAGCAAATAATACACCGACTGTTCTCCACAGCACCCCCTCGCGGCAAGCCTCCGTGCAGAGGGCTAGGTGTTCGAAGGTCTGGAGGCTTTTTATTGAGAGCGTGGATGACCGAAGAATAGTAGTGTGCAACGTGTGCCGCACCAAGATCAGCAGGGGAGCCACCACTACCAGCCTCACCACCACCAGCATGCACAGGCATATGATGGCTAAGCACCCCACGAGGTGGAAAGAAGGCCATTCATCGCCTGATGGTCACACCACTGCCTCTTCACCAGTGTAACAACCTGGCACAGAGATGCAATCCCCCTCCCGGGACGCAGGCACAAGCGCCTCCCTGCCTGCACCCTTACCTCCATCAATGTGTTCCAGCACAGCGTTCAGCTGTCGCTAACCCAAGTGTTGGAATGAAAGCGGAAATACACGACCACGCACCTGCATGCACAATCTTTAAATGTGCACATTGCAAAACTACTCAACCTGGAGTTGCTGCCATACAGGCTAGTAGAAACGGAGGCTTTCCACAACCTAATGGTGGCGGCGGTCCCTCGGTACTTGGTCCCCAGTCACCACTATTTTTCCTGGTGAGCCGTCCACGCCCTACACCACCACGTGTCACAGAACATAAACCGTGCCCTCACTAACACGGTTACTGGGAAGGTCCACCTAGCCACAGACACGTGGACAAGTGTGGGCGGGCAGGGACACAGCATCTTCCTGACGGCACATTGGTAGAATTTGGTGGAGGCTGGGACCGAGTCTGACCCTGGGTCAGCTCACATGCTACCCACATCACCCCTCCTCCTTCACCATCTCCACCACTCAATTACCATATGTGAGCACGTCGCCTACAGTCGTTAGCTCGAGGCACTACAGCACAGCGGTAGGGAAGAGTCAGAAGGCCATGCTGAAACTACTCAGCTTGGGAGACAAGAGGCACACAGCCGAGGAGTTGTTACAGGGTTTGACGGAGCAGACCGATCTGTGGCTTTTGCCGCTGAACCTCCAACCAGTCATGGTCGTGTGTGACAATGGGCGTAACCTGGTAGTGGCTCTGCAGCTTGGCAGACTAACACACACATGCCATGCCTGGCCCACGTGTTCAATCTGGTGGTTCAGCACTTTCTAAAAAACTACACCCATTTGTCGGACCTGCTCAGCCAGGTGCGCCACTTGTGCGCACATTTCAGGAAGTCCACCACAGATGCTGCCACCCTCAGGACACTGCAACATCGCTTCCAGCTGCCAGTGCACTGACTGTTGTGCGATGTGCCCACACGCTGGAATTCAATGTTGCACATGTTGGCCAGGCTGTACGTGCAGCATAGAGCCATTGTAGAATACCAGCTGCAACATGGCCGGCGGAGTGGTAGTCAGTCTCCGCAGTTGTTCACAGAGGAGTGGGCATGGATGGCAGACATCTGTCAGGTCCTAGGAAACTTCACAGAGTCTACGCAAATGGTGATCGGCGATGTGGCCATTATTAGCGTAACCATTCCACTGCTGTGCCTGCTGAGAAGTTCACTGCTAAGCATAAAGGCCGACGCTGTGCAGTTAGAACAGGAGATGGGGGATGAAAATATGTTGTTTGATAGCCAGACCACCCTCTTTCCTGTTTCTCAGCACGTATTGGAGGAGGAGGAGGAAGACACTGCTGCCCACACTGCAGAGGGTACCCATGCTACTTCCCCCACATCTGTTCAGCATGTATGGGCTCAAGAGGAGGATCATAAAAGTGATCCTCCTAGTGAGGACAGCGATGTGTTGCGTACTGGGACTCTGGCACATATGGCTAACTTCATGTTAAGCTGCCTTTCCCGTGACCCTCACGTTAGACGCATTCTGGCCAACATAGATTACTGGGGTTTCACCCATCTTGACCCAAGATATAAGGAGAACCTTTCCACTCTCGTTTCCAAAGAGGAAAGGAGTATGAGAGTTATGCAATACCACAAGGCCCTGGTGGAAAAGCTGATGCTAAAGTTTCCATCTGACAACACTAGCGGTAGAGGATGTAGTTCAGTGGGCCAAGTAGCAGGGGAGGCGCAGGCATCAGGCAGCATGTCCAGCACAGGCAGGGGAACACTCTCCAAGGCCTTTGCCAGTTTTCTGGATCCGCAGCCAGACTGTGTCACCACTCCCCAGTCTACACTGAGTCGGAGGGAACACTGTAAAAAGATGGTACAGGAGTTCATTGCTGACCGTACCAACATCCTCCGTGATCCCTCTGCTCCATACAACTATTGGGTGTCAAAGCTGGACACGTGGCATGAACTTGCGCTGTACGCCTTGGAGGTGCTGGCCTGCCCTGCCGCTAGAGTCTTATCAGAGACTGTATTGTCGCCCTCATACCTCACGCCAGCAAATTCTTTTAAAGATCATACAATAATTCATTGCGACAATCGTTGAACAGGAACTGCCCGACGCTTAAGCTGGCTTACACAAAGGATGTGGCACCAGAGACCAAATCACGAACCTGCACTGGATCATAGAGAAGACCCAGGAGTGGCAAAAGGACATGTACATGTGTTTCATCGACTATAGCAAAGGTTTTGACTCCGTCGGACATGACAAGCTTTCGAAGTGTCTAAAGCAAATGGACATCCCAGAACATATTGAACAGCTTATAAGGTTGCTTTACAACAAGCAAGAAGAAACAGTCAGGCCAGCTTATGCAAACACGGATTAGTTTGGAATCGAGAAGGGCGTACAGCAAGCCTGTATTCTATCACCAGTCCTTTTCAATCTGTATGCAGAAACCACCATGAGGTGATGCAATTTGGTTAAATTAGAAATCAGAGTCAAAATCTGTGGCAGAAATGTCAACAACCTTCGATATGCAGATGACACCACCCTGCTTGCGGAAAGTGAAAGGGACCTGGAATACCTTTTCCAACGAATGCAAAAGGAAAGCGAATACATGGGACTGTACCTCAACAGCAAGAAAACGAAAGTCATGACCATGGTAGGCAACGGTACAGTGAACAGAAAAATTAACAACAGAGAAGTTGAGACGGTCCAAGATTTCATCCAAAATCGATTGCAACAGGTAATCTAGATCTGAGATCAAGAGATGGATTACACTTGGTAGAATTGCAGTGCAAGGAATGGAAAGGATCTGGAAAAGCAAGGACATTAGCATTGCAACAAAAACCAGACTGGTCAATGCAATCGTCTTTCACATAACGGCGTATGGTTGCGAAAGCTGGACGCTCAGAAAAACAGAAGGAAAATGGATAGGTTTGAACTCTGGTGCTGGAGGAAATTGCTATGGATACCTTGGAATGCCATGACAATGAACAAGATAGTGTTAGATCGTGTCAAGCTAAAAATATCACTAGAGGACAAATTTAGCAAACAGTGGCTCTCTTTTTTTGGACAAATGATGCACGCTAACTCAGTGGAAACAGTATTGATGCTTGGTAAGGTCAGTGGAAAGAGATGATCAGGACGACAAAGAACAATATGACTAGATACAATCAAGGCCACCACGAACGAGCCAATGCTGGAATTGAAAGAAGCCGTGAAAGACAGGAATGCATGGAGAACATTTATTCATGGAGTGACCGAAGGTCGGATGCGACTGAATGGATAATCATCATCTATACTATACATATTTATCCACAGGCGGAATGTGTATTTTGAAGACGGACATCTCTGATGAGGATCCTGTAACAGGAATTGAGTTGAATGGTGATTCATGTACCCCCAAGTTTTCTGATATTCTACACAAATGGCGCTCACCAGGTAAAACTGATGCACTGTGTTATACAGAGTACAGAACCCAAGGGGGCACAGAAGGATGCAAAGAGCAACAAATACAGTACCTCTGTGTCGGATCCGCACCTCACACCCTGTGCAAGACATTATATTCGTTTTCTATGAATTTGTGTAAGGCCTCAAAACTATTGCATAATCCAGCTGTGTATGTTGGACCTGTAGGCACGCTAAGTTGTATGGTGCCTCCGTCATACGGAATATGGCACAGATATTTTTCAGAGACATAAGGAGGTTCAGTGTGGGCCCATATATTTCTATTGGTTCTATATAATACAGCAATAAATATGTAGTACGTATAAATAAGCTGTCGGGGTGTTACTCTATTAATGTAGCGCATCGTGCTAATACTAAATGTAAGAACGCTGTGCAACAATAATATATACATTTATACACTGGCTGAATTCTTGGTCTAATGTATTGAGTGGCAGTCGACAACCATGTCATCCACAGTCGTTTACTTTAATTACTTCAAGACCGAACCTTACTGACCAGGCCAAACATTGGAAAACTGGTGTGTCACTTGTACAGAGAATACATCTGTAAAGGCTTTACATATCCAAGTAATCTTGATTTTTTCTTCGTACATATTGTACTTTATTTAGGTGGTAAAAGCAGACTGGTATGATTTGTGTATATTTATTAAAAATGCCAAAAATGAGGAAATTTTTAAAAAAGTATGTTTTTAGTTTTTTTGAACCAGCATCACCGGCCTCCACTTTGCTTCAACTGGTTTTCAATTGCATATATGTCCTGATGAAATCTTTCACCATACACATCTGATAAGTCACTGCATCTTTCCAGGACGTACTGTTAGACCGTTCTGATAAATGAGGCCCTTGGTTATAATGGTCAATATGCTATAACAAATGGTACAATATTGAATATCCTACTTTCTAATGGTGTCTGTAACTTTGTTATCTTGCCTGACAGAGAAATCTGCTTGTGATTCTGCACCCTGACTGCAGGTAAGAATACTGATTTTTACACAGGAAAATGTATCCCTGTAACAATGTGTTATTTATCAGATAAATATTTCTACCTGTTTATTGTGGAAGCACATTTGAAAAATGTTGCATGTTTCTAAGCAGTTTTGGAGAATTACTAATTTAATATTAATTTTTAAAATTATGATGTTTTTAATTTTCATTTATGCTTAATGTATAATTTTTAATGTATATACATTGTATTGATGATGAGATTGAATTAATTGATGTAATAACTAATTGATGTGATAAAATAATGCAAGAGAACATTCACACTTGGCAGAATTGATGCAGATTTTCCATAGGAGAAAATCCGCACCAAAACCCGTTGTGCAGACTTTGACGTGGATCCAAATTAGACTTCACTCCTATATTTAAAAGAGTGATATCTGCTACTCCTCACCACCTATGTTTGACCCAATACATTCCCACCTCATTCTCAAACTTCCTACTGTGCTCATCCCAGCCTTGACTCATCTCCTTATCCTAGCACTAACCTCAGTTGTCTTGCTATCTTCATTTAAACATTTAACCATCACATTTATCCTAAAGAATCCGTCCCTCGATCCGTCCTCTGTGTCCAGCTATCGCCCCATCTCACTGTGTGGGATAAACTCAAAACGCTAAGCAACCCACTATTCAGCCATCTACAATCTGGCCTCCGACCTCACAACTCCACTTATTGGCTTTAACCAAAGTCACTAATGGTCTTTCAGCTGCAAAAGCCACATGACATTATACTATACACTGCTCCTTCTATAGCTGTCCTCTTCCGTCTACATTATCCTATACTCATTTCTCCTAGAACTGTCCTCTGATTTCTACATTACTCTATGTTTCTCCTTGTAGACCTCTCCTTCTCTTAATACATTTCTCTGTGCTTCTCCTTTTAGACCTCCCCTTCGCCTTCTACAACCCTCTGTGCTGCACCTTCTAGGCCTCTTCTCCTCCTTCTACATTACACTATGCTTCTCCTTTCAACCTGTATGCCACCTTCCGCTTCACTGTGTGCTCCACTTTCTACACCTCTATTCCTCCTTCTATATTACTCTATGCCTTAACTTCTAGACCTTTCTTCTGCTTTCGAAAAACTGTTGTCCACTCTCTCTCTTGTAAAAAACTCCCTTGTCCCTTGGCATTACATGCTTGGCTTCTTCTAGATCACCAAATCATTACTTAATGACCAAATATTGTGTTTCCTAATCGCACACCACCTCAATGCCTTGTCCAGTCTCTGTTAGAGCCCTCAGGCCTCTGTCCTAGGACTCTATCTACACTTATGACCTAAACCAGCATATAAAACACCATAGGTTTCAGTATCACATTTATGCTGATGACACTCAAATCTACCTTTCTGTCCCAGATGTCACTGCTCAGCTGTCCAGAATTCCAGATTGTCCATCAGTTATTTCCTCCTTCTCCTTCTGCTTTTTAAAAATCAGCATAGAGAAAACACAATTCTTCATCTTTCACCCATTTCACTCAACAGTCCCACCAGATTTATCAATCACCATCAATGGCTCCATACTTTTCCCAGTCTCACTAGTCTGCTGCCTCAGGATAACTTTGATTCTGCCCTGTGTTTCAAACCACACTTGTAAGCCCTCACCATCTCCTGCCATCTCCATCGTATAAACCATTTCTTCAATCTACTCTTCAAGTCAACAAGAATGCTATAGATGTCTACATCATCTCCAACCTACACTAATGCAGCATCCTCCCCTGTGGCCTCCCATCTAACACTCCTATACTTTCAATCCACCCTCAACTCTGCTGACCAACCTTTCCCCTTGCTCCACTTTTGCCTCTCTCCACTACCAATCCCTTCACTGGATACCTCTCACAAGGCTTACTGAAAAGTTAAAAGATATGGACTCACTGGGCTGGTACGAATTTGACAATGTGAAGCAAACAGAACTCACAGTCAGATGGGTTGAGATTAGTGAAAGTGGTGTGCATGCATCTACAACGATAGACAAACCAAGGCTCCGTCAGACGAAGTACAGGCAATACAGTAGACAGGCAAAAGGTTTCCCGGCTCCCACAGTCAACTGTCTGTTTCTCCAGACAGGAGACTCCATGGAATTCTTGCACAGCTCACACTACTTTACTTTACTCACTCACTGTTGCGCACTTCACTGCTGCAGCAACACAGCCCAACTCTGCAGCCACGACATTCAATGCCACACCCCACCTTATATATGTCACTCAGCATCACCTGCAGAGTACAGCATGTCCTCTTGTATGCCCACATATGCACAGGCTCAACCCCATGTGGGTTCAGAGCCACACACCTTCACACTGGGCATCACAGTAGTTGTTGGCAGTAGCAAAGTACATAGTTAACCATAACTAATATACATATAGATTACAACATCCTACACAGCATTGTCCCAACTAAACTTTACTGTAGTCACATTATTACACATACTATAGCTGCCCGGGGAAATATTCTAAAAACTATATCACTGACCTATTAATGAACTTTTAGTCTAGCCCACTGAAAATATAACGTTTTCCTATTAGAGCGGCATTCAGGTTATCCATTATCCACAGAATGGGGATAACTAGCTGATCATTGCGGGTCTGACTGCTGGGATTCCCACCAAAACTGAGACAGAAGTCCGATCAGTCCTTGGATAAATGGAGCACAGGTTGAGCAGGCATACTGCTGCTCCATTGATTTCAATGAGAACTCAGGAGATTGCCGAACGCTTGAACTATTCTGTCAATAGGGAATATCTTGTAATTCATCTATCTGTAGTCACAGAGTCCTTCAGCTTTGTTGTTCTAATATTGAGATCCCGTCTTTCCTCACCTACAGAAATATAACATTGATCACTGTCTCTGTACCGCAGGTTCTGTGTTGCGGCTTCCAAACTACAAGAACTACAACGACTCTGAGAAGTGTAATTCCTGGTCTAATCTGAGAGATTGGAGGAACATTAGCATCGGAAATCAACAGCACAATCACAAATTGGGTGGAGGGCACAAATATATATTCACTATAATAATGTAATGAATGATCTTCACTTTCCTGATTACGACAGACTTAGTGAGAAGAATAAACACAATGATATAATCAGATCTGTGTTGAGAGTTTATTCTCCAGGGTAATAATAAGTATAATGTGCTGGATCTGATGTGGTAGCAATATACATGGCTGAAAAATAAGGTCATTTAGAGCCGTGCAATAAATACTACTTCCACTAGGAGGCGGTTTATCTATAAAAACTGCACTATATGGCCAGAAGAGCAGTACATGTGTAGTGGGCCATAAATGGGTTCTACAAAAGCAACTTTGTCATTATTTGTCGACATTTAAATTCAGCAGGGCAAGGAGGGGTTAAAGGGGTTGTCTCGTGAAATCAAGTGGGGTTCAGCACTTCTGTATGGCCATATTAATGCACTTTGTAATATACATCGTGCATTAATTATGAGCCATACAGAAGTTATTCACTTACCTGCTTCGTTGCTAGCGTCCCCGTCGCCATGGATCTGTCTAAATTCGCTGTCTTCTGGCGTTTTTAGACGCGCTTGCGCAGTCCGGTCTTCTCCCTGGTGAATGGGGCCGCTCGTGCCGGAGAGCTGGTCCTTGTAGCTCCGCCCCGTCATGTGTGCCGATTCCAGCCAATCAGGAGGCTGGAATCGGCAATGGACCGCACGAAGCCCACGGTGCACCATGGGAGAAGACCCGCGGTGCATCGTGGGTGAAGATCCCGGCGGCCATCTTGGTAAAGGAAGAAAGAAGTCGCCGCAGCGCGGGGATTCGGGTAAGTAATAAACTTTGTGTTTTTTTTTAACCTATCCCATGGGTTTGTCTCGCACCGAACGGGGGGCCTATTGAATTAAAAAAAAAACGTTTTGGCGTGAGACAACCCCTTTAACCACTGGTTAACCTGCACTGCAACTGAGCTAATAATAATCTGCCTGGTGACTAGCTACCTGGTTGCCGGCAGATTCACAGTAGCACAGATGAGCCGAGCAACCTGATAGGCTTCAAGTTGTGAGGTGACAGGGGTATGAAAGTCTGTGATTTTAGCGCCCGTTGCCTGGTTACACCAGAGCAGCGCACAGGAGGAAAGGAAATAAAAAAGCGTGCATATGCTTTGCGGTGACAGTTGCTCTAGACCACAGGTGTCAAACACAAGGCCCGAGGGCCGAATCCGGCCCGCAGCCTCATTTTCTGCGGCCCGCCGGCTGTGCAGTAAGTTCCCTCACCTCCGTGCTGATGTCAGTAGGCGATCTGCTATCGGCTTGTACTGTCTAGTGCAAACCGTAATAGAGGATGCCGATAGCAGACTGACAACGGCCGTGGAGGAGGGAAGAAGACTGCAGAGAACATGAGAGCGAGGCTGAGGAGGAGCAGCTGCAGGGTGAGTGCCTGGTCAGCCCTGACCTCCCCTCACCGGCCCTGCCTCTGTTCATGGCTGAAGGCCTGGGAGACATCAGGGGCTCAAGTATGCAGGAGGGCCCCAAGAAGGACTGAGAGCAGCCGGTATATCTGCCAGTGGGACCACATTGGATGCAGGTAAGTATAAAAATGCAGAAGTGTCCGTGTGTGTGTGTGTCTGTGCTTATATATGTATAATAGTGTGCATCTGTGCATAATAGTGTGCGTCTGTGCGCATGTGTGTGTAATAGTGTGCGTCTGTGCGCATGTATGTGTAATAGTGTGCGCCTGTGCGCATTTGTGTGCGTAATAGTGTGCGCCTGTGCGCTATGTGCTTAATAGTATGCACCTGTGTGCGTAATAGTGCGTGCCTGTGCACATGTGTGCGTAATAGTGTGCGCCTGTGTGCGTAATAGTGTGCGCCTGTGTGCATAATAGTGTGCGCCTGTGCACATGTGTGCTTAATAGTGTGCGCATGTGTGCAGAATAGTGTGCGTCTGTGTTATATGTGTGCGTGATAGCGTGCGTCTGTGTTATATGTGTGCGTGATAGCGTGTGTCTGTGTTATGTGTGTGCGTGATAGCGTGCGTCTGTGTTATGTGTGTGCGTGATAGCGTGCGTCTGTGTTATGTGTGCGTGATAGCGTGCGTCTGTGTTATGTGTGCGTGATAGCGTGCGTCTGTGTTATGTGTGTGCGTGATAGCGTGCGTCTGTGTTATGTGTGTGTGTGATAGCGTGCGTCTGTGTTATGTGTGCGTGATAGCGTGCGTCTGTGTTATGTGTGTGCGTGATAGCGTGCGTCTGTGTTATGTGTGTGCGTGATAGCGTGCGTCTGTGTTATGTGTGTGCGTGATAGCGTGCATCTGTGTTATGTGTGTGCGTGATAGCGTGCATCTGTGTTATGTGTGTGCGTGATAGCGTGCGTCTGTGTTATCTGTGTGCGTGATAGCGTGCGTCTGTGTTATGTGTGCGTGATAGCGTGCGTCTGTGTTATGTGTGCGTGATAGCGTGCGTCTGTGTTATGTGTGCGTGATAGCGTGCGTCTGTGTTATGTGTGTGCGTGATAGTGTGCGTCTGTGTTATGTGTGTGTGCGTGATAGCGTGCGTCTGTGTTATGTGTGTGTGCGTGATAGCGTGCGTCTGTGTTATGTGTGTGCGTGATAGCGTCCGTCTGTGTTATGTGTGTGTGTTATAGCTTGCATCTGCGTTATTGGTGTGCGTGACCGTGTGTGTCTGTGTTATGTGTGTGCGTGATAGTTTGCATCCGTGTTATTGGTGTGCGTGACAGTGTGCGTCTGTGTTATGTGTGTGCGTGATAGCGTGCATCTGTGTTATGTGTGTGCGTGATAGCGTGCATCTGTGTTATGTGTGTGCGTGATAGCGTGCATCTGTGTTATGTGTGTGCGTGATAGCGTGCATCTGTGTTATGTGTGTGCGTGATAGTTTGCATCTGTGTTGTGTGTGCGTGATAGCGTGCATCTGTGTTATGTGTGTGCGTGATAGTGTGCGTCTGTCTATATATATAATAATAGTGTGCGTCACTGGCCACTATGGGGGACCATATTACCAATCGGGCTGCTGTGGGGTTCAGTTTTAGTATACAGTCTAACAATTAGCATCGGCCCTTTGAAGGCAACCATAAGGCTGATGTGGCCCTCGGTGAAAATGAGTTTGACACCCCTGCTCTAGACAGTTGGTCCAGGCAGGTAGTCTAGTGAGTTGCTTTAGTCAGGTGGTGAAGTCAGTGAGTCAGGTCAGTCGTCCCTGTGAAAAGATACAAACTAATGTTACTCAGTCAGTGAGTCGACTGCTAGACAGAGAAGAAGATAGTTACTGTACTAGAGAGTGCAGTGAATGCCGTGTATACGAGCTGGCATAGGAATAGGGAGAAATAGTGAAATATATCTGCTAGTGAGGGTCCAGTCAGCTGTCAGTCAGTGTGCAGCAGATGAGAAGTCAGTGTCCGTACAAGACAGAGTGTCCACAGAACAAACACTTGAATATGGTGTGCTGTGCTGTCAGCTCGCTCACTTCATGTATGTTTCACGATCCACTGCTTGCCCAAGCGGGTTCACCTGCCCCCGATTCTGGGCTTGAAACAACAAAAAATTCCATGCAGGAAAAGGTGTAATCCACGCTTGCTTGCAGAGTAAAATTTGTAATCTTCCTTTATTCAGTCATATTTAAAACTGCCAGGTCTACACATCTCTAACCGGACGCGCTTCGGCTGCACGGAGCCTTCATCAGTGGGATGATCTGAATAGAGTGTGGAACCGGCTTAAAGGGGTTGTCCCGCGCCGAAACAGTTTTTTTTTTCAATAGGCCCCCCGTTCAGCGCGAGACAAACCCAATGCATGTGTTAAAAAAAAAACAAAACGTTTAGTACTTACCCGAATCCCCGCGCTGCGGCGACTTCTTCCTTACCATAGCAAGCTGGCCGCCGGGATCTTCACCCACGATGCACCGGGGGTCTTCTCCCATGGTGCACCGTGGGCTCTGTGCGGTCCATTGCCGATTCCAGCCTCCTGATTGGCTGGAATCGGCACACCTGACGGGGCGGAGCTACGAGGACCAGCTCTCCGGCACGAGCGGCCCCATTCACCAGGGAGAAGACCGGACTGCGCAAGCGCGTCTAATCGGGCGATTAGACGCTGAAATTAGACGGCACCATGGAGACGAGGACGCTAGCAACGGAGCAGGTAAGTGAATAACTTCTGTATGGCTCATAATTAATGCACAATGTACATTACAAAGTGCATTAATATTGCCATACAGAAGTGTATAACCCCACTTGCTTTCTCGGGACAACCCCTTTAAATAGGTGTAACAGAACAGATAATTACAATGACTGTCAGCTGTACAGGCTATAGGGCAAAGGGAAAATACACAGAAACAGCAAACTACTACTGGTAGGATAATGCTTGTGATGAAACTTGTGATCAAACACATATCAAACACATATCGACATGACATGAAATGGATACCATTGGGCGCTCTGCCAAAACTTCATATATTCTATTTGTAGCAAGATTAACCTCAAGTTGCACTTTGTTTATATTTTTGTGGTTGAACCTCACAATTGTGGTAGTAAAAATATACAAGAGACTATTAGAGATGAGCGAACCTACTCGGCCACGCCCCTTTTTCGCCCGAGCGCCGCGATTTTTGAGTACTTCCGTACTCGGGTGAAAAGATTCAGGGGGCGCCGTGGGTGAGTGGGGAGTTGCAGCGGGGAGCGGGGGAGAGAGAGAGAGAGAGGGCTCCCCCCTGTTCCCCGCTGCTACCCCCCGTGCCACCCCGCCCCCCGGCGCCCCCCAAATCTTTTCACCCGAGTACTGAAGTACTCGAAAATCGCGGTGCTTGATCGAGTAAATACTCGAAATGAGTAGATTCGCTCATCTCTAGAGACCATAGAAAATTCCCATTGTTATACAATAGCATTATACTTCGCTCTCTCTTAAAGAGCAGTTAGTCTGCATATTCCATAATATCGAGGAAAAAAAAAAGAAAAAAAAACCCTTCTTTATTTCTCTCTATGGAAATATATGCTCATGTTTGATTCTTGCATATGTAATGTTTCTATATACATAATGTTAGTCTGACTTGCAGTATGCCCCCCCCCCCCCCCCCCCTAAAGGGGTCTGGTCCAAACAAACTTTCTTCTCTTTTGATCATGTTTGATCCCTATATATGCAATGCAGGTCTGACTTGTAATTTAACCCCTGAGGGGATCTAGTCCCCAGTTTATGAATCCAAAAGGACTCTCTAATCAATATATTATTGAATAGAGATGAGCAAGCACACTCGTCCGAGCTTGATGCTCGCTTGAGCATTAGGTTGTTTGAGATGCTCGTTACTCGAGGCGAGCACCACGTGGTACTCGAGTCAATTCCATTTCCTTCCCTGCATGTTTAGCACCATTTTCTGGCCAATAGACATGCAGGGAAGGCATTACCACTTCCTGCTGTGACGTTCCAGCCCTATCCCACCCCCCTGCAGTGAGTGGCTGGTGAGATCAAGTGACCGCCCAGTATTTAAAGCGGTCCCGTCCACGGTTCGCTTCAGATACATGCTGGCAGAGATTAGGGAGAGCGGTGCTGCTGCTATAGGGAAAGTGTTAGTGTCTTCAAGAACCCCAACGGTCCTTCTTAGGGCCACATCTGACCGTGTGCATTACTGTTGTGGCTGCTGGGAGCCATTTTGCACAAAAAAAAAAAAAAATTCCATCTCGGGCTGTGCAGGCTATTACAGCTATAGCGTTCTCAGTCTGCAGTCAATTATACAAAGTATAGGAAAAGTGCTGGTGAGGCAGGGACAGTGATAGTGTAGGATCCTGTCAACAAGAACTCCAACGGTCCTTAGGACTACCTGTGACCGCGTGCATTTTACTGCGTGGCTGCTGGGAGTTGTAGTGCCTCACTATTACCCAGCTAGGCCTTTTTGCAGCCTTGCGTATAATTTTTTTCTGGCTGCAGTTTGCGTTACATAACCGCTGTCAGCCTCCAACTGTACGCCAATAATTCCATGATTTTTTACAGCGCTCTGTGTGTGCCGTCAACTTCACGCACAGCGTGCGGCAACAGGCCCTGATAGAGGGAAAGTCATATACATGCTATATAGCCTATATTCTTTTTCAAAAAAATTTAAATAAAAGCTCCTTCATTGGGCTACCTGTGACCATGTGCATTTTACTGCCTGGCTGCTGGGAGTTGTAGTCCATCACTATTACCCAGCAAGGCCTTTTTGCAGCCTTGCGTATAATTGTTTTCTGGCTGCAGTTTGCGTTACATAACCGCTGTCAGCCTCCAACTGTACGCCAATAATTCCATGATTTTTTACACCGTTCTGTGTCTGCCGTCAACTTCACGCACAGCGTGTGGCGACAGGCCCTGATAGAGGGAAAGTCATATAGACGCTATATAGCCTGTATTCTTTTTCCAAAAAATTTAAATAAAAGTTGTCAGCTGCCAACTGTACGCCAATAATTCCATAATTATTCAGACCGCTCTGTGTCTGCTCTATTCGTAATGCACCATGCTGAGGGGTAGGGCTATAGGACGTGTACGTGGATGTGGACGCGGGCGAGGACGTGGAGCTCCAAGTGAGGGTGTGGGCACAGGCCGAGGTGAATCACAGCCGGCTGCTGCGGGATTAGGAGAGAGGCACGTTTCTGGGGTCCCCAGCTTCATATCACAATTTTTGGGTCCATGTGGTAGACCTTTATTACAAACAGAGCAGTGTGAGCAGGTCCTGTCGTGGGTGGCAGAAAATGCATCCAGCGATGTATCGACCACCCAGTCTTCTACACCGTCCACTGCTGCAACTCTGAATCCTCTCGCTGCTGCTCCTCCTTCCTCCCAGCCTCCTCACTCCATGAAAATGACACATTCTGAGGAGCAGACAGACTCCCAGGAACTGTTCTCGGGCCCCTGTCTTGATTGGGAAAAAATGGCTCCTCTCCCACCTGAGGAGTTTGTTGTGACCGATGCCCAACCTTTGGAAAGTTCCCGGGGTCCGGGGGATGAGGCTGGGGACTTCCGGCAACTGTCTCAAGAGCTTTCAGTGGGTGAGAAGGACGATGATGATAAGACACAGTTGTCTATCAGTGAGGTAGTAGTGAGGGCAGTAAGTCCGAGGGAGGAGCGCACAGAGGATTCGGAGGAAGAGCCACTGGACGATGAAATGAACCCACCTCGTTTGCTAAGCCTACTGAGGACACGTCTTCAGAGGGGGAGGCAAGTGCAGCAGCAGGACAGGTTGGAAAAGGCAGTGGGGTGGCCAGGGGTAGAGGCAGGGCCAGAGCGAAGAATTTTCAAACTGTTTCCCAAAGCACCCCCTCACGCAAAGCCACCGTGCAGAGGCCTAGGTCTTCAAAGGTATGGATGTTTTACAGTGAGAGCGCGGACGACCGACGAACAATGGTGTGCAACCTGTGTTGCGCTAAGATCAGCCGGGGAGCCACCACTACCAGCCTCACCACCACCAGCGCAGGCATATGATGGCCAAGCACCCCACAAGGTGGGACGAAGGCCGTTCACCGCCTCCGGGTCACACCACTGCCTCTCCTCCTGCGCCCCAACCTGCCACTGAGATCCAACCCCCCTCTCAGGACACAGGCACAAGCACCTCCCGGCTGGCACCCACACCCTCACCTCCACTGTCCTCGACCCCATCCAGCAATGTCTCACAGTGCAGCGTCCAGCTGTCGCTAGCGCAAGCGCAAATACGCCGCCACGCACCAGCATGCTCAAGCTTTAAACGTGCAAATTGCCAAATTGATCAGCCTGGAGATGCTGCCGCACAGGCTTGTGGAAACGGAAGCTTTCAAAAACATGATGGCCACGGCGGTCCCACACTACTCGGTCCCCAGTCGCCACTATTTTGCCCGGTGTGCCGCCCCAGCCCTACACCAGCATGTCTCCTGCAACGTCAATCGTGCTCTCACCAACGCGGTTACTGGGAAGGTCCACTTAACCACGGACACGTGGACAAGTACTGGCGGGCAGGGCCACTATATCTCCCTGACGGCACATTGGGTGAATTTGGTGGAGGCTAGGACCGAGTCAGAGCCTGGGACCGCACCCGTCCTACCCACACCCAGAATAGCGGGTCCTTCCTTGGTTCTGGTATCTTCGGCGGTCTATGCCACCTCCTCTAAACCCTCCCCCTCCTCCTCCAACAATGAAAACATTCTTGGCAAATGCTTTCGCTTTGGTCCGTCTTGCGCCAATCCAATACTAGAGATGAGCGAGAGTACTCGGTAAGGACAGATACTCGAGCGAGTATCGTCCATTTCGAGTACCTGTCTGCTCGCCTGCAAAGATTTGGGTGCTGGCGGGGGAGACCGGGGGAGGAACAGTGTGGAGATCTCTCTCTCCCCTGCTTCCTCTTGCTCACTCCCGCAACACAGCACTCACCCCCCTTGGCACCCGAATCTTTGCAGGCAAGCAGGCAGGTACTCGAAAAGGACAATACTCGCTCGAGTATCTGTCCTTACTGAGTACGCTCGCTCATCTCTAGTCCCTACTTCTCAGTCATCTTCTGCTTAACAGAAGGCTTTTGATCAGAAAGTCACTTATTTTTGCTGTGCTAATCTGGAATTATTTCCATCATTAAGATTCTTAAAATTAACTCTTAAAAAAGTTGCAAAGTTGAAGAGTGGCAAGTGACAAATAGAAATCCACTTTCTGTGTTTATATATGACTAGGGCCACAACACAACACTGAAATTCATGTCACGTGGCCCACAGATATCTGATTGCTCATACACCATACTATCATACAGTGACATAACTCACAGAAAAGGAAGCCAAATACGGACAACCTGATAAACTGCAGGGCAGGCTGCACCATATACCCTATTAGCATGCAGAAGGCCAGATTCTGGGAGTTATGTATTTGTACACTTTCTCTCCGACCTCTGTGATTTTAATCAAGTTTTTTGTGAGATAGCGTAGGTTCTAATGTACATTTGGTGGCATTGCTGCAGCCCATCAGCTTATGTATTTTGGCCAAATTGCAAACTAACACATGCATTTATCAGTTTTTGCATGCAGTTTGCTATAGATACTGGGGGAGCCCAGGATGTAATCCAGTGTGGCACACTGTGGTGATACAGGGCAATCCACTACTTTGCCAGTAGGGGCTGCATTCCTGTATGGTTTGGCACACTTATCTATGGCTGGCATCCTTGGTATCAGTTTATATGTGCAGACTATGTTTGTCTGCAGTCACCCCCCCACAATTTGGGTTGAGGTGATTGGCTGCACATTAGTCTGCACGTGAACATTTTAGCTCTTCCACATTGTAATCTGGCTTTCTGCATGCTACTAGGGTATATGGTGATTGAGCCTGGCCTGCAATTTATCAGGTGGTACATATTTAACCTCTTTGTCTGTGAGTTATGTCTTTGTATGTCTTTTCTCTCACCTCTGTGATTTTATACTATGATACAATGCATCCATACCCACCTATTCATGTACGCTATTATTATTTCAATATTAGAAATCCAGCATTGAGATAAAGTGCTGGATCAATCTGTTTGACTACACCCTATATAAAAGTCCTGTATATCTCTCTACAATTGTCCAGTATTGGAGCCAATAATAGTGTAGCTTCTGGATGAGGCACTATGCCTGTAACTTGTAGGGAAGTGCTACCACCCTTACTACTGATGGAGATCACTATCTTTGTAGACCTAAAAGATGTATTATCTTAGAGACTTCATAAGTCGATCCAGTTATCAAGCCCTGGCTGCAGGATTGGTTTCCCTAACTGTAAACTTAGTACAGCAATATATAGTATCTTGAAGATCTCACCTGTCCTCAGTAGATACCTCAGCATTAGAGATGAGCTAACGTACTCGTCCGAGCTTGATGCTCGGGCGAATATTAGGGTGTTCGGGATGCTCGTTACTCGTAACGAGTACCACGCGATGTTTGGGTTACTTTCACTTTCATCTCTGAGACGTTAGCGCGCTTTTCTGGCCAATTGAAAGACAGGGAAGGCATTACAACTTCCCCCTGTGATGTTCCAGCCCTATACCACCCCCTGCTGTGAGTGGCTGGGGAGATGAGGTGTCACCCGAGTATAAAAGTCGGCCCCTCCCGCGGCTCGCCTCAGATGCGTTGTGACAGAGATCAGGGACAGTGGTATCGTGTTGGAGCTGCTGTAGGGAGAGTGTTAGGAGTTAGTGTAGGCTTCAAGAACCCCAACGGTCCTTCTTAGGGCCACATCTAACCGTGTGCAGTACTGTGGAGGCTGCTGTTAGCAGTGGTGGTATCTGCGGCGGTGTATGCTTCCTCCACTCAACCACGCTCCTCCTCCTCCTCCTCCTCCTACGCAACCTCTGTCTCGCAATCAAGATGTGTCAGCAGCAGCACGTCGCCAGCAGTCGGTGTCACGCGGCGTGTCAGCACAGCGGTGGGCAAGCGTCAGCAGGCCGTGCTGAAACTACTCAGCTTAGGAGAGAAGAGCCACACGGCCCAAGAACTGCTGCAGGGTCTGACAGAGCAGACCGACCGCTGGCTTGCGCCGCTGAGCCTCCAACCGGGCATGGTCGTGTGTGACAATGGCCGTAACCTGGTGGCGGCTCTGCAGCTCGGCAGCCTCACGCACGTGCCATGCCTGGCCCATGTCTTTAATTTGGTGGTTCAGCGCTTTCTGAAAAGCTACCCCCACTTGTCATACCTGCTCGGAAAGGTGCGCCAGCTCTGCGCACATTTCCGCACATCCCACACGCACGCTGCCACCCTGCGGACCCTGCAACATAGGTTTAATCTGCCAGTGCACCGACTGCTGTGCGACGTGCCCACACAGTGGAACTCTACGCTCCACATGTTGGCCAGACTCTATGAGCAGCGTAGAGCTATAGTGGAAAACCAACTCCAACTTGCGCGGCACAGTGGGAGTCAGCCTCCTCAATTATTTACAGAAGAGTGGGCCTGGTTGGCAGCCATCTGCCAGGTCCTTGGAAACTTTGAGGAGTCTACCCAGATGGTGAGCGGGGATGCTGCAATCATTAGCGTCACCATTCCTCTGCTATGCCTCTTGAGAAGTTCCCTGCAAAGCATAAAGGCAGATGCTTTGGAATCAGAAACGGAGGCGGGGGAAGACAGTATGTCGCTGGATAGTCAGAGGAACCTCATGTCTACATCTCAGCGCGTTGAGGAGGAGGGGGAGGAGCATGAGGAGGAGGGGGAAGAGACAGCTTGGCCCACTGCTGAGGGTACAGATGCAGCTTGCCTGTCATCCTTTCAGCGTGTATGGCCAGAGAAGGAGGAGGTGGAGGAGGAGGATCCTGAAAGTGATCTTCCGAGTGAGGACAGCCATGTGTTGCGTACAGGTACCCTGGCACACATGGCTGACTTCATGTTAGGATGCCTTTCTCGTGACCCTCGCGTTACACGCATTCTGGCCACTACGGATTACTGGGTGTACACACTGCTCGATCCACGGTATAAGGAGAGCCTTTGCACTCTCATTCCCGAAGAGGAAAGGGATTCGAGAATGATGCTATACCACAAGGCGCTGGTGGACAAACTGATGGTAAACTTCCCATCCGACAGCGCTAGTGGCCGAAGGCGCATTTCCGCGGCCCAGGTAGCAGGGGAGGCGCAGAGATCAGGCAGCATGTACAGCACAGGCAGGAGAACATTATCCAAGGCCCTGGACAGCTTTATGGCTCCCCAGCAAGACTGTGTCACCGGTCCCCAGTCAAGGCTGAGTTGGCGGGAGCACTGTAAAAGGATGGTGAGGGAGTACGTAGCCGATTGCAGCACCGTCCTCGGTGACGCCTCTGCCCCCAACAACTACTGGGTTTTGAAGCTGGACACGTGGCCTGAACTCGCGCTGTATGCCCTGGAGGTGCTTGCTTGTCCTGAGGCTAGCGTCTTGTCAGAGAGTGTGTTTAGTGTGGCTGGGGGAATCATCACGGATAAGCGTACCCACCTGTCAACCGACAGTGCTGACAGGCTTACACTCATCAAGATGAACAAAGCCTGGATTTCCCCAGACTTCTCTTCTCCACCAGCGGACAGCAGGGATACCTAAGCAATACGTAGGCTGCACCCGCGGATGGAAGCATCGTTCTCTATCACCATCCAAAACGGGGACCTTTTTGCTTCATCTATCTGTGTATAATATTCCTCCTCCTCCTCCTGAAACCTCACATAATCACGCCGAACGGGCAATTTTTCTTAGGCCCACAAGGCTCAGTCATATAATTTTTCTAAACAATTTTTATACGTTTCAATGCTCATTAAAGCATTGAAACTTTCACCTGAACCAATTTTTATTTTAACTGGGCTGCCTCCAGGCCTAGTTACAAATTAAGCCACATTAACCAAAGCGATTAATGGGTTTCACCTGCCCTCTTGGTTGGGCATGGGCAATTTTTCAGAGGTACATTAGTACTGTTGATACAGCAATTTTTGTGGGCCCTCGCCTACAGTGTAATCAAATGAATTTTTAGCCCACCTGCATTACAGCTGACGTTACATCAGCTGTGATGGGCAATGCAATGGGATATATTTATGTACCGCCGGTGGCTTCCTGGCACCCACCCATGCTGTGGGTCCACAGGGAGTTGTAAATGCATCTGTTTCCACTTCTAAAGAACCCCAGTCTGACTGGGGCATGCAGTGTGGGCCGAAGCCCACCTGCATTAAGCACGACATTACCTCAGCTGTGATGGGCACTGCAATGGGATATATTTATGTACCGCCGGTGGGTTCCAGGGAGCCACCCATGCTGTGGGTCCACAGGGAGTTGTAACTGCATGTGTCCACTTCTAAAGAACACCAGTCTGACTGGGGCATGCAGTGTGGGCCGAAGCCCACCTGCATTAAACATGACAATACTACCTCAGCTGTGTTGGGCAATGCAATGGGATATATTTATGTACCGCCGGTGGGTTCCAGGGAGCCACCCATGCTGTGGGTCCACAGGGAGTTGTAACTGCATGTGTCCACTTCTAAAGAACCCCAGTCTGACTGGGGCATGCAGTGTGGGCCGAAGCCCACCTGCATTAAACATGACATTACCTCAGCTGTGATGGGCAATGCAATGGGATATATTTATGTACCGCCGGTGGCTTCCTGGCACCCACCCATGCTGTGGGTCCACAGGGAGTTGTAACTGCATGTGTCCACTTCTAAAGAACCCCAGTCTGACTGGGGCATGCAGTGTGGGCCGAATCCCACCAGCATTAAACATGACATTACCTCAGCTGTGATGGGCAATGCAATGGGATATATTTATGTACCGCCGGTGGGTTCCAGGGAGCCACCCATGCTGTGGGTCCACAGGGAGTTGTAAATGCATGTGTCCACTTCTAAAGAACCCCAGTCTGACTGGGGCATGCAGTGTGGGCCGAAGCCCACCTGCATTAAACATGACATTACCTCAGCTGTGATGGGCAATGCAATGGGATATATTTATGTACCGCTGGTGGGTTCCAGGGAGCCACCCATGCTGTGGGTCCACAGGAAGTTGTAACTGCATGTGTCCACTTCTAAAGAACCCCAGTCTGACTGGGGCATGCAGTGTGGGCCGAAGCCCACCTGCATTAAACATGACATTACCTCAGCTGTGATGGGCAATGCAATGGGATATTTTTATGTACCGCCGGTGGGTTCCAGGGAGCCACCCATGCTGTGGGTGCACACGGAATTCCCATTGGGGAGTTGTACCTGCCTGTGACTATATATAAAAAACCGCGGTCTGACTGGGGCATGCAGACACCATGACAGAATGAATAGTGTGTGGCACATAGGTTCCCCATTGCTATGCCCATGTGTGCAGCTCCAGATGGAGGTGGCACAGGATTGGATTTCTCATTGCTTCTGTACAGCATTGTGGGCTATCGCCCCGCCACTTTTAAAGAGGGTTGCTGCCTAGCCGTGCCAACCCTCTGCAGTGTGTGCCTGCTTTTCCTGTGGCAGACACACTTATAAATAGACATGAGGGTGGCGTGGCATGAGGGCAGCTGAAGGCTGGGTAGGGACAGTTTGGTGTGCGCTGTGGACACTGGGTCGTGGGGGGGGGGGGGTTGGGCAGCATGTAACCCAGGAGAAGTGGCAGCAGAGTGTCATGCAGGCAGTGATTGTGCTTTGTTGGAGGTAGTGTGGTGCTTAGCTAAGGTATGCATTGCTAATGAGGGCTTTTCAGAAGTAAAAGTTGGTGGGAGGGGGGGGGTCACTCATGCTGGTATTGTGGCTTAATAGTGGGACCTGTGAACTTGAGATGCAGCCCAACATGTAGCCCCTCGCCTGCCCTATCCGTTGCTGTGTCGTTCCCATCACTTTCTTGAATTGCCCAGATTTTCACAAATGAAAACCTTAGCGAGCATCGGCGATATACAAAAATGCTTGGGTCGCCCATTGACTTCAATGGGGTTCGTTACTCGAAACGAACCCTCGAGCATCGCGAAAAGTTCGTCCCGAGTAACGAGCACCCGAGCATTTTGGTGCTCGCTGATCTCTACTCAGCATGCTTGGAGAATTTAGCAATAGCCATAACAACTTTTGGAACAGGACTAGAGATGAGTGAGCATGCTCGTTTGAACATTAGCATACTCAAGAGTACTCATTACTTGAGCGAGCACAAAGCGGTGCTCGAGAAAATTTTGAGCACCTCCCCACATGTTTTCAATGGAGCCGCAGCTGCTGCCGGCGGCTCCATTGAAAACAATGGTCTGCCGGCACCCCTGAAATGTTTTTCATGGAAGGGCTTTACATATAAGCCCTTCCCTGAAAACAATCATTTTAGTATAATAAAAAAAAAAAAAAAAAAACTTACCTGTCCGCTACTGCTATGTCCCCACAGGGATGGAGAACACATCTGCCGCATGCAGCAGTTGTTTCCTTCATTCCCGATAGTAAAAAAAATTCCCTGCTGCTACATGTGCTACACCTGTGACAGATGCAGCAGAGGAATTGTTCAATTCCCTACTGCAGCTGTCACACATGACAGCTGCGGTAGGATGGATCCTGCTGCTGACACCCCGTCATTGGTTTTTCAGGGAAGCGCTTTAAACATAAGCCCTTCCCTGAAAAACAATAATTTTAGTGTAAAAAAAAACCAACCAAAAATACTTACCTGTCCACCGCTGGCATGTCTTTGCGGGGATGAAGAGCACATCTGCCGCATGCGGCAGATGTTTCTTTCATCCCCACAAGGGAAAAAAATTCCCTGCTGCACCTGCCACATACCCGCCTGCTTGATGGGCTGCCCCAGATTGGCTGAGCACTGTGACCAATCAGAGGCAGCTCTTAGCTATTGAATGACAGCTGAGAGCTGTCTCTGCTTTTAAATCCCCGCCTGATGAATACTACTGAGAACAGTGCAGGGAGCAGAGCCGACTGGACGCGGCTAAGCCCCGGCAGCTGAAAAATGCGGCAGATGTGTTCTTCATCCCCGTGGGGGACACATCAGCGGCGGAGAGGTAAGTTTATTTTTTATTTTAATTTTTTTACACTAAAGTGATTGTTTTTCAGGGAGGGCTTATATGTAAAGCCCTTCCATGAAAAACAATTCAGGGGTGCCAGCAGACCATTGTTTTCAATGGGACCACCGGCAGCAGCAGCGGCTCCATTGAAAACAGTGCAGAGCAAGGGTCACCTTGAAAATGCTCTACTCTCCCATTGACTTCAACGGGGTTCGTTATTCGAAACGAGCTCTCGAGCATTACAAAAAGCTTGGCTCAAGTAATGAGCACCCGAGCATTTTGGTGCTCACTCATCTCTAAACAGGACCCCACACTTTCAGTAACATTTGCCAGGTCTAAATCTTAGCACCACCTGCACTTTGAGAGCAGGCACCTTCAGTTTAATATGGTGACAAATCAATACAGAGGTTACCTGGACTTCAATCTATACTGAGGATTGTCCCTTCTTAGGAAATTTTTCCTCTGCCATCATAGCTATTCTGAAATTTTCAGCCACTTTGTATGGTTCTATGGCATCTACAAGAGAAGATCGGAGCTTCCACCAATTTACCATTCTGGTCCCTTGACCAGATGGACTTCAACAGTTTTTGTGCTTTTTAATGGAAAGAATGCTCCCTCCATCTATTTTATTCTTTATCAGGAGTGGGACCAGTCTCTTATGTTGGCACTTATGAGGCTTAAATCCAGCAGAAAAACTTAATTAATTAAAGGGGTTGTCCCGAGCCGAAACAGGTTTTTTTGTTTTTTTTTTGTTCAGCGCAGGACAAACCCAAGGGATGTGTTAAAATTAAAAAAAAAATGTTACTTACCCAAATCCCCGCTCTGCAACTTCTTTCTTCTTTTCCTGCAAGATGGCCACCGGGATCTTCACCCACGATGCACCGCGGGTCTTCTCCCATGGTGCACCGTGGACACTGTGCGGTCCATTGCTGATTCCAGCCTCCTGATTGGCTGGAATCGGCACACGTGACGGGGCGGAGCTACACGATGATGCGTAGAAGGGGGCGGAGCCAGAACACCGCTCGTGCCTGGACCGACCAGAAGGGAGAAGACCCTTCTGTGCAAGCGCGTCTAATCGGGCGATTAGACACTGAAATTAGACGGAGCCATGGAGACGGGGACGCCAGCAACGGAGCAGGTAAGTGTATAACTTCTGTATGGCTCATATTTAAAGGAGATGTCCCGCGCCGAAACGGGTTTTTTTTTTTTTAACCCCCCCCCCCCGTTCGGCGCGAGACAACCCCGATGCAGGGGTTAAAAAAACCACCCGCACAGCGCTTACCTGAATCCCGGCGGTCCGGTGACTTCAATACTTACCGCTGAAGATGGCCGCCGGGATCTTCTACCTTCGTGGACCGCAGCTCTTCTGTGCGGTCCACTGCCGATTCCAGCCTCCTGATTGGCTGGAATCGGCACGTGACGGGGCGGAGCTACACGGAGCCGCTCTTTGGCACGAGCGGCTCCATAGAAGAAAGCTGAAGACCCGGACTGCGCAAGCGCGGCTAATTTGGCCATCGGAGGCCAAAAATTAGTCGGCTCCATGGAGACGAGGACGCTAGCAACGGAGCAGGTAAGTATAAAACTTTTTATAACTTCTGTATGGCTCATAATTAATGCACGATGTACATTACAAAGTGCATTATTATGGCCATACAGAAGTGTATAGACCCACTTGCTGCCTCGGGACAACCCCTTTAATGCACGATGTACATTACAAAGTGCATTAATATGGCCATACAGAAGTGTATAACCCCACTTGCTGCCGCGGGACAACCCCTTTAACTTAATGATGTCCCAACTGGGGGTGTTGTACACAACAGCACTTACACCTTACTGATAGAAGAGAGACTAACTATTTCATCTGAGTGTGGATTTTCAGACTTCCTTCATTTGACTCTATCTTGCAGAAATAGTTTCCCAGGAAGGTCAGAAATTTGACAAACCTGCCAGTTAGAAATTCATAGCTATCAGGCAGGGGAATATCACAAACCCCATAGAAACAAAATGCTATCATTTGAAAATTGTTTTTCTTCCTCTCTAACTATACACTGCTAAAAAAGGTCTAAAAAACATAACAATTATAAAAGCATATTAATAAGGAACAAAGTTCCATACAATAACTGGCTTCACAGGTGTACAAATACCTTCAGAGCGCTCCAGGGCAGGTAAGTACACAACCAAGAACAGGTGGCACCCAGAGGCTGAGCTGTATTATGTCCAATCTAAATAGTGCAAAACTAGAGTCAAAGAGAGATGAAGATTCATTCACAGTACAGTCACCTTAAGGAATCTAATTCCCTGACAGAAAGGCATTTTTAAGAACAAGGATATATACAGAAAACAGAGGAGGCCTCATCTTCTTATAATAATTATCCCAGGGAACTCTTGATCCTTTTTTCTGAATTTTTAACTGCTAGATGTAAAAATGAGCTGCTTAGTGGGAGGAAAAGTAAAGATATATCTCATAGGGGGATGAAAAGATTACACCATTGTGAGATGTTGAGAGTGTCCACTGAGCAATGCCAGGCCTGGAGAGTTTGTAAAGAGCCTGTAATGCATATTACATAAACAGTGGGGAAAAAAGTATTTAGTCAGATACCAATTGTACAAGTTCTCCCACTTAAAGCACACAAAATCACTTTGTCTGATTTTTAATGAATTTATTTGCAAATTATGGTGGAAAATAAGTATTTGGCCACCTAGAATCAATCAAGATTTCTGGGTCTCACAGACCTGTAACTTCTTCTTTAAGAGGCTCCTCTGTCCTCTACTCATTACCTGTAGTAATGGCCCCTGTTTGAACTTATTATCAGTATAAAACACACCTGTCCACAACCTCAAGCAGTCACACTCCAAACTCCACTATAGTGAAGACCAAAGAGCTGTCGAAGGACACCAGAAACAAAATTGTAGCCCTGCACCAGTCTGGAAAGACTAAATCTGCAATAGGCAAGCAGCTTGGTGTGAAGAAATCAACTGTGGGAGCAATAATTAGAAAATGGAAGAGATACAAGACCACTGATAATCTCCCTTGATCTGGGGCTCCACGCAAGATCTCACCCTCAAAATGACCACAAGAACAACGAGTAGAAATCCCAGAACCACACGGGGGAACCTAGTAAATGACCTGCAGAGAGCTGGGACCAATGTAACAAAGACTACCATCAGTAACACACTACGCCACCATGGACTCAGATCCTGCAGTGCCAGACGTGTCCCCCTGCTTAAGCCAGTACATGTCCGGGGCCGAATGAAGTTTGCTAGAGAGCATTTGGATGATCCAGAAGAGTATTGGGAGAATGCCATATGGTCAGATGAAACCAAAGTAGAACTGTTTGGCAGAAACACAACTCGTCGTGTTTGGAGGAGAAAGAATGCTGAGTTGCATCAAAAAACACCATACCTACTGTGAAGCATGGGGGTGGCAACATCATGCTTTGGGGCTGCTACCAGGACGACTGATCCGTATACATGAAAGAATGAATGGGGGCATGTATCGTGAGATTTTGAGTGCAAACCTCCTTCCATCAGCAAAGGCACTGAAGATGAAACGTGGCTGGGTCTTTCAGCATGACAATGATCCCAAGCACACCACCAGGGCAACAAAGGAGTGGCTTCGTAAGAAGCATTTCAAGGTCTTGGAGTGGCCTAGCCAGTCTCCAGGTCTCAACCCTATAGAAAACCATTGGAGAGAGTTGAAAGTCTGTGTTGCCCAGTGACAGCCCCAAAACATCAAAGCTCTTGAGGAGATCTGCATGGAGGAATGGGCCAACATACAAACAACAGTGTGTGCCAACCTTGTGAGGACTTAAAGAAAACGTTTGACCTCTGTCATTGCCAATAAAGAATATATAACAAAGTATTGAGATGAACTTCTGTTATTGACCAAATACTTATTTTCCACCATAATTTGCAAATACATACATTAAAATTAAAACAATGTGATTTTCTGGATGTGTTTTCTTATGTTGTCTCTCATAGTTGAGCTCTACCTATGATGTCAATTACAGGCCTCTCATCTTTTTAAGTGGGAGAACTTTTACAATTGGTATCTGACTAAATATTTTTTCCCCACTGTATAAATATATATTTATTTACGTATATTTTATATTTTTAGGCTCTGTATTTTATATATGTCGTAGGACCTTCGATAACATCACTGAGAGCGGGGGTGACATCACCAGGGGCAGAGCATGAGAAGCACTCACATACTAGCTGACAAGTGGTCATTAGAAGTTATATATATATATATATACACACGTCTTCAGAATCTATTCCATTAAGCCTGAGGAAGACCCCTAAGTAGATTTCAAAGCTCACTATAACATCATGTCTTCTTGTAAGCCATTAAAATCTATAATATTACTTGGTTTCTCTTAATGAGGACAATTACTTTTTTAAGCCTAACAGTATTGCCGAATGCTGAAAGTATTGCAATGTTTTGAAACTGTTATACCCAATTAAAGTGACTGTCCTGTTTGTTCAACTGTCAAGTAAAGATTATTCCTGTTTATCCTGAACTGTCTCCTTCTCTACCTGCCGTCTACACCTATTAGTGAGATAGGGAAATTCAATGGTTTCCTGATATGCTGTCGGGCTCCAAATTAAAGTGATATGACCGGTCATAAGAACACAAACACACAATCTTTATAGGATTTTACAAAGCGAGTGGCTTTATGCCAAATACAATTAAGAATACAATTAATATGCACATATAGCGGTTTAATATATATTAGTTTCTTATCAATTTGTCCTTCTCTTTACATCCTGTAAAGCTCATTAGTAAGTTTTGGCAAGAAATATATTAGATAAGAACACAGAACAGGAAACTTTATGGTGGTCCAATTAGTACCCCCCGCTGGATTATTCAAAGTGAAATCTAGAATATTTTGTAGGTGAAAGTTCAAACAATACAGTGAAAATTAAAAACAATGCAAATATATGTGTAGCTAAGTGTTATAGCAGACAAGCAATAGAAACAGACATCATGGAGTCTTTGTAGGCTATCTTTTAGGCCTAAAGCCTTCACAAGTGCAAGGAAGCAAAATACATAATAGTCAGCTGTAGCAGGTTCGAAGATTGAGAGCCTCATTCAGGGTTAATGGAACACAAAAAGCACACGTTAAGCACATAAAATCCTGTGCTTCACCTGTACTTGCTGCAAAAAAGTAATCCATGTACAGTTATGCTGCATGCTTCGTGGTTGTGTGGCAAACTGCTGCACTACAGATTCCCTGTAGAAACCCAGCCTCATAGGCATAGGTAGCTCTAGTTATGTATTAAAGATGACCTCTTACCTACTAATACACAGGGGCAGAAATACCCTATTATTGTGTGGCTGTGTAGGACATAAAGGAAGTATGCATTCAAATACTTAGTGGAGTGAAGACTTTTGAAACCAAGTAATACAGTAACACACAATCTTATAGAGATGCCACATAAAGATGTGAATTACGACAAGATATCTCCCCGCCACTTCCATAGAAATCTTCATGTTGGTCCTCTGACAGTGAATTGGATGCTTCTTGCATAATTATGAAGGGCGGTACACTGGGAGTGGTTATATTTATGATCCTGTAAACTATATAAAGATCTTTCCATGCCAAGGTAGTCAGAGTCCTGGGCAGACGAGGAGCAGGTAGGCATTACATTTATCTATGAAGTCTATGAGATCTAATTGTTTCATTTTCCAAATTTAAGTTTGTAAAAAAAAGGGGGGAAAAATCGAGCCAAATTTTTTTTTTCTGTTAACCCATTTCAACCTTTAATTTGCAATTTTTTAATGATGCATTTTTTATATATTAGAATATTTCTCAAGAGTAAGTATACTTTTGTAAAACGTTTGACAAATCATAGAGATGTATTAAAAGTTTTGATTAATGGAAGTCTGAGTGCTAAGACCGCCACTAAGGATGAGCGAGTATACTCGCTAAAGCACTACTCGTCCGAGTAATGTGCTTTAGACGAGTATCTCCCTACTCGTCCATAAAGATTCGGGGACCGCTGCGGCTGACAGGTGAGTCGCGGCGGGGAGCAGGGGAGAGCGGGCGGGAGAGAGGGAGAGAGAGATCTCCCCTCCGTTCCTCCCCGCTCTCCCCCGCAGCTCCCGAATCTTTAAAGGGGTTGTATCGCGAAAGCAAGTGGAGTTATACACTTCTGTATGGCCATATTAATGCACTTTGTAATATACATCGTGCATTAAATATGAGCCATACAGAACTTATTCTCTTACCTGATCCGTTGCTGGCGTCCCCGTCTCCATGGCTCCGTCTAATTTCGCTGGCTTCTTGCTTTTTTAGACGCGCTTGCGCTGTGCGGTCTTCTGCCTGGTGAATGGGGCCGCTCGTGCCGGAGAGCTGCTCACCGCGTCGTCATTGTAGCTCCGCCCCGTCACGTGTGCCGATTCCAGCCAATCAGGAGGCTGGAATCGGCAATGGAACGCAAGGAAGGAGAAGAAAATCCACGGTGCACCATGGGAGAAGACCCGCGGTCCACCGTGGAAGAAGACCGGCGGTGCCATCTTTAAAAGAAGAATAGAAGAAGCTGCAGAACGCTGATGCAGGTAAGTGCAATGTGCTTTTTAAAAACTAACCTATGCTTTCTTTTTAACAGGACAGAATGTGGGGGTAAGTGAAAAAATTTTTTTTTCGCTTTCGCCGCGAGACAACCCCTTTAAGGACGAGCAGGGAGATACTCGTCTAAAGCACATTACTCGAACGAGTAGTGCTTTAGCGAGTATACTCGCTCATCCTTAACCTCCACTGATCATTGAAATAAAGGGCTGCAGTGGTCATCTCGGCATTTTGCCCCTTTGGCTACGTTTGTTATGTTTTCTCAATGCAGACAATGAGTTTAATATAGAAGAATTGGGGCCAGAGTGAGGCATTAGTATTATAGTGAGGATTGGGGGTGCTGAGAGGGGCTCTGAGGGTAGTCGTTGGATTGGGAGATTGTGCAGACAAGAGTCATGAGTTGGAGAATTCTTCATGTTGGTCTGTGCCCAGAGAGAAGAAAAATGAAAACGGATAACTGCAATCAGAGAAGACATCTCCAGTGATCACTGGAGGTAATTGTACTGCAATCATTATCACTGCTTACAGCTGGTATCTGATTATGATATTTTGACTGCATTTTTTAGAGGTATATTGGAGATGAGCTGCTATATCTAAGTTAGCGATGTTATAAAAGTGCTTTGTAGAATATATATATTTATATATTTATTCTACATATATCTATATATCTATTTTTCTGAGGGGGGGGGAGGCCCAATTCTGAGTTTTGTTATGGGGTGACCCCATGAATTCCTTGTATGTCCCTGTTCTGACTTGAGCAGTGAGTATGCACTCATTGTGACATCAGTTGCCAAATCCACGTAGTCCCAGAGCTGCCCCAATTGAATGGGTAAGAGAACCCTGGGCCAGCAAATACCTTGCCTCAAACTCAGCACTACAAGGAAGATTAGCACAGACATGGTGCAGAAATGAGGGCTAGAGACATGCTTAGCCTCAGGTGTGCCTTCACCTGCTCAGCTTGGCCAGGAATGTAGGTGAAGGTCCTGAGGAAGCAGAGGCATCACACATGGATGGTATCAGCGAACTCTGTATTGTAAGGGTGTCACTAAGGCAAATGATTACTGTGTGGGGTCACTGAGGGACAATGTTACTAGGAGAGGGTCACTAGTATGCATTATTACTGTGGGGGCATACAAACGGAATGGACTAACATGTAACAAAAATTGCCATGGGGAGCATGACATCCTTTTTCATTGCTCAAAAGTTGGGAGGAATGTGTAGATATAAATTATTAGTAATTAAAAGATTAACCCATTTAGGATGAGTCACTGTAAATTTACAACTCCTGGCCCTTGGCCTAAAGCCCAGCTGTATGTAAAATTACCGTGGGGATTTAAGCCTCCTCCCTCTGCAATCAATCAGAGGTAGGACCTTTTGTCAGCTGTTAGTAACAGCTTATAACCAGGGGGAGAAGGCAGGAGGGGTTTTTAACCCTTTCTGCGTTCTCCTTCCCTTAGAACACAGCACTCAATGAGCGCTGTGTACTGAAAAGTAAAAGCAGAAGTGTATCTTCCACTACGGGAGCCTGGGGATCATGTGACCACCGGGATTCCCCGCTACAGCAAAGCTACACGGTGTCAGAAAACCCAGAATAGCTCTGCTAGTGACTAATGTCACCACATGGGATGTTTTTCCCTGTAAATGGGGCTCCTATGGATGCCCCAGCTACAGTGGAAAAATGTCAAATAAAAAAACCCCAAAAAAATGTGAATATCCCCCAGGAGCTCTTATATGATGTCATGGGAGACATAGATAGTAAAAAACATAATTATACACATCAGTAAATAAAAACTACAGAATACAACAACTAAATATACATAAGAAAGAAAATAACCCACCGCCGACGCCAATCAAAACAGTCGCCATATGCGCTCTGTAAACCAAAACCATACATATTATATATCAAAACATCTGAAACAAAATGAGAACCCATTCCCATACTTTATTATAGCGTAAATATACTAATTTTAAAAAAAATCATTTTTTCAGCCTTTTACCCCCAATAAAACTAAAAAACAGGTAAAAAGTCAGTGAAAATGATATTAAAAAACAGCCCTACATGTCACGGGAAAAAAACGCAGCAAAAATAATTTTGGCAGCTGAAGGAAAAAAAATAGGGCAGTAAAATTATCACATGTGTTAAATCCCTAAAAAGTGTCTGGTCCTTAAGATACAAAACAGCTTGGTCCTTAAAGGAGATGTCCCGCGCCGAAACGGGTTTGTTTTTTTTTAAACCCCCCCCCCGTTCGGCGCGAGACAACCCCGATGCAGGGGTTAAAAAAACCACCCGCACAGCGCTTACCTGAATCCCGGCGGTCCGGCGTCTTCATACTCACCTGCTGAAGATGGCCGCCGGGATCCTCTGTCTTCATGGACCGCAGGGCTTCTGTGCGGTCCATTGCCGATTCCAGCCTCCTGATTGGCTGGAATCGGCACGTGACGGGGCGGAGCTACACGGAGCTACACGGAGCCCCATAGAGAAGAGGAGAAGACCCGGACTGCGCAAGCGCGGCTAATTTGGCCATCGGAGGGCGAAAATTAGTCGGCACCATGGAGACGAGGACGCCAGCAACGGAGCAGGTAAGTATAAAACTTTTTATAACTTCTGTATGGCTCATAATTAATGCACAATGTACATTACAAAGTGCATTAATATGGCCATACAGAAGTGTATAGACCCACTTGCTGCCTCGGGACAACCCCTTTAAGGGTTAATGAGTTTGTGCTAGAAAGTATGTGTGTTAAGGCCCATTTATACAAAGCGATGATCGCTCAAATGGCAGTTTGATTGACAGCTTTGAGCGATCATTTTGCATAAACTATTAAGTAGCTACTTAATAGCAATTTAGTGTGCACAGGAAGCCCTTAGCTGAATGCAGTTAGAAGCCCGAGGGCTTTTATCTGCTTTTAGTCCCTTTGTTCTCCGACGGGAAACAATGTTTTCAGCACTACCCGCTGAGAACTGCTGATAAGGCTGAATGACGTGCCAATGATCACTAAAACATTCGCTTTTTAGCGATTTTTAAGCGAACATCATTCCGTGTAAATGGGCCTTTAGCTAGAGTCTTTAAGCCGTTAGCGAATTCCATTTTCCTGTTCCATGTTCAGGGAGCAGGAAAACGGCACCCTTGGGCAAACATTTCTATCTTATGAGTGAACTGAGCAGCGCCAAAAGGGACCCGCTTGTTTATTATGGGGTCAGTTTTATTTCTACTCAGCAATCCAGCATAGGGTAGACATGCGCTGGACCGTTCAATGTAGCATACGTGCAACACCGGACATCTAAGGGCATCACAGACCTGTTATTGATCAACCTCACATGGCTGAAAGCAGCTTGTCCCTCTAAGAAGATGGACACAGCTGCCTGAGTTTGCTTAACTAGTTAGCATGGGGGAGTTTCATTCATTATCGGAATTAACCAGACAAAAATCGCTCCACCAACTAAGAATGGCCACACACCACTGACCCACAGAATCGAGAAAGAGCTATCAATTTGTCAATCCTTTCCGTGTACGGGCTGGGTGAGGTTTCCAATGTTAGTCAAATTAAGCCACAGGCCCCACTCCTGGTGGTGCCCTTCCGTCAATTCCTTTAAGTTTCAACTTTGCAACCATACTCCCACGGGACCTGCTCAGTGGGTCATGGAAATAACACCGCCAGTTCACCAGTCAGCATCGTTTATGGACCTACGATGGTATCTGATAGTCTTTGAACCTCCAACTTTTTTAGAATATTGCAAAACATTTCCTAACAGAAAACTGTAACTGAAATTTTCCCTCAATAACTGACAAACAAATTCACAACCAAACTATTCCAGAACATAATCCATGCAAAGAAACAGGACAACAAAAAAATGTTCATAGGTTATGTCCTCTTGTTCAGTTGGTACGCACCAAAGACTGGGAGGGACTTGGCAATTCCTTCAGATCCTTGCTCAAGGCAGCCCTATAACTGCCTCAACGACTGTGTACGCCCCCGCCCATTGGACTGTGTGTTCCTTTAACACTTGCATCTTCCCTCAGGACAGGGGCTCCAGCACAGGTTCAGCACACCTCCTGGAACTCTGACGCAGCCACTCGGGCAGACGACACCTGGTTGCCGGTCATTCACTCTTTTTCACCCATCCAACAGACCTGTGCATAACTGCTGTACATGACTTTTTGCTGCCCCCCCCCCCCATTTTGAACATGTTCAGTCTATGAGAGGAAACTAAGCTGCCTCATGCCGACCTCCTGGAACCACAACCCGACATGGGCACCAAGTATTTTTCCCATCCTGGTTCTCACAATCTCCAACCGGCCACTTTGACAGCTATCACCCAGTCCCCACCAAAGACTGGGAGACACTCGACCAATTGGAGGGCTATCGCCCGGTTTCTACCGGAGCCTGCGAGACACTCAGCAGGACTTGCTGCTTGCCCAGGCCGACCTCCTGAGACTCCAACCAGGAACTCAGGTGGCTATCACCCAGTTCCCTTCAAAGACTGGGAGACACCCAGTGGGACTTCTTGCTCGCCCAGGCCGACCTCCTGCAATTTTGACACAGCCACTCTCACAGCTATCACCCAGTTTCCACCAAAGACTGGGAGGCACCCAGGGGGACTTGCCGCTCGCCCAGGCAGACCTCCTGGAACTCCAACCTGGCCACACAGAGGGCTATTGCCTGGTTTCCACCAAAGACTGGGAGACACCATTTGGGAGTTTCTGCTCTCCCAGGTCGACCTCCTGAAACTCAAACCCATCCTCTCTGACAGCTATCACCCGATCCCCACCAAAGACTGGGAGGCACCCAGGGTGACTTGCCACTCACCCAGACTGACCTCCTGGAACTATGACCTGGCCATTTTAACAGTTAACACCTGGTCCCCACCAAAGACCCAGAGGGACTGAGCAGGGTCTGCCACTCACCCAGGCCAACCTCCTGGAACTCCATCTGACCACTCGAGCAGCCATTATCCGTCCTTGTCACGGACCATGCAGGACTTAGCAATTCCTCCAGATCCTTGCTCAAGGCAGCCCTCAGTGGCTAGGCACTCACTTTTTTAACCAACCAGCAGTCCTATACAAAACTGCCAGAAATGACTTTTTGCTGGCCCTCATTTCAACACCTATTCAGTCTATGAGGGGAAAATAAGCCACCTCATGATGGCCTCCTGGAACCGCAACCCAACATGGACACTGAGGATTTTTCCCATCCCAGTTCTCAGACCCTTCATTTTAACTTGGCTCTATCCGACCGCATGTAACTCCCACCTGACCACTCGGGAGGCTATCACCTGGTCCCCACCAAACACCTGGACAGACCCAGTGGGATCTGCTGCTCGCCCAGGCCAACCTCCTAAAAATCGCACCCAGCCACTTGGGTGCCACCAAGAACTGAGCGGGACCTGCCGCTTGCCCATGCTGCTCTCCAACCCCTTTCCCTCCCCCTCTCTTCCCCTTGCTGTCTGTCTGCAATGGGAAAGTGTTGGACGCGAGATTGGCACATTAGCTCTATTGCTGTCCTGCCTTCTTCCATTGCAGACAGCCAGCAAGGGGAGGAGAAGGGGAGGGAGTTCAGCAGTCATGCTGTTAAACTCCCTTCTACCGTCCTTCTCTGGCAGCTCTCATAAGCTCTCATAGGAGTCTATGAGAATGGCCACTGTATTCTGCCCGTAGATAGATCCAAAACTATCTTTTATAGCTGGCATAAAACCACATAAAGTGACAGATGTCAGATTAGAAAAATAAGGATTGGTCCTTAAGGCTAAAATAGGTCATGTCGTTAAGGACTTAAGAATAACTTTTAAGAAAGCTGTTAACATTCACTGTTTTGATAAAGGTTGGATTGTGTCTAATTAAATCAGGTGGGTAGTCAGGACTCCTAGTTTTGTCCTTGACATGTCATGACACACTGACACTTGGGGTACAGGATAATGATATGCTGACACTTGAGGGACAGGACTATAAGGCTACTATCACATAGGCACTTTTTTTTAAGAACATTTAGTGGGTGTTTAAAAACTGTACTGAGCATCCATTTATTTTAATGGGGCTCTTCAGACGAACATTCTAACACAATGTTTTTAACGCATGCAAAATCGAATGCCATATGTTCAATTAATGCAGCACTTTTTAACACTCACAAAAACGCTGTACAAAGCAGCTCTGCCCACATTAAAAATACTGCGTGGAAAAACAGCATTTTCACAAACGCATGTGAAAGTGGCCTAAGGGCGAAGTCAGATTAGCTTTTTTTGCGCATACTTAGGGAACCATGGGTTTCCAATAGTGTGTTCATATGTCCGTCTGTTACAGGTGCAAAATACTCGCACCTGCTAAAGATAGGACATCCATGTGCCAGAAAGGTTAATGCTGCACGGAAAGATTTCTTTGCGGGGAGTTCCCTCATCACTGAACACTGTGACAGCACTATCACAGTGTTCAGTAACAAGGGGACTCCCTGCGGGGATGAAGAAACACCTTGCCACAGCTGTGACAGCTGTGACAGCTGTGGCAAAGGACCATGATGCCATTCCATTGCATTGTGGCAGATTGGCTGAGCGCTCAGCCAATCACAGGCAGCGCTTATGTTACGGCACTCTGCCCCCCAGAGCGCCAGGTGGGGTGCCCTGATCTTCCCGCACCCCACTGTCCCTGCCTACTTGCCTCGGCCCTGGCTAACCCCAGGCGGACAACTGGGCGGCGGTCCCTGCGCTGGCTAGGGACCTGGCGACTACCTGGATGGAACTACTAACAGGGGACAGAGTGCCGACAGAAGAGGCAGGTGGAACAAACCAACAAAACTTACAAGCAGAGTAAGGCTGGAGATGGAGCTCACAGGTAAACAGACAGGATACTGACGAGCAACTAGCACAGACTGGAACAGACCTGACTAGAGGCTAGCAGAACCAACACAAACAGACAGAGTAATAGGGGACCAGAGGGAGCTGACCGACAACTAGGGACTGGCTGAGGCGAACCGCAGACAGACTGGCTAGGTGCATGCAGAACCAATAACTGGCCATGAGCTCACTTCACTGCCAGTCTTTTAACCACAAGGTTCCGCCCAGGGGCGGAGAGTGGGAGGAGGCAACTCCGCCCACTGCTGTATAAGAAGAACGGAGGAGGGCGGGCGGCACCCTACGGGCGGACACGCCCATGCCGCCGCCCACAGCTGCTGGGATAACCTCGACACAGGGCTCCAGGCCGCCGGAGCCGACGCCGGAGCGACGCGCCGCGCTGTATGGTAACATTACCCCCCCAATGACGGGGGACCTCCGGGCCCCCGGAAACTCGACCAGGCTTATCCAAAAAACGGCTGTGAAAACGCTGTACCAACCCGAGAATGTGACCCTCCCGAGCGGTCACCATGGACTGATCCTCAGGTCCATGACTTCGGTAGCCTGTGGCTGCCCCATTTCCTTCAGGGGCTCTCCTTTCTACATCTTCTTCAGGACCGACCGTTGACATATCGTCGTGTTTCAGGTCGTCTTCCGAGTCAATGCCCGAACGTTCACCACTATCTCTTGTCCCATCCTCGCTCCCAATGACGCTGTCTTCAAAATATGAGGCAATTCCAATTTTAAAATCACTGTCATCTGAGCTATCATACTCCAAAAAACTCTTCCGGGGCCCCAAATATTGTAAGGTTCCTGTACCCCGGCGAGAATCCGGGATCTCCTGAGCCTCGTGTTCAACTTCATCACAGATCAGGGTGGGCGGCGGGGGACCGGAGGTGGGCATCACCGAAGAGACAACAGGTTTCGACAACGACTTATGGAACCCCCTGCGACCCCTCCTTTTGCGATTTCCAGAGGACCGGTACCCCTTCTGTCCCACCCTGTACGGCTCAAATACCGACAGACTCTCCTCACAACGCAACTGCCTACGAGACCCCACCCCTTTCTTCCGTCCCCTATGCAGGGCATCGGTGGCGACATCAGCAGCAGGGCGGGCGGACGGGGTTTGAAGGTAAGTGAGACCTCGGGGACTGAGTGCGGTATCGACTGGGCAGGGAGGAAGGGAAGCGTGATGGCTATGGCAGGATGGCCCCCACTGGGTTAGCTCCCCAGTGGCCCAATCGAATTGGGGGTTGTGCAACGCCAGCCACGGCATCCCTAGTATCATGTCTACCGACATTTTCTCCATTACCAGGAACGATAGACCTTCCGAATGGCGACCCCCCACCGTGAGTTGTAACACTGGGGTCCTCCATTGTACCAAGCCCGAAGCAAGAGGAGCAGCATCAATGCTAGCAAAACGAATTGGCGTCTTTAGCGCCACAAATTCAGCCCTCAGGGGCTCAACGAGACGCATGCTTATCAGGTTAGCAGCTGCTCCGGAATCAATAAACGCCTGCCCTAGGCGGGAGAAGTTCCGGAATCTAACCTGACAGGGTATCAGAAGTCTAGGACGTACCTGAGGTCCTAGGCGACCCTCCCTGCAATCGCCTAGGACTGGAAGTCTTTCTGCCGATTCAGACTGTGGACGCTGAGGCCTCCGGGGGCAGGTTATCACCCGATGTCCAGCTTTCCCGCAGTAGAGACAAAGATGATGTAATAACCGAATCCGGCGTCGCTCCTCGGGGTCCAGCAGGTCCAGTTCCATAGGTTCGGGAACAGAGACTGGTACGGGCGGGGAGGGGACAGGACAAATGACCTCCCTGACTCTATGAGTCGGTCTATCTTGCTTCCCAGCCCTGAGCCTCCTATCTGCCTTCACTGCTAACTCCATAGCCTCCTTTAAGGACCCGGGAACGGGATGGGAGATCAACAGTTCTTTGACCGCGTCCGAGAGACCTTGCATAAAAACGTCTTTCAGGGCGCTATCGTTCCATGCAGTATCACCCGCATAGCGTCTGAAACTGGAGCAATAATCCTCCACACAAAGCGACCCCTGATGCAGCGCCAGCAACCGTGAAACCGCCAACCCCACTCTGTCCGGTTCATCGAAGATGCCCCCGAGTTCCTGAAAAAAGGAGTCCACCGAATGCAGGGAGGGGGAACCCTCGGGAATGGAAAAGGCCCAAGTCTGGGCAGAGCCCCGCAGCAGGGACATTATGAGCCCGACCCTTTGGACCTCCGAGCCGGAAGAGCGGGGACGCATCCGAAAAAACAGGCGACACGCCTGTTGAAAAACGAAAAACTTGTTCCTCTCCCCAGAGAACACCTCGGGAAGAGGGCACTTGGGTTCGGGACTGGTAACGGCATTCTGCTCCTGCGACAACGCCCACTGCTCCTGGGCTACCATGCGAGCTGACAAATCCCGGATCACCGGCACCAGGTCTTGCAGCTGGTTTGCAAGGGCGCTGATCGCCGCCATGAAAAGAAAAACAGTATTTTAAGGGCCAGTTATTATGTTACGGCACTCTGCCCCCCGAGCGCCAGTTGGGGTGCCCTGATCTCCCGCACCCCCGCTGTCCCTGCCTACTTGCCTCGGCCCTGGCTAACCCCAGGCGGACAACTGGGCGGCGGTCCCTGCGCTGGCTAGGGACCTGGCGACTACCTGGATGGAACTACTAACAGGGGACAGAGTGCCGACAGAAGAGGCAGGTGGAACAAACCAACAAAACTTACAAGCAGAGTAAGGCTGGAGATGGAGCTCACAGGTAAACAGACAGGATACTGACGAGCAACTAGCACAGACTGGAACAGACCTGACTAGAGGCTAGCAGAACCAACACAAACAGACAGAGTAATAGGGGACCAGAGGGAGCTGACCGACAACTAGGGACTGGCTGAGGCGAACCGCAGACAGACTGGCTAGGTGCATGCAGAACCAATAACTGGCCATGAGCTCACTTCACTGCCAGTCTTTTAACCACAAGGTTCCGCCCAGGGGCGGAGAGTGGGAGGAGGCAACTCCGCCCACTACTGTATAAGAAGAACGGAGGAGGGCGGGCGGCACCCTACGGGCGGACACGCCCATGCCGCCGCCCACAGCTGCTGGGATAACCTCGACACAGGGCTCCAGGGCGCCGGAGCCGACGCCGGAGCGACGCGCCGCGCTGTATGGTAACAGCTTAACCATTCATTGAATCAATAATTGGCTGAGCAGTGCCTCTGATTGGCTGAGTGCTGTGACCAATTACAGGCAGTGCTCAGCTCTCATTCAATGAATGGATAAGCGCTCAGCCAATCAGACACAGCCCTTTCAGGAGGCGCATATGTTTAAATATTTGTCTGCTGAAATAGCTTCAGAACACTGCCGGGATTGCACAGACAAGATACGCTGAAGCCCCAACAGTAGTGGACAGGGAAGTATATATATAATTTTTACACCAGCTAGGGATGATTTTCAGGGAAGGACTTAAATTGCAAGCCCTTCCCAAAATTCACTATGGGCATTGCCTGCATCCCATTGCTTTTGATCGGGCCGGCGGCTGTAGCCCGACCGCATTGAAAGCAATGAGCACGGAGCCATGGTCACTCGCATTTTGCTAATGTGTGGAGTTTTTTTTTTTTGCACACATAGGTCTGCAAAAAAAAAAAATTAATAACACGCATCTGACTGAGCCCTAACAGGTGTGAAATGTAGGAAAAGACTTGACAAATTCAAGAAGCAAGACGTTCCTAAGTGTCCGATGGAAAAAGCTCTGGCAGTAGCTTACAATTGTAATATATGGCGACAATGGAACAGGTTACTAACAATCAATTAATACCATGACTCAGTTCATATCCTTAGAAAAATGTATACTTATTGTTATGCGCACACATATGGAATATTGCAGTGGATTTACAGTTAATCCTGGCCAGGGGTAAGTATCTCCACAGATAATATTTGGAGGTGATAGCCCCCTCCTATACAACTTATTCCTACGGAATCTTAGGTTATACCCAAATATTGAAATCCAGCTCATTAGAATATACATTCAAAGTCCATTGAACAACTGATTAGCACAGTAGATTTAGCGAGACTCTACACTGATGAGTCAAACACAATCCAATCCATTTTTAGATGATGTGGGGCCATGGCACTCACCACTGCACAAACGTATGAAACATAGCTGTTCAAATTGTTGCTGCCAATCTCTGTGTCACTGCTGCTTTCAGTGACTGCAATCTGCAGGTGTCAGCTGAATCTGTCTCTGGAGCCTGGATTGTGTCTGTTGGCGAACAATGCTTCCATCACCCGAGTCTCCCTCCCTTGGGTATACAAGTTCAGCTGCAGGTCAGCTCTGCTGCAGCTCTTACTGCTTTAGTTTCTCTCTTTCCTGCACTCTGTGAAGCTGCTGAGTTACACCAGATCCCGGGAACAGGACCTCTCTTTTATACCTAGCCCTTCAGCCAATCAGTGTATATGGTAAACATCACTGCTGGTTCTTGTCCTCTATAATGTATAATTCTGTGTCTCTTCTATCTGCAGAGATGCGGGCGCGCTGGATTGCACAACTTTGCATATGGGGAGTGTTATTCTGTGGTAAGATCCAAAGGGAAATTCATTAATTATGAGAAAAATATCCAGCTGTCTTCCTCATCAGTAATCAATAATCTCACTTAACCACTTAAAGGGATTTTGTCATCAGGGTAATGCTTCCTGAACCACAGGCAGCATGAAACCAGGACAAGATGACCTTGACGATGTTTTATTCCGAAATGCTACAGCAATTCAGAATAAACACACTTTGAGGTTTGACTCAGAGCTGAGTTTCAACTCACAGAGGAGGGTCGGGGCACACAAGCCTACCAGCTTCTCCCTGCCCACAGTATGCAAAATGACAGCTCCCTCCCTGCTTTTGTATATGGAAAGAGCTGCCACTTTGCATACTGATTAGAGATGAGCGAATCTACTCGGTTCGGGTGTTTTTGAAATCGAGCACCGTTTTTTCCGAGTTTCTCACTACTCGGACAAAAAGATTTGGGGGGCGCCAGAGGGATGCATGGCGGAGCAGGGGGTAGCAGTGGGGTACAGGGGGAGCTCTCTCTCCCCCCCCCCCCCTCACTCCCCTCTGCAACTCCCCGCTCACCCCCGGCGCCCCCCGAATCTTTTCGTTCGAGTAGTGAGTTACTCGGAAAAAGCGGTGCTCGAGTTCAAAAACACCCGAACTGAGTAGATTCGCTCATCTCTAATACTGATTACTGTGACCAATCCCCAGCCTCAGCATTGGTAACAATGATCACATGCTACCATAATCCAAATGAGCAGTGAGGGGAGCATAGTGGTGTGCACTAGAGATGAGCGAACGCGTTCGTCCGAGCTTGATATTCGTGCGAATATTAGGGTGTTCGGGATGTTCGTTATTCGTAACGAACACCATGCGGTGTTCTGGTTACTTTCACTTCCTTCCCTGAGACGTTAGCGCGCTTTTCTGGCCAATTGAAAGACAGGGAAGGCATTACAATTTCCCCCTGTGACGTTCAAGCCCTATACCACCCCCCTGCTGTGAGTGGCTGGGGAGATCAGGTGTCACCCGAACATAAAAGTCGGCCCCTCCCGCGGTTCGCCTCAGATGCGGTGTGAGTTAGATGAGGGACAGTGCTGTTTGTACCGGAGCTGCTGTAGGGAAAGAATTGGTAGTTAGTGTAGGCTTCAAGACCCCCCAAAGGTCCTTATTAGGGCCACTGATAGCTGTGTGTTGGCTGCTGTTAGCAGTGGCAAATTTTTTTTTCTCAAAATCGCCTCTGCAGACCGTTGCACCCGGCATTAGGGACAGAAGTGCTGCATAGGCAGGGAGAGTGTTAGGAGTGAGTGTAGCCTTCAAGAACCTCAACGGTCCTTTCTAGGGCCATATTTATCCGAGTGCAGTACTGTCCAGGCTGCTGTTAGCTGTGCTGCATTTTTTTTTGCTTCTCAAAATCGCCTCTGCAGACCATTGCACCCTCCATTGATACTGCAGGGAAAGAATTGTATAGGCAGGGCCACAACACAGTTATTATTCATAGAATATACGCAGTGCTGCCTTTTGGTGGAAAAAAACTGAAAACAAATCTATTTGTCCAGCCTCTGTCCGTCCTAAGGGCGGTGGACACGTGTGAGCTGCTTGAACAACATTGCTAAATCAGACGCACCCAGCTACGCTTTACTGCTGGCTTCGCCATTTGCTTTCCTTAATTGGGAAAAAAATACCTGCTCTCCAAGAGTTATAATAACTCTGCTACCCTCACGTTCTGTGACACATAAGCAGGGACACAGCACAGTTATTAAACTTCTCATGTTCATTGAATATACGCAGTGCTGCCTTTTGGTGGAAAAAAACTGAAAACAAATCTATTTGTCCAGCCTCTGTCCGTCCTAAGGGCGGTGGACACGTGTGAGCTGCTTGAACAACATTGCTAAATCAGACGCACCCAGCTACGCTTTACTGCTGGCTTCGCCATTTGCTTTCCTTAATTGGGAAAAAAATACCTGCTCTCCAAGAGTTATAATAACTCTGCTACCCTCACGTTCTGTGACACATTAGCAGGGACACAGCACAGTTATTAAACTTAGATTATTCATTCACTAGAGGCAGTGGGGCCTTTCGTTTTCCAAAAAGGGAAAAAATTATATTTGGCCTGCAGTCTTGCGCCAATTTATTTCCTGCCTGTGAAATCAAATCACTGGTAATACAGCATGCTGAGGGGTAGGGGTAGGCCTAGAGGACGTGGACGCGGCCGAGGACGCGGAGGGCCAAGTCAGGGTGTGGGCACAGGCCGAGCTCCTGATCCCGGTGTGTCGCAGCCGACTGCTGCGCGATTAGGAGAGAGGCACGTTTCTGGCGTCCCCACATTCATCGCCCAATTAATGGGTCCACGCGGGAGACGGTTATTAGAAAATGAGCAGTGTGAGCAGGTCCTGTCCTGGATGGCAGAAAGTGCTTCGAGCAACCTATCGTCAACACGCAGTTCTGCGCCGTCCACTGCTGCAAATCCGAATCCTCTGTCTGCTGCTCCTCCTTCCTCCCAGCCTCCTCACTCCACTACAATGACACCTGCTCAGGAGCGGGAACACTCCCAGGAACTGTTCTCGGGCCCCTGCTTAGATTGGGCAACAGCGGTTCCTCTCCCACCAGAGGAGTTTATCGTCACTGATGCCCAACCATTCGAAAGTTCCCGGGGTCCGAGGGAAGAGGCTGGGGACTTCCGCCAACTGTCTCAACAACTTTCTGTGGGTGAGGAGGATGATGACGATCAGACACAGTTGTCTTGCAGTGAGGTAGTAGTAAGGGCAGTAAGTCCAAGGGAGCAGCGCACAGAGGATTCGGAGGAAGAGCAGCAGGACGATGAGGTGACTGACCCCACCTGGTGTGCAACGCTTACTCAGGAGGACAGGTCTTCAGAGGGGGAGTCAAGGGCATCAGCAGGGCAGGTTGCAAGAGGCAGTGCGGTGGCCAGGGCCAGGGGTAGAGGCAGGGCCAGACCGAATAATCCACCAAGTGTTTCCCAAAGCGCCCCCTCGCGCCATGCCACCCTGCAGAGGCCGAGGTGCTCTAAGGTCTGGCAGTTTTTCACAGAGACGCCTGACGACCGACGAACAGTGCTGTGCAACCTTTGTTGCGCAAAGCTCAGCCGGGGAGCCAACACCAACAGCCTCACCACCACCACCATGCGCAGACATATGATGGCCAAGCACCCCACAAGGTGGGACGAAGGCCGTTCACCGCCTCCGGTTTGCACCCCTGCCTCTCCCCCTGTGCCCCAACCTGCCACTGAGATGCAACCCCCCTCTCAGGACACAGGCACTACCGCCTCATGGCCTGCACCCACACCCTCATCTCCGCTGTCCTCGGCCCCATCCAGCAGTGTAGTTCAGCGCACCGTTCAGCCGTCGCTTGCGCAAGTGTTCGAGCGCAAGTACGCCGCCACGCACCCGCACGCTCAAACGTTAACCGTCCGCATCGCAAAATTCATCAGCCTTGAGATGCTGCCGTATAGGGTTGTGGAAACTGAGTCCTTCAAAAGTATCATGGAGGCGGCGGCCCCGCGCTACTCAGTTCCCAGTCGCCACTACTTTTCCCGATGTGCCGTCCCAGCCCTGCACGACCACGTCTCCCGCAACATTGTGCGCGCCCTCACCAACGCGGTTACTGCCACGGTCCACTTAACTACGGACACGTGGACAAGCACAGGCGGGCAGGGCCACTACATCTCCCTGACGGCACATTGGGTGAATTTAGTGGAGGCTGGGACAGAGTCAGAGCCTGGGACCGCTCACGTCCTACCCACCCCCAGAATTGCGGGCCCCAGCTCGGTGGTGGTATCTGCGGAGGTGTATGCTTCCTCCACTAAAGCACCCTCCTCCTCCTCCTCCTCCTCCTCTGTCTCGCAATCAAGATGTGTTAGCAGCAGCATGTCGCCAGCAGTCGGTGTCGCGCGGTGTGGCAGCACAGCGGTGGGCAAGCGTCAGCAGGCCGTGCTGAAACTACTCAGCTTAGGCGATAAGAGGCACACGGCCCACGAACTGCTGCAGGGTCTGACACAGCAGACCGACCGCTGGCTTGCGCCGCTGAGCCTCCAACCGGGCATGGTCGTGTGTGACAACGGGCATAACCTGGTGGCGGCTCTGCAGCTTGGCAGCCTCACGCACGTGCCATGCCTGGCCCACGTCTTTAATTTGGTGGTTCAGCGCTTTCTGAAAAGCTACCCACGCTTGTCAGACCTGCTCGTAAAGGCGCGCCGGCTCTGCGCACATTTCCGCAAGTCCCACACGGACGCTGCCACCCTGCGCACCCTGCAACATCACTTTAAGCTGCCAGTGCACCGACTGCTGTGCGACGTGCCCACACGGTGGAACTCTACGCTCCACATGTTGGCCAGGCTCTATGAACAACGTAGAGCTATAGTCGAATACCAACTCCAACATGGGCGGCGCAGTGGGAGTCAGCCTCCTCAATTCCTTTCAGAAGAGTGGGCCTGGTTGGCAGACATCTGCCATGTCCTTGGTAATTTTGAGGAGTCTACCCAGGTGGTGAGCGGCGATGCTACAATCATTAGCGTCACCATTCCTCTGCTATGCATCTTGAGAAATTCCCTGCAAACCATAAAGGCAGCTGCTTTGCGCTCGGAAACGGGGGCGGGGGAAGACAGTATGCCGCTGGATAGTCAGGGCACCCTCCTGTCTATTTCTCAGCGCATACAGGAGGAGGAGGAGGAGCATGAGGAGGATGAGGAGGAGGGGGAAGAGACAGCTTGGGCCGCTGCTGACGGTACACCGGCTGATTGCCTGTCATCCTTTCAGCGTGTATGGCCTGAGGAGGAGGAGGAAGAGGAGGAGGAGGAGGAGGATCCTGAAAGTGATCTTCCTAGTGAGGACAGCCATGTGTTGCGTACTGGTACCCTGGCACACATGGCTGACTTCATGTTAGGATGCCTTTCTCGTGACCCTCGCGTTGCACGCATTCTGGCCACGACGGATTACTGGGTGTACACACTGCTCGATCCACGGTATAAGGAGAACCTGCCCACTCTGATTCCCGAAGAGGAAAGGGGTTCGAGAGTGTTGCTATACCACAGGACCCTTGCGGACAAGCTGATGGTCAAATTCCCAGCCGACAGCGCTAGTGGCAGAAGGCGCAGTACCGAGGGCAAGGTAGCAGGGGATGTGCGTAGATCGAGCAGCATGTACATCCCAGGCAGTGCAACAGTCTTTAAGGGCCTGGCCAGCTTTATGGCTCCCCACCAAGACTGTGTCACCGCTCCCCAGTCACGGCTGAGTCGGCGGGAGCACTGTAAAAGGATGGTGAGGGAGTACGTAGCGGATCGCACGACCATCCTTGGTGACGCCTCTGCCCCCTACAACTACTGGGTGTCGAAGCTGGACACGTGGCCTGAACTAGCCCTGTATGCCCTTGAGGTGCTTGCTTGTCCTGCGGCTAGCGTCTTGTCGGAAAGGGTGTTTAGTGCGGCTGGGGGAATCATCACAGATAAGCGTAGCCGCTTGTCAACCGACAGTGCTGACAGGCTAACACTCATCAAGACGAACAAAGGCTGGATTTCCCCAGACTTCTGTTCTCCACCAGCGGACAGCAGCGATACGTAAGCAATACGTAGGCTGCACCCACGGATGGAAGCTACGTTCTCTCTCACCATCCAAAACGGGGACATTTCTGCTTCATCAATCTGTGTCTAATATTCCTCCTCCTCCTCCTCCTGCTCCTCCTCCTGAAACCTCACGTAATCACGCTGAACGGGCAATTTTTCTTAGGGCCACAAGGCTCACTCAAATAATTTTTCAGAACAATTTTTATAAGTTTCAATTAGCTTAAAAGCGTTGGAACTTTAACTTGAACCAATTTTTCGTTACACTGGGCTGCCTCCAGGCCTAGTTACCACTTAAGCCACATTAACCAAAGCGATTCACCTGCCATCTTGGTTGAGCATGGCCAATTTTTACTGAGGTACATTAGTACTGTTGGTACACCAATTTTTTGGGGCCCTCACCTACAGTGTAATCATAGTAATTTCTATGTTCTTCGCCTGCACTCATGGTACAGAAAGGTGTGTGGGGTTGGCCTACACTTTAGCTACATAAATGTCACTTGTGCCTTGGCTATACTAAGGCTACTGAAATGGAACTAAGACTGCGCTCCCGCTATACTGCTGCTTCAGAATTGTTACTGGGGCCTGTCTTGAGTGCTACTATTGCTTACATGGAACGAAGACTGCGCTCCCGCTATACTGCTGCTTCGGAATTGTTACTGGGGCCTGTCTTGAGTGCTACTATTGCTTACATGGAACGAAGACTGCGCTCCCGCTATACTGCTGCTTCAGAATTGTTACTGGGGCCTGTCTTGAGTGCTACTATTGCTTACATGGAACGAAGACTGCGCTCCCGCTATACTGCTGCTTCAGAATTGTTACTGGGGCCTGTCTTGAGTGCTACTATTGCTTACATGGAACGAAGACTGCGCTCCCGCTATACTGCTGCTTCAGAATTGTTACTGGGGCCTGTCTTGAGTGCTACTATTGCTGACATGGAACGGGCACGTGGAGAGGACACGTAGTGCCTCAAAAACATCCCCCTCCTCCTCCAACAGGGAAAACATTGTTGGCAAATGCCTTTGCATTGGTTCGTCTGGTGGCAGTCCAAGAATTTCACCTTTACCGACACTACAAGAGAGCCCCCCCACCATCCCCCCGCCACGGCCCACTTAATCCTGGCCACATTCCGAAAACCAACAAAATACAACCGTGCTACTAGGTCCGCAGTCACCACCACATTACCACCAACGCGGTTACTGTTAAGGTGCATATAACCACGGACACGTGGAGAGGACACGTAGTGCCTCAAAAACATCCCCCTCCTCCTCCAACAGGGAAAACATTGTTGGCAAATGCCTTTGCATTGGTTCGTCTGGTGGCAGTCCAAGAATTTCACCTTTACCGACACTACAAGAGAGCCCCCCCACCATCCCCCCGCCACGGCCCACTTAATCCTGGCCACATTCCGAAAACCAACAAAATACAACCGTGCTACTAGGTCCGCAGTCACCACCACATTACCACCAACGCGGTTACTGTTAAGGTGCATATAACCACGGACACGTGGAGAGGACACGTAGTGCCTCAAAAACATCCCCCTCCTCCTCCAACAGGGAAAACATTGTTGGCAAATGCCTTTGCATTGGTTCGTCTGGTGGCAGTCCAAGAATTTCACCTTTACCGACACTACAAGAGAGCCCCCCCACCATCCCCCCGCCACGGCCCACTTAATCCTGGCCACATTCCGAAAACCAACAAAATACAACCGTGCTACTAGGTCCGCAGTCACCACCACATTACCACCAACGCGGTTACTGTTAAGGTGCATATAACCACGGACACGTGGAGAGGACACGTAGTGCCTCAAAAACATCCCCCTCCTCCTCCAACAGGGAAAACATTGTTGGCAAATGCCTTTGCATTGGTTCGTCTAGTGGCAGTCCAAGAATTTCACCTTTACCGACACTACAAGAGAGCCCCCCCCACCATCCCCCCGCCACGGCCCACTTAATCCTGGCCACATTCCGAAAACCAACAAAATACAACCGTGCTACTAGGTCCGCAGTCACCACCACATTACCACCAACGCGGTTACTGTTAAGGTGCATGTTACCAGTCTGACTGGGGCATGCAGACACCTTGACAGAATGAATAGTGTGTGGCACATAGGTTCCCCATTGCTATGCCCACGTGTGCAGCTCCTGATGGCGGTGGCACAGGATTATATTTCTCATTGCTTCTGTACAGCATTGTGGGCTATCGCCCCGCCCCTATTAAAGAGGGTCGCTACCTAGCCGTGCCAACCCTGTGCAGTGTGTGCCTGCGGTCCCTCGTCGTGGCAGACGCACTTCTAAATAGACATGAGGGTGGTGTGGCATGAGGGCAGCTGAAGGCTGCGCAGGGACAGTTTGGTGTGCGCTGTGGGTGGGAGGGGGTGCGGTTGGGCAGCATGTAACCCAGGAGAAGTGTCAGTGGTGTGTCATGCAGGCAGTGATTGTGCCTTGTTGGAGGTAGTGTGGTGCTTAGCAAAGGTATGCCATGCTAATGAGGGCTTTTCAGAAGTAAAAGTTGTTGGGGGGGGGGGGGGGGCCCACTCTTGCCGCTATTGTGGCTTAATAGTGGGACCTGTGAACTTGAGATGCAGCCCAACATGTAGCCCCTCGCCTGCCCTATCCGTCACTGTGTCATTCCCATCACTTTCCTGAATTGCCCAGATTTTCACACATGAAAACCTTAGCGAGCATCGGCGAAATACAAAAATGTTCTGGTCGCCCATTGACTTCAATGGGGTTCGTTGTTCGAAACGAACCCTCGAGCATCACGGGAAGTTCGTTCCGAATAACGAACACCCGAACATTTTGGTGTTCGCTCATCTCTAGTGTGCACTGGTGCATCGAAGAGTGAATGCTTGGTGGAAACCTTTTTTTTTTTTTTTTTTTTTAAATATTTTACTACATTTCTGGTGCCCCTGAGTACATGTCTACTGCCTACGGGGATAGTGGAACAGCCCCCAAAATATAGAAATGCCCCACCGAATTTTGAATGGTTGAGAGACATGCTCTTGCCGCTTAGCTACACTTACTACTGCACGTTAGTTCACTGGCTGCAAATGCAAATATTTAACCATATGATAGAAGAAAGTAAAGGAGAAGAGGGCTCAGTAAAGAACTTGATGAGTAGGGCAAATTCTTGGTGTCAGTCAGTTGTTACTCAGTTTGTTAAAAGTAATCTATTTCTTAATGCCAGATCATAATTATAGGAAAATTAGGGAACGCACATGATGTAGAGATGATCGACTGAATGACTACTCAAAGAAATCGGAGGAGAGACATGTCCTGTCTTTAATCCTTACAGGAGGATTCTTTAGAAAAGCTTGTCCAGAACCAGGAAATCGGCGATGTGAGTATAACAAGTTTACGTGTACAATAGGTATGTAAGTGTAAGTCTAGGGATCGTCCGGTATAATGGCAGTTATAGTGTGTGTGTGTATGTGTGTATATATATATATATATATATATATATATATATATATATATATATATGTATACACATAGTTAAGCGTTAAATTCTCCTTGGGTATGCATGAATGTAGAATGTGCCAATGCTCCCATTCTCCTCCTTTAGGAACAAAGAATGCTTGCGCAAAATTTCACTCTTGTACGACACCAGGACGTTACATTACATAGGGGTGTCAATACTTTTGCAATTAGCATTGAATAACCGAGTTATGACCCCTTTACTTTTCCTATTTAGGACCTAAAGTGGGTGCCTTGCTACACTCATTAGGAGAGCTTTTTTTAAACAATCTTTTTTTTATTGAAAGTCATTAAAACAAGGGTTGAAGCAGTGGGTGAGAACAGAGTATACTCAGTACAGTGTATCATCAAATATAGGACACACAGGTCCTGTGAACATTGTGTTTATGCAGTTTGGCAGTCACTAGGCTTATTTGGCTTGAGGCAGTAATAGTCTATGGGGTGTTTCGAATGTGTGTGTGTGTACAATATTATGTGCTCTAAGGAGAGCTTTAAACTAGTACAATATGGGAAGGGAAGTGAAAGGTCAGTTAAAAATATACAGCTAATTATTACATTTGAGATCCTCGCTATTAGAAGTGGAAAGGAAGAACAAAGACAAAAAAGTCAGAGGGAAAGTAGAGGAGCAAGAGACACTGATCACAAACTAAAATGTTTTTACACAAATGCACAGAGCATGGGGAAACAAACAAGGATAATTGGAGCTCCTATCACAGGAAGAGAAATATGATGTCATAGGCATCACGGAAACTTGGTGGAATGAAACACATGATTGCAATACAAGGCTTAAGGGATGCAACTTATTTATAAGAAACAGACCTAAAAAAACGAAGGAGGTGTTGCGTTGTATGTTAGAAAAACATTCATCTCCACAGAGATTTACACTTCAGAGTATGGGAGTTCTGTAGAAATTGTTTGGGTAAAAATACAAGGAGAAAACAACAGAAAGGACACCATTGTAGGCATTTACTAAAGGCCGCCTGGACAAGCAGAAGTTATTGATGAACACATTCTACATTAGATGACCAAGCTCTCAAAGAAGCATGACATAGTGATCATGGGAGATTTTACCTGTTTAGACATTTGTTGGGAATCTCTCTCAGATAAACGTAATGGTTCCAACAAATTCTTATCCGCTCTTGCTGACAACTTTATATTCCAAAAGGTAGAAGAGAAAACAAGGGGATCTGCTATCTTGGACCTAATACTTACCAACAGGGAGGGAATAGTTGAGGAAGTAAGGGTGGCTGGGACCTTAGGAGGCAGTGATCATGCTATCCTTGAATTTTGGATGAAAAGGGGAGGAAGACCTGAGAAAACTCAGACCTCAAGGTTGGATTTCAGAAAGGCAGGTTTTAATGAACTCAGAAAGAGGCTAGGTAGAATCAACGGCTGGATGTTCTTAAGAACACAAATGTCGTAGAAGGTTGGGAAATATTGCAAAATGAGATTCTCAAAGCACAATTGTTAACAATCACTAAAATAAGGAATAACTGGAAGCATTTAAAAAGGCCAGGATGGATGGACACATAACTTGCACACATGTTAAGAATGAAGAAACATATGTTTATCAAATGGAAAGAGGGGAGAATATCTAAAGAAGATTCTAATGCGGTCTGTAGAAACTGTAGGCCAAGTGTCAGAAAAGCTAAAGCTAATAATGAATTGAGGCTTGCAGCAAAGACCAAGAGCAATAAAGAAGGATTTTGGAGGGTATGTCAAAAGCAAAAGAAAAATCAAAGATGCTATTGGATGCTTACAAGATGAAAATGGTGAATTGGTTAAGAATGATTTTAAGAAGGCCAAAGTTTTAAATTCCTATTTTGTATCTGTTTTCTCTCAGAAAGTAGATGGGACATCAACTGATCTTCCCTGTGCTATTGGGGGGATAAAATAATGCAGACTATCTATAAGCAAAGAGATGGTGAGGGAACACTTAGCTAATTTAAATGAATTCTAATCTTAAGGTCCAGATGAATTGTATCCTAGGATACTAAAGGAAGCAGCAGAGGTAATTGCTCAACCACTCGCCATAATCTTTGAAATATCCTGTAGAAAATGAGAAGTCCTAGAAGATTGAAAAAGGGCAAATGTTGTCCCTTTCTTTAAAAAAGGGAAGAAGGTGGATCCAGGAAACTACAGGCCGGTGAGCCTGACTTCTATACTGGGAAAGATCTTTGAACAAATTATTAAACAGCATGCATGCAAGTACTTGGATAAGAATAGAGTAATTAACCAGAGACCGCATGAGTTTGTAACAAAAAAGTCATGACAGATGAATCTTATTTCCATCTATGACAGAATCACTGACTAGGTTGATCAGAGAAATGAGGTAGATATAGCATATCTTGACTTTAGTAAAGCATTTGACAAAGTATCTCATAGCATATTTATTGAAAAAAGGACCAAATAGGGGATTGACAAGACAACTGTTAGGTTGACTTAAAACTAGGTGAGTGATCACACTCAGAGTGGTCATAAATGGCTGCACATCCAAGTGGAAGAATGTATCAAGTGGGGTACCACAAGGGTCTGTCCTAGACCCAGTGCTGTTCAACATTTCTATAAATGGAGGAGGAAATTGATGGGAAATTGACAAAATTTGCTTACAAAACAAAGCTAGGAGGTATAGCAAACACTAGAGAAGAAAGAGAGAGTATTCAAAAAGATCTTGAAAGGCTTGAACAGTGGCCGGCGACTAACAGAATGGTATTTAACAAGAAGAAATGCAAAGTCTTACATATAGGCAAGAAAAATGAAAAAAGCACATACAGAATGGGATGAATTGAGCTAAGTAGCACATGTAAAAGAGAATTGGGTTTACTAATAAATAATAGTCAACAATGTGATGCAGCAGCCAAAAAAGCAAACACAATTCTGGGATGTATTAAGAGAAGCATAGAGTCTAGATCACGTGAGGTTATTATCCCCCTCTACTCTTCCTTAGTCAAACCTCATCTGGAATACTGTGTCCAGTTCTGGGCACCCCACTTAAAAAAAATAAAACATAGACAAACTGGAGCAAGTTCAGAGAAGAGTTACCAAGATGGTGAGCGGTCTGCAAATCATGTCCTATGAGGAATGGTTAAAGGATCTGGAAAGGTTTAGTTTCCAAAAAAGAAGGCTGACAGGTGACTTAATAGCTATCTACAAATATCTGAAGGGCTGTCACACTGCAGAGGGATCAGCCCTGTTCTGATTTGCAGAAGGAAAGACTAGAAGCAATGGGATGAAACTGAAAGGGAGGAGACACAAATTAGATATTAGAAAGTCTTTTATTTCCTACATTTAATTTGTGACAGTGGGGGTGATCAATGAGTGGAACAGGTTACCACAGAAGGTGGTGAGTTCTTCAATGGATGTGTTCAAACAAAAACTGGACAAATATCTGTCTGGGATGATTTAGTGAATCCTGCCCTGAGCAGGGGGTTGGACTTAACCCTTCCAACTCTACCATTCTATGAATGGTTGTGCCAAGTTTAATGTTTGGGAAGTTAGAAATTTAATTAGGTACATTACATAGGGGTGCTCTTACTTTTGCAATTAGCATTGAATAATCAAGTTGTGACCCCCTTTAGTTTTCCTATTTAGGACCTAAAGAATGGTTGTGCCAAATTTCATGTTTGTACAACACCAGGAAATTAGAGAATTAGATTAGGTATATTACATAGGGATGCACTTACTTTTGCACTTGGAATTGTGAGCCCTTTACTTTTCCTGTCTAGGACCTAAAGAATGGTTGTGCCAAATTTCAAGTTTGTACAATACCAGGAAGATAGAGAATTAGTGGTGAGTGAGTAAATGAATGAATGAATAACTGAATGAGTAAGTGAGTCAGTTAATCAGGGCTTTCGCCTTTATATAAATAGAAAATGGGACCGTCTGCGATGCCAACTTTGACAGCCTATGAGTTTTCATGATCTAGAGCAGTGGTGGCGAACTTATGGCATGCGTGCCAGAGGCGGCATGCAGAGCCCTCCCTGCTGGCACGCGTCGCCGTCGGCCGCTCACCACGTTGGGGAATACCGGCCTGGGTCGTGGCTCCCCTGCCAGTATTCACTCAGTAGCACTGCAAGCGGCGCTGATCCCAGTGCACACTGTGATGTCAGTGTGTAACCGGGATCCTCCTCCCTACTACAAGAGCAGGGGAGGAGTGTGGGTGTCCCTATTACTCCGGGTGGCCGCTATGGGGTGTTACTATTACTGCTGGGGGCTGCTGTGGGGTGTCACTATTATATTGGGGGCCGCTGTGGGGTGTCACTATTACTGCTGGGACCATTGTGGGGTGTCAGTATTATACTAATGGCTACTGTGGGATGTCACTATTATACTGGGGGCCACTATGGGGTGTCACTATTATACTGGGGGCTGCTGTGGGGTGTCACTATTATACTGGGGGCTGCTGTGGGGTGTCACTATTATACTGGGGGCTGCTGTGGGGTGTCACTATTATACTGGGGGCCGCTGTGGGTGTCACTATTACTGCTGGGGGCCGCTGTGAGTGTCCCTATTACTGCTGGGGACCGCTTTAGGGTGTCACTATTATACTGGGGGCCGCTGTGGGGTGTCACTATTATACTCATGACTGCTGTGGGGTGTCACTATTACTGCTGGGGCCACTGTGGGGTGTCACTATTATACAAGTGGCCGCTGTGGGATGACACTATTCTATTGGGGGCCACTGTGGGATGTGACTATTAATGCTGGGGGCCACTGTGGAGTGTCACTATTATACTGGGGGCCGCTGTGGGGTGTCTTTATTATACTGGGGGCCACTGTGGGGTGTCACTATTATACTGGGGGCTGCTGTGGGGTGTCACTATTACCGCTGGGGCCACTAGGGGGGAGTTACTATTACTGCTGGGGCATGTTTACATGTGGTGGAATAGGGCAGGGCTGTTTCAAAACAGACAGCGTGCAGATTTTGACTGCTTTTTACATGCGGAAATGCTGTAGAATTTATCACAAAAATTTTCGCTGAGGACATTCTGCAGCATTTCTGCATCCAAAAAGCTGTCAAAATCTGCACATTGTCTATTTTGAAGCAGCCCTGTCCTTTTTAGCTTACAGTGATAAAATCATATGTCGTGATAAGCCCCGCCCCCTGACATGTTGGCACTTTGTGATAAAAAAGGGGATTTTGGGTTGCAGTTTGGGCACTCGGTCTCTAAAAGGTTCGCCATCACTGATCTAGAGACTAAGTTACAACATATGTGAACCAACAAGCTGCGAGATACCATAAGGAACCTGTGTGCCTCCATGTCTGCCTGTATCACATCTTGCATATAAGCTAGAGGTGGTCCAACAGGGTACTAGAGCCTCCATGTTACCCCGTATCACATCTTTTATCCAAGTTAGAGGCGACCCAACAGGGCATTAGAGCCTCCATGTCCCCCCGTACCACATCTTATATCCAAGCTAGAGGCAGTATGAAAGGAGGACTAGAGCCTAATTTAAATTTTTCCTTTTGCTCTGATATTGTAATCACTTAGGGCTTCTACCCACTAGCGTTTTTTTTAACGCTGCAATATCGCTGCATTTTTTTCAATGGGACTTTCTAATATTAAAATCGCATCCCACAAAAATCGTGAGTTTGAGCTTTTACAATTTTTGCGCGATGTGATTTTAACATTAAAAAGTCCCATTAAAAAAATGCAGCGATATCTCAGCGCTTAAAAAAAACACTAGTGGGTAGAAGTCCTCACTTATAACAATGATACAATCACAAATAGATATTGTTATATCCGTAAACCTATAAGTGAGTATTACTTCCCTTCCAAAAAACAATAGCGATAAGAAGTGATAAAAAAGTCCTATGTTCCCAAAAATAGTACCAAGTAAATCTACATCTTAAACAAGCCACAATGGACAAGTTGTGCACAATATTTCAGGATGCAACATGCATGACGCAGCACACGGAAATGCATACATGCGCTGTGTAACACCTGCAGGCAGTGTACATTGTGTATCCAACATCACTCCGTGATATAGACCAGAATAGTGTATACTGCGATTGTTTTACTCAGACTGTTTGTCCTAGTAAGAGAGGCCATGTGAGGATTCACTATGAAATGAATGTGTTCTATCTCCATCCAATTTCTGGGCTTATTCACACATCCGTATATATCGGCCGAGTTTTCACGCCCGGCCGATATACGGTGTCACACAACTGTACATACACAAGTATTTAGCCATGTCAAAAAAATCACCCTAAAATTGTGAGCACCAAAGTATTGGATTCCAATGTATTCATTCAGATGAATGATTTTTGGGCACATAAAAAAAATCACGTCAGAAAAATATCAATATATCATTGCTAACCAGAAGACAAGAGAAGGGGAGGAGGGGGATACAGTTGCCACTCACTGTGGAAGATAGTGAGAGGAGCAAAAGTAACAAGATGTGACTCTCCTTTTCCTTTCATTCCGTTCTTTCTCCACCCCTGCTTAAACTTGATAGATATGTGTTTATATGTACCTACTTAATATAGCTGGGGTGTAATATTATACTTATTTATTCACAGGGGGAGAACGCGAAACAGTGTCTTTGGGGAAAGGCGGTACTACCGACCTCCTTGTAGCAGAGATTGTGCTAGAGCTAGATGGTCCCCCCAAGCTTTCTGATATTCTACATAAATGTGCCACACCAGGTAAAACTGATACACTGCGTTATACTGAGTACAAAACCCAAGGGGGCAGAGAAGAATGCAAAGAGCACCAAATACAGAAGCCCTGTGCCACGATCCGTGTGTCATGCCCCGTGCCTGACATATTAGTTTTCTATTAATTTGTGTAAGGTCTCAGAATAACTGCTTCATCCAGCTGTGTATAATGGACCTGTAGGCACTCTGCATTGTATGACGCCTCCATCAGAAGTAATATGGCACAGATGTTTTATAGGGATCTATTAATGCTATATGATAGAACTATAGTTACCGGGGCAGTAATTCTTCAAGTATTTTTAAGGAGATTCACTGACGAAGAATCTGTTAAAATATACTAACTTTATTAATGACTTTTAAAATCTAGACAGAACAAAACATATATAATGGATCCTGAGGGCCCTCGGGTATATCTTTTTGATGAAAGTAAGATGTTTTATTCCTTGGCGTCTCAGTTACATAAACCGTCTCTCAAAGGGGTTGTCCCGCGCCGAAATGTTTTTTGTTTTTTTTTAACCCCCCCCCCCCCCCCCGTTCGGCGCGAGACAACCCCGATGCAGGGGTTAAAAAAAACAAACCGGAGAGTGCTTACCTGAATCCCGGCGGTCCGGCGTCTTCATACTCACCTGCTGAAGATGGCCGCCGGGGTCTCTTCCCTCCATGGACCGCAGCTCTTCTGTGCGGTCCATTGCTGATTCCAGCCTCCTGATTGGCTGGAATCGGCACGTGACGGGGCGGAGCTACACGGAGCCGGCATTCTGCACGAGCGGCCCCATTGAAGACAGCAGAAGACCCGGACTGCGCAAGCGCGGCTAATTTGGCCATCGGAGGCCGAAAATTAGTCGGCACCATGGAGACGAGGACGCCAGCAACGGAGCAGGTAAGTATAAAACTTTTGATAACTTCTGTATGGCTCATAATTAATGCACAATGTACATTACAAAGTGCATTAATATGGCCATACAGAAGTGTATAGACCCACTTGCTGCCGCGGGACAACCCCTTTAAGTAGCCCTGCTATTCAATGGGTAATGGGCAGTTCAAACCACTTATGAGGTATTTATGATATGTGTGGGATGATTGCCACCATTGACTCAGTCAGGGTTGCAGAGATGGATAAGGCAGCGCCTTTTTTTATCACAGTTCTTTCTTTAGATAGTCAGATATATTGCAGTGTTTTATACTGAGGCTTTGCCCTCGGTAGTATAGTCAGAGTCCCCTGTCCCTTGAGCATATGATGAGATCACGTGTATTGTGTTCTTAATTACTTATTCATAGAGTGACTCATCAGAAAATAGTAATACAGCAATGTTCATATCCCAATTGGGGAGATATTGAGGAGGGGGGGGGGTGTTAAATTGTGTAATATACCCTCTATGATACTCAGTATCTAAAGGGTTAAGTTGTCCCTTTGTAGCATTCAAACAAATTAGACAGCAGCAATATAGATGAAAATTGCCGGTTTCTGGAGTTTGAAATTCAAATTAGACTTGTTTTCACCGAGAGGTAAATCTTGCCCCTGAATGGAGAGGAAAGGGTTAATTTTGAATAGGTGGGCTCCTGGGTGATATGTATCCCTGGCCCAATTGCCCAGTTAAGATAAACAACTGACAAGTATCCAAAATCATGCCTTTTCCAGTTTTATGCAAGTCAACGCATAAAGGGTTAACTCCCGTTAAATAGGAGAATTTCTGTTGAGTGACTCACTTCAGGGATGCCGCCAGTCATCACGGCTGCTCCCTGCTTCTCTCTTTACAACATCCTGATGAAGCAGTCTCCTTTCAAGAAGGCTGCAGAAACGAGTCGATGACGCAGAGTAGTGAGGTTAGATTCTTAAATTAAGATAGACAGTGCAGTATACTCTCTCATTGGCTGCCTGATACCATATGTCGGGCGGCTACATCGATGCCGAGGTAGTCACTTTCATATCACAGTGTCTGATGCTGTGAGAGGAGATAGGGACTTTCTCATGCAATATTGAGGATTTTTTTCTACTGGGGGATATACTTGAATATGGGGGAGGAACCACCAGCGCACAGAAATTCTTGCATAACAAACATAACTAAACCAAAATGGGAAAATCTCTTTCTAAACAAAACCTTTTATCACAGGAGCAAACCTGCCTAACTGGCAGGCCGATCGCTCTGATAAGAGCAGACCCACAGGTGTACCTAGGCCACTTATAAATCTCTACCAGGGAGCCCTGAAAACCATAAGCACTGCAAGGTACACAAAAGTGGCACTTATCTGAAGTAGCAGCAGACTGCAGCAGGCATATGGAACTCCAACTATAGGCTGTGCTCCTCACAGCAGACCCAGGAAAAGACTGAAAATTGGCCAGCCCTGAGGTCAGCTCTAGAACAGCTTATTTAGGGTTGGGCCACTAAGAGACAGGTGAAAACTGACATCACTCACCCGACACCACACTCCTTTGCCCCGATTCAGGACACTGCTAAAGCTTGGTCCGGCCTGAAAGCAAGGTGAAGATTTCAGAACAGCTGCAGCAATATGACTTGCGTCCAATTATTAAGACACCAAAATTGAAGAAAATTTTTTAAAAATCATTTTTTTTTTGTATTTTTGAGTAGTACCTACTAAAGGTATGAAGGAAAATGACAGCTCAGCGATATGTTCAGGACATCCTACAGCCACATGTGTTCCCTCTCATGGCAGCTTCCAAGAGGCATTTTCCAGCAGGATAATTCTCAGTTGCACACACAAAGATGTCACAGGAATGCCTCCACAACATTGTCACACTTCTGTGGCTGCCCGGTTGCCAGATTTATCACCAATAGAACATGTATGGGACTATCTGGGATGCCAACTTTGACAGCCTATGATCTAGAGGCTCAGTTGCAGCAAATGTGGACCAAAATGCCACTGGATACCATATGGAACCTGTGTGCCTCCATGCCCGCCTGTATCACATCTTGTATATAAGCAAGAGGCTGCCCAACAGGGTACTGGAGCCTCCATGCCCGCCTGTATCACATTTGGGGGTCAGTTTTCCTCAATAAATTATACTTTTGCTCTGATATTGTAATCACTTATAACAATGTTACAATCACACAAGGAAAGTTTCATTTGATTCCAACAATTCCTTCTAGATTTTGTTTTTGTTATTGGCCAATCCGATTTGCAAACAAATGGTGGTTTTACCAACAAAACCATGCAGCCATAAAAGGGGTTGTCCAGCTCTGACAGATGGATGACTTATTGTCAGGATAAGTCATCAGTGGCTGATCAGCAGCGGTCTGGCACTGGGGACCCTGGCCACATGGCTGATAACCAGGCTGCTGTATCAGTGTACGGAGCAGGAAAGACACAACTCCATAAGGCCAAATGGAGCAGAAAAGAGGAACTCCTGAACGTTCATGTGAAAGAGCCCAAACAAAGTTTCTATAAGAATAAAAAAAATATTCAAAGCAAAAGTAAATAACTTTTCTCAATGTAGGCATAAATAAACAAAGCACAAAAGCCTATAATTGGCATTGTTATATCTGTAAAATCTGAACTATTAAAATACCACATTTACTTAAAATACCCAATTTAATTAAAAAATACCAAATGCCAGAATTGTATTTTTTGAGTATTTCTTTACTTTTAAAAAAGAATAAAGATAGCAAGTGATCAAAAAGTCATGTTCTCAAAAATCGTACCAATAAAATCTACATCTCGCTCTACAAAAAATGAGCCTCTATACAGCCCCATCAGGTGAAAAATAAAAAGGTTGTAGGTCTCAGAATGTGGCGAAAAAATGCAATTTTTTTAAGTAAAAGATGTTATTATTTTTAGAAGTAGCAATAACGTAAAGGGAAAAAAAATTGGCATCAGTGTAACTGTACTGACTCAGAGAATATAGTGAACATATTCTGTTTAGTACACCGTGCATGCTGTAAAAAGAATGGCATGATTAAGATTACACATAGGATGTGACTATCTACTCCCCCCCTTTTTGCAGAATCACCAGTGTACAGGTCACAGAGCATGTATAGGACAGTCTCCCATGCAAGTTAATAGGTCCCCTCCAGTCTGTTGTGAGAATGGCCTATGAAGCTGCTGTAAAGCACATCGCTATATGCTATTAAATGTAGCTCAGGAAAGATGCCCGGTCTTTCCATTAACATTGGCTGCAGCAGTCACATGTCCTGGTCAGCAGTAACCAGGAAGGACAGAGTGCTTGTGAAGCAATTTTAAGTTTTGGGAAAACCGCATAAAATGAACAACCAGCGATAAGCGAACTAATTATCTTTCATTGTCAGCCATGGTTACACTGATCAATTGTTTTTTTCAGATTTGAAGGATCCAGCACATAAGAACAGGAGATAAGGTTGTCACGGAATGACCCTCAGCGATAGATAAAGAACTGGCTCAGAGATAGAAAGCATAGGGTGATTATAAATACTTCATGCTCTGATTAGGCAACCATTGCTATTGGGGTGCCACACAGTTCAGTATTAGGCCCAATTCTGTTCAATATATTTATCAATGACCTGATAGAGGGGCTGCACAGCAAAATATCAATATTTGCAGACGATAGGAAATTATACAAGATACAAGATAATTAATACAATACAGGACAATGTGCGGCTACAAATAGATCCAGATACGTTGGGGGCTTGGGTAGGAAAATGGCAAATGAAGTTCAACATTGATAAATGTAAGGTTATGCACATGGGCAGGAGAAATGAATGTCACCGATATACACTGAATAGGGTACTGCTAGGGAAAAGTGATATGGAAAAAGACCTGACTGTAGACTTAACTGGAGCAATCAAAGCCAGTCAGCTGCTGCAAAGGCAAATTAAGTTTTGGGGTGCATTAAAAGAGGTATAGGGGCGAGGGACGAGAACATTATCCTCCCACTATATGAGGCACTTGTCAGGCCTCACATGGAATACTGCGCACAGTTCTGGTCATCGGTGCTCAGGAAAGATGTTACAGTGCTGGAGGGGGTCCAAAGAAGGGCAAATAAATTAATAAATGGAATGGAAGGACTGGAATACCCAGAGAGGCTATCAAAAGTGGGATTATTCACCCTGCAAAAAAGATGGTTAAGGGGCGACCAAATAACTATGTATAAACACATTAGGGGGACAATACAAGGATCTCTTCTGTGATCTGTTTGTACCCAGGACTGAGACGGTAACAAGAGGGCATCCGCTACAGTTAGAGGAAAGCAGGTTCCATCACCAACACAGAAGTGGGTTCTTTACTGTAAGAGCAGTGAGACTGTGGAACTCTCTGCCTGAGGATGTACTGATGGCAAAATCCATAGAGGAGTTTAAGAGGGGACTAGATATTTTTTTTTAGCGCTATGATATTACAGGATATAAATAACCAGCGGGTTGTTGATCCGGGTCTTGGTGTCAGGTAGGAACTTTTAAATGTTGATCAGAGGATTATTCTTACTGCCATTATGGAGTCAGAAAATACTTTTTCCCCCTAAAATGAGGTAATCTGGCTTCTGCCTCATTGTTTTTATTGCCTTCCTCTGGATCAATAAGGAAGGGAGGTGCGGGGTGGCGGGTGGGGAGGGGGGAAACAGTCTAAACTGGATGGACATTTGTCTTTTTTCAGCCAAGCATACTATGTTACTTCTTTTGGCTAATTTCTTGCTTTTTTTAGGTGGCCTTTTTTTTGTTAACTCAATTTTTTTTTTAACATATATTTTTCCAGTCCATTACTGAGGGCTCGGTCAGATGAGCGGAGATCTGCGCGTTTTTCCATGCGGAAAAAGAAAGCACTGCGTGCAGGAAAAATCTGCATGACCACGTCCATTGCCCCCCATATGTTCTATCTTTGGTAGGTGCAGATTTTTGCCCGCACCTGCGGTGCATCTTTTTTTCTGTGGGGAAAAACATGCGCATCTCCGCTCGTCTGACCGAGCCCTCAGGATTTTGTATTTGTGATAGTCCCATTTATTGGGCCTCATGTTTACGGGGAAAATAAAATTTAAAATCCACAGTGGATCACCCGCACGCATGATCCACACCTAAAATTTCCCATAGGAATGCATTGACCACCTGCGGGTAGATAAATAGCAGCGGATGGCATTTTAAAGTGATTTTAAAATTTCATGCGCGTTAAAAAAACGCGACATGCTCCATAGCTCAATTGATCTCCCGCATGAAAAAAAAAGGAATTTAAGCTCATCCGCGCTGTATCCGCAGTAGAAATCCGCGTTACATATCCGCAGCGGACCTGATTTTCCCTGTCGACATGAGGAATTTTCAGGTCAGATATCTAAAATGATGATCATATAAAACAAGTAAATGTTATAAAATAAAGTTTGTATGTGTATATATCAGAAAAAATTCTATAAAAAAAATATAAACTCCTGGGGAGATATATTAGGACTGATCTTTCATACCCTCCTAAAATCAAAACTTCTTAAAGGGAACCTCTGTTTTCACTGCACTAAACCATCCCCAGCGCACTCTCAGCCGCAAAACAACCTTCCAGATGATGTTTGTATAACTGTCCACTGCAGCCACATATCTCAGCTTAGGAATTCTTCTGATCTCTCCTACTATATGCTGATAACGCTGCAAAATCCTGTGGGCGTACTCAAACTGTGCAAACGCCCCAGAGACCTTTTTCTAACTCAGCATTTTATTGAAGTGGATGATGTCCTCTATGTCATCCAAAGGCCAATGAAGACACTGAAGTCCCAGAAGTAGAATGGAACCAGTGCATGTGCAAAAGAACCTGATGCCAATGACAGTTCAGGCTCTTCTGTATATACACTGACATCACTACTGGAACATCGGTGTATTCACTAGCCTGTGGATGATGTAGGGGAAGTCATCTCTTTCTATTAAAGGCAGAAGGAATGGGTTGTAAAGAAGTCTTCAGGAGGCTGGCACTGCCAAGGCATGCCCACCAGACTGGTGAGCCCTCATTAGCATATGGTGCAGGAGTATTAAAAATGATGTTTCCTAAGGTAGGTGGGTACAATGGATTAATATAGATACATGTTCAGGAAGGCGGCTCTGTGGCTGGAGGAGTGCTGGAATTGTGTAATGGGGTGAAAATAGAGCACAGGTTCCCTATAATAAATCTGGCACATCTTGGGTTGTTAAAAAAAAAAAAAAAAAAAAAGGATCTACATTAGAGATGAGCGGGTATACTCACTAAAGGCAATTGCTCGAGCGAGCATTGCCTTTAGCGAGTATCTCCCCCGCTCGAGACAGAAGGTCCGGGTGCCGGCGCGGGGGAGCGGTGAGTAGCGGCTGTCAGCAGGAGGGATCGGGGGGAGAGAGGGAGAGAGAGATCTCCCCTCCATTCCGCCCCACTCTCCCCCGCAGCGCTCCCTGCCCGCTGCCGGCACCCAAACCTTCCGTCTCGAGCTGGGAGATACTCGCTAAAGGCAGTGCTCGCTCGAGCAATTGCCTTTAGCGAGTATACTTGCTCATCTATAATCTACATCTGTTGTCAGATCTCCACTTTCACAATATTACTAACATGCAGCGCACATATGTTAAATGATATTTAGTAGCTATTTAGCATGATATGATTATTTGTTTTACAAGCAGAAATATTCAAAGTTTGAAAATTGTAATTTTTTAAAACCCGTAAATTTGGGATTTTTAAAGCATATAGATGAAACTTCACCACTAACAAAGTACAATGTGTCATGAATAGAGATGAGCGAGCACACTCGTCCGATGCTCATTTGAGTATTAGGGTACTCGAGATGCTCATTACTTGAGACGAACACCACGCGGTGCTCGAGTAAACTTCATTTCCCTTCCCCGCATGTTTAGCGCCATTTCTTATCCAATAAACATGCGGGGAAGGCATTACCACTTCCTGCTGTGACGTGCCAACCCTCTGCACATCTATAGCAGTGAGTGGCTGGCCGGATCAGGTGACCGCTGAGAATTAAAGCTGTTGCCACCCACAGCTCGCCTCAGACGCATGCTGCATCAGATTAGGGATAGAGCTGCTGCTAGCAGTGCTAGGCAGGGAAAGTCTTAGTGTAGGGATTAGGTTGCGGTTAGGCAGGGAGCCTGACTACCAGAACTCAACAGTCCTTTTTAGGACTACTACTCCTCTCATTGTGTGCATCAGCATTTTGGTTGGCAGGGACCAGTAGTGCGCACAGATTTTTTTTCAAGCTCACTATATACCAGTCTCTGGGGGTCTGTGAATTGGTGCTATTCAACAGCAGTATACACTTTTACATTTTTCTGTGCCAGTTGAGAGCGTACAGTATATATCAGTCTCTGGGAGTCTGTAAATTAGCGCTATTCAGCAGCAGTATACACTTTTCAATTTTTCTGTGCCTTTAGAGAGCATACAGTAAATACCAGTCTCTGAGGGTCTGTGAATTGGCGCTATTCAAGAGCAGCATACACTTTTAAATTTTTCTGAGCCTGTTCAGAGTGTACACTATATACTAGTCTCTGGATGGCTGTGACCTTCCGCTATCTGACAACAGTATACACTGATTATTCTGTCTATTTTGGCCTATAAGCGTACGCAACATAACTTGCATTTTGAGTAGCATTTAGTCCAAGTGCTTTATCCAACATGGTGAAGACTAGGGGTAAGGGTTGAGGCCGTGGTCCTGGGCGGGGTGAAACAGTGCCTGCTGCTGACAGATTAATAGAGCGCCGCGTATCTCCCCTCCCTAGCTTCATTTCACATTTTGCAGGTCCGCGTGGTAGACCATTATTAAAGGCAAAAGAGTGGATGTGGATAGCAGATAATGACTCCTGTACTTTATCCAACAGCTAGTCTTCCACACAGTCCACTCACGCCAGCCAAGGCACTGCACCTCTGAATCTTCACGCTGCTCCTCCTTCCTCGCAGCCTGGTCATTCCAGGAAAAGGAGAGATTATGAACAGGCATACACCCAACAACTCTTCTCGGGTCCCTGCCCTGAGTCGGGAAAAACAGTTCCACAGCCACGTGAGGAGTTCGTCGTCACCGATGCCCAAAATTTGGAACTTTCACAGACTCAGGGTGATGAGGGTGTGGACTTCCAATTACTGTCTCAAGAGCTATTTGTGGATGATGAGGATGAGACACAGTTGTCTGTCAGTGAGGTTGTTGTTAGGGCTGTAAATCTGAGGGATGAGCAGACAGAGGATTCAGAGAAAGAGCTGGTGGACAATGAGGTGACTGACCCCACCTGGGTTGATAAGCCTACTGAAGACAAGGCTTTAAAGGAGGAGGCAAGACCAGCAGCAGAACAGGTTGGAAGATGCAGTGGGTTGGCCAGGGGGAGAAGCAGGGCCAGAGCAAATAATACACCAACTGTTCTCCACAGCACCCCCTCGCGGCAAGCCTCCGTGCAGAGGGCTAGGTGTTCGAAGGTCTGGAGAGCGTGGACAACCGAAGAACAGTGGTGTGCAACGTGTGCCGCACCAAGATCAGCAGGGGAGCCACCACTACCAGCCTCACCACCACCAGCATGCGCAGGCATATGATGGCTAAGCACCCCACGAGGTGGAAAGAAGGCCATTCATCGCCTGCTGGTCACACCACTGCCTCTTCACCAGTGTCACAACCTGGCACAGAGATGCAATCCCCCTCCCGGGACGCAGGCACAAGCGCCTCCCCGCCTGCACCCTTACCTCCATCAATGTGTTCCAGCACAGCGTTCAGCTGTCGCTAAACCAAGTGTTGGAATGAAAGCGGAAATACACGACCACGCACCTGCATGCACAATCTTTAAATGTGCACATTGCAAAACTACTCAACCTGGAGTTGCTGCCATACAGGATAGTAGAAATGGAGGCTTTCCACAACCTAATGGTGGCGGCGGTCCCTCGGTACTTGGTCCCCAGTCACCACTATTTTTCCTGGTGAGCCGTCCACGCCCTACACCACCACGTGTCACAGAACATAAACCGTGCCCTCACTAACACGGTTACTGGGAAGGTCCACCTAGCCACGGACACGTGGACAAGTGTGGGCGGGCAGGGACACAGCATCTCCCTGACGGCACATTGGTAGAATTTGGTGGAGGCTGGGACCGAGTCTGACCCTGGGTCAGCTCACATGCTACCCACATCACCCCTCCTCCACCATCTCCACCACTCAATTACCATATGTGAGCACGTCGCCTGCAGTCGGTAGCTCGAGGCACTACAGCACAGAGGTAGGGAAGAGTCAGAAGGCCATGCTGAAACTACTCAGCTTGGGAGACAAGAGGCACACAGCCGAGGAGTTGCTACAGGGTTTGACGGAGCAGACCGATCTGTGGCTTTTGCCGCTGAACCTCCAACCAGTCATGGTCGTGTGTGACAATGGGCGTAACCTGGTAGTGGCTCTGCAGCTTGGCAGACTAACACACACATGCCATGCCTGGCCCACGTGTTCAATCTGGTGGTTCAGCACTTTCTAAAAAACTACACCCATTTATCGGACCTGCTCAGCCAGGTGCGCCACTTGTGCGCACATTTCAGGAAGTCCACCACAGATGCTGCCACCCTCAGGACACTGCAACATTGCTTCCAGCTGCCAGTGCACTGACTGTTGTGCGATGTGCCCACACGCTGGAATTCAATGTTGCACATGTTGGCCAGGCTGTACGTGCAGCATAGAGCCATTGTAGAATACCAGCTGCAACATGGCCGGCGGAGTGGTAGTCAGCCTCCACAGTTGTTCACAGAGGAGTGGGCATGGATGGCAGACATCTGTCAGGTCCTAGGAAACTTCACAGAGTCTACGCAAATGGTGATCGGCGATGTGGCTATTATTAGCGTAACCATTCCACTGCTGTGCCTGCTGAGAAGTTCACTGCTAAGCATAAAGGCCGACGCTTTGCAGTTAGAACAGGAGATGGGGGATGACAATATGTTGTTTGATAGCCAGACCACCCTCTTTCCTGTTTCTCAGCACGTATTGGAGGAGGAGGAGGAAGACACTGCTGCCCACACTGCAGAGGGTACCCATGCTACTTCCCCCACATCTGTTCAGCATGTATGGGCTCAAGAGGAGGATCATAAAAGTGATCCTCCTAGTGAGGACAGCGATGTGTTGCGTACTGGGACTCTGGCACATATGGCTAACTTCATGTTAAGCTGCCTTTCCCGTGACCCTCACGTTAGATGCATTCTGGCCAACATGAATTACTGGGGTTTCACCCATCTTGACCCAAGATATAAGGAGAACCTTTCCACTCTCGCTCCCAAAGAGGAAAGGAGTATGAGAGTTATGCAATACCACCAGGCCCTGGTGGAAAAGCTGATGCTAAAGTTTCCATCTGACAACACTAGCGGTAGAGGATGTAGTTCAGTGGGCCAAGTAGCAGGGGAGGCGCAGGCATCAGGCAGCATGTCCAGCACAGGCAGAGGAACACTCTCCAAGGCCTTTGCCAGTTTTCTGGCTCCCCAGCCAGACTGTGTCACCACTCCCCAGTCTACACTGAGTCGGAGGGAACACTGTAAAAAGATGGTCAGGGAGTTCATTGCTGACCGTACCAACATCCTCTGTGATCCCTCTGCTCCATACAACTATTGGGTGTCAAAGCTGGACACGTGGCATGAACTTGCGCTGTACGCCTTGGAGGTGCTGGCCTGCCCTGCCGCTAGAGTCTTATCAGAGACTGTATTGTCGCCCTCATACCTCACGCCAGCAAATTCTTTTAAAGATCATACAATAATTCATTGCGACAATCGTTGAACAGGAACTGCCCGACGCTTAAGCTGGCTTACACAAAGGATGTGGCACCAGAGACCAAATCACGAACTTGCACTGGATCATGGAGAAGACCCAGGAGTGGCAAAAGGACATGTACATGTGTTTCATCGACTATAGCAAAGGTTTTGACTCCGTCGAACATGACAAGCTTTGGAAGTGTCTAAAGCAAATGGACATCCCAGAACATATTGAACAGCTTATAAGGTTGCTGTACAACAAGCAAGAAGAAACAGTCAGGCCAGCTTATGCAAACACGGATTAGTTTGGAATCGAGAAGGGCGTACGGCAAGCCTGTATTCTATCACCAGTCCTTTTCAATCTGTATGCAGAAACCACCATGAGGTGATGCAATTTGGTTAAATTAGAAATCAGAGTCAAAATCTGTGGCAGAAATGTCAACAACCTTCGATATGCAGATGACACCATCCTGCTTGTGGAAAGTGAAAGGGACCTGGAATACCTTTTCCAATGAATGCAAAAGGAAAGCGAATACATGGGACTGTACCTCAACAGCAAGAAAACGAAAGTCATGACCGCGGTAGGCAACAGTACAGTGAACATAAAAATTAACAACAGAGAAGTCGAGACGGTCCAAGATTTCATCCAAAATCGATTGCAACAGGTAATCTAGATCTGAGATCAAGAGATGGATTACACTTGGTAGAATTGCAGTGCAAGGAATGGAAAGGATCTGGAAAAGCAAGGACATTAGCATTGCAACAAAAACCAGACTGGTCAATGCAATCGTCTTTCACATAACGGCGTATGGTTGCGAAAGCTGGACGCTCAGAAAAACAAACAGAAGGAAAATGGATAGGTTTGAACTCTGGTGCTGGAGGAAATTGCTATGGATACCTTGGAATGCCATGACAATGAACAAGATAGTGTTAGATCGTGTCAAGCTAAAAATATCACTAGAGGACAAATTTAGCAAACAGTGGCTCTCTTATTTTGGACACATGATGCACGCTAACTCAGTGGAAACAGTATTGATGCTTGGTAAGGTCAGTGGAAAGAGATGATCAGGACGACAAAGAACAATATGACTAGATACAATCAAGGCCACCATAAGCGAGCCAATGCTGGAATTGAAAGAAGCCGTGAAAGACAGGAATGCATGGAGAACATTTATTCATGGAGTGACCGAAGGTCGGATGCGACTGAATGGATAATCATCATCTATACTATACATCCACAGGCGGAATGTGTATTTTGAAGACGGACATCTCTGATGAGGATCCTGTAACAGGAATTGAGTTGAATGGTGATTCATGTACCCCCAAGTTTTCTGATATTCTACACAAATTGCGCTCACCAGTTAAAACTGATGCACTGTGTTATACAGAGTACAGAACCCAAGGGGGCAGAGAGGGATGCAAAGAGCAACAAATATAGTACCTCTGTGTCGTGATCCGCACCTCACACCCTGTGCAAGACATTATATTGTTTTTTTATGAATTTGTGTAAGGCCTCAAAACTATTGCATAATCCAGCTGTGTATGTTGGACCTGTAGGCACTCTAAGTTGTATGGTGCCTCCGTCATACGGAATATGGCACGGATATTTTTCAGAGACATAAGGAGGTTCAGTGTGGGTCCATATATTTCTTTTGGTTCTATATAATACAGCAATAAATATGTAGTACGTATAAATAAGCTGTCGGGGTGTTACTCTATTAATGTAGCGCATCGGGCTAATACTAAATGTAAGAACGCTGTACAACAATAATATATACATTTATACACTGGCTGAATTCTTGGTCTAATGTATTGAGTGGCAGTCGACAACCATGTCATCGAGCAGTCATTTACTTTAATTACTTCAAGACAAAGCCTTACTGACCAGGCCAAACATTGGAAAACTGGTGTGTCACTTGTACAGAGAATAAATCTGTAAAGGCTTTACATATCCAAGTAATCTTGATTTTTTTTTCGTACATATTGTACTTTATTTAGGTGGTAAAAGCAGACTGGTATGATTTGTGTATATTTATTAAAAATGCCAAAATTGAGGACATTTTTTAAAGTATAATTTTTTAGTTTTTTTGAACCAGCATCACCGGCCTCCACTTTGTTTCAACTGGTTTTCAATTGCATATATGTCCTGGTGAAATCTTTCACCATACTCATCTGATAAGTCACTGTATCTTTCCGGGAAGTACTGTTAGACCGTTCAGATAAATGAGGCCCTTGGTTATAATGGTCAATATGCTATAACAAATGGTACAATATTGAATATCCTACTTTCTAATGGTGTCTGTAACTTTGTTATCTTGCCTGACAGAGAAATCTGCTTGTGATTCTGCACCCTGACTGCAGGTAAGAATACTGATTTTTCAACAGGAAAATATATCCCTGTAACAATGTGTTATTTATCAGATATAGATCTCCACCTATTTATTGTGGAAGCACATTTTAAAAATGTTGCATGTTTCTGATCAATTTAGGATAATGACTAGAGATGAGCGAGCACCAAAATGCTCGGGTGCTCGTTACTCGAGACAAATTTTTTGCGATGCTCGAGGGTTCGTTTTGAGTAACGAACCCCATTGAAGTCAATGGGCGACCCGAGCATTTTTGTATTTCGCCGATGCTCGCTAAGGTTTTCATGTGTGAAAATCTGGGCAATTCAAGAAAGTGATGGGAACGACACAGCAACGGATAGGGCAGGCGAGGGGCTACATGTTGGGCTGCATCTCAAGTTCACAGGTCCCACTATTAAGCCACAATACCGGCAAGAGTGGGCCCCCCCCCCTCCCAACAACTTTTACTTCTTAAAAGCCCTCATTAGCATGGCATACCTTAGCTAAGCACCAAACTACCTCCAACAAAGCACAATCACTGCATGCATGACACTCCGCTGCCACTTCTCCTGGGTTACATGCTGCCCAACTCCCCCCCCCCCCCCCCGCACGACAGTGTCCACAGCGTACACCAAATTGTCCCTGCCCAGCCTTCAGCTGCACTCATGCCACGCCACCCTCATGTCTATTTATAAGTGCGTCTGCCAGAGGAAAAGCAGGCACACACTGCAGAGGGTTGGCATGGCTAGGCAGCGACCCCCCCATAAAAGGGGCGGGCCGATAGTCCACAATGCTGTACAGAAGCAATGAGAAATCCAATCCTGTGCCACCTCTATCTGGAGCTGCACACGTGGGCATAGCAATGGGGAACCTATGTGCCACACACTATTCATTCTGTCAAGGTGTCTGCATGGCCCAGTCAGACCGCGGTTTTTTGTAAATAGTCACAGGCAGGTAGAACTCCGCAATGGCAATTCCGTGTGCACCCACAGCATGGGTGGCTCCCTGGAACCCACCGGTGGTACATAAAAAAATCCCATTGCATTGCCCATCACAGATGAGGTAATGTCGTGGTTAACGCAGGTGGGCTTCGGCTCACACTGCATGCCCCAGTCAGACTGGGGTTCTTTACAAGTGGACAGATGTAGTAACAACTCCCTGTGGACCCACAGCATGGGTGGGTGCCAGGAAGCCACCGGCGGTACATAAATAAATCCCATTGCATTGCCCATCACAGATGAGGTAATGTCGTGGTTAATGCAGGTGGGCTTCGGCCCACACTGCATGCCCCAGTCAGACTGGGGTTCTTTAGAAGTGGAAACAGATGCATTTACAACTCCCTGTGGACCGACAGCATGGGTGGGTGCCAGGAAGCCACCGGCGGTACATAAATAAATCCCATTGCATTGCCCATCACAGCTGAGGTAATGTCGTGGTTAATGCAGGTGGGCTTCGGGCCACGCTGCATGCCCCAGTCTGACTGGGGTTCTTTACAAGTGGACAGATGTAGGTTAAACTCCGTGTGCACCTACAGCATGGGTGGCTCCCTGGAACCCACCGGTGGTACATAAAAAAATCCCATTGCATTGCCCATCACAGCTGAGGTAATGTCGTGGTTAATGCAGGTGGGCTTCGGCCCACACTGCATGCCCCAGTCTGACTGGGGTTCTTTACAAGTGGACAGATGTAGGTTAAACTCCGTGTGCACCCACAGCATGGGTGGCTCCCTGGAACCCACCGGTGGTACATAAATAAATCCCATTGCATTGCCCATCACAGCTGAGGTAATGTCGTGGTTAATGCAGGTGGGCTTCGGCCCACACTGCATGCCCCAGTCAGACTGGGGTTCTTTACAAGTGGAAACAGATGCATTTACAACTCCCTGTGGACCGACAGCATGGGTGGGTGCCAGGAAGCCACCGGCGGTACATAAATAAATCCCATTGCATTTCCCATCACAGCTGAGGTAATGTCGTGGTTAATGCAGGTGGGCTTCGGCCCACACTGCATGCCCCTGTCAGACTGGGGTTCTTTACAAGTGGACAGATGTAGGTTAAACTCCGTGTGCACCTACAGCATGGGTGGCTCCCTGGAACCCACCGGCGGTACATAAATATATCCCATTGCAGTGCCCTACTCAGCAGAGCTAACGTCAGATACAATACAGGTGGGCTTCGGCCCACACTGCATGCCCCAGTCAGACTGGTAATATGTACCTTAACAGTAACCTCGTTGGTGGTAATGTGGTGACTGCGGACCTAGTAGCGCGGTTTTATGTAGTTGGTTTTCGGAATGTGGCCTGGATTAAGTGGGCCGTGGCGGGGGGATGGTGGTGGTGCTCTCTTGTTGTGTCGTTAAAGGTGAAATTCTTGGACTGCCACCAGACGGACCAATGCAAAGGTATTTGCCAAGAATGTTTTCATTGTTGGAGGAGGAGGGGGATGTTTTGGAGGCACTACGTGTCCTCTACACGTGTCCGTGGTTATATGCACCTTAACAGTAACAGCGTTGGTGGGAAATGGCCTCGCCGCCATCATGTCTTTGTGAAGCCTCTATTTCCACACCCCAGTGACATACCATTAGCAGCGGTATAGGCAGAGCCCAGAATTATTAACATTTCAGCGGTAGCATTGGGGACAGGCCCCACTAACATATCACTAGCAGCAGTATAGGGGGAGCGCAGTCTTAGTTCCATTTCAGTAATAGTAGCACTCAAGACAGGCCCCAGTAACATTCCCATTGCAGCAGTTTAGGGAGATAACAGTCTCTTTCACATTTCAGTAGCTGCAGTATAGACAAGGCCCCAGTTACATTTATGTAGCTAAAGTGTAGGCCAACCCCACACACCTTTCTGTACCATGAGTGCAGGCGAAGAACATAGAAATTACTATGATTACACTGTAGGTGAGGGCCCAAAAAAATTGGTGTACCAACAGTACTAATGTACCTCAGAAAAAATTGGCCATGCCCAACCAAGATGGAAGGTGAAACCCATTAATCGCTTTGGTTAATGTGGCTTAAGTGGTAACTAGGCCTGGAGGCAGCCCAGTTTAACGAAAAATTGGTTCAATTTAAAGTTTCAACGCTTTTAAGAGTATTGAAACATATAAAAATTGTTTAGAAAAATTATATGAGTGAGCCGTGTGGCCCTAAGAAAAATTGCCAGTTCAGCGTGATTACGTGAGGTTTCAGGAGGAGGAGCAGGAGGAGGAGGAGGAGGAATATTAGACACAGATTGATGAAGCAGAAATGTCCCCGTTTTGGATGGTGAGAGAGAACGTAGCTTCCATCCGCGGGTGCAGCCTACGTATTGCTTACGTATCGCTGCTGTCCGCTGGTGGAGAAGAGAAGTCTGGGGAAATCCAGGCTTTGTTCATCTTGATGAGTGTAAGCCTGTCGGCACTGACGGTTGACAGGTGGGTACGCTTATCCGTGATGATTCCCCCAGCCACACTAAACACACACTCTGACAAGACGCTAGCCGCAGGACAAGCAAGCACCTCCAGGGCATACAGCGCGAGTTCAGGCCACGTGTCCAGCTTCGACACCCAGTAGTTGTAGGGGGCAGAGGCGTCACGGAGGACGGTCGTGCGATCGGCTACGTACTCCCTCACCATCCTTTTACAGTGCTCCCGCCGACTCAGCCTTGACTTGGGAGCGGTGACACAGTCTTGCTGGGGAGCCATAAAGCTGGCAAAGGCCTTGGAGAATGTTCCCCTGCCTGCGCTGTACATGCTGCCTGATCTCTGCGCCTCCCCTGCTACCTGGCCCTCGGAACTGCGCCTTCTGCCACTAGCGCTGTCGGATGGGAAGTTTACCATCAGTTTGTCCACCAGCGCCCTGTGGTATAGCATCATTCTCGAACCCCTTTCCTCTTCGGGAATGAGAGTGCAAAGGCTCTCCTTATACCGTGGGTCGAGCAGTGTGTACACCCAGTAATCCGTAGTGGCCAGAATAGGTGCAACGCGAGGGTCACGAGAAAGGCATCCTAACATGAAGTCAGCCATGTGTGCCAGGGTACCTGTACGCAACACATGGCTGTCTTCACTAGGAAGATCACTTTCAGGATCCTCCTCCTCCTCCTCAGGCCATACACGCTGAAAGGATGACAGGCAAGCAGCATGGGTACCGTCAGCAGTGGGCTAAGCTGTCTCTTCCCCATCCTCCTCATCCTCCTCCCCCTCCTCCTCCTCCTCCTCAACGCGCTGAGATATAGACAGGAGGGTGCTCTGACTATCCAGCGACATACTGTCTTCCCCCGCCTCCGTTTCCGAGCGCAAAGCATCTGCCTTTATGCTTTGCAGGGAGCTTCTCAAGAGGCATAGCAGAGGAATGGTGACGCTAATGACTGCAGCATCGCCGCTCACCACCTGGGTAGACTCCTCAAACTTTCCAAGGACCTGGCAGATGTCTGCCAACCAGGCCCACTCTTCTGAAAATAATTGAGGAGGCTGACTCCCACTGTGCCGCCCATGTTGGAGTTGGTATTCCACTATAGCTCTACGCTGCTCATAGAGCCTGGCCAACATGTGGAGCGTAGAGTTCCACCGTGTGGGCACGTCGCACAGCAGTCGGTGCACTGGCAGATTAAACCGATGTTGCAGGGTGCGCAGGGTGGCAGCGTCCGTGTGGGACTTGCGGAAATGTGCGCAGAGGCGGCGCACCTTTACGAGCAGGTCTGACAAGCGTGGGTAGCTTTTCAGAAAGCGCTGAACCACCAAATTAAAGACGTGGGCCAGGCATGGCACGTGCGTGAGGCTGCCGAGCTGCAGAGCCGCCACCAGGTTACGCCCGTTGTCACACACGACCATGCCCGGTTGGAGGCTCAGCGGCGCAAGCCAACGGTCGGTCTGCTCTGTTAGACCCCGCAGCAGTTCGTGGGCCGTGTGCCTCGAATCTCCTAAGCTGAGTAGTTTCAGCACGGCCTGCTGACGCTTGCCCACCGCTGTGCTGCCACGCCGCGCGACACCGACTGCTGGCGATGTCCTGCTGCTGCTGACACATCTAGATTGCGAGACAGAGGTTGCGGAGGAGGAGGAGGGTGCTTTAGTGGAGGAAGCATACACCGCCGAAGATACCACCACCGAGCTGGGGCCCGCAATTCTGGGGGTGGGTAGGACGTGAGTGGTCCCAGGCTCTGACTCTGTCCCAGCCTCCACTAAATTCACCCAATGTGCCGTCAGGGAGATGTAGTGGCCCTGCCCGCCTGTGCATGTCCACGTGTCCGTTGTTAAGTGGACCTTGGCAGTAACCGCGTTGGTGAGGGCGCGTACAATGTTGCCGGAGACGTGGTCGTGCAGGGCTGGGATGGCACATCGGGAAAAGTAGTGGCGACTGGGAACTGAGTAGCGCAGGGCCGCCGCCGCAATCATACTTTTGAAGGACTCCGTTTCCACAACCCTATACGGCAGCATCTCAAGGCTGATAAATTTCGCTATGTGGACGGTTAACGCTTGAGCGTGCGGGTGCGTGGCGGCGTACTTGCGCTTGCGCTCAAAGACTTGCGCTAGCGACGGCTGGACGGTGCGGTGCGAGACATTGCTGGATGGGGCCGAGGACAGCGGAGGTGAGGGTGTGGGTGCAGGCCAGGAGACGTAAGTGCCTGTGTCCTCAGAGGGGGGTTGGATCTCAGTGGCAGGTTGGGGCAAAGGGGGAGAGGCAGCGGTGCAAACCGGAGGCGGTGAACGGCCTTCGTCCCACCTTGTGGGGTGCTTGGCCATCATATGTCTGCGCATGCTGGTGGTGGTGAGGCTGTTGGTGGTGGCTCCCCGGCTGATCTTGGCGCGACAAAGGTTGCACACCACTATTCGTCGGTCGTCAGGCGTCTCTGTGAAAAACTGCCAGACCTTAGAGCACCTCGGCCTCTGCAGGGTGGCATGGCGCGAGGGTGCGCTTTGGGAAACAGTTGGTGGATTATTTGGTCTGGCCCTGCCTCTACTCCTGGACACCACACTGCCTCTTGGAACCTGCCCTGCTGCTGCCCTTGCCTCCCCCTCTGAAGACCTGTCCTGAGTAGGCGTTGCAAACTAGGTGGGGTCAGTCACCTCATCGTCCTGCTGCTCTTCCTCCGAATCCTCTGTGCGCTCCTCCCTCGGACTTACTGCCCTTACTACTACCTCACTCCAAGACAACTGTGTCTCATCATCATCGTCCTCCTCACCCACTGAAAGGTCTTGAGACAGTTGTCGGAAGTCCCCAGCCTCATCCCCCGGACCCCGGGAACTTTCCAATGGTTGGGCATCAGTGACGATAAACTCCTCTGGTGGGAGAGGAACCACTGCTGCCCAATCTGAGCAGGGACCCGAGAATAGTTCCTGGGAGTCTTCCCGCTCCTGAGCATGTGTCATTGTAGTGGAGTGAGGAGGCTGGGAGGAAGGAGGAGCAGCAGCCAGAGGATTCGGATTTGCAGCACTGGACGGCGCAGAACTGTGGATGGACGATAGGTTGCTCGAAGCACTTTCTGCCATCCACGACAGGACCTGCTCACACTGCTCATTTTCTAATAAAGGTCTCCCACGTGGACCCATTAATTGTGCGATGAATGTGGGGACGCCAGAAACGTGCCTCTCTCCTAATCGCGCAGCAGTCGGCTGCGATACACCTGGATCAGGAGCTCGGCCTGTGCCCACACCCTCACTTGGGCCTACGCGTCCTCGGCCGCGTCCACGTCCTCTAGGCCTTCCCCACCCCTCAGTATGCTGTATTACAAGTGATTTGATTTCCCAGCCAGGAAAGAAATTGGCGCAAGCCTGCAGGCCAAATAGAATTTTTGCCCTTTTTTTTAAAAGGAAAGGCCCACTGACTATATTCAATCAATAATGTGTTGTGGCCCTGCTGTGTGTCACAGAACTGCAGTGTTATTAACTGCAGCAGAGCGGTGATTTCCCAGCCAGGAAATAAATTGGCGCAAGCCTGCTGTTAAACTTAGCTGGCTGCGTATGATTTATTTTACCTTCTCCAACCAGCACACACGTACCCAGAACGCTGAGGACTGTCAGAGGCAGGCCAAATAGAATTTTTTTGCCCTTTTTTTTTAATAGGAAAGGCCCACTGACTATATTCAATCAATTAATAAATGTGTTGTGGCCCTGCTGTGTGTCACAGAACTTCAGTGCTATTAACTGCAGCAGAGCGGTGATTTCCCAGCCAGGAAATAAATTGGCGCAAGCCTGCAGGCCAAATAGAATTTTTGCCCTTTTTTTTTAAAGGAAAGGCCCACAGCGTATATTCAATCAATAAAATATGTCTTCTGGCCCTGCCTACACAATTCTGTCCCTGGAGTATTACTGCAGGGCGCAATGCTCTGCACGGCCGATTTGGAAAAAAAAAAAATGTGCAACACTGCTAACAGCAGCCTCCACACTACTGAACACTGTTAGATGTGGCCCTAAGAAGGACCGTTGGGGTTCTTGAAGCCTACACTAACTCCTAACGCTCTCCCTACAGCAGCTGCAACACTATAGCACTGTCCCTCAGCTATCTCACAACGCATCTGAGGCGAGCCGCGGGATGGGCCGACTTTTATACTCGGGTGACATCTGATCTCCCCAGCCACTCACAGCAGGGGGGTGGTATAGGGCTGGAACATCACAGGGGGAAGTTGTAATGCCTTCCCTGTCTTTCAATTGGCCAGAAAAGCGCGCTAACGTCTTAGAGATGAAAGTGAAAGTAACCCGAACATCACGTGGTACTCGTTACGAGTAACGAGCATCTCGAACACGCTAATACTCGAACGAGTATCAAGCTCGGACGAGTACGTTCGCTCATCTCTATTTAGGATTTCTCTTCAGAGAGGAATCATCTAGTAATTCTTCTCTCATACGATCTTTTACTTTATTGCAAGCTCTTTTCAATTGGCCAGAAAAGCGCGCTAACGTCTTAGAGAGGAAAGTGAAAGTAACCCGAACATCGCGTGGTGCTCGTTACGAGTAACGAGCATCCAGAACACCCTAATATTCGCCCGAGCATCAAGCTCGGACGAGTACGTTCGCTCATCTCTAATAATGACTAATTTAACATTAATTTTTAAAATTCTGATGTAGTTTTTAATTTTCATTTATGTTTAATGTACAATTTGTAATGTGTATACATTGTATGGTTGATGTCGATGAGATCAAATTAATTGATGTAATGATTAATTGATGTGATAAAATAATGCAAGAGAACATTCACGCTTGGAAGAATTGATGCAGATTTTCCATTGGAGTAAACCAACATCAAAATCCGTTGTGCAGACTTTGACGTGGATCCACAACAGACTTCATTCCTATATTTAAAAGAGTGATATCTGCTGCTCCTCCCCACCTGTGTTTGACCCAATACATTTCCACCTCATTTTTAAACTTCCTACTGTGCTCATCCCAGCCTTCACTCAGCTCTTTATCCTATCACTAACCTCAGTTGTCTTCCTATCTTCATTTAAACATTTAACCATCACATTTATCCTAAAGAATCCGTCCCTCGATCCGTCCTCTGTGTCCAGCTATCGCCCCATCTTACTGTGTGGGATTAACTCAAAACGCTGAGCAACTTATTATTCAGCCATCTACAATTTGGCCTCCAACCCCACAACTCCACTAAATGGCTTTAACCAAAGTCACTAATGGTCTTTTAGCTGTAAAAGCCACATGACATTATACTATACACTGCTCCTTCTATATCTGTCCTCTTCCGTCTACATTATCCTATACTCATTTCTCCTAGAACTGTCCTCTGATTTCTACATTACTCTATATTTCTCCTTGTAGACCTCTCCTTCTCCTACTACATTTCTCTGTGCTTCTCCTTTTAGACCTCCCCTTTGCCTTCTCCAACCCTCTGTGCTGCACCTTCTAGGCCTCTTCTTCTCCTTCTACATTACCCTATGCTTCTCCTTTTAGACCTGTATTCCACCTTCCACTTCACTGTGTGCTCCACTTTCTACACCTCTATTCCTCCTTCTATATTACTCTATGCTTCTACTTGTAGACCTTTCTTCTGCTTTCGAAAAACAGTTGTCCACTCTCTCTCTCTTATAAAACAACTGCCTTGTCCCTTGGCATTACATGCTTGGCTTCTTCTAGATCACTAGATCATTACTTAATGAATAAACATTTAGTGTTTCCTAATCGCACACCAACTCAATGCCTTTCCCAGTCTCTGTTAGAGCCCTCTGGCCTTTGTCCTAGGACTCTATCTACACTTATGACCTAGACCAGCATACAAAACACCATGGCTTTTAGTATCACATTTATGCTGATGACACTCAGATCTACATTTATGTCCCAGATGTCACTGCTCAGCTGTCTGTCCCAGATTGTCCATCAGTTATTTCCTCCTTCTCCTTCCGCTTTTTAAAACTCAGCATTGAGAAAACACAATTTTTCATCTTTCTCCCAATTCACTCCACAGTCCCACTAGATTTATCAATCACAGTTAATGGCGCCACACTTTTCCCAGTCTCACTAGACTGCTGCCTCAGGATAACTTTGATTCTGCCCTGTCTTTCAAACTAGCTGATCGTTGGGGATCCAACTTCCGATCCCCACCAATCCTGAGAAGAGGGGTCCAATCAGTCCCTGGATAAACGGAGCACAGGTTGAGCAGGCATACTGCTGATCCATTGATTTCAATGAGAACTCAGGAGATTGCCGAACGCTTGAGCTATTTTGTCAATAGGAAATAATTTGTAATTCATCTATCTGTAGTCACAGAGTCCTTCAGCTTGGTTGTTTTAATATTGAGATCCCGTCTTTCGTCACCTACATAAATATAACATAGATCGCTATCTCTGTACTGCAGGTTCTGTGTTGCGGCTTCCAAACTACAAGAACTACAACGACTCTGAGAAGTGTTCCTGGTCTAATCCGAGAGATCGGAGGAACATTAGCATCGGAAATCAACAGCACAATCACAAATTGGGTGGAGGGTACATATATATTCACTATAATAATGTAATAAATGAGCTACACTTTCCTGATTATGACAGATTTAGTGAGAAGAATAAACACAATGATATAATCAGATCTGTATTGAGAGTTTATTCTTCAGGGTAAAAATACAGTTAGTCCCCTACTTGCAAACAGATTCTGTTCCAGGAACCTGTTCGCAAGTCGATTTGTTCGCAAGTCCGAACAAATGCTTGTATGGAGCGGGATCGTGGGTGGATCCCGCTCCATACAACATTGGGTGCAGGCTGTTTCTTACAGTGGGCACCTGGCCGCAGAAGTTCCGACGAGCCGCGCCGCTTGTCGGAACTGTTAACACTTTAAATACCACTCTGACTGCTGCCACCGGGTGTCCGCTGTAAGAAACAGCCTGCACCTGGCATTCAGGGGGCCCGTACAGCGTCCCACGATGAGATCGCGGGACGCTGTGTGGTTGCTAGGCAGCCGGGAACCTCCTGAATGGCCCCAGGGCTGCCTATGCAGAGTGCCCATCAAGCCATTTTCAGCCCTAGGGCCTTTCAGAAGGCCCCCAGCTGCCTAGCAACCGCGATCTGACCGGACAGGCTTCTATCAGGCTTGATAGAAGCCTGCCCGGTCCCTGCACCGTATGATGTAATGCCATAGCATTACATCATACTGTGCAGTACAGATAGTTCGTATCTTGCGAAATTCGTAAGTCGAATGTTCGCAAGTAGGGGACTATCTGTTAGTATAATGTGCTGGATCTGATGTGGTAACAATATACATGGCCACGCAATAAATACTTCTTCCACTGTGTACTTACAAGGAACCAATGTACATGTAGTGGCCCAGCAGGTACTACAGAACACTAGCAGTGCACTTGTTCTGTCTCACCTGTCTGTATGCCATTCCTGGATAAGTGGGAGAGACCCTGTGTCTCCCCTTCTGCTCTACGTTAGAGCTCATCACAGACGTCAGGTGGCCTCTCATTGGCTGACAGTCAGGTTTAATCTCACTGGTGCAAAGTCCCAAGAGCAGGAAACAAACATACAGGTTCCTATACAAGTGGGTGGGTAGAGAGAGAATTGATGAAAGGAAGTGACGCAGAGCAGTTAGCAGACCCAGCCAGGAGAGTGTAAGGAGAAGGTTGCAGTTTCTGTAGTTGGCGAGGAGGAGTATTCAGCGAGTTATTCCTAGTCAAGGTAGAGCGTGGTGTTCAACCCGCTCCCTTGCTATTCCACAGCAGAGTTCCAGAAGACCCTTTCCGAGGTGCTTCTTTATCAAACATTGAATTACAGCTACCCGGTGAAAACAAAGCCAGGATTGCTTCACAAATATACCTTCAGTTAAAGCAAACTTAAATCTGTTCATCTAATTTCACTAGGTGGGAAAATTGTTTAGTAAATCAGTCTTCAGCTAAATAATAGAGAGAGCATTGAAAACCCAACAAATCATCAAATCAATCTTACTCTAGATTGTCTGTCTTATATTGCATCCTTGTTTACCTTAGATAAAGCCCTCTACGGAAAGTTGTAAAGTTAACCTGTTGTTTACCATTACCAAAGTTAGTAAAACTGCTCACTCTTAGTTTAGTCAACTATACTGGACTCGTCTCTGTTATTTTTGCGACTTACCATCCGGAGTGTTCACATAGAGTGTGGCATCACCGTGACAACAGAAGGCCTCCTTACAATCTGTTTTTTGCTCTCTAAATTCCACAAAAACCGCTCTTACTAACTTGTCAGTCTCATGATGGCTAAATCAAACAGCAACTATTCTCTAATGATTCTTCTAGATCTCTCTGCTGTGTTCAACACTGTAGATCACCAACGTCTCTTAAGTATGCTCTACTCTGTTGGCCTTCAGTATACTGCTCTCGCCTGGCTTTCCTCCTACCTGACTGCTTGGTTGGTGTATAATCTGCGGGCTCTACTTTTTCACCTCTTCCTCTTGCTGTTAGGCTTTCTCAAATGGCTAAATTGAAGCCTCCGCTCTGTGATAGTCACTGCACTGATTTTTCTTCACTGAGCCAGTCACTGCACTGATGTCGCCACCCTGTGCCAGTTTCTGCACCGATGCCTCCACCCTATGCCAGTTTCTGCACCGATGCCTCCACCCTGTGCCAGTTTCTGCACCGATACCTCCACCCTGTGCCAGTTTCTGCACCGATACCTCCACCCTGTGCCAGTTTCTCCACCGATGCCTCCACCTTGTGCCAGTTTCTACATAACATAAATAACAACTTACAGCTAACAAGGACACAATGGTCTCCTGACAATAAGAGATGATTTATCATTATACCTCGATGTGAGAGTGTTAGTACGCTTCAATATATATGCTAAAAGTGATAGATGTTTGACACTTCCAGCTGGATATGGGCTTGGGCAGACGAAATTAATCTCGGCTATATTTAGTAGTTTTTAATTAATTTGAAGACTGAAATATATTCCTAGTAAGCCTATTAATGGGGCCACAGTTCAGTGGGTGAAGCATAGTAGTGTGGTATACCTGGAACACCAGTAGTACTGTGACATAGTGTTATTACATTTGGCAGTTAGGCCTGAATGGTCAGCCCAGGAGATATTGTGAAGAACTAGACCCTGATAGTGATCTGACACAACAAAAATGCGGAGGGTCATTTATTTACATTGGTGGGGGATTATCAAGTGGATGATTTCAGTCCTGTAGATTTGGCGCAGGGTGTTGTGGTGCCATATTGAGTTCTATTACCATTACAACTTGTATGAGAGTCATATGCTCCTCTTTTGTTCAGCTTCATTTAAGGCCTGGCTCACATGAACATTTTGTGGTTTTTTTGTGCAGAATACGCTGTACGAATCTCCCACAGCTGGCCATGTTACTGCTAACATGAATTGCGTGCTATACGCATGCAAGAAAAATCGTGGCATGTTCTATCTGGCACGTATTATGCACGCATAGACCCTCAGATAGTACATGGGGATTTGCGGCACACAGCCAATATGCAATGTCATTGCATACTGACTGCGTGCAACGAGCATATTTTTCAGGGCCTGCACATTGCGAGATACGGTCGTTTGAGCCCGGCTTATTTACTTTTGTTTAGTATTTTATCTATTTATTATTAATAAAAGTTGAGCTTTAGTTTTGCATTTTTTCAGTGATTTGCTAAAAGTGAATAGGTAACATTTGCATGTATCTGTAAGGTGGCTCCCCAATCAGTCCTACCGGTGGCTGTAGCTACCCAATCTGACATTGTATCAAGCAGAGGGATAACCCAATTGTTGCAGCGAAAGTGCTTTCATTTGGGGTGGCTTTACTTCCTTACCAGAACCTGTTGAAAACATCTAAGAAAAGGCATTAATTATAAATATATACTTACAAGGAACAAATTTGCATACAATAACTGGCTTCACAGATGTACAAAAACCTTTGGAATGCTCCAGCATATGTAAGCACACAACAAAGAACAGGTCGCACTCAGAGGCAGAGCAGTATTATGTCCAAAAATAAAAATAAAATATAAAAATGAAATGTAAAAAATTTACATACAATAACTGGCTTCTCAGTTGTACAAATACCTTAAGAGTGCTTCAGGATATGTAAGTACACAACAAAGAACAGGTCACACTACAAGGTAGAGCTGTATTATTTATATCTTGAACAAACTTATTTAAAGGGTATCACATTTCTAATGTAGGTAGATTTATAATGTCAGATATTTGCCCAGTAAACCTATTAGAGCAGGCATACTTCCAGTGATGCTAGCAGAAATTGAATATACCTCAACCAGTATTATGGGAATTAGGCCTTTTATGAACCAGCAGTTAACCACCATTTGTGCAGTATGGTTACAGATGGTAAATTATTCCCCTATCTGCAACAAGTTTTTGCGCAGGTCCCAGAAGTGTTATAGGTGCCTCACAGTGATGGTCGCTTCTGCAGGCATGGAAATTCTGCATTAAGCACATATTAAAAATCCTTCAGCTACAAAATCTATGAAGTATGATACCACCCTAATAGCACCCTCACATCACAATCATAATAGTTCTAAATTCAGAGGTCCACCATAGTGTGGGGACTACACTCCTGATATGTGTTTCTGATACACCTTCTTCAGGTATTTGTGCATCAGGTGTCTAGTCCCCCTACTATGATGCACCTCTGGGGAGCCTTATAGCATTAACACCTTGAGTGGCGGGTTTCCTACCACCCTGTCGTGCCCACCAGGGCAGGTTTTTTAAAATGGTCTAATCATTGAATTTCAACTAATTTTGCAGTTGCGTCTCAAGAGCCATAACTTTTTCATTTTTCCATTGACATGGCCATATAAGGGCTTGTTTTTTGCGGGACAAGTTGTGATTTTTCAAACAGGGGGGAGGAAAAAAAGAAAAAAAGGGGCCATGTTATTAAGGGGTTAAATAATGCATTAACTTCCTTCTCTGGGTCATTACGACGCATGGATACCACATGTGTGATTGTATTTTTGATTTTTTTACAAAGTAAAGGGAGACAAGTGTTTTTATAATTTTTTTTATAATTTTTTAACTTTTTTTTTTTTTAATTTTTTTTTGTCCCTTTAGGGGACTTCCACAGGGACCCATCAGGACCCCTGATCACATTCCGGGGGTCCGATGGTGACAGCCCTTTACATGCTGCAGTGACAGCCCTTTACATGCTGCAGTCACATAGACTGCAGCATGTAAAGGGTTAACACAGCAGAGATCAGAGATTTTCTCTGATCTCTGCTGTAAGAGCAGGTACCTAGCTGTCCTCTGACAGCTAACAACCAGCTCTCCCTGCCACAGAGACCATCCCTTGCTTCTGACAAGCCGATGGTCTCTATGGCAACCTGTAAACAAAGCAGGAGATTGCCGGCAGATCGGCAATATCTTCTGCTGGTTTTTCAAAGCCCTTGCTTTGTTCTCTCTGGGTCTGTGCAGGCAGAGTACACTGACACAGCTTGTGGCATTGTGCTCTGCAGCTCCCATAGTGATACATAGCCAGGAAATCTTCCGGGCTATGTTGCTATGAGCAGTGGAGCTCGTCCCGGAAAATTTCCGTGCGTGCCACTCAAGGGGTTAATAGGTATTTAAATAGCTTTGCATTATCTGTGATATGCACTTTACTCTTTCCTCCTGAATGGGGGCTATACTGGATATGCATTGATTGCTACTACCCTGGACATATTAAGTGCAATACATCCATTTGAATTTGAATTTGTATTACGCTCTCAAGGATTCATATCATTATGTGGGGATTTTTTTGATTTAATGTTTTTTTATACTTATGTGTGTTCTTCTGTGTTTTTCTTTTTTGTATGACTTTTCTGTTTCATAAATATATATATATATATATATATATATATATATATATATATATATATATTTATAAGTTCTGTACTACAGTTTGCTTTTCTTCTGTTTCATACCTATAAATTTGGGCAGATGTGCTATAGGCCTTGCAAGCCACAATCCACTTCTTCCCCGACGGTACTGTTACTCTTGGCTCTGAGGCTGATGAACAGTTAAGTTGCTTGTTAAAAGTTTTTGTCTTCTTGGAAGAAACTAACAAGTTCATGCCACCTGCAGATATAGCCTAGCTATGGGTGACTAGCAAGACAGAAATTGGGCAGCTTCTGGTCCGACCTGTCATAGTCAAGCTGAAAGAAGTGGCTGTACTTCCTTGCATGAATCAGTACCTTCTGAGCCCCGAACAATTCATGCCTCACTGTAGGCCGGGGTGATAAAAGAAACTACGTTGAATCCTGCTATGTTACTTTTGCTTGTATTCAAAGGGGTAGAAATGGACAAAGTAACTGCTGAGCAGCCTGAAGATACTCTGCATTGTAAATCACTAGAGCCTACAGAACAACAAGATGTCCTATGTCAACATGATTGCATTTGAGCATGTTAAAGATGAACCAATTGCTAATGCAGATTTTGAGGTTTTTGTAGATTGCTCCAGATATCATGAAGCTGGACGAACAGAATAAGTTATGTATTGATAACCAATATTAGTAATTGTAGGGAAAAAAAACACTGCTTTCCTGGAATTATGCTCAGGAAGCCGAAGATGATGGGGCTTGCTACAATGTTGAGACTGGCTTGAAGGTAAGACTTAAGGCCCATTTACACCAGCCGATGGTCGCTAAAAAAAAAATCGCTAATCGGCGATCATTTTAGCAATAATCGGTGCGTGTAAATGTGCGCCCATCATCCGCTTTTCGGGCACTGCTGGCTGATCGTTAAATTCAGTCCAACCTAAAAATCGTCCTTCAGTTTTATCAGTAGTTCTCCACGGGGGAGTGCTGATAACATTGTTTCCCCATAGAGAACAAAGGATCTGAGCACAGATCATAGCCTCGGACTATTAACTGCGTTCAGGGAAGGCTTCATTTGCACACCTAATAGGTATTTAAGTAGCTGAGTAGCTACTTAAATACCAATGATCACATACCAATGATTTATGCAAAATGATCACTGTCACTCAAACTATCTTTTGAGCGATCTTTGAGCGATCATCTTCCCATGTAAACCAGTCTTTAGTTTCGACACTAAAAAATGCAAGTGATGACTTAGTGTCAGTACTGACCTGAGGTACGCTTTTGGAATTGCATTCGATTTTGCACCCTTGTGGCACAGTGGAAATTTTGTTGAATCATCGGGTAAACCAATCCAGAACGCAGAAGCAGCGCCTTTGTTGTACAAGGCTTTAGCTCTTCCCAAACAGGTAGTTCCAGGCTCACACCAAGGAAGTAACTACTGAGGCTCTAAAGAACCATAAAGTAGACGCAGCAGCCTGACACTCCTTAACTGAGGTAGCAGCTGTTAACTTGGTTGCACCCAATCTGTTGCTTAAATTGCAGGAACAGGCCTCAAAGGGAGACAAGGAAGATTGGAAAATAGAAGAAACGAACAGAACACTGATGGAGTTTGAAGAAAGGCTCATCTCCTTTGTTTACCCCTCACACTCTATTCCATGGTGTCACACGTGAGCCATAAGCTAACCCATCAATACAAGGAGGTAATGTATGGTATAGTGTCTTCTGTTTGACTTGCCTCATGGTTCAACACTGCTGCACCTCTGTCTGTACAGGGCTGCATGGAATGTGCCCATCACAACCCAGGTCAATTGGTAAAAGTACCTCCTTGCTGTTACTTCAAGGCCAGACTATCTGTTTCAAGTACTGCAGATTGACTGCATAAAGCTACAAAAGGTGGGTATTTTGGAGTTTGCTGGTTTGGATAGACCTCTTCTCATGTTAGCTAGAGCCGTGCCTTGTAAAATAAAATAAATAATAATGCCAATGGCAAAACTACGGCTAAGAGATTGTCAAATTAAGTAATATGTATATGCTGTACCAGACATCACAGAAAATAATAGAGGTATACATTTTATTAGCCCTCTACTCATTCACAACTGTACCTAATCGTAAAACTGAGTTTTGATACTTTTTCTAGTCCCAGCATGAGGATCTCACTGCCTACATGAGTGCTCTATATCAGGAGTTTAATCCCTTAGTGATGAAGCCTATGTGCGCCTTAGTGACAAAGCCAACTTTTAGAAACCTGACGTGTCACTTTAAGATGGAAGAACTCCATAAAGGTTTTGCGTATCCAAGTGACTCTGACATTATTTTTTCGTGATATATTTTACTCCATTTAGGTGGTAAAAATCAACCAATAGGATTTGTGTATATTTATTAAAAGTGCCAAAATTGGAAAAGAAATTGTCATTTTTTCACATTTTTAACTGTATTATCTCAAATATGTGCAAACATACTGCACAAAGTTTTGATAAGATATATATTTCCAATAGCATAATACTGTGCAGCACTCTGGAACTCATTGCAAAGTCCAAGTAGATTAATAAGGTGTAGACTTTTATTTCACTCCATTATATAAAACATGCAACATTTTGACCATATGCTGATCTTATGTACATGACTTCATGCTTGACAAAGGCCAGCATATGGTCAAAACATAAAAAATCCTGAGAAGAGAGGCATGGAGGCTGCATAGGTGGAGAGGAATACTTACCAGACTGATTCTTGAAGGCTCTGGTGGCTGACTGGGACCAGTGAAGCGCCAGTATAGGCTCCTAGAGGTACCCAGGCTGATAACACTGACACCTGAGGTGTGCCGCTGGTGGACAGACTTGCGCTGTATTTGCTTTTTCAACTGGCAGGCAGAACTCCGTGACAGGACCGGGAGGCACAGCGGGACCAGAGTGATGGAGCGGAGAAGATTCCCGGTGAGAAAGCGGTGAGGGAGAGAGGTGGAGAGTGGAGGGGGAGGTGCCCGCTGTAGCTCGCACTCTTGCTGTGCTGCTGCCTGATATAACCCAGGTGGTGGAGGATTGCAGGCTGACTGTGTGATCCTGGGACCCCCTGCCCTGATGGTGTTGCGCTAAAATACACTGTGGGGTGGAAAGAGAAGCAGCAGCCATTACCGCATGTGTGCCAACACCACGTAGAACCGCCGAGCACATACTGTACTGAGCAGCCCTGATTCCAGCTGCAGGGGACTGTACAAAGCGGTGTGTAGGGTCACTGGCAGCGAACAGAAGGCAATAGCCCTCAAAGCTAAATTAAGTGAGAGACTTACAGGAGACTGTGATAATCCCTACATGTATAGTAGCACGCTGCCTGCCACTACCAAATCTTCTTGGGTGTGGTGACACTATTTGGCCTGCCGACCTTCTTATTAACATTTTAAAGCTAGGACCAGAAGTGCATTATTCTCACTGATATAGACATTGCTAATATAGTGCTTGCAAAATGAGCAATCATACAAAAAATCCTGCTGCAGCTGACAAGCTAAAAGATTTTGCTCGGGTAGATAATTCTGAATTAACACCACGATCGGCAAGACTTATGCCTAACAGATCTAAAGATGCTGATGCAGAGTCAGAACAAGAACCCGAACCAGCATTATGTATAAGAGCACGTTTAACAGTTTAACTGCTAATCTTTTACTAAGAGAGCAGATGTAACAGTATATAAGCTGATATAAGAAACACAAGACAAGATAATAAATGATAAAAAGCATACTAAATATCTCCCAATATGTGTATCCCTAGGGCGACCCAATATCGGACATCCTGTAATATTTGTAATGAGGGTAAAGTGGGCTTATTCCACAGGGGAGTATCAGTCATTGTATCCATAAATTGTTGGACATTTGTGGCTGCACACCATGTGAATAGGGCCATTTTAAGTATAGGAATAAGTTTAACTGAATTAGTATATTCCGGGTGCTCCAGAAAGCCAATTAAATTTCTCCCTTTCACCTCGCTAGCTAGGTAATGTTCAGTTGTTGGCATCTCCTCTCTCAAAAACCAACACCGCAGGTTACGCAAGTTATATCGGGACAGGCCCCATGTAAATCTGATAAGAGAGTTCAACGTTTGAAAGAAACTCTCTGGGATCTTAACTGGCGTATGCTGTAGGAAATACAAACATTTCGGCTGAATCACCATCTTGACCAAATTTATACGACCTGCCACAGAGAGAGGTAATCTTGACCAAATCTTTAATTTATCTCTTATTAGGATTGGCAATGGGTCTATATTTTCAGCTATAGTATATACATGATCTTTCACTATGTTAATTCCCAGGTATTTGAATTTGGATACCTCTAGCATCGTAAGGGGGATTGTGATGGGGTTTGGGGCTATGTACATTATCACAGATTTGGACCAGTTTATATATAATCCGGAGTGCTGTGAAAATAGTCTATTTCCTTAAGGGCTTGTGGAAATTAGTGTTCCGGATTACGACAGAAAAGGACCATATCATCCGCATACAAGCCCACCGTACTCTCTCTACCCTCCCATCGCACACCCGTTATAGTGGGGGTATTACGCAGGCAAATGGCTAGTGCCTCAATTGCTATTGCAAACAAAGCCGGAGACATTATTATTTGTTTCTTTTTTTTCCCCTTTGCTGCTAGGTTTGCCCATTTCTTCGATTGCCTTTTGTATTTTTAATTTTAGGGTACCGTTCATCCTTTTTACTTTCCCACTTCTCTGTGGATGGTAGGGTGTGTGAAAGGCCTGGGATATACCCAGAGCAGACATGATGTGTTGCATTATTCCACCTGCTTATTGCGTACCTCAGTCTGACTCTATCACTTTCTGTACCCCGTATCTGCAGATTACCTCATTTATGAGCTTCTTTGCGGTTACCTGCTCATTTACCTTGGTAACAGGGAAGGCCTCCAACCTGCAAAGACATCAACAAGCACATATTCATACTTCCCAACATGTGGGAGCTGAATGTAGTCAATTTGCAATCTCCGAAATTGGTAGAGTGGTCTAGGCAAGTGTTTTTGTGGCACGTTTACCTTCTGTCCTGAGTTGCCTATGGCAGACATCATGCAAGACTGGACAATTGATGCAGCAGCTACAGAAAACCCAGGAGCCACCTGTCCTCGTTCAAGCATCGACATCATTGCTGCTTTTGATAAGTGTGTCTTTCCGTGCATCAGCTGGGCCATCATGGGGTACAGGGACTGTAATAGGCAAGTTCTGTTGATTGTTCGCAATACGCTGTCCTATCCTGCTGCTCCCATTTTCAGTCCATTTTACCTTTTCTTCCTTGCTGGCTTGTAACGGTAAGGTCCTTAGCATGTCAGTGTCCAAGTTTTTGTCCATGTCCAAGTTTGTGTCAATGTTCAAGCTTTTGTCAGTATCTTCTTTTCTTCTTTCTTGCACGGCTTGAGGGCTACTGCCTTTGCTGTGCTTTCTGCGAGGGCATTGCCGCTTGCTTCTCCAGTGTAGGAATCGGCGTGAGCTTTCTCCTTGAGGACTGCCACTTTGTCAGGTAGAAGTAGGGCCTCCATGAGACTCTGCATCACTGCACCATTCTTAATTGGCCGTCCTGCTGAGGTGAGCCACTATCTGGCCAGGACATAATGCAGTAGGTTGCACAGCAGGACATACAGATATGCCTGAACACAGGCACAACACAGGGAAGGCTGAGTGTGATGAACAAACATCAATTGAAAGGCAATAGAGTGCATCAGTTCAGCTTAAATATGGGTGTAATGACTAATGAACCCTCTCAGATGAGCTCAGAAGGAGAGAGCTGGGTAACCTTCTCAGTGCTGGACAAAAGCAAACAGGGACAGCAGAGGGACGCTAGCAAATGGCCGGGTGTGATAAACAAAGAAAAAGTTACAGAAGTTATACAACTCTCCTGATCTTGCATGCAAATGCATTCAATCGCAACCACCTTTCTCTGGAATTCATGTTTTCAGGGAGAGCAGCAAAGACAAGAAGAACATTCAAACTTTAACTGTTTGTAATACTTGAGATGTACAACAGATTCCACAGCAACCACTTTGTCACTAATATTTTCCCATAATAGGAACACCTATTTAGCAATTATACACACCTCCAAGCAATCACAGAAGTAACATTTACACAAAGCACAGGAAGAATATACCTTAAAATTCCTATCTTTCCTATTTTTAAGACAGTATAATTCACTAGATACATTACAGGTTTCTATTCAAATCACGCAAAGTAATAAGATTTACAGAGTCAGTCTCTCACACTATGCCTTTCTGTTTCTTATCTTATGAGAAGCTGGGAGGCAAGGAGAAGGGGGCTGTGCCCAAAGCTGCTCACTAGCGCACACTCTCACTGAAAGTCAAAGCTTCAATCTCACTAAACTTTGAAGAGGGGGCTTGATGAGGGGGAACAGAGACAGAGGGGGAACAGAGACAGGGGGGGGGGGCTGGAAACTGTGGCTTTTCACAGATCAAGCATTAACCCCTTATCTATTCATATATATATATATATATATATATATATATATATATATATATATATATATATATATATATAATCATACATCTTTTCCTATATATCTATACGTGACACAATAAAACTCTTGCACTGTACATATATCTATTATCATGTATTGATCCTTTCTCTCTCTCTGAAAGCTTTTCTACTGCTATCTATGATACTGGCACCTATAGTGACCTATTCTCGCAGTGCTATCTGACACTTACGGGAAGGACACCGTGTTATGACATTAAAAGATACAGGACAAATGGTACGATGGTTAATTGTCACATACTTGTCCACATGCTTGCTTCATGTCCTAAGGGGGACACAGACTATGAAAGGATTCATTTTCTCCCTCATTTTCCCCCTTGCAAAGTGGAAAAGATTTTTCCAGCAACATCTACATTTGTGGGCAATTTTAAGCACAAACCTACTTGAGGGGGATGCTAAACACAAACTGCAGGGCAGATAATTAGGGAAAAGCTGTTTGGAGGCAGGATGGAGGGGATTTGAATATTCCTATGCAAAATTCAGAAAAGGCACTCATCATTGCAGTGCAAAAAATTGGGATGCCAGGTAGTATTGATGGGACATGAGAAGCTAGCTCATTTCTGCTGCAGAGGTGGGATGGTGCCTTGGTGGCGGCCGAAGGTATTGTTACAGCAGATGCTAAAATGGCCACTGGGCCATGGCTGGCATTGAGATGACCACCGAATGCATGGCCTGACTGGGCAATGGTAAAGGGCGGGTCCAGGAATACTACATACTAGACACATATTAAGGTATGCAGACTGTTATTGGCCACAATAACAACAGAGCCATCTAGGGGCAGTGCAAAAGGAAAAAAAACATCATTCGCGACATGGCCAGGATGGTGCCCTCAGATGCTGAAAAAGGGCTGGCCTTACTTTTTCTTCAACTCAAAGCATATGAACAATTGCCACCTTGTAACTGAAACTATCTTCCTTCAACTTTACGTCACTTACTGAAACATTCTTCTCAGCAAACTTGCGCAATCGTCTATCAACCAAAATTCCTTCATATCACCTAACACACTTTCCCAAAAGTTCTCATCTAAATGTCCACTTTTGCCATCAAGCATTTTCTTTGCAACAGATTGTACTATTTTTTCAGCTGTGAACATTCTAGCATCATCATCTTATCTATATCATCATCAATCTTACCATTAGCGTTAGCCATTATGTACGACAAACAAATTTGCCCTCTATGGCCCGGCTTTTGACTAGACATACACTATCTAACAATCTAGTGCCCGAAGTAGTTAAAATAACACTGAAAATGGATGTCTGTATGGCAGAAAAGCAATAAACCATCTCTTATCTCAAGTGTTCCCCTTTAAATCCTCATCAGGATTTAGAACCAATGAATAACTCTAGATGATGAGAATTATCTGATGTCTAACGCCAACTTTTATCTAGCAATGCCACACCGCAAATGGTTTCTTTTAGATTCTACTGCCCCCATTAGGTTTTGAAATTTTCATAGGTTAGTTAAAGTATAAGGGTCATGATATACGATCCCCCACTATTACTCCCCAATATAATAGGGAGAGAAGAAAAAGGATTTATTCTAGGATTCACAGCTCTTTAAACCGTAGTTCATCTTTCTTGTACTTGATTTTACCTATCGTTTTTAGTTCATATTATTCATCATTCAATGCATCATTCAATTCATCATTCCTTGTACTTGATTTTAACTATTCTTAATAATTCATAGTATTCCAATTTATCATTCAGTTCATCATTCGACCAGTTTCTTCACCCATTTGGTGGTTCATCAGGAATGTGAAAAAAATGAGTCAAGGAAGAGAAAATATTGCCTCTCTTTGTCCTATTAGACACCAACTGTGTGTGTGTGTGTGTGTGTGTGTGTGGTGTGTGTGTGTGTGCGGTGTCGGGATATGGTACTCCCCAGAAGTCTGCAATATAGATAGGGGAAATTGTTCCAACTGATATAGATTTTTAGTGAGCTCTAGTTCTAATGGTTTCCATTGAAGGAGTCTCATGTCATTTGGGAGCATTTAGCTGCATTACTGACCTCTTAGAGCCTAAATTAGTGAACCTGAGTTGCACTTATTTTGACTTTAAAAGAAATCAGATCAAGTCATCCCGATTCACAATTATTTGTGAAAAGTTGGGTCCATCTTTCCCAACCCAATTATTCCAACAATCGCTCATCACTAATGTTGAGCACAGATCTTCATATCATGAAGATTCCTGCTTACCCTGCACAAATGGAGAGTGAAAATGTGTATTTTTAAAACAGGCAACACAGAATGTCTGGTTGGACCACTTCTAACATCCATCTGTAGCTGCCTGGAGTCACTGGGAGGTATGGCTTCTTAAAGCAAGCAGAACCTCTTCAACTTAGTTCTTTATAGTTACAAGCTGTATATTTGAGAATACTAGTAATTATTAGGAAATTATAGTACCAGTGTTTCTGGTGGTGCAATGCACCGCACAGCTCTGCTTCATGCTACATTATACATCCCTCCTGATTCCCAGACATCACACACATAGCTCTACTACATCCATCCTGATTTCCAGATATCACACACACAGCTCTACTACATCTATCCTGATTTCCACACATTACATACACAGCTCTACTACATCCATCCTGATGCCCAGACATTGCACACACAGCTTTACTACATCCATACTGATTCCTACACATCCCACACATAGCTTTACTACAACATGTTGATTCCCAAACATAACACACAGCTCTGCTACATCCATCCTGATTCCCACATATCACATAGCTGTGCTACATCCTGATTCCTTCAGCCCATCCAGCTGAGATGACAACCAGCCCTGTAGAATCCTGGATACAGTGATCAGCCACTGGTCATGTGATCCCTAACTTCACCCACACAGGTGATCACATGACGGTGACATCACAGGTCCTGGTAGGGAATGTCTGGCTCTGTAGGTGGCTCTTTGGGTTGGTGTTTATCCCGTCTACAGTACTTTCTACCAAACTCTAGAATGGCTGCTCCCACAGCAGCGCTGGTCATGTAGAAGTGACGTCACCGCAGGTCCTTCAGCCCGCCGGTTCTCTGTGGGGTCAGTAGCTTGGTGTCTCCTGTCAGGATCGCTAAGCTGTGTCTGAGATATTTTTGTCCTCCCCTTCCAAGAGCCCTAACTTTGCTCTTCTTCTGTTGGTCAGGCTCTGTGTTTTATATATGCTGTAGGACCTGCAATGACGTCACCGTTATGTAATCATGGGCGGAGCATGTGAAGCACCCACACAAATACTCATGGACAAGTGGTCATTAGTAGTTTGATAGTTGTAACATTGGCAGAATCTCCTACCAACACTTCAAATGTGGAGCAGAAGTTGCAGAGAAACTAAAATGGATGTGACCTTTATATCCTTAACTATGCCTAAAATACATCACTTCTAGAATGAGATTGATTGCTAAAACAGGAACTGGTCCACTTTTTGTTTCCCTTGGTTCTATAACAGACTCCTTTCCATACAACTGCAATGAGAAACGTGGAATCAGTACAACAGTAGAGTATCCAATAGAACTTTATTGACCTTCATTAGCTATTGCAAATGGGGTTAGAGCAGACAATACTTAAAAAGCAGGATATCCCACCTACGTAAAGCTCTCCAGTATATACATATGTATCTTATGGTCCCAATGTATGGATGACGTTCTGCATTTTTCTGTTTTCTTCATTGTCCAGTAATTCTGGTTTAACCCTTCTAAGCAGCAATGTATATACTGTAGCCTGCAGCTCTGTATTCCATGCATTAAAGATTGTGAAGGTCATTATGTGCATTATTATCCTTTATAAAATTTGCATCTGTTTCGGGGACTTTCTAGGTTTCTCCATTAGGTTATGTATTACTAAAATAGAAAAGATAATTAAAGTGAATATAAGATCAATAGGTAGTACAGATGTACAAACTAGCCTATTAAAGAACAGGGACTGCAGCAGCTGAATGACAACCCCCCTGGGACATCAAAAAGCAGCCATATTAGTTGTCATCTGTCCTTCTCAGAAAGATGTAACAGGAGGAAATGAACAAATAGATTTTCTTAAAATGTGACAGCATTGGACAACTAAAAGTGTTACTTAGTGTTTTGTCTTTTTTCCTATTCTAGGTTACAATTTTACCTCTAAGGGTTCAGATATAATACAGGGGGTAGGAAAGACTAAAAGGCTGCATTAGTGGTGTTGCTTACAGGGCCAATGGCCTGAAGTCCTGTTTCCAGTGTCTTAGGTTACCTGGCATCCCGCTCCTTGTCACTGCAGCTTACTTGGGTACAGGTTACACCTGCGGCCTGGCATGAACACTTTCTGGTACAATCCACTGTAGTGAAGGAATCACCTACCTAAATTGCAAAAAGAATTTTAAAATGTGACTAACATGTTGCATGACAAATTGTACTAATTTTAGCACTGAAAGTGATACTGTTAGTAGTCACATGTCCAAGTCTGGTACTTAAAGCAACCCTCCAATTTTTAGGCATGTTTTTGGAAGTTTTATATGGCTGCAGCTATTCCCTAATGCACACCACACTGCTTTGATTAACCAGTGCTGATCAAATGAGAAGCTTTGACCAATGAAAGAGTAGGTGTGGTGCACTGGTAGTCCTAAAACTACCAATGTATTGGGGGAGCAGGTAATCTGAAGATTGCACCAGCCATCTTCTATGGCCAAAATAGGACTCAGAACTGCTAAATTGGAGACATGTTAGAGAATAACTATAGTTAATATATCCCCCTCCTTCTCTAGCCCCAGGACAGAATTTCTGAAATGGGAGTGTTTTTTTAAGGTAAAAAGCTTATTAGAGTAGAAATTAGAAATTAAAAATTTGTGTAAAAGTTTGCAAAATTCTTTGTTTTTGAAATATGCCTGGTGTCATGGAGACAGTACATTTTAGAAAGAAATCATCCTGGGTTGAACTTCTCTAACTCCTAGTGGGCAATTTTCTGGGTAAGTCAAATCACATAAAAGTCACATTACATTAAATGAACGGCCATCCATGCAGTACATGGACACACCTGCTTGGCCAAGCTGCGTGCAGCTCTCAAGACCCTTTCAAACTGACGCAAATGTTCCTTTGAAGGTAGGTTTGCCCGATTATCAGCCCAGGTGAAGCTGCACATGATCAGCCAAAGAACAAGCCAATCCTTATTTGTTTGCCAATTGGGTCATTCATGTTACCAAAAAATTATTTGTTGTCAGTAGCCGATCTTCCTTTGTAAATCAGGGATGTGCTGCTGAGAATGATTAAAAGGCACTCAAGCAGGAGGTAAGCTTCCATTCACTGTCATTCTATTGAAGAAATGCTCCAATGCCGTCCACTGTTTCATCATGTGGACACCAGGCTGAACACTAATGCTAATGCTAGAAATTTTGGACAGCACAACTTTGTGTTCAGTGTAGTAGTCATATGATTGACTATCAGATGGGACTGGAGCTTTTCTTCAAAGTACTGGATAAGTTCCTGGCACTACTCAAAAGATCCACTGCCAAAAGAGTCCAAGTATGAAAGATAAAATAATTAATCTCTTATGTTGGCCTATGTTATAGGCCAGTTAAATGACCACCAATGTCTGTTCATTTAATGACGGCAATTGCTAGTGCAAAAGTGTGCTTAACTGCTTCGTAACCACCTATATGTGTTTTCACATCCTGGGTGTCTGGGCTGTAATCTACAGGGCCGTAAAAACACTCTGGCCCTGTAGACTGAAGCCTCGGGGTCTCTGTATGTGACAGCTCCCTGCTATCAGCTTCCGGAGGTAGCCCATAGCAGGAGCTGTCACTGGTGGCCATGATTGCATAAATGTAAAAAAAAAAGTTGTTCCCATATCAGACCAGCCAGCTTCTGAAGAATTTATAAAAAAAACGTGATTTTAGCACTGAGGGGATCATTACAATGTAATATCAGTAACACGTCCACAACATTTCATTCCTTCTTGCAATCTCTGAGTGAACGTACTGACCATATAGAGAATAAGATGGAGGAAATAAATACTTCTCACAATAGCGTAATAGACGCACACTCCGCCTTAGAGGTAGAAGTTGTGTCTATCAAACCCATAATAGCAGACCAAGAAGATAGAAGCAGACGTAATAACGTAAAATTAAGAGGAGTCTCAGAGAGCATAAGCCAAACTTAATTAAAGGAATTCTTATCAAAATTCATGTCTATACTATTACCAAGTACCCCACCCCAAGAGCTTCCTGTAAATAGACTTTCTCCCTGCACCATACTCCACTATCCACCATTATGCAGATCTATCCCCTTCCACCATGCAAGCCAGAAGGGCCTTTTCCCCAATTACGTTGGCACTGACATCCGCCAAAATGCCCTATAAATGGGGATTTCCTACTAAGCTTTTCATTCACAGGGACCATACCATGCATGTAGAAACGCCCCCGAGGAAGGAGAGAAGCTCCTATCATCATGGGAAATACCAATTGAAAAAGCTCAAGGGGCCGCACACATACCAAGATCTAAGAAGATCCCAAATGACTGGACCCCTGCCTCTTCCACATGAAGAGAAACGTCTGGTCATTCCATTTCACCCTGAATTCTAGTATGCTACATACCGCTGGGCATACTAATAAGAGCGCTTAACAATTAAGGCTGATGTCATCAAGTTGACTATTGTTGCTGCCCCCCAAGATATGCACGCAACAACTCCTGCTCTAATACTTGTTTTGTTTACTGGTTTCCCTTTTCGGGACTTCGTCATCTTTGATCAAGAATCCCTAAATACAGGTCTTAGCTCGGACATTCTCATTAATGCTTTTGTTACGAAGTTAACCAGTTTATTTACATGCACAGTAAGGTACCAGATTCCCACAGTACTATGCTATTACTCTAGGTGTTATGTCGCTTAACATTTTGTCACAAAATGTTGGAGAGTTAAACTCTGTCTTTAAAAGGTTGCAAATCACAAAAGATGCTAATCAGTATAAAGCTGATGTGCTATGCATACAGGAGATACATTTTCTACATAATGCATGCCCCAAATTCTCCAACAAACAATACCCCCAGATATGCATGGCAAATGCTCCAGAAAAAAACATGCTGGGGGTTTTGATTGCTTTTAGAGCAAACATCAGCTTAAAACCCTAGCAAATACTTATGCCCCCCCCCCCCCCCCAACAAAGGTCAGATCTTCTTCAATAAAATCATTAAAAAAGTAAAAAGAGTACAAAAGGGCAATCAGGTCATTTGTGGACACTTTAACTTAATTTCAGATAGAACAATTGATTCTACAACCAAGCATAGAACAGCTCCCATCTTATTTCTGTTGGTATATAAGGGGTCATTATATGCCTCCTTTACATGTCTTAACTCCTCTTCTAGAGAATACACCTTTTTCTCCCCTCATCTAGAGAATACACCTTTTTGTCCCCTCATCTAGAGAATACACCTTTTTCTCCCCTCATCATAATTCATTTTTGCGAATAGATATGTTCCTGGTTGACAGATGGACACCCCGCTAAGATTATTACCTCAAAGATAGGACGGACCACCTGGTCAGATCACTCCCCGATCTACCTAAAAATTAAATTGGGTAAAAGTCGGGGGGAATGCAAGGATTTCGCGAAATAATGTAGCTCTGCTGAAATCTCCAACATATAAGTCTTTAATTACCAATTCTTTGAGGGAATACTTTAAACTAAATCTAAATCCAGAAACCAATATCTTCTCAACATGGAAGCCCACAAGGCCTACATAAGAGGAATCTTGATTAAAATGAGCGCCCAACATAAGAAAATCAAACAAGCACAAGTAAACGATCTCTTAACCCAAATGCAATTACAAGAGAAAACCTTACAAAGTCACCCCACAGTTGATGGCCGAACAACACTAATGTCATTAAGAAGAGAACTAAAAACAATTTTATTAGAAGAATACAATAAAAGCACAAGTTTTATGCAGGCAAATTATTACTCTTCTTTCAACGAGCCCTAAAAATTGATGGCTAGTATAGCAAAGAAAAGACACAGTCAAACTAAAATACCGTATATTCTAACATCGGCTAGCCGCAAAATAAAACTTTCCCACTCACAAGATATAGCAGAGGAATTTGGAAAATTCTATGCCAAGCTCTATAATTTAAAAAATGATCCATCTGTATACCAACCAAATTTGGCCATACTTAGTGAATTTCTGCTAAAAATGAAGCTCCACACAGTAGAAGACAAAATGCAAGAATTTAATAGACCTATCTCTGAGGCAGAAGTAATCAACACAACAACATATTTTCAAATATACTATCCCCATGACCTTCAATGAAGCTATGTCCATAGGCAATCCTCTGCAGGAAATATTACAAGCTATCATAGTAGCTATTCCTAAACCTGGTAAAATAACAGATTCCCCAGCAAATTTCAGACCAATTTCGCTCCTTAACACAGGCACCAAAATATACTCAAAAATTCTTGCCACTAGACTATTGGAGATCTTACCTACTATTATACACAGTGACTAGGTAGGGTTCGTCAGGGAAAGACTGGCTGCAGATGTTACTAGACAAGCATTAAATTTGATTGCTGCCTTAGGAGACTGCCTATCAAGCCATCCCCGTGGGGTGGCTTGATAGGCTGCCTGTCAAATTGCAGTATGACGTTATGCTGTAGCATTACATCATACTGCAGGAGCGATCAAAGCATTGAATGTTGTAGTCCCCCAAAGGGACTTAAAAGTTAAGTAAAAAAACGATCAATAAAGGTTTTTTTAATTGTAAAAAAAAAATAATAAAAGTTTAAACCCCCCCCCCTTTTGCCATATCTATAATTAAAAAATCTAAATAATAAAATATGGTACCGCCACATCCGTAAAAGTCTGATCTATTAAAGTAGCCCATTATTTACCCCACAAGGTGAACGTCGTTCGAAAAAAAAAAAAATAAAGAACGCCAGAAATGCACTTTTTCAGTCACCCTGTCTCCCAGAAAAAACGCAATAAAAAGCGAGCAAAAAGTCGTATGCATTCGAAATTGGAAACTAGAGGACATCCTGCAAAAAATGAGCCCTCGCTCAACCACATCGATGGAAAAATAAAAAAGTTATTGCACGCACTTGATGACCGCAGAAAAAAATTGAATAATTGAACAAAGGAGTTACGATTTTTTTTTAAAGTGGGGAGGAAAAAACGAAAAAGGAAAAAAAGGGCCGCGTCATTAAGGGGTTAAAGTAATCTTTTATTAGTTTACTATTTCTATTACTATTTGTTGCAAAGAGTGCGATACACAAGTGTATGGCTCAACAGTTTATGCATAGAAAATGCAACAACTGTTTGTTGTATATGCACTCAACAGCGAAACAATTGCCAAAATAACAAGATCATGCTTTGTGTATGTTTCTCAAAACTCTATGTGCAGACTGTACTATATATGTAATGAAAAAAATTTCCAATAAAAAATATTTAAAAAGAGGGGGGCGTGGCCTGGAGCAGCCGATGGCAGACATGTACTGAACGGCTCTCCCAGCAACTACAGCCTACAAGCTACATTAAGCAAGCGAGGATCGTGCAAAACACATTTAAAGACGTGGGATACCTTCCTCCACCCGATGTCGGCCCGCAGAAGAACAGGGAAGCCCACTCCAAAGAGGCTGACTGACTTTTACACAGCGCGCGGCCGGGAGGAGAAAAACAAGATGGAGCCGACCATGCACAGTTCGGGAAGGAGAGGAGTGTCAGCTGCTGCAGCTACGGGGACCGCAGGAGGAAAGAGAAGCGGTAAGGAAACAGAACCCCACACACTGCAGTTAACTCCTGAACAGCCTCTCACTCAGTCTCCCTCACGTTCCCAACCCCCCACAAGTGAGCAGGGAAGGGAGAACTCACCCTCAGAGAGCCGACAAGGAGAGGGGGGGGGGAGAGGGGGAAGCTGGAGGAGATCTGACAGTCTCTCCTCACATGCACTTTACAATGGGAGCAGAAAAAAGGATTATAACTTCCCTTAGAGAAAGCCCTGAAAAGAGGCGCCCAAGAAAAGATCCCCATTCACAAAATGCTGACATAGCAGGGATAACAGGCTCAGAGGAGGAGGAATTAGACGATCCCATCCTCAGCATAGAATGTTCTAACCAAGCAGCATCAGAGTGCTTCATCCGTGACATGGTGCTTGCATTAAAAGGATCTATCAAAAAAGACCTGTCTAAGCTAAATACCAAGCTTAATAAGAATATAGATGAGCTGGGAGACAGGGTGAACCACCTTGAAAATAAATCCGGCGAAATAACTAATTCACACAATGAGCTGATAGACGCTCACTATAGATTAGAAGAGGAGGTCCAATATCTAAAAAACAAAATGGCGGACATAGAAGACCGCAACCGCCGCAATAACATTAAGTTCAGAGGCATTGCGGAAACAGTCAAACCAGAGGAACTAAATACATATATCCAGGACCTGATCAAAATTCTCCTACCAGACTCCAAAAAAGAGGAAAGGCTTTTGGATAGAACACACAGACTCCCAAAGCCTAAAGGGGTCCCAGACAATGCGCCTCGAGACGTCATCACGAGAGTGCATTTCTTTCATATAAAAGAAAAAATAATGTACGCTGCCAGAAACATTTGAGATCTCCCTCCTCCCTACGGGAACATCAAATTATTTGCCGACTTTTCTCAAGCCACTATGTCCGCAAGGAAAAAATTCGTACAAATAACATCGGCTTTAAGAAGCAATAAAATCGCATACAGATGGGGCTTCCCTACCAAATTGTATGTAAACAGAGATGGCGTCACAACCACTATCCTTAATCAAGAAGAAGGATTAAACCTTCTAAAAAGGTGGAACATCCCTGCTCCCGACCCACAAAGACCAAACCCGATCCTTAAAGATTGGTCCCACAAACAATCTAGCAAACACGGAAGCAGCAGAACACCGGACCACTGAACCAGTTCGGTGACTTATAACTACAAGGCGTTCCTCGCAATTCAGAGCAAGGAGTCAAATGTAGGCTGTATACCAACCCCCAGTTAAGACCTTATCGCAGACCCAAATTTGAAGTTTGAAAAGGTCCTACTTTAGTTAACAAAGTTGATTGCACATAGTGCACCAAGTTGAAACATCATTAAATCACAAGAAAGAAACTATGACACCAACCCCCTTTCCCACCCACATTTTACCAACAATCCTGAGAGGACGTTCACACAAAAATGACAACCAACAAAACAAAAGTGTCAGACAAAGAGAAAAAAAACAGAGCAAACAGTTCCCGCCACCTACGAGGAATAAAACAAACCACAACCCAACTACCTGCGTAAAATTCACTTATATCCATGGACATTAACATAATATCCTTAAACGTCAAAGGACTCAACTCCCCCTATAAAAGATCGGCATTATGGAAAGAGGCGATATCATCTAAAGCGGACATTTTCTGCGCGCAGGAAACTCACCTGGACCGTCTTAACCCTCCCAGACTAACACATCCGAGGTACTCTAAAATATACACAGCAAATGCTCCCAAAAAAAAATCTGGAGTATTGATAGCGATACACGACGCAGTAGATTTCCACCTGATGGAAGAAATCGGGGATGAAGAGGGTAGATACCTGATCCTAATCTGTAAAATAAACGGACTGCTAACAACATTAGTCAACTTATACACACCAAATTCGAGACAAATAAGATTCTTGAAAAAAGTAACAAAGAAAATAAAGAGAGTCCAGAGGGGCGCTCTAGTGATATGCGGTGACTTTAACGCGATAGTAGATGAAGACCTAGACTCAACCAACACTAATAGAAGCAGAGGTTTCACATTATTCCCCTGGATACAAGATTCCCAACTCTTTGACCCCTTCAGAGCCTTTAATGCCAACTCCAAGGAATACACCTTTTATTCATTTAGGCACAAATCGTTTTCAAGAATAGATCTGTTTCTAGTGGACTTCCACACCCTCAACAGAATTTCAGAAGCGAAAATAGGTGTGACTTCCTGGTCAGATCACGCCCCGATCTCACTAAAAATAAAATCAGGAACACAAATCCCCTCGTACAATGGATGGAGAAATAATACTTTCTTAATGAAGTTGCCAAAATACCAGAAAGAAATAAAAGAAGCAATTACGGAATACTTCCAACTGAATGACACACCAGAGACCTGCCGCTTTACACTATGGAACGCCCACAAATCTGTAATCAGAGGCGCAATGATTAAGCAAGGAGCCATCTATAAAAGAGAGAAATTCCAACTACTCCAAGACAACTTGAAAGTACTATCGGCCCTAGAGCAATCCCTTCAAACAAATCCCTCCCCAAGCCTTTCAAACAAACTCAGAATAGCCAGACTAAATGTCCGCAACATCTTAATAGACGAGCATGAAAAACAACTAAAAGCCCTAAAAACTTCATACTATACAGACCATAACAAAAACACCAAATGGATGGCTAATAAAGTAAAACAAAAAAGAGTTAAAACAAATATCCCATTCGTACTTGACCCAACTAACAAAACTAAGATCTCAAACCCCACGGACATTGCGGAGGAATTTAGAAAATTCTATCGCAAGTTGTATAATCTTAGAGAAAACCCAGAAACCCACCAACCTTCGAAAGAAGACATAAACAAGTTCCTCTCCTCAATTGACCTCCCACAGCTTTCAAACTCTAACTTAGAAAAACTAAACTCACCCATAACAATTCAGGAAATAAATAAAGTAATAGAGAAAGCGAAAAACGATAAAGCACCCGGCCCCGATGGGTTTTCTTACGAATATTTTAAGTTATACAAAGACCTCCTGAATACTCACATGCAAAACTTCTTCAACAAAGCAATTACCAACGGATCACTACCACCTGAAATGCTTCGTGCCAATATAGTGACCATACCGAAACCAGGAAAGGACACAACAAACCCAGCAAACTTTAGGCCAATCTCTTTGCTCAATAATGACACAAAGATATATGCTAAAATTATCTCCCTTAGACTAATAGAAATTGTCCCAGACCTGGTACATAGTGACCAGGTCGGTTTTGTGAAAGGTAGACAGGCTTCGGATGCTACTAGACGCCTCCTCGACATTTTGCATGAGGCGGAGAGATCCGGAATGCCTTCTCTGCTCCTAACTCTGGACGCAGAGAAGGCATTCGACAGGATACACTGGGGATTTGCCTTTTCCGTCCTTGAAAAGATGGGATTTAAAGACAACATTCTAAGAGCCATACAAGCCCTATACGGAGAACCCTCAGCACAAGTATTAATTAACGGCATAATGTCTAGACCCTTTGAAATAACAAACGGTACTAGACAGGGCTGCCCCCTGTCACCCACAATATTCATACTAACCATAGAACCTCTCGCAGAAGCGTTCCGGATGCAGCTGAACATCAAAGGTATTCCCATAGCAAAAAGGCAACACAAAATAGGCTTATTTGCGGACGATATAGTCCTAGCACTCACCGCCCCCCTAGAATCGCTTAGAGCATCCACAAACCTCCTAAACCTATTTGGTTCAGTGTCATACTATAAAGTTAACCCATCTAAATCCAATATCTTACCAATAAATCTCAAAAAAGATGTTCAAGACATCCTGAAAAAAGAATTTCCATACGAATGGGAGCCATCGGGCATCCAGTACTTGGGAACTAAAATATCCCTACCAATAGAGAGAATAATGGAACAAAACATATCCATACTTGTAGATAACATACAAAAAGACTTATCTAATTTCGAAAAAAATGAACTTTCCTGGCTCGGAAGGATCGTCGTTTATAAAATGATGGTCCTTCCAAAAATATTATATATATTCAGGACAATAGCCCTAAAATGCAACAACAACCTGATCAAAAAACTACAAAAACAATTAATGTCCTTCATTTGGAAGAACAAAAAACCAAGAGTGGCCGCTTCAATTCTCTACAGCCCCAGGAACAGAGGGGGCCTGGGAGTCCCTAACTTGACAGCCTATCACAAGGCAATAACTATATCACACTTAAAACCATGGGGGACCCCTCAGGGAAAAATCAGTTGGCCAACGATTGAACAAGAAACTCTGGGGAATAAAACTCTAGGGAACCTACTTATAGCTACAGCATCCAATCCGAAAACAATTCCTACGCTAAACCCGATTGTCAACAACACTGTGGAGACTTGGATAGACCTACTCAACAACACAATTTACTTTAAACTCAGATTGGAGATCCCCATCCCAGTAGACATTATCGAATTTTGGATAAAAGAAATCAACATTAAAAGATGGAAAATGAAAGGAATCAAGCTTATCTCGGACTTAGCGATGAACTCAAAAATAAAACCTTTCCTCCAGCTCCAAAAGGAGTTCAACCTACATGAAGGAGATTTCCTTCTTTATTCCCAAATCAAGAGCTATTGGCCAAACATCGGACCAAACTCTATCTCATTACCAACCTTCATATACAACTTCGTATTCAAACCAAACTCTAATAAACTCCCATTGAGGGAGATATATGAGATAATGTGTGGAGAGAAACCTACCAATGGGGATCAAAGGAAAAGAACTCACCTTCTAAACTGGGAGAAAGATTTGGGCAAATCCTTCACAAGCCACTCCTGGACAGCAGCACATAAATCAGCAAACAAAGCAACTCTTTGTGCTTCGCTCCTAGAAGTTCATATCAAAACACTTACACGATGGTACAGATCGCCGGTCAGGCTTGCAGATTTCTTTCCAGACGTCTCGGACAGATGTTGGAGAGGTTGTGGTCAGAAAGGATCTTTGATACATATTTTCTGGAGCTGCCCTATAATCAACCATGTATGGAAAGATTTCATCACACTCATAAACAACATGACAGGACTAAAAATATTCCCTTCACCGGAACTGGCCATACTGCTTGTAGGAATAGACAACATTCCACAAAAATACAGGAAACTAATCTCACATGGTCTTTTGACTATCAAGCTATTACTAGCTAGGCGTTGGAAAACAAACACGGATCTTACTCTAGACACCATCATTCAAACAATATCAGACCACATAGAAATGGAAAAAATTTTCGCCCTAAGACAAAATAGGACCAACAAATTCAAGACAGACTGGAATCCCTGGATGAGACACTTTGACCCAAACCAAAACCAAATCAGTTTAATCCTCTAAGCAATCAAGATATGGAACTCCCTCCACGAACTCCATAGAAGAAAAGACTTCACATCTCCACTTACCTCTTGCTTAAGTGAACACCATCGTTCTCCCAAAATCCTTTCCCCAAACCTCCCCCCCCCTCCGCTCCTTACCCCACTTCCCCACAACCCTCCTTTCCCCCTTCCCCAACCCTTCCTACTAACAAATTATATGTTCTACAATTAAGAAGTATAAAAGATAAGACTTTAGTTTTGGAAGACTGCGTCGTAACACGTGACTAACATAACTTGTTATTGAGCCAATTGCGTTCCTGTTTATAATTGCATTTTTGTCTTCCGCTGTTTCTGAAGTAAATAAAAAAATGATTGTACATTAAAAATATTTAAAAAGAGGAAGAAATTAGAGATGAGCGAACGTGCTCGACCACGCCCCTTTTTCACCCGAATACCGCGATTTTCGAGTACTTCAGTACTCGAGTGAAAAGTACTCGGGGTCGCCGGGGGGCGGGGGGTGCCGTGGGTGAGTGGGGGGTAGCAGCAGGGAACAGGGGGGAGCCCTCTCTCTCTCCCCCCCCCCACTCCCCGCTGCAACCCCCCACTCACCCACGGCGCCCCCCGAATTTTTTCACCCGAGTACGGAAGTACTCGAAAATCGCAGTATTCGGGTGAAAAAGGGGCGTGGCCGAGCACGTTTGCTCATCTCTAGAAGAAATACATTCCAACAGTGATGACTCTGCTTCAACAGCTAGCCTTATGGTTGTTAAAGCAGTTGTTGGCCATCAGGGCCAAGCACTTTGATGCCTCCCGCAATGTGGTATTCTGCAGATTCATTTTTACCTCAAATACACCAATTTGCAGCGACTTTGAGTGTAAATGTGGATGTTGCCAATTTTGCCCCCTTTAATTTTTAAAAATGTATTTATTAGCAATAACGTCATGGATTTAATTGTCCAGCAGACCAACATCTATGCTAGACAATTGATTACAGAGCAACCAACCTCTGTCTCTTCCAAACTTTGGAACCCCCCGTGTCCCAGAGATAAAAAAAAATTGAGAATCGTGCTATTAATGGGATTAGTAAAAAAAAAATCCTCCATCCGCTCATATTGATCTACCAGTGCTGTGCACACATCCCCTATATTTGCATCCGTTATGCTCAACACTGCTTTGAAAAGCTAATGAGTTTCCTCCATTTCTCTGATAATTCCAAAGTTCCCCATAAAGATGACTCTCCCTGATGACAGATTATATAAAGTGTGAATATATTAAGGAGTGTATTTTTAAAAATGGGGGTCATTTGTGGGGGTATCTATCATTCTGACACCTATGGGCCTTTGTAATCTTGGCTTGGTGCAGGAAAACAAAATGATCCTCAAAATGTAAACAATTAATGTTAAATTTGTATATCTCCTAAATGGTTAATAAAACTAAAGTTTATCAAATGTGCTTCTAAAATAAACAAATGGAAATATACATTTTATCAAAACATTTGTACAATATTTGCATGAATATAACATATTGCAGTTGAAAATGTGAAAAAAATGATAATTTTCTTCAAAACTTTCCTAATTATTGCGCTTTTAATAAATATACACAAATTCTAGCAGTTTGTTTTTACCATGTAAATAAAGCACAATATGTGGTGAAAAACAATGTCAAAATTAGTTGGATATGCAAAACCTTTACAGAGTTATTCTGTGTTAAAGTGACACATGCCAGTTTTCAAAACTTTGACCTGGTCATTAAAGGGGTTGTCCCACGGCAGCAAGTGGGGTTATACACTTCTGTATGGCCATATTAATGCACTTTGTAATATACATCGTGCATTAAATATCAGACATACAGAAGTTATTCACTTACCTTCCCTGCGCTGGCGTCCCCGTCGCCATGGTGCCGTCTAATTTCAGCGTCTAATCTTCCGATTAGACGCGCTTGCGCAGAAGGGTCTTCTCCCTTCTCTTGGGTCTCGGCACGAGCGGGTTTCTGGCTCCGCCCCCTTCTACGCGTCATCGAGTAGCTCCGCCCCGTCACGTGTGCCGATTCCAGCCAATTAGGAGGCTGGAATCGGCAATGGACCGCACAGAGCCCACGGTGCACCATGGGAAAGGACCCACGGTCCATCGTGGGTGAAGATCCCGGCGGCCATCTTGGCTGCAAAGAAGAAAGAAGCTGCAGAGACGGGATTCGGGTAAGTAAATTATAATTTTTTTTTTTATCACGTCCCTTGGGTTTGTCCAGCGCTGAACGAGGGGTCTATGAAAAAAAAAAAAAAAGCCGTTTCGGCGCGGGACAACCCCTTTAAAGTGCAAACAGACTTGGTCGCTTAGTGGTTAAAAAGGGTCCACAACAGGAATTCTCTACGATGTCTATATCCCCTGTAACAGGGTAAGAGGAATGGTCTGGAGTGGAAGGTATGTGTCACAGAGGTTATTAGCCTCTGTGAGGTACTCCGGTCCTCTTTCACTCCAGGCCAGATCTTACCACCTGTCCAGACTGCCATTTAAGGAGACACGTGGAAGGTAGAGGGGTGTGTGTGCGCCTGGGAGATACAGGCTGCAAGTACTCTGTGACTTCCACTGTGAACAGAGAGAGGTGCTGTGGACGAGGCGCTACCTGGTGGCAGCAGGACCCCTGGTGGCAGCAGGACCCCTGCCCTTGGACTAGAGCCTGAGAGACTGAAGGCAAAAGGACCAGCTGCGCTCTGGACATCCACAGGTCTGTGCACCTCTATGGACTTGTATGGTCTCCTCAGCTGAGGAGTTACCTGTGTTACCTCCGGACTAAGGAGGGTTAAACCTAAACAGAGACTTTTTGTTGCTATCATTTACCATTTATCTGGAGACCCAGTTATTTATGTTCCTGTTAAAGACTGTGTAAATAAACCTAAAGAAAAGAAGTGACGGCTTGGAGTGCTTTTTAACCCCTGCTGTGCTACACCCCGAATACGACATATGGACAGGCAATAGTATTGTAAGTCAATCCTTTGAGAGCTAAACTGTGGCTCAGAGATCAGTTGATCTGTTATAAAAAATAGCCTAAAAGTACTCTTTTTCTAAGTAAAATGTGTCAAACAATGTCTGATCTAGGAGTGTTGCTGGTTATCATGTGCAATTATATAAAAGGATTACCTCTCTCTATGATAATACTCACACTCATGTATTTTCCATTGTATACACATCCACATTTGTCCATTGTGACACATTTCTCTCCATCCAGCATGTATCCAGTGTCACATGCACAGCCTTCAAAGCATTGCTTTGTACATCTCAATGGTGCTGTGAGTCCTGCGCAAGTTTGTTCACAAGTTCTGGTACAAAGTTCATAGTGACTATTTGCTGGGCAGGACATGGCTAGGAGCAAAAATTATGGGATTTAGGCAAACAATAATAGAAAAATTAGCAAATGATAAAAATCAAGGCGCAACAAAATTCCAATATCTTTTATTTTATACTTACGACAGAATCTTGAAGTTCTCCAAGAGCCAATAGTAACCCCGAGAGTTTGACAAGCAGCTGCATAGGCCTGGAGGCTATTGCAGAGAGTATCAACTTGTCCATTAACAGCACAGGCATCATAGATGCAGAAGTTGAAATAACTAACTGGGTCGATCGTTGAATGACATGATCCAAATGGTCCAGATGGGTTTGTGATCATATCACAAGATGATCTGGCCTTAAACGGCTGAAGCTTTTCATCTGTACATACTGGGCATTCTCCCTCATTACAACCATCACTGCACTTAGCTCCAGGTACGTTAACCTTCCAGGACAAGCCAAAATCATTCACTTGCTGCACAACCTGTCTGTTGGGAAGCTGGAAGTCATCCTTTGTATCACTGTTGAAGTTGCCACAGAGGCCACCCATCTTGCCACTATAACTACTTGGAATTCTAAGTTCTACGTAGTAAATGGTGTCATAAAGAAGTTTTAGTCCAAAGCCTGTCTGCAAGACGACATTGTTTCCTTCTTGATTCACTACAATATTGTTATAGCCTAACACCAGTGGAAGCTTGAAAAGCTCTTCGTCAACCTAAGACACAGAGAAAAGCTGATGAAGAGGATGCTCAAAAATGAGGCCAAGAAGGCAACAGGCTACTTTGCCATGAATGAGGATACTGACCTTGACTGTAGCTCTCATGTTTCTTTCAAAGGCTATCTTGTAACCATATACATATATCAATACGAGTCGTGTCACAGCAACGTTACCATTTCCGTAGCTTTCATTCTCAACGACAACAGTGAACATCTCCAGATCAGGATCATCTACAACAACCTTGGCAAAAGTGTACCTACAAGTACCTTGGAAATCGAAGCGGAGGCCGTCAAAAGAAATGTAATGTGGATCTCCAGAAGCCACACACCAGCCACTTCCTTTTGCTTGACATCCCCAAACCCCATTGACTAATTTGCATTCTTCCTCAGGTCTACAGGCATACGATTTACAACTGACAATGCCATTAGCACCACACTGGCACTTCTCATTGCACTGACCCCCGTTGGGGTAGAAGGTTTCATTCTTCTGATAATATTTCTCTTGATATACGCAACCACAGTTGGCAATCGGAACACACGTGTCGCCGCTCATTACATATCCATCGTCACAGTAACAAGCTTCACTACACAGCATGCCACAACCAGTTGGTGAGGACAACCCATAACAGGTGATGGGACAAGAGTTTCCACACAATTCATAATGACTGTTGGGTGGGCAGGATGGACCTAGAAGGAAAATCAATGGAAGTCATTATCATTATCAAGAATGCTGTGTTAGAAACAGACAAGTCTATGGCAAGGAGAATTCATGACATGAGCAAAGAACTTACTGCAAAAAGAAGGTGATCTCCATTCTTGTACATTGACACCAGCTTCCTGGCAAGCAGCCACATAGATACCAATGATATCACAGACGGATGCTGAATATCCTTGGTATTGGCAGGCATCAAAAGTACAATCATTAAAGTATGGGGTTGGGTCCACAACTTTGTAACATTGACTAAATGGCCCATTGGGTTTTTTGATCAGCCCACAGTATTTTTCAGATGCATAAGCTTGTTTTTGAGCATCCGAACACACAGGACAGTTTCCAGTACACTCTGCAGCACAGCCAGGAACATCACCAACTTTCCAACTGTTACCAAACTGAACAGAATTGGGTGCCAGATTTCCATCCTTCATGGTAAAGTCATCATTGGCATTTTTGTTATAATTGCCACACAAACCACCAACAGCATTTTGATAGGTACTGGGTATTTTAACTGCCACATACGTTATCCAGTCAAAAGTGACAGTGACATCAAAATCAGTCTTTAGGATTCCACGCTTGCCACTGATGTAAGCTACAACTTTGTTAGTTTGGTAGTAGAAAGGAAGAAAAAAAAGCTCTCCGTTGACCTGAAAAATGAGACCAATGCAAAATTTAGTCCTAATCTGGAATATCACAAGTGTAACATCTTTAACGACCTAAAGCTTGTATGACTAGCCTCTTAGGAAGGAGGGTCCTACCCGCATTATACCTAATTCCAACTAATCTTGTCTATCTTAAATGCCAAATACTAAATCAGCAAATTCTATATTAAGAGGCAACCCAATAGTATTTATACGAGAAACTTTTCCCCCCTACTTACCAAAATACGATGAGGGTAGTCCATGCTAAGAGTCAAAATTAGATTGTAAACCTCCATGGTGACCACTTTGGTATATGATACAGCTTTATTGCCACCACGGTTGTAATTTTGGACTGTGACAATAAAAAAAGGAAGTAATGAGTTGATAGAGGTCACGCCAACAAGTTGATATATGCAGGTACCCATGAAGTCAAATTTTTTGCCATCAAAAGTTATGTAGTGAGGATCTCCAGAGCCTTCACATATGTCAAAGCTGATGGGTTGGCATCTTCTCACTCCATTAACTATCATGCACCTTTCACTGGATTTACAGCTGTTTGCTTTGCAGACCACCATGCCAACACTTGGGTCACATTTACAAAGCATCTGACAGTTGGCATCAGCCCAAAATTGTTGATTAGGTTGGTAGTAGGCACCATTGTAAGTGCAGCCACATTCTGATATAGTAACACATTTGTCACCACTAAGGACATAACCATCATTACACTGGCAGGTCTCCACACAGTCATCCATGCATCGTACTGCAGCAGAGCGATCGGTACAAGTATTTGGAGAGGGATTCCCATAGAACTCATAGTGACTGTTGGCTCGACATAACAGAACTGTAGAGACAATAACATTGGGAAATAAATATATGATTGTTACGTCTACATAATAGCAAAGTCAGATCTGCAAAATTGTGCCACTGCTGTATCTATAGAATTCAGTGGAGAGGTGGCAATGTGCCACTTATTTAACTCTTTCCTTAACTCATGAAGACATAATTGGGAGGCACCTCTTTATTGGATTCTATGGAAGTAGTTTCTGTATAGAATTGCCAATCAGAGGTCACAGAACCCACATACTCCTGATAGGCAAGGGTCCCAGAGGCATCCTTCCCAATGCCTCCTTACTCAAGTTGAGATTTGTACAATATATGGAACTGCATGACATGTCTGCAAACATCAGATTTTATGTATTTTTTCATCCCTCTGCAGACTCCTGTAAATCACTTTTCTTTGCATAATTTAGGTGGAGAGCTAGTATAGTTTAATGTTTGCCCAGTTAGACCCTAGACCATAGTGATATGTATACTTTTTAGAGTCAAACAGATGCCTTTCAACTTTTGCTTTTCCTCACAAAATGTAGTCTTCTTCCTTTTGTAGCATGTTGACTTGCAAGCAGACAGAAAAACTACCCCTGCATGCCTCTCTATCCTATCTCATTTCTGTCTGAGAGACTACAATCTCTGAGAAATAGAAATTGCAGTTAAAACCCTGCATTTATCCCCACTTCTTCTCTCCTCCTCCTTTCTTAAAGTGTGTAGTCTCACAAACTCAGAAACTGCAGCTGCATCCCCCTCCTCTATCCCCACTTCTCCTCCACTCACTCTCACAGCATGTAGTGAGAAAAAGAGACACAGAAACAGACAGAGATAGAAAGAAAGACAGACAAAGAGAGAGAGACAGATGAAAAGAAACAGAAAGAAAGAGCAAAGAGAGACAGACAAACAAAGACAGAGAGAGAGAGACAAGCAGACAGAAAGAGAGACTGCAGCTGCCTCTCTTCTACTACTTTCACTTTTGCTTTCCCTCCTCCTCTCTCACAGCATACACTCTTGCAGAACAGAGAAGTCCTAGCATCTATGTCATGTCTTTCTATTGTTTGCCTCACTTACCGCATCCTGATGGTGTTCTCCAATCATAAATGTTAGCTCCTTGTTTCCGGCAGATGTTGGCATAGGCATTAAGAGCTTGGCACAGGAACTGCTTAGCACCGCCATTCATGCAAACATCATACAAGCAATTATCGAAGAAAGCGTCTGGGCTAACTATTGAGTGACACTCCCTGAAGGGTCCATCTGCTGCATTGCTAATAAGCCCACATAGCTTGTCTCCTCCATACAGGATCTTCTTAGCATCACTACAGGTTGGACAATTAAGTCCAGGACAGCTGTCGAAGCAGAAGGGATCTCTATCATAGATTTTCCAGCTCTTCGCCCACTCTAGAATGGAGGTGACCACGTTGTTGTCTGGAGTTATCAGCTCATCTTTGATATTTTGGTTGAAGTTTCCACAGAGGCCTTGTGTAAGGCCATAGTAGCTGCTGGAGAGTGTAACCACCACATATCCCGTATAATCATAGGTCACTTGGAGGCCAAAGTTTGTTTGGACCACCGCATTAAGACCACTAATACTTGCTGAGATCTTTCCATTTAACAGTGTCAAGGGCAGATTGGTGATGATATCATTTACCTGTTTTGGATGTGAATTGAGAATTTACATTTACAATGCAGGATAACATACAGTTAGTCTCTATTATTCTTCAGAGCTAAATTCATGCTTCTGCTGGCTTCAGTTTCCCAATCTCTTATCACTTCCTGCTTATACAGTGTGGTCTTTAACCCAACCTCAGTGCAATAAATGATGCAGGAAAAAGAACGTGCCCCATGCATTAGTGGAGAACAGCTAAGTTATTAGGGGTTTGTCAGTCTGCAAGGTTTTTGTCTGTTTCATGTGATAACCAGCAGAAGAGGGAGTGCAGCTCTGGAGTATAAGATGCAACTCCAGATCAGTACAGTGACTAAAGCAAGGGGGGGTGCAGTGAAGTATGGATAAGGAGAAGTGCATCAGATACAGTGGTCCAGATATCCTCCAAGTTACAACAGCTGGAGATTCTTAGCAGCTATTGTACATTGATCCTGATAGCAGCTCTGTCAGAAGGAACAGAAGAGGGAAGGAAAGTGAGTGCAGAGAGTAGTTCTTGCAGGAACCAGACTCTGCTCTGTGCCGTTCCACTCCATTGTTCACATGTGACAACCCTGGCAGAAATATTAATATATGTGATGTATCTGTGTGTAACAGTCTTCAATGTGTGTGCACATGACATGTGTTTATAGATGTAATGTATATATACTGTATATAATAGATATATACATGTGTGCTGTGTAGCAGCACTATGTACTGTATATGCTTGATATAGAGGTGATATTTGTTTGTGCTGGACCAATTCTATGAATGTATTGTCAAAATCAATTATAACTGTTTTCCTTCTTCATTGATGAGCGAGCATGCTCGGATGAGGCAGTTACTCGAGCGATCATCGATCTTCTCAAGTAACTACATTATCGTCCGAGCAGGCTCGGGGAGACGGCGGGGGTGAGTAGGACGACAATGCAGTTACTCGAGAAGATCGATGCTCGCTCGAGTAACTGCCTTATCTGAGCGTGCTCACTCATCTCTAGTGAGAACCCTTCAATTATCATACAATTCTAAACAATTTCCAAACTCACCCGAACTTTGCCGAATTCATCCTTCAAAATGCTAATCTTCTGCCCATACGTGTAGATATCCACAGATCTGACATATGAGAAAGCCTGGCTTCCTCGATTCTCATTCTTCTCATGAATTGTAAATGGAACCAGTCCGCTATCTCCGCCACCATACTGAGCCAATACATATGTGCAGGTTCCCTGGAAGTCATAGTTGTACCCATCAAAAGTGTGCCAATGGGGGTCACCCCATGCCCAGCAGGTGCCTGAGAAATTCGGAACACAGACTGGATTGCCACCTTGTATTTTGCAAGTTTCCTTGATCCTACAGTTTATGGTCTTGCACGGATCTGTAAGGAGATAAGGAAATGCAACAGTTGATGCTTTCCCGTAACAAAACTAAATCTAGTATCTACAACTGTAGAACAATTCTAGAAGGGACAATTTCCAAGAATTCCAAAATGCTTAGGGCACTTGACCTAAAGCACTATGAACATTTAGCATAGCAACTGTAAGGAGTCTTAGCTGAATGGAACACAGATTTGGGAGGATTTCCACTTTTACTGAAATATATTCCTATTCAACCTATCCAGTAAATCTTACCTTTAGGAACACAAGCTATAACACCATTTGTATTTTGGCAAGTCTCATCCGCTGCACACGTGTTGTCCTCACAAATAAGTCCACCTACTGGGCTACAGATGCAAGCTTGTTTACAGTCACTGGATAAAACCTTTACATTGGGCTGTTGAAACAGAAGAAAAGGACATCAAAGTGAGCATGGCCTCAATCAGTAACTACATTTTTAACATTTTAGAAATTAGACCAAATATGTGACTGGAGCCATTGGACACCATCCAATTGTTCCACTTTCCCTCTATTTATTCCTAAAGTCCTTATTTTCTTTTTAACTAGGACATTTTGATATTAGGTTGTCCATTTTGATAAAGCTTTTGCCATAACTGCACCACAAATCCACTATAGTTTTCCTACATCAATCTTAGGTTGCCAATTGGTTTGCCATCTATAGAAAGGTTTGAGAACTGATACCCAAATAGACCCAACACACCGGGTAGTATATTCCATCTTCAAAGCAACCACAGTTATCCATGGATACACAGCCTTGTCCATCAAAGAAAAATCCATCAATGCACTCGCAGCCCTCAGAACAAGTTTCAGGACACTCGTCAGGATCGGTGATACCGGCACACACCACAGAGCAGACATCGGCGCACACTTTGTATTCACTGTTTTCTGGACAATCCATGGCTAATTATAGGTAAGAGACAAAGTAGAGATCAATTATTGTACAGTCACACAACATTTATCATCTACTGGAGAAAGTGAAATGCAATTGGCATTATGAGCTTTTGATGTTTTGAAAAGCATTTTCAGTTGTTTTCTTGTAGAGCCTTGCTTCCAATTTTCTTTTTGAAACAGTTCATATTTTAATTTAAAGGCACAACACCTTTGAAACTGTAGGGCTCTTGTTGATCAGCAACTCGGGCTGACTCCCCTTTAAAAACCTCCAGCAAAGGGCTAGGGGTCTCGTGTGATGCAGAGTGTTAAGGTCTCGCTCGCAACCTGAAGGTTGGTTTAGGTAGCCGGCTCTAGATTGACTCAGCCTTCCAACCTTCTGAGGTCAGTAAAATGAGTCCCCAGCTTGCTGGGGGGGTAATAAATAAATTACCTGAAAGTGCTGCAGAATAAGTTGGCGCTATACAAATAACAAGTCCCTATCCCTGATGTTGCCGGTAGAAGCTGTGGCCATCCTGACATTGGAAATGTAGTATTATGGAATGACAAAAGGTCTGCCAGGATAGTAGCTACTCTTATTAAGTGGCCATCCCTTCTGACACATTGAAGGGGAGTGTCCTGAGAAGGATCTCACTTTATAATGTTCATATGCCTTAACAGAGTATATCAGAAGATACCATCCTGGCACAACCCATTTAAACGTATCTTATCGTACAGTAGCGCTTAGCTCTTTCCTTCAATGCTCTTTTTGTGGGCAGGTTTCAGTGGGCTTAGAGTAACCCATGGCAAAGAAAGCAAACTTATAATAAAAAGTGTAGGGTAGATAGATAGTCCATTATCCCACACCTGGAGCCAGTCTTGAACTAGGATGACAGGCATGGAGAGAAGGGAGGTTTTGGGTGACCAAAATATTAAGATGTCCGACTAGAATTGTAAGATATAGTGGGAACAGCAGTTGTGGAGCACAAATTGATATTGATGTATGAGCACTTCTACACTTTCTTGACACTTTTTGTATGAACTGTCAGCATATATGCATGTCTATTGTCAACATAAAAATGTTATGTGAATTTTTGGACAAGCCCTTTCCAATGCCTGGAATAGATTTCCCAATTTCCCTAAGTTTGCACATAAAAAAAAGTTTTCATATGTAGCATTGAAGGGTTTTACTAATTCTACAAGTAAGTAGACTTACGGCAGAAGGTGTCAGTCCTCCATGATTCCACAGTAACCCCAGATGCCTGGCAAGCGGCCACATAGCTCTGAATGTTTTGGCACAGAATGTCTCCATCACCACCTCCAGCACACAAGTCAAAGATACAGTTGTTGATGTATTGAGTAGGGTCAATCGTGGCATAACAAGCACTCAGTGGACCATTAGACTTGCCAAGGAATCCACAATAATCTTCAGACATGAAGATTGTTTTCCTCCTGTCATCGCATACTGGGCAAGGATTTCCTTTGCCACCGCAACCACCATCACAATATACACCAGGAATTTGGACCACCCAGGAGTTTCCGAATATGGTGGCATCTGTGGTCACTGTCCTGTCAGGTAGCAGGAAGTCATCTTTTTTATCACCATTATAGTTACCGCATAGGCCACCCAACTGGCCCTTGTAGTTTCCTGGAACGGTGACCAGGACGCTATAGACAAGATCGTAACTGACCCGAACACCAAAGTCAGTGTCTATAAGGACTCTTACTCCATGCTGATAAGCGCGGATCTTTCCGTTTTCCAAGTTTACTGGGAGGTTGAAGTAAACACCGTTAACCTGTGTGGAAAATCCAACAAGCATTTGAGAACCGACTTTAAGAGGCCTTTATTTTCACCACACAGAGCATGGAACAATCTATAATACCTTCTGAATACAATGATGCAGATCGTCCCATGGATAATTATTCCTGTGCTTTTACACAGGAACGAACATCGCTGACTGAATGACGGTGGAGCGGGCCGGGGATCATGTCGGCCCATCTGCCTCCAATCGCAGTAAGCAGGCAGTCACTCATAAGTGAATGACTGCCTGATTGCACTGAATGATCTATCATTGAGTTTTCTGCGTGCAGAAACTGAATAACGAATAAGAAGTGAAACAGTCAAAACTCAGGAATGCACGGGCCGTCAGAAATCATGGCTGCTCGCGCCTAACATATGCATCCTGATGACACGGCCGCAATAGGACTGAAGAAACGCGTTGATGCTGTTAGAAGAAACTAAGATTAGACAGTCAGGTATTCTCCCTCACTAGGCAGAGAGATGAGAAAGAGACGGCTGTCTGGTATCTTTAACAGACAGCTATAACGGGGCCAGGAGCACAGGCAGTGCTAATCACCATGGCTGCAGCTAGATGGAAGTACCTTTACAGGTGCCATCCAGATACTATCTAACTACTACTCAGCTAATCTCTCCACAGGTCTATCTAGTCTATCTGATATAATTGAGACATATTAGGCATATAAGCAGGAAATGTAGTAATTATGAATTCAGTTGTACCCCTTGCAGCATTTTTCCAGCTAACGTGACGGCACACTGACTGTCTCAGCATTTGGACTACTACTACCAGCATTGTAGCTGGAGTCCATACAGCCAAAACAGCTGACTTTCGAGTATCCAGTGGGGGAATCAAAAGCCATAGGTTAAAGTTGTGCTGTTCCTTATTGACTATCTGCGGTGTAAGACTGTGGGGGTAGGAAGTATTAAACAGGTCCGCAGCCATTGTCCAGAGGACGTTTGTGAGAACTGTTATTAATAAAATAAAAACTGACAGTTCTCACCCTCTGCTTGAATTAGTTCTACCTATTAGGGAGGCTTCACACTTGCGATTGTGATATTGCTGCTTTTTTTTCCCAATGCAACTGTCAATGGGACTTTTTAATGTTAAAAACGCATCGAACAAAAATTGCAAGTTTGTGCATTTTTAGCATTAGAATGTCCCATTGACAGTCGCGTTAAAAAAAGGCAGTGATATCACAATTGCAAGTGTGAAGGCCCCCCTTACCTTGACACTTGCAAAATCTGTGGTCACAGACTGAGCGTCTTTCAGGGCTTATTCACATGGGCGTATATCAGCTGGGTTTTCACGCCTTGCTGATATACGCTGCCCTTCTGATGCATTGGTTTACAATGCATCAGTGAACAGGGGCATATTTCCTTGGCGTAAAAGTGCCCAGCCTGGCGCTTTTACACCAGAGGCTGCATAGACTCTTACAGGAGCCTATGACAGCTACAGGAAAAGGGAGGGAGTTTAGCAGTGTGACTGCTAAACTCCCTCCCCCTTCTCTTCTCCTTTCTGCCCCTTGCCGCTGTTTTCAATGGGAGGGGGTAGGATGGGGCAGAGCTTAGCTCTGCCCCTTCCCACCCCCTCTCATTGCAAATAGTGGCAAAGGGCAGGGCTCAGCACAGTATCTTCCACCCTATCCCACCTGCTCCACTTGCAGATAGCTGACGAGGGGGAGGGAAGGGGGAGTCAGTTTAGCAGAGCTAACCTGTCTCCCCTCGCCTGAAGGCATGTGTCATATATATATGACAAGCACATCGGGGCATCATACTATTTGTGCTGTCTTCACCCCTATAGTATCCAATTTGGGTGTGCATCAGGTTTTGGGATACTATTTTCCACTGGTAACATCCATAAACCAGATGAAGGTCCCATTTACCTGCTCTTTTTTGGTTCTGTAGTCTGTCAAATATTTTACCAAATGCAAGTAAAAGTTAGTTTAATATTCTTTTTTTTTTGTGAATGACAGAAGTGATCAGTCGTTCATTCACTGTATGCATTTATACTAAATGATTATCGTTCAGATTCTCGCTGGATCGCGGGACCCTGAACATTATTCCTTTTAAAAGGACCTTATAGACTTGGAAGATGATGGAAAGGCTCAGTGCATTCTTCTGGCAGTGGTGCAGAACTAGCAGTCAAACCCTGGTCCTGGTGTCTGAGGCTGGATATACGGCGGTAAGTGCAATATTGGTCCGGGAAACTTACACCGATATCACACTCTAAAATCTGCGATGTCATAGTGAATATAAAGCATCCTTTGACTAAAGATATATCGCATCACTGTAACGAAAAGTCACAGGGGTTTTCTATAGTTAAAATACAAAAAACGCATCACAATCGCATGTAAATCGCATAACTTGAGAGCGTGATGTTTTTTTGTTTTTTTTTAAGTTTCCACAGAAAATAATGGGCAATTCTTTGCAAAAATAGAACATGGAGCATATACTATTCTATTTCCCAGCATTGCTGAGAGAGAAAAACAGCTCATGTGAATAAACACATTAAAATCAATGTGTTATTTTCCCGTGTGATCTCCACGCATATCGCAACTGGACAGAACTCACAAGATATAAGGAAGATATAAGGATTTAAGGAAGCCCAAAGGCCTCTCTACCCCATAAGATGACGCTTGCATTATAAATGACATACGGTAGGCTGGGTGGCTTTGTTTCAGATTTTGCATTGGGGCTCAGGAGCTTCTAATTATACCTTGGCATCTGGGTTGAAGGTAAATTTTGCCGAAGGCTTTGGCATGCTATGTCAGAGCAGCCAAATCCTCATAGTCAATCTGTTCTAGGTGGAGCAGGGGAAGACTTCAAGAAACTCATTATATAGGTATTCTCTTGATCTTTATTCCTAGGAGGGGGGTGTCCACCTTGAAATGATTGATGGCTTGTCAGCAGGTTAGCAGATTACTGAAGAAAGCAGATGCCTCAATTTCCACCGCAATGGCCTGGCTTGGTAGTGCAGGCCAAGTCCCATTGAAGTGAATGTAATACTAAGCTGGGTCACTGCAGTAGGGAAAAGTATTGTCTATTACTGGCTCTATGCAGCAAAACTGATCATCATGGGTCCCAAGTCGCAGACTCCTACTGGTCTACTGTTGTTGGCCTATCAATAGTTTAAAGCAGACAACCCCTGTAAAAATATATTTCAAGTACCTAAGGGCTTTCTGGAAATTAAGGAGGACATTCTAATAATCTGGCAGAGTTTTTGTAATCCTCCAATTTAGTAACCTTCTGAAATATTCATAGAATGCATTTTTGCCCTGCAAACTTGTCCTCTGTTTTCTCAGGGAACCTGAAAGAGGATTACTTACCAAGATTTTACCTTCAACTCCATATTGTAGAATCAAGTTGTTTCCATAAGCTTCAAAAGAGACCATTTTAGTGACCGTAACCTTTCCACTCCCCCACTTCTCATTTTTGACGTTGACAACAAAAGGTACCAAATTGTCCATCTGTGTAATGGTCTTGGTCAGGGTGTAGGTGCAGTTACCTTGGAAATCAAAGTACACAACATCGAATGATATATAGTGCGGATCACCTGAAGCAGAACAATTAGCAGAACCGACTGGTTGGCATTTCTGGACGCCATTTACGACTTTGCACTCTTCGTTGGGTCCACATCTGAAAGCTACACAGTGGACTACTCCACCGGCTGTGCATACACATTTCTGGTTGCAGAAACTGTTGGGAAAAAATATTTCTCCTGCCTTGTAATATTTATTATTAAAGCTGCAGCCACATTGGGAGAAGGGAACACAGTCTCCACCACTCAGGATGAAGCCGCCATCGCATACGCATCCCTCTGAATATCCAGGTGCGCATCCCAATGGAGAAGACAGTGAAAGGCAGGTTGGAGCACAGCCAGGGGCAGATATTTCATAGTGGCTGTTCCTTGGGCAAACTGGACCTGTAGTTGAAGATATCAGGAAGGTTATATTTCTATTGGAAATATACAACCATATGATAAACAGACTGTATCAAGTTAGTGCAGTATATGTGAATAGTCTCAAGCAAACTTACTGCAGAATGTTTTGGTTCTCCATGGATATATGGTAACTCCAGCCTCTTGACATAAGGCGACATAGCCAGCTATTAGCTCACAAATTACAACTTGTCTACCTTCATAAAAGCAAGCATCATATACACAGTTCTGAAATTGCCCCTCTGGGTTGATCTTGGCAAAGCACTCACGGAACGGTCCATTGTTATCTCTAAGGATTCCACAACCATCTTTGGTCTTGCTGTAAAGCTGCTGCATCTGTGCTAATTTTGGACAACTTGGTGTGTCTTTTTCATGACAACCAGGAACATTTCGTACCCTCCAGCTCTTTCCAAAAATGGTTGCTTGCGTGGTCAACTGGTTGTTGCTCATGAGGAAATCATTAATCTTGTCATTATCAAAATTACCACAAAGACCACAGACAGCTCCAGCATAGCTGCTTGGAAGGCTGACGGCTACCCGACTTTCCCAGTCATAAGTGACAGTTAGTCCAAAGCTTGTATGGACAACGGCAAAGTTGCCTTGTTTGTAGATCGAGAGTTTGCCATTGTCAAAAACAAAAGGGAGGTTGGTTAGGAGTCCATTAAGCTAGAAAAGAGGACCATTAATTACTATTTGAAAAGACTCCTCAATAAACATACACGAAATAGACGGTAGAGTGTCTATTATAGAAATCTATGATAATGCAAACTTACCAAAATTCTGTTCCTGTACTTCCTGTCGATGACAATATCAAAGTCACTGACCTTGACTTGGACTGCTGAGACATATGCCACAACTTTGCTGCCTCTATTTTCGTTTTGTACATTGACCTGGAAGTCCACTAAGTTATCTGACTTCTTGCAAAGTCCTACAAATTGGTAGATGCATGTACCCTGGAAATCGTAGCTGACGCCATCAAAGGTGATGAAATGGGGATCTCCTGATGCTGAGCAATTGCCATAAGATATGGGGTAACAATTCTGGATTCCATTTACAATGGAGCATTGCTCTGAGGACTTACAATTGGTGGCTTTGCATTCAACTTGCCTGGTGGAAGGGTTGCAAATGCACTGTGTCTGACACTTGTTATCACCCCAGAACTTTTCATTGGGAGCAAATAATTGGCCTTTGTAGACACATCCACAACCGGACTTGGGTATGCAATTTCCTCCATCAAGGACATAGCCAGCCTTACATTGACATGACTCCACGCATGATTCAGAGCATATGGAAGGAATGGCGTTATCATTGCAGGTGGCTGGGCATGCTTTAGCACATAGTATGTACTCGCTGTTGTCAGGACACTGCATTGCTGAGGAGACATAGCGAATAAAATGTGTAAAATATACATGATAGCAACATAAGACTTGAAAAAAGTCCTGTATTGTTTTTCTAGATATTACCAGGCACATACAACAGATAAGAGTGGTGCTAAGATTAACCCCTTCCCGCAACAGGATGTAGTTACATCCTGAGAATAGCGCAAGATCAGAAGAGATCCCATGCTATCTGGCAGCGGGAGATGGCTATCACTGATAGTTCGTGTTCCACTGCAGCAGCAGAGGCACACCGGGGTAGCGACTCCCGCTGTTAACTTCTTACACGCTTCAATCTATGTAGATCGCAGCATGTAAAGGGTTCACAGTGGGAGCGCGCTCCCTCTGTGATGTCATCGGACGTTAGCGACGAGTTGCCATGGCAACAGGACACCAGATACCGGCATCCTGGTTTACCATTGCCTATAATCGCTAATACAAGCTATACAGTATTGCAGGATAGAAGTCTTGCAATGCTTTATTATAGCGATCATAGGTGCCATTGTGCAAGTTCACCAAAGGGACACAAATAGTATAAAAATAGTGTAAAAAAAATCAAAACCATGTCAAAATTAAAAAATGTGCTTTTTCCCCTATTAGTATAAAAAATGAAAAATTTAAATCCCACATATTTGGTATCATTATATCCGTAATGACCTGCACGACAAATTGAACACACTTTTTAATGTTCATGGCAAAAAGCATAAAACAAAACCCATAAGCGCTGCGGAATATGATGGCGCTATACAAATAAAGTTTATTATTATTATTATTATTATTATTAAAAACGGAGGCAAAATGCTTATTTTTTTCATTTTGCCTTAAAAAAAAAAGCAATAAAAGCTATCAAAAAAGTCATATGTATTCCAAAAAGGTACCCATAAAAACTACATCTGGTTACGCAAAAAACAAGCCCTCATAGAGTTCCAGCTATGGTAAAAAGATATAGGACTTTGAATGCAGCGATTTAGAAAAAAAAAATATTTTCAAAAAAAGGGTTTTTATTATGGAAAAGTGGAAAAACCTAAAAAAAAAATAAAAAAATAAGATGCTTGATATCACTGTAAAAATAACCCACAAAAAGCAATGTCAGAATTAATGTGTTTTCTCTGTGTAACCATAAAAAAAATAGTAGTTTTACAATACAGTCTATGAACCCAAAAATGGTACCAATAAAAACTACAGTCGCCATGCAAAACAAGCCCTCATATAGCCATGTTGACCTCAAAAAATTAAAAAAAAGTTATGGCTTTTGAAATGTGGAGATGAAAATCCCCCAAAAATCGTTTGGTCCTCAATGGCAAAATAGGCCGTGTCCTTAAGGGGTTAATGAGCAGACCTATTTTTCAAGTCTCATGCTACCTCTTTAGTTTCACTTAATCATATACATTAAAGACAAAGAAACACTGAGTTATCAACTTACGACATCCAGAAAGTTGCCTCCAGTCTCCAATCGCGATGTTGTTTCTTTGACAAACATCAACATAGGTTTTTATGCTCTGGCACAGGATCTGCTTGAAGCCTCCATACATGCACAGATCATATACACAGTCATCTAGGTACGGTTTGGGATTTATCACAGAGTTACAACGACTGAATGGTCCATTAAGAGCCTTAGAGATCAAGCCACAACTTTGTTCACTTGAGTAGATTTGTTGAGTTGCAAGAGGACACGTCGGGCATACTCCATTACAGTCATTCCAGCAGAATCTATCTCCATCATCAACCTTCCAACTCTCACCAAAATCTAATACATTAGATGCTTGGGTACCAGCTGGTGTCATCAGATCATCCGAAGGGTTTCCATTATAGTTGCCACACAATCCACAAACACTTCCATAGAAGCTACTGGAGATGTATATTTTTAGGAATGAGATCCAGTCGTAGTATACCTTTAAGGAAAATTCAGTTTCAATGACGACAGAGCCACCGGATTGATACAAGCGGACCTGACCACCGTTCAGACTAATAGGAAGACGTTGGCGTTGGTTGTTTACCTGAAGAAAATGAAGGTAAGTTATTGCATATCACATCTTTTCATTCTAAGAGGCAATTTTAAAGGAAACAGCATTCATAATAACACTCAAAAGAGTCTTACCCTCACAAATCCATACTCAAATCTCATTAAGGAGATAGACTGATCATACACTTGGATGGTCACATAGCTGACATAGGCCACATGAGTATTTCCCCTGTTTTCATTCTTTGCTTGGATGTTAAAAACTGGGAGGCTGCTATCACTACCACAAGTTTTGGCGATGGTGTATGTGCAGGTTCCTTGGAAGTCATACAAGCGACCATCAAAGGTGCAGAAGTGGGGGTCACCAGATGCATAGCAGTAGACTGCAGAGTTTGGCACACATTTTGGGCTCCCATTGATCATCTGGCATGTCTCTTTAGCTCTGCATTTTACTGTGGCACAAGATGGACCTGTATTGACTGAAGAGCAAAACATATTAATTAATTTTGAAAAAATGATAAAGCAAATAGCTACCCCCTTCCCCATCCAAACAACTGAGAAACTCACCAGTGATGCATGTGGCTGGGGATCCGTAATTGTCCAGTTTTGCAAGTCCATAGGACAACAACATGAAGGGTGAATATGAGTTCTCCAGGGATTGCATATTAAATCCTTTCTCAAGTGTCTGAGTTGCCCAGGAATACTCTGTGCTTGGAATCTGACTCCAAGTCAGGGCTGTATCTGGACTTTTATTGAAGGTGACTTTTGAGATATCTGTGGTTCTGGCTACTATGGTGCCATAGTTGTCAAAATTTGCTTGGCTGTAGATGTAGTAAGAGGAACAGTAGCTGCTGATTGGAGGAATTGTGATGAGAGTAGTGTCATATTGTATAGAAGAGTCTTGCCAACCAGTACAAAAGTATATAACTTGGATACTAGCACTGGCGGTGAGAAAAATGGGAGTTTTCACAGGAATCACTAATTGAGTTACTTGACCAGACTTTAATGTCTGACTTGACTTCTGAGCTCCAAATTGATAATCAATTTTCGTATTTTCAGTAGCAGCTATCACAAACGCAGTATCAGGTTTAAGTTGGAAGTATATTGGAGGTATGATAAAACTGGTGCCCCAGCTGGGGACAGGCAGGAGCTGCTCATAGACATGGTTGCACTTGGTATTCTTCCATGCACATGTGTGACCACTGAACACTGCCACAGGAGTCCGAGATAATATATGAGTTCCAGACAAGTCATCTTTACTGAGGAGCTGAAGAGCACTGTACGGTTGTAGGAGGACAGAGAGCTTACTACCAGCTGCATAGGTTTTTTCTTGGTAGGAAACTGCTCCCGTCAAATAGACATCAACATTAACATTAATGTCATTACTGACCACAGCAAACTCTTTATATGCATCGGTAGGACCACCTAAAGGTGTCACCACATAGTAGTCCGTACCAAGGTCTTTAACGGGATACACAATGCTGGTATCACTACTTTGCAACTTGGAATTTAGAGCTAGGACTGAGACAGGCTTATCGGCTTTGATGACAATCACATTGGACGACATGGCAGTACCAGGTAACTCTGCAGATGCAGGAACCTGGACAGTGATGGTTGACCGATCATCTACTGTCAAGACTAGTTTAAAGTTGGACTTGTTCATCCATACTGTTACAGTAGTAGAAGGACTGTACCCAGTGATGAAGAGCTTGAAGTCTGCTTTGCTGAAAGTTAATAGATAGTTCTGCATAAAGACAGTCATTAATTCTGTGCCTTGTGTATCAGCTAGAGAGGTTCCTATAAAGAGAGCACAAAACATGGCGGAATATTATAAGCTGATGTAACACCTTACAACATTTATTGAACAAAGGATCTGAGAAGACCCATTGCTCTAGACAAGCTTCTCATAGAAATTTCAGAGGTCCATAATCTTTTGTAGTTTGCGGGCTCTATGCAAATACAATGGAAAAGCCTACCACAATTATGCCCACCATGAGGCTCCAACTCTGGTTTTTATTGTCGGTGATTTGGCTTTATACCTGGTATCAAGTTCTCATAATGCTAAAATCTCCCTGGTGCTAGCACAGCACAAGAATTTCAGGGGCTTCCAACAGCAGCCCCATTGTACATACTCTGATTGGGTCACTGTTGCTACTTGTGTACCATGGGTCAGGATTGGAGGGATCATCTTTACTAGTGGTGCACGACAAAGTGAGTATTTAAAGTATCACAGCTAGTAGTGGGGTCCCACAGAGGGCCATATTGGAGAGAATCAGCATTATTAATGTTGCCTAGCATTCTGGGTCACGTTCGTGTCGGCCCCGTTCTCATTTGCCCATACGAAGGTAACATTAGCATTACTAATGCGGTGCTACAAGAGTCAGTATTGGAGGAGCCACACAGTTACTAGTGGGGTAAGGTCAGGGTAGTACTTCAAGAGTCATCACTGCTAGTGAGCTACTACAGGGGGGAGTACCAGGCCCTATTACTTTTAATATATTTAATAATGAGCTCAAAGAAAGATTGTACAGCAAAATCAATTCTTGCAGAAGATCAACAGTAAAGTGATGATACGAAAGAGGATAGTACACTGTTATATATGGATCTGTACACTTATACACGCATTTGGATAATTTGGACGCTTGGGAAGAAAAGTGGTAGATGAGATTCAACACTGATAAATATGCATATAGGCAGGGAAAATACATGCCAAGGTTAAATTCTATATGGGAGACTGCTAGGGAAAAAAAAAAAGAACATGGAAAATTGTTTGTGCATTTTAGCTGATAATAAACTTAACTGGATCAACCAGTGTCAGGCAGCTGCTGCCAAGGTGAATAGGATCATGGGGGGCATCAAAAGAGGTCTTTGTGCACATGATAAGATTGTTCTTCTATTTTAAAAAGTGGATACACTGAGTGCCGTCAAAGTTCCAATGTTAAAGTATAGCAGCGCTTCACGATTCAAGCGTTGCCAAGCAACCTTCATAGTCTTGCGATGTACAGTGGCAGTTCAGGCAAATTACACTCACCGGAGGAAGATTAAGGTGATGCCCAAAAGGAGGGAGATTCAGGCAACATCCACAGGAAGGAGACTCAAGCGATGCACACAAAAGGGAGGTTCAGGCAACGCTCTCATACACAGATACCTACATATACACACACACATATAATCACACACATACACATATGCATGCATGTACATACACACACATGCATACATACCCACATATACATACCCACAAACATACACACACATACTTGCATATACTCACACACAGACACATGCACAAACATACACATGTTTGAAGGCTGAGAGGAAACTTAATAGCTGTCTACAAATATCTGAAGGGCTGTCACAGTGCAGAGGGATCATCCCTATTCTCATCTGCACAAGGAAAGACTAGAAGTAATGGGATGAAACTGAAAGGGAGGAGACACCTTAGATATTAGAAAAAACTTTCTGACAGTGAGGGTGATTAATGAGAGAGGACAGGTTACCACGGGAGGTGGTGAATTCTACTTCAATGGAAGTGTTCAAACAAAGGCTGGACAGACATCTATCTGGGATGATTTAGTGAATCCTGCACTGAACAGGGGGTCGGACCCGATGACCCCGGAGGTCCCTTCCAACTCTACCATTCTATGATTCTATATACAAACAAAAACATACACCCATAAACGCACACATAAACATACACACTCACACACATATGCACACATACATACACACATACTCACACATATGCACACACATACATATACATATATAGACATTCACACACATATATAAAACATACACACATATACAAAAATACATTCACACAAACAAACACACACATATGCAAATGCACACACATAAACATACTCATACACATACTTGACAAAGATCACTGTGTTGATCGAAACGTCGTATGTGTATGGAGTAATAAAGGAAGAAGTTTTTACTGCATCGCTGCTTGCTGCCACAAATTCTTCTCTTCTGCATACACATACGTATTCATACGCACACATACACAAACATACACACAAATACACTCACACACAAATAACATATACACACATACATACATACACATACACACACATAAACGTACACACATACACACATTCACACACATACACTTTAAGGCGTATGCTCAGATGGAAACGAGTACGCTAAAGTGTAGTTTATCCTGAAGTCTTGGCCAATTAAAATAATCAGTTCTTAAAACATTTACAACCATTTTTCCAAACATTTTTTGTTCGCGTAGTGAACATTGGGTCAATATTGTTAATTTAAAGAGTTACCTAACTTTAATTCGTTTTCAATAAATATTTATATAAATAAATCACTAACATATAAAGCATGTCCAGGGATACAGACTTACCTCTATTTATAAAATGTGTGGGAAAGCGCCAGATGGATCTTCACAAACAGATATGTCAATAAGACAAGTATGTTGACCCACCTGGCACCGAGCGGGCGCTGCTATGACAAGAGTTTAACCCGCTCAGCACCTGTGATCCAGGTGCACTTATAATGTAACTGAAGTCACTCCCGGTCCCCTGATGGTCCAATGGCTCAAGTGGAAGCAGAAGGTAACCCCAATACAGATGAGTGGATGGGTATTAATTAGAGATGAGCGAACGTACTCGGTAAGGCCGATTTTGCAATTGAGCACCGCGATTCTCGAGTACTTCACTACTCGGGTGAAAAGATTCGGGGGGCGCCAGGGGGCGGGGCGTGGCGTTGTGGAGCGGGGGGTAGCAGCGCGGAAAAGGTGGGAGCTCTCTCTCTCTCTCCCTCTCCCCCCCACTCTCCTCTGCAACCCCCCGCTCACCCACGGCGCCCCCCGAATCTTTTCACCAGAGTAGTGAAGTACTCGAAAATCGCGGTGCTCGATTGCGAAATCAGCCTTACCGAGTACGTTCGCTCATCTCTAGTATTAATTCAACAGGCAAAAAGAAATCCAAACTGCTTTTGCAGTAAAAAAAAACATCAGCGCTCTCGACTTCTTGTTACTTTTACTACTTTTAATATCCCATCAGGGAAAACAATGAACAAACAAAAAAGAAATAACAGAATGTGGACAGAAAAATTGTCACCCACTAACCGTCGGGAGCAGGGGCAACGCGTTTCTGTGCTCTAATGGCGCCTTTCTCAAGCAAGACATAATTTCCAACACATAGATGTATTTTTAAAAAAGCAAATTGAAATTCCCTGGAAAACTTTTTTTCCATTTGGAAGAAGCTGTATGGCCACCGTCAGGACGCCAAGAGTGGGATGATGACATCACAAGCTGGTTACCACGCTGACGGCTGTCACAGGGATCAGGTGGAACGCAACGTGCACTCCACAGTGCGCATTTTGCATCTCACAGACGTACCCTTGTATCTGATGGAACACATATTGTGCTCCAAAGCCTTCCATACATATATACTTTGTGCATGCACAAGGCTTTGGCGCGCAATATGCGTTCCATTAGATACAAGGAGCCAAATTTTGGAAATCTGACATGTGTCACTTAACATAGCATAACTCTGTAAAGGTTTTGCATATCCAAGTGATTCTGACCATGTTTTTTCATCACATGTTGTACTTCATTTCGGTGGTAAAAATAGACCGATTTAACTTGTGTATATTTATCAAAAGTGCCAATATTGCGAACATTTTGAAAAAATTATCTTTTTACATTTTCAACTGTAATATCTCAAATACATGCAAACATACCGTACAAATCTTTGCTAAGATATATATGTCCATCTGTTTACTTTATTCTGAATGCACATTTGAAAAACTTTTAGGTTTTTTTAACCATTTAGGAGATGTACAAATTTAACATTACTTTTCAGCATTCTGTGCATGCGCATGATGTAATATGTCTGGTGTGCATGCGCAGAAGAACGGTGATAGGTCCCGGAGGACCAGTTCACCGCAGGACACCACGGACAAGGGGGGTGAGTATACTCAGCAGCCCTGATTTTTATGCATTTTATTGCAATTGGCGCTAGCCATTGGCTAATTAACACGCTTAATAAATTCAATGACTTTGCCGAAGGCCTAATAGTAATTGGTGGAGATTTCAACACAATTCTTGACCCACTTCTTGACACTACTTTAAAAGCTCCCTCGACTTCATTAAAGTGCCTAACAAAGCTCAGGAACATAATTTCGGACCTAAACCATAGAGACTTATGGAGGACCCTCCATCCCAACACAAAAGATTTTACTTTCCACTCCCAAGTCCACACCACGCTACACTGAATTGACTATTTCCTGGTCTTGGAAAAATACATTCAGGCCCTTGTAGATGCAAAGATAGGCGCAATTACAGTGTCAGATCATGCACCAATTACCCTGACAATATCTATTTCTAGCCTGCCGGTCAGAGAGTGGACATTGCGCTTGAGCAATAGACTTCTAGAAGACAACAGACATACTCCCCTTCTGTCTTACCAATTGAAATAATTTAATGAACTTAATGAATCTCCAGATTCCCCTTCCACACTCTGCGAAACCCATAAGGCATTTATAAGAGGAGAATTAATTGCACTTGGGCGACGATTAATAAATTGAGAGAGAAGGAACCAGACTCGCTACCAGCCCAAATATCCAGCCTTGAAAAACTGTATAAATTATCGATGCAAGAGGAAACGCTAGCAGACTTAAAAACCTCAGAAATAAATTAAAAGACTTACTAAACACAAAATCAGCAAAAACGCTCTTTTCTTCTAAGTTTAAAATTAATGCACATGGCACAAATGGACCAAAGCAATGTCTAGACTAATTAAAAAACAAAGAGAAAATGCATTTATCCTTAAAATCAAAACAGCAATGGGACATACACTGACTTCAATATCTGATATTGCCACTGAATTTAAAGACTATTATGAAAACCTATATAACTTAGGCAAAGCAGACAAAACCAATCTTACCACATCAGACTCCTCCCCCACCACCTAATTTCTTAATGCCCTACACCTCCCCACACTCTGACCAGAGGAAAGCACAAGCACAGCTATTAAAATCACAATTCAGGAAGTGACTCAAATACTCACATCTATACCTAATGGCAAGAGCCCGGGGCCAGATGGATTCCCTGTGAATTACTACAAAAAGTTCCCAGAAATCCTACTTCCACACTTTGTTAATCTCTGCAATTTACTAATGGAAGGAGGCCAATTGCCCAAGCAAGCTCTAGAAGCATATATAACGCTGATACCGAAAGAAGGGAAGAATCACGGCCAGTACCACCCCATATCCTTACTAAATACAGATCTCAAGTTTTGGGCAAAACTCATTTCTCACCATATCCCCCCCCCCCCCCCCCCCTCCTGCTCAAACTGATACACTCTGACCAAGTTGGATTTGTCCCTGGCAACTCCTCCCGCTTGATCCATGCAACTCACTACGCAAAGACTAAAAAAAACTACCACTCATTCGGGGCACTAATGCCGAAAAGGCTTTTGATAGGGTCAACTGGGATTTTATGGTAGCGGTACTATGCAAATTTGACTTCCCACCACAGATCATAGTAGCCATCCTCACGCTTTACTCCACTCCCACAGCACTCCCTCCATCTATCTATCTATCTATCTATCTATCTATCTATCTATCTATCTATCTATCTATCTATCTATCTATCAATCTATCTATCCATTTATCCATCTATCTCATATCTATCTACCTCCTATCTATCTATCTATCTATCTATCTATCTATCTATCTATCTATCTATCTATCTATCTAATATCTAAGATGGATGAACACAGAACCTGCACACATGTTAAAAACAAAACAAAATATGTTTATCAAATGGAAAGAGGGGGGGGGGCATCTAAAGAAGAATATAATGTGGTCTGTAGAAACTGTATGGCAAGTGTCAGAAAACCTAAAGCTAATAATGAATTGAGGCTTGCAACAGAGGTTAAAAGCAATAAAAAAGGATTTGAGGGGTATGTCAATAGCAAAAGAAAAGTCAAAGATGCTGGTGGATGCTTACAAGATGAAAGTGGTGAATTGGTTAAGAATGATATTGAGAAGGCCGAACTTTTAAATTCCTATTTTGCATCTGTTTTCTCTCAGAAAGTAGATGGAGCATCATCTGATCTTCCCTGTGCTATTGGGGGAATAAAAGAATGCAGGCTATCTAGAGCAGAGAAATGGTAAGGGAACACTTAGCTAACTTAAATGAATTCAAGTCTCAAGGTCCAGATGAATTACATCTTAGGATACTAAAGGAAGCAGTAGAGGTAACTGCTGAACCACTTGCCATAATCTTTGAAAATTCCTGGAGAACAGGAGAAGTCCCAGAAGACTGAAAAATGGCAAATGTTGTCCCTATCTTCAAAAAAGGGAAGAAGTTGAATCCAGGAAATTACAGGCCTGTGAGCCTAACTTCTATACCTGGAAAGATCTTTGAACAAATTATTAAACAGCATGTATGCAGGTACTTGGATGAGAATTGAGTAATTTACCAGAGCCAGCATGGGTAGGTAGCAACCTAGTCATGCCAGACAAATCTAATTTCCTTCTACGACAGTATCACCGACTAGGCTGATCAGGAAAATGTGGTGGATATAGTTTATTTTTACCTTAATAAAGCATTTGACAAAGTTCTGAGTGATTGTACTCAAAGAGTGGTCATAAATGGCTGCACATCCAAGTGGAAGAATGTATCAAGTGAGGTACCACAAGGCTCTGTCCTAGGCCCAGTGTTGTTCAACATTTTTATTAATGATCTGGAGGAGGGAATTGATGGGAAACTGAAGAAATTTGCCGATGACACAAAGCTATCACATAGCTAACACTACAGAAGAGAGCGAGAGTATTCAAAAAGATCTAGAAAAGCTTGTACAGTGGGCAGGGACTAACAGAATGGTATTTTCACAAGGAGAAATGCAAAGTCCTACATCTGGGCAAGAAAAATTAAGAAAGCACATACAGGATGGGAGGAATTGGGCTCAGCAGCAGCACATGTGAAAAAGATTTGGGTTTAGTAATAGATCATAGACTGAACATGAGTCAACAATGTGATGTAACAGCACACAATTCTGGGATGTATTAAGAGAGGCATAGAGTCTAGATCACATGAGGTAATTATTCCCCTCTACTCTTCCTTAGTCAGACCTCATCTGGAATACTGTGTTTAAAAAAGGCAAAGACAAACTGGAGCAAGTTCAGAGAAGAGTTACCAAGATGGTGAGCAGTCTGCAAATCATGTCCTATGAGGAACGGTTAAAGGATCTGGGAATGTTTAGCTTGCAGAAGAGAAGGCTGAGAGGAGACTTAATAGTGGTCTACAAATATCTGAAGGGCTGTCACACTGCAGAGGGAGCAAACCTATTCTCATCTGCACAAGGAAAGACTAGAAGCAATGGGATAAAACTGAAAGGGAGGAGACACAAATTAGATATTAGAAAAAACTTTCTGATAGTGAGAGTGATCAAAGAGTGGAACGGGTTACCACGGGAGGTGGTGAGTTCTACTTCAATGGAAGTGTTCAAACAAAGCTATGACAAATACCTGTCTGGGATGATTTAGTAAATCCTGCCCTGAGCAGGGGGTTGGACCCGATGACCCTGGAGGTTCCTTTCAACTTTACCATTCTATGATATGTCATCTATCTCATAGCTATATATCTTCTATCTATCTATCTATCTATCTATCTATCTATCTATCTATCTATCTATCTATCTATCTATCTATCTATCTCATATATATCTATCTCATATCTATCTATCTCATATATATCTATCTCATATCCATCTATCTCATATCCATCTCATATCTATCAAATATCTATCTATTTCATATCTATTATCTAATATTAATCTATATCTATCTATCTATCTATCTATCTCTCTCTCTCTCTAACTATCTTTCTTTCTCATATCACATTTGTGTTTAGTGACTTCTTTTCAAAAGGGAGATCATTTAAAAGGGCTATTAAGACCCTTCACATTTAGTGAGGAAAATTTTTGATCACCATAATCTACAACAAAGTATTTTTTTTATGCTGAAAGTCTTTTGAACACCCACAAAATCTTACCATCCAAACTTGAATCCCCAGTATATAATATGATTCTGAAGGGGAAAACAACCCCTACAAACATCTATTAGTACCAATTTATGAGAAATGTAGCAAGACCCTAATAGAAAGCCATATACCATGAAAAAGCAACCATAAAGTACATAACAAGAAAAAAAAGTTCAACATTAGTCCAGACTGATCGCCAAAGAGAGCAAAAATATATAAAATATGATATATAAAATGAGGCAGCTCTGACTGGGCGAAAACGTGTGTATCTGGGTAAAGAAATGGCTCAGAGATAGAAAGCAGAGGGTGGTAACAAATGGTTCATACTCTGATTGGGCCACTTTTGCTAGTGGGGTGCCACAGGGTTCAGTATTAGGCCCCATTCTGTTTAATATATTTATCAGTGACCTGATAGAGGGGCTGCACAGTAAAATATCAATATTTGCAGATTGTATTAATTATCTTGCATAATTTTGTATAACAGAGTACAATGTACGACTACAAAAGGACCTAGAAAAGATGGGCGCTTGGGTAGAAAAATGGCAAATGAAGTTCAATATTGATATATGTAAGGTTATGTACGAGTAAGGATGTCACCAATATACACTAAATGGTGTACTGCTAGGAAAAGTGATATGGAAAAAAAAGACCTGGGGGTACTAGTGGATTGTAGATTTAACTGGAGCACTCAATACCAGTCAGCTGCTGCAAAAGCAAATAAAATCTTGGCGTGCATTAAAAAAGGTATAGGGACGAGGGACAAGAATATCATTCTGCCACTATATAAGGCCCCACATGGAACACTATGTACAATTCCGGACACCGGTGGTCAGGAGAGATGTTGCAGTGCTTGAGGGGGTTCAAAGAAGGGCAACTAAATTAATAAACGGAATGAGAGGACTAGAATACCCAGAGGCTAACAAAATTAGGATTATTTACCCTGGAAAAAATGTATAAATACATTAAGGGACAATACAAGGATCTCTCCCATGATCTGTTTATACCCAGGACTGCGACAGTAACAAGAGGGCATCCTCTACATCTGAAAGACAGCAGTTTTTAGCACCAACATAGGAGGGTGTTGTTCACCGTAAGAGCAATGAGACTGAGGAACTCTCTGCCTGAGGACATGGTGATGGCAAAATCCACAGAGGGGTTTAAAAGGGGACTAGATGTCTTTCTAGAGTTCTATGATATTACAGTATATCGACATTAGGTGACCAGCGGGTTGTTGATCTGGGTCTTACAGTCAGGTAGGAACTATCAAAAGGTTGATCCAGGGATTATTCTGACTGCCATTATGGAGTCGGGAAGGGATGTTTTCCCTGAATGGGCTAATTGGCTTCTGCCTTATTGGGGTTTTTTGCCTTCCTCTGGATCAACAAGGAGAGGGGAGGGTTGAAACAGACTGAACTAGATGGACATTGTCTTCAATCAGCCTAACATACTATGCTATTATGTTCTTGTAAGAGAAGATTTAGATAACATATCTGCCGCTTCTTTGGGAGAGGAGAAGATGTGATGTTGTTTTTGAAAACCATGAGTTTCACTGGGAAGACCCATTTATAGGGAATTTTTAGATCCCTTAAGATCTTTGTATATTTTGCAGTTTCTCTTCTCCTAGCTAGGGTTGTGTGTGAAAGATCTGTAAAAGGAGAAATATGTTGGAAACGGTCTGGGAGATCTTTAATTTTTGAGGAAGCTTTGAGGAGAGCATCTTTAAAGTGGAAGAACTGTAATCTTGTTAGCATGTCTCTAGGCACTCCAGGTGGTAGATTTTTGGGTTTAGGAACCCTGTGTGCTCTGCCAATCAATAGGTCAGGTTGTCGTGCATTAGGGATGAGAGCGACAAAAAGGTCAGTGAGGAATTCTACAAGTTGTGAGTCACTGATGTTTTCTGCTATATTTCTTAATCTTATATTATTCCTCCTTGATCCTCCAGATCTGCCAGCTTTAGTTTTGTTGCCAGGATATTGTTCTCTGCCTCATTCTGAGCATCCACTAATATGTTGTATTACGAAGTCCTCCATTTTTTCCTCAAGGTGCGAGGTACATTCCCCTATAGCTTTGATGTCATTGTGAGTAGATGAGACAGCGTCTTTAATGTCCTTCTGGATTGTTTCTTTAAGGTCCTGAAACATAGCTTTTAGCGCTACAGGTGAAATATGTTCTGGACCTATATTGGAAGTTAGAGGCGGTTTAGCCTCATAAGAACCTTGCGGGTCTTCGTTACGAGAGGGTGGAGGCTGGGTCACTTGGATTGTGGATAATGGTGCAGGGGAAGTGGCATTTCTTGTTTTTTAGTGCCCTTCTTCTTGGCTTTTGTTGTTATCACAATTTCTGTGATTAATGCTACAGTGCCGATATTAGCAGAAGATTAGGTTGGCAGACTCAGAGGAAAGCGTAACTCTGCTTGAGATGATTAAATCATGATTTCTAATTCACGTGCTTTAGGCCATTGAACGTTTATCTTCAATTATGCATTACCTCATGAGTTGGTGGGGATTTAAACCCCAAACTAGTAGATTTTTATATGCACCACTAGGCAGCGATGTCCAACCATTGGAACAGAAGTAAGAGAAGAATACTGGTTATACGGAAGAGTTTCAGATTTTGCAATGGGGCCCAAAAGCTTTAAGCTGCACCTCTGCTAGACCATAAGAAGTAATTCTGTAATGCATTGCGAGTGCTGGACTATTCAATCCTATTTTTGCTGTAGGGTTTGGGTCTAGACCAGAGGGAAACAATTGACAGCAGGACAGAATGCACATCATTAGTGATAAGTGACGTGTCTCGTAAACATCCTTGGATATAGATTACAAGACTCCATAATTGACAACCTCATACATAAACCTCATTAACCCAACAGAATTGGCCTTTCTTACTTGTGTGTTTAGTGGAGATTCTCTCAACACGTAACTCTTCTACTCTACCAGGGAAGCTCTGCAGTGCCAGAAAAGTAAAAAATGGTCGAAATAGGGGCTTAGGCAAGAAATTTGAACTTATTGTTTTGGAAGGCATGGTTCAAGATAAGGGTAAATCTGCTAGGCAGTAGAACAATATAGTGGCCTATTCTTTTTTACTATATGGAGCGTCCAAGGAGCGGGCCCACAGCTGAAGAGATAGCGGGGTAGCTAAAGGCCTTTTCATGGGGCTCCACCATTTCCTCCTCTGGGGATAGCTCTGGACCCATCCCAGTTACTGCTGGGGGAGATCACAGGGAAAGGCAACTGAAAATTACCTTGAGTCTCTTTTGTCACTAGTGATGCTTGCCCTGTGTGCTAAGGCAGGGACAGACCAATTCCATAGGAGTAAAGGCAGGCTGAACTGAGCATGTACTAAATAACTACTGGAGGACGTGTCCAGGAGCAACCAAAAGTAAACAGAGTCAGGATGGAATGTATAAGGCAGGTGAGAAGAAAGAACTGGTACATTAAAAAAAAAGGTGTATTTGCAGAGCCGCTGAGCAACCAATGTGATCTTGTGAATACCCCTTTAATGGTTTATTGATCACCTAGGATCAGCTTTCATCTGTAAATACAGTTATACAACAGGTATTTTTTCTTTAATGTGGGTTGGGGGGGTGGGGTGGACAGAAAGAGGTCTATGGCACAGACTAATATCTAAAACGGAGAGGTGAGACTGATTTTTTTTATCTGCGGACGGAAATCATATAATCAGTGGTCTGTACTCACCACATAGGAAAGCCAGGAGAGTCCAAAACTGCAGGATGGTCACCCTACCCATAGCTGTAGAGAGGAAGACAAGGTGCTTGTTAATACCTCTGCTGTCAGAGAAACATGGCAGCACATTGCTGAGGAGAAAGTAAGGTAAAACCCATTTACATGGGACAATAATTACCAAAAAGGTCATTTGTTCAAACATTTACTCCTGATTATTTCCCGGTGTACAACAGCCCAGCGATCGAACAACTGATGCAAAGATACTTGCATTTGTTGTTGATTGCATTTTTTATGTGCTCTATGCTCTCTGCTCTATGTGGTGGACATTTGCGCACCAAAGAGGTCTGTGGGAGCTACGCAAATGCGCTCATATGTACGTGCAGGTATATGAAAAATGCCAACCGGCACCTTGTTTGACTTTATAGCCATTTAAATTAGGGTGGGGTGGTTCATGCTAGCAACGTACACTTATTCTCTGCACAAAAAAGTTTGTGCTGGAGCGATTGTATTACGAAAGGCCGGTTTGAGCCGAGCATATTCGCAAATACTTTCGCCGCAACGGATTTGCACATGAATGAGGTTGAGAAATGGCAAGAAACAGGCTTAGACAAAGGTGCCAGCATCTAGTACTGTTATTTCTGCGCTTGGAATGCCACTTCACACGCTTGCGTGTTACACCCTTCTTGTGGAATAAAATGGAAAATTAAGCTGTCTTATTTTCCTTGCGTTGTACACAAGGTAATTCCCTGCCCCGCCTTTTTTTAACTGCCTCAGACGTCTATGGCAACTTTTCTCCGTAGTATGGACAAAGAAAGACAAGTCCAATCGTTGCCCGTATGTAGGATCTATATGCCAATTATTCGTTTGTGTAAATGAAACCATTGAAATCAATGTTTCTCTTCATCGCGTTAGATGAACACGTATGGAAATGCCTCTGCAAAATTGTTCATCTGTTTAAGCCGAAAGGCTAACTTCACAAGGGCGAGTGTGATATCGGGCCATGAAACACAGCCCAATATCGCATTTGGCAAGATGCGATTACCTCGCGGATGCGAGGTGTTTTTATATCATAATCGCCTCACATTACACCAGGGAAATAACGATCTTCTGCCACGGCTGTGTCGTGTATTGCAGCTCAGTTGCACTTACCACAGTAGAGCAGATCATCCCATTTGTCCCATATTTAATGCCCTCCCAGAAATTCATAAAGAGTATTTTCCTCCCAAATTCAGACCTATTAGTGCCAGGAGGGGGTCCCTCTTTGAAAAATTATCTCAGTGCTTAGATGCCCTGCTTCAGCCATTGGTTACTCGGGTCCCGGGTTTCCTCAAGGATACCAAATTTGTTCTGCAGGTTTTGGATAAATTACAATGGAAATAACATTACAGGTCAATCTCTTGTGACGTTCAGTCTCTATATTCTTCCATGCCACACAATAAGGCCCTTCTTGTAATCAAGTGTCACTTGGACACTTTCAGTAATTATTCTTGGGATCTGAAGGAACATTATTTCGATGACTTCTTTTTTGCTAACACACAATTTATTTTGGTTTGACAATAGATTTTATTCACAAGTATGCGGATGCCCCATGGGCTCGGCTTTTTCCCCTTCTTTGGCGAATTTATACATGACACGTGTGAAGGATCATTTTTGTACAATTCTCGTAATACTTTTTTGGACAACGTTGTGTGGTATGGAAGATATGTAGATGATATTATCATAATTTGGGATTCTCTGTAATCCTCTCCACAGAATTTCTTCCATTATTTGAATCAGTGTTTCCCAACTCTAGCAAGGGAGAGCCGTGATTCCAGCACTGGAGTCACCCCTGGGCGAGAAGGAGTAGAAGGAGGGGCTGCAGAGCCAGATCAGCCGCCATTGAAATTTGAGGCCTAGTCTGCCTGGTAAAGCCACAGGCTAAAGTAGCGGGTGACCCACAAGACTGACTCCCGACCTCACAGCAGGACTCTAAAGCCCCATGACCACCAGAAGAGGTGAGCAGCACCAGCAGAAATAAAAGCCCCAAAGGGCAGTGAGACCCAGACAACAGCCCCCAGTGCAGGGGAGCCCCCTGTTGGACACTCTGAGCCCCCATAGCACCAGGGGACAACCATTAGGAAAACCCCATAAGCCCTGCAGACTGACGTACAGCCACAGAAAAAGAAAAAGCCCATAGGACTAAACTTACAGCAGTGTCCGGCAGGGCTGTAGACGCAGAGCACTGGAGGCCATCACTCCACATATTGTCAGATCCCTGCATTAGGCTCTAGAAGTCTGCACCTGCCTAAAAACAAAGCTTTTTCTTGCATAGTGGTGAAAAATGGAATTACATACAAATACAAAGCAAAGCTAAAAAAAAGGGAGCCTTTTGAAAGAATTGCTCCCAGACCACCAATTTCTTGAATTAGAGAGCTACATTTATAGGAGGCACAGCAGTCTCAACACTCCTTAAATAGCAACTTCAGCTGACGCAAAAAAGGTCCCTGAAACAGACTGGCTGCTGACCCCCACAGGGGTGCACTTACATAGCTCAGTTACATGGAAATGTAGTCACCGAGCTGCATAACTCCTCATCACCCCACACAGTAAGCGGATATTTTCCTCCTTTTCTTTTGCAACACCGACCATCTTTAAGCAACCTCTGAAGATCCTGTTGTAGCGCTAACAGATAGAGCTAAATGACCAAGGTAGGTCGCAACAAATCTAAAGTGCCCCTGGGTGGGAAGGGATCATTCCCTTAAGGACTTGTTTGACATGCCACTCACTCGCTCAGAGACAGCTGACCAACAGCTTACAGCGACGGATACAGCAAATGCATCTCCGCAAAACCGTACACCTCCCTTGAAAAAATTGTCCCTGGACATGTCTCCTATACCTTTGGACTGCCCGGGTGCTGAATCTCCCTTTCAAAGCTCACGATCCCCAGGGAGCTCACAAACCCTAACAGAGGGATAGCCTAGTCAAGATCTTTTTCTGTTCACTCCGGCACCAGTGGGATCGAACCGAACCGGTTATTCACCGGATGCTGTACTTCTCGATAGATTCAAATAATTGCTTGCAAGTGAACTTTCTAAAACAACCAGTACTATAACCAGGACCATTCAGAAACATCTCTTGGACATAGGCAGATGCCTGGACTCCCTTGAGTCAAAGGTGGACAATGCTGCATCCAGAGTTAATCAAAACACTAAGATGATATCGGATCTACAAGAGAGACTCGAGCTAACATGAAGATTTGAAAACAGGGCCAGGAGAGAGAACTTCAGAATCCAGGAATTACCCGAAAACATTCTATAATAGTATTAGAGCTCCTGCGGACATTTATCCCAGATATTGACCCCGTTCACATGGAGATCGGCAGAGCACATAGAGCCTTAACAGCACCCCGCAGGGATGGCAACCCCCGCAACATAGTGGTGAAACTTCACTATTATTGTATCAAAGAAGGTGATGAATGCATCCAGAGCTCTCCAATCAATTTCCCTCGCAGGGCATGAGATCCAGATATTTTCATATATATCACCAGGAAAGATACAGAGACGCGGATCTCTGAAACCCTTATTGCAGTGTTTATCCTCCAGGGACATTCGTTACTGTTGGGCTTTCCCATTTAGGCCGTACTTCAAGTATAATAACAAGGTACAGAATTTTAGTACCTTTACAGAGGGGGTGAAGCCCTATTGAAACAATTAAGCCTCCCATCTAGAGATCCTCCCTCTGCATCATCATCAAGATGAGATCCTGCGCTGCTGTCCCCGCTGTGGAAAACTGTATCTAAGAGTAAAGCTGTCCCAACCACCTGATAGACACCTCGTTCCTATCGCCACTCGTCAAGGGAAAAGTCTCTCTGTGGCATTTTACTAATGGGTCGGTACTAGAGATGAGCGAGCACCCAAATGCTCGGGTCCACGTTATTCGAGTCGAGCTTTTTGTAAAATTCGAGAGCTTTACTCAAGTAACGAACCTCATTGAGTACAATGGGAGACTCAAGCATTTTTGTATGTGGGACGCTGGGTTCCGAGCTTTTTTTTTTATCTTGGTCTCTCTCCCCCTCTCCCCTCTCCACCCCCCCTCTCCCCCTCACCCTTTCTCCCTCTCTCCCTCTCTCTCTCCCCCTTCCTTCCAGACAAAAAAATTTCCAATGACGCGCGCTGCATCGCGGCAGGGAGGGGCCAAAACAGGCACGTCACAGCGGGGAGGAGACAAAAGCTGGGGCGGGGTCGAACACGATTCGATGCTAGTTCGAGTAACGAGCACCATCGAGTATGCTAATACTCGAACGAGCATCAAGCTCGACAGAGTACGTTCGCTCAACTTTAGTCGATACCCAGTGGACCACCTACTGTGTGGAGGTCATGGTCCTGTTTCATTAGTTTGCCATACTCACCTATTTCTTTTTTTTTTTTTGAAACATTAGTTTTTTATTGTATTTTTATCAGACTTAATGACAATGACAATAGAAAAAAAAATACTCACCTTTTTTTAACGGAGCTCTAAATGAGTATCAATCTATGTTATAGGGTTTAGTTAATTCACCGTTTTTTTTTTTACAAATAAGTATGGTTAGTGTTTAAGATTCTGTGTGGGGTGGATAATTGAGGAGCTACTGCTCCCCACCCCAATGGATTGGCAGTTGGGCAATTTCTCTTCCGTTACTCTATCATTGGTCACTTTTGTGACATATTTGGAACATAGGGTCCCAGTCTTACTAGTTTATTAGTTATTTATGTTTCCCTATGTTTGTGGTCCTGCCTCTGCCCTCATATTTCTCCCTTTCCCCCTTCTGGGTTTGGACTTCCAGATATCCTTCCTCATGGAAAGAACACAAGAGTAACCCCTGTCGGGATTAGGTCAAGATAGTACATTACCTCGATCCCGAGACACGCAAATATGCTTGTTCATGTATGATGGATTTTAAACCAAACTCTCTTATCTCACATAATGCACAGGGTCTTAACTCACCTGTTAAAAGATGGAAATCATTTGTTTATTATCATAAATTACTTGCCGATGTGGTTTTCCTCCAGGAGACGCACTTCTCAGTTACTTCTGTACCGGCCTTCTTCCATCGCAGTTACCCAAAATATTTTTTGGCTTCAGCACTTTAGAGGAAAAGGCGCGTTGGCATATGAATTTCTAGGTGAGTATCCTTCTCCATGCAGGAGATCAACCGGGACCCTGAGGGGAGGTTTATAGTTGTTTCGAGCATACTTAATGGGTCTCCAATTACATTTGTTAATTTTTACGCCCCCGACGCCAGACAAATTCCCTTTTTGAAAAATCTATTATCTACCTGGCTCTCGCGATTTAGGGGTGTGGTAATTATGGGAGGAGATTCCAACTTGACACGTGATACTTCAATTGATAATTCAGACCAGGGTAAAGCAAGACTTATTCCCCCATCAGAGACGGGACTCAGATTCGCAAAATTGATACACTTATTTGACCTAGTAGATATATAGCAAAATTGTTACCCTACGGTGAGAGATTACACATATTATTCTGCTGCACATAACACTTACACTAGGATAGATCACGTCTTTACCCACACGGGTATGATCCTGAATGTGAGCCAGGTTAAGATATGATCTTGCTCATGGTTCAATCATTCTCCAACCCCTTATCATTTATAGACCTTGTTAACCTTCCTACATGAAGACACTGGAGGTTGCACAAATCCCTCCTTAACAATGAACCAATGCAAATAGAAATCCTCCATACTATAGAAGAATTCTTCTTATGTCATCATCCGGAGGATACCTTGTATGCAATTAATTGGGAGGAACACAAGGCGGTTGTGAGGAGAAAGATTATTCAATTAGCTTCAAAGGCAAAAGCCAAGCAGACGAGGGAATTACAGGAAAAGGAAGCAGCCTACTCCTCTTTAATGCAGCATCATAAGTCTAACCCCTCCTTGGACCATTCATCTGAAATCGCAAAAGCACACACAGATCTAAATTTATATTTAACAACCTAGGCTGAAAAATAATTGCGATGGTCTAGATATTGTTTTTTCTCACAGGGGGACAGGCAGGGCAGATTGTGAGCACGTAGGCTTACTCTCAGAGCCTTTCTCTGTGCCCTTCCCAAACTGTACCTTCCTAATGGATTCTTGAGCCAAGACCCACAAAAGGTTGGGGAAACATTTGGACAATTTTATAGTAAATTATATGCCAAGGGGGCGGAGCCTGACCGCAGAGCCTGATGGAAGCCTGAGTACAGAGCTCTGTCAGCGTGGCACCTTTAGAGGACCTTTCAGCAGCAAGTAGCAGCTAGAAATGAGGAAGAGTGGAAGGGAGAAAGGACCAGAGCACCTGGGGACCCCTCGGGCAAACAAGAGACAGTCAGATATGCAGCACTACCTGAAGGAATGGAGTTTCAAATCGCCGAGGCAGGAGTCTGCCGCTGCTTAAACAAGGAGAGGGAGGAGGGGGCCTCTACAGAGGGAGAGGACAGAGGTTATATTTCAAAGGGATTCATGAAAGATCTCATCATGATAACCCTCCACCCTGTTATGACTGATCTTGCTGAGATAAAAGAGGACATTAAACACATGGGGCGCCGGATGGAGGACCTGGAGTCCACCTCAGCCACCATTACCTCTCACTCCTTGGAGATGATGCAGGTCCAGAGAGAATAGCATAACCACTTGAACAGAGGCCTGTTAATGCAAGAGGACTTAGAAAATAGAAACAACACTGCAACGTTTACTTCAAGGGGCTACCAGAGTCCTGGGCTGTGAACTGCCTTTCTAAAGTGGCTAACAAAATTTTTGCTAACCTTTTAGGTATGGACAGAGCGGTGACCATTACAATTGAGTGCATTCATAGGGCGCTCAGGCCTCTTCCTGCGGCCTCGGAGCCCCCAAGGGACGTTATCTGTAATTCCTCTCCTTTCAAGATACATTTGCCATCCTAAGGGCTGCCAGAAACCAAAGGGACTTGAAATACGCTGACGCGCCTCTCCAAATTTTTCAGGACTTGGCTCCCTCTACCCTGGCTAAACGGCGGCTGCTGTGCCCTCTCTTGGACGCGCTGAGGGGGAAAAAAATTAAATACGCCTGGCTATTTCCCTTCAGCTTGGGAATCACACATAGGGGCCAGAGAATAAATATCCGTGCTCCAGAAGATTTGCAGTCATGTTGGCAGCTCCTTGACCTGGAGCCGATTGATCTTCCCTGTTGGTCACAAATTCCAAAGCTTCCCAATTTCCCCAGCCTTGCTACCCCGGAAGCTTGGCACCTGGCGAACAGCTCAAAGTCACCCAAAGGCAAAAAGAAAAACAGAGAGGCGGCCCTCGGTGGTTACACTTGATTTACGGGACTGCTCCTGCTGATCGCCCACCTCATTGCTCACTGGGGTCTACCCCTTTTTGTTTTGCCAGCTCTATTTCTCTAATTTCTTTGTAGTCCACTTACTCGGGGCGGTGGTTCTCCTCCTGGGAAGGGCTGTCATGTTTAGTACCCAGCTGGAGTCCACCCCACCTCTGAAAGATTGTTTCTTGGACTTTTCTTCTTCTTTTAGGTTTAACTGTGGTTTGCTATCTTTTAGCAATGACCTTTCCCCCCCCTAGTAAGAATTTTAATGATAATAATTTCTCATATTATTTTGGTCCTAAATCGGGCCTGTCTGATCAGGCTGTGTGTGTGTAGTTTCATCTGTCCTTCTTTCCTGCAGCACAATTACCTGTTTCACTCCCTTGGGAGGCTTAATTTACCAAAACGTCCCTCACGTTTATCTTAAGACACTTTTCTTATCTTACATTTGTCCTAATTTCGCTTTTTTATTGTGAGTCATTCTTCCCATTCCTTGCTCTCTTTGGGTTTTTCCCCTACGGTGTCCTCTCCCCTTCCCGTTCCTTCCTTAAGGAGTGGTCTATGGTATTCCGATGGTGTACTGTAAATCTCTTGCTCTATAACACTTAGGGTGCCTACCCACTTGCGATTTTTTTTTCCTGTGATGTTTTGCGTTTTTTCTCAAGAGCAATTAGTGTAGAATGTGTTCTTGTCCATCTGGGGTATTTTTTCCGTTTCGTGGGGTTTTTTTCTCATAGGAACTGTCAGTTGCATATGTCTCCTTATTTTTCTCTTAATGCACCCATGATTGTCAATGGAGGGCTGCAAAAAACGTGCGAAAACGCCGCGTTTTTCATGCGCGAAAATCGGCAACGCAAGTGGATAGGCGCCCTTATTCTTTCATTCCCACGCCTGATAGCGGTCTGACCATCTCGTTATGGTTCCTGTCATGGATGGCCATCTCTGTCTTACTTCATTCAACGTTAGAGGTCTGAACTACCCTTTCAAGAGGCATAATGTTTCCCTTCTCTTAAAAAAGTATGGAACCAAAATCGTTTTTCTACAAGAGACGCATTTCAAGAGTGGTAAGTGCTTGTCCCTACTGGGGAAACAATTCTCGCAGGGGTTCCACAATTCACATCCCACGTCAGCATCAAAGGGGGTCTCAATCCTATTTCACAACTTCATTACATTTCTCTGCGATGCACAATATTCAGATGAGGAGGGTAGAGCGCTTTTCTTGAGGGGGGTTGATCAACAACGTCAAATTCACTTTACCTAATATTTACTCCCCTAATTCCAACCAGGTCAATTGGTTAGTTGGACAATTGGGGGCCAGTTGCCGAGGGTCATATTCTACTGGGCGGCGACCTGAATGTCACTCTTAACCCTCTGCTTGATTCTTCTACGGGCTGCTCTGAGATCTTCCAGCTGAAGCTGAGGAAACTCAACCGCTATTTAATGGTGCTAAAGGTAGTGGATGCTTGGCGCCACCTCTCCCACTCTGTTAGGGACTATACTTTTTCCTCACAAGTCCACTCCTCATTTCAGAGGCTGGACTATATGTTTATCTCTGATGACTTAACATCTCTATTCAAATCCAATACAGATCCCAGGACGATTTCTGACCATGCCCATCTACACGTAGACTTACCGTCCCCCCAGGCTACCTCACGGGAGTGGAGATGGTGACTGAACTTCTCCCTTTTTGATTCCATGGAGGATAGAGCTTGCATAAAAAAAATAATAAATAGAGGAATTCTTTCTTCTAAACATGTCCAAAGAGCAGTCGGTACCGGTAGTGTGGGAAACCCACAAGGCTTTCGTAAAGGGGTCTTCTGATTGCCTTGGGCTCCAGAATTTTAAAAAAGCAACAAAAAGACATTGACGAGAAATTTAATCAAATAGCCAAGCTAGAACATGTTGCTAAACTTTCTCAGAGTAAAGACAACCTAGACAAGCTTATTAAGTTGAGGAAAGAACTAAAGCTTTGCCTGGAATCCAAATTTAATTAAAAAAACACCTCTACTTTAAGCAAGTTGTCTATGCCCAAGGCAACAGGGGAAGTAAATTTACGTCAGCACTTATTAAGAAAGCTCAAACTAAAAATGTGATTAAATCAATCAAAACACACGCAGGACTGTCGGTAACCTCTACTTCCGTTTGTCTTCACTCGCAGCACCCCTCTGGATTTTTAAACCAAACGACCCAAGACCGTCAGGTCCATGGAATGCACGCTGCAAAAAGGGGGTCAGAGCCAACAGAAACCCCAAATAATGGATCCAATTTACCGCAAGAAGAGAAGCAGCATCCCAGGCGTCTTTTAGTAGAAAAGTGACAATTTATTCCTCCATATGAACGCTACGTTAAGACCCTCTTGGGGTCTTTTTCTACTAAAAGACGCCTGGGATGCTGCTTCTCTTCTTGCGGTAAATTGGTAACCTACTTCAGACATTGCTGCTGAATTCCAAAAATTCTACTCCCAGCTCTATAACCTCCATGATCAACTGTCTCCCGAAGGGGTAATGGAGGCTAGAATGTGGGTTGTCACCTTTCTGAAAGATTTGACTCTCCCCAAATTAGACGAGAGTGAGGCCTCCTCTCTCACTGCTCCTGTTTCAGAGTCAGAGTTGGAGAAGCTTCTGGATTCTTCTCCCTGCGTAAAAATCGCGGGCCCTGATGGCCTCTTATTAATCTATTACAAATCTTTCCGCTCCACATTAGTGCACCGCTTAACTGAGCTTTTTAATTCCCTACTCCAGGGCAAGGCACTTCCGAAACAAGCCCAGGAAGCCCACATTACGCTGATACCTAAAGAAAATAAAGACCCCGAGCTGTGTAGCAGCTATAGACCCATTTCTTTTAATCAACTTTGATGTTAAGTTGTGGGCCAAACTTCTTGCCAAAAGGCTGGAAGGCTTTGTCCCCGACCTGATAAATAGTGAGTAGGCGGGCTTCGTAAGAGGTAGGGAAGGTAGAGATAACTGCCTTCATATTTTACATGCAATTTATTATGCCCAATCACATGGAGTACCCCTGGCCTTAGTAAGCACAGATGCTGAAAAGGCATTTTAGGGGGTGGACTAGCTCTATATTCAAACAGTTCTACTTCATTTTAACCTCCCCCGCCTTTCGTTTCTGCAATCTTTTCACTATACGTTGAGCTTATGCCAGACTTAAAATCAATGACACCCTGTCCCCGCCCTTTGACATCAGAAAGGCACGAGTCAGGGTTGCCCGCTCTCACCCACCCTTTTCATCCTGGCGCTGGAACCCCCTCCTTCAGAAGGTAAGATTAGATCCCATCATCCAGGGCCTGTCCTTGGGTAAACAGGAGCTTACCACTGCTGCATTCGCAGACGATATCGTCTTTATGTTAAAAGCCCCCGAGGTAGGCCTGCCTAGACTCATATCCCTTTTGGACCAATTTGGAAATCTTTCCAATTTCAAAATAAATTATTTCAAATCAACGGTGCTTAATATATCCATTCCCCTAAATAGATGCAATGCTCTGCGAACCAACTCACCATTTTTTTGGTCCGAAACAGCAATTGACTACTTGGCATCAAACTGACCACGAAAGTGGAGGACAGTTAATTTTACTCCGCTCATCACAAAAGTGAAGAACCTCTTACGCGCATATGACCTCCCCTTTATCTCATCGTTCGGCAGAAAAAACATCCTGAAATCCTACGTTCTCCCCTTAATCATTTATAAAATGTGTATGCTCCCCATCCATCTCCCTGCTAGCTTTTTAAAAATGTTTTGCTCAGTATTTGCTGGATACGTATGGAGACAGAAGAGGCCGAGACTGGCATATAATTTAATGATAAAGAGAGGCTCGGAGGTTGGCATTGGTTTACCTTGCGTCCATGATTTCTACACAGCCTTCCAGCTCAGCTATTGGAAGGAGTTGGCCAAGCCCTTAGGGATCGCCTTCTCTCCGGTTTGGTAGAGATTTCAAACGGTAGCTCTCTCCTTGACGATGTTTGGTTCCCCAGGAAGAGTATTTACAGATCCTCAAGCTTTAACCCCCTCTTGCGGGGCCCATGCGAGATCTGGGACGGCCTGAGGGAAGTATTGGCCCCTAAACAATCTCCGGTTCCCCCCCTCCGTATTTTGCATAGTTTCATGGGCTCCCCTCAGATACATGCCTAGCGAGTCTATGGGCCAAATTCACAGACAAAACCTTCCGGGACCTACAAACATTAACCCACCTGCAGCCTCGGGATGCACTTCAGTTTCTTCTACCCAATCAAACCCTTTCCTTTTTGCAATCAGCACATGTGATGGCGGTGTTTGGGGACTTCCTTAGGTCGCATACTTCCACTCGACCCCTCTCCACTTTTGAGGGAGTCCTAAGTGATAGCAAATCCTCAACCAGGAAGATTGCCTCCCTCTGTAGGATTTTCATTTCCCCGACTCCAACCTCCAAACCCGCGTTTCTCTTTTCGTGAGAGAGGGATCTGCGTATCACTCTTTCATCAGGAGACATTAGGCTAATTCTGAAAACAGCCTACGACTTATTCCCCTGTATTCTGTCGCAAGAGGCCCACTATAAGCTCTTGGTTAGATGGTACAGGATTCCACAGTGGCTCTTTGGCTATAAATTGGCAGCACATAACAGATGCTGGAGATACGACTTGGGAATATGATCATATTTACATATTAGTTGGGAATGCCCAATACTGACCCCCTTTTGGCATGGGGTGGAGGTGGCTTTGCGGAAACCCTCCCCGGATCTTACACTCACCCCTGACATTCTCTTCCTGTGGAGGCCCTCATCTGCCTTTTATCCTCTGAAACACAGGTTGGTCGCACTCTTAATTGATGCTGAAAGACGCTTATCCCTCTGGTGGGGTTATACACATTACCATTCCACCACCATGCTATGTGTGTTGCCTGGCAACCTGGGGTAAAACCGGATGTGACATCACATGGGTGGGGTTATACACATTACTATTCCACCACCATGCTATGTGTGTTGCCTGGCAACCTGGGATAAAACCGGAAGTGACATCAAATGGGTGGGGTCATACACATTACCATTCCAACACCATGCTATCTGTGTTGCCTGGCAACCTGGGGTAAAACCGGAAGTTACATCACATGGGTGGGGTTATACACATTACTACTCCACCACCATGCTATGTGTGTTGCCTGGCAACCTGGGGTAAAACCGGATGTGACATTACATGGGTGGGGTTATACACATTACCATTCCACCACCATGCCATGTGTGTTGCTTGGCAACCTGGGGTAAAACCGGAAGTGACATCACATGGGTGGGGTTATACACATTACCATTCCACCACCATGCTATTTAAGAGCAGACTGCTGCACCAAGTGGGCATACGGAACATGGAGTCTGAACTGTGTTTTCACTAGTTTGTTGGTACGTATCATCACAGTTTTTAACCTTTATATTGTGATTTCCATGATTTTACATTTGTTTGTACATACATTTGTATGTGTATATATTTATACCCAGTGGCTATACATGTTTGTTATTGTTTTTGTAGGCTTGAAAAAGACCTTGTTTGTAGGTCGAAACGTCGCCTCTTTTAAAACTGTGAAACAATAAAATATGCTCCTTTAATCAAGAAGCCTTTTTTTTGCATCATTATATGCTGCCACAGCTTTGCTATAGTATTGGGATCGTGGAAGGGGCTTAGGTCCATAGCCCCGTTGCTGGCTTTGCATGAACATTTTTTTGCTACAGAGAAGGAAACTTTTTTTGAATTTCTCTCTGTCCCTTCCTCCCCCCCCCAAGTTTTTTTTCTGGCGGGGTCGAGTGAGTGCCGTGGTTCTTTTTTTGCTAATTACTGCAGACGCTTATCCCTCCACTTTGGCTTCAAAAGGTGCCCCCTTCTCTTGCTCAATGGAAGGAGAGGGCAGACCTAACGTACAATTTGGAGGAGCTTACCAGTTGGTCAAAGGGTATCCATGATAAATTTCTACTGATATGGAGCCCCTGGCGTAGTTTGAGAACTGAGTTCTAGGGAAACTGGGCGTATTATTGTCGTCCTGGCTGGCGAGCCAGATAATCCTCCTCCGCCATGGTCATTCTGCTTCAGGTACCACAAGAATCTGGTGTTGAGTGATTGTGTCAAGACTGCTTCGGCTGACCCTCGGACGCTACTCGCTATTTTTCCCATGTAGTCGACATGTAATTGTATCTAGGAGCACTCCCATCCTACCCCCTCCCACCCTTCCTCCCCTACCCTCTCTTTTCCAGATGGTCTATTTCTGCTTCCCCTTCCCCTGTTTAGTTATTCTATGGTGTGACTAACGCGTTCACTGCTCGTATTTTCAATAGGCTACAACCCATCTTTAAGGTGACATATTTACCCTAACTTCCCCATCTGGGGTGTTTTTCATGACGTCTTATTTTTTATGCAGTGACTCCGTCACTTTTTCTTATGCCAAGCACTTGTTGAATATGTCATGCTGGAAAATTTCAATAAAGCTTGATTAAAAAAAAAAAATAAAATTACCGTATGTACTCAAGTATAAGCAGAGTTTTCCAGCACAAAAAAATGTGCTGAAAAAGCCCCCTCGGCTTATACTCGAGTGAGGTAAAAAAAAAAAAAAAACCTCAATACTCACCTAGCAGACTGTGTCCTCGGCGCGATGCTCCCCGGCAATGCGGCCAGTTGCTGTATTCTTCTGCCGCACTGCCGGGGAGAGCATCACGCTGGGAACATAGACGCCAGCTGATAAGTGAGTATTGCTTTTTTTTCTTTGCCTGTCAGCCGGCGTCTGTGTCCCTGGCACGATGCTCTCCCCGGTGGTGCGGCCAGCTGCTACATTCTTCTCCCCGCTGTCTTTTCCCTGACTTACTTTTAAAATCCCTGCCGTCAGCGCTGTGATTGGATCGAGTGCCAGCCTATCACAGGCGGTGCTCAAAAAACCAATCACAGCCAGTGATATCATTCTGAATGACTGTGATTGGTTTATCGAGCGCCGGCTGTGATTGGCCAACGCTCGATCCAATCACAGGGCTGACAGCGGTGATTTTAAAAGCAAGCCAGGGAGAAGACAGCGGGGAGAAGAATGCAGCAGCTGGCTGCACGGCCGGGGGGAGCATTGCACCGGGGACACAGACGCCGGCTGATAGGTGAGTATTGCTTTTTTTTTTTTAACCTACTATATACTCGAGTATAGCTCGGCTTATTTATTCATGAATAGCTAAGCACTAGCTGTTATCGGTTGAGCGTTCAGCCAATCAGCACAGCCCTTTCGAGAGGCAGAGATTTTTAAATCTCCGCCTGCTGAATGTGCAGGACAGCAGTGTCGGGGAGCCATCCAGAGGATGCGTGTGAGTGGCGGAGAGGTGAGTACTTTACCCACTTAATGATGATTTCATCTGAAAATCATACTGCAGCCCTTCACAGATATAGATAAAAATTAATAACGTTTATTAAATTATTTAAAAGACATTGGTTTACACTGACAAAAAACAACACACAAATCAAGACGGAACAGGGAAAAAAAAACAAAAGAGAGTACCCTGGTTCGGAGTTAGATGGGGAATTCGACACCTCAATAGTACATAGAGGTAAGTATATTCATCCCTTATAGTCTATATAGGAATAGTCCATAGGTATTAGCACAGACAAGTTTTGTCCAAGGGTAGATGGTGTAGAGCACGTCAAGTCTAGATATATGAATCGTGCTGGGATGTATTCAGACAGAGTGTGTATAAACCCTTAGATAATTGCTGCCAGGACACCTATATAATCATATAATGAATCCCCAATGATACCACAATAATTGTTCGTAAATAGAGTTATTGTTTTCTGGGTCTGGTTATAGTGTTTTTAGATGTTAACCAAAACCCGCGGAAACAAGCTCTTTGTACCTTGGTAGTATTAAATCTACCAGTATGAGGCCAAAATTGGCCCGGCATGCGGCAAGTAGGAGTCTACAAGCTCACAGCTTGCTGTCATGCCATGTAATACTGTTAAGAGAATATGTTCATGCTCAAAAGTAGGCTCGACGCGTTTCCCTATCCGATTTTTTGGATAGTTCCTCAGGAGCGAAAGGTACGTATACCGTCAATTCATATATAGTCCTTTCTGCTGTGGACCAGTCAGCACCAAGGTAGGTGAAGAACTGTAGACCAATCAACACCAGGGTAGGTGAAGAAACCAGTATCTAAGTAGAAAGTTTTTTTGGTGGATTTATAGTTTAACCACCCGTTCCTTAATTGAAAAATACCATGAAATACGGTTGTAGATTGTTTCTCGTGCTCTTACTAGGCGCTAAATCGCGTATGCACATTGACTGTCAGACCGACTGGTGTTAGAATATAGCTGTCGGTACTATTGAAAGATCAGTCATTAGTGAGATAGGTTGGAGCCAAGTAGCCCTTAATATGTGGCAGTTACTACACAAGAGATTGTGTCCGTGTAAACAATCTCTATTGTGAGTCTGCTTTAAGAGGGTATATTTTGGCTAAGTGCTCAAATCTGCCATTAAGCCTGTACGAGGTTGCGTAAGCAAATCCCCTACAGGTTAATTCTTAGCGCCTAAGATATCAGTGATAAGGCTGTATGTCAATCCTTGGACAGCCGGAGCAGATGCTCCATTTATCACTCTATAGTAGCTCTGTAATGTTTAGAAAAAAGGGGGGGTAATACCCCAATTACACTGATCTAGTAGTGATATGGCTGTATGTCAGTCTCTAAACAGCCGGAGTAAGTACTCCATATATCACTCAGTGGTTGCTCTGTAAGGCTTAAAAGGATGGAAAGGATATACCCAAATGGCAACTTCCAGGGTTAAATCCCGACAGAGCATATACAGAGAAAACCTGAATAAGGAGACAACAACACCCCTAGAGGTAGTCCCATCCACAGTCAGATGGGGCTCGGGTGTGTGGTCAGAGTGAGGAGAGCAAGAGATAGTGCCTGCGGCTCTGATGGTGAGCGGCCGGCTATGAAGTGTTGAGGCTAATGACAGGGGTTTTAAAGGAGTAACTCCTCCTCTAGGTGGGAGGGGTAAAGATTAAATGGCCTATCCGGGTCATCGGGAGGCGGTCCCTTACACATTGATATACCTTGCCCAGTTTGCTACCAGTATCGCCCCCCCTATACAGCATCCCTATACCCAAGGCTGGCTTCCAGTGTGCGGAGCTACAAAATCGCCACAGCTGATCGCTACCAGCGCTCGTCGATCGATAACGGCGCCGTTGGTACTGTTACTTCCGCGTTCCACGCTGGAACGCTCGGCGCGATGTATCACTGCGTCATCACGTTAGTGAAGCGCCCCAAGGCACAGTGTGGTGACGTGTATAGTGTGCCGCGTCATCGTGGGCGTGGTCAGACGTGGTTGATGTGGTTTCAGCGTTCCAAAATGGAACGCATCGCACGCTACGTGACTACGTTATGTCAGCTGGAGTCCTGTATGCGGATGGTGCTGTGGTGTAAACACTTCCGCGCTCCAAGCTGAAACGCATCACGTGCTGTGTGACCACGTCATTGCCGCTGACCCTAGCAATTGGGTAGCGCTGTATGACTGTGACGTGCCTCATAGCCATGGGAGGAGCGATAGATGTAAGTGAACGATTGATAGACAATCGCTAGTTCCATCACCGCTCAGAGTAAGTTTATACATATAGTAGATGTGTAAAAATAATTAACATAGGATATTGATACGAGGAGACGTGTATGCAGGGGCGAAGTTAGTAGTGTTATTGATAAGGTAACTAAAACGTGTGGAAGTAAGGGACAGTGATGCTTCATAGTTATATAAGTGTTAACCCTGTCTTAGTCCTCACTACAGTCACTCAACAGATAGTTCAGTCAGGTGTAAATCCAATTGAATTACATGGATACAGAATTTTTAAAAAAAAAAAATTTGTCAGAAGTCGCAGATATAGGTGCCTGGTAAATAAATAACTATGGATAATACCATTGGACAATGCCAAAATGTCAATTTATAAGTCCTCGGTGGACCGTCATATTTTTGGAGAATAAGGTAATCAGAGCTTATAGAAAACAGTTGAAATTCAGAACTGCATTTAGACCATCTGGTCTAACCGTATTTAATCTGAAGATCCAGCTGGCCTCTTTTTGAAGGAGTTTTTTATCAATATTCCCCCGTCTAGCATTGGTTCGCAACAGCTCAATGCCTTGAAATTTTAGATCTTTTACTTCGCCATTATGAACGTCACGAAAGTGATCTGCAAGCGGGGTCGATTCGCCACGGCAAATGTTGCCCACGTGCCCCAGGATACGACGCCGGAATTCTTGGATAGTTTTTCCGACGTAGTACCTGGGGCACGGGCAGGAAGCCATATAGATGATGTTCCGTGTTCTACAGTTTATAAAACCTCGATTTTGATAGGTCTTGCCAGTGCTTGCACTCGTGAAAGTGTTACTTTTAAGGATAAATGTGCAAGCTACACAGTTATGACAGGGGAACGTCCCAGCCGGTTTTTGGCTGCTCAGCCAATTCTCATTCGATTCCGCTGTCAGATGGCTCTTCACTAAGTGATCCCTGATATTATGTCCTCTCCGGAATGTGATCAGAGGATCAGATGGCAGGGTTTCTGTGAGATCTGGATTGTTTTTAATTATACTCCAATAATGTTGGAGTATTTGTCTCACTTCATACGTACCAGTATCAAAGGTTCCAATTATCCTTGATACTGGGATATCTTCTCTTTTTTTATGAACAAGGAGATCCCTTCTCGTTTGTTGTTTAGCATGTTCATATGCACTTTCAACGATATTACATGGGTAGTCTCTATCATAGAATCGTTTTCTTAGACCCAGACTTTTCTGTTCGAACTCGTGGTCATCAGAACAGTTACGTCTGACCCTCAGGAACTGTCCTTTTGGGATACCGCGTTTCAGGGCAAATGGATGATGGCTATCCCATTTTAAGAGGCTATTTGTCGCTGTTTGCTTCCGGTGGAGGGTAGAGGAGATAGTTCCATCCTCTTTTTTAGATAGCCATAAGTCTAAAAAGGCTACCGATTTCGTGTTGATCTCAGCTGTCAGTTTCAAGTTTAAGTCGTTGGTATTCAGTGTGTTTATGAAACTTTGGAGAGATGTTTCGGTGCCCCCCCCACAGGATCAAGATATCATCTATAAAGCGTAGCCATAATATGATCTTATCCGACCACTCGCTGTTGGTATAAACAAACTTTTCCTCCCACCAGCCCAGGTAGAGATTGGCGTATGATGGGGCACACGAAGTCCCCATCGCCGTCCCCCTGAGCTGGTGGAAGTACTTCGTATCGAACAGAAAATAATTGTGGGTCAAAACAAATGATAGAAATTCCAGGACATGGTGACTGTGTTGCGAGAATTGGAAACCCCGTTGTTCAAGGAAAAATTGAGTCGCTTGAATACCTCCTGTGTGGGGGATGGAACTATAGAGGGATTCCACGTCAAGAGTAACGAGAAGAGTCTCTGGGTCAACGGTAATTCCCTCCAGCATTTTTAGAACATCAGTGGTATCTTGTACATGGGATCTTAGTGAAGTGACAAATGGCCTCAGGATTTTGTCTATATAGACACTTAAATTTTGTGTAAGATTATTGACCCCAGATACTATCGGTCTTCCACGCAGGGGGTCAAGCCCCTTGTGTATCTTAGGAAGGGCGTAAAATGTAGCAACCGTCGGATGTACTGGGTATATAAATTCCCATTCTTTTTGGTTGATGCATTTCGCTTCAAGGGCCTTTTGTAGAAGGTTTCTGAGTTCCATCTGATACCGTAAGGTGGGGTCAGAGGGTAGTATCTTGTATGTCGATGTATCTTTTAATATTTGATGACACATTGATACATAATTTTCCCTGTTCATAATTACCACATTGCCTCCCTTATCCGCTGATTTTATGACTAGGCGGGTATTAGTTTTTAGTTTTTGTAGTGCCACACTCTCCTTTTGTGATAAGTTCGATTGTACTTTACGAGCTTTAATTGATTTTAGATCTTCTGTCACTAATCTTTCAAAAATGTCCAGTTCTGGACAGGAAAAAGATGGAGGATTCTTAGTACTGGATGGCTTCAGATCAGTAAATGGTCCATCTCCCATCGGTCTCATGTTTTCATCCTCAAGTTGCTGCAATAGGTCTAGTCCTGGAAGATCGGATACTTCCAGTCCAAGTTCCCTTGCACGTTCGCGGTTTTTAGTCTTAAAGAATTTGCGCCATCTTAGTTTACGTGTGAAGAGGGAGATGTCCTTCGCCCACACGAACGCATCAAATTTGGTCGTGGGGACGAAGGACAGCCCCCTCTCCAACACTTGTTTCTCCTCGCCTGATAGGTTATAATCAGACAAATTTATTACTTGTAGTTTATCTGTAGATGTGTGTACAGTTGGTTTCGGATGTGCAGAGGCCCTGTCTGCGTTTGAATTAGAATAGCCCCTTACATATGCACACATGTTTGAATTTAGTATTCCCTTCTTCCCCGTAGGAAGTATTGTGTGATGGGCTGCTCTAAAAAACCTTCAGCTTGTGTTCTTCTACCGCGACCCCTTTGTTGCGGAGGATTACGTGGCCGTCTGGGAGGTTTAGGGGCTCTCCTCGGTCTATTTCTCTCACTATCAGAATGTTCAATTTCAGAGGAGCTGACGTCTGTCTCAGAACGTGTATCTCTCTCCAAGTAGACTTTATTGGTCTTAAAGTCTTGGAGATCCCTGTTAAATTGTATATGTTTACATTCCTTTATTTGTGATGTCAATTTTTCAATATTGTTCTGTAAAGCCTTTTCCTTTGCTGCAAAATCTGCATCAGAGGCAAAGGTTTTGGCTTTTTCTAACAGATCATTGAGTTTCCAATTCTCGCAACACAGTCACCATGTCCTGGAATTTCTATCATTTGTTTTGACCCACAATTATTTTCTGTTCGATACGAAGTACTTCCACCAGCTCAGGGGGACGGCGATGGGGACTTCGTGTGCCCCATCATACGCCAATCTCTACCTGGGCTGGTGGGAGGAAAAGTTTGTTTATACCAACAGCGAGTGGTCGGATAAGATCATATTATGGCTACGCTTTATAGATGATATCTTGATCCTGTGGGGGGGCACCGAAACATCTCTCCAAAGTTTCATAAACACACTGAATACCAACGACTTAAACTTGAAACTGACAGCTGAGATCAACACGAAATCGGTAGCCTTTTTAGACTTATGGCTATCTAAAAAAGAGGATGGAACTATCTCCTCTACCCTCCACCGGAAGCAAACAGCGACAAATAGCCTCTTAAAATGGGATAGCCATCATCCATTTGCCCTGAAACGCGGTATCCCAAAAGGACAGTTCCTGAGGGTCAGACGTAACTGTTCTGATGACCACGAGTTCGAACAGAAAAGTCTGGGTCTAAGAAAACGATTCTATGATAGAGACTACCCATGTAATATCGTTGAAAGTGCATATGAACATGCTAAACAACAAACGAGAAGGGATCTCCTTGTTCATAAAAAAAGAGAAGATATCCCAGTATCAAGGATAATTGGAACCTTTGATACTGGTACGTATGAAGTGAGACAAATACTCCAACATTATTGGAGTATAATTAAAAACGATCCAGATCTCACAGAAACCCTGCCATCTGATCCTCTGATCACATTCCGGAGAGGACATAATATCAGGGATCACTTAGTGAAGAGCCATCTGACAGCGGAATCGAATGAGAATTGGCTGAGCAGCCAAAAACCGACTGGGACGTTCCCCTGTCATAACTGTGTAGCTTGCACATTTATCCTTAAAAGTAACACTTTCACGAGTGCAAGCACTGGCAAGACCTATCAAAATCGAGGTTTTATAAACTGTAGAACACGGAACATCATCTATATGGCTTCCTGCCCGTGCCCCAGGAACTACGTCGGAAAAACTATCCAAGAATTCCGGCGTCGTATCCTGGGGCACGTGGGCAACATTTGCCGTGGCGAATCGACCCCGCTTGCAGATCACTTTCGTGACGTTCATAATGGCGAAGTAAAAGATCTAAAATTTCAAGGCATTGAGCTGTTGCGAACCAATGCTAGACGGGGGAATATTGATAAAAAACTCCTTCAAAAAGAGGCCAGCTGGATCTTCAGATTAAATACGGTTAGACCAGATGGTCTAAATGCAGTTCTAAATTTCAACTGTTTTCTATAAGCTCTGATTACCTTATTCTCCAAAAATATGACGGTCCACCGAGGACTTATAAATTGACATTTTGGCATTGTCCAATGGTATTATCCATAGTTATTTATTTACCAGGCACCTATATCTGCGACTTCTGACACATTTTTTTTTTTAAAAATTCTGTATCCATGTAATTCAATTGGATTTACACCTGACTGAACTATCTGTTGAGTGACTGTAGTGAGGACTAAGACAGGGTTAACACTTATATAACTATGAAGCATCACTGTCCCTTACTTCCACACGTTTTAGTTACCTTATCAATAACACTACTAACTTCGCCCCTGCATACACGTCTCCTCGTATCAATATCCTATGTTAATTATTTTTACACATCTACTATATGTATAAACTTACTCTGAGCGGTGATGGAACTAGCGATTGTCTATCAATCGTTCACTTACATCTATCGCTCCTCCCATGGCTATGAGGCACGTCACAGTCATACAGCGCTACCCAATTGCTAGGGTCAGCGGCAATGACGTGGTCACACAGCACGTGATGCGTTTCAGCTTGGAGCGCGGAAGTGTTTACACCACAGCACCATCCGCATACAGGACTCCAGCTGACATAACGTAGTCACGTAGCGTGCGATGCGTTCCATTTTGGAACGCTGAAACCACATCAACCACGTCTGACCACGCCCACGATGACGCGGCACACTATACACGTCACCACGCTGTGCCTTGGGGCGCTTCACTAACGTGATGACGCAGTGATACATCGCGCCGAGCGTTCCAGCGTGGAACGCGGAAGTAACAGTACCAACGGCGCCGTTATCGATCGACGAGCGCTGGTAGCGATCAGCTGTGGCGATTTTGTAGCTCCGCACAATGGAAGCCAGCCTTGGGTATAGGGATGCTGTATAGGGGGGGCGATACTGGTAGCAAACTGGGCAAGGTATATCAATGTGTAAGGGACCGCCTCCCGATGACCCGGATAGGCCATTTAATCTTTACCCCTCCCACCTAGAGGAGGAGTTACTCCTTTAAAACCCCTGTCATTAGCCTCAACACTTCATAGCCGGCCGCTCACCATCAGAGCCGCAGGCACTATCTCTTGCTCTCCTCACTCTGACCACACACCCGAGCCCCATCTGACTGTGGATGGGACTACCTCTAGGGGTGTTGTTGTCTCCTTATTCAGGTTTTCTCTGTATATGCTCTGTCGGGATTTAACCCTGGAAGTTGCCATTTGGGTATATCCTTTCCATCCTTTTAAGCCTTACAGAGCAACCACTGAGTGATATATGGAGTACTTACTCCGGCTGTTTAGAGACTGACATACAGCCATATCACTACTAGATCAGTGTAATTGGGGTATTACCCCCCCTTTTTTCTAAACATTACAGAGCTACTATAGAGTGATAAATGGAGCATCTGCTCCGGCTGTCCAAGGATTGACATACAGCCTTATCACTGATATCTTAGGCGCTAAGAATTAACCTGTAGGGGATTTGCTTACGCAACCTCGTACAGGCTTAATGGCAGATTTGAGCACTTAGCCAAAATATACCCTCTTAAAGCAGACTCACAATAGAGATTGTTTACACGGACACAATCTCTTGTGTAGTAACTGCCACATATTAAGGGCTACTTGGCTCCAACCTATCTCACTAATGACTGATCTTTCAATAGTACCGACAGCTATATTCTAACACCAGTCGGTCTGACAGTCAATGTGGATACGCGATTTAGCGCCTAGTGAGAGCACGAGAAACAATCTACAACCGTATTTCACGGTATTTTTCAATTAAGGAACGGGTGGTTAAACTATAAATCCACCAAAAAAACTTTCTACTTAGATACTGGTTTCTTCACCTACCCTGGTGTTGATTGGTCTACAGTTCTTCACCTACCTTGGCGCTGACTGGTCCACAGCAAAAAGGACTATATATGAATTGACGGTATACGTACCTTTCGCTCCTGAGGAACTATCCAAAAAATCGGATAGGGAAACACGTCGAGCCTACTTTTGAGCATGAACATATTCTCTTAACAGTATTACATGGCATGACAGCAAGCTGTGAGCTTGTAGACTCCTACTTGCCGCATGCCGGGCCAATTTTGGCCTCATACTGGTAGATTTAATACTACCAAGGTACAAAGAGCTTGTTTCCGCGGGTTTTGGTTAACATCTAAAAACACTATAACCAGACCCAGAAAACAATAACTCTATTTACGAACAATTATTGTGGTATCATTGGGGATTCATTATATGATTATATAGGTGTCCTGGCAGCAATTATCTAAGGGTTTATACACACTCTGTCTGAATACATCCCAGCACGATTCATATATCTAGACTTGACGTGCTCTACACCATCTACCCTTGGACAAAACTTGTCTGTGCTAATACCTATGGACTATTCCTATATAGACTATAAGGGATGAATATACTTACCTCTATGTACTATTGAGGTGTCGAATTCCCCATCTAACTCCGAACCAGGGTACTCTCTTTTGTTTTTTTTTCCCTGTTCCGTCTTGATTTGTGTGTTGTTTTTTGTCAGTGTAAACCAATGTCTTTTAAATAATTTAATAAACGTTATTAATTTTTATCTATATCTGTGAAGGGTTTCAAAAATTACATATAGATTCTCATACCACTGTGACTTCTTGGAAAATCATACTGCAGTGTTTGCCAAAAACTACTGCTTTCAATGGAACTGGCAGCAGCGCCCATCCCATTGAAAGCAATGGGATAGCATGCTGTGGCAGAGGATTCCTTCTTCCTCGCGGTCCCCGAGGTATTCTCCATATCGTTTCTATGGGGCTAGCACTGCTGCCGCTGGCCCCATTGAGAAGACTGGTGATATCCCGGCGTCATCCCGTTTTTTTTCTCACACTGCGAGGCGAGTGTTTCACATGTTCTCGCAGCGCAATGGAGAAAAAAACGCCAGTGGGTGTTCGCCCTTAGTCTGTCCTGCTAGTGGTGGGGGCAGTTCTCCTAGCACTCTGTGATTATCCTGCTGCTGTTAGGTGCTCCGCCCCAATCAGCTGCTGGGGCGGGAGCTCTGACAGCATTTAACTTCCTCAGTTGCTTCCTGACACTGCCAGTGTTTGACTAGGCTTCCTGTCACTCACCAGCATTACTCTGCATTCCTGTTTGACAGTGTATTTGACCTTGGCTTTTCCCCTGACCTGACTCCGTCTCCCCCTGCCTGTTCTGCGTGTTTCGGACTGACTTTTAGTGCTTGACCTTTGGCTTGCTCCTGGACTGCTTTGCTGTTTTCCCTTTCTGCTGCGCTCTGGTTGTTTTGTTTGTCTGTCTATTCTTTCTCTGTTTCCAGGGATTGTGGTTTTCCCCATCATTTTCCCTAGCCAGTGTAGGGACCATCGTCCAGTTGCCGTACTGAGGCTTAGCCCAGGGGGACAAGTAGGCAGGGAAAGGGGTTTTGGGCTACGTTGCAGGGACCCCCAACTTCTGCTTTCCCTGGTATCCTGACAATTTGCTGATGATATGTTACCATTTATATCCTGCCCCTTGGTCTCCCTTCCAAACATCTATAGCATATTAGATAAGTTCAGTGCAGTCTCTGGTCTCAGAGTCAACGATGCTAAATCCCTGGCTCTAAATTAAAAAAATTCCCCCTCAAACTCTTAAAACTAAATTATGATTTCAGCTGGGTAGACAAACACCTTTCGTATTTAGGGATTTACCTTACCGATTTCTTTGAGACACTTTTTCAAGCTGATTATCCCCCATTGATAAAGCAGTTAGAACAAGACCTCATGTAATCGTTCACACAAAATTTCTCATGGCTACGTAGAATCCATTCAATTAAAATGACTTGGTTACCTAAGATATTATACTTATTCTGAGCCCTACCAGTCCCGATTCCCTCTGTAACTTTGAAACACCTTCAAACCAAGATGCTTTTTTTATCTGGATGAACAAAACTAGACGCATCCAACAAGCCTTCCTATATGCGCCCCGAAATGAGAGTGGCTTGGGAGTTCCCAATCTCCAAAAATATTTTCACATGGCCCACTTGGCACAGTTATCGTTTCTATTTTCCAGAGTCCATAAACCCTCCTGGGTTGATATTGAATCCCTGGCAGTGTCCCCCATTCCCCCATGCCGATTGAATAAACCCTTTGGTGTGACGCAAAGAAAAGGCCTGCAGTAATGTGCCCGGCTCTCTCCGTCTCACTCGAAATGTGGGATAGAATGGCCAAAAGATTTGAATTAATATCAAAACACCTCCCGATGACAAACCTATTCAGTAACCCCACATTCCCCCCAAGCCAGGATATTACTAACTTTAAGTGGTGGATTGCAAAAGGTATTACACGGATCGCAGACGTAGTTCAAAAAATTTTGGAACAATTTAGTAAAGTCTCCAATCTCAAAGACACCGAAAATGCAAATTTTCCTGCACTGCTTAAATCGAACCATGGGGAAATCGACCATTTATCTAAACTTAGTCTGTCATGCTACGGTAGAATTATGTCATATAAGATGAAAATTCTTCCAAGATACTGTATTATTTCAGAGCTCTACCAATTCAAATCTCTAACTGTTCTTTACATAGCTTCCAGAAACAATTTTACATGGAATGGGAAAAGACCACGTTTGGCCCTGCCAATTTGAGCATTGCACCGCAGATGTGGGGGGAGCTGATGTCCCTAATTTAAAAATGTACTATAGGGCGACCATTTTGAATCAAACCAAGAGTTTGACAAATAATGAGAATATCCTGGACTGGATAGGTATAGAAGGGCTCCCTATCTCATATATTCTGGTTCTGTCCCAAATTAAAACTATTCTGGGGAGAAATCCTTAAAGTTCTTCAGGGTGTTCTAGGATGTGGTGTCCCAAAAAGATGCCAAGTCAATATTACTTTTATTAGGCTCGGAGAGTTTCCCTCTGTGTACTAGGTACTTGCTTTGCCACTCCTTAATGACAGCAAAGACGATAATTGCTAAGCAATGGAGGGAAATTCTCCCACCTGATATAGGGGAGTTTCTGTATCGTATGGCAGAATAATGTATGTCTGAAAGGCGGTTGGCAATTCGCAATAATTCTGTGAAACAATATGGTGAAGTATGGGACAAATGGAAAAAGAGTACATTAATACCTACTAGATGGAAGTACAATGCCTCGTTGGTTTTAGTTTATGTTTTATTAAAATGCAAATAATATGAGAAAGTGTCTAAATAATAGAATGTTTTTTTTATGTATGGATATAATAAGGGAAAGAATTGTTTTGTGGGTGACATTTTCTATGGATATGTTATGGTAAAACTGATGAATATCTGTGTTTATATGCGATGTCATTCCCTCTTCACAAATCTGTCTGAATACTTTGATATTGTAATGTATATTCATGTCTACAAAAAACTTTAATAAAAATCTAATGTGGAAAAAAATGGCCTAAAACCGGCCTGAAATTCAGCATCAAAATCCACAGTTGGACCTGCAGATTTTGATATGGAATTCCTCAGCCGTGGATCTGGCTGCATCCTGCGGTGTAATTCTGTCCCCTATGAAAGGTCCCTTAAGGAACACAAAAAAAAAGTAAAAACATCACATATATCAGTAATAAATTAGGTTCTCTGCATGTGCAGAACACAGTAATCTTCAAACTACATTATAGTTAAACTGATAACAGAAAGCAAAAACATTAATTTAGTGCAGTCCCATGTAAAAAACGCCTATTATATCACTGTGAACTAGTCAGCTCTTTCTGCTACTTTTTCTGACCATAGCAAGAAAGCAATCACCTGATCGCAGGCTCCGAATGGTGGGTCCCCAATGGTCACCTATCAGTCAGTCATCAATAGCTATAATAGGTCTACTGCTAACAGAAAGCAAAGACATTAAGCCTTCCAAATTCAGACTTAGCAGAGAGAAATATGTCACTGAACAGTTCCTCTTATGCATGACATATGCAGTCCCATGTAAAGCTGTGGATTATATCATCATAAATTGGGCTATATAACAATCAGGGTTCAGCTCTGCTGCATCAGTCAATCTCATCTCTGCTTCATCTGTACAATGAAGCCCAGCAATGTACGTCCAGCACACACATACACACAGCACATGTGATAACATACCTGCAGGCTGCTCTGGATATGGTGGCTGCACACGGCCAGCCCCTTATATACTGACCTGGGAGGGCAGAACCCAATAGTTGAGAAGCTGCATTTTTGAAGAACAGGTGTAGCCGGGCACTTCGACCTTACAGTACCTCACTGAGAATGGTACACAAGGGCGGGGTGGGGTGTCAAAGAGATTTATGTAGAAGAAATAGATGAAAAAAAAAGCAAAATATTAGGAAAGAACATACTAAAGAAATATTTAAAAATAAGATTTGATTGGCGGATGACGCCAGTGCTGAAAACAACTTTTAGGAGGAAACAAAGTTCTCTCATTATAGGTGAGTAAGGCGGAGGCACGAGGCACAGGGGCATAAATAGCTCCTAAAAATAAAAAAAGGAGGTGGAAATAAGAGCCACTGGCAACCTGTGGGGCTGACGACCACTGATAGTCTCCATTTAAGTGCCTACTATAGAGTGGCATCTCATTTCAATCATTCTGTGTCTCTAAATTGTATATACATCGGATCAACCCATTGAAACACTGTGTAGAGATAAAAGGTGTATACCATACTTGCCAACTCTCCCGGAACGTGTAGAAGGACCTCAGAAAAAAGGGAGACCTCCAACACTCCTGGGAGAGTAGTAGTGAATGGAAGTGGAGGGGCCGGGGATCATTCCAGCCCGCCTGCCTCCATTTACAATAAACAGGCAGTTGTCCATAAGTGATGCTGCCTGTTTACTTGGGCCGTTCAGTTTTATGCACGCAGAAACTGAACGATGAAGGAGAAGCCAACAAATTCTCATTCATTGCTTAGTCGGGGCGTGCATTTACACTGAAAGCGATAGTCCAGATTTCCACTGGATGCAGGATTGGAAATGATTTACCAGCCTGTGTGAAAAGCCCTAAGTCTCCCAGGCAGATGGTAAGTAGAGGGATGCAAAGAGGACAGTCATCATCCAGCAGATTTAAATATTTTACAAAGTGCCTGAATGCTGTAAAATAATAAAACCTAAACTTTTACTGATCTCTTTCACTCCCCCTGTCACTCTACTCACCTTCCCCCAGTCTCCGCTCACTTCTGGGAAAGGTAGTCACATGGCCTCTAAGCACATGACGGCTGTGGCCAATCTCTGGTCTTAGTTTACAAATTTTAAAATTTTGATCGCAGGGGTCCCGCTGCTAAGACCCCAAGCAATTGCTAGAACAAAGCATAGGAAGTGCTCAGTTGAGTGCTAGCTCTACTCTGCAAGGCTCCAAAATGACAGTAAGGGCTTAAACAGACAAACAAAGATGCACTGATTGAAATGGCTAATTAGTTTCAGATGTGTTCTTTTCCCAGCGCAATTATGCAGTTTTCTACGCATCTCCTTGCATATTGCGCTTGCATTTGCGCACCCTCCATTGACTTCTAGGGGAGCATTTGGTGCGCAAATAGGCAGAAAAATAAAGAATGTTCTATATTTTTGGGGGGTGGGGGGCAGCCGAAATGCATGTGCAAAATACGAAAATGTTAACGAACTCATCCCAAGATTGATTAACAAGGAGCAATCGGGATGGTTAGAGGTAGAGAGGGCAACGATAACTCAACACGCATCTTTCATGCAATAAGATTTTCTAAAAACCAAAATATTCCATTAATTTTGCTAGGAATTGTAGTGGAAACAACATTTGATGGAGTGGATATGACTTTCCTCCATGCAGTACTTAACAAATTTAATTTGCCTACTAATTCAAGCAATATTCTCCTTATATTCTAACCCACATGCGAAAATCAAAGTCAATGACACACTCTCGCCTCCATTCTCTATCACAATCGGCACACGCCAAGGGTGCCCGCTATCTCCCACACTTTTTATTCTCTCCCTGGAAATATTACTCCAATTAGTGAAACAGGACAGTGACATTCAGTGGGCTTATACTCAATGACTATATGGATCTCTGTCTAACTTCAAGGTGAGTTCACACAAATCAACCATGCCTAATATATCACTGCCCCTAGAGGCCACTAAAAATATTCAACCATGGACTAGTTATCAATGGGCTGACTCTCACATTGAATACTTAGGGGTGAAGATAACAAAAAATGTAGACAATCTATATGACAAAAATGTTGCACCCCTACTAAAAGAAATAACTTCTGCTGATACACATATGACTTGCCAGTACTTTCCTGGTTTGGGCGAAAAAATCTACTACAAATATATATTGTACCAAAGATTTTCCACAAGTTACAAATGTTCCTAATATATCTACCAAACTCGTTCTTCAACTATATAAATTTAACTTTTTCTAGATTCATTTGGAAGCGACCCCACATAGCTTATGGTCAGCAAAGGGAACTTGGTGGGATAAATCTACCAGATGTGTTTCAATATTATAAGACAATCCAACTTGGTAGATGGCTGGAACTAGCAAAACCCTCTAAAAATCACATTATGAGAAGTCTAGCTGAAGCCTGCTATGGAATAAACCTCGAGAGACTTGTGGTGTTCAACACAAAAAAAATCTATAAAAACGCATCCTTTAACCCCCTGTTAAGAGGGACATGCGAGATCTGGGACTTTCTCCGAGGTGAGAAAGCTCCCCACCCATCACCTACAACCCCCTTAAATTTAATACCTGATATACTGGAAATATCTCCCTATGTGGTTCAGAGTGTTAAGGCAGCCGTAATGCAGTTTTAAGCTCTCGATCATGAGCTGAAGCAACCTGAAGCATGGTTCAGGTAGCCAGCTTAAGGTTGACTCAGCCTTCCATCCTTCTGAGGTCGGTAAAATGACTACTCAGTTTGCTGGGGGGTAAAGATTACTAGGAAAAAGCAATGGCAAACCACCCCGCAAAAAACAGTCTGCCAAGAAAACATTGCGATGTGACGTCACACTAAGAGTCAGTCATGACTCAGTGCTTGCACCAGGGGACTTTAGCTTTTACCTATACTGGGAATAAATCTGGATATTCCCAAAACAAACGTGGCAACTATTTAAAGCAGATCTATGGAGCCACCGCACATCTAAGCCTACTCAATTAATAGAAGGTCTGCTGACTCAAGCAGCATGCCCTCCCCTACATTCTTTACAGTTGACCAACTTATCTAAAACCTTAAATAAGTTATACAAAACCTTTCCCTCAACTTGCCTATTAACTGAACTGAAACATATTACTCTAGCTCATTACCATACCAACAGGAAAATCTAATTTCTTAAATGGAAACTTTTTACCTCTCAGTACATCTCAAAACCAGCTTATATACTACCGTATCTTGGGAAAGAGAACTGAAATCTACCCTTGCCAACTCACAAGATCATTCAAGATGCGTTAGACTACCAGAAAACCACTACAAATGAATGACCAGATCGTACAGATTACCCGAATTACTCTTTGCATACAAGCTTTCTAACTCCAACCAATGCTGGCATTGTTACAATCATGTAAGCTCCTTAGCACATATCTGGTGGTCCTGTCCAGTTATTCAGCCTTTCTGGGAGATTCCATCTGGCAGCATTCCAACAAGATGGAAAAAAATTATACACAACATAACTAACAGTTCCTTTAGACTCTCTTCAGGATGTGTGATCTTGCCCAAATTCTCTACAGATTATAAACCTTCTGAGTACAACCTCATCAAACATATGAACTCTGCAGCTAAATCCCTGATTCCTTTCATGTGACTACAACCCTCAGCACCAACACTTACTCTATGGGAGGCAAAAGTAAATGAGATGCACAGACTTGAGGAACTCACAAGTTGGGCTGATAGATCCCATAATAGATTTAGGGATATTTGGAATCCCTGGATTGGAATGTCTTGAAGCTGCTAGCAAACACTGCATTTACAGCTAGTTGCATGTAAGTGACCTAATTTGAGTCATACTGAAAAATATTACCAAGCTCTTAAGGTGATACACCTTTGAAGACCTACACCCAATGTGCCTTATTGATTAGAGAGACAATCATTTTACCCCTTCTACATACTCTTTCCCTTCTAAACTTCTTCGACCACCACCCCCACCCCTATCTCCCCCCATTATTAATTAAAACCCAAGATCTACAACTAAAAGATGACATTGCTTAATTTTCACATAATGGGACTACAACTACTGGTACCACAAACTGGGTCAATATTAGTACTGCGGCCACTAACAGGGTTACCATTACTACTGGGGCCACTAATGGGGTCACTTTATTCACTGGGACCAATAACAGGATCAATATTACTACTGCAGTCACTATTGGGATCACTATTACTACTTGAGCCACTAACTGGAGCCACTAACACAGAAGGAAGTGTAAAGCGGTCAATATAACTACTGGGACCACTAACATTGTCAATATTACTACTGCAGCCACCATTGGGATCACTATTACTACTGGGGCCACAACAGGGTCACAATTACTACTAGGTCCATAAACAGGAGTCACTAATATTACTGGAATCATTAAGGGGGTCACTATTACTATTGGGCCACTAACGGGGTCACTGCGACTACTTGTACCACTAACAGGGTCAATAGTAGTTCTGCGGCCACTTACAGGGTCACTATAACTACTAGGTGCCACTAATGGGGTCACTTTATCTACTGGGACCAGTAACAGGGTCAATATTATTACTGCAGCTACTAATGGGATCACTATTACTACTAGGGCCACTAATGGGGTCACAATTACTCCTAGGCTATTAGCAGAAGTGACTGATAATACTGAAGTCATTAAAGGGGTCACAATTACTACTGGGCCACTAACAGGGTCACTAAACCTACTGTGACCACTAACAGAGTCAATATTACTACTGCAGGCACTAACAGGGTCACTATTACTGCTGGGGCCACTAATGGGGTTATTATTATTACTGGGGCCATTAACAAAAGTTACTAATACTACTGGAGTCATTAAGGGGGTCACTATTACTGCTGGGCCACTAACAGGGTCACTATAACTACTGTGACCACTAACAGGGTCAATATTACTACTGCGACCACTAACAGGGTCACTATTACTGCTGGGGCCACTAATGGGGTCACTTTTATTACTGGGGCCATTAACAGGGTCACTAATACTACTGGAGTCATTAAGGGGATCACAATTACTATTTGGACCACTAAAGGGGAAACTTACCATTGGCACCACCAAGGGCACTTATACTTTGCAACTTCTGACAAGTTTCAATATTTCAAATATGTGTTGGGTATCTTGTGTATTGGCGCTTTTAATGCCTGTAAAGTGAGGGGTTTTTTTACATTACACCTGAGGCAGCATATAGGCTTAGGGCACTTCTGCTTCCAAGCACGTTTTATATAATATTCTAGAAATGTCTGATAAATCAGTAGGATTGAAAGTTCAGCAAGTGACAGATCCTGGTAATCCTGGAAAACAGAGAAATAGCACAGTTCAGATTGTATCCATGAGGGGAGATGAACTTATGTACCTTTGGCTCCAGATTTATTCATTGACCTTACCCCGACTTCTGCGCGTGCACAAGTTGACATAATGGCGAAAGCATGCACAAAAGCTAAGGATTACCAGGGAGTTTTAAAATTTCCCTGCTCCTGGCTGCTTAAGGTGGCCGAGAGCCTGGAGATTTCATGGGGGGCCGCGGTATGCGGTCCCTGGTCACATGATCACCATTGTCCAATTCATAACAGTGAACATAAAAAAGTTAAAGTTTCACCTCCCGTCATGAGTCCGATCCATGAGGGTGGTGAAATTACTTACCTAAGCCCTACGGTGACGTCCCCCAACGGGATCTTTATCCGTAGACCTTTGCTTCTGCACATGTGCCTGTCAGCAAAATGGCCAACGCAAGCGCAGAGGCTGGGGAGTACCCAGGAAATTTAAAATCTCCTTGCTCCTGACTACTAAAGGTAGCCGAGAGCCTGGAGCAGTGACCGAAGGCTATGGTGAGTGGTCCCTGATCATGTGATTAAAAGGTAGGGATCTACCTTTGGCCGGTCTCACTCTATCCGGTAGGAATTGCGGACTACACATGCGTTTGATCCATGATACTACGCGGATTAATCAAATGCATGGGGTTAAGCAATTCCACTTACATTAGTGGGTCAGAATTACGCAATCTACTTGCAGAAAACAGAAGGCAGCTCCATGGTTGCAGATATACCTGCAGTCCATATGCAACTACATGGTGTACGGACTGCGGGTACCCGTGTCATCGCTAAGTGACAGCATGGGAAATATAAACTAACAAAAAAGGTGTACGGCGCATGACTGCCTGTGTGAGTATGCAGTTATGTGCAGTACATTACGTGGTCATACACAGGGCCACGTCCGGGCTCACAGCTGGGATCTGCTGCAGGCCTCTGCAAACGGATTCCACATACGGCCGCGTGAGCCTGGCGTTCTTCAGATCGCTACATGTAATGCCTACGTAATTTACAATAAGTCCCAGGGAACGCTTTCCTTCCTGCAGTTCCAAGAGCAGCTTGTAGACCGCCTTCTGTGTGAGACCACTGCACTTCAGCAAGGTTACGAAGCCTCACAGAGCACCACTTTTTACACCCCAAGCCTGCCACTTTGGTTAAGAAATACTCTCCAAAATGTGTTGGGTTTTCAGCAAGTATGGGAGGAAGAGGGATACCCAGTTTTATTGCCCCATGTGCCCATCCAACCAGGCCTCTGTAATGACCTCTCTTTTGAGACATACCACACAGTTTTACAATATTACTTTTATCTACGATTTAGGGAATGCCAAAAAGGGCGGAGGTATGCGGGGTGATCATTTTTAGGGATTCAATTTTTTTTTCTGCACAAGTGAGCAATGGGGCCTGGTATTTATTCAGTTGTGCCCTGAAATCCAACGGGTGTTCCCTCCATTATAGGCCTAGCCATGTGACCTATAAGTAGCTTGGGGCTACAATGCTGAACTCAGAAGAACAAGTGCTATAAAGGTTTGGGGTGCATCTCCCCAGTTTTCCTTGCTTGAAACAAAGAAAACTGTCATAAAAGGGACATTTATGAACAAAACTAAAATTGTATTTATTTTTCCCCTGCTTTATAATAATTTTTGCAAAAAACTGTGGGGTCAGAATGCTCAGTACACACCTAGGTAAAGGAACCAAGGGATCTAGATTTCAAAATGGTGTCACTTGTGGGGGTGTTTTATCATTTTGGCACCTTAATGACTCTACAAGTGGGCAATGGGGCCTGGAATTTATTCAGTTGTGCCCTGAAAGCCAAAGGGTGTTGCCTGCATTATAGGCCTACACTTCCAACAATATATAGATACCTGCAGCACTACAGCAAACCCTTATCCAAGGGGAGGCTCTCCCTGCACAGCCGTTAATTAGGAGACGGATCCAGATCATCCAAAATCTCAGAATATATCCAAAAGAAAGCAGCAGGAGCATCCAGGTGCAGTAAAATAGGTATTATTCCTTTATTCCATCCTCAGTAACCACGCAACGTTTCGGCCATTACAAACAGCCTTTGTCAAGCATGTTATACAAAATCTCCACCCCCATTAAATAGTTTAAAACAAGGAGAGTGCAAACATCATATTGGATAATAAATTGTTCCTCCTACCGCTTAATCAGCTGTCAGCTGCACCATGAACGTTCCTGTGTCCAATCAAGGACACCCAGGGCTTCAGAGTCCTCCTCTCTGTCTGGGCACACCACCATCAGAGCTTCTGTCGCCATTACCAGCGTCTCCATGGAAGCAGCGTGCCCGCACCGACTTCCTGATGACGTCATCACGTTCCTTACGTCTCATCACGAGTTCCACATCCAATCACAACACTAGCATATGGTTACCTAGTGACCGCTGCACCTATCACGGTGCAGCCCTATGTATCCAGGGCATTTTACCAGCTCGGACCCTAGGATCATGTTCCAGCGTCCATAGCAGCAATCTTAGCGTTAAGAGGCATAGCATGAACTCCTTCTTACTGCCACAATGCTACGTTATTCTCTCCATTATCGCAACCTCTGCATTATGTCCTATATGTTATAATGGGCACTCAATATATCTATATGTATATATTGTGAATCACAAGTTGATTTTAAAGCTATTTTGATGTTAACACTGCACAACATAACAAGAACAGCAGCAACCTCAGCGTTAAGCGGCATAACTATAACTCCTTCTCATTGCCACAACGCTATGTCATTCTTTTCATTATCCTAACCTCTGCATTAGGTCCTGCAAAATATGACGTACACTCAGTATATTTATGTGTGCATTGCGAATCACAGGTTTATTTTAAAGCTACTCTGATGTAAACAATGCACACCATAACAGGGGTCATTATTAGAGATGAGCGAGCACCAAAATGCTCGGGTGCTCGTTACTCGGAACAAACTTTTCGCGATGCTCGAGGGTTCGTTTCGAGTAACGAACCCCATTGAAGTCAATGGGCGACCCGAGCATTTTTGTATATCGCCGATGCTCGCTAAGGTTTCCTTGTGTGAAAATCTGGGCAATTCAAAAAAAAGAGATGGGAACGACACAGCAACGGATAGGGCAGGTGAGGGGCTACATGTTGGGCTGCATCTCAAGTTCACAGGTCCCACTATTAAGCCACAATAGGGGCAAGAGTGCCCCCCCCCCCTCCCAAAAACTTTTACTTCTGAAAAGCCCTCATTAGCAATGCATACCTTAGCTAAGCACCACACTACCTCCAACAAAGCACAATCACTGCCTGCATGACACTCCGCTGCCACTTCTCCTGGGTTACATGCTGCCCAACCGCCCCCCCTCCCCCCCACAGCGCACACCAAAGTGTCCCTGCGCAGCCTTCAGCTGCCCTCATGCCACACCACCCTCATGTCTATTTAGAAGTGCGTTTGCCATGAGGAGGAACCGCAGGCACACACTGCAGAGGGTTGGCACGGCTAGGCAGCGACCCTCTTTAAAAGGGTCGGGGCGATAGCCCACAATGCTGTACAGAAGCAATGAGAAATATAATCCTGTGCCACCGCCATCAGGAGCTGCACACGTGGGCATAGCAATGGGGAACCTATGTGCCACACACTATTCATTCTGTCAAGGTGTCTGCATGCCCCAGTCAGACCGGGCTTTTTAATTCATAGACACAGGCAGGTACAACTCCCTATTGTGAAGTCCCTGTCGACCGACAGCATGGGTGGCTCCCTGGAACCCACCGGCGGTACACAGAAATATCCCATTGCATTGCCCAACACAGCTGAGGTAGTAATGTCGTGCTTAATGCAGGTGGGCTTCGGCCCACACTGCATGGCCCAGTCAGACTGGGGTTCTTTACAAGTGGAAACAGATGCATTTATAATTCCCTGTGGACCCACAGCATGGGTGGGTGCCAGGAAGCCACCGGCGGTACATAGAAATATCCCATTGCATTGCCCAACACAGCTGAGGTAGTAATGTCATGCTTAATGCAGGTGGGCTCCGGCCAACACTGCATGCCCCAGTCAGACTGGTAATATGTACCTTAACAGTAACCGCGTTGGTGGTAATGTGGTGGTGACTGCGGACCTAGTAGCACGGTTTTATTTTGTTGGTTTTCGGAATGTGGCCAGGATTAAGTGGGCCGTAGCGGGGGATGTTTTGGAGGCACTACGTGTCCTCTCCTCGTGTCCGTGGTTATATGCACCTTAACAGTAACAGCGTTGGTGGGAAATGGCCTCGCCGCCATCATGTCTTTGGGAAGCCTCTGTTTCCACACCCCAGAGACATACCATTAGCAGCGGTATAGGCAGAGCCCAGAATTAGTAACATTTCAGCCGTAGCATTAGCGACAGGCCCCACTAACATATCACTAGCAGCATTATAGGGGGAGCACAGTCTTAGTTCCATTTCAGTAATAGTAGCAGCCTACACAGGCCCCAGTAACAATTCCGAAGCAGCAGTATAGTGGGAGCGCAGTCTTCGTTCCATTTCAGTAATAGTAGCAGCCTACACAGGCCCCAGGAACAATTCTGAAGCAGCAGTATAGGAGGAGCATAGTCTTAGTTCCATTTAAGTCATTGTAGCAGCCTACACAGGCCCCAGGAACAATTCCGAAGCAGCAGTATAGTGGGAGCGCAGTCCTAGTTCCATTTCAGTAGCTGCAGTATAGCCAAGGCCCAAGTTACATTTATGTAGCTAAAGTGTAGGCCAACCCCACACACACTTCTGTACCATGAGTGCAGGCGAAGAACATACAAATTGCTATGATTACACTGTAGGTGAGGGCCCCAAAACATTGGTGTACCAACAGTACTAATGTACCTCAGTAAAAATTGGCCATGCCCAACCAAGAGGGCAGGTGAAACCCATTAATCGCTTTGGTTAATGTGGCTTAAGTGGTAACTAGGCCTGGAGGCAGCCCAGTTTAACGAAAAATTGGTTCAAGTTAAAGTTTCAACGCTTTTAAGAGCATTGTAATATGAAATATGAACATAAAAATTGTTTAGAAAAATTAGATGAGTGAGCCTTGTGGCCCTAAGAAAAATTGCCCGATCAGCGTGATTACGTGAGGTTTCAGGAGGAGGAGCAGGAGGAGGAGGAGGAATATTAGACACAGATTGATGAAGCAGAAATGTCCCCGTTTTGGATGGTGAGAGAGAACGTGCTTTTGAAAGCCTCCGTTTCCACAAGCCTATACGGCAGCATCTCTAGGCTGATCAATTTTGCAATGTGCACGTTTAACGCTTGAGCGTGCGGGTGCGTGGCGTCGTACTTGCGCTTGCGCTCAAACTGTGGCGCTGGCGACGTCTGGACGCTACGCTGAGAGACATTGCTGGATGGGGCCGAGGACAGCGGAGGTGAGGGTGTGGGTGCAGGCCAGGAGACAGTAGTGCCTGTGTCCTCAGAGGGGGGTTGGATCTCAGTGGCAGGTTGGGGCACAGGGGGAGAGGCAGTGGTGCAAACCGGAGGCGGTGAACGGGCATCGTCCCACCTTGTGGGGTGCTTGGCCATCATATGTCTGCGCATGCTGTTGGTGGTGCCTCCCCAGCTGATCTTGGCGCGACAAAGGTTGCACACCACTGTTCGTCGGTCGTCAGGCGTCTCTGTGAAAAACTGCCACACCGTAGAGCACCTTGACCTGTGCAGGGTGGCATGGCGCGAGGGGGCGCTTTGGGAAACAGTTGGTGGATTATTCGGTCTGGCCCTGCCTCTACCCCTGGCCACCGCACTGGCTCGGCCTGTGCCCACACCCTTACTTGGGCCTCCGCGTCCTCGCCCGCGTCCACGTCCTATAGGCCTACCCCTCAGCATGGTGTATTACCAGTGATTTGATTTCCCAGGCAGGAAAGAAAGTGGCGCAAGCCTGCAGCCAAAATAGAATTTTTTCCCTTGTTTTTCAAAGGACAAGCCACACTGCGTGTATTCAATGAATACTACTAAGTTTAATAACTGTGTTGTGGTCCTGCAAATGTGTCAGAGAACTGCAGTGATGCAAAGTTATTCGCTCCAGCAGATCAGGGATTTCCCATGCAGGAAAGAAATTGGCGCAAGCCTGCAGCCAAAATAGAATTTTTTCCCTTGTTTTTCAAAGGACAAGCCACACTGCGTGTATTCAATGAATACTACTAAGTTTAATAACTGTGTTGTGGCCCTGCAAATGTGTCAGAGAACTGCAGTGATGCAAAGTTATTCGCTACAGCAGATCAGGGATTTCCCATGCAGGAAAAAAATTGGCGCAAGCCTGCAGTAAAACGTAGCTGGCTGCGTCTGATTTTTTTTAACGTTCTGCACGCAGCACACACGTACCCAGAGCCCTGACGACTGTCAGAGGCAGGCGAAATAGAATTTTTTCCCTTGTTTTTCAAAGGACAAGCCACACTGCGTCTATTCAATGAATAATGTATGTCTTCTGGCCCTGCCTACACAATTCTATCCCTGTAGTATTAATGCCGGGTGCAATGGTCTGCACAGCCGGTTTTGAGAAAAAAAAAAATATGCAACACTGCTAACAGCTGCCTGGACAGTACTGCACACGGATAGATGTGGCCCTAGAAAGGACCGTTGGGGTTCTTGAAGCCTACACTCACTGCTAACACTCTCCCTGCCTAACCACCACTTCTGTCCCTATTGCAGGGCGCAATGCTCTGCAGATCCAATTTTGAAAAAAAAAAAAAAAATACAGTGCTAACACAGTACTGCACACTATTAGATGTGGCCCTGAGAAGGACCGTTGGGGTTCTTGAAGCCTACACTAACTCCTAACGCTCTCCCTACAGCAGCTCCAGCACGATAGTACTTTCCCTCAGCTAAGTCACAAGGCATCTGAGCCGAGCCGCGGGAGGGGCCGACTTTTATACTCGGGTGACATCAGATCTCCCCAGCCACTCACAGCAGGGGGGTGGTATAGGGCTTGAACGTCACAGGGGGAAGTTGTAATGCCTTCCCTGTCTTTCAATTGGCCAGAAAAGCACGCTAACGTCTCAGAGAGGAAACTGAAAGTTACCGGAACACCGCGTGGTACTCGTTACGAGTAACGAGCATCCCGAACACCCTAATATTCGCACGAATATCAAGCTCGGACGAGTACGTTCGCTCATCTCTAGTCATTATGCAACATCCCAACATCATTTATACCATGTTACACAAATCTAACCCCTTTATTCAGCGAATCCTAAAGTATGTTGCACCCAATCTATTTATCAATAGTTCACATGACGCATTACCATAAACCTAGTTATATCCCTCACTAGATCACTTATTACAATATTAATTACGCAATTCACAATGAATCTCTTTGCATTGATTTATTAGATACAAAAGTTGAGAAAATAGCACAAGAATGTCCCGAGACACAGTAATATCTTTTCGTTACTATTGTGTGTCGCCCCTTCTGCCATCAAGGAACGCATCAGCGCTTCGGTGATGTAGCCGAAACCTGAGAAGGAGGAACTCTGATCCTGAAAAGTATATAGAGGAATATATTAATATCCACCCATGTTATACAAACTCTCCATTGAATAAAAAGAAGCACATTTCAGAATCACATTCTAGATATGCGGCAAATAACAATATTCATTATTAAGCCCCTTCGGTACCATAGTGTCAAGCGTGTGGATCCATCGCAATTCTTTGCATTTCAAGAGATTTTCTCTATCCCCCCCTCTAGTAAGTGTAGGGACATGGTCTATAACCCTAAACCGTAGTTGATCCACGGTATGACCATGCTCTAGAAAATGTTTGGGGATAGGCAGTTCTTTCTTTTCGGTACGAATTGTACTTTTGTGTTGGAAAATCCTCTGCTTCACCTCTTGCGTGGTCTCCCCCACGTAACCCAGCCCACACGGGCAGGTTATTAAGTACACTACAAATCTAGAGTTACAGGTGAATCTCCCCTTAATGCTGAACTCTTTTCCTGTGTACGGATGCCTAAATGTGTTACCTTTTACTAAATTGCCGCAACAGGCACATCCCAAGCAGGGAAAATTGCCAGGCCTAAAGGGCTGCAATACTCTCTGCTCAGGACTCCTCTTGTCCCTACACTTACTAGAGGGGGGGATAGAGAAAATCTCTTGAAACGCAAAGAATTGCGATGGATCCACACGCTTGACACTATGGTGCCGAAGGGGCTTAATAATGAATATTGTTATTTGCCGCATATCTAGAATGTGATTCTGAAATGTGCTTCTTTTTATTCAATGGACAGTTTGTATAACATGGGTGGATATTAATATATTCCTCTATATACTTTTCAGGATCAGAGTTCCTCCTTCTCAGGTTTCGGCTACATCACCAAAGCTCTGATGCGTTCCTTGATGGCAGAAGGGGCGACACACAATAGTAACGAAAAGATATTACTGTGTCACGAGACATTCTTGTGCTATTTTCTCAACTTTTGTATCTAATAAATCAATGCAAAGAGATTCATTGTGAATTGCGTAATTAATATTGTAATAAGTGATCTAGTGAGGGATATAACTAGGTTTATGGTAATGCGTCATGTGAACTATTGATAAATAGATTGGGTGCAACATACTTTAGGATTCGCTGAATAAAGGGGTTAGATTTGTGTAACATGGTATAAATGATGTTGGGATGTTGCATAATGACCCCTGTTATGGTGTGCATTGTTTACATCAGAGTAGCTTTAAAATAAACCTGTGATTCGCAATGCACACATAAATATACTGAGTGTACGTCATATTTTGCAGGACCTAATGCAGAGGTTAGGATAATGAAAAGAATGAGAAGGAGTTATAGTTATGCCGCTTAACGCTGAGGTTGCTGCTGTTCTTGTTATGTTGTGCAGTGTTAACATCAAAATAGCTTTAAAATCAACTTGTGATTCACAATATATACATATAGATATATTGAGTGCCCATTAAAACATATAGGACATAATGCAGAGGTTGCGATAATGGAGAGAATAACGTAGCATTGTGGCAGTAAGAAGGAGTTCATGCTATGCCGCTTAACGCTAAGATTGCTGCTATGGACGCTGGAACATGATCCTAGGGTCCGAGCTGGTAAAATGCCCTGGATACATAGGGCTGCACCGTGATAGGTGCAGCGGTCACTAGGTTACCATATGCTAGTGTTGTGATTGGATGTGGAACTCGTGATGAGACGTAAGGAACGTGATGACGTCATCAGGAAGTCGGTGCGGGCACGCTGCTTCCATGGAGACGCTGGTAATGGCGACAGAAGCTCTGATGGTGGTGTGCCCAGACAGAGAGGAGGACTCTGAAGCCCTGGGTGTCCTTGATTGGACACAGGAACGTTCATGGTGCAGCTGACAGCTGATTAAGCGGTAGGAGGAACAATTTACTATCCAATATGATGTTTGCACTCTCCTTGTTTTAAACTATTTAAGGGGGGTGGAGATTTTGTATAACATGCTTGACAAAGGCTGTTTGTAATGGCCGAAACGTTGCGTGGTTACTGAGGATGGAATAAAGGAATAATACCTATTTTACTGCACCTGGATGCTCCTGCTGCATTATAGGCCTAGCCATGTGTCCAGTAAGCGGATTGGGGCTATAATGGATATGGGTATGTTTTTGAACACAGGATAAACAGAGGTATCCATTTTGGGGTGAAATTCTTCATTTTTATGTATGCTGTACAATAAAAATGTTCTGAAAATGACACAATTGCCCATGAAAATCGTACTTTTTCCCTCCTGCTTTCTTTAGATTCATTCAAAAACTGGGGATCAAAATATGTATTGCACCCCTAGATTAAAAAAAGGAAAAAAAAGAGCTCTCCTTTGCTGGGATCGTGCATCTGTCCGCACTCGCAGGATCACTTCTCCTTGTCAAACCACACCGCCCAGTCACAGCGGTTTCATTTCAAATAGATCCAAGAAAATAGGGTGCTTGGTTTGACTTGAAAAAAGTGCCTTGCTTTATTATGTTGTATGTGCCATAAAATACAGGAATTACAGAGAGCGTGGTTCAAACCCTTAAACGGGTTCATGTTCACCTCAATGTTCACCCCATATAGTTCTGTTTTAATAGTCTATACAAATCAATTAAAAACAACACCCGAATGTTAACCATATAAGCGCTTTCTCCATGTTCTATTACGAAATACCTTGTCCCTATATACAAGGAAAGATTCCATATAGATCTTACAAAATCAGGAATATGGTATATTTTTATATATAGTTTAAACACCAATATGTATTCCAATTTTTAAACATATAAATTTTTAGTTTTTTATGCATATTACAGAACATATTCCCTTTCTCACTTGTTACATTTACCATGTTGTCTCCGCATCTATGAATGGCATACCTGGAATTGCACATCCTGGAATAAAATGATATTTGTTGTATATTTTCTACCATCAATAATTTTGCATATTTATGCCATTAGTTTTGAAAGATGTATTACGATTTATTAATTATTATAGATTTTACTAATAACTTAATTAACGCATATATGAGGACTAGAGATGAGCGAGCATTGCCCTTAGCGAGTACCTGACTGTTCGAGACGAAAGGTTCGGGTGTCGACGCGGGGGAGCGGTGAGTTGCGGCAGTCAGCAAGAGGGAGCGGGGGGGGGGGGGGGGGAGAGAGGGAGAGAGAGATCTCCCCTCCGTTCCGCCCTGCTCTCCCCCGCAGCTCCCTGCCCGCCGCCGGCAGCCGAACCTTTTCTCTCGAGCGGGCAGGTGCTCGCTAAGGGCAATGCTCGTTCATCTCTAATGAGGACATATATCTAATGTTCTCAATATATGTATAGTAAATCAGTTCTAGCATTCATACCAAATGGTATTCTAGTGTTTAATTTCAGAATCCAAAATTCTTCCCATTTACAAAGCATTTTTTAACTGTTCTTTTGTCTTCTAGGATCTACCACTATTTCAATTCCATACCATCTAAAACTGTCTATATTTCCTTTGTGTACTTCTGTAAAATGCTTCACAGCTCCCGAATGGGTAGAAAGAGATTTTTTAGTTCCTCTAACATGTTCAGCTATTCGTATCTGGATGTTACAGTGGCTACATTCTATTATATATATTACGCTGGTTGAATTGCAATTAATGAACCTATTTATCTTATACTCTTATTTTTTTGTTGTCTGTAAATACTTGTTTTTTATGGTCAGATGGCATGCACTACACCGTGCGTTACCGCACTTGAAGAAACCTTTTTGTGTGAGCCAATGTGACCTTTTATTTTGCATAAAAATCCTTGGAGATAGAATGTTGCCTAAACTTCTATTTCTTTTAGCAACCACGGAAACATCCTCAACCAATATTTTACATACATCGCTATCCTGTTTACGGATTGGCAGGTATCTAAGAAACTAATTTTTGATTTCATGGAACTTGTCATTGAATGGAGTTGAAAATAGCTAATTATTTTTTTGTTTTTATGTTTAGGATTTATCTTCAGAGAGGAATCATCTAGTATTTCTTCTCTCATACGATCTTTTACTTTATTGCAAGCTATTTTCAATACTGTCCCATAATAACCTCGTTCTAACAGCCTGTCACAGATAGATTTTTCTGTATCATTATAAATGTCATTTTTAGAGCAAGCTCTTTTGGCTCTTACCAGCTCTCGAACGAGAATAGCATCCGTTGTATGTCCGGGATGACTACTTTTTGCATGTAGAGTAGTATTGCCATTTGATGGATTTCTGTACAATCCTGTAGTTATTTCCCCCGTTTCGCCGTCACCATGCAAGATGAGGTCCAAAAATGCAATCTTGGCTTGGTGTAGGAAAACAAAATGTTCCTCAAAATAATTAATTAATGTTAAATTTGTACATCTCCTTAATGGTCTTAAAAAACCTAACATTTTTCAAATGTGCTTCCAGAATAAAGTAAAACAGATGGAAATATATATCTTATTAAAAATTTGTACAGTATAACACAGGCCGCTCTACATTTTCTTAAAGCGACTATGTCATGAAGCTCAGTCCAATATACTTACATAAGAATGGGCTACACTACCAAGCACAACTGCCTCTATGGACAAGTTATTGAGTCTCTGTATCCACTGAAGGTTATGTGGAAATCTCCACTGGTTATTTTCCCCCAAAACTATTTATGGGAAAAATTCTCAGTGATACATTGTATCCCAATGTAGGACACTATACAGTCTGGACATAATGGGTGTATCTATTCATGAGACCTGGAAATAAATAGGTAACATTTGCATGTGTCTGTATGGTGGCCCCAGAATCAGTTCTACTGGTGCATCGAGTTACCCTAATCTGACACTATATCAGCCAAGGGAATCTCACAATCCTTGCAGTGAAAGTGCTTGTATTTGAAGTTTGCTTTCTTCCTCACCAGACCCTGCTGAAAACCTCTAAGAAAAGACATTAGTTATATATTATGTATACTTACAAGGAACAAATTTACATACAATAACTGGCTTCTCAGTGAACAAATACCTTCAGAGCGCTCCAAGACTAGTAAGTACACAACAAAGAACAGGTCACACTCAGAGACTGAGCTATATTATTTATGTCTTGTCTAAATAGTACAAGACTGGAGCCAAAGAGAGGTGAAGCTTCATCCACAGTGCAGTTACCTAAAGGAAGCTAATTCTCTGACTGAGAGGCATATTTAAGAATAAGGATATAAATATAAAACAGAAGAGGCCTCGGCTTCTTATTATATAAATCTTCCCAGGAAACTCTCCATTCCTTTTTCTGAATCTCAGGCGGATAGACCTTAAGATGGACTGTGTAGAGGGAAGAGTAAGAAAATGTGTATTTATAAGCAGAATGAAAAAGTCAAACATATAACAGTAAAGGTAAAAGCCAACTCAAACATCGCTGACAGGGGTCATATTTGTGAATAAACGAATATAAAAATACACAAGGGCAGGTAAAAACAGCACTTGCATATGTGCAAGATACTAATGAACAACCCACTCACACACCTATCAAATATTGGGGAGACTGGCTGCTTAGTATTATACACTGCACTTGGAAAGTCTTCCGACTTTTTCACTTTTTTGACATTTTGTTCTGTTATAGCCTTGTGCAAATTAAAATTTTAAAAAAATCAAGTTTCTCCCATCATTTTGCACTCAATACCCCATAATAACAACGTAAAAACAAAATGCTAGAAAGTCTTTAATTTTTACAAAAATTAAAAACTAACATTTTGCCTCGACATTAGTATTCACACCCTTTAGTATGATACTTCAAATTTAGCTACGAGGGCCTCCAATTTCCTCTGATCATCTTTCAGATTTTTCTACACCTTCATTGGAGTCACCTGTGTTAAATTCAGTTGATTGGACATAACTATAAAAGGCTTCCCCCCCTATTTATATAAAGTCTCATAGCTCACAATACACGTCAGAGCCAAGGCCAAGCCATGAGGAGGAAGAACTGTCCGTAGAGCTCAGAGACAGGATTGGAGGCACAGATCTGGAGAAGGGTACACAAAATTTCTGTTGCACTCAAATTCCAATAGCACAGTGGCCTCCATAATTGGTAAAAGAGGTGACCAATAACAAAATGGTCGTGTTGGATCAGCCTCAAAGATTCTGTGTGCAGATGGTAGAAATTCCAGAAGGTCAACCATCCCTGCAGCACTTCACCAATTTGGGCTTTATGACAGAGTGGCCAAAGAGAAGTCTCTCCTCAATAAAAGGTACATAAAAGCCTGCCTGGAGTTTGCCAAATGCACCTAAAGGCCTCTCAGACGGTGCGAAACAAGATTCTCTGGTCTGATGAAACCGAGAATGAACTTTTTGTCTTCAATTTTAAGAGTTATTTCTGGAGGGAACCAGGCACCGCTCATCACCTCCCAATACCATCCATACAGTGAAGCCTGGTGGTAGCAGCATCATGCTAGTGTACAAACCTTGTGGCATCATACCCAAGACTGGAGACTGAAATTGCTGCCAAAGGGGCCTCAGCTAATTTCTGAGAACTGGGTGTGAATACTTATGTTAGCACAACTGAGATGTTGGATATAGTACGGGTGCCAAATTGGTTGGCATGAGCTAGGTCATAGAATCATAGAATGGTAGAGGTGGAAGGGATCTCCAGGGTCATCTGATCCAACCCCCTGCTCAGTACAGGATTCACTAAATCATCCCAAACAGATGCCTGCCAAGTCTCTGTAGACCTTCATTGAAAGAGAACTCTCCACCTCCTGTGGCACCCTGTTGTACTCATTAATCACCCTCACTGTCGCAAAGCTTGGAGAATCAATACACACAAAATCCCATTTACACTTAAAGGTAATCGCTCAAAGCTCATTCAAACGATAGTAGCTAAGTATCTAGTATAGAATATGCAGCCGGAGCGCAACACAGCTGCGGCCACTAAAAGAACAATACAGCTGTTTTACATAAGCAAACCACTGTATTCTTCTCTGCAATGACGGCCAGTGTCCCCCCTGTGAATTCACAGAGAGAAACTAGCAGAGAGAATCTTATCAGCACAGCAAGCTATGATAACAACCTGCTCGACTGATAACAGCTGATCACTCAATTCTAGCAAACTAGAATTCAGCGACCAACGACTCGTGCACAAAAACTGCACGATGTTCCTGCATTTAGACAGAACGAGAATTGCTCAAAAAATGGCTTTGAGCGATTTTTGAGCACTACTCGTTGTGTCTAAATGGGCCATTACACATCAGCAATTGTAGAATGTAAGCAGCACTTGTAATCAGATCTTCATTCAAGAAAAAGAGAAACTTTTATTCATCCATTTTTTGCTAAAAACGCCTGCAACGTTTCGCCTGTTTAGCCCAGTCTTTCTCAAGCCTATACATACCACTGCACTAGCAGCGGTAGATATAGTAGACATACAGATAAAAGCACCAATCACCATCACCAACTCATATCAACATAAAAGTACACATGCCCTGATAGGACCTCTGTCTTACCCATCAGCCGTGGAGCCCAATTATCTCATTACGTTTACTTAATTAGAAAACTCCATATCCGGATCAGGAAGACTTCCATTCCTGTACTGCACATGCGTGGGACTTGTAGAGCCTCGCGCAAGATGTGTGCGTCATACACTAAGTTCCTGTCAATCTCACACACATTTCACTCAATCACACGTGCGCGGGACTGGCGTCAAACATCGCGAGAGGTACGTCACTCGACCTGGCTCTAGTTAACCCGTCCCACTGCGCAGGTGCCAGTTTAACACATCATCACAGGGAGTTGATCGCGACATGTCCCGTATTAGCTAATGCAATCAACACTCATGTAGCGTCGGTCAAGTCAATGTGCCATGCCAAGATCATGGACACTCAGTATGCCCATCCATTAGTAAGGTCTCATTAGTAATATTAGAACTGATATTAAGCTATCCCTTATATCAATCTGCAGATTCCGAGTGAGATGTTATTCACCCAGCAGCTCCATTCAGCAGCTCTATTCAATCCATAAGTCGCTAGCTTACATAAAGCTAATGTACCCCCATAGAGGATCGCTGTTGATAGCCATCTCTAGCAGGTCGAGTGACGTACCTCTCGAGATGTTTGACGCCAGTCCCGCGCATGCGCGGTTGAGTGAAATGTGTGTGAGATTGACAGGAACTTAGTGTATGACGCACACATCTTGCGCGAGGCTCTACAAGTCCCACGCATGTGCAGTACAGGAATGGAAGTCTTCCTGATCCGGATATGGAGTTTTCTAATTAAGTAAACGTAATGAGATAATTGGGCTCCACGGCTGATGGGTAAGACAGAGGTCCTATCAGGGCATGTGTACTTTTATGTTGCTATGTGTTGGTGATTGTGATTGGTGCTTTTATCTGTATGTCTACTATATCTACCGCTGCTAGTTCAGTGGTATCTATAGGCTTGAGAAAGACTGGGCTAAACAGGCGAAACGTTGCAGGCGTTTTTTAGCAAAAAATGGATGAATAAAAGTTTCTCTTTTTCTTGAATGAAGATCTGATTTGTCTTAAAGAAATACCCCAAGTGCTGCTTACATTCTACAAGTACTGATGATGCTATGTATTGGATTTCTGTCCGGGACGGGTAAGCTGGCAATTAGAGATCTACATTTCTCCCATCCTATATTGGAGGATTAGTGTGTGCGGCATCCGTATTTTCTATGATAGACTGTTGAACTGGGACTGCTGGATTTGCTCGCACCTTCCTGGGAGTTGCTTATTGTAAGTGAAATATGGAGGGGGGGACTCCATCCACACCAAGATTTTTGGCATACACAGATGAGGACGCCACCCGTATCTTGTCTAATTTTACTAAGGACTCTGCATTTTTGGGCATGCCTGATATTAGGACGCTCACAAAGAAACATGAAATACTGAATAAACAACTTATCTCACTCAGGCTGCTGAGCGAGTACTACGCTGTAAAAAGAATACCTAGGGGCTTACGTCCCCATATAAGGCCAACATTAATGGCCAATAATCCTGATTTTTGTGAGGTTTACAAGCATTAGTAACAAGTATTCTTTTGATCTTATTCTATTGAACTTAAAATTTCTACAGGCTGAAATCTTAACATGCACTGCTGCTCTGCATTCAGCAGAACAGAAAATACGGAAGACACTCACAAGTGATGACCTGAAGAAACCTATGGACTGGTTGGATGACATTCTTAAAAAGCATAAGGAGACGATCGAGGGCGTGAAAAGAAGTAAGTGGCTACGTGACACTGATGATTATAAATCAGGACAGATTTTTTCTTGGCAGAAACCAAAGAGATCCACGCAGCCCTCGACCGTGAGAAGAGAATATAAAACAAGGAATCCTATCGGTCGACGACGACATGGTCGCTTTGGATGGTCCCAAACAGGCTTTGATTCTTCATTGGACTCCTATAATGAATCTACCACAAGGGGTGTTGATTTTTTAGAAAGACCACCTTCGGGGAGACAGAATCCCAAATCTTCACCCGCAAAAGGCATCATAGGACATGGAAGAGGATCTCGCAGAATGACAACATGTGCGGGGACTCACCAATAAACCTCGGAGACAACTTAGTTGTGAATATCTCCTCACAGGTACTGTCCGCGGTGCAGATACAAGTCCTCTCCAAGGGCTTGTCATTTTGCCCGACACGAAAAACTGATTGGTTTGAGATGGATTCGGACATTAGATCCTTTATCAGGAGACTTAAACTGTGCGCGCATTTTGCAACTGCTGAAGCCTTGATTCCGCCTGTTCCACAGCCCATCCCACGAGGTGGATTTACATCAAGTGGACTTGGGTTGCAGAACAAGAGTACGTTTCAACCTACAGATACTGATCATGCAGTGGCCACATTTTCCAAACTTGTTTTACAGGATATTGCACGATTGAGAAAGCATTGTATATATCATTCATCCAATAACAACTTGAGCACTGCAGAGCGGAGGGCTATTAGTGAGCTAAATGAAGATAGGTCTTTAACAATAAGAAGAGCTGATAAAGGAGGAGCAGTAGTGATCATGGACACCAGTAGTTATCATACAGAAATAATGACCCAATTGTCAGATACAGACGTCTATGAGCCACTCACTCATAATCCGACAGAAGAATTCTTTTCACTACTGAGAGATATGATATATGAAGCGAGGGATTGATTGATAAACAACTATGTGATTTACTACTACCTTTGCATCCAATAGTACCCATCCTCTACACTCTACCCAAAATTCACAAGGACCTTCACTCTCCACCTGGCAGGTTCATCATTTCTGGGCAAGGATCCCTGTTTAGTAATACCTCACGTTTCCTCGATAGGGTATTAAGGTGTCATGTAACTGAAGCCGAGTCATATATACAGGACACTTCGGATTTTTTGCAAAAATTAAGTATGGTGGGGCAATCGGAGGGTTCCCTGATAGGGTTCTTCGATGTTTCATCACTCTACTCAAATATTACTCATGAGCTAGGTATACAGGCAACCAGGGAATATTTATTACAATCAGACATGTCAAGTAGGTGTATTGAGTTTGTGGTTACACTTCTATCTACCATCTTGGAATGTAATTACTTCCTGTACAATGAAGTGCTTTACCGCCAAAGAGCAAGGTACGGCTATGGGGTCCAACGTGGCCCCAACATATGCCATCACCTTCATGCGGTATGTGGAGGAATATCGTCTGTTTGCCTCCCCCTCCTGGACCAAGGTTCAGGTATGGTGGAGGTACATAGACAATATTTTTTCATCTGGAAAGGATCTGAGGAAGAATGACTGGCTTTCCATGAGGAAATTAATGGATTAGTTCCAAAAATTGAAATTCACAATAACATACTCAACTCATGAGACACAATTCCTAGATGTGTTGATACATAAAGAATCAACATGTTTTAAGACCGATCTTTATACCAAAACTACTGATCGTAGTAATCTTCTGCACTTTGAGAGTAACCACCCACCAGGCACAGTATGGTCCCTACCCTGGAGTCAGTTACTCAGTTAAGAGTGGGTGGAGCCCCGTCTTGATGCAATGTGCAATAAATTTATGCATAGGGGTTTTCCTGAGGAATTGGTTAAAAACCTATAAAGCTAAAGTGTTGATGAAAGATAGGACTGATATGCTGACATCAACTCGGAAGAAATCAGAAATAGATAGAATCCCGTTTGTCTCTACATTTGGTACAAACAGCAACCAAGTGAAGAAAATAATTAATAGACACTGGCACCTACTGAAACAATGTCATCCGAACATCAGTGAGTTCCAGAAACAACCCATGATGGCCTATCGTAGAGGCCGAAACCTGAAAGATACTTTGGTTCATAATCTCGTAACTAGAGCAGACGTGGATGAACAACGAAGGTTCGCTCCCCTAAGGAATGGCAATTTTGCCTGCTTAGGCTGTGTCCATTGCAATAACTTACTTAGAGGTGACAGCTTCATGCACCCACATACGGGGCGCAGATATACCATTAAACGACACTTCACGTGTAATTCAACATTTGTTATTTATCTGATTATTTGCCCATGTAGCCTTTATTGTGTAGGCGAAACTACTAAAGCGATCAAAGTACGAATTTCCGGGCACAAAAGTACTATCAGAACAGAAAAAATTGATTTACTGATACCTAAACATTTCAAGGAGGCAGGACATACAGTAAGCCAGATGCGATTTAAAGTTATAGATTCAGTGCCGGATAATGGGAGAGGAGGAGATCATGAGAGGAAGCTAAAAATGTTAGAAGCAAGATGGATCCATGAACTGGATACCATCTATCCAAAAGGTCTTAACTTGGATTATAATCCGCTTCTATATGTCTAATTTTGGAGTATCTAGTAAGAACCTGTGAAGATCTAGGATTGTTACATGCAGAGTCTCTGATATATGTGTTTTTATTTTACAGATGCCCATGTAGTGAGGACAACTGCACCGGATGCTGTGGACACCAATTACGTATTGGATTGATCTTTACGAATTTCTCCTGACACTATACAGTGGACTGATCTACTGGGTGTACATACAATAAATGAGCCTTTGTTCAAGCATAACTCCAGTGGAGTCTAAGATTTTTGGTTTTTGCTATTATATCATACACAAAATAATGATCTCTTTGTGAGATTTATAACACTCATGTGTGCCAGTTCAATGACAATTATCCTTTGGCATCTTATACATTTGAGATAGCGGTTTAGAGATGGCTATCAACAGCGATCCTCTATGGGAGTACATTAGCTTTATGTAAACTAGCGACTTATGGATTGCAATATTTGTAGAATAGGTAGCGCTCACTGTTCAGATGACCATAGGTGGTATTGCATCAAAGGAATGATGCAATAATGGAAAGGGATGTAGAAGCTGGAGTGAAGATGATGTGTACCCAAATTCATGCAGGTAGTGATGGTGCTGCAGAGCGGCTTGAGAGAACTCCAAACATATAAATGGTGGAGAAAATATATAGGAGAAACAGGAAAATGTCTCAGCGCTCAGGAATGAGGGTACCAGTTAATGAGAATATGACAATTGGTATAATGTGTAAAGTGGTGTCCCGTTCTGTAGGGCGTCAGAGCGCCGTGGGATGACGCGGTAATTCCTCCTCATGCCCCATTTGTAAATGGCCGAGAACGGGACATCACTTTACACATCACATGAGGAGGTAATTTCCTACTTATTTTATTGCTATAAATACTGTATGTCTTTCATATTTTACCATGGTACTTGATGAAGGCCAGATGATTTTATTGGCCGAAACGCGTCTACTATCGTTGTAAATAAAACACGTGGAACTGATTGCCTTGCCGCAGGATTTTGTTTTACACACCGACCGGGATTGGAGGCGTCTGAGCACGGACGCCTCCGTGAAGTAAGTTTGTTATTATACCAATTGTCATATTCTCATTAACTGGTACCCTCATTCCTGAGCGCTGAGACATTTTCCTGTTTCTCTGACTTATGGATTGAATAGAGCTGCTGAATGGAGCTGCTGGGTGAATAACATCTCACTCGGAATCTGCAGATTGGTATAAGGGATAGATTAATAATAAATCTAATATTACTAATGAGACCTTACTAATGGATGGGCATACTGAGTGTCCATGATCTTGGCATGGCACATTGACTTGACCGACGCTACATGAGTGTTGATTGCATTAGCTGATACGGGACATGTTGCTTGACACTGTCTATATAATCGCAATGTGTTTTGCGCTGTATTATTTTGTATGGTTGCCCGGGAGACGTTGCCATGGAGATACACTACACTTAACGAAGGCAAACACTGGCGCGATATGGAGGAGTCCCGGTGTGAGACTGGTGCTGCTATTCTCGCGATGATATGTCAGGTTGGCGCCTGCGCGCCGCGATCAACTCCCTGTGATGATGTGTTAAACTGGCACCTGCGCAGTGGGAAGGGTTAACTAGAGCCAGGTCGAGTGACGTACCTCTCGCGATGTTTGACGGCAGTCCCGCGCATGCGCGGTTGACTGAAATGTGTGTGAGATTGACAGGAACCTAGTGTATGACGCACACATCTCGCGCGAGGCTCTACAAGTCCCGCGCATGTGCAGTACAGGAATGGAAGTCTTCCTGATCCGGATATGGAGTTTTCTAATTAAGTAAACGTAATGAGATAATTGGGTTCCACAGCTGATGGGTAAGACAGAGGTCCTATCAGGGCATGTGTACTTTTATGTTGATATGTGTTGGTGATGGTGATTGGTGCTTTTATCTGTATGTCTACTATATCTACCGCTGCTAGTGCAGTGGTATGTATAGGCTTGAGAAAGACTGGGCTAAACAGGCGAAACGTTGCAGGCGTTTTTTAGCAAAAAAATGGACGAATAAAAGTTTCCCTTTTTCTTGAATGAAGATCTGATTTGTCTTAAAGAAATACCCCAAGTGCTGCTTACATTCTACAAGTACTGATGATGCTATGTATTGGATTTCTGTCCGGATCCGGGTAAGCTGGCAATTAGAGATCTACATTTCTCCCATCCTATATTGGAGGATTAGTGTGTGCGGCATCCGTAGTTTCTATGATGGGCCATTACACATGAGATATATTCACAAGTTGAATTCCACACCTGTTTATTGTTCAGCAGTTAATATATTATTTGGGGGAGAAACTACTCACAAGAGTGAGCCAAACACAAGAATAATAGGCTTTGTGACAACATGCAACCAATTGTAACTTGCATTCATATCAATCTATTAGCCTATAATTTTAATTTATTAGCCTATAAACATATCATAGCAGATGTTCACATGGATGATAAGCTGATCGCTAATTGCTCAGTGTAAACAGCAGCCGTTCATTATTGAACAGTCGCTATGTTAAGTGAATAGAGAGTGGCGGGGGAGACTGAGGAGAGAAATCTGCTGCAGCCTCCCAGCTGCAAGCCAGCGGAACTACCTCCCGTGCAGCAGCACAGGAGCTAGTATGTGCAGGGACGAGTGTCGGGCATCGTTTGCCTGATATTCATTCCATCTCAATGAGCCTTTACATAAGCCTAGAGATGAGCAAGCGTACTCGCTAAGGCAAACAACTGAGCGAGTAGTGCCTTATGCGAGTACCTGCCCACTCGTCTCAAAAGATTCGGGTGCTGGCGGGGGAGAGCGGTGAGTTGCGGGAGTGAGCCAGGGGTTGCGGGGGGGGGGGGGGGGGGGGGGAGAGCGCTCCTCCCTGTTCCTCCCCACTCTCCCCCGCCACTCCCCGCCCCCCGCCGGCACCCGAATCTTTTGAGACGAGCGGGCAGGTACTCGCATAAGGCAATAGTCGCTCAAGTAGTTTGCCTTAGCGAGTACGCTCGCTCATCTCTAATAAGCACGCTTCTACTGAAATATAAAACAAAGCACATTAATAGTTTCCTTAACACTTATGTCAATGCAAAGTGCAAAATGATGGCAAAAACTTTTAAATATTCTTAGCAGCAGTGACGGGTAAGAGTTTTTCAGATAGGTGTGATTAAATGAATAGACTCCAAAGTACATCATAGCAACACATAACAAAATTTACTTGGACCTATAAACAATGTAGAGAACATAACTGACCAGAACCAGGTGGCTATTAAAACACTTAAAGGAGATGTCCCGAGGCAGCAAGTGGGTCTATACACTTCTGTATGGCCATAATAATGCACTTTGTAATGTACATTGTGCATTAATTATGAGCCATACAGAAGTTATAAAAAGTTTTTTACTTACCTGCTCCGTTGCTGGCGTCCTCGTCTCCATGGTGCCGACTAATTTTTGGCCTCCGATGGCCAAATTAGCCGCGCTTGCGCAGTCCGGGTCTTCAGCAGTCTTCTATGGAGCCGCTCGTGCCAGAGAGCGGCTCCGTGTAGCTCCGCCCCGTCACGTGCCGATTCCAGCCAATCAGGAGGCTGGAATCGGCAGTGGACCGCACAGAAGAGCTGCGGTCCACGAAGACGGAGGATCCCGGCGGCCATCTTCAGCAGGTGAGTATGAAGACGCCGGACCGCCGGGATTCAGGTAAGCGCTGTGCGGGTGTTTTTTTTAACCCCTGCATCGGGGTTGTCTCGCGCCGAACGGGGGGGGGGGGGTTAAAAAAAAAAAAAAACGTTTCGGCGCGGGACATCTCCTTTAAGACCCAAGTCTTATGGTATGTGTTTTATTTTCAGATTTCATGCTTCAAGCTAAAACAACCTCTTGTTACCTGCTGCAGATGTTTTTTTACAATTAAACAAAATGAAAAGAGTTTTTGAGAATTATATGCTAAAAGTCATCGTTTGCCACAACAGGCTTTCAAATTTGAAAAAATTTGAAAAAAGTGATAACCCTAATGTTCCGGTTTGCTGCATGTTTCGGGACTGTGTGGCACACTGCAGCACTACAGATGTCCTGTGGAAACCCAGCCTCATAGGCATAGGTAGCTCTAGTTATCTATTAAAGATGACATCTAACCTTGAGGAACTTTATAATCAGCAGTGCATTACCCTCTGACACACAAAAAGGAACCTATCCCTGTAATGTAAGGAGCTGTAAGACCTGCTCACATATACTGACTGCGGACAGGATACGGATCCCCAACACACAGCAGGACTATAAGATCCCGGGGACATTCACATGTTCCTCATCCAATGTTGTGTACCTGATCAAGTGGAGTAAATGTCCTGTTGGGGGTCTTTATGTTGGAGAAACAGGACAGAAACCGAAAGCCAGGATGAGATCTCATCGCCACACGATTGAACACAGAAAAAGAGAATTACCTGTGGCCGAGCACTTCTCTAACCATGGACATAACATAGGAGATATGAGAGTTTTGATATTGAAGGGTGGTTTCAAGTCACAAAACCACAAAATTTGGGAATATAAATTGATAACAACCTTTGACACGCTGAATACTGGGTTAAATTATTCCCCAGGATTTATGCGTGAATGGGAAGTGTGAGACTTGATTGCACAGATAAGACCCCCATCAACAGTAATTCAGGGACCATTAACTTTCACTCCCTTATCAGTGTTTGGCTAAAAATGTTTGTGTATCTCTTGTAGCAATTCAAGCCTGAGGACCTCCCCCCCTCCAACAGTAATTTAGGGACCATAAAACTTTCACTCCGCTATCAGTGCCCAGACAAAAAAAGTTTGCTTGCTGTTGCAGAATTCCTTTTAAGTGCGAACCAATCACATCCATATCTGTGCCTTGTCATAAGTATGTATGTTATAAGTGTGTATAAATATCCATGCCTCTTCAGATCCAATCCATAAGCCTGAAGAAGAACCCTGCGTTGGTTCGCAAGCTCGCTATTATTACATCATGTATTTTTGTTAGCCATTAAAAGGTATCATATCTACAAGATTACGTCGTTTCTCTTGCTGGGAACAATCACATCTAACCTACTAATACGCAGGGGCAGAAATACCCTATTATTGTGTGCTGTATAGGACATAAAGGAAGTATGCATTCACATACCTTTACAAGTGGTGTGAAGACTTTTGAAATCAAGTAATATAGTAATACACAACCGTAGGCCTCTTTCTGATAGATACAAGATGGGGAGATTGCGCAGAGACTAGAGATGAGCGAACCTACTCGGTTCAGGTGTTTTTGAACTCGAGCACCGCTTTTTCTGAGTAACTCACTACTCGGACAAAAGTGGGGAACAGGGGGGAGCTCTCTCTCTCTCTACCCCCCGCCCCCCCCCTCCCCTATGCAACCCCCCGCTCACCCCCGGCTCCCCCCAAATCTTTTCGTCAGAGTAGTGAGTTACTCGGAAAAAGCGGTGCTCGAGTTCAAAAACACCCGAACCGAGTAGATTCACTTATCTCTAGCAGAGACGATTTGCAAGTGGGAAAAATCTTCATGACAGTCTAGGCCCAGAGACAAGAAAGATGAAGACGGATAACTGCAAGCAGAGATGACGTCAGCAGTGACCAATGGCGGTAACTGCACTGTAATCATCATGGCTGTTTATGGTTGGTATATAACTACGATATTGTGACTGCATTATTTACTGCTGAGCTGCTATATCTTAGTCCGCAATGATATACAAGTGCCTTATAGAATATATATATATATATATATATATATATATATATATATATACATTTTTATTTGGGGTAAGAGATAGCCCAATTCTGAGTTTTGCTATGGGGGGACCCCATGAGTTTTATGTATGCCCCTGTTGTGACCTGGACAGTGAGTATGTGCTCACTGGGATATCAGCAGACAAATCCACATAGTCCCAGGGTTGCCCGAATAGGATGGGGAGGAGAATCCTGGCCCACCACACACCTTGCTTCAAGCTCAATGCCACAAGTACGATCAGAGCAAGCATGTTGCAGAGATGAGGGGTGAAGACATAATCAGCCTCAGTTGTGCCCTCGCCCGCTCAGGCTGGCCAGGAATGTAGGTGAACGTTCTGTGGAGGCAGAGGCATCAAACATGGATGGTATCAGAGACCTGTGTATGGTTAGGGGCTCACTAAGGCGAACAATTACTGTGAGGGGTCATTAATAGGCAATGTTACCGTGAGGGAACACATACAACCTGGACTAACATGTAACAAAAATTGCCATGGGGAGCGTGGCACACCGCATGACATATCCTTTTTGTTGCTCAAGAGTTGGTAGCTTTGTGCAGATATAAATAATTGGTCATTAAAGAGATATTAATTTACACTAGAAATTATGAGTGTTAGTTCAATATGGAATTTTCCATTTAGCTTAATTGGGGCAGAAACATTCATATTCTTCTATAATTGTTCTATAATTTGCATTGGATGGCTGGCCCAAAACAAAGCGAATGAGCGGCCCCGCTACATAAACTAGATAGGCACATCAGAGTAGAGCGGCAAAACAACCATGTGATGACAGCCTCATCTGTATTCTTTTGGTTCTTAGTACAGTATGTGCAGCATTTAGGCTCGTTCACATCAGCGTTAGGGAGTTCCATTTTCCTACTCCATTAAGGACACACTAAGCAATCCTGATTGAAAATCAGCGGGTTCAAGGCCCTCTGGATTACTGGGACAAACACTATTAAACATACAAAGACTCAAACAAACAATCCATAAATGTCAATGCCCTGTGGGAAAATTGCTCTAGGCAATATCTCATCAGGGTCTGGTTTATAAATGCCGGTCTTCAAAATTAAAGGCTTTGTCAGAGACGTTTTTGGTCAAATGGATGAAAGTGTGTATATAACTTTGACGTATCTTTATTCAAAGTTCTCATGGTAGGAACTTCTTAGTTCACACACAGAGTGTAAATAACCTGGATACAGTTAGATCTCTAATGTTAAATATTTGAGCTCTGATATCTAATTCTTTTTCCATGCGTTTCTCCGAGAATATGGTGGATCATCAGGAAGTCACTGAGCTCATCAAACAGCTTGCAAAGATGTTAGATGATCATCTTAGACTTAGGTTGGACACCCACTTGCGTTTTTCTTGAGCGTTTTTTTCACGTGATATTGCTGCATTTTTTTTTAACGCGATGGTCAATGGGACATTCTAATGTTAAAAAACACATTGCCAGTTTGTGCTCTGCGTTTTTTGTGCGATGCGTTTTTAACGTTGGGAAGTCCCATTGACAATCGCGTTTAAAAAACGCAACGATATCACGTGAAACAAATGAACACAAGTGGGTGTTCACCCAGAGGCTGAGATCAATGTAGTTGTCAACCAACGTACAGTGCATTTATACTCATGCCTTTAAACTCATATTACAATAAACGGCATGTTGTCCTGACAAAAAATACGTATGTGTTGTTCTCTTCTTTGTAGTAGTTTTTGGGAGGAGTACACAAGTAGGCAGACCCCAATATGGCGGGAATTTTTTTGGTTATCAGCACGGATAACCTATCAAATATGGAGAGGTTCTATGTTGAACTTTAGGACTGAACATAACTCAATCTACTACTATTTCTCCGTCTCCTTGATGATCAGGTTAATCCAAGGTAGAGCAAGAGAATTACAATCTAGATCAAATATCAAGATGCAGTTAATTCCTTTTGGCTGATATCTGCCCTGCATCAAAAGTGACCAGATAGCCCTTGGTGTCTCATGCTATCTATCGTCCATTCAGACTAGGCGAAGGCACCCGACTTGAGCAATTCAGTCACTGGCTAAGATTTTTGCTTGTCAGTCTAACCTAGCCTATGGTAGAGCATAGATTGTGATATCTTTCAAAGCCCCCCCCCCCCCCCCCCAAAAAAAAGGGAAAATACGAGCGAAAAGAAATAAATTTAAAAAATCACCCATAGTCTGGATGGTAGACCAGGATGTGTGGGGGCTCTCATCTGAGACCAGACTATATAGTCTGCCAAAGCCCACCTTCTGGAAGTACCTTGTACAAAGTTGTCGAATTGCCGGCCAGGGAGGAGGGGGTTGTTATCGGACCACACCGGTACCGATCTGATGACCTCGTTGCCAGGTGCCAAATTGGTAGATATGGAAGCCCGTGATGAGGAGATTTTGCTAGCATTATCTATCAATAGCATGAAATCACTCCATGTTATGTCAAGACACTTCTCCAGTGAGAATCTCAATGAATTCTACTTTATTATCAACATTGCCAACTCTTATACAGAAAGAAGAGGGCGTATCCAAATGTTGCTTGGTACAAAGATTAGTGTTACGTAGTTTACTGTTACAAAGGTAAAAATACTTATTGATCATAAGACTTATTGACATCTATATTGACTTTATATTCTCAAAGCTCTTAAGGCCCGTCTCAGACATAGATATTACCTAAGTCAGGATATTGCTGTTGCATTAGACAACATTTCTGCAATAGTTGTGTGTCTTCTCTGTTAACATAGCTTAGCCTTATTTAATTTGTCTGTTGACTTCTTATCTTAAAATCCTAGTTCCCGGCACTACAAAGCATAGGTTTTAGTCTTCTATTTAAGGGTCAATAGTCCAATACAATGTAAGAAACATACACTTATTGCATTCTGAAACTTAACACTTTATATTCCATGACATTTCCCCCTTTTGTTTCTTATCTTGTCCCAGAACAACAGTAAACATTTGAAGTACTTCAGTCCATCCTAGCGATGTCTGCCAGCCTTTATATTACATTTCACTATTGTTCTGACCAGTATAAGAATGATCATAGCCGGGTGCTCTTAAGAGCTGGGCATACATACCATTTTGTGCTATCATAGTGGGTATCACCTTTTTAGCAGATTTTGCCAATATGCGGCGTATACAAGATTCTACACAACAACCTACTACTACAAAAGCAATTACTATAATAGTCAAAGTGGTAAGAAGAGACGTGATCCAAGCACTCCATTGTCCAAAAATGTCCTCCAACCATGATGTAAATGGATCAGAAACACCAGAATTTTTTTCCCCCCAAAGTTCAATAGAGAGACTTAGTAGTCCGTGCAAAGCTTTAGTCACTGATCCGTCCAGAGCCGTGTTGCTGGGGATGTGGGTGCAGCATGAATCCCCATTCATCTTGCAGACTCCTCCTTTCTCTGCTAGGAACATGTCCAAAGCAAGACGGTTCTGGAAGGCCATAGAGGATGTTGGTCCTTGTTGTTCCACTAATCCTTGTATGGCATCTCTGGTGTAGTTTACAATCTCTGTTGATTATAATTTATATAATTAATCCAATCAATATTTTTATTAATTGTGCACCAAGGACAAAAGACAGATTAGATTCCTCCTGTAATCTGGTTTCTGGCTTTAAACTCATTATGCACTCCCCTGGGTACCCCTAGTTCATCAATATAAATACCTTTATCAAAAGATCCGCCAGGGAGATTACATGGCAGTCCACGCAGAGATTATTTATGCCCTGATGGGGGTGTGATTGTGTGTCCTGTCCACCCAGCTGCGAACAGCTGAAAGGGGAGGAGTACCTTTGTAGGTGCGCACTTACCTTTCCACAATCTGGGCAGGGTTGCACGTATCCTACCATCACCACAAATCCACCAGACATCCTGCAATGGAGGTAACATATGTTCAAATTGAACCTGTAATAGCTGAGGAAAGTATAGGCCTTGACAAGGGGCCAGACCTCCCACTGCTTTGAGGATGGTAGGTAGAGATGAGCGAGCATACTCATCCGAGCTTGATGCTCGTTCGAGTATTAGGGTGCTCGAGATGCTCGTTACTCGAGACGAGCACCACGCGGTACTCGTCTCGATTAAACGAGCACTGACCATTGAATTCAATGGAGCCGGCAATACAGCCGGCTCTATTGAAAGCAATGGGCTGCTGGCGTACGCGGGATGAATTGTCGGGAAGAGCTTAAATATATAAGCCCTTCCCTGCAATTCATCTAGAAATGTGTAAAAATAAAATATATATATATACTCACCTGGTCCCGGCAGAACTATGTTAGCCCATTGAATTCAATGGAGCCGGCAATACAGCCGACTCCATTGAAAGCAATGGGCTGCCGGCGATCGCGGGATGAATTGTCGGGAAGGGGTTAGATATACAAGCCCTTCCCTGCAATTCATCCAGAAATGTGTAAAAATAAAAAATATATATATACTTACCGGGTCCCGGCAGACGGAGTTCAGCGCGGCAGGCTGCAGTTCTCCTGAACTGCTCTGAACAGCTGTGAGTAGTATTCAGCAGTCGGGGATTTAAAATCCCCGCCTACTGAATGAGATGCCTCTGATTGGTCACAGCCTGACCAATCAGAGGCATCCCTCACTCACACCCATTCATGAATTCATGAATGGGTGAGTGAGCGCTGCCTCTGATTGGCTGCTGAATACTACTCACAGCTGTTCAGAGCAGTTCAGGAGAACTGCAGCCTGCCGCGCTGAACTCCGTCTGCCGGGACCAGGTAAGTATATATATATTTTTTATTTTTACACATTTCTGGATGAATTGCAGGGAAGGGCTTATATATTTAACCCCTTCCCGACAATTCATCCCGCGATCGCCGGCAGCCCATTGCTTTCAATGGAGTCGGCTGTATTGCCGGCTCCATTGAATTCAATGGGCTAACATCGTTCTGCCGGGACCAGGTAAGTATATATATATATTTTTTATTTTTACACATTTCTGGATGAATTGTAGGAAAGGGCTTATATATTTAAGCCCTTCCCGACAATTCATCCCACGTACGCCGGCAGCCCATTGCTTTCAATGGAGCCAGCTGTATTGCCGGCTCCATTGAATTCAATGGGTTAACATCGTTCTTCTCTGCCACAGCTGTTACAGCTGTGGCAGAGGAGAACGATCTTTACGCTGACAGTGGGGGGGGGGGGTCTCACTCTTGCCGCTATTGTGGCTTAATAGTGGGACCTGGGAACTTGAGATACAGCCCAAAATGTAGCTCCTCGCCTTCCCTATTCGTTTCTATGTCGTTTCCATCACTTTCTTGTGTTTTGCAGATTTTCACAAATGAAAACCTTAGCGAGCATCGGCGATATACAAAAATGCTCGAGTCACCCATTGACTTCAATGGGGTTCGTTACTCGAAACGAACTCTCGAGCATCACTGAAAGTTCGACTCGAGTAACGAGCACCCGAGCATTTTGGTGCTCGCTCATCTCTAATGGTAGGGTGTGTGGAATTCCTGTTCTTTGCCTAAGATCCCTGCCATTTCAGTAAATTGAGTACCACAGTAACTCTCAATGGTTTCTGGGACACTAAACCTACAGACCACTTCAGAAAGAAGCATTTTGGCTGTATTTTTGGCATTAGCCGCAGAAACGGGGTAAGTCTCCAGCCAGAGAAGAGAGCAATACATACAAGGACGTATTGAAACGGTCCAGATTTAAGGAAGTTGTATGTAGTCAATCTGCAACCTCTGGAAGGGGTACAAGGGCCTAGGAGTGTTTTTAGAAGGGGTTTTCACAGTCCTACCTGAGTTGGACAATGCACAAGTCATACATCCCTGAGTATAAGAGACAGCAACTACCGAAAAACCGGGCGCATACCAATACCTGGAAACAAGATCACACATTGCAATTTTAGAGGCATGCATGAGGTCATGTGTTATGGAGGCTAGCACTGGAAACAAGGCTCTTGGAAGACAAGGCTTCCCGTGAAGTGTCTACATGCCACTGGAATCTGAAGTGGCTCCTTTTGCTTACCAACCTGACACTTCATGGGAAGATGGTTGTTTCTGAAAAGACAAAAGAAGATGTTGTGAGACATTTAGAAACGGTGACGTCATCTTCTTCTTGGTAGGTGGCCAGAACTGCCGGTGTGAAGGGCAGCAGGGCTGCTTCTTTGGTTGCTTGGTCTGCCAAGGCATATCTAGAGTCTGTGTAAATATTATCTGACTTATGCCAGCATACAGGCGTGTGTAGGGGCCTGCAGTTCAGCTTGTTGGGCTGAAACGTGTGCAAGTAATGACTGTTGATGAAGGACAGAGGTCTGTGTGGTGACCGCATATTCAGTGTGAAATTGCCCATCTACAGCATACCTGGAGCCATCAACGAACAAGGTTATATCGGGACTAAGTAGTGGAGTGTCCTTGATGGAATCAAACCCAGAAGTTTCCATCTGCATGAGCTGGGCGCAGTCGTGAGGTTCTTCTTGAGTCGCTTGGTCAGTGTCATCCTGTTCCGGTAAAAGAGTAGCAGGATTATAAGTCTGACAGTGGGTGATGGTAACGTTGGCTGGCATCAGGAGGGCACATTGGAGTCTCAGGCAACAGGCTGCAGACAAGTACTTAGGCTGAACCTGCTGGAATAGTAGGCTACGGGTCGTTGGTGCCCTCCGTGCTGCTGTGTAAGGACTGCTGCTGCGTGTCCATTGTTCTCATTGCAGTAGAGCCTGAAGGGTTTGTCGTAGTTGGGCAGGCCCAGGGCTGGGGCTGCGAAGATGGCTACTTCTGTAAGTTGGAAGGGTTCTTTCTTGAGACAGTCATACAGCGGCTACATCAGCTGCAAATCATTCACAGTCCATGGTCTACAATAAGAAACAAGTCCTAGAAAGATATGTAGTTTAGAGACAGAAGCGGGTACCTTAATGTCCATAACGGCAGGTTTACCGTCCTGGGTGAGATGACGAGCTCCTGCCGTGAGACAATGTCCAAGAGAAGTCACAGATGAACAACAAAACTGAAGCTTCCTCTTTGACGCCTTACATCCGTTCTTTATAAGGAATTGAAGAGAAATTGAAGCTTCTACACATGTCGCTTTGTCTGGAGCACAGAGCAAAAAGTCATCAATGTATTGTAACAAAACGACAGCCTGTGATTCAGGTTGCCAGCCTTCCAACACTTGACCCATGAGCTGTGAGAACAGGGAGGGTGATATCTGAGCTCCCTGCAGCGTCACAATCCAGGTATATTGTTTGCCTATGTGTGAGAAAGCAAACAAATACCTACTGTCTTTTATACAGAGGGATAGAGAAATACATGGCCATGGGACTCTTGGTTTCAACCTAATCTGAACTGGTGGTACTGCTAGTCTGCCTATATCCGCTGTTCCCTCACTCCAAAGGCGAGGCTGGAACTTGTTGTAAGCATTGTTCCAGCTCCTCCTCTGACAACAAAGGTGTGCATACGGCTATAGGGGTTTCTGAAGACTGACAAAATGCAGCTAGTATACAGATTTATTTCTCTGCTAACTGACCTGTGATTTTAACCAACCCATCCCTGAACTCTAAGAGGTGTGGATTTTCTGCAGCAAATCCGCTCCTAATAGGTTGAGAGGAGGAGTTTCACTAACCAACAATCGAGTAGTCAGAGAATAATTGGTTGTGAACTTCACTTCCATTGGCTTAGACAAAGGAGTATCTTTTGGTATCCCATCTACTCCTACACATAAAAGACTTTGTTTACTGACGTCACTCTCTTTGACACGTCTGCTGTGTATTACACTAGTGGCTGCTCCAGTGTCTACCAGAAAGGGGAGAGGACCTTCTAAACCTACAGTCAGAGACAATAGGTACTGGGCCCCTTCTGGATTTGCTAACTTGCAAAGGGCAGACGTCATCAATGAGTACAGACATTGGATTACCTGTTTCCTAATGGTCAGAGGAGGACGGTCTGGATTTGGACTGTCCATTCTGAGCCTTAGGAGGTGCCCTACATTGTCTACGCATGTGGCCCTGTTTGCCACAGTTGTAGCAAGTGATAGGTTTTTGGGGTTCATTATTGTCCAGGTTTTCAAGTACAGTAGTACAGGAGCCTAGCTCAAAACCGCAGACAACTTGAAGAAGAGCCTGAGCCTCTAGAGTACGCCATTCAGGAAAGGCAGCTTCTAGTTTGTCCTTCAAGGTCTTTATAAGACCTTCCACAAAGGCTTGCGTAAGAAGTTGGGCATGTGTAGGGACATTAGGACTGTATCCCAAGTCCCTCCATGCTACCAGAATCCTAGACAATAAAATTTCTGCTGATTCTGTCTTCTCCTGCCTAACATCATGCAAGGTAATTCCTAACTCTGTCATAGGCTTTGAAGCCCAGTCTTTCAGATGATGTAGGAAAATAGCCCCTGAACCTGAGACTTTAGGGTCAGGTGGTGCATTAAATTCCTCCATCATCAAGGGGAAGAAGAAGGGATCAGCCTTATGTCTGGGCACTTCTTCTAGGTCTTTTTAACAGCAGTCATAAACTCCTGCTAACTGTAGACAAGCTCTATAGAACCCCATGGGTTGTTTCTCAGGATCTGGCATTTTTAGTAATATTGTCTTTCTTATTCTGTACTTACTGACACCATTATTTTCAATTCTTTCTTCTATCCTCCCTTTAGCAACCAGGTGGGCACATCTGTCCCAACCTTCAGCTGCCTCCAGGAGTTTAGCATCTTTAAAACTACCTTTATATTCTATCATTGCATTTGACCACAGACTGGGACTAAGGGTCCCATGTCTGGTGTCTTGTTTCATGATAGACATCAAAGCCTTACATTCTTTAGCTATCTCTTTACCTTCCATATTCCTTACTATGTTTTGGCCATTATCCATTCTGACTCATCCAAGGTGGCTTTCTTAGACAATCTGTTACCCATATTTCACTGGTAATCTATATGGGTTTTTAATAACCCTTTTCTGCCTTATTTGAGGAGAGGGTAACCCCGTCTGAGGATATCATGTCGACTATGGCAAGAGATTCTTGTCACAAATCAGACACTTTTCCTACAGACAACATACAGTACAAGTGTTCCCGCTGTGTGACTCTAAAAACTCAGACTTCACAGTGCATGACCCACCTAAACCATCGGTCCCTCGTCAGAGACCGGAACACGTTACCAGTAGATTAGGGAACTTAGATCATAGAATAGCCACACTAGGACAATTATTAAACCTATTGATCGTATTATGGCCTTTAAGCACACTGAGTTACACATTCATTCAAAGCTAGACAACGAGACAGCTTATTTGACAGGGTTCTTTGTCATAAAATAGACTGAGTTTAGACCTTAAATGAACCACTCAGTATAAATGAACACACTTACCCAACTTTGATTAGACAGAATCACAGAGACACAATGAGGGATAAGAATAACAGTTTCTTACCAGCCAGCTTTGCCCTGATTATGGGTCTGTGCATTCTGCTCGTTCGAGAGTAAGTCAGGTCAGAGGTTCCAGTCACTCGGTCCCTGTTCGGGCGCCAGCTAATATCGGACCACACCGGTATCGATCTGATGACCTCGTTGCCAGGTGCCAAATTGGTAGATATGGAAGCCCGTGATGAGGAGATTTTGCTAGCATTATCTATCAATAGCATGAAATCACTCCATGTTATGTCAAGACACTTCTCCAGTGAGAATCTCAATGAATTCTACTTTATTATCAACATTGACAACTCTTATACAGAAAGAAGAGGGTGTATCCAAATGTTGCCTGGTACAAAGATTAGTGTTACGTAGCTTACTGTTACAAAGGTAAAAAAAAAACTTATTGATCATAAGGGCGAGCACCCACTGGCGTTTGCGTTTTCCGCGGGAAAAAAACGCAGCGTTTTTCGCGGCGTTTTCGCGGCTTTCCCATTAATTTCCATGGAGAAAAATAAGGACACATATGCAACTGACAGCTCCTATGTTAAAAACGCAAACGCAACGCAAAAAAAACGCCAGTGGACAGGAACACATGTTATCTCTATGCCTGTGCAGGAAAAACGCAAAACGCAAAACGCAGGTAAAAAAACGCCAGTGGGTGCTCGCCCTAAGACTTATTGACATCTATATTGACATTATATTCTCAAAGCTCTTAAGGCCCGTCTTAGACATTAGAAATTACCTAAGTCAGGATATTACTGTTGCATTAGACAACATTTCTGCAATAGTTGTGTGTCTTCTCTGTTAACATAGCTTAAACACATAAATTCCATATACAGGAGTCCGGCTTTTGTGAGATAGTTCCTGCTTTATTCAAATAAACTTGAGCACAAGTTTATTTGAATAAAGCAGGAACTATCTCACAAAAGCCGGACTCCTGTATATGGAATTTATGTGTTTAACTAAAGCCAAAGCAGCCGGATGGCAATGTGAAGGCGTGTGAGTATAAATGCCGACAGGAACAGAGCTGCAGCACATAAAGCAAGGTGGGACAATTTACTGTTTGTTTTATAACATAGCTTAGCCTTATTTAATTTGTCTGTTGACTTCTTATCTTAAAATCCTAGTTCCCGGCACTACAAAGCATGGGTTTTAGTCTTCTATTTAAGGGTCAATAGTCCAATACAATGTAAGAAACATACACTTATTGCATTCTGAAACTTAACACTTTATATTCCATGACAGGGTCAAGCATGTAAACTACAGCCTAACAACTATCAATTCCAACTCATCGGAGAAATCTAATTCTGTGATAGAGGTAGTCTTTGGCACGGGGGATAGGATGCACCTCGTCTCATATTCTTAACACTTATCCTGTGAATGTCATATGTACATAAAGCGCTATAAACATCATACACCACTACTTCAATAGCCATGGCAACCGAGCCCCACTGATACTTGGGGGACAGGATAATGACACACTGACACCTGGGGGGCAGGACAATGACACACTGATGCTTGGCGGACAGGATAATGACACACTGATACTTGGGGTACAGGATAATGACACGCTGACACTTGGGGGACAGGATAATGACACGCTGACACTTGGGGGACAGGATAATGACACGCTGACACTTGGGGGACAGGATAATGACACGCTGACACTTGAGGGACGGGATAATGACACACTGATACTTGGGGGACAGGATAATGACATGCTGACACTTGAGGGACAGGATAATGACACACTGACACTTGGGGGACAGGATAATGATACAATAATACTTTGGGTACAGGATAATGACACACTGATACTTGGGGTACAGGGTAATGATACACTGACACTTGGGGGACAGGATAATGACACACTGATACTTGGGGTACAGGGTAATGATACACTGACACTTGGGGGACAGGATAATGACACACTGATACTTGGGGTACAGGGTAATGATACAGTGACACTTGGGGTACAGGATAATGACACACTGACACTTGGGGGACATGATAATGACATGCTGACACTTGGGGACAGGATAATGATACACTGACACTTTGGGTACAGGATAATGATACCCTGACACTTGGGGTACCCTTGATCGAGGCTCTGCCGTGACAAGTGGTCATAGCGGGGAGAGCACTCGGATTAGTCGATCTGTGACAAATAGCTGATAGAGGCCGGATCAGTCGGATCCCTCCGTCTCTCTCCCTCACACTTATGCTAAGGGTTTAGATCATGTATGTATATTTGTTTTGCAGCTGTTTTTATTTTGGTCTAGGTATGGGTGCAGGTACAGGGGGGAGGTGAACTTTTGCGCCCAGGCCCTAAGTCTTTAGCTACGCCCCTGATGAAGAGATATATTCTTTAAAGGCATCAAAGACAAAGTTAAAACAGAAAAATATTTAAGAGTTTTCAGATCATATAATGCTAAAAATATTAGATGTCCAATTACACAGACAGGTCATGACACTGCTATGGTGCTAAGGAGGTGGGGAACTGAAACTGTCCAATGCTCTATGTGGAGAGGGCACATAGGAGGACACTATCACTGTGGGGGCACATAGAAGGACATTAACACTGAGGAGGGCACATGAGAGGACATTATTATAGTGGGGGCACATAGGAAGATATTATCACTGTGGGGGAAATAGGAGGACACTATCACTGTGAAAGCCACATAGGAGGACACTCACTGTGAGGGCACAAAGGAGGACACTATCACTGTGGGGGTACGTTGGAGAACACTTTCACTGTAGGGGCATATAGGAGGACATTATTACTGTGGAGAGGGCACATAGAAGGACACTATTACTGTGAGGGCACATAGAAGGCCATTATCATTGTAAGGGCACATAGGAGGACACTATTATTGAGGAAGCCACAAAGGAGGACACTATCACTGTGGGGGCACATAGAAGGACATTATTATAGTGGGGGCACATAGGAGGACACTATCACTGTGGGGGAAATAGGAAGACACTATCACTGTGAAAGCCACATAGGAGGACACTATCACTGTGAAGGCATATAGGAGGATATTATCACTATGGGGACACATAGGAGGACAATTTCATTGTGAAAGTCACAAAGGAGGACACTTTCACTGTGAGGGCATATAGGAGGACACTGTCATTGTTGAAGCCACAACAGAGGACGCTATCACTGTGGAGGGCACATAGGAGGACACTATCACTGTGGGGGGCACATAGGAGGACACTATCACTGTGGGGGCACAGAGGAGGACACTATAACTGTGGAGGGCACATAGGAGGACACTTACGGTGGGGGCACAGAGGAGGACACTATCACTGTGGAGGGCACATAGGAGGGCACTATCACTGTGAAAGCCACATAGGAGGACACTATCACTGTGAAGGCATATAGGAGGATATTATCACTATGGGGATACATAGGAGGACAATTTCATTGTGAAAGTCACAAAGGAGGACACTTTCAGTGTGGGGGCATATAGGAGGACACTGTCATTGTGGAAGCCACAACAGAGGACACTATCACTGTGGAGGGCACATAGGAGGACACTCTCACTGTGGGGGGGGCACATAGGAGGACACTATCACTGTGGGGGCACAGAGGAGGACACTATCACTGTGGAGGGCACATAGGAGGACACTATTACTGTGGGGGCACAGAGGAGGACACTATCACTGTGGAGGGCACATAGGAGGACACTATCACTGTGAAAGCCACATAGGAGGACACTATCACTGTGAAGGCATATAGGAGGATATTATCACTATGGGGATACATAGGAGGACAATTTCATTGTGAAAGTCACAAAGGAGGACACTTTCAATGTTGGGGCACATAGGAGGACACTGTCATTGTGGAAGCCACAACAGAGGACACAATCACTGTGGAGGGCACATAGGAGGACACTCTCACTCTGGGGGGGGGGGCACATAGGAGGACACTATCACTGTGGGGGCACAGAGGAGGACACTATCACTGTGGAGGGCACATAGGAGGACACTATCACTGTGAAAGCCAGATTGGAGGACACTATCACTGTGAAGGCATATTGGAGGATATTATCACTATGGGGATACATAGGAGGACAATTTCATTGTGAAAGTCACAAAGAAGGACACTTTCACTGTGGGGGCACATAGGAGAACACTGTCATTGTGGAAGCCACAACAGAGGACACTATCACTGTGGAGGGCACATAGGGGGACACTATCATTGTGGGGGCACAGAGGAGGGCAATATCACTGTGGAAGGCACATTGGAGGATATTATGCAGTTGCAGCTGAAATTAACAAAGATAAGAATATTGATTTAGAGTATGGCCATAAAGCCATACTGTCGAGTACAGCTGAGAAATGTGCTAAGATACTTTTTGGTGCCTTTTCATATTAAATGTTAAATGGCTGCACTACATTGCAGGTTAATAGAGATGAGCGAGCACCAAAATGCTCGGGTGCTCGTTACTCGAGACAAACTTTTCGCGATGCTCGAGGGTTCGTTTCGAGTAACGAACCCCATTGAAGTCAATGGGCGACCCGAGCATTTTTGTATATCGCCGATGCTCGCTAAGGTTTTCATTTGTGAAAATCGGGGCAATTCAAGAAAGTGATGGGAACGACACAGCAACGGATAGGGCAGGCGAGGGGCTACATGTTGGGCTGCATCTCAAGTTCACAGGTCCCACTATTAAGCCACAATAGCGGCAAGAGTGGCCCCCCCCCCCAACAACTTTTACTTCTGAAAAGCCCTCATTAGCAATGGATACCTTAGCTAAGCACCACACTACCTCCAACAAAGCACAATCACTGCCTGCATGACACTCCGCTGCCACTTCTCCTGGGTTACATGCTGCCCAACCCCCCTCCCCCACGAACCAGTGTCCACAGCGCACACCAAACTGTCCCTGCCCAGCCTTCAGCTGCCCTCATGCCACGCCACACTCATGTCTATTTATAAGTGTGTCTGCCAGAGGAACCGCAGGCACACACTGCAGAGGGTTGGCACGGCTAGGCAGCGACCCTCTTTAAAAGGGGCGGGGCGATAGTCCACAATGCTGTACAGAAGCAATGAGAAATCCAATCCTGTGCCACCTCCATCTGGAGCTGCACATGTGGGCATAGCAATGGGGAACCTATGTGCCACACACTATTCATTCTGTCAAGGTGTCTGCATGCCCCAGTTAGACCGCGGTTTTTTATAAATAGTCACAGGCAGGTACAACTCCGCAATGGGAATTCCGTGTGCACCCACAGCATGGATGGCTCCCTGGAACCCACCCGCTGTACATAAATGTATCCCATTGCAGTGCCCTGGACAGCAGAGCTAACGTCAGATGAAATGCAGGAGGGCTTCGGCCCATACTGCATGCCCCAGTCAGACTGGGGTTCTTTAGAAGTGGAAACAGATGCATTTACAACTCCCTGTGGACCCACAGCATGGGTGGGTGCCAGGAAGCCACTGGCGGTACATAACAATATCCCATTGCATTGCCCATCACAGCTGAGGTAGTAATGTCATGTTTAATGCAGGAGGGCTTCGGCCCACACTGCATGCCCAGTCAGACTGGGGTTCTTTAGAAGTGGACACAGATGCATTTACAACTCCCTGTGGACCCACAGCATGGGTGGGTGCCAGGAAGCCACCGGCGGTACATAACAATATCCCATTGCATTGCCCATTACAGCTGAGGTAGTAATGTCATGTTTAATGCAGGAGGGCTTCGGCCCACACTGCATGTCCCAGTCAGACTGGGGTTCTTTAGAAGTGGAAACAGATGCATTTACAACTCCCTGTGGACCCACAGCATGGGTGGCTCCCTGGAACCCACCGGCGGTACATAACAATATCCCATTGCATTGCCCATCACAGCTGAGGTAGTAATGTCATGTTTAATGCAGGAGGGCTTCGGCCCACACTACATTCCCCAGTCAGACTGGGGTTCTTTAGAAGTGGACACAGATGCATTTACAACTCCCTGTGGACCCACAGCATGGGTGGGTGCCAGGAAGCCACCGGCGGTACATAAAAATATCCCATTGCAGTTCCCAACACAGCTGATGTAACGTCAGCTGTAATGCAGGTGGGCTAAAAATTAATTTGATTACACTGTAGGCGAGGGCCCACAAAAATTGCTGTATCAACAGTACTAATGTACATCCCAAAAATTGCCCATGGCCAACCAAGAGGGCAGGTGAAACCAATTAATCGCTTTGGTTAATGTGGCTTAATTGGTAACTAGGCCAGGAGGCAGCCCAGTTAAAATAAAAATTGGTTGAGGTGAAAGTTTCAACGCTTTAATGAGCATTGAAACGTATAAAAATTGTTTAGAAAAATTATTTGAGTGAGCCTTGTGGGCCTAAGAAAAATTGCCCGTTCGGCGTGATTATGTGAGGTTTCAGGAGGAGGAGCAGGAGGAGGAGGAGGAATATTATACACAGATTGATGAAGCGAAAAGGTCCCTGTTTTTGATGGGGATACAGAACGATGCTTCCATCCGCGGGTGCAGCCTACGTATTGCTTAGGTATCGCAGCTGTCCGCTGGTGGAGAAGAGAAGTCTGGGGAAATCCAGGCTTTGTTCATCTTGATGAGTGTTAGCCTGTCGGCACTGTCGGTTGACAGGCGGGTACGCTTATCTGTGATGATTCCCCCAGCCGCACTAAACACCCTCTCTGACAAGACGCTAGCCGCAGGACAAGCAAGCACCTCCAGGGCATACAGCACGACTTCAGGCCACGTGTCCAGCTTCGACACCCAGTAGTTGTAGGGGGCAGAGGCGTCACGGAGGACGGTCGTGCGATCGGCTACGTACTCCCTCACCATCCTTTTACAGTGCTCCCGCCGACTCAGCCGTGACTGGGGAGCGGTGACACAGTCTTGCTGGGGAGCCATAAAGCAGTCAAGGGCCTTAAAGAGTGTTGCCCTGCCTGTGCTGTACATGCTGCCTGATCTCCGCGCCTCCCCTGCTACCTGGCCCTCGGAACTGCACCTTCGGCCACTAGCGCTGTCGTATGGGAATTTTACCATCAGTTTGTCCGCCAGGGTCCTGTGGTATAGCAACACTCTCGAACCCCTTTCCTCTTCGGGTATGAGAGTGGAAAGGTTCTCCTTATACCGTGGGTCGAGCAGTGTGTACACCCAGTAATCCGTAGTGGCCAGAATGCGTGTAACACGAGGGTCACGAGAAAGGCATCCAAACATGAAGTCAGCCATGAGTGCCAGGGTACCTGTACGCAACACATGGCTGTCCTCACTAGGAAGATCACTTTCAGGATCCTCCTCCTCCTCCTCCTCCTCCTCCTCCTCAGGCCATACACGCTGAAAGGATGACAGGCCAGCAGCATGTGTACCCTCACCAGTGGGCCAAGCTGTCTCTTCCCCCTCCTCCTCATGCTCCTCCTCCTCCTCCTCCTCCTCACCGCGCTGAGATATAGACAGGAGGGTGCTCTGACTATCCAGCGACATACTGTCTTCCCCCGGCTCTGTTTCCGAGTGCAAAGCGTCTGCCTTTATGCTTTGCAGGGAACTTCTCAAGAGGCATAGCAGAGGAATGGTGACGCTAATGATTGCAGCATCGCCGCTCACCATCTGGGTAGACTCCTCAAACTTTTCAAGGACCTGGCAGATGTCTGCCAACAAGGCCCACTCTTCTGAAAATAATTGAGGAGGCTGACTCCCACTGCGCCGCCCATGTTGCAGTTGGTATTCCACTATAGCTCTACGCTGCTCATAGAGCCTGGCCAACATGTGGAGCGTAGAGTTCCACCGTGTGGGCACGTCGCACAGCAGTCGGTGCACTGGCAGATTAAAGCGATGTTGCAGGGTGCGCAGGGTGGCAGCGTCCGTGTGGGACTTGCGGAAATGTGCGCAGAGCCGGCGCACCTTTCCGAGCAGGTCTGACAGGCGTGGGTAGCTTTTCAGAAAGCGCTGAACCACCAAATTAAAGACGTGGGCCAGGCATGGCACGTGCGTGAGGCTGCCGAGCTGCAGAGCCTCCACCAGGTTACGGCCGTTGTCACACACGACCATGCCCGGTTGGAGGCTCAGCGGCGCAAGCCAGCGGTCGGTCTGCTCTGTCAGACCCTGCAGCAGTTCGTGGGCCGTGTGCCTCTTATCTCCTAAGCTGAGTAGTTTCAGCATGGCCTGCTGACGCTTGCCCACCGCTGTGCTGCCACGCCGCGCGACACCGACTGCTGGCGACGTGCTGCTGCTGACACATCTTTATTGCGAGACAGAGGTTGCGTTGGAGGAGGAGGAGGAGGAGAAGGAGGGTGGTTTAGTGGAGGAAGCATACACCGCCGCAGATACCACCACCGAGCTGTGGCCCGCAATTCTGGGGGTGGGTAGGACGTGAGCGGTCCCAGGCTCTGACTCTGTCCCAGCCTCCACTAAATTCACCCAATGTGCTGTCAGGGAGATATAGTAGCCCTGCCCGCCTGTGCTTGTCCACGTGTCCGTTGTTAAGTGGACCTTGGCAGTAACCGCGTTGGTGAGGGCGCGTACAATGTTGCGGGAGACGTGGTCGTGCAGGGCTGGGACGGCAGACACGGACCCAGAACACTGAGCACAGTGACAGGCAGGCCAAATAGATTTTTTGCCAATATTTTTTGGAAAAGGACCACTGCGTATATTCAAACTATAATATTTGTCTTCTGGCCCTGCCTACACACCTCTGTCCCTGGAGTATTACTGCAGGGCGCAATGCTCTGCACGGCCGATATACCAAAAAAAAAAATGTGCAACACTGCTAAAAGCAGCCTCCACAGTACTGCACACAGTTAGATGTGGCCCTAGGAAGGACCGTTGGGGTTCTTGAAGCCTACACTAACTCCTAACACTCTCCCTACAGCAGCTCCAACACGATACCACTGTCCCTCAGCTATGTCACAACGCATCTGAGGCGAGCCGCGGGAGGGGCCGATTTTTATACTCGGGTGACACCTGATCTCCCCAGTCACTCACTGCAGGGGGGTGGTATAGGGCTTGAACGTCGCAGGGGGAAGTTGTAATGCCTTCCCTGTCTTTCAATTGGCCAGAAAAGCGCGCTAACGTCTCAGACATGAAAGTGAAAGTAACCCGAACATCGCGTGGTGCTCGCCTCTAGTAACGAGCATCCCGAACACGCTAATACTCGAACGAGTATCAAGCTCGGACGAGTACGTTCGCTCATCTCTACAGGTTAACATTGGTTTTACCTGCAAAACCGCACAGCTAATAATAATCAATTTACAAGCTGTGCCTTACTATGAAACAGAGTAAGCTTTGTTTGGTTACCGTATCTATGTAGTAAGCTCAGTTCTGTTGCTGTATATATGTATTAAGCTGGGTTTTGTTATCATATCTATGTAGTAAGTTTAGTACTGGTATTGTATCTATGTAGTAAGCTTTGCTTTAATGCGGTGGTCCAGAAACTTCAAATAGCTCCGTGCCCATTGAACACTTAGCTTGTTCCTTACTGGCTATCTCCCTGAATCCCGTGGAAGTGAATGAGTGATAGCCAAGCATAAGCACTACGGATCCATTCTACCTGCGGTCTTAGGGTGTGCCGTTCTCGTGATTCCTGGAGGCTTAAAGAAGTTGGATCACTATTGATCAAAACATTTTCGCCCATCCGATGGATAGGCAATAAATGATTTCAATGGGATAGCCCCTCTAAGGAACCACAGCTCACATTGTGTGCTACTGTTTTTCTGCAATTCTTTTTGTGGAACGGAGGTGAAAAGTTGCGATATTGTATGTGGGCTGTTGGAGTTTGTTTGCCAGGGCTGCTATTTAGTACAAGTCTGTCTCTACTTGAAAAAAACATTCACATGTAATTATAATCTGTTGTCTCTAGGTGGCGCCAATGTACATGAAAATGTAAAGTCATTTTTCAAATGCAGCTACAACATTTGTCATCTGTTCTAGATTATCAGGACTTTGAGTTGAGGAAATCATTCTTGGGGTCGACCCTTCAGCTACAGTATATAAGGATAATGCACAACCACTGTGACTGCCCCCAGACACCGAGCAGAGGTGAAAATATGTTTGTGTACATACATAATGGAAGTCTGCAGATGAATCTCTTGTCTGCTCACTCCAAAAAAAAAAAAAAAATCATCTCTCTGTTCCTGCATTAGAAGACTCATAATATATATATATATATATATATATATATATATATATATATATATATATATATATATATATATATATATATATTTTATTTTTTTATTTTTTTTTCAAGACAGCAGGTAGTTGTCACTGGTAACATTTTGGGGTGCAGATGACTTTTTTGTGTTTTTTTTCCCTCATTGTTTGGGAGGTAGAATTAGCAATAGAAAGCAATTCTGACTATTTGTTTTTACGTTTTTTTAGCCTCCATAGTGCAGTAAAATGACATGTTGACTTCATTGCGCTGGGAAATATACTGACGGCAACACCAAATTTCTATATACTTTTTAACCCCTAATGGAATTTTCCAGAGTTCCTAACCCCTTAGTGACCAAGCCTGTTTGCACCTTAATGACCAGGCCAAATTTTGGAAATCTGACGTGTCACTTTAACATAAAATAACTCGGAAGACGTTTTGCATATCCAAGTAAGGCTGGTTTCATGCGTTTTTCTAATGATGCAGTGCAGCAAATCGCATATATGTGAAGCTAATAAGAGATAAGCGAACATACTAGTCCGAGCTTGATGCTCGCTCGAGTATTAGGGTACTCGAGACGCTCGTTACTCGAGATGAGCACCACGCGGTACTCGAGTCAATTCCATTTTCTTCCCTACATGTTTTGCGCCATTTTCTGGCCAATAGACACGCAGGGAAGGCATTACTACTTCCTCCTGAGACGTGCCGACCCTATCCCACCCCCCTGCAGTAAGTGGCTGGTTAGACCAAGTGACCGCTGAGTATTTAAAGTGGTCCCGCCCGCGGCTCGCCTCAAACACACGCTGGCAGAGATTAGGGAGAGTGCTGTTCCTGCTATAGGGAGAGTGTTAGGCTACTGTTCGCGTCTGCAAGAACCCCAACGGTCCTTCTTAGGGCCACATCTTACCGTGTGCAGTACTGTGGAGGCTGATGGGAGCAGTTTTGCACCAATTTTATTTTTTTTTTCATCTTGGGCTCTGCAGACTATTGCGTTCTCAGTCTGCAGCCAATTATGCAGAGTATAGGGGCAGTACTGGTGAGGCAGGGACAGTGCAAGTGTAGAATCCTGTCAACAAGTACCCCCAAAAAGCTCCTGCTTAGGGCTACCTGTGACCGTGTGCAGTTTACTGCGTGGCAGCTAGGAGTTGTAGTGGCTCACTATTAGCCAGCTTGGGGTTTCTGCAGGCAAGCATATAATTTTTTCGGCCTACAGTGTGCGTTACAGTACCGCTGTGATCCTCCAAGGGCAGGCCAATAATCGCCTAATTTTGTACACCACTCTGTGCGTCCCGTCAACTTCCCGCACAGCGTACTGCCATAGCCGCTGATAGAGAGAAAGACATATACACGCTATCTAGGCTGCTGGTTTTTTCAAAAACATCTGAAAAAAAATCCTCCTTAGGGCTACCTGTGCGCGTGTGCAGTTTACTGTGTGACAGCTAGGAGTTGTAGTGGCTCACTATTAGCCAGCTGGGCTTTCTGCAGGCAAGCGTATAATTTTTTCGGCCTACAGTGTGCGTTACAGTACCGCTGTCAGCCTCCAAGTGCAGGCCAATAATCGCCTAGTTTTTTACAACGCTCTGTGTCTGCTGCATTCAAAATACACCATGCTGAGGGGTAGGTGTAGGCCTAGAGGACGTGGCCGTGGACGTGGCGAGGACACGGAGGTCCAAGTGAGGGTGTGGGCACAGGCTGAGTTCCTGGTCCAGGTCAATCGCGGCCGGTTGCTGCGGGATTAGGAGAGAGGCAAGTTTCTGGGGTCCTCAGCTTCATATCACAATTTATGGGTCCACGTGGAAGACCTTTATTACAAAATGAGCAGTGTGAGCAGGTCCTGTCGTGGAAGGCAGAAAATGCATCCAGCAATGTATCGACCACCCAGTTTTCTACGCCGTCCACTGCTGCAACTCTGAGTCCTGCCGCTGCTGCTCCTCCTTCCTCCCAGCCTCCTCACTCCATGAAAATGACACATTCTGCTGAGCAGGCAGACTCCCAGGAACTGTTCTCGGCCCCTGCCTTGATTGGGAAAAAATGGTTCCTCTCCCACCTGAGGTGTTTGTCGTGATAAATGCCCAACCTTTGGAAAGCTCCTGGGGTCTGGGTTATGAGGCTGGGGACTTCCGGCAACTGTCTCAAGAGCTTTCGGCGGGTGAGGAGGTCGATGATGATGAGACACAGTTGTCTATCTGTGAGGTAGTAGTAAGGCCAGTAAGTCCGAGGGAGGAGCGCACAGAGGATTCGGAGGAAGAGCAGCAGGACGATGAGGTGACTGACCCCACCTGGTTCGCTAAGCCAACTGAGGACCGGTGTTCAGAGGGGGAGGCAAGTGCAGCAGCAGGACAGGTTGGAAGAGGCAGTGGGGTGGCCAGGGGTAGAGGCAGGGCCAGAGCAAAGACTCCCCCAACTGTTTCCCAAAGCACCCCCTCGCGCCAAGCCACCCTGCAGAGGCCTAGATCTTCAAAGGTGTGGATGTTTTTTAGTGAGAGCGTGGACGACCGCCGAACAGTGGTGTGCAACCTTTGTCGCGCAAAGATCACCCGGGGAGCCACCAGTACCAGCCTCACCACCACCAGCATGCACAGGCATATGATGGTCAAGGTGGGACGAAGGCCGTCCACCGCCTCCGGGTCGCACCACTGCCTCTCCCCCTGTGCCCCAACCTGCCACTCAGATTCAACCCCCCTCTCAGGACACAGGCACGAGCGCCTCGCGGCGTGCACCCACACCCTCACCTCCGCTGTTCTCGGCCCCATCCAGCAATGTCTCTCAGTGCAGCGTCCAGCTGTCGCTAGCGCAAGAGCTGGAGCGCAAGCGCAAATACGCCGTCATGCACCCGCACGCTCAAGCATTAAACATGCACATTGCCAAATTGATCAGCCGGGAGATGCTGCCGTACAGGCTTGTGGAAACGGAGGCTTTCAAAAACATGATGGCGGCGGTGGTCCCACGCTACTTGGTCCCCAGTCGCCACTATTTTTCCCGGTGTGCCGTCCTAGCCCTACACCAGCACATCTCCCGCAACATCAATCGTGCCTCACCAACGCAGTTACTGGGAAGGTCCACTTAACCACGGACACGTGGACAAGTACCGGCGGGCAGGGCCACTATATCTCCCTGACGGCACATTGGGTGAATTTGGTGGAGGCTAGGACCGAGTCAGAGCCTGGGACCACACACGTCCTACCCACACCCAGAACAGCAGGTCCTTCCTCGGTTCTGGTATCTGCGGCGGTCTATGCCACCTCCTCTAAACCCTCCCCCTCCTCTTCCTCCTACGCAACCTCTACCTCTCAATTAAGAAATGTGAGCAGCGTCGTCAGCAGACGGTGTGGCGAGGCGCGGCAGCACAGCGGTGGGCAAGCATCAGCAGGCCGTGCTGAAACTACTCAGCCTAGGTAACAAGAGGCACATGGCCCTTGAGCTGTTGCAGGGTCTGATAGAGCAGACCGACCTCTGGCTTTCGCCGCTGAGCCTGCAACCGGGCATGGTTGTATGTGACAACGGCCGTAACCGGGTAGCGGCTCTGCAGCTCGGCAGCCTCACACACGTGCCATGCCTGGCCCACATCTTCAATCTGGTGGTTCAGCTGTTTCTGAAAAACTATCCGTACTTGTCAGACCTGCTCGGCAAGGTGTGCCGTGTCTGCGCACATTTCCGCAAGTCCACCATGGACACTGCCACACTGAGGACCCTACAACATCGGTTTAATCTGCCAGAGCACCGACTGCGGTGAGACATGCCCACACAATGGAATTCTATACTCCACATGTTGGCCAGGCTGTATGAGCAGCGTAGAGCTATAGTGGAATACCAACTCCAACATGGGCGCATAGTGGGAGTCAGCCTCCCCAATTCTTTACCGAGGAGTGGGCCTTGATGGCAGACATCTGCCAGGTCCTTGGAAACTTTGAAGAGTCTACCCAGATGGTGAGCAGCGATGCTGCAATCATTAGCGTTACCATCCCGCTGCTATGCCTGCTGAGAAGTTCGCTGCAAAGCATAAAGGCTGACGCTTTGCGGTCGGAACAGGAGATGGGGGAAGAGTATGGCGCTTGATAGTCAGAGCACCCTCATGTCTATATCTCAGCGCATTTTGGAGGAGGAGGAGGAGGAGGGGGAAGAGACAGCTGGGCCCACTGCAGAGGGTACCCATGTTGCTTGCCTCACATCTGTTCAGCGTGTATGGCCTGTGGATGAGGAGGAGGAGGAGGAAAGTGATCTTCCTAGTGAGGACAGTGATGTGTTGCGTACTGGTACCCTGGTGCCCTGTTGGCCAGGCTTTACTAGCAGTGTAGAGCAATTGTAGAATACCAGCTGCAGCATGGCCGGTGGAGTGGTGGTCAGCCTCCGCAGTTCTTCACAGAGGAGTGGGCATGAATGGAAGACATCTGTCAGGTCCTCGGAAACTTTGAGGAGTCTACACAAATGGTGAGTGGCGATGCGGCCATAATTAGCGTTACCATCCCCCTGCTTTGCCTGCTGAGAAGTTCGCTGCTAAGCATAAAGGCCAACGCTTTGCGGTTACAACAGGAGACGGGGAGTGACAGTATGTCGTTTGATAGCCAGACCACCCTCACGTCTCTATCTCAGCGCATTTTGGAGGAAGAGGAGGGGGAAGAGACTGCTGCCCACACTGCAGAGGGTACCCATGCTGCTTCCTTCTCATCTGTTCAGTGTGTATGGGCTGAAGAGGAGAAGGAGGAGGAGCATCCTCCTAGTGAGGACAGCAATGTGTTGCATACTGGGACTCTGGCACACATGGCGGCCTTCATGTTAGGATGCCTTTCCTGTGACCCTCGCGTTAGATGCATTCTGGCCAACACAGATTACTGAGTGTACACCCTTCTCGATCCATGGTATAAGGAGAACCTCTCAGCTCTCATTCCTGAAGAGGAAAGGAGAACAAGAGTGATGCAATACCACAGGGCCCTGGTGGAAAAAGTGATGCTAAAGTTCCCATCTGACAGTGCTAGCAGTAGAAGACGCAGTTCAGTGGACCAACTAGCAGGGGAGGTGCGGGGATCAGGCAGCATGTCCAGGGCATGCAGGGGAACACTCTCCAAGGCCTTTGCCAGTTTTATGGCTCCCCAGCCAGAATGTGTCACCACTCCCCAGTCAAGGCTGAGTCAGAGGGAGCACTGTAAAAAGATGAGGAGGGAGTACGTAGCTGATCGTACAACTGTCCTCTGTGATCCCTCTGCTCCATACAACTATTGGGTGTCAAAGCTGGATAAGTGGCACGAACTTGCACTGTACGCCCTGGAGGTGCTGGCTTGCCCTGCCGCTAGCATCTTGTCAGAGAGGGTGTTTAGTACTGCTGGAGGGATGATCACGGATAAGCATACCTGCCTGTCAACTGACAGCGCCGACATTCTTACACTCATTAAAGATGAACAAATGCTGGATTCCCCAGACTTCTCTTCTCCACCGGTGGAAAGCAACAGATCGTAAAGATTCTTTTAGCTGCAACAGGAGAAATATGCATCCTCTATCACCCCAAAAAAGGGGAGAAGTAGCTTGGTTTATCCCTCTCGGATCTTACTCCTCCTCCTCCTCCTCAAACAGCAGGTCATCACGCTAAACTGCCAATTTTTCTGCGGGCCAAAGGTTTGAGGGATTCGCCTATACACTTGCTGCGTAAAGGTTTAAGGGGTTCGCCTATACTCTTGGTAAACAAATTTTTCAGGTCTCCGCCTATACTCTTAGCAAACTAATTTTTCCAGGCTTCGCCTATGCTCTTGGTACACAAATGTTTCAGGGGTTCGCTAATACTCTTGGTACACAAATGTTTCAGGGGTTCACCTATACTCTTTCTACAGAATTGTTTCAGGGGTTCGCCTATACACTTGCTACAGAAAGGTTTGAGAGGTTCACCTATACGCTTGCTACATAACGGTTTGAGGGGTTCACCTATACACTTGCTACAGAAAGGTTTGAGGGGTTCGCCTATATTCTTGCTACAGAATTGTTTCAGGGGTTTGCCTATACACTTGCTACAGAAAGGTTTGAGGGGTTTGCCTATACTTTTGCTACAGAAATGTTTCAAGGGTTCACCTATACACTTGCTACATAAAGTTTTGAGGGGTTCGCCTATACTCTTGCTACAGAAAGGGTTGAGGGATTCGCCTATACACTTGCTACGGAAAGGTTTAAGGGGTTTGCCTATACTCTTGGTAAACAAATTTTTCAGGTCTCCGCCTATACTCTTAGCAAACTAATTTTTTCGGGCTTCGCCTATACTCTTGGTACACCAATGTTTCAGGGGTTCGCTAATACTCTTGGTACACAAATGTTTCAGGGGTTCGCCTATACTCTTGCTACAGAATTGTTTCAGGGGTTTGCCTATACACTTGCTACAGAAAGGTTTGAGAGGTTCGCCTATACGCATGCTACATAACGGTTTGAGGGGTTCGCCTATATACTTGGTACAGAAAGGTTTAAGGGGTTTGCCTATATTCCTGCTACAGAATTGTTTCAGGGGTTTGCCTATACACTTGCTACAGAAAGGTTTGAGGGGTTTGCCTATACTCTTGCTACAGAAATGTTTCAGGGGTTCACCTATACACTTGCTACATAAAGTTTTGAGGGTTCGCCTATACTCTTGCTACAGAAATGTTTTTAGGTGTTCGCCTATAAACTTGCTATAGAAACGTTTGAGGGGTTCGCCTTTACACTTGCTACAGAAAGGTTTAAGGGGTTCGCCTATACACTTGCTACGGAAAAGTTTAAGGGGTTTGCCTATACTCTTGGTAAAAAAAAAATTCAGGTGTTCGCCTATACTCTTGGTATACCACTTTTTCAGGGGTTCGCCTATACTCTTGGTACACAAATGTTTCAGGGGTTCACCTATACTCTTGCAACAGCAATGCTTGAGGGGTTCTTCACGCTTAAATTTCTTTACGCTTCATGCAGGTCCTGGGAGCGGGGGGGTGCAACTGTGCCAGATATGGCCTCTGGAACTTTTTTGTGGTTCATCCAGTCTTTGGGTGGACCAAAGGAACCCTTACTGATTTAATAAACCGTTTACAGCACTACTAGCATCCGAGTCCACTTTATGCCTTCAATTGCTAAGAGTGTGGGCAGAGGCCGAGGTCCTGGGGGAAGGGGGTGCAACTGTGCCAGGTTTGGCCTCTGGAACTTTTTGATGGTTCATCCAGTCTTTGGGTCGATCAAAGGAACCGTAACTGATTTAATGAACAGTTCACAGCACTACTAGCATCCGAGTCCACTTTATGCCCACTATTGCTGAGGGTGTGGGCAAAGGCCAAAGTCCTGGGGGGGGGTGCAACTGTGCCAGGTTTGGCCTCTGGAACTTTTTGATGGTTTATCCAGTCTTTGGGCCAATCAAAGGAACCTAACTGATTTAATGAACCGTTCACAGCACTACTAGCATCCGAGTCTGCTTTATGCCCATCATTGTTGAGGGTGGGGGCAGAGGCCGAGTTCTGGGGGGGGGGGATGCAGCTGTGCCAGGTTTGGCCTCTGGAACTTTTTCGTGGTTCATCAAGTCTTTGGGTCGATCAAAGGAACTGTAACTGATTTAATGAACCATTCACAGCACTTCTAGCATCCGAGTCCGCCTTATGTCCACCATTGTTGAGGGTGTGGGCAGAGGTCGGGGTCCTGGGCGGCCATGCAACTGTGCCAGGTTTGGCCTCTGGAACTTTTTGATGGTTCATTCAGTCTTTGGGTCGATCAAAGGAACAGTAACTGATTTAAGGAATCGTTCACAGCACTACTAGCATCCGAGTCCGCATGCCCACCATTGTTGAGGGTGTTGGCAGAGGATGAGCTTCTGGTGGGGGGTGCAACTCTTCCATGTTTGGGCACTCTAATTTCTTCATTTTTAATACAGTCTATGGGTTTGCCTATGCTGTGGGTGCACAAAGGTTTCCCATTGCTGTGTTCAGCTATCTGACACATACACCGAATGGATTGTGTGGGTACATACAGGTTTCCCGTTGCGATGTAACTGACGGCACATTGGGTCAACCAGGTGGAGGCTGGCACAGAGTCTGACCCTGGGCCTGTTCACGTGCTTCTAACACAGAGGATAGCGGGTCCTACCTGGTCACGCTTTCTCGGGCTTATTATGCCACCTCCTCCTCTGGCTTGGGCTCTGGGGATCAGCACTAGTCGACATGTATTTGCTCTCATATTACCACAGTTATCTGAGACACTGGTTTGGACCAATCAAAAGAAGTGTTAATGAATTAATGAGCCGTTCACAGCAGTTCACACATTTGTTATGCCTAGTAGTCAGCAGTAGGCTTTCACAAGCATCCCGGCTGCATAAAAGGTCAACTTATTGTACACTGCCTGTTTTTGGGTTTCCGTTGACGTATAATGAGTGGTAAACAGACGGATTGGTTTAGGTGTAATAAACACACACATCCCTGGGGGTCAGCGCTGGTTAGCATTTATTATTTCTCGTGTTTCGTGTTACCACAATTATCCGAGATACCGGATTGAAGCGTTCACAGTAAGCGCAACTGATTTAATAAGACTTTCACAGGGTCACCGTATACCTGTGATGGCTACTTGGGCAACACCTCCTGCTTCAAACCAATCTTTGGTGTTAGTATGCGCTACTGCATTGTGGAGATGTGTAGAAGTGCTGGCATCTGAGTCCCGTTTATGCCCATGTTTGAGGCTCCTGCCAATTTTGTGATGGAGGTGGCACGGGATTGGAATGATGATCGTACATCAATTTATCATCGATTCTCATCAGCATTGTGGGATATCGCCCACACTTTTAAAGAGGGTCGCTGCCTGGCCCTGCCAACCTTCTGCAGTGTGTGTCTCCGGTTCCTCCTCATCGCAGACGCACTTATAAATCATGAGGGTGGTGTGGCTATGAACCGACCGTGTGGCATGAGGCCAGCTGAACGCTGCACAGGGAAAATTTTGTGTGCGCCGTGGATGCAGGGTCAGGTGGGGGGGTGGGAGAAGAGGCAGCGGTGTCACCCGCAGGCAGTAATTGGCCTTAGTGGCACCTAGTGTGGTGCTTAGCTAGGATGTGCCAGCGCGTGTGCCGTGCTGCTTATGGTCTGTCCCAAGTAAATTGTTAGGGGGGTGACCACCAGGCTCTTGCCCCCAATTTGGCTTAATAGTGCAACCTGGGAGCCTCAGATGTACCCATACTTGCTGCCCTTGCTGTTCCCTATCTGTTTCTGTGGTGCTTCTGTGATTTTCTGATGTTTTCAGGTGATTCCCACAACCTCCCCTATGCGGAGCATGGGTCACCCTGAAAAATGCTCGAATCTCTCATTGACTTCACTGGGGTTCATTACTCGAAACGAGCTCTCGAGCATTACGAAAAGTTCGACTCGAGTAACGAGCACCCGTGCATTTTGGTACTCACTTATCTCTACTGCTTACCCTTCCTCCCAAAACAAAAGTTTTTAAGAAGCAAAAGAGTTCTGGTTCTAATGGTTTTCCTTGAAGGAGGCCAGTGTTTGGGTCTTCTCTTCACCAGGCATAAATTTCTCTTTTGTAAATTAATTTTTAGTGCAAAAAGCACCATGCCTGCCTGCCTTTGTTTTCAGTGAATCAGACCCCTGTGTTTTTAGTGACTAGTGATGAACAATTAATGGATTAACCCTACAACACTATACATTATGTTTACCAATTGTATGATAAGCACAGTCTTCTCCAGATATGTGGCTGTATTATCATGTCATTTGGAAGCATTTAGCTGCATTAGGGACCTTTTGGAGCCCAAATTAGTGAACCTGAATTGTACTCATTTTGACTTTAAAAGAAATCAGATCAAGTCATTCCGATTAACAATTATTTTTGAAAAGTTTGCTGTATCACTCCAAATCCGAGTATTCCAACAATCGCTCATCACTAGTGTTGAGCACAGATCTTTATGTCACAAAGACTCCTGCTGACCCTGCAGAAATGCAGGTGAAAATTAGGTTTTTTTTTTAAAAAAAGGTCACACAAGAAAGAAATCACCCAGGATTTGCTTGACAAAGGAGCAACTGATGGCTCCGAAACACGTTGCAAAACCAACTTTTGGACCATATTTTTGTCACTTTTGTACTTGTTTTTGTTTTGAATAATAAAGTCCCATATACAACACCATTTGGATTAATTCTCTTATCGTTCCAGGGAGGATCTCTAAGTGTGAGACCTCCTATACGCGTAAGTGCCTTTCCATCAGACACTTAGTTACACTTTACCCTGCAAACACTCGATCACTCTTTTTCATTTCATTACCTTTTCCCTGGTGGGCTTAATGTTTATGCCTTCTGGTGCTTCCTTAATTTGGTGTATGCTCTCCTCCTTTGTGGTGGATTTGGGTAAACACTTTACTCCAAACATTCAGACACAGATACCTATGTTTTCATGTAATAATCAGAGCGCTGCCTCTAAATTTTCTATTTTCCCTATTTTTAAAAAAGGTTACATAGAATGTTTGGTTTTACCACATCTAATATCCATCTGCAACTATCTAGAGTAACTGGGAAGTCCGGCTTCTTAAAGCACCAGAACCTCTTATAGTTTGTTCCTTATAGTTACTATACAAGCTGTATATTTGAGAATATAGTTGTACCGTTGGCAGAATCTCCTGTCAACACTTCAAATGTGGAGCAGAAATTGCAAAGAAACTAAAATGGATGTGACCTTTATAGCCTTAACTACGCCTAAAAGACATGACTTCTAGAATGAGATTGATTGCTCTTACAGGAACTGGTCCACTTTTTGTTTCCCTTGGTTCTATAACAGACTCCTTTCCATAAAGCTGCAATAAGAAACATGGAATCAGTACAACAGTATAGAGTATCCAATAGACCTTTATTGACCTTCATTAGCCATTGCAAATGGGGTTAGAGCAGACAATACTTAAAAAGCAGGATAATCCACCTACTTAAAGCTCTCCAGTATATACATATGTATCTTATGGTCCCAATGTATGGATGACTTTCTGCATTTTTCTGTTTTCTTCATTGTCCAGTAATTCTGGTTTAACCCTTCTAAGCAGCAATGTATATACTGTAGCCTGCAGCTTTGTATTCCATGCATTAAAGATTGTGAAGGTCATTATGTGCATTATTATCCTTCATAAAATTTGCATCTGTTTCGGGGACTTTCTAGGTTTCTCCTTTAGTTTATGCATTACTAAAATAGAAAAGATAATTAAGGTGAATATGTGATCAATAGGTAGTACAGATGTACAAACTAGCCTATTAAAGAACAGGGACTGTGGCAGCTGGGTGACAACCCCCTTGGGACATCAAAAAGCAGTCATATTAGTTGTCATCTGTCCTTCTCAGAAAGATGTAACAGGAGGAAATGAGCAAATAGATTTTCTTAAAATGTGACAGCATTTTTATCCTATTTTAGGTTACATTTTTGCCGCCAAGGGTTCAGATATAATGCAGGTGGTAGGAAGGACCAACAGGTTGCAGTACTGGTGTTGCTAACAGGGCCAATGGCCTGGAGTCCTGTTTCCAGTGTCTTAGGCTACCTGGCAGTAGCAAGCATCACATTCAGTTGTATCGGCATATTCCACCTATACCATGGTACTCCAGGTATCTTCATCATTTGCCAACACCCCTGGGCTGCATGCTTGTCTGCTTATGTATCTTCTAGAGTGAGCTTTAGCGCACCACTGACTTTGTGCATTTGGTTAGTATGTTCTAGTGTTTGTGTGGATTTTCTCCAGGTATATAAGCATAGCATACTAAAGGGTTGTCACCTCAGAGATTAGCGTGTCACTATTGGCCCATCTACTACTAACAATCAGTTGTGCCTTGGATGTCCATACATTTCCTGAATGGGAAATGCAGTATTAAACACAATGCAATTGTTGTTCTGTTGAACCTGGTGGAGCCAGAGCTGATCTTTGCAGTGAGTCTCTGCTCTGGCCAAGTAGGGAATCCTCATTTATTCTATAGGAACAAGGGTTGTTCAGTAGGATCATCACTTTTAAATAGCTTCCCATGAACTTTGTTTAGACTCTTTCTCTATAAGTCAAGGCTTGAGGTGAATAAGTACATTCCATTCACTTACCAACTAGTAAAGTCCCGAGCTCTCCAAGATGCAATGAGCTGTAAAACATTAGTTACAGGATTTCCTTCCGGAGACTGCAAGTCATCAGAAAGGTCTCCATTAAAGTTTCCACAAGCTCCACAAACTGTATCTGACAATTTCTCTGAGGCATGGAGATCAAGATTACCACTGTTGCTCAACTCAATCTTCAAGTCAGCACCAATCTGAATAGAAACAGAGCTGCCCCCAACATTGGCTGACAAAACACCAGAAACAATAGGGAAACTTGCCAAGCGCCCATTCACCTATACAAAGCAGATCATAAGTTTTAGTAGTTTTTCATGAAGGTTTTTTTTTTTATATTTGGAAAATAGTTCTAGTATGACATCCAAAAATAAAACTCACCCATGCTTCATTGTCTTTGGAGATGGTCACTATGGAACCAGCGAGGAAAATATGAAGTCTGGCCACTAATGCTGGTGTCGTTCCACAATTCTGGATATCAGCAATAACTCGGAACCATCTGCGAGTGTCATTATTACACAGAGATGTTACCTCTACAGGGCCATTTCCAACAGGTCCTCCTGTGAGGCCGTCAAAAGTGGAGAAATTTTGAGAGTTCATGGAGCATTCACCTTCCACCTTGTAACAACCACGGACTCCATTCACTACATCGCATCGTTCCTTGTCACTGCAGCTTACTTGGGTACAGGTTACACCCGCAGCCTGGCATGAACACTTCCTGGTACAACCCAATGTGATGAAAGAATCGCCTACCTAAATTGCAAAAAGTATTTTAAAATGTGACTCACATGTTGCACGACAAATTGTACTAATAGATGTTTTAGCACTGACAGTAATACTGTTAGTAGTCACATGTCCAAGTCTGGTACTTAAAGCAACCCTCCAATTTTTAGCCATGTTTTTGGAAGTCTTATATGACTGCAGTAATTTTTTGAGTACCTAATGCCCACTCTGCATTGTACAGATTGGCCAGTGCTGATCACATGAGAAGCTCCAACCAATGAAAGAGTCCTAACAATACCAATGCATTCTGGGAAGCAGGTAATCTGAAGATTGTGCCAACCATCTTAGATGACCCAAAATGGGACTTAGAACCGCTAAATTGGAAGCCTGGGAGAGAATAACAGCAGTTAATATATCTCCCTCCTACTCCAGCCCCAGGACAGAATTTCATGCTGAAATAGGAGGAGTGTTTTAAAGTAAAACGTTTATTGGAGAAGAAATTTAAAATTTATGTAAAGCTTGCAAAATTCCTTGTTTTTGCAATATGCCTGGTATCATGGACTGCAGGTTGAGAGTTGGCCGTTTCAATGTAAAGATTTTGAGTCTTACTTATTGGCCTTACAGTTTTAAAAACAGCACATTTTCATAAATAAATCCTTATAGGTTGGGTTTCTCTAAGTCTTGATTGGCAATCAGCTGGGGAAGTCAAACCACGGAAATGTCACATTACATCAAATGAATGACCATTAGAGATGAGCGAGTATACTCGCTAAGACTAACTACTCGAGCGAGTAGTGCCTTAGCCGAGTATCCTCCCGCTCGTCTCTAAAGATTCGGGGGCCAGCGGGGGGCGGGGAGCGGCGGGGGAGATCTCTCTCCCTCTCTCCCCCCTGCTCCCCCCTGCTCACCGCCACAACTCACCTGTCACCCGCGACGGCAGCCAAATCTTTACAGGCGAGCGGGAGGATACTTGGCTAAGGCACTACTCGCTCAAGTACATAGCCTTAGCGAGTATACTCGCTCATCTCTAATGACCATCCATGCAATGCATGGCCACACCGGCTTGGCCAAGCTGGGAGCTGCTCTCAAGACCCTTTCAAGCTCCTGCAAATGTTCTTTGAAAGGCAGGTTTGCCTGATTGTCAACGCACATGAAGCTGCACATAATGAGCTAAAAAACAAGCAAATCCCTGTTCGTTTATCAATTGGGTCATTCATGCTGCCCAAAATTATTTTTGGCAGTAGCAGATCTCCCTTTATAAACCAGAGATGTGATGCTCAGAATGATTAAAAGGCACTCCAGCAGGCTGTAAGCTTCCAGTTACTGTCACTCTATTGAAGAAATGCTCCAATCCCGTTCACTGGTTCGTCATGTAAACACTAGGCTGAACACTAATGTTGTGCTTCCTGGACATTTTGGACCACACAACTTTGTGTTCAGTATAGTAGTCATATGATTGACTGGCAGATGGAATTTGAGCTTTTCTTCAAAGAGCTGGATAAGTGCATTACTCAAAAGAGCCACCCCCAAAAGAGTTCAAGTATGAAAGATAATTAATCTCTTATGTTGGCCTACGTAATAGACAAGTTAAATGACCACCAACTTCTGCTTATTTGGCATCTGCTGGTGCGAAAGTGTCCTTAAAGAGGGTCCAGCACATGAATTCTCTATGATGTCTATATTCCCAAATACAATATATGAACAGGGGTTTGCATTGTAAGTCTATCCCTTTTGAGAGCTAAACCCATGCAAACAAACTGTAGCTCAGAAATCTGTTGATCTGTTATAAAAAAAAACTTTACCAAGAAAAGTACAAGTTTTTCTTAGTAAAATGTGTCAGTTACTGATCTAGGAGCGTTGCTGCTTATCATGTGTAATGATTACCTCTCTCTATGATAATACTCACACTCATGTATTTTCCATCGTATACACATCCACATTTGTCCATTGTGACACATTTCTCTCCATCCAGCACATATCCAGTGTTACATGCACAGCCTTCAAAGCATCGGGTTGTACATCTCAATGGTGCTGTGAGTCCTGAGCAAGTTTGTTCACAAGTTCTGTTACAAAGTTCATAGTGACTGTTTGCTGGGCAGGACATGGCTAGAAGCAAAAATAATATAATAGTTTTAGGCTATTAATTATGGAAAATCGAGCAAACTCCAAATGATGGAGCTTAAGATGGGACAAAATTCCAATATCTTTTACTTTATACTTACAACAGAATGTTGAGGTTCTCCAAGAGCCAATAGTAACCCCAAGAGTTTGACAAGCAGCTGCATAGGCCTGGAGGCTCTTGCAGAGAGTGTCAACTTGTCCATTAACAGCACAGGAGTCATAGATGCAGAAGTTGAAATAATCAACTGGGTTTATCGTCGAATGACATGATCCAAAGGGTCCAGATGGGTTTGTGAGCATACCACAAGATGATGTGGCCTTAAATGGCTGAAGTTTAGCGTCCGTACATACTGGGCATTCTCCCTCATTACAACCATCACTGCACTTAGCTCCAGTAATGTTAACCTTCCAGGACAAGCCAAAGTCATTCACTTGCTGCACAACCTGTTTGTTGGGAAGCTGGAAGTCATCTTTTGTGTCACCATTGAAATTGCCGCAGAGGCCACCCATCTTGCCACTATAACTACTTGGAATACTAAGGACCATGTAGTAAGAGGTGTCAAAAAGAAACTTCAGCCCAAAGTCTGTCTGCAAGACGACATTGTTTCCTTCTTGATTCACTACAATATTGTTATAGCCTAACACCAGTGGAAGTTTGAAGAGCTCTTCATCAACCTAAGATACAGAGAAAAGCTGATGAAGAGAATTCTCAAAAATGAAGCCATGAAGGCAACAGGCTACTTTGCCCTGAATGACGATACTGACCTTGACTGTAGCTTTCATGTTTCTTTCAAAGGCTATCTTGTAACCATATACATGCATCAGCACGCGTCGTGTCACAGCAACGTTACCATTTCCGTAGCTTTCATTCTCAACAACAAAAGAGAACTTCTCCAGATGTGGATCATCTGCAACAACCTTGGCAAAAGTGTAAGCACAAGTACCTTGGAAATCGAAGCGGAGGCCGTCAAAGGAAATGTAATGTGGATCTCCAGAAGCCACGCACCTGCCACACCCTTTTGCTTGACATGCCCAAACCCCATTGACTAATTTGCATTCTTCATCAGGTCCACAGGAATCCGATTTACACCTTACAATGCCATCAGCACCACACTGGCACTTCTGATTGCACTGAACCCCCTCAGGATAGAAGATTTCATTCTTCTGATAATATTTTTCTTGATATACACAACCACAGTTGGCAATCGGAACACACGTGTCGCCGCTCATTACATAGCCATCGTCACAGTAACAACCTTCACTACATAGCATGTCACAACCAGTTGGTGAGGACAACCCATAGCAGGTGATGGGACAGGAGTTTCCACACAATTCATAATGACTGCTGGGTGGGCAGGATGGGCCTAGAAGTAAAGTCAATGGAAGTCAGAATCACTATACAGAATGTTGTGTTAGAAACAGACAAGTCTATGGCAAAAATAACAAATCACTGTGTGAGCAAAGAACTTACTGCAGAAAGAAGACGACCTCCATTCTTGTAAGTTGACACCAGCTTCCTGGCAAGCAGCCACATAGAGAGCAATAGCATCACAGAAGAATGCTGAATATCCTTGGTATTGGCAGGCATCAAAAATACAATCATTAAAGTATGGGGTTGGGTTCACAACTTTGTAACATTGACTAAATGGCCCATCGGGTTTTTTGATCAGCCCACAGTAGTTTTCAGATGCATAAGCTTGTTTTTGAGCATCCGAACACACAGGACAGTTTCCAGTACATTGCGGAGAGCATCCAGAAACATCACCAACTTTCCAACTGTTACCAAACTGAACAGAATTGGGTGCCAAATTTCCATCCTTCATGGTAAAGTCATCACTGGCATTCTTGTTATAAGTGCCACACAAACCACCAACAGCATTTCGATAAGTGCTGGGTATTTTCACTGCTACATACATGTTCCAGTCATAAGTGAGAGTGACATCAAAATCAGTCTTTACAATTCCACGCTTGCCACTGATGTACACTACAACTTTGTTAGTTTGGTAATAGAATGGAAGAGAAGTAACCACTCCGTTGACCTGAAAAATAAGACCAATGCAAAATTTAGTCCTAATCTGGAATATCACAAGTGTAACGTCTTTAACGACTTAAAGCTTGTATGACTAGCCACTTAGAAAGGATGGTCCTACCCGCATTATACCAAATTCCAGCTAATCTTGTCTACCTTAAAAGCCAAATACTCTGTCAGTAAATTCTATTTTAAGAGGCATCCAAATAGTATTTATATGAAAAACTTCTCCCCCCTACTTACCAAAATACGGCGAGGGTAGTCCATGCTAAGAGTTAAAACTATATTGTAAACCTCCATGGTGACCACTTTGGCATATGATACAGCTTTATTGCCACCACGGTTGTAATTCTGGACTGTGACGTTAAACCGAGGCAGTAGTAAGTTGGTGGAGGTCACGCCAACAAGTTGGTATATGCAGGTACCCATGAAGTCAAATTTTTTGCCATCAAACGTTGTGTAGTGTGGATCTCCAGAGCCTTCACATATGTCAAAGCTAATGGGTTGGCAGCTTCTCACTCCATTAACTATCATGCACCTTTCACTGGTTTTACAGCTGTTTGCATTGCAGACCACCATGCCAACACTTGGATCGCATTTACAAAGCGTGTGGCAGTTCTCATCAGCCCAGAATTCTTGGTTAGCTTGGTAGTAGGCACCATTGTAAGTGCAGCCACATTCCGATATAGGCACGCATTTGTCACCACTAAGGACATAGCTATCATTACACTGGCAGGTCTCCACACAGTTATCCGTGCATTGTACTGCAGCAGAGCGATCTGTACAAGTATTTGGACATGATTTTCCACAGAACTCATAGTGACTGTTGGCTTGACATGGCAGAACTGTAGAGAAAATAACATTAGGGCATAAATATATGATTGTTACCTCTACATGATAGCAAAGTGAGATCAGCATAATTGTGCCACTGCTGTCTCTATGGCATTCAGTGGGGAGGTGGCAATGTGCTGCTTGCTAAACTCTTTCCTTAACTCCTGGAGACATAATTGGGAGGAGGCACCTCTTCCTTGGATTCTACAGAATTGCCGTTCAGAGGTACTCCTGATAGGCGAGAGTCCCAGATGCATCCTTCCCAATCTTTTCTTACTCAGGTAGAGATGTGTACAAGATATAGAGCAGCATGAAATGTCTGCAAACAGTACATTTATAGTATTTTTCCATCCCTTTGCATGACTCCTATAAATAACTTTTCTTTGCATAACTTAAGTGAACAGATTTTTTTAATGTGATGTTTGCCCAGTTAGACCCTAAACCATAGTTAAGTGTACACTATTTTGAGCCAAACAGATGTCTTTTAACTTTTGCTCTTACTCTCAGAATGTAGTCCTCTCCTTTCGCAGCATGTTGCCGCTTCCAAATTCAAACTCATCACCCTCACCTACAATGCTCTCCATGGCGCCACACCACAATATATCGCTTCCCTCCTGTCCATGTATCACTCAGCCCGCATGCTCTGATCTGCTAACACTCAGACTAAACACCTCTGTGATACAAACCTTGCATGCTGCCTCCAGGACCTCTCTAGAGCAGCACCAATCCTCTGGAACGCTCTACCCCAAAACATGCAGACAATTCTGAATGCACGGAATTTCAGATACGCCTTAGAGACTCACCTCTTCAAATGGCTTTCCACTTTTGCCTATCATGTACACTTCCTGCTCCATATGTCCTGTACTACTCCAACTCTGTTTGTGCTCTAAATACAGTGTACATCACATTATAGTCACATTGCTGTGTTCCCCCTTGCTCCACCGCCTGCCCCTGTACCTTCTGTTACCCCAAACTCCTTTGTTTCCAAATAATTAAATACCACATATAACTCTTGTAATTTCTGTAATTTCATATTGTTTCCTCATGAGCCTCAAAAGTGCTGTGGAATAAGTTGGCGCTATAGAAATAAAGATTATTATTATGTTGTCTTGCAATCAGACAGAAAAACTGTCCCCGCATGCCTCTCTAATAGAGATGAGCGAACGTACTCGTTACGAGTACTTACGCACCCGAGCACCGCCATTTTCGAGTACAGCGGTACTCGCGCGTAAAGTTTCGTGGGGCGCCGTGGCGGCACGGGGGTAGCAGTGGGGAGTGGGGGGGAGAGGGAGAGAGAGAGGGCTCCCCCCTGTTCCCCGCTGCTCCCCCCCACACCGCCGCGCCTCTCCCCGCCCCCCGGCGCCCCCCGAATCTTTACGTCCGAGTACTGAAGTACTCGAAAATGGCGGTACTCGGGTGCGTAAGTACTCATTACGAGTACGTTCGCTCATCTCTACTCTCTATCCTAATTTCTTTCTATCTGAGAAATAGAAATTGCTTTTGCATCCTTGCATTTATCCCCACTTCTCCTCTCCTCCTCCTTTCTCAAAGAATGCAGTCTAACAAACTAGAAACTGCAGCTGCATCCCCCTCCTCTATCCCCACTTCTCTTCCACTCACTCTCACAGCATGTAGTGGGAAAAAGAGACACATAAACAGACAGAGACAGAAAGAAAGACAGACAAAGAGAGAGAGAGACAGATGAAAAGAATAAGAGAAAGAAAGAGCGAAAGAGAGACAGACAAACAAAGACAAAGAAAGAGAGATAGAAAGACAGACAAAGTGTGAGAGAGAGACAGATGAAGAGAAACAAACAGAGATAGAGAGACTGCAGCTGCCTCTATTCTTCCTTTACTTTTGATTTCCCTCCTCCTCTCTCACAGCATACACTCTTGCAGAACAGAGAAGTCCTTCCATCTATACCATGTCTTTCTATTGTTTGCCTCACTTACCGCATCCTGATGGTGTTCTCCAATCATAAATTTTAGCTCCTTGTTTCCGGCAGATGTTGGCATAGGCATTAAGTGCTTGGCACAGGAACTGCTTAGCACCGCCATTAATGCAAACATCATACAAGCAGTTATCGAAGAAAGCGTCTGGGCTAACTATTGAGTGACACTCTCTGAAGGGTCCATTTGTTGTATTGCTAATAAGCCCACATAGCTTGTCTCCTCCATACAGGTTCTTCTTAGCATCACTACAGGTTGGACATTTAAGTCCAGGACAGCTGTCGAAGCAGAAGGGATCTCTATCATTGATTTTCCAGCTCTTCGCCCACTCTACAATGGATGTGACCACTTTCTTGTCTGCAGTTATCAGCTCATCTTTGATATTTTGGTTGAAGTTTCCACAGAGGCCTTGTGTAAGGCCATAGTAGCTGCTAGAGAGTGTAACCACCACATACCATTTATATTCATAGGTCACTTGGAGGCCAAAGTTTGTACGGACCACCGCATTAAGACCACTAATACTTGCTGTGATCTTTCCATCTAACAGTGTCAAGGGCAGATTGGTGATGACATCATTTACCTGTTTTGGGTGTGAATTGAGAATTTACATTTACAATGCAGCATAACATACAGTTAGTCTCTATTATTCTTCAGAGCTGCATTCAGAATTCTGCAGACTTCAGATTTGCAATCTCTTACCACTTCCTGCTTATACAGTGTGGTCTTGAACCCAACCTCAGTACAATAAATGATGCAGGAAAAATAACGTGCCCCATGCATTAGTGGAGAACAGCTACGTTATTAGGGGTTTATCAGTCCGCAAGGTTTTTGTCTGTTTCATATGATTACCAGCAGAAGAGGGAGTGCAGCTCTGGAGTATTAGATGCAACACCAGATCAGTACAGTGACTAAATTTTATTTAGATTCCTTTGTTATACAAACTATAAGGCTCAGGATGTAGCGAAGGGGGTGCAGTGAGGTAGGGATATGGAGAGGAGCATTAGATAAAGTTGTCCAGATATCATGTCTTCCCCCTCACTCTCTTGCCTCTAAGTTACAACAGCTGGAGATTCTTAGCAGCTGTTGCACCTTGATCCTGACAGCAGCTACCTCAACTCTATGTGCATATACTGAGGAGAATATAACTACCCCTGTGTGCATATACTGAGGAGAATATAACTGACCCCTGTGTGCATATACTGAGGAGAATATAACTGACCCCTGTGTGCATATACTGAGGAGAATATAACTGACCCCTGTGTGCATATGCTGAAAGGATATAAAGTACCTAAGGAAATGGCCATGTACTGGAGGAATGGAACCTTTAAGGCTAAGAAGGGGATGCATTTTCCAGTCTGGGGATAAATTTGAATAAAAAGGGGTGTTAGACTTTAAAGATAAAAAGTGAAGAGAGTGGGAGGAGTGGCACATTCGGCAGAGGAACATCAGTACTTGCAGTCTGAGTCTGCTTTTTTAAGAAAAATCTTGCATTGCATCGCTGCGATTTTTTATCACAAAGGTCAATGAGACTTTCTAATGTTAAAATTGCAATGCATGTTTGCTGCGTTGCGATGCAATCTTAACATTAGAAAGACCCATTGACTGCAATAAAAAAAAAACATGCAATTTCATCGTGGGCGGCAGCGAAGTGATGCAGGATTCTTCTAAAAAAAAGGATTGCTTACACACAAAAATCGTGGGAACAAAGATGCCATTTTGCCGCAATTTCCTCATGGCAAAATTCTGATGGACTGTGTGAAACTAGCATAAGGGCTCCTTCACACTGACGATTGCGATTCTGCCACGAGAAAATCGTGGAAAAATCACAATTTTTGATTGTCAGCGATGATTTTTCTTGTGAAAAATTGCGCATTGCCTCGCTGCCACTTGTGATTTTGAAAGATAATATGAGTTTCTAATGTTAAAAAATGCATCGCATAAAAATCGATGCAATAAAAGGCTCCATAGGAAAATATGGGATATTAAAAAAAGGCAAAACACAGAAAGGTAGAACATGGTGTGATTTTTTTTTATGCCACATTACATGAGTGAAAAAAATCGCAAATTGGAATGGAACCATTGAAAATCATTGGTTTCATAATTCTGAGTTTTCACTCACTCTCGCGTTGCTCAAAAATCTTGTGATTTTCTTGCAAGTCTGAAGGCAAGATTTTTTCCCTCGTGGTATGGGCAAAAGTCTGCACAGGTTTTTTTTCTGGTGCCTGCAAGTGGAATTCCAAAAATTCCATTCACATGCATTAATATGGATTGATAGAAGATTTGTTGATTTTGTTCACAAGTGATAACCCTTCAATAAAGGTTGCACCTTACAAAAACAAGTAAGTGTATATTTGGTGGGTGCCTTGCTTCAGTCATTAGGAGAGCTTTAAACTAGAACAATATGGGAAGGGAAGGGAAAGGCCAGGTAAAATATGTAAACCTAATTAATACATCTGAGACGCTAATAGAAGTCGAAAGAAAGACAAAAAATTCAAAAGGAAAGTAGAGGAGCAAGAGACAATGATCACAAACTAACATATTTTTACACAAATACACAGAGCATGGGAAACAAACAAGGAGAATTGGAGCTCCTATCACAGGAAGAGAAATATGATGTCATAGGCATCGGGGAAACTTGGTGGAATGATATACATGATAGGAATACAAGGCATGAAGGATACAACTTATTTATAAGAAACAGACCTAAAAAAAAGGGGAGGAGGAATTACATTGTACGTTAGGAAAACAATCATCTTCACTGAGATTCAATCTTCAGAGCCTTAGTAGTTCTGTAGAAACTGGGTAAGAATATAAGGAGAAAACAACAGAAAGGACACTATTGTAGTCATTTACTATAGGCCACCTGGGCAAGCAGAAGATATGGATGAACTCTTTCTACATCAGATGGTGAAGCTCTCAAAGAAGTATGTCATAGTGATCATGGGAGATTTTACCTATCCAGACATTTGTTGGGAATCTCTCTCAGGTAAAAGTAATGGATCCAACAAATTCTTATCCGCTCTTGCTGACAACTTTATCTTCCAAAAGGTAGAAGAGAAAACAAGGGGGTCTGCTATCTTGGACCTAATTCATACCAACAGGGAGGGAATGGTTGAGTAAGTAAGGGTCGTTGGGTCCTTAGGAAGCAGTGATCATGCTATCCTTGAATTTTGGATAAAAAGGGAAGGAAGACCTGAGAAATTGCAAACCTCATGGTTGGATTTCAGAAAGGCAGATTTTAATGAACTCAGAAAGAGGGTAGGAAGAATCCAATGGCTGGATGTTCTTAAGGAAGTAAATGTCCAAGAAGGCTGGGAAATATTGCAAAATGAGATTCTCAAAGCACAATCGTTAACAATCCCTAAAAGATGGAAGAAAGGGAAGCATTTAAAAAGACCAGGATGGATGAACACAGAACTTGCACATATGTTAAAAATAAGAAAAATATGTTTATCAAATGAAAAGAGGGGGGAATATCTAAAGAAGAATATAATGCGGTCTGCAGAAACTGTAGAGCAAGTGTCAGAAAAGCTAAGGCTAATAATAAATTGAGGCTTGCAATAGAGGCCAAAAACATTAAAAAAGGATTTGGGGGGTATGTCAAAAGCAAAAGAAAAGTCAAAGATGCTATTGGATGCTTACAAGATGAAAATAGTGAATGGGTTAAGAATGATGTTGAGAAGGCCGAACTTCAATTTTGTATCTGTTTTCTCTCAGAAAGAAGATGAAACATCAACTGATCTTCCCTATGTTTTTGGGGGAATAAAAGAAGCAAGCTATTTATAAGCAGAAAGATGGTGATGGAACACTTAGCTAACCTAAATTAATTCAAGTCTCAAGGTCCAGATGAATTACATCCTAGGATACTAAAGAAAGCAGCAGAGGTAATTACTGAACCACACGCCATAATCTTTGAAAATTCCTGGAGAAAAGGAGAAGTCCTAGAAAATTGGAAAAGGGCAAATGTTGCCCCTACCTTCAGAAAAGGGAAGAAGGTGGATCCAGGAAACTACAGGCCTGTGAGCCTGACTTCTATACTGGGAAAGATCTTTGAACAAATTATTAAACAGCATGTATGCTAGTACTTTGATGAAAATGGAGTAATTAACCAGAGCCAGCATGGGTTTGTAACAAACAAGTCAGGCCAGACGAATCTAATTTCCTTCAATGACAGAACCACCGACTAGGTTAATCAGGGAAATGCAATGGATAAAGTATATCTTGACTTTAGTAAAGCATTTGACAAAGTATCTCATAGCATCCTTATTGAAAAAGGTACCAAATATGGGATTGACAAGGCAACTGTTAGGTGGATTCACAACTGGCTAAGTGATTGTACTCAAAGAGTGGTCATTAATGGCTGCACATCCAAGTGGAAGAATGTATAAAGTGGGGTACGACAAGGCTCTGTCCTAGGCCCAGTCTTGTTCAACATTTTTGCAAATGATCTGGAGGAGGGAATTGATGGGAAATTGATCATATTTTTAGACGACACAAAGCTAGGAGGGATAGCTAACACAAGGGAAGAAAGAGAGTATATAAAAAGCTCTAGAAAAGCTTGAACAGTGGTTGGCGACTAACAGAATGGTATTTAACACGGAGAAATGCAAAATCCTACATCTGGGCAAGAAAAATGAAAAAAAAAAACACAGAATGGGAAGAATTGGGCTAAGCAGCCGCACATGTGAAAAATACATAGATTGAACATGAGTCAACAATATGATCCAGCAGACAAATAGGCAACAACAATTATGGGATGTATTAAGAGAAGCACAGAGTCTAGATCACGTGAGATAATTATCCCCCGCTACTCCTCCTTAGTCAGACCTTATCTGGCAAATTATGTCCAGTTCTGGGCACCCCATTTTTAAAAAGACATAGACAAACTGGAGGAAGTTCAGGCTACAGTTACCACAAATCACATTCTATGAGGAATGATTAAAGGATCTGGGAATGTTTAGCTTGTAAAAAGGAAAGCTAAGAGGAGGTTTAATAGCTGTTTACACATATCTGAAGGGCTGTCACAATGCAGAGGGATCAGCCCTATTCTCATTTGCACAAGGAAAGACTAGAAGCAATGGGATGAAACTGAAAGGGAGGAGACACAAATTAGGTTTTAGAAAAAACTTTCTGACAGTGAGGGTGAAAAATGAGTGGAACAGGTTACTACGGGGGGTGGTGAGTTCTCCTTCAATGGAAGTGTTCAAACAGAGGCTGGACAGACATCTGTCTGGGAGGATTTAGAGATCCTGCATTGAGCAGGGGGTTGGACTAGATGACCCTGGAGGTCCCTTCCAACTCTACCATTCTATGAATTATCATACCATTCCAAACAATTCCCAAACTCACCCGAACTTTGCCAAATTCACCCTTCACAATGCTAATCTTCTGTCCATACATGTAGATGTCTACAGATCTGACGTATGACACGGCCTGGGTTCCTCGATTATCATTCTTCTCTTGAATTGTAAATGGAACCAGTCCGCTATCTCCACCACTATATTGTGCCAGGACATACGTGCAGGTTCCCTGGAAGTCATAGTTGTACCCATCAAAAGTGTGAAAATGGGGGTCACCCCATGCCCAGCAGGTGCCTGAGAAATTTGGAACACAGACTGGATTGCCACCTTGTATTTTGCAAGTTTCCTTGATCCTACAGTTCATGGTCTTGCACAGATCTGTGATGAGATACAGGAATGTAATAGATGATGCTTCTGCATAATACAACTAGATCTAGTATCTACAACTATAGAACTAGTATAGAGGGAAGAATTTCCAAAAAATTTAGTGCACTTGACCTAAAGCACAATGATCATTTAGCATAGCAACTGTAGGGAGTCCAAGACAATTGGAAGACAGATTTTAGTGACTTTCCATTTTAACTGAAATTAATTCATATTCTTTAACCCATCCAGTAAATCTTACCTTTAGGAGCACAAGCTATAACGCCATTTGTATTTTGGCAAGTCTCATCAGCTGCACATGTGGTATTCTCACACATGAGTCCACCTACTGGGCTACAGGTACAAGCTTGTTTACAGTCACTGGATAGAACATTTACATTGGGCTGTTGAAACAGAAGAAAAAGACATCAAAGTGAGCATGGCCTGACCACAAGCAGCCACTCAGATTAGTTTCAAGTCTTAATGCTTTGATTAATTATGACCCAATGGGTAACCACATTTTTAAAATTTTAGAAATTAGACCAAACATGTGACTCAAGCCATTGGACACCATCCAATTTTGCCACTTTTCTCAGCTTTATTCCCAAAGTCTTTTTTTTTTTTTTACTGGGAAATTTTGATATTTGGTTATGCATTTAAGTAAAGCTTTTACCATAACTGCACCACAAATTCACCATAGTTTTCCTATATCTATCTTAGGTTGCCCATTGGGTTGACATCTATGGAAAGGTTTGAGAACTGATAACCAAATAGACCAAACTAACCGGGTAGTATATTCCATCTTCAAAGCAACCACAATTATCCATGGACACACAGCCTTGTCCATCAAAGAAAAATCCATCAATGCACTCGCAGCCCTCAGAACAAGTTTCGGGACACTTGTCAGGATCGGTGACACCGGCACACGTTACAGAGCAGACATCGGCGCACACTTTGTATTCACTGTTTGCTGCACAATTCAATGCTAATCATAGGTAAGAGACAAAGAAATAATTAGTGTACAGTCACTCAACCTGTACCTACCAGTGGAGAAAGTGAAATGCAATTGGCAATATGAGCTTTTGACATTTTGATAAGCATTTTCATTTGTTTTCTTGTAGAGCCTTGCTTCCAAATTCTCTTTTGAAACAGTTCATATTTTAATTTAAAGGGGGTGTGCCAAAAGACTATTTGGCTCTTGTTGATCAGTAACTCCCCCCGACCCCCCTTTAAGCACCTCCAGCAAACAGCTGATTTTGCCAGTAGAAGCCATGGCCATCCTGACCTTGGAAATGTATTATTATGGGATAGCAAAAGATCTGCCAGGACAGAAGCTGCTCTTACTAAGTGGTCATCTCTTCTGAGACTTTGAGGAAGGGTGCCCTGAGCAGAGGATCCCACCTTATAATGTTCATATGCCTTAACAGAGCATATTAGAGTAGTGACCCAGAGGGTCCTACAGGGTAATTCTAGAGTTAATACATTCTAGGGACCTCGCTATGAATTATTAGGGGGAACACCATATTATCCCAAGCAATAGGGTTAAATTAAATCTGCCTAGCAACATTGCCTCTGGTGATTGGCTGCCTCCAGCTAATATTTGGGTTGGCCAGCCTCTTCTTATGGTATAATTAATGTGACTGGGGAAAACTGGCAATGTGACTCACAGTAAAAACTGTAAGAGCTCCTGTGTTTGGAAGCGCAAGTAGGAGGACAGAATCAAGCACATGCAGTACGCAGGAGTGGAGAGAAGGGATCAGAGAAGGAAGTGCTGTGAAGAGTAGAAGCCAAGGCCTGGCTGAGGAAAGAGCCCAGAGTGGGAGAGCCGTCTATTTCAACTCTGCCAGGAAACATGTGAGCCAGGGAAGACCCTTGTGTAAGCCGTAAAGATACTGGACACCTCAACTGTGAGTTTAAGAAGTCCCTGCACAGTCAATGTTTAGCTTTCCCTCAAGAATGCCTGCACCATATTTCACATCTCGCAAAGAAGTTAAGCATCCAAATAAACCCTTTCCTAAAAATGCTAGTTTCAGCTGGGAGAGTAACACCAGAGTCCAGTAAGTGTCATACTCAGTCTTTCAACATTATCTTATTATACAGTGATTGCTAAGAAGCTAATGGTCATTTTCCATTGTCATGTGTGAATATATTTTGGATTTTACTGGTTGCTTTACCAAGTGTTGTGTGAATTGCGCTCATCTTGCAAATTTAAATATACTTAGTACCTTCAGCTTTACTTCACCACCAACTGACTTGTCTTCTTATTCCACTAAGGGAATACATTGTCAAGACACTTGCGTCACGACAAACCAACACCAATTCATTTAGGCAGAAACCCCTTTACAATCCCACCTGCAGCTCAAGCTACCCCCATAAGCCAGGAATGTTGTTCTTGTTGTTGTTAGCCATTTAGTCATTCACAACCCTCTGCGACCCTAAAGGCGAGCTCCCTCCATGTTTTTCCCTCCAGTGCCAAGAATAGATTTCCCAAGTTACCTAAGTTTGCACGCTGCAAAAAAAAATTATCTGTACAATTGAAGAATTTTACTAATTCTTCAAGCAAGTAGACTTACGGCAAAAGTTGTTGGTCCTCCATGGTTGCACAGTGACCCCAGATGCCTGGCAAGCGGCCACATAGCTCTGAATGTTTTGGCACAGAATGTCTCCATCACCACCTCCAGCACACAAGTCATAGATGCAGTTGTTGATGTATTGAGTAGGGTCAATCGTGGCATAACAAGCACTCAGTGGACCATTAGACTTGCCAAGGAATCCACAATAATTCTCAGTCTTGAAGATTGTTTTCCTCCTGTCATCGCATGCTGGACAAGGATTTCCTTTGCCACCGCAACCACCATCACAATATACACCAGGAATCTGGACCACCCAGGAGTTTCCGAATATGGTGGCATCTGTGGTCACTGTCCTGTCAGGTAGCTGGAAGTCATCTTTTTTATCACCGTTATAGTTACCGCATAGGCCACCCAACTGGCCCTTGTAGTTTCCGGGAACGGTGACCAGGACGCTATAGACAAGATCGTAACTGACCCGAACACCAAAGTCAGTGTCTATAAGGACTCTTACTCCATGCTGATAAGCGCGGATCTTTCCGTTTTCCAAATTTACGGGGAGGTTGAAGTAAACACCGTTAACCTGTGTGGAAATTCCAACAAGCATTTGAGAACCAACTTTGAGAGGCCTTTATTTTGACCACAGCAGAGCATGGAACAATCTGTAATACCTTCTGAATACAAGAATAAGTCTAAAATTCCAGACTGTAAATTATCGGTATCTTAGAGTGTTGTTACAATGTTTTTACACAGGAATGGGTATCGTTGACTGAATTGAGGTGGAGTCGGACGGGAATCGCTCTGGCCTGCCTACCTCCATTTGCAGTAAGTGAATGACTGCCTGTTTACACTGAATGATCCGTTGTTCAGTTTTCTGCATGCAGAAACTGAATGACGAATGAGAAGGGAAAGACTTCTCTTTCATCATTCAGTCGCTGCATGCATTTACACTGAACGATTATCGTTCAGATTCTACCTGGATCGCGGGAATCTGAACTTTATTCATTTTTGTAAAACCACCTATAGACTTGGAAGATGATGGAAAGGCTCAGTGCATTCTTCTGGCAGTGGTGCAGACCTAGCAGTCAAACCCTGGTCCTGGTGTCTGAGGCTGGATATACGGCTGTAAGTGCGATATTGGTCCGGGAAACTTACACTGATATCAAGCTCTAAAAACTGCAATATTATAGAGAGTGTGAAGCATTCTTTGACTAAAGATGCATCGCATCATTGTAAGGCCGCTTGCAGACCGGCGGAAATTCCGCGGCGGGATTTCCCGTGGAATTTCCGCCCCTGGAAGCTGCCATAGGATTGCGTTAAGAAACGCAATCCTATGCAGACGGCCGCGATTTGGCCCCTTACAGAAACGTCACTCACCGGCCGCCGGCTCTGCTCTGCGCATGCGCCGGCTGCCCGGCAGCCGGTACATAAAAGAGCCGGAGCTGCGGAAGCGGGTAAGTCCGCCGTGCTCTCTGCAGGCGCTCGGGTCGGGTCCCGCTGTGAGAATTCTTGCAGCCGGATCCGACCCGGCCGTCTGCAGGCGGCCTACAAAAAAAAAAAACACATGGATTTTTTATAGTTAAAATACAAAAAACGCATCACACACACATGTAAATCGCGTAGCTTGAGAGCGTGATGTTTTCTGTTTTTTTTAAAATCCCACAGAAAATAATGGGCAATTCTTTACCAAAATAGAACATGGAGCAACTACTACTCTATTTCACCGCATTGCTGAGTAAGAAAAATAGCTCATGTGAATAAACACATTCATTTTCATGCGTAAGTTCCACGCATATCACAGGTGGACAGATTTCACAAAATATAAATCCTCTGTGTGAATGCAGCCTAAGGCCTCATTCACACGAACGTGTGCGGGTGGATACATAGGTGTGCACAAAGCGGCGCGCCCACGTACGTACACAAACACGCTTGAATGCAGATCCATGCAGCAGTGCTTTCAATGGGGCCGTGGCTGCTGCTGGCAACCCCTGCAGTGATTTTCAGGGAAGGGCTTTAAATATAAACCCTTCCCTGAAAATCATTCCCATCTGGTGTAAAAAATAATAAAAAAAATGTACTCACGTCAGGCTCGTCCAGCCACTTGTTCTTCCGTCACTGTAATGAAGTGCTTTCAGCAGATGGGGATTTAACATCCCCGCCTGCTAAAAGGGCTGCGTCTGATTGGCTAAGCACTGAATTGAATTCACTGAATGGCTGAGCGCTGCCTGTGTTTGGCTGAGCGCTAAGCCAATCAGATGCAGCCCTTTTAGTAGGCAGGGATTTTAAATCCCCACCTGCTGAAAGAACTTCATTACAGTGCTGGAAGAACAAGCGGCTAGATGCACCTGAGCCCCAGTATCGGCGGAGAGGTAAGTATATATATTTTTTTCTATTTTTAATACAACTATGATTGATTTTCATGGAAGGGCTTATATTTAAAATCACTGTGGAGGGTGCCGGCATCCTATTGCTTCCAACTGAAACCAATCGGAGAGCTTCGTGATCCTCTGCCTGCGGGGAGTGCCATTGTCACATTGGGGCTTAGGAGCTTCTAATTATACCCTGGCAACTGTGAGTGAAGGTGAATTTGACCAAAGGCTTTGGCAATGCTATGTAAGAGCAGCCAGTTCCTCATAGTCAATCTGTCCTAGGTAGAGCAGGAGTAGGCTTCAAGAAACTCATCATATAGGTCTCCTCTTGATCCTTATTCCTAAGAGGGGGGTGTCCACCTTGAAATGATTGATGGCCTGTCAGTAGGTTAGCAGATTTCTGCAGGAAGCAGATGGCTCAATTTCTACTGCAATGGCCTGGGTTGGTAGTTCGGTCCAAGTCCTATTGAAGTGAATGTAATACTAAGCTGGGTCACTGCAGTAGGGAAAAGTATAGTCTATTACTGGCTCTATGCAGCAAAACTGATCCTCATAGGTCCCGAGTTGCAGAGTCCTGCTGATCTACTCTTGTTAGCCTATCAATCGTTTAATGCTGGACAACCCCTGTAAAAATATATTTCAAGTGCCTAAGGGCTTTGTGGAAATTAAGAAGGAAATTCTAATAATCTGGCAAAGTTTTTGTAATCCTTGATATCAGTAACCATCTGAAATACTCATAGAATGCATTTTTGCCCTGCAGACATGTCCTCTGTTCTCTCAAGGAATCTGGAAAATAATTACTTACCAAGATTTTACCTTTAACTCCATATTGAAGAATCAAGTTGTTTCCATAAACTTCCAAAGAGACCATTTTAGTGACCGTAACCTTTCCATTCCCCCACTTCTCATGTTTAACATTGACAACAAAAGGTACCAAATTGTCCATCTGTGTAATGGTCTTGGTGAGGGTGTAGGTGCAGTTACCTTGGAAATCAAAGTACACAGCATCGAATGATATATAGTGCGGATCACCTGAAGCAGAACAAATAGCAGAACCGACCGCTTGGCATTTCTGGACGCCATTTACAACTTTGCACTCTTCGTTGGGTCCACAGCTGAAAGCTACACATTGGACTACTCCACTGTCTGTGCATACACATTTCTGGTTGCAGAAACTGTTGGGAAAAAATATTTCTCCTGCCTTGTAATATTTATTATTAAAGCTGCAGCCACATTGGGAGAGGGGAACACAGTCTCCACCACTCAGGATGAAGCCGCCGTCGCATACGCATCCCTCTGAATATCCAGGTGCGCATCCCAATGGAGAAGACAGTGAAAGGCAGGTTGGAGCACACCCAGGGGCAGATATTTCATAGTGGCTGTTCCTTGGGCAAACTGGACCTGTAGTTGAAGATATCATGAAGGTTACATGTCTACTGGAAATATACAACCATATGATAAACAGACTGTATCAAGTTAGTTCAGTATATGTGAATAGTCTCAAGCAAACTTACTGCAAAAAGTTTTGGTTCTCCATGGATATATGGTAACTCCAGCCTCTTGACATAAAGCGACATAGCCAGCTATTAGCTCGCAAATTACATCTTGTCTACCTTCATAAAAGCAAGCATCATATACACAGTTCTGAAATTGCTCCTCTGGGTTGATCTTGGCAAAGCACTCACGGAACGGTCCATTGATATCTCTAAGGATTCCGCAACCATCATTGCTCTTGCTGTAAAGCAGCTGCATCTGTGCTAATTTTGGACAACTTGGTGTGTCTTCTTCATGACAACCAGTTACATTTTGTACCCTCCAGCTTTTTCCAAAAACAGTCGCTTGCGTGGTCAACTGGTTATTGCTCATGAGGAAATCATTAGTCTTGTCATTATCAAAATTACCACAAAGACCACAGACAGCTCCAGCATAGCTGCTTGGAAGGGTAACGGCTACCCGACTTTTCCAGTCATAAGTGACAGTTAGACCAAAGCTTGTATGGACAACGGCAAAGTTGCCTTGTTTGTAGATTGAGAGTTTGCCATTGTCAACAACAAAAGGGAGGTTGGTTAGGAGTCCATTTAGCTACAAAATAGAACCATTAACTACTATTAGGAAAGACTCATCAACAAACATACAAAGCATGAACGGTAGGGTGTCTATTATGGAAATCTATGATGATACAAACTTACCAAAATTCTGTCCTTGTACCTCCTGTCGATGACAATATCAAAGTCACAGATCTTGACTTGGACTGCTGAGACATATGCCACAACTTTGCTGCCTCTATTTTCGTTTTGTACATTGACCTGGAAGTCCACTAAGTTATCTGACTTCTTGCAAAGTCCTACAAACTGGTAGATGCATGTACCCTGGAAATCGTATCTTACGCCATCAAAGGTGATGAAATGGGGATCTCCTGATGCTGAGCAATTGCCATAAGATATGGGGTAACAATTCTGGATTCCATTTACAACGGAGCATTGTTCTGAGGACTTACAATTGGTGGCTTTGCATTCAACTTGCCTGGTGGAAGGGTTGCAAATGCACTGTGTCTGACACTTGTTATCACCCCAGAACTTTTCATTGGGAGCAAATAATAGGCCTTTGTAGACACATCCACAACCGGACTTGGGTATGCAATTTCCTCCATCAAGGACATAGCCAGACTTACATTGACATGACTCCACGCATGATTCAGAGCATATGGAAGGAATGGCGTTATCATTGCATGTGGCTGGGCATGCTTTAGCACACAGTATGTACTCGCTGTTGTCAGGACACTGCATTGCTGAGGAGACATTAAATACAGTGAACAAAATGTGTAAAATATACATGATAGCAATAAGAGACTTAAATAAAAAGTCTGCCTTGTTTTTCTGGATATTACCAGTCACAACGGACAAGAGTGGTGCTAAGATTAATGAACAGATCTATTTTCCAAAACTCACACTACCCCTTTAGTCTCACTAAGGCTAGGTTCACACGGGCGATCACAATTTTTCTGCATCTTTGCTCACTGGTACTTTTGAGCATCAGCGATGCTTTTTTTTTTTTAGAACAATCTTGCATCGCATTGCTTACACTGCAATAAAATTCTGCAAATTTTGTATCGCAAAAGTTAATGGGACCTTCTAATGTCAAAATCACAACACATGTTCGTTGCGTTGCAATGCAATAAAAAAGCGGGCTCCATAGGGAGACATGGGAGATTTTAAAAATCGCACATTGCAGAAAGATAGAGCATGCTGCGATATTTTTGTCTCTCAACATAGCATCAGTGAAAACATTGCTGATGGGAAGGAAACCATCATAAATCATTGGTTTCCTAAACTGCTTTTTTACAATCGCATGGATTGAAAATCGCAATTTTCTTGCCCGTGTGAAACCACCCATTATTATATACATTAAAAACAAAGAAACACTGAGTTATCAACTTACGGCATCCAGAAAGTTGCCTCCAGTCTCCAATCGAGATGTTGTTTCTTTGACAAACATCAACATAGGTTTTTATGCTCTGGCATAGGATCTGCTTGAAGCCTCCATACATGCACAGATCATATACACAGTCATCTAGGTATGGTTTGGGATCTATGACAGCGTTACATTGACTGAATGGTCCATTAAGAGCCTTAGAGATCAAGCCACAGCTTTGTTCACTTGAGTAGATTTGTTGAGTTGCAAGAGGACACGTCGGACATACTCCATTACAGTTATCCCAGCAGAATAGATCTCCGTCAACAACCTTCCAACTCTTACCAAAGTCCACTAAACTAGATGTTTGGGTACCAGCTGGTGTCATCAGATCATCCGAAGGGTTTCCATTATAGTTGCCACACAATCCACAAACACTTCCATAGAAGCTACTGGAGATGTATATTTTTAGGAATGAGATCCAGTCGTAGTATACCTTTAAGGAAAATTCAGTTTCAATGACGACAGAGCCGCCAGATTGGTACAAGCGGACCTGACCACCATTCAGACTAATAGGAAGACGTTGGCGTTGGTTGTTTACCTGAAGAAAATGAAGGCGAGATATTGCATATCACATCTTTTCATTCTGAGGCAATTCTAAAGGAAACAGCATTCATAATGACACTCAAAAGAATCTTACCCTCACAAATCCATACTCATATCTCACTAATGATATAGACTGATTATACGCTTGGATGGTCACGTAGCTGACATAGGCCACTCGAGTATTTCCCCTGTTTTCATTCTTTGCTTGAATATTAAAAACTGGGAGGCTGCTATCATTACCACAAGTTTTGGCGATGGTATACGTGCAGGTTCCTTGGAAGTCAAACAAACGACCATCAAAGGTGCGATAGTGAGGGTCACCAGTTGCATAGCAGTAGACTACAGAGTTTGGCACACATATCGGGCTCCCATTGATCAGCTGGCATATCTCTTTAGCTCTGCATTTTACTGTGGCACAAGATGGACCTGTATTGACTGAAGAACAAAACTTTTATTAATCCTTAAAAAAATGATAAAGCAAATAGCTCCCCCCCACCCTATCCAGACAACAGAAAAAACTCACCAGTGATGCATGTGGCTGGGGATCCATAATTGTTCAGTTTTGCAAGTCCATAGGACAACAACATGAAGGGTGAATATGAGTTCTCCAGGGTTTGCATACTAAATCCTTTCCCTAATCTCTGAGTCGACCAAGAATAATCCGTCCCTGGAATCTGACTCCAAGTCAAGGCTGCATCGGGACCTTTATTGAAGGTGACTTTTGAGATGTCTATGGTTCTGGCTACTATGGTGCCATAGTTGTCAAAATTTGCCTGGCTGTAGATGTAGTAAGAGGAACAGTAGCTGCTGATTGGAGGAATTGTGATGAGAGTAGTGTCATATTGTATAGAAGAAGAATCTTGCCAGCCAGTACAATAGTATATAACTTGGATTCCAGCACTGGAGGTGAGATAAATGGGGGTTTTCATAGGAATCTGTAGCTGAATTACTTGACCTGTATTCAATGTCTGACTTGACTTCTGAGCTCCGACTTGATAATTAATTTTTGTATTTGCAACAACAGCTACCACAAATACAATATCAGGTTTACGTTGGAAGTATATTGGCGGTATGATGAAACTGGTGCCCCAGCTGGGTACAGGCTGAAGCTGCTCATAGACATGGTTGCACTTGGTATTCTTCCATGTACATGTGTGACCACTCAACACTGCCACAGGAGTCCGAGATAATATATGAGTTCCAGACAAGTTATCTTTACTGAGGAGCTGAAGAGCACTGTACGGTTGTAGGAGGACAGAGAGCTTACTACCAGCTGCAAAGGTTTTTTCTTGGTAGGAAACTGCTCCCTTCAAATAGATATCAACAGCAACATTGACATCATAACTGACCACAGCAAACTCTTTATATGCATCACTAGGACCATCTAAAGGTGTCACCACATAGTAGTCCGTACCGAGGTCTTCAACGGGATACACAATGCTGGTATCACTACTTTGCAACTTGGAATTTAGAGCTAGGACTGAGACAGGCTTATCGGCTTTGATGCCAATCACATTGCATGACATGGTAGTACCAGGTAACTCTGCAAATGCAGGAACCTGGACAGTGATGGTTGACCGATCATCCACTGTCAAGACTAGTTTGAAGCTGGACTTGTTTATCCACACTGTTACAGTAGTAGAAGGACTGTACCCAGTGATGAAGAGCTGGAGGTCTGCTGTACTGTAAGATAGTTTATAGTTCTGCATAAAGACAGTAATGAAATTTTGGCCCTGTGGACCAGCCAGAGAGGTTCCTGTAAAGAGAGCACAAAACATGGCGGAAAATTATAACTTGATGTAACACCTTACAAAATGAACTGGGGAAAGGGTCTGAGAAGACTCTTTGCTCTAGACAAACTAGATGTCCACAATATTTTGTAGGTTGGGGGCCATGTGAAAATACAATGGAAAAGCCTACCAAAATTATGATCACCGTGAGGCTCCAACTCTGGTGTTTACTGCCGGTGATTTGGCTTTATACCTGGTGTCAAGATCTCATAATGCTAAAACCTCACTGGTGCTAGCACAGCACAAGAATGCCAACAGCTTAGGAGCCACATAGTACATACTCCGATTGGGTCACTGTTACTACTGGAGTACCATGGGTCAGTATTGGGGGGATCATTTTTACCAGTGGTGCACCACAAAGTGAGTATTTGAAGTGTCACAGTTAGTAGTGGCGTACCATATTGGAGGGGATCAGCTGTTAGGCACCTCTATCCCCAGAGGCCCCTCTTTAAGGGGAGGTACTGTAAGGGTTGTGCTGTCTTTAATTTATTGTACTACATAGGTCTCTAGCAGCACAGATCCACAGCTTAAGCTGGCTGGGTGTGAATTTCCCCAGTTAGCCAATTCCCAGGGTCTGTGCTCGTGTATATACCAGCTCCTCTGCTAGAGGTTGCTGGTCTTTCTCCTGTCTGTGTGTGGTTTGTTTGGTTGTGTCGCTGGACTCCTGGTTAATGTACGGACTAGCAATATAGCCAGGAGTCATGAAGTGGCCCACTAGCTTCCATGTTTTGATCAAAATGTCAACTAATACCTGGCATTTATAGCATTAACATCTTCTACTAGTGTTTATCTATTTGGCTGCTGAATGGTGAGTTTCTGGCTCTGTGTCATCTTATCCTGTCCCATTGTCCCTATCGGTGGTGGCATGTGTATGTGTCCTATCCATGCTGTATGGGTTCGTTGGAGCAACAAGTTCCCAGATCCGAAGACCGCTGGGCTGCCCTTTATTGGGGCAATGTCCCCGCTCAGGTAGGTCTGTGTCACTTACTCTAGTAGAAGTTAGGGACAGGTGTTTATCTGTGGTAGTTCATCTGCTGTTGCCTAGCATTCTGGGTCACGTTCGTTTTGGCCCCGTTCTCATTAGCCCATACGAAGGTAACATTAGCATTACTAATTCAGTGCTACAAGAGTCAGTATTGGAGGAGCCACACAGTTACTTTTGGGGTAAGATCAGGGTAGTACTTGAGGAGTCATCACTACTAGTGAGCTACTGCAGGGAGAAGTACCAGGCCCTATTATTTTTAATACATTTAGTAATGAGCTCAAAGAAGGATTGTACAGCAAAATCAATACTTGCAGAGGATGAACAGTAAAGTGATGATACGAAAGAGGATAGTACACTGTTATATATGGATCTGTACACTTATACAGGCATTTGGATAAGTTAAAGGCATGGAAAGAAAAGTGGTAGATGTGAGTTGACATTGATAAAGATATGGTTATGCATATAGGCAGGGAAAATATATGTCAAGGTTACATTCTACATACGAGACCACTGGGGAAAACATTACATTGGAAAATTGCTTGTGCATTTTAGCTGAGAATAAATTTAACTGGAGCAACCAGTGTCAGGCAGCTGCTGCCAAGACAAATATGACCATAGGGGGCATCAAAAGAGGTCTAGGGGCACATGATGAGAGCATTTAAAAATCACTGGTCAGACCACACATTGAATATTGTGTATAGCACTGAGCACCAGAACACAAGACAGACAAAGTCTGGGTTTGAAGTCGGCAACTAAACGTAAAAAGAATGGAAAGGGTGAACTACAGTGCCCAGAGAGATTATAAAAATTAGGGTTATTTAGAACTAGCTAGAGATGAGCGAATGTACTCGGATAGGCACTACTCGTCCGAGTAATGTGCCTTATCCGAGTACCGCTGTGCTCGTGCTCAAAGATTCGGGGCGCTCCGCTGCTGACAGGTGAGTCGGAGCGGGGAGCGGGGCAGAGCGGCCGGGAGAGAAGGAGAGAAAGATCTCCCCTCCGTTCCTCCCCGCTCTCCCCTGCAGCTCCCCGCTCCGCAGCGCGTCCCGAATCTTTGAGCACGAGCACAGCGGTACTCGGATAAGGCACATTACTCGGACGAGTAGTGCCTATCTGAGTATGTTCGCTCATCTCTAGAACTAGCTGATATACCCGGCTTCGCCCGAGTTAATTTGGTACTGGTGTTTATCTGGTGTTCACACGGAAAATCTTATGAAGTCGTGGTTACTTTAGAGATACCGGGAAAAAGATATGTTCACCATTTTGCATGGTTCTTTGAGTTACCCAGGAAACACCATGTGGAGGTAACCATGTGACGTTTCCTTTATATAAAATGACATCAGGAAGTGAGAGAATTAGATTACGTACATAAAATTTGGACGCTAATTCTTTTGTGCTTAGAATTGAATAATTGAGTTGGGACCTATTAACTTTTCCTATTTATGACATAATCAATGCTCGTGCCAAATTTCACGTTTCTATGACACCGGAAAGTGAGAAAATTACATTCCGTACGTAAAATTTGGACGCTAATTCTTTTGCACTTAGAATTGAATAATTGAGTTGGGACCAATTAACTTTTCCTATTTATGACATAATCAATGCTCGTGCCAAATTTCGAGTTTCTATGACACCGGGAAGTGAGAGAATTAGATTCCGTACGTAAAATTTGGACGCTAATTCTTTTGCGCTTAGAATTGAATAATCGAGTTGGGACCTATTCGCTTTTCCTATTTATGACATAATCAATGCCCGTGCCAAATTTCGAGTTTCTATGACACGGGAAAGTGAGAGAATTACACTCCGTACGTAAAATTCGAACGCTAATTCTTTTGCGCTTAGAATTGAATAATCGAGTTGGGACCCATTAGATTTTCCTATTTATGACATAATCAATGCTCATGCCAAATTTTAAGTTTCCATGACATTGGGAAGTGAGAGATTTAGATTATGTACATAAAATTTGGATGCTGATTCTTTTGCGCTAGAATTGAATATTCGAGTTGGGACCTCTTTACTTTTACTATTTTGGACATAATCTATGCTTGTGCCAAATTTCATGTTTCTATGACATCGGGAAGTTGGAGAATTAGTGGAGAGTCAGTCAGTCAGTGAGTCAGTGAGGGCTTTCGTCTTTATATATATAGATGACAGCAATCATCTATATTTGCTACTTCTCAAGGTTCTTCTAAGCTCCTCTATGTAATGCTATAGTATTTACAGAAAGTAATGAGTTCACTAGTAATAACCGAACACATGGCCAACAATCCAAGACCCCGGTCTACAGAGGCGGTTGTGTACCTTGAAATTAGCTTAAGGGTACAGTAAATACAACTTAAGCTTGGGCTGAATGTTTCACAGGGTTAGTTAAGGGAATTGGGCTTGGAGGGACAACCCTGAGTACACAGACTAAGAAAACACAAGGATACCATACTTGGACGTCATGCATTCATATACACGGGGGGGATAAAGGGCGTACAGACTATATAAGCTCCACGTGACATACATGACATAGTATTCTATGCGTCATGACACATGAATAATAAAATAGCAATAATTAGTAATAAACACACAAACCACACAGTTAGAATTATAAAAGGCCGCAGTATTTAGTTAAAGGGATGCGCAACTTTAATTAGTAATTAAAGATGAGCGAACGTACTCGGCCACGCCCCTTTTTCGCCCGAGTACCGCGATTTTCGAGTACTTCCGTACTCGGGCGAAAAGATTCGGGGGGCGCCGTGGGTGAGTGGGGGGTTGCAGCGGGGAGTGGGGGGGAGAGGGAGAGAGAGAGGGCTGCCCCCTGTTCCCTGCTGCTACCCCCCATGCCGCCACGCCTCCCCCCGCCCCCCGGCGTCCCCCGAATCTTTTCACCCGAGTACTGAAGTACTCGAAAATCGCGGTGCTCGATCGAGTAATTACTCGAAACGAGTACGTTCGCACATCTCTATTAGTAATCAATAAATATAAATATATGTATATATATATATATATATATATATATATATATATATATATATATATATATAATTAAAGCAGTAACATATAAAACATGTAATCTCCAGAGATTTAGTCATGCAGACTTAAGGACTTAAGGGTGCCTTCAGACAACTGTATATCGGCCGGGTGCTGATGGGAGGTGGCGGGGTGGGGGTGGGGATAAGTTCTGGAACTTAGCTCCGCCCTCACCCCCTCCCATTGCAAATAGTGGCGAGGGGCAGAGAGGGCGGGAGCTCAGAGCACTGCTCCCGGGTCTACCAGCCTCCTCCCCCTGCAGAGAGGGATGCCGTATATCAGCACCCGGCTGATATATGGTCATCTGAAGGTGCCCTAAGGCCTTAAGTCTGCATGGCTAAATCTCTGGAGGTTACGTGTTTTATATGTTACAGATTTCATTATATATATATATATATATATATATATATATATATATATATATATATATATATATATATATATATATATATATATATATATATATATATATATATATATATATATATATATATATATATATTGATTACTAATTAAAGTTGTGCATCCCTTTAATAAACTAAATACCGTGGCCTTTTATAATTCAAATTGTGTGGTTTGTGTATTTATTACTGCTTATTGCTATTGTATTATTCATGTGTCGGGACTAGAGATGAGCGAATGTACTCGGTAAGGGCGATTTCGCATTCGAACACCGCGATTTTCGAGTACTTCACTACTCGGGTGAAAAGTACTCGGGTGCGCTGTGGGGTGGGGGGTTGCAGAGGGGAGTGGGGGGTAGCAGCGGGGGACAGAGGGGAGCCCTCTCTCTCTCCCTCTCCCCCCCACTCCCCTCTACAACCCCCCGCTCACCCACAGCGCACCCGAGTACTTTTCACCCGAATAGAGAAGTACTCGAAAATCGCGGTGCTTGATTGCGAAATCGCCCTTACCGAGTACGTTCGCTCATCTCTAGTCGGGACGCATAGAATATACGGCCGATATATAGTCGTCTGAAGGCGCCCTTATTCACACAGACGATATAATGTGGCTAAGTTAGCAATGAAATCATGACCATCTAAAGCATTAGTTTCTAATATATTTATTTAGATGAACGATTTCTTTGGTGCGTAAAAGTGTTTGACCAAAAATTATAGCACACAAGTGCGTTAATTTAGCGACCTTCCTGTGGCTGAAAAAAATAGGTCCTGCCCTATCTTTGGACTGAATAACACTGGAGACTCCATAGACTATTGGAGTCTATGGGAGCCATCAGAAAAAGAAGGGGGAGGAAGTTTAGCAGCGGCTAGCGTGGCTGAACACTGACAGGTACCTCTGGTTGAGGCATTTAAAAGTGATTACTAGTTGTTTCTAAAATGTGTGGAAAAATAGCTTTATGATTTCTAAAGTCTCTTTTTATTTTCCAAATGAGATCTAAGACATTAACCTTGCCAACCCCATTCCCTCCAGCATGAAAAATTCAAATCAGGGTCAGGCCAAATTCCCCTTTTACTCGCAATCCCATTTTAAACCACAAACACTGCCCCCAAAAATGTGAAATCTAGAGCCATATAGTCCCAGATTCTCAGTGTAATTTCTTTCCGAAGCCCCCCTCTCGGCCCAAAAATAAAGGATTGGCTAGTTATCCAAATAAAGCATTCTACAACCTCAAAAAAGGAAAATCAATTAAGGAATTATCAAATTTAGCCAAACATACAGCCTAAAAAGTGTAGAATCTCTCATGGTCCAATCTTTCATATTGCTTCTTCATTAAAACCCAAGGTGTCAGCTTCCATAGCAACCAATTGCATTAAGAAAGTTTATAGTTCTTTTAACATAATCTTTTTACAACGTAGTACCGTACTCAAAAGATTACGTAGTCGCTGCAATTTGTCTTGTGGTAAAAGAAATTCCATAGTGGGACTATCAATAGTAATGCCTATAAATTCCAAATATGCACATGGGAAAACTGTTTTCTCATGTGCCAGATAGATATCAAAAATGTACACAATTTTACAGAACGCCCAGCTTCCGGTTCCCAGCAACCTGTAGTGGCCTCACCTGACCAGCGACGCTGCACCTGACCAGGCTGCCGGGGAGCGCTGACAGTACAAAATAAGCTGCTGGTATGTGTTTGATCTTCAGTCAAAATCTGCACCGATGGTATGGATTTTGACTGTTTTTTGAACGCAGAAATGCTGCAGAATTTGCTGCAGAAATTTCTGCTGTGGGCATTTCTGCCACATGTAAACACCCCCTAAGTTGGCTTGAAGTTTGATGCCACTTGCAGAGTTGCCTCAGTAGTAATAGTGTCCCCTATATTGACCCTTAGTAGTAACAGTAATACTGACCCCCAGTAGCCTCAGTAGTAATAGTAACCCCCCACAGTGGCCCCAGTAGTAAAAGTGACCCCCATAGTGACCCTCAGTAGTAATAGTGACCCCACAGTGGTTTCAATTGTAATAGTGACCCCCATAGTGGCCCCAGTAGTAATAATGACTCCCCCACAGTGACCTCAGTAGTAATAGTGTACCCCACAGTGGCTAAAGTAATAATGACCACCACTGTCACCTAAGTAGTAATAGTGACCCACCACAGTGGCCTCAGCAGTAATAGTGATGCCCCACAGTTGCCTTAGTAGTAATAGTGATGCCCCACAGTTGCCTCAGTGGTAATAGTGACTCCCAGCAGTGGCCTCAGAAGTAATACTGATGCCCCACCGTTGCCTCAGCAGTAAGAGTAATGCCCCACAGTTGCCTCAGTGGTAATAGTGACCCACAACAGCGGCCTTAGAAGTAATAGTGACCTCCCCCCACAATGACTTCAGTCATAATAGTGACCTTCCACAGTGGCCTTAGTAGTAATAGTGAAACCCACAGTGGCCTCAGTAGTAACAGTGACCCCCACAGTGACTTCAGTAGTAATGGTGACTTGCACAGTGGCCTCAGCAGTAATAGTGATCTCACAGTAATCTCAGTAGTAAAAGTGACCATCACAGTGGCCTCAGTAATAAAAGTGACCCCCACAGTGGCCTCAGTAGTAATAGTGACTTCACAGTGGCCTTAGTAGTAATAGTGACTTCACAGTGGCCTTAGTAGTAACAGTGACCCCTAGAGTGGCCTCAATAGTAATAGTGACCCCTGCAGTGGCCTCAGTAGTAATAGTGACTGTCACAGTAGCCTCAGTAGTAATGCTGACCCCCACAGTAGCACCAGTAGTGATGCCAATCCCCACAGTAGCCTCAGTAATAGAAGTGACCCCCACAGTGGCCTTAGTGCTAATACTATTACTACTGGGGTTGATATAGGGGACACTATTACTAATAGTTTCCCCTATATCAATCCCAGTAGTAACAGTGACCCCGCGCAGTAGTCCCAGTAGTAATAGAACCCCCCTGAAACCCACATACTTACCTGCCCCTGATCTTCAGAGCCCCATTGCTGCGGACGAAAGTGTGTCCACCTGATCCCCTGAACTCTTCTCCTGCGGAATTAAGGAGAAGAGGTCTGGGGAGGAATATTCTGGAGGCACACACTGATGGCAGTGTGTGCATCTGGCCGCAGCGCCGTAAAGTGATTACCAGCCAGGGAACTGAGACACCCCAGCTGGTAATCACTTTAATGGTTACCAGACGTCCCGAAAGCCAGACAAAAGTGGGACAAATGACTATCCCGCTGGACCCTGGCAGAAAGCAGGACACAGGGTAGCAAAGTGGGACTGCCCGCCTAAATCAGGACGTCTGGTCCTGAGAAGTCAGGATTGGTGCATTTAAAAAAGAAAAAGTGTATTTGCAGAGCCACCGGGCAACAAATGTGATTTTGGAAATACCCATTTACTGGTTTATTGATCACCTAGCATCAGCTTTTATCTGTGGATATCATACAGTTAGACAGCAATCATTTTTCTATAATGGGGCATGGGCTTGGGGGTTGTTGGACTGAAGGAGCCTGGCAGGACAGGCTAATATCTGACACCAAATGGTGAGACGGATTTATTGTCTGCAGGCAGAAATCATATCATTAGTCTGTACTCACCACATAAGAAAGCCAGGAGAGTCCACAACTGCAGGATGGTCACCCCACCCATGGCTGTAGAGAGAAGACAAGGTGCTTGTTAATACCTCTGCTGTCAGAGAAACGTGGCTGCACATTGCTGAGAAGAATTAATGTTAAAACCCATTTACATGGGGCGATAATTACCGGAATGATCATTTGTTCAAACATTTGCTACTGATTATTGCCCGATGCACAACAATCCGTGGATCGGAAAACTGATCCAAATTGCTTGTTTGTTTTGATTGCCTTTTTCACATGGACATAACAGTATATGTTGGCAGAACACTATGAGATATGCAAAGAGAGCAGCAAGCTACACTTTCCATAACTCGGACGTTCTGCGAACAGCATAGGCCATTGATAGTTTACAATTAGACAATCCTATTAAGGCCTCTTTCACACGGCCGCATTGCGTATTTTGGTCAGTGAGTACACAGTGCATTCACGGACCAAAATATGCTGATTCCCTGTGTGTTTCTGCCTATAGGCAGTTTTCTTTGGCGCACAGACAGAAAACGCATGATTTCATTTGGCTATTTCAGTGCATAATACACACCAAGCTATAATATGCAGTGTTTTTTTTTTGGGGGGGGGGGGAGGTTAAATGCCCAAATTCACATGAAAAATACACAGCTGTGAATGAAGCCCTTGTAATCAATGGACTTTGTTTGCTGTGTAATTCTCTGCGTATTTACGTTTGTGTGAAAGAGCCCTAACTCTTTAATCCTAGAATGGTAGAGTTGGAAGGGACCTCCAGGGTCATCGGGTCCAACCCCCTGCTCAGTGCAGGGTCACTAAATCATCCCAGACAGATGTCTGCCAAGTCTCTGTAGACTTTCATTGAAAGAGAACTCTCCACCTCCTGTGGCAACCTGTTATACTCATTAATCACCCTCACTGTCCCAAAGCTTGGAGAATCAATACACATAAAATCCCATTTACACTTAAAGATAATCGCTCAAAACTCATTCCAGCCTCTGAAGACTTCCATTGAAGGAATACTTTTCACTGCGGCAGAGGAATTCATTTATATTCAATGTATTTACTGTAGAAATTCCTATAAAACTTAACTTTTAATCATTCTTTGAGTATTTGAACCGATCAGGTGACATTTTCAAGGTGACATTCATAATAGTCTGGCTGTGTTACAGTGATTACAGAACTGGGTTCACTAGGGTTCCCGATGAGCCGCTAATATGGTGGAAACGCGTTGAGACAGTAAACGCTACTCTAGTGAATATCATGTCCAGTGAAACCCTGAGACTAGTTACTCGTTGAATTCAGTCTGCGTAATCTATTTCTCCAGTGGATATGCTGACTATTAGGTGCTGAGCTAATGACATTATTAGTCAGCGCATGGCCCTGACAATATCTATTCCCTGGTCTACTTAAGTGGGTTGGGTTCTTTATTTCAGAACCTCCATCTTGATATCCTGTTTGTCTCTGTGGACCACTTCTCTCTAGTTTGGGTCTTGAGACACACATTGGATGGGATATTGGTTGAATATCTAGACCGATAATTCTCGAGTACATCTGTGACCCAAGAGGGAGAGATAAGAGTCTCTTCTACATGTGCGTTTGTCCTTTTTAGCTTGTTTGTTTTAGCGTACATATTATTAAAAGTTAAGTTTTATAGGAATTTCTACAGTGAAAACTTCCATTGAAGGAGATTCCCCACCTCCTGTGGTAACCTGTTCCATTCTTTGATCACCCTCACTTTCAGAAAGTTTTTTTCTAATAGTCACTATGATAAATTGGCGCACAGACTACCTGGTGTAAAAACCCTTTTGCAAAGAACGATTATCATTCGAAAAATTGTTCAAAACTGAAAAAATAATCTTCAGTGTAAACGCAGCCAATGATTGAGCGAAGAACAATAAATTATTTGCTTTTCCTTCATTGTTTTTTATATGCAGGCATAAAAATCACGGTTGGCTCGTTCACTAATCGTTCAGGTTTAAGTAGTGATGGTTCAGTCGTTCTCAGTCACTTTATAAGGCGAATGTGAGCAACTGAGTAATTTCTCATTTGAATGAGCCAACGGTGTATTTGCAGTATAAACAGACCATACGAGCGAACCCTGAGACCATTTGCTCGTACAAAGGAGAAATCGGTAGGTTTAAATGGAGCCTAAGGTGGGGCTAAGATGATTTTTGCAAGTCGACCAGAATTAGAAAATATGGCTGCTTCCTTCTAAAAACAGCGCCAAACTTTTCCTTGGGTTGTAGGTGGTATTGCACCTGAATTGCACTGACTATAGTGGAGCTGAGTTATAACACCAGCCAGGTGGTCAGATGTGGCACTGTTACTAGAAAGGAAATGAGCCACATTCTTCTAATATGTACAACCCTATTAAAGCGACGCTCCAGTCCTGGACAAACAAAGATGGCCGCACCACTTCTCTGACTACCCGAAGTACACTGTCATTATATTCTCCACTGACTGGCAAGTGCTGACCAATCAAAGCATGTTGTGTCTTGGACTGATGGTGCATACTTATGCACAGTGTACATCAGTTAGTAAGAGAAGCGATGTGGCCGTCTTTGTTTGTCCAAGACAGGAGGGTCTCCAAGGTTTCTACTGATGTAACTGTAGATAACTTGGTGGTGACCTGAGCCCCTAACCCCACAGAGGCCTTTTTGACTGTAATTCCCCTTTAATAGATGGGGGGTGTCTGGGAAAAACTAACATGTGGTTTACGGGATTAATCATGGCATCTGATTCTGAAGTGTGTGATTACAGTGCAAGATGTTGGCTTGTGTACAGAGCCTTAATCTTAATCCCATAATACCTGCATCCTTAAGTAACAGGTTATAGGTAGCCAGCAGACTGACAGGGACACAATAAAGAACAACAAGACAGGAAAGGTAACAGTAAGGGACTTTTCACACTAATTTTTGCATATCCGTTGTCAGAGCAGCAAAACGGAAAGAAAATATTTCTGTTTTCCATCCCATAAATTTGCACAGGGGCCGAAGGTCCTCAGTTTGTGCATTTTCCATTTCCCTCCTGGTGGTTGTGGTGGCTCCTCAATGAATAACGCTCAGTGGTTAGCACTGTTGTCCTGCAGTGCTTGGGTCCTAGGTTCAAACCTCATCAAGTGCAACATCAGTATTGAAAGACTCCATACAGTCATCTCTCTACAACTTCAGCACTGCAAGGCTATAGTGTTAACTACTGAGCCACCCCGCTTGTTCTTTCATTGCTAGAGAAATAGAAGTGCAAGAAGAATAAACACAAAGAGAACATAAAGAGCCAATACAGGCATCATCCTTGGTCAGATTTGAATTTGCAATTACAGCACTGCAAGGCAACAGTGCTAATAACTGAGCCACCGTGCTTGAGAAAAAAAAACACAATGAGATCATACAACCTCCATGCAGATTTTGTCCATAGATGGATGTGAACCTAGAACCCCAGCATTACAAGGTGTGGTGGCTCAGTCATTGGTAGCCTAAGGCCGTGCTCATACAGCCGTAGGCAGCTGCCCACCACACACAAGAGATATGCGTGCGAGCAATCAGAAAGACTTGCTGCTGCCATTCCCTATACACTATCTTGGCATGCGTAATACACACGCGAAACAAACACAAGTGTGACTGGCCCCATATAAATCAATGGGCTATTGGCATCGCATGTTGTACATGCGATGCACAATGACAATACACCCGTGTGAGAGAGACCTAATAGTAACACTAGCATCAGAGTTGCAACTTTTCTCAGCAGTTGACAAAACAGGGAAGAGTTACAGGGGTATTTCCATCTCAGGAATCCTATCTCAATGTGTTCAAAATCACAAAACAGTGCCCTCAACCATTAGATGTTTATTTCCAAAATGCTCCGTTCTCCAGATATTATATATATTGATTCCTCTGTCCTCTGGTTGTTTACTGCTTGTTGTCAGGGAAACAGGGTAACTCTTCTATAGAAAGAAATAGCAGAGGAGGACGGCGCTTGCACACTTCTTTCATATAAATCTGATGGCCCGGGATCTGAGAAGCACATGCGCACTAACTTTTGGCCCGGCCACCAGCTACCGCGGTTCTCTGTTACTTCTTTCCATAGAAGAGGTGGTCTGTTTCCCTGCTATGAGCAGTAAACAACTAGAAGGGCAGAGGAATCAATAGCTGCAGTACGTGGAGAACGGAGCATTGGGAATAAGCATGGGAATAAACATCTTATGGCTGAGAGCATTGTTTTGTACTTTCAAACACATTGAATTAGGATTCCATAGATGGAATACCCCTTTAATCCAGGATGTAGCCAGCAACGTTCCAGCAGATTTATTACTACTAAAGACAAAAATTTGTGTAAATAGTAGCAGAAATCTGTGTCTCACATTTAATTTTCTATCCTCGGGACGGCTCAAGATGCACCACATTTATTAAGAAGTGAGCACCTTGCAACAGAATTTGGTGCACTTGACACTAGTTTAAAGGTGAGTCCACCTTTGTAAATCAACTACTGATGATCTATCCAGTGCATAGGTCATCAGTTAAAAATACCAGAATACCCTTTAGGGACCTTTCACAGCTAACTGGATAGGCCGCATGACGCATTGCGAGCCACAGTAAATTTCATACCAAAATCCGCAGGCTACCTCCGGATTTTGATGCGGAATTGAAAATTGCTTAAACCTGCCTTCAATTTTGCATCGAAATCTGCAGTTAGGCCGAGGTCAGACGAGCTTGGTTTAAACGCTGCTAAGCAACATGTCAACCACGCTGCTGTCATCCTGAAAAAGATTGCACGATCGATCTGTTTCTATCTCCATGGAGCAGCCCAGTCACACATCTGTGGTGCAGGCTGCATGCTTCCACTGCTTCCATAGGAGCCTATGGGAAGCACCCTGTACAGCGCACCACGGAGCTGACAGCCGAGGGTCCGTGTGAGCACTTCCATAACAACCATTGGTTCCTATAGTAGCGTGTAAACCACGCTCGTCTGACTGAGCCCTTAGACCTGCAGATTTTGAGGTTGAACTCTGCAGCTGTGGATTTGGCTGCATCTGCAGCGTAATTCCGACCCCATGTTTAGGGTCTCTTTAGGAACACAAAGAAAAAAAACTGTGAAAAAAACCTTCTTGGCATCACATATATCAGTAGTTTTGGGTAGGTTCTCTGCAAGTGGAGAACACAGCAATCCTCAAACTACATTCTAGCTTAACTGATAACAGAAAGCAAAAACATTAACTTTGTGCAGTCCCATGTAAAAGCTGCCTCATATATCATCATAAGCTCGTCAGCGCTTTCTGCATTCTTCATTGACCATAATGGCACCAGGAATCAATCAGCTGATCAGCAGGGATCCGAGCGGTGGGTCTCCACTCATCACCTACTGATGATCTGTCAATCATCAATAGAGAAAATTTGCAAAGTCCCACAATAGCTTCTATAAAGTATAGCTGTACTGATAACAGAAAGCAAATACATTATGCCTTCCAAATTCAGATGTAGCAGAGCCCAATATGTTACTGAACAGTTCCTCTCATGCATGACAGATGCAGTCCCATGTAAAGCTGTGGATTATATATTCATAAATTGGGCTATATAACAATCAGGGTTCAGCTCTGCTGCATCGGTCAATCTCATCTCTGCTTCATCTGTACAATGAAGCCCAGGAATGTACGTCCAGCACACACATACACACGGCACATATGATTACATACCTGCAGACTGCTCTGGATATGGTGGCTGCACACGGCCAGCGCCTTATATACTGTCCTGGGAGGGCAGAAGCCAATAGGTGAGAAGCTGCATTCCTGAAGAACAGGTGTAGCCGGGCACTTCGACTGTACAGTAAAGCACTGAGAATGGTACACAAGGGCGGGGTGGGGTGTCAAAGGGATTTCCATGGAAGGAATAGAGGAAAAAAGCTAAATATTAGATAGAGCGTACTAAAGAAATATTTAAAGAATAGACTTGATTGGCGGATGACGTCAGCACTGAAAATAACTTTTATGAGGATTCTTTGGAATCAAAGTTCGCTCTTTGACATTATAGGTGAGTGAGGCGGAGGCACGAGGCACAGGTGGAAAAATAACTCCTAAAAAATAACAAGGTGGAAATAAGAGCCGCTGGCAACCACTGATGGTCTCCAATTAAGTGCCCACCATAGAGTGGCATCCCATTCCAATCACCCTGGGTTCTGGAGTGGTATATAAATTTGATCAACCCCCCAAAACTTTGTGTAGGAACATGTATACAGTGTATACCATACTTGCCAACTCTGCCGGAACATGTGGGAAACTCTCAGAAAGAAGGGAGACCTCCAACTCTCCTGGGAGAGTAGGTAATGGACTTTTGTATGAGACAGCCTGTTGGATGCAGATGTCCAACAGGTCGTCCCAGCGATAATCGTTCTTGTGCTTTTACACAGGAATGAGCATCACTCAGTAAATGGAGATGGAGGGACTGGGGATAATTCTGGTCTGCCTGCCTCCATTCACAATAAACAGGCAGTTGTTCATAAGTGATACTGCCTGTTTACTTGGGCCGGTCCATCATTCAGTCTTCTGCATGCAGAAACTGAGTGTTGGACGAGAAGCTTTTGAATTCTCATTCATCGCACAGTTGGGGCATGACTAAAGACGCAGCCCCTATGGGGTGGTGTAGGTCTAGGTTACTGGAATTTAGTCTGCTTTAGACACATGAAATAGATATGCTCAGCAGGTGACTTGTTGCATCCCTGTTCAGAATGAAGTGTAAAGGTGATGGACCCCAAATGTTGAACATAACTTTATGTGATGAGGAATAATGTTCTAATATAACGTTCAAGTACAAGTGACCTCCTATGAGGCGTAATTATCTCTGTTAAGTTTGTTTTTTGTAAAAATGTGCAACCTCTGCCTCTGTCACCTCCACACCAGCAACTCCATCTGTCACCGCTGCTCACATGTATCCACTCTGTTTTTGATGCGCCAGGGGCGGTTTATTCTTAAGTAGGGGGGAAACTGTAGTGGCCCAGTACATCATCCTGGTCCCCTCCATAAATGTCATACATGTTTGTCCTATGTAGATGCACTGTGCAAAACTTGTCTTATCATTTCCAGTGTGTGTGTTGCACAGCTGCAGTGATTAACAGGTTAACTTCAATAAAATCATTGCCTGCATGTAAATGTATCAGTCTGTCATGTCATGTGGTATGTGTGAAGGTATAAATAAGAGTGTTTGAGAGCAGGAAAGGAGTCCATCTTCAGAGAGTTCCAACTGCTTACCACCTAACACAGAGCCACATGGAAGCACCTTCAGCTTCCCTGTGGTGAAGATGGAGGAAAAGAAAAGATCTCCCGTAGTGACTGAGATCTGAATGTGAGTGAAGTGAGGCCCAAAACGTAAGAGAGAGAGCATTCTTAAGTAATTCTGTATAGAGAGATGCAGTGCAGAGGTACTAATTCAGACCCACATGTTTTTCCTATGCGGCCATCCAAAGCCAGGACCAACGTGTAGAAATACGCTACTAAGTCACACCCACACATCCCCAGTGCAGGGTGCTAATCCATAAAGTAAATAATTGCTGTGTCTGTGAAAGTGACCCTCTTCCTCCTCTTGAGTGCTCCCAGTCCAGGAGCAGTGCCTTACAGATAATGTGGATTGTAGGACCGGTTTCATCCTGTGTATCCTCCCTGACCTCTGATATCCTTTCTTACCTGCACTGCGAGGAATTGTACCTGAATTTTTGTAAATTTTTGTTTTGCCAAAGTTACTTTAAGTAAAGTTTATACCAGGCCCTAACCATTCATGGGGACCCTAGGTACTATACACCAGTGTCTGTGTTCATTCTCTACCGTGTGGCATACTGGTGTGTGGGAAAGTTGGCATCACTTGTGGCAACTACTACTCCCATCATCCCGTTTATTGGCATTCCCTATCCTAGGGGTGTCGAGGGGGGCCTGCAGACCTGCTCTGGCCTTGGCTATATCTCATTTCTCTGGGAAGAGAACCTGGTGAGTGCCGCCGTGACAAGCCAACACTTAACGCTCCCAGCTCTCCAAGTTTGTCAAGTGTCCAGGGTACCCCTCTCCTACTAGGTATTAATTACCTAGTAGAAGAGGGGTGACATACTGTTTCCTATAGTAGCCTCAGACTGTTTCTGTCCTGGGACCCTCTCGATAATGTCCTGCTATCTGGCCCTTACGTTGGACTGTTTTTGTCTTGGAGGTCTCTTAGTTGCCCGTTGCCTGGCTTCTACTTTGGACTAGTGGCTCTCTTATTTTTGTGAGTCAGATGCACATGCTCGCATGGCACCAGACTGAAGGCGGCAGCAAAAAGATGTAAGACGATTCGGGATAGAGGCTCTTCTAGCAATGTTGAGAAGACAAGGCCCAAGGAGGAAGGGTACCAGCCTGTCAATGTGCCTGAATGTTATCTCAGCAAGCTGAGCTGTGTCTATAGATAGATAAACCACCCAGTTTATTATATGGACATATCAGTGTCTGAGATACTGCAGGGAATGTACTGTGCTGTGCGTCAATCATTTGGATGTCGGAAATTGGTGGTCCTCTCCTGGCTCAGGGCCCATTGAGGAATTTCATTGTTCCTTTTAGGCCAATCCAAACCTTTATACGTGTACCAGGCTCGTCAAGTCAGCTGGTTTTCCTGGGACTCACCCGAGAACCAAGGCTCCTCACTTCATTCTCTGGTTCCTTCTGACTTTCACACATTTTGACCCCATCACCCAGTGGCTAATATATTTGAAACAAATATTTTCTTGTTAGATGGATGATCATGCTTGAAGCTTCTTCACTGACAGCAGCAAGCAGCGAGCCTGGTGGGGGAATCCGTAAGTAGTGCAATCAGTGAAGCTCCAGCTGAGGGCTTGGCTCCTCCTGCCATTTTTGGTGTATTTATAAGGGGGATGGTGGTTTCTTGTTAATACCTCAAGCGTGTAATTTTATAATGCTTTTATTGTCTTCTATATTGGAAGTTATATCACTTTAAGGGCCGGGTTGGTGGTTGCAGGCATGAACAGGAGGGGAACACGTGTGTCCTTTTCTTCAGAGAAGTTCGGTGCAAAGTGGAAGCAAGACATGATGTCTGGCACTGCTACGGGTGACTGTGCCATAGTGTGGCATCTTCAGATACTCTATAAGATGCTGGAGTGTTCTAGTGGTCCTGAGTCCACTTTGGTGTGAGCAGCTACCATGTGGTTACCTCCGAATGAGATGCATGTGTTCTAAGCGTTTGCATCCTGGTGTTCCAACTCCTCTACCTCCACAATCCTATATCAGAGGTAAAATTACAGTGAGACTTTTTCTATCGTTTTCTGAAAAAAAGGGGAAACCCAGACCAAGGGAAGTTGTTTGGTACCGGTCGTTTGAGGCTATTCACAACAGTTTAATTGCTGTACCTCGGAATTCCTGGAGACTATTCCAACTCTACATTCTATTTGATAAAGTTGAATTCTAGGTATGAAACCAGGCCATCCTCACTTTGATGCCTAGAACTAGCTGATAAGCTGTAACCACATGAGATAGGTGAAGAGACAAGGGAGACGGTGACCTGACTCCAGGCCCAGGAGGTGTGTCTAATTAATAAGTCTGTGGATTTCTACCCTTTGAGGGAGACACCACTACGCTCACCATTCACGACCCCTGTATACAGAGGCGTAACTTAAAGCTCCGTGGTCCCATTGCAAAACCTGTATCAGGGCCCCCAAATTTAATGCTTTATTTATAGTACCAGTCTCCCTTTATGGAGAAGAGAGGCCTTATGGGCCCCCTAAGGCCTCCTTCCCACGAACGTATTTCCGCCGCGTAATTCGCGGCAAAAATCCGCTGCGTTGCCCGCAGCTATTAGGTTCTATTGAACCTAATAGTTCAGGGCACACGGTGCCGAATTCCACCGCGGAATTACGCACCGTGAAATCTCCCGTCCTCACCCGCGGCATGCTCTATTTTCCGCGGGGTGTCCGCGCTGACGGCTTCCATTGCAGTCAATGGAAGCCGTCTGTTCACGCTATTTCCCGCTGTAGCACAGCGGAAGATAGTGTGAAAACGCTTTCCCGCCTACCGCCGCCGCGTCATATGACGCGGCCGGCGCGTCACGTGACACGGCCGGCCGCGACACGTGACACGGCCGGCCGCGACACGTGACACGGCCGGCCGCGACACGTGACGCGGCGGCGGTGGGCGGGGAAGCGTCATGCGGGCGCGAAGAAGACGGATCCGCTGGTAAGTATAGGGGCTCTGGGGGGCGCCGTGACGGGCTTCCGCGGCGAACCCGTCACGCTCGAGGGCAGCCGGCCTAAGGCCCCTGGGCCCGGGTGCAACGCATCCCCTGCATTGCCTATAGTTACGCCAGTGCCTGTATACTAGCAGTTCAAAACTGCTTACTACCAAAGACAGAGCTGAGGAAGCCATGGTAAGCCTCCAGTGCCACCATCATGAGACAGAGCCAGAGGGTACACTACTAGCAATTGGTCCGTGTGGCTAATCAACTGAGCTTCCTTATGCAATGAATACCATTCAAAATCATTAAAATCCTGCGCTCCGGCCTTAATTGGAACGATAATTATTGTGTGTAAATGTTTGTAGCGACTGAATGACTGAAAGAGAATTTGAATGACTGTTGCTTTCTCTGAATGGAGGTGGGCAGCGATAGAACGCTCCCCGACCTGCTAAGCCACCATGCCGAAATGATGCCAGCGATGCCTACGCCTGTGTAACAGCACAGGAGCGAGCATCACTAAAATGAGCTGCGGGCATCATTTGCGCAACAGATCGTCCCATATAAACGGACCATTAGGAATGAAGGCAGAACACAGAGTCAGAGGCACTCGAGAACTTCTCCTCTCTGTCCCTTTTTTCCCCACTATGTTTCTATATTTCCTGCTCTCTATGTCTCTTTTTGTTCTTTTAGGGCTCCCACATACTTGCGTTTTTTAACGCTGCGTTTTTTATTGCGCATGTCAATGGGACTTTCTAATGTTAAAAACGCATTGCACAAAAATCGCAAAGCACAAACGATGTGTTTTTAACATTAGAAAGTCCCATTGACATTCGCGTTAAAAAAACGTAAGTGTGTGGGAGCCCTTAGTCTTCCATTCTCTCTTTTTCATTCTCTTCTTTGTTCTCCTTCTCTGTCCGACTTCATACGGTTGAGATTCTTGCGTGATATTTGTACATTTGAGATGCACAAACATTGCACAAATATGAAACCCATTCTTTTCAATTGGGTCCTACACCTGAGCCATGTCCTATCTTTGGGTGTGCCCTTGCATTGCCCATTGTTTTCAATGGAGCTGTTGGCAGCATTGTACCACACCGAGTGTTTTTTGCCAGGTCTCCTACTGAAAACAATGGGAGACACTCCCTGATCCTCTGCCGTGGCTGTCAGTCGCAGCAGAGGATCGCTACTTCCCCGAATTGACGGGTGGCAGTTTTGATATAAAAATGCCTTGCATCCATGGGAAAATCGCATGTTGGCGAGCGTGATATTGGGCCGTGATTCATGACCAAGTGAAGTTAGCCTCTTTCTCTGTCCCTTTTTTCCACTCTGTCTATATTTCGTGCTCTGTTTGTTTTTTCTGCTCTCTGTTTACTTTTTCTCTCTATTTCATTGTCTTTCTCTCTTTCATTCTCTTTTTGTTTTCTCTTCTTCGTTTCTCTTATCTCTCTCTTTCGTTCTTACAGTCCTGCTGTAGTTTAGCGCGCCTTTTCTATAAGCTTCAATATACGGGTGGAGTATTTTTGTGCGTGTTTGCAGGCGGAAAAATTTTACACACAAAACGCAAAGAATAGAACACATCGATTTTAATGGCTTCATTCTCCTTCCTTTTTGGCGCACGCAGTTCATTGGTCCTACTCCATGTTGTGCACAATTGCGCACCAAAGAGGACCATAGATATCTACTTCAGCTGCACAAATATGTACATAGTACAGGCGGGCATACGCTAATTACTGCGCAAACTCGCACCCAACGGCACCTTGTTTGGCATAATAGCTATTTAAACCAAAGCGGGGTGATCCCACCACCCATGTGAACTAGCGGTGCTTACATGCACAGTATTGTGCGCAGGCATTCACGCAAAGTACACTCATTTTATATGTAATAATAGTTGCGCAGTAGTGAGCTTAAAGGGGTTGTCTCGCGCCGAAACGGGTTTTTTTTTTTCAATAGCCCCCCTGTTCGGCGCGAGACAAACCCGATGCAGGCATAAAAAAAACAAACCGTCCAGTACTTACCCGAATCCCCACGCTCCGGTGACTTCTGTCTTACCTTGTGAAGATGGCCGCCGGGATCTTCACCCTCGGTGGACCACAGGGCTTCTGTGCGGTCCATTGCCGATTCCAGCCTCCTGATTGGCTGGAATCGGCACACGTGACGGGGCGGAGCTACGAGGAGCCGCTCTCTGGCACGAGCGGCCCCATTCAGAAGGGAGAAGACCGGACTGCGCAAGCGCGTCTAATCGGGCGATTAGACGCTGAAAATTAGACGGCACCATGGAGACGAGGACGCTAGCAACGGAACAGGTAAGTGAATAACTTCTGTATGGCTCATAATTAATGCACAATGTATATTACAAAGTGCATTAATATGGCCATACAGAAGTGTATAACCCCACTTGCTTTCGCGGGACAACCCCTTTAATTTACAATACACTCGTGTGACGCGCCCAAATGGACCTTTCATACAGGACAGAATTTTGTTGTGTTTTTAACTGCGGATTGCGTTCTGCGAAACGTCTTCCAGAGTTTTTTGACATTTTTTAATACAGACTTTAACCCTTTCCAATCCAGTTTTGGATTCAGGGTTTCCTAAAAGACTTTCTCTTTTTGCTGTTATACAATGGTGTCATCTGCTGGCTAAGGCCAGTGTGTGCACCAAAGAGGCTCCGACAGCATAGTGGCTGGAAATAGATGGTAAGAATACCCTGTCGGACATCTTCTGACATTGGAGCTGTACAAGCTTCAAGCAGAATGTAGGAAGACATCAGACAGTGAATTGGAAAGGGCTAGTTATCAAATTACATCTCCTGCATGTTAGAAATCCGCACCAACAATTCCACAAGACGTCCTTAATTCTGCAACAAAATGTTTTTTTGTTGTGTAATTTAATCTTGTGTTTTAAAGGAAAGACGTGCAGATTTTAACAGGTGCGAAAGTGAAGCCCCATAGGGATAACATTGTAACGCAGAGGTGTCCGCACAGACTAATTCCTTCCCATGTGAAGGGTCCCTGAAAAGCTAATCCTACTTCTACTGTGACCAGCAAATCACCCTGTGAAAGGGTCTACTGGGTTTACATCCCTAGCGTGCCTATATGTGCATTTAAATTAGCCCATGGGTGCAAATCTCTTCAGATATAAGCAAAGGTGCTTGTAGTAGCATCCTCTGGATAAGGATGTGCAGATTTTGCTGTTTGCCCCCAAGAAAGATGTCATTTTTTTACATTATTATCATTTTTTCCATTTATTACTTGAGATATTGCCTCAGGATGCTTGAAAAAGAATGAACCTATTGTCACGTAACGAGTGTAGACCCACTGTTCCACTGACTGTTTTGACTTTGGGTGACTCCTGAGAGCAGCATGCAGAGGACCCGTGGTTTTTACCCTTTTACTCCTTTTTGAAAGATCTAGTTTTTGCTTCAGGAGTTTCAAGGCTGTTACCCCAAGAGTAGTCTCAGCATGGTGTCAGTTAACGAGGGCAGGTCAGAGGAGCTATAAAACAATAGAGGAAAGATAGGCAGAAACATAGTCGATATTACAGTTCAGGGTCAGAAAGAGCAGAGTTCTGCATAAACGGGGAGACAGGAAGAAAGTCCGGACAGGTGACAATCAGATAAATCATGGTCAAGGCACAAGCCAGGATAAGAAAAGACTGCATATATGAGTATGGGTAAAACTAGAAGTTAAACAGAACTAACAGAATCTAAAGGAACCTATTGCTCAGACACCCTCCATAGGGTAGGGTGCCTTACATAGCAAGGCAAGTGTCCAAATTGGCTGAGAACGGGAAAACTGCATGCACGTGTTACCCCTTTAAGAGGTGGACCAGGCTTGTGTGCACACTCTATGGATAACACTGATGGTGGGGAAGATTGTACAGTGTCTTTCACACAGTGGATGCAGGAGATGCTACTGGCTACAGTCAGAGGTGAGAGGGTTACTGTCTGCCACTGTAATACCTATCTGCTAAACTGACATTGTCCAGCTGCCTGCAGTAACATAATCTGGTGATATCACTAATAGGAGCAGCAAGTAAGTATTTTAGGCTCTGAAACTGTAAATGTAATTTTTTTGCATTATATACAATTCATACATTTGTGTTGCATATTATTGGCCTCCAGGAATATTAAAGGGGTTGTCCCGCGCCGAAACGTTTTTTTTTTTTTTTTCAACCCCCCCCCCCCCCCCCCCGTTCGGCGCAAGACAACCCCGATGCAGGGGTTAAAAAAGAACACCCCACAGCGCTTACCTGAATCCCCGCGCTCCGGTGACTTCTTACTTACCTGCTGAAGATGGCCGCCGGGATCTTCTCCCTCGGTGGACTGCAGGGCTTCTGTGCGGTCCATTGCCGATTCCAGCCTCCTGATTGGCTGGAATCGGCACGTGACGGGGCGGAGCTACACGGAGCTACACGGAGCCCCATTGAGAAAAGAAGAAGACCCGGACTGAGCAAGCGCGTCTAATTTGGCGATTAGACGCTGAAAATTAGACGGCTCCATGGAAACGAGGACGCTAGCAACGGAGCAGGTAAGTGAAAAACTTCTGATAACTTCTGTATGGCTCATAATTAATGCACAATGTACATTACAAAGTGCATTAATATGGCCATACAGAAGTGTATAGACCCACTTGCTTTCGCGGGACAACCCCTTTAAGTACACAATGTCAGATATCTTCTAAAATAAAGTGCTTAGTGACCCTCCTCACATATATAGAAACTCAGGTGTCTGATAAAAAAATACAAGACACAAAAAAGAAGAAAAGAAAAAGTGAACAGGAAAAAAGGATACAAAATAGAAAACACAATACCAGGACACAATTAATAGCCACAAAATCAGACTGACTTGTGATTGTGTAGCTGTTCAGAAACTAAGGTTGAACCTCAGGTGTAGCAGTCACAGGACTGGAGAGTAGTCAGATGGAAAGCCAGGAGTCAGCAACAGGTAATCACGGTATGCAGTACAAGGGATGAGGCAGGTAACATAGTCAGGAGAGAAAGCCAGGAGCCAGCAACGGGTAATCACAGTATACAGTACAAGGGATGAGGCGGGTAACATAATCAGGATAGAAAGCCAGGACTCAGCAATGAGTAATCTTGTAGCAATAGCAGGCAGAAGGGAAGCTGGAACAAACACTGTGGAGCAGAATAATCATGCACTGACAGAGTAGCACCCTAACTTTTTTGATAGGAAGTCCAATCAAGACAGAAGTGGGGTCAGAACCAGGAGGCTGGAACTTGATTAAGAGGAACATAGAAACAAGGTTAGAGTTTGCAGGGGAATTTGTCCAAAGTTGTCCAGAAGGTCCTGGGTTTGAGCCCCAACGGATTGATTAGTTACATAGAAATTAAACTAACCTGTCCCCACCTTGTCAGTGCTCACATTACTGCAATTATGCTATGGATGGCTGCTTTGATACTTACAAAGCCCAGTTGTATTCATTAGAAGTTTGCCACTCGTGGAATAGTCAAAAAACCTTCAGGACTTGGTAGAAAGAGGAAAATTGATGGGAGAATTCAACAAAAGTTGGTTTCAAATGTGGCAAAGAAACCATGTACAACATGCAAAGAGCTTCAGCATGAGCTGGAAACATCTGGAGTCACGGCTTCACCCAGTCCCATATGAATTCACACTGAAGAAAGCAGGGCTCCATGAGTGAATGCGAAGGAGGACCTGACTGCTTAAAGAAAGGCATAAAAGAGAGTGACTGACAAATCAGAACCCTTCTGGGAAAATGTTCTATGGACAGGATAATGACCCAAATCATATTCAAAAGCAGCCCAGAATGGTAAAGAAGTAAGAAATGCACAACCAATAGCAGCGAGCCTGGATCTCAATGGAGAGAGATGAAATCTCCTATTGGGAGCAGGAACCTGCAAGCAATCAGTGGAAGAAATTACCAGCAGAAACTATTTGACCACCAGGGATGTTATTGTTTAGAGATGAGCGAACACCAAAATGCTCGGGTGCTCGTTACTCGGCACAAAATTTTCGCAATGCTCGAGGGTTCGTTTCGAGTAACGAACCCCATTGAAGTCAATGGGCGACCGGAGCATTTTTGTATTTCGCCGATGCTCGCTAAGGTTTTCATGTGTGAAAATCTGGGCAATTCAAGAAAGTGATGGGAACGACACAGAAGCGGATAGGGCAGGCGAGGGGCTACATGTTGGGCTGCATCTCAAGTTCACAGGTCCCACTATTAAGCCACAATAGCGGCAAGAGTGGGCCCCCCCCCCGCACTGTCAGCGTAAAGATCGTTCTCCTCTGGCACAGCTGTAACAGCTGTAGCAGAGAAGAACGATGTTTGCCCATTGAATTCAATGGAACCAGCAATACAGCAGGTTCCACTGAATGCAATGGGTTGCCGGCGATCGCAGAATGAATGGTCGGGAAGGGGTTAAATATATAACCCCTTCCCTGCAATTCATCCAGAAATGTGATACACTAAAAATATATACCGGCGTATAAGGCGACGGGGCGTATAAGACAACCCCCCAACTGTCACCTTATACGCCGGCAATACAGTGGAGCAAAGAATAAAAAGCATTACTTACTTCTTCAGACGATCTGCGCCGCTCCTGCAGACTGTCACTCCTTCCTGGTCCACGGACTAAAGCTTTCTTTATGAAAGGCTTGAAATCCCCGCCTCCAGAAACACAGCCAATCACAGCAATTCAATGACATCACTGTCATTGGCTGTGATTGGCTGAAGGCACGTGTTTCTGGAGGCGTGGATTTAAAGCCTTTCGTAGAGAAAGCAATGCTCTGCCGGGAACCAGGAGGGAGCAAGAGCCTGCAGGAGCACCGCAGAACACCAGGAAGGAGTGACAGTCTACAGGAGCGGCGCAGATCGTCTGAAGAAGTGAGTAATGCTTTTTATTCTTTGCTCCACTGTATTGCCGGCGTATAAGGTGACAGTTGGGGGGTCGTCTTATACGCCCCGTCGCCTTATACGCCGGTATATATTTTTAGTGTATCACATTTCTGGATGAATTGCAGGGAAGGGGTTATATATTTAACCCCTTCCCGACCATTCATCCTGCGATCGCCGGCAGCCCATTGCATTCAGTGGAACCTGCTGTATTGCTGGTTCCATTGAATTCAATGGGCAAACATCGTTCTTCTCTGCTACAGCTGTTACAGCTGTGGCAGAAAAGAAGGATTTGTCTTCTATATGTTCTCAATGGGGTCGGCGCTGCTGCCGCCGGCCCCACTGAGCGCATATAGAGACGATTTATGGCCTTTAGAAGGACCGTTGGGGTTCTTGAAGCCTACAATACACCTAACACTCTCCCTATAGCAGCTCCAACACGATACCACTTTCCCTGAACTAATGTCAGAATACATCCGTAGCGAGCCGTGGGAAGGGCAGATTTCAATACTCGGGTGACACCTTATCTCCCCAGCCACTCACAGCAGGGGGGTGGTATAGGGCTTAAACGTTGCAGGAGGAAGTTGTAATGCCTTCCCTGTCTTTCAATTGGCCAGAAAAGCGCGCTAACGTCTCACAGAGGAAAGTGAAAGTAACCCGAACACCGCGTGGTGCTCGTTAAGAGTAACGAGCATCCCGAACACCCTAATATTCGCACGAATATCAAGCTCGGACGAGTACGTTCGCTCATCTCTATTATTGTTCAATCACTAGACCATCATGGATTATACTATCCAACTACTAATATAATCAGACTACTAAATCATCAGGGATGTTGTTAAGAAACCACAAGACCACTGATGATATTATCAAACAGTCAAACATGGATGATATTATCAAACTACTGGCTCATCGAGAATGTTATTATCAAACCTCTGAACCACCAGGGATGATATTATCAAACCACTAGATCATATTAATAAGGATCACCTGATCAACATGCCATTTTTTTTTTTGCACATTCTGTTCATATAAATGGGATTCAACAGTAATCTAATGTAATACGTTCTGTATGATCACTATTTAATATTGACCCCTAGACCACCCTGTAGCATCAGGAGCACAAAAGGAGAGGAGATTAAGGGTTAAAACATTCTCCTTATGCCTTTATCTTTCCCCATATACATGCCAGTGTGTCCATGTTTGAGATTGTGAACCTTCTTACTTACTGCATATCCTTCTGTGAGATATCCAGATATTTAATTATACGCCACTAATCAATTAGGGGTATTAATTCCCAGCAAAACTATTAAATCATAGAATGGTAGGGTTGGAAGTGACCTCCAGGGTCATCGGATTAGTGCAGGATCACTAAATCATCCCAGATAGATATTTGTTCAGCCTCTGTTTGAACACTTCCATTGAAGGAGAACTCACCACCTCCCATGGTAACTGGTTCCACTCATTCCAATCACCCTCACTGTCTGAAAGTTTTTCTAGTATCTAATTTGTGTCTCCTCCCTTTCAGTTTCATCCCATTGCTTCTGGTCTTTTCTTGTGCAAATGAGAATAGGGCTGATCCCTCTGCAGTGTGATGGCCCTTCAGATATTTGTAGACAGCTATTAAGTCTCCTCTCAGCCTTCTTTTTTGCAAGCTAAACATTCCCAGATCCTTTAACCGTTCCTTATAGGACATGATTTGCAGACTGCTCACCATCTTGGTAACTCTTCTCTGAACTTGCTCCAGTTTGTCTATGTCTTTTTGAAAGTGGGGTGCCCACAACTGGACACAGTATTCCAGATGAGGTCGGACTAAGGAAGAGTAGAGGGGATAATTACCTCACGTGAGGTACCTCTATGTTTCTCTTAATACATCCCAGAATTGTGTTTGCCTTTTTGGCTGCTGCATCACATTGTTAACTCATGTTCAGTTTATGATTAGAGATGAGCGAACGTGTTCTTCCGAGCTTGATATTCGTGCGAATATTAGGGTGTTCGGGATGTTCGTTATTCGTAATGAACACCATGCGGTGTTCTGGTTATTTTCACTTCCTTCCCTGAGACGTTAGCGCGCTTTTCTGGCCAATTGAAAGACAGGGAAGGCATTACAACTTCCCCCTGTGACGTTCAAGCCCTATACCACCCCCCTGCAGTGAGTGGCTGGGAAGATCAGGTGTCACCCGAACATAAAAGTCGGCCCCTCCCGCGGTTCGCCTCAGATGCGGTGTGAGTTAGATGAGGGACAGTGCTGTTTGTACCGGAGCTGCTGTAGGGAAAGAATTGGTAGTTAGTGTAGGCTTCAAGACCCCCCAAAGGTCCTTATTAGGGCCACTGATAGCTGTGTGTTGGCTGCTGTTAGCAGTGGCAAATTTTTTTTTCTCAAAATCGCCTCTGCAGACCGTTGCACCTGGCATTAGGGACAGAAGTGCTGCATAGGCAGGGAGAGTGTTAGGAGTGAGTGTAGCCTTCAAGAACCTCAACGGTCCTTTCTAGGGCCATATTTATCCGTGTGCAGTACTGTCCAGGCTGCTGTTAGCTGTGCTGCATTTTTTTTTGCTTCTCAAAATCGCCTCTGCAGACCATTGCACCCTCCATTGATACTGCAGGGAAAGAATTGTATAGGCAGGGCCACAACACAGTTGTTATTCATTGAATATACGCAGTGCTGCCTTTTGGTGCCAAAAAACTGAAAACAAATCTATTTGCCCAGCCTCTGTCCGTCCTAAGGGCGGTGGACACGTGTGAGCTGCGTGAACAACATTGCTAAATCAGACGCACCCAGCTACGCTTTACTGCTGGCTTCGCCATTTGCTTTCCTTAATTGGGAAAAAAATACCTGCTCTCCAAGAGTTATAATAACTCTGCTACCCTCACGTTCTGTGACACATAAGCAGGGACACAGCACAGTTATTACACTTCTCATGTTCATTGAATATACGCAGTGCTGCCTTTTGGTGGAAAAAAACTGAAAACAAATCTATTTGTCCAGCCTCTGTCCGTCCTAAGGGCGGTGGACACGTGTGAGCTGCGTGAACAACATTGCTAAATCAGACGCACCCAGCTACGCTTTACTGCTGGCTTCGCCATTTGCTTTCCTTAATTGGGAAAAAAATACCTGCTCTCCAAGAGTTATAATAACTCTGCTACCCTCACGTTCTGTGACACATAAGCAGGGACACAGCACAGTTATTAAACTTCTCATGTTCATTGAATATACGCAGTGCTGCCTTTTGGTGGAAAAAAACTGAAAACAAATCTATTTGTCCAGCCTCTGTCCGTCCTAAGGGCGGTGGACACGTGTGAGCTGCGTGAACAACATTGCTAAATCAGACGCACCCAGCTACGCTTTACTGCTGGCTTCGCCATTGGCTTTCCTTAATTGGGAAAAAAATACCTGCTCTCCAAGAGTTATAATAACTCTGCTACCTTCACGTTCTGTGACACATTAGCAGGGACACAGCACAGTTATTAAACTTAGATAATTCATTCACTAGAGGCAGTGGGGCCTTTCGTTTTCCAAAAAGGGCAAAAATTATATTTGGCCTGCAGTCTTGCGCCAATTTATTTCCTGCCTGTGAAATCAAATCACTGGTAATACAGCATGCTGAGGGGTAGGGGTAGGCCTAGAGGACGTGGACGCGGCCGAGGACGCGGAGGGCCAAGTCAGGGTGTGGGCACAGCCCGAGCTCCTGATCCCGGTGTGTCGCAGCCGACTGCTGCGCGATTAGGAGAGAGGCACGTTTCTGGCGTCCCCACATTCATCGCCCAATTAATGGGTCCACGCGGGAGACGGTTATTAGAAAATGAGCAGTGTGAGCAGGTCCTGTCCTGGATGGCAGAAAGTGCTTCGAGCAACCTATCGTCTACCCGCAGTTCTGCGCCGTCCACTGCTGCCAATCCGAATCCTCTGTCTGCTGCTCCTCCTTCCTCCCAGCCTCCTCACTCCACTACAATAACACCGGCTCAGGAGCGGGAACACTCCCAGGAACTGTTCTCGGGCCCCTGCTTAGATTGGGCAGCAGCGGTTCCTCTCCCACCAGAGGAGTTTATCGTCACTGATGCCCAACCATTCGAAAGTTCCCGGGGTCCGGGGGAAGAGGCTGGGGACTTCCGCCAACTGTCTCAACAACTTTCTGTGGGTGAGGAGGACGATGACGATCAGACACAGTTGTCTTGCAGTGAGGTAGTAGTAAGGGCAGTAAGTCCGAGGGAGCAGCGCACAGAGGATTCGGAGGAAGAGCAGCAGGACGATGAGGTGACTGACCCCACCTGGTGTGCAACGCTTACTCAGGAGGACAGGTCTTCAGAGGGGGAGTCAAGGGCATCAGCAGGGCAGGTTGCAAGAGGCAGTGCGGTGGCCAGGGGTAGAGGCAGGGCCAGACCGAATAATCCACCAAGTGTTTCCCAAAGCGCCCCCTCGCGCCATGCCACCCTGCAGAGGCCGAGGTGCTCTAAGGTCTGGCAGTTTTTCACAGAGACGCCTGACGACCGACGAACAGTGGTGTGCAACCTTTGTTGCGCAAAGCTCAGCCGGGGAGCCAACACCAACAGCCTCACCACCACCACCATGCGCAGACATATGATGGCCAAGCACCCCGCAAGGTGGGACGAAGGCCGTTCACCGCCTCCGGTTTGCACCCCTGCCTCTCCCCCTGTGCCCCAACCTGCCACTGAGATGCAACCCCCCTCTCAGGACACAGGCACTACCGCCTCATGGCCTACACCCACACCCTCATCTCCGCTGTCCTCGGCCCCATCCAGCAGTGTAGTTCAGCGCACCGTTCAGCCGTCGCTTGCGCAAGTGTTCGAGCGCAAGCGCAAGTACGCCGCCACGCACCCGCACGCTCAAACGTTAACCGTCCGCATAGCAAAGTTCATCAGCCTTGAGATGCTGCCGTATAGGGTTGTGGAAACTGAGTCCTTCAAAAGTATCATGGAGGCGGCGGCCCCGCGCTACTCAGTTCCCAGTCGCCACTACTTTTCCCGATGTGCCGTCCCAGCCCTGCACGACCACGTCTCCCGCAACATTGTGCGCGCCCTCACCAACGCGGTTACTGCCACGGTCCACTTAACTACGGACACGTGGACAAGCACAGGCGGGCAGGGTCACTACATCTCCCTGACGGCACATTGGGTGAATTTAGTGGAGGCTGGGACAGAGTCAGAGCCTGGGACCGCTCACGTCCTACCCACCCCCAGAATTGCGGGCCCCAGCTCGGTGCTGGTATCTGCGGAGGTGTATGCTTCCTCCACTAAAGCACCCTCCTCCTCCTCCTCCTCCTCTGTCTCGCAATCAAGATGTGTTAGCAGCAGCATGTCGCCAGCAGTCGGTGTCGCGCGGTGTGGCAGCACAGCGGTGGGCAAGCGTCAGCAGGCCGTGCTGAAACTACTCAGCTTAGGCGATAAGAGGCACACGGCCCACGAACTGCTGCAGGGTCTGACAGAGCAGACCGACCGCTGGCTTGCGCCGCTGAGCCTCCAACCGGGCATGGTCGTGTGTGACAACGGGCGTAACCTGGTGGCGGCTCTGCAGCTCGGCAGCCTCACGCACGTGCCATGCCTGGCCCACGTCTTTAATTTGGTGGTTCAGCGCTTTCTGAAAAGCTACCCACGCTTGTCAGACCTGCTCGTAAAGGCGCGCCGGCTCTGCGCACATTTCCGCAAGTCCCACACGGACGCTGCCACCCTGCGCACCCTGCAACATCACTTTAAGCTGCCAGTGCACCGACTGCTGTGCGACGTGCCCACACGGTGGAACTCTACGCTCCACATGTTGGCCAGGCTCTATGAACAACGTAGAGCTATAGTCGAATACCAACTCCAACATGGGCGGCGCAGTGGGAGTCAGCCTCCTCAATTCCTTTCAGAAGAGTGGGCCTGGTTGGCAGACATCTGCCAGGTCCTTGGTAATTTTGAGGAGTCTACCCAGGTGGTGAGCGGCGATGCTACAATCATTAGCGTCACCATTCCTCTGCTATGCATCTTGAGAAATTCCCTGCAAACCATAAAGGCAGCTGCTTTGCGCTCGGAAACGGGGGCGGGGGAAGACAGTATGCCGCTGGATAGTCAGGGCACCCTCCTGTCTATTTCTCAGCGCGTACAGGAGGAGGAGGAGGAGCATGAGGAGGATGAGGAGGAGGGGGAAGAGACAGCTTGGGCCGCTGCTGACGGTACACCGGCTGATTGCCTGTCATCCTTTCAGCGTGTATGGCCTGAGGAGGAGGAGGAGGAGGAGGAGGAGGATCCTGATAGTGATCTTCCTAGTGAAGACAGCCATGTGTTGCGTACAGGTACCCTGGCACACATGGCTGACTTCATGTTAGGATGCCTTTCTCGTGACCCTCGCGTTGCACGCATTCTGGCCACGACGGATTACTGGGTGTACACACTGCTCGATCCACGGTATAAGGAGAACCTGCCCACTCTGATTCCCGAAGAGGAAAGGGGTTCGAGAGTGTTGCTATACCACAGGACACTTGCGGACAAGCTGATGGTAAAATTCCCAGCCGACAGCGCTAGTGGCAGAAGGCGCAGTACCGAGGGCAAGGTAGCAGGGGATGTGCGTAGATCGAGCAGCATGTACATCCCAGGCAGTGCAACAGTCTTTAAGGGCCTGGCCAGCTTTATGGCTCCCCACCAAGACTGTGTCACCGCTCCCCAGTCACGGCTGAGTCGGCGGGAGCACTGTAAAAGGATGGTGAGGGAGTACGTAGCGGATCGCACGACCATCCTTGGTGACGCCTCTGCCCCCTACAACTACTGGGTGTCGAAGCTGGACATGTGGCCTGAACTAGCGCTGTATGCCCTGGAGGTGCTTGCTTGTCCTGCGGCTAGCGTCTTGTCGGAGAGGGTGTTTAGTGCGGCTGGGGGAATCATCACAGATAAGCGTAGCCGCTTGTCAACCGACAGTGCCGACAGGCTAACACTCATCAAGATGAACAAAGGCTGGATTTCCCCAGACTTCTGTTCTCCACCAGCGGACAGCAGCGATACGTAAGCAATACGTAGGCTGCACCCGCGGATGGAAGCTACGTTCTCTCTCACCATCCAAAACGGGGACATTTCTGCTTCATCAATCTGTGTCTAATATTCCTCCTCCTCCTCCTCCTGCTCCTCCTCCTGAAACCTCACGTAATCACGCTGAACGGGCAATTTTTCTTAGGGCCACAAGGCTCACTCAAATAATTTTTCAGAACAATTTTTATAAGTTTCAATGCGCTTAAAAGCGTTGGAACTTTAACTTGAACCAATTTTTCGTTACACTGGGCTGCCTCCAGGCCTAGTTACCACTTAAGCCACATTAACCAAAGCGATTAATGGGTTTCACCTGCCCTCTTGGCTGGCCATGGCCAATTTTTGGGATGTACATTAGTACTGTTGATACAGCAATTTTTGTGGGCCCTCGCCTACAGTGTAATCAAATTAATTTTTAGCCCACCTGCATTACAGCTGACGTTACCTCAGCTGTGTTGGGCAATGCAATGGGATATTTTTATGTACCGCCGGTGGGTTCCAGGGAGCCACCGAAGCTGTAGGTGCACACTGAGTTTTTAATACATCTGTACACTTCTAAAGAACCCGTCTGACTGGGGCATGCAGTGTGGGCCGAAGCCCACCTGTATTACGCACGACATTACTACCTCAGCTGTGTTGGGCAATGCAATGGGATATTTCTATGTACCGCCGGTGGCTTCCTGGCACCCACCCAGGCAGTGGGTCCACAGGGAGTTTAACCTACATGTGTCCACTTGTAAAGAACCCCAGTCAGACTGGGGCATGCAGTGTGGGCCGAAGCCCACCTGCATTAAGCACGACATTACTACCTCAGCTGTGTTGGGCAATGCAATGGGATATTTTTATGTACCGCCGGTGGGTTCCAGGGAGCCACCCATGCTGTAGGTGCACACTGAGTTTTTAATACATCTGTACACTTCTAAAGAACCCGTCTGACTGGGCCATGCAGTGTGGGCCGAAGCCCACCTGTATTACGCACGACATTACTACCTCAGCTGTGTTGGGCAATGCAATGGGATATTTCTATGTACCGCCGGTGGCTTCCTGGCACCCACCCAGGCAGTGGGTCCACAGGGAGTTTAACCTACATGTGTCCACTTGTAAAGAACCCCAGTCTGACTGGGGCATGCAGTGTGGGCCGAAACCCACCTGCATTAACCCTTTCCAGTCCACTGTGTGACCTGTGAAGACATTAGGGTTTAAGGCTGTACAGCTCCGTTGTTGGTAGACGTCCGTCGGGGTTCTCTTACTGTATATTGCCAGCCTCTCTGCTGTCGGAGCCTATCCTACGTGTCAGCTCATGCAGTACTGGCTTTAGCCAGCATATAGCGCCGTTGTATAACAGCAGAAAAAGAGTAAGCCCCCTAGGAAAACCATATACAAATTGGATTGGAAAGGGTTAAGCACAACATTACTACCTCAGCTGTGTTGGGCAATGCAATGGGATATTTCTATGTACCGCCGGTGGCTTCCTGGCACCCACCCATGCTGTAGGTGCACACGGAGTTTTTACTACATCTGTACACTTATAAAGAACCCCAGTCAGACTGGGGCATGCAGTGTGGGCCGAAGCCCACCTGCATTAAGCACGACATTACTACCTCAGCTGTGTTGGGCAATGCAATGGGATATTTCTGTGTACCGCCGGTGGGTTCCAGGGAGCCACCCATGCTGTGGGTCGACAGGGACTTCACAATAGGGAGTTGTACCTGCCTGTGTCTATGAATTAAAAAGCCCGGTCTGACTGGGGCATGCAGACACCTTGACAGAATGAATAGTGTGTGGCACATAGGTTCCCCATTGCTATGCCCACGTGTGCAGCTCCTGATGGCGGTGGCACAGGATTCTATTTCTCATTGCTTCTGTACAGTATTGTGGGCTATCGCTCCGCCACTTTTAAAGAGGGTCGCTGCCTAGCCGTGCCAACCTCTGCAGTGTGTGCCTGCGGTCCCTCGTCATGGCAGACGCAATTCTAAATAGACATGAGCGTGGTGTGGCATGAGGGCAGCTGAAGGCTGCCCAGGGACACTTTGGTGTGCGCTGTGGGGGGGGAGGGGGGGCGGTTGGGCAGCATGTAACCCAGGAGAAGTGTCAGTGGAGTGTCATGCAGGCAGTGATTGTGCTTTGTTGGAGGTAGTGTGGTGCTTAGCAAAGGTATGCCATGCTAATGAGGGCTTTTCAGAAGTAAAAGTTGTTGGGAGGGGGGGGGGCCACTCTTGCCGGTATTGTGGCTTAATAGTGGGACCTGGGAACTTGAGATGCAGCCCAACATGTAGCCCCTCGCCTGCCCTATCCGTTTCTGTGTCATTCCCATCACTTTGTTGAATTGCCCAGATTTTCACACATGAAAACCTTAGCGAGCATCGGCGAAATACAAAAATGCTCTGGTCGCCCATTGACTTCAATGGGGTTCGTTGTTCGAAACGAACCCTCGAGCATCCCGGGAAGTTCGTTCCGAATAACGAACACCCGAACATTTTGGTGTTCGCTCATCTCTATTTATGATCTATTAGTATACCCAAGCTTTTTTTTCCCATGTCCTGCTGCTCAGACCAATTCTTCCCATTCTGTACGTGCTTTTTTTTCATTTTTCTTGCCCAGAGTTAGGACTTTGCATTTCTCCTTGTTAAATACCATTCTGTTACCCTGTTTTCCCCAAAATAATCCCTATTCCGAAAATAAGCCCCAGTTACACTACATTAAAAAAATACATTACCTAGCAGGCTCGGTCCCGGTCCCTCCTGCTGCTCTTTAGACGTTTGGCGTGGTTCACACAGTCCTCAGCCGCTCGTGGAACAACATTTCCTGGTTAAGGGATTCGTAAATCCTACCTCCAGGAAGTGATGGCTGTGATTGGTTCTTCGACCGCTGCTTTGATGGACTGAGCAGTGGTCGAAGAACCAATCACAACCATCATTTCTTAGAGGCGGAATTTATGAATCCCATAACCAGGAAGTGATGATGTATGAGCTGTCGGGGTCTGCAAGAAGCATGTCGGAGCTGTGGAGAGCAGTGGGAGGGACCTGGACCAAGCCTGCTAGGTAAATAAAATGAGAGACCCCTGAAAATAAGACCTAGTGCCATTTTTTGGGCAAAAATAATATAAGACAGGGTAGTTGCCGCCCACTTTTTAAGCTTTTCTAGATCTTTTTAAAGATCTACTGATTTACCAAGACTTTTTTTCTGGACAGATTGTGATGAGAGATGAGCAAGCATACTTGCTAAGGGCAATTACTCAATCGAGCATTGCCCATAGCGAGTACCTGCCCGCTCGGAAGAAAAGGTTCGGCTGCCGGCGCGGTTGAGAGGTGAGTTGCAGCAGTGAGCAAGGGGTAGCGGGAGGGGGGGAGAGAGGGAGAGAGATCGCCCCTCCATTCCTCCCTGCTCTCCCCCGCCGCTCCCTACCCGCCACCGGCAGCCGAACCTTTTCTTCTGAGCAGGCAGGTACTCACTAAGGGCAATGCTCGATCGAGTAATTGCCCTTAGTGAGTATGCTCGCTCATCTCTAATTGTGATAGTTTAGATGGAGACTACTGAGAATCTAATTTCCATAGTAGCTATTCAATGGTCCAGACTGATCTCAGAAAACCACTGCATCATGACATTGTACTAGGCTAAAGAACTTTTCAATATAGCTTCATCAATCCCTGTTTTTGGCTAAGCCCAATGCTCAACTTGCTGTAATGACATCCATGTTACTTGAGGTCATATGACTAAGTGTGATGCAGTGGTGTTATGTCCACAATGGTGATTTAACATCTTGGCTATCAAATACATTGTCCCATGGACTTCACATTTATATAGCTAAGTAGGCACTAGCCACTGCTTAGACTTTTAAGAACAAAAGTGGTGAGCAGGAACATACTACAGTTACTGAAGAAAGGGAAGTTTTGGAAACTTTTTAGCTTGGTCCTGTGGCCATGACAGGGATGTTCCCAGATTCATCCAATACCCTTTTAACTATGTTATGTACTGAAAGACGTTCCTTTAACATCACTGGAACATTATTGTTATATTAATTCCCATTTTTTTCCATACTCCCTTTACTTCCACAGGAGGGGGTTCTACTAAGGTCAAACTCCCAGTGCTGTTAATGTGTCAAGTGGGTGGTCTCCACCATTCACTGTCAATGGGTAATGTTATACTGTCAATCAAGAACCTGTCCTTGCAAGTAGAGTTGAGCCTGAAAATAAATGGGCATGGCTCTGTAGGACTGTGACTGCAGAGCCATTCATCTACCTCTGCTGGCTTTATCCCATGACAAGTCCTCTTTAATACACAACCACATTATAAAGTAGACCAGTCATAGGGGGTGGACCTTCTAATCAGCATGCATCCAAATTATTCAGGTTTTTTTCACAATGTGGTTGCATATTTTGCTTAACAAGACTTTTTGGTAACGTCTTTTTGTTCCTTCTATACAATTTCGGTATTAGTTTATGATGGTCGATTACCTTATACTGATTTATGTACAATCTAGTGGTGCTTATTAGAGATGAGCGAACGTACTCGGATAAGCACTACTCGTCCGAGTAATGTGCTTTATCCGAGTACCTCCCCGCTCGTCTTGAAAGATTCGGGGAGCGCCGCGGAGCGGGTAGCTGCAGGGGAGAGCCGGGAGGAACGGAGGGGAGATCTTTCTCTCCTTCTCTCCCGCCCGCTCTCCCCTGCTCCCCGCCGCAACTCACCTGTCAGCAGCGGCGCTCCCCGAATCTTTCAAGACGAGCACAGCGATACTCGGATAAAGCACATTACTCGGACGAGTAGTGCTTATCCGAGTACGTTCGCTCATCTCTAGTGCTTATCTGTTTCTTTTCATCTTCATAAGATCATAGCATCGTTGCTTTTGTCATTTGAGAATTTTTACAAACTTTTTAGGAAAGTTTTTTTTTTTGCATTTATGTATGTATGTAGTTTTACATTTTATCATATTCTTATTAGTTTATTAGAGTATGTATGTGTGCTCTATAGGTGTGAACCCTCCCACCATAAGCCACTAGAGAGGGGAACTTTATTTCTTGCTGAGACAATAAAATCTTGTAGTACATAGTCATTAGAGATAAGCGAGCACACTCGTCCGAGCTTGATGCTCGTTTGAGCATTAGCGTACTCGAGATGCTTGTTACTCCAGATGAGCACCACGCAGTACTCGAGTCAATTCCATTTCCTTTCCCACATGGTTAGCGCCATTTTCTAGCCAATAGACATGCAGGGAAGGCATTACCACTTCCTCCTGTGACGTGCCAGCCCTATCCCACCCCCCTGCAGTGAGTGGCTGGTGAGATCAAGTGACCGCCGAGTACTTAAAGCGGTCCCGCCGGCGGCTTGCCACAGACACACGCTGGCAGAGATTAGGGAAAGTGCTGCTGCTGCTGCTGCTATAGGGAAAGTGTAGTGTAGGATCCTGTCTTTAAGAACCCCAACGGTCCTTCTTAGGGCTACATCTGACCGTGTTCATTTTACTTGGAGCCTGCTGGGAGTTGTATTACTAGTAGTGCTTCCATTTTTGTATAACGCAGCTAGGCCTGTTTGCAGCCTTTCAGTAATACTTTTTTCTGGCTGCAGTGCCATAAAATACCGCTCTCATTGTTAAAGTGCACTCCAATTATTCCTAGCCTGTTGCGTTTATACCGTTCTCTGTCTGCAGTGAATTAGACAGCAGTCTCACTGCTAAACTGTACTGTAATATTACCGGAGCCACTGCAGAGTATTTCAGCTCAGCCGCTGTGCAGAGCGTCTCACAATACCACTTCCGTTGGTGGTGTTGAAATAGCCGCAGTTACCAGCACTATCCACTGTCTTTAGAGTCTTCTCCCAATCCACACAGTCTTTATTATCTACAAGTCTCTGTGAGCAGTAAATTACCCCTAGGTATCAGCGCAAGACAGCGGGTTCCTTTTTTCAAGTAACGGCATAGAGCCTCCGCTATCTACAAGTCTCTGTGTGCGGTGAATTAAGGCCCAGTTGTCAGTGCTGTACAGTGGGGTAATTTATTTGGGCCCTGCTGTATTCTTAATCCGCCATGATGAGGAGTAGGGGTAAGGGTTGAGGACGTGGACGCGGACGTCCAAGTGAGGGTGTGGGCACAGGCCGAGTTCCTGGTCCAGGTGAATCACAGCCGGCTGCTGCGGGATTAGGAGAGAGGCAAGTTTCTGGGGCCCCCAGCTTCATATCACAATTTATGAGTCCACGTGGTAGACCTTTATTACAAACAGAGCAGTGTGAGCAGGTCCTGTCGTGGATGGCAGAAAATGCATCCAGCAAATTATCGACCACCCAGTCTTCTACGCAGTCCACTACTCCCGGCTTAGGGACTGCAACTCTGAATCCTCTGGCTGCTGCTCCTCCTTCCTCCCAGCCTCCTCACTCCATGAAAATGACATATTCTGAGCAGGCAGACTCCGAGGAACTGTTCTCGGGTCTCTGCCATGAGTGGGAAAAACTGGTTCCTCTCTCACCTGAGAAGTTTGTCGTGACCGATGCCCAACCTTTGGAAAGTTCCCGGAGTCCGGGTGATGAGGCTGGGGACTTCCGGCAACTGTCTCAAGAGCTTTCAGCGGGTGAGGAGGATGATGATGATGATGAGACACAGTTGTCTGTCAGTGAGGTAGTAGTAAGGGCAGTAAGTCCGAGGGAGAAGCGCAAGAGGATTCAGAGGAAGAGCAGCTGGATGATGAGGTAACTGAGCCCACCTTGTTTGCTAAGCCTACTGAGGACAGGGCTTCAGAGGGGGAGGCAAGTGCAGCAGCAGGACAGGTTGGAAGAGGCAGTGGAGTGGCCAGGGGTAGAGGCAGGGCCAGAGCGAAGAATCCCCCAACTGTTTCCCAAAGCACACCCTCACGCCAAGCCACCCTGCAGAGGGCTAGGTGTTCAAAGGTGTGGATGTTTTTCAGTGAGAGCGCGGATGACCGACGAACAGTGGTATGCAACCTGTGTCGCACCAAGATCAGCCGGGGAGCCACCACTACCAGCCTCACCACCACCAGCATGCGCAGGCATATGATGGCCAAGCACCCCACGAGGCCGTTCACCGCCTCCGGTTTGCACCACTGCCTCTTCCCCTGTGCCCCAACATGCCACACAGATCCAATCCCCCTCTCAGGACACAGGCACGAGCGCCTCCCGGTCTGCACCCAAACGCTCACCTCCACTATCCTCCACCCTATCCAGCAATGTCTCTCAGCACAGCGTTCAGCTGTCGCTAACACAAGCGTTGGAGCGAAAGCGCAAATACGCCGCCAAGCACCGTCATGCACAAGCTTTAAACGTGCACATTGCCAAATTAATCAGCCTGGAGATGCTGCCGTACTGGCTGGTGGAAACGGAGGCTTTCAAAAACATGATGCGCTACTCGGTTGGGACTGAGTCAGAGCCTGGCACTGCTCACATCCTACCCACACCCAGAATAGCGGGTCTTACCTCAGTGCTGGTATCTGCGGCGGTTAATGCCACCTCCTCTAAACCCTCCCCCTCCTCCTCCTACGCAACCTTTACATCTCAATTATGAAGTGTGAGCAGCACATCGCCAGCAGTCGGTATGGCGCGGCGCAGCAGCACAGCGGTGGGCAAGTGTCAGCAGGCCGTGCTGAAACTAATTAGCTTAGGTGACAAGAGGCACACGGCCCCCGAACTGTTGCAGAGCAGACCGACCTCTGGCTTTCGCCGCTGAGCCTCCAACCGGGCATGGTCGTGTGTGACAACGGACGTAACCTGGTGGCGGCTCTGCAGCTCGGCAGCCTCACACACGTGCCATGCCTGGGCCACGTCTTCAATCTTGTGGTTCAGCGATTTCTGAAAAACTACCCTCACTTGTCTGACCTGCTCGGCAAGGTGCGCCGCGTCTGCGCACAGTTCCGCAAGTCCACCACAGACGCTGCCACCCTGAGGACCCTGCAACATCGGTTTAATCTGCCAGAGCACCGACTGCTGTGCGACGTGCCCACACGGTGAAATTCTATGCTGCACATGTTGGCCAGGCTGTATGAGCGGCGTAGATGCTGCAATCATTAGTGTTACCATCCCGCTGCTATGCCTGCTGAGAAGTTCGCTGCAAAGCATAAAGGAAGATGCTTTGCGGTTGGAACAATAGATGGGAGATGAGAGTATGTCACTTGATAGCCAGACCACCCTCATGTCTATATCTCAGTGCGTTTTGCAGGAGGAGGAGGAGGGGGAAGAGACAGCTGGTCGCACTGCAGGGGGTAACTGTGCTGCTTGCCTCTCATCTGTTCAGCATGTATGGGCTGAAAAGGAGGAGGAGGAGGATCCTGAAAGTCATCTTCCTAGTGAGGACAGCGATGTGTTGTGCACTGGTACCCTGGCACACATGGCTGACTTCATGCTACGCTGCTTTTCTCGTGACTCTCGCATTAGACGCATTCTGGCCAACACGGGTTACTGGGTGTACACCCTTCTCTACCCACCTTATAAGGAGAACCTTTCCACTCTCAATACCTAAGAGGAAAGGGGTACGAGAGGGATGCAATACCACAGGGCCCTGGTGAAAAAAGTGATGCTAAACTTCCTATCTGACAGCGCTAGTGGCAGAAGACGCAGTTCCTAGGGCCAAGTAGCAGGGGAGGTGCGGAGATCAGGCAGCATATCTAGCGCAGCAGGGGAACACTCTTCAAGGCCTTTGCCAGGTTTATGGCTCCCCAGCAAGACTGTGTCACCACTCCCCAGTCAAGGCTGAGTCGGAGGGAGCACTGTAAAAAGATGGTGAGGGAGTACGTAGCCGATCATACCACCGTCCTCCGTGATGCCTCTGCTCCATACAACTATTGGGTGTCAAAGCTGGACACGTGGCACGACTTTGCTCTGTACGCCCTGGAGGTGCTGGTCTGCCTTGCCGCTAGCGTCTTGTCAAAGAGGGTGTTTAGTGCAGCTGGGGGAATCATCACGGATAAGCGTACCCGCCTGTCAACTGCCAGTGCTGACATGCATACACTAATAAAGATGAACAAAGGCTGGACTTCCCAGACTTCTCTTCTCCACCGGCGGAAAGAAGCGGAACCTAATGATTCTTTTCGCTGCAACAGGAGAAAAATGCATCCTCTATCACCACAAAAAAAGGGTGAATTAGTTTATCAATCACTCTCGGATATTATTACTCCTCCTCCTACTACTACTCCTCCTCCTAAAACAGCATGTCATCAGGCTGAACTGCAAATTTTTCCGCGGCCCAAAAGGCTCTGTTTAAAAGTTTTTTATAATTTTAAGTTTCAAAAGTATTGATACTTTAACAAAAAACAATTTTTTCACAGGGCTGCCTCCAGCCTTTGTTACAAATTAAGCAACAACGAGCTGTATCTTTAAAAAAATATTTACGGGTTTCACCTGCCCTCTCGGTTGAGCGAATCTTTCAGGGGTACACTTGTACTCTTGGTACACTGATTTTTCTGGCCCTCGCGCATAATGTTATCTAACTAATTTTTTCCAGCCTTCACCTACACTCATGGTACACCAATGTTTCAGGGGTTAGCCTATATTGTTGCTACAGAAATGTTACTGGGGTCTCTCTATACTTTTGCTACAAAAATGTTACTGGGGTCTGCCTGTACCTCTGCTACAGAAATGTTACTTGGGTCCGCCTATACTTCTACTACAGAAATGTTACTGGGGTCTGCCTATACTTTTACAACAGAAATGTTACTGGGGTCTACCTATACTTCTGCTACAGAAATGTTACTGGGGTCTACCTATACTTCTGCTACAGAAATGCTACATGGTTCTGCCTATACTTCTGCTACAGAAATGTTACAGGGGTCTGCCTATACTTCTACTACAGAAATGTTACTGGGGTCTGCCTATACTTTTACAACAGAAATGTTACTGGGGTCTGCCTATACTTCTGCTACAGAAATGTTACTGGGGTCTGCCTTTACTTCTGCTACAGAAATGTTACTGGGGTCTGTTTATACCTTTTGCAACAGGAATGTTACAGGGGTCTGTCAATACTATGGGTGCACTAAGTCTTCCCATCGCTGTGTTTTTCCCTATCTGGCACAAATACACTGACTGAATAGGGCAGAAATGTGGGCCGAGGCCAAGGTATTTGGCGAGGTGAAACTCTCCCATGGTTGGGCACTCTGATTTCTTCCTGTGTAATACCATCTTTGTGCACTGACAGCATAGGTGAGCTCAAGGAACTCAAAGACTTCCCCTTGCAGTGTTGAGCTATCTGTGTGGGGACACATGGATTTCCCATTGCTATGTAACTCAGGGCACCTTGGGTCACACAAGGTGGAGGCTGGGACCAAGCCTGACCCTGGGCCCGCTCACGTGCTTCCCACACAGACTATAGCGGGTCCTGGTCATGGTTTCTTGGCCTTGTAATGCCACCTCCTCCTCCTGCTTGGGGTCATAGGATCAGCACTGGGCAACATGTATTTCCTCTCGTGTTACCACAGTTATCTGAGACACTGGTTTGGGCCAAACAAGAGGAGCGTAACTGCATTAATGAGACATTCACTGCTGCACTAGCATCGGAGTCCGCTCAATGCCCGTGATTGCTGAGGGTGTGTGTAGAGGCCTATGTCCTCGGCAGAGTGAAAGTCTGCCATGTTTGGGCACTGTAGGTTCTTCTCTTCTTCAGGTTTAATGCTGTCTTTGGGTTCCTTTGGTTCACCTATGCTGTCGGTGCACAAAGACTTCCCATAGCGCTGTTTTACCTGTCTGGCTCAAACACACTGACTGACTAGGGTAGAAATGTTGGCCGAGGTCCTTGGCGGGGTGAAACTTTGCCATGTTTGGGCGCTGTAATTTCTTTATGCGTAATACCATCTTTAAAGGGGTTGTCCCGCGCCAAAACGGGTTTTTTTTTTTCAACCCCCCCCCCCCCCGTTTGGCGCGAGACAAAAAGAAAGCTTACCGGAGCGCTTACCTTAATCCCCGCGCTCCGGTGACTTCTATACTTACCGGTGAAGATGGCCGCCGGGATCCTCTTCCTCCATGGACCGCAGCTCTTCTGTGCGGTCCATTGCCGATTCCAGCCTCCTGATTGGCTGGAATCGGCACGTGACGGGGCGGAGCTACACGGAGCTACACGGAGCCCCATAGAGAACAGGAGAAGACCTGGACTGCGCAAGCGCGTCTAATTTGGCCATTAGGCCATTTTAGACGGCGAAAATTAGACGGCAACCATGGAGACGAGGACGCCAGCAACGGAGCAGGTAAGTATAAAACTTTTTATAACTTCTGTATGGCTCATAATTAATGCACAATGTACATTACAAAGTGCATTAATATGGCCATACAGAAGTGTATAGACCCACTTGCTGCCGCGGGACAACCCCTTTAAGTTCCTGGGGCTCGCCTATGCTGTGAGTGTACAAAAACTTTCCATAGTGGTGTTTTACCTGTCTGACACAAATACACTGACTGACTAGGGTAGAAATGTGGGCCGAGGTCCTTGGCGGGTTGAAAGTCTGCCATGTTTGGGCACTCTGATTTTGTCTTGTGTAATACCATCTTTGTGCACCGACAGCATAGGCAAGCCCAAGGAACTCAAAGACTTTCCATTGCGGTGTTGAGCTATCTAACACCTACACAGAATGAGTTGTGTGTGAACACATGGATTTACCATTGCTATGTAACTCACGGCACCTTGGGTCACACAAGGTGGAGGCTGGGACGGAGCCTGACCCTGGACCCGCTCACCTGCTTCCCACACAGAGTATTGCTGCATTGTGGAGATGTGTAGAAGTGCTGGCACCTGAGTCCCCTTTATGCCCACGTTCCTGACACTTTTGTGACGGAGGTGGCACGGGATTGGAATGATGATCCAAAGTCAATTTATCATCAATTCTCAACAGCATTGTGGGCTATCACCCACACTTTCAAAGAGGGTCGCTGCCTGGCCCTGCCAACCCTCTGCAGTGTGTGCCTCTGGTTCCGCCTCATCCAGTACGCGCTTATAAATAGACATGAGGGTGGTATGGCTTTGAAACGAGCGTGTGGCATGAGGGCAGCTGAACGCTGTGCAGGGAAACTTTTGGGTGCGTTGTGGATGTAGGGTCATGCAGGGGGGTTGGACAGCAATGCCAGCTTGTAACCCAGGAGAAGAGGCAGCGGTGTGACCTGCAGGCAGTGATTGCCCTTGGTTGCAGATAGTGTGGTGCTTAGCTAAGGTGTGCCTTGCTAATGAGGGTTTGTCCAAAGTAAAAATTGTTAGGGGGGGGCAGACTCTTGCCCCCATTTTGGCTTAATAGTGGGTCTTGGGAGCCTGAGATGCAGCCATGTATGCTCCCCCTGCCCTTCCTTATCCGTTTCTGTGGTGTTTCCATGACTTTCTGAGGTTTTCCAGAGTTTCACAAGTCATGACCTATGCGGAGCATCGGTCCCATGCAAAAATGCTCGAGTCGCCCATTGACTTCAATGGGGTTCGTTACTCGAAACGAGCTCTTGAGCAACGCGGAAAGTTTGACTCGAGCAACGAGCACCCGAGCATTTTGGTGCTCGCTCACCTCTAATAGTCATCCATTCATTTAAATGAATATCTGACTGTAGTAGGCCCCATAAATACCATATTGACCCATGACTCACTTTAATCAACAAAAACAAACACTGCATGTCTTGGCTACATTTTCCAGAACAGGCTCTTTATTAACAAAATATCTTAACAATGCAAATATATAATATGTTAGTAACTATGTAAATACACAGAATATGAACACTAGAAAGGGGTATCTGAAGGGCAAGTGTCACGTCTCAGTTAGCACATGGTTAATTATTTGCCAGCACACCTAGTTTTGGTAGGTTCTATCCAGACTAGCCAGGATTAACAGCTCCTGTGATTTCTAGTCTAGGTTAATTAGTTCTGCTATTGTCTGAGAGGTGTGGCTGGTGATTGACATTTCTATCAGCCAATCAGCTTCTCCCTCCTCCCTTTTAGATCCAGCTCTTGGTGTCTTGGAGTTGCTGATTCATTTTTATTGATCCCTAAGCAGTCAGCCTGCTCACAGCTGTTGTGCGTCTGGCTCCCTTGCTTTGGTTTGTTCCCTGTTTGTTTCCATTGCTTGTCTGTACTTGTTCTGTTTTTTCTTGTCAGTTGTATGTTTCCTCTATCCTTCTGATTTTGTTGTATCTGTTCACCTCTGCAGGGTTCCCTATATAGACAGTCTGGGCCTAGGAAGAAGACATTGGGGCTGCCTTTTATTGAAGCGATTACTCCACTTTTAGGCAGGACCCCTTCATCTCCCTGTTAGTTTAGGGACAGGCTTCCACCTTTCTGGAGTTGTCCTCTTTGTCCAATTGTGCACTGTGAACTATAACTTCTTCCAGTGTGAGTGTCACCCTGTGCCTGTGCTGAGCATCTGCTCTGTATCACATGGTTGAGATATACCTTTCGGCAGAGGTGCTCTTTGTCTATTCTGCCTCCTGCCACCTGTACAAGCTAGTTCCCGCATCCGTCTTGGCTGCCCCTCATACCCTGTTCTTGTTGGAAGTCTAGAATGAACGTGACAGCAAGCATATTTAATAAATTTGCCACATTAGCACTTCCGCAGGCGAAATTAAGTATTACACAGTTCAGTCCTCCAAAGTGAAACGTTCTTTGCTCTAGTTAGACACTCTCGTAGATGAAATTTTTGAGTGGGAGTACTCCCCCTTTTCCCACAGAAAATCTCTTTAAATGAGGAATAGTGAAAAATGTTGATCAACTACCCATTGGCATCAACAAAAAGTATTGCAACATAAAAGCTAAAGAATGAGCTCAGAATAACCCAGAGGGCCCTAAATCTGAATTGTCCAAATGTGTGATGTATGGTCTTGATGCCCTTACATCAGGAACGCACTCTTCTCGTAGAACAAGTCATACAAAATCGTCCGATTGTTGATGAGTGGAATTATCATTGTCATTTTGTTATTCTTAAACAATTTTTCTTCTACTTATGACTTTGTCATTGTCAACACAAGGTCATTTAAAACTCACTCAACTTGGAGAGCAACTAGGAATTAAATGCAGTATATGCAAAAAATGTATACTTAGAACTGCAGCAATAAAGTAAATTCTGTCAAAAATAACACGTGGGACCCCCTCAGGCAAGTAGGTTAAGAGACAGAACACATTGCGGTAAACAGTAACAGATTTTATTTGGACAGCAAAGCACGCATACAATCTTTACAACACAGTCAAGGCTTTACAGCCCACATGTAGTAAAGTTACAATCTCTGTAAGCACCTAGCAGACCTGGTCTGGCTTCAGGATCACAAGCATTGGCACACGGGGATATGCACTCACAGTACTTATGATTGCTAGAATTCCAGTCTTTCAGTAATATAGCAAGTAACTGGCTGGAGTTCATTCTGCTCCCACAGTCAAGAGGCTCCAGGGCTTTTCCACAACTCTCACTCATTGGTCACACCCAACCTGTCACGGACCTCTCATACTTGTTTAAGAGGCGGCTGCTTAGGTGCTCTGAAGCCACATCCCTTAATCTGCAACAGAGCCACAACGGCCTCTTTGTGGCATTATTGCATTTTTTATTTATTTTATTAGTAAATCGTGATGCAAGCGCTACTTTAGCACAAGAATTTTTATTCAAATAGTTTTTATTTGGATAGATTACACAATGTACAAATAATAATAGGGTGAGAATCTGCAAGTGGAGCATACACAACCATGACATCAGCATACTGTCCTCGCACTGCAGATATACCTCCCCCAATCCCTGTATATCTAGAACAAATGCCATCCATCTTTTTTAATAAAATATAACAGAACTAACTAAAGAAAACAAGAATAAGATAGGAAAGAGAAAAAAAAAAAAAATCCAACCCCAAAAGAGGTGAGGAAAGAAAGGGAAAAAAAAGGAAATCATGACTTTTAGGCCTGGGGAGGGAAGGATAGAGAAAAGGTGGAGGGTTTGGGGAGGATCCAAGATGAATCTCTATAACACATATGTGAAATTGTTCGCCAGTGCTCCCTATTTTCGCAAAATACTGGCCTGGTGATATATAAACTGAGTAATGAGAGAGGGGGTCGCAATCCTCGACCAACCCCACACAGAGCACGTCAAACACCCCAAGTAGTAAAGGAGAAGAGGGAGGGCAAGGAGTCTAGGTCGTATTTAGCCCAGAGGATACCCATTCCCCAGCTCTAACGGTTGTTCTAAAGTCAAGCCAAGGCTGCCAAACTGCATAAAAGCCTTCCATGGCCATGTTCTCATCCGCCCTTATCTCCTCATAACCGGCTAAAGTGTTGACAGCCTCCATCCAATGGACCCTGGAGGGGAGCAGGCTGGAACGCCAAAACCTCGGGATTACATGTCGAACCGTCTGGATAAAGAAACACAACAGGCCTTTCTTTATGCTTGCAATGGATCCCGGGAACATGGACAGCACCGCCATCTCGAAGGTGAGGACCACAGATAGGCCACATATAACATTGTATAGCCCCACTATGTCTGCCCACAGTGGAGCCACAGGGGGCACTCCCACCAGATATGGAGCATACTTTCCCTGTTACCGGGACAGCACCAACATGCAGGGGAGGACTGAAGAAATATCTTGTGTATCCGCTCCAGGGTCCTGTACCAATGTGCCAAGATCTTGAAATTGAGTTTCTGTAACCTGGAGTATGCTGTTCCCTGGTGTGTTAGGGTAAAGGCCTTTTGCCAGGTCACCAAAGGGAAACGTCTTCCCACTTCTTCCTCCCACGTCTGCACATAGCCCGGGGGACCGTCCCCCACCATCCGATCCAGCAGCATCTTGTAAAGGAGTGAAATTAAGTGCCTGGAAGATTCCGAGGACATGCAGATAACCTCAAAAGGAGTAAAGATTGTAGTCAGACCGGACCCGGGTGTCAGGGAATCCACCGAGCCCCCCAATTGTAAATAAGTCATCCACGCTCCAGGTGGTGGACGGGATTCTACGAAGAATTCTGCTAATGATTTCAACCCCGATTGACCTATCACGTCTTTCAGGTGCGGAAAAGGGATCATGGGGGCAAGCAGCAAGGTCCCATTTTGCACAAAGGCTTTGAATTGGGGATTGCCAGCAGTGGCGTGAGAGGACCTGGGACTGACACATTAGCACAAGAATTTTAAATGTGATGCAATTAAGAAATCACAAGAACCAGGGTTTAAAATGAAATAACTTTATTTTCCTTTTCTTTGTTGATGCCAGTAGTGATCATATATTAGTGGACACATACAAGCCTGTCATTAAAAGTGGTTATCCCCTTTACATGTTGAGAGTATTATTAACAGGAATCATTTACATAGGAACCTTCAGGTTAAAGACAGAGATGATACTCTAGGTAACATATAACAGTCCTATTAGTTTTCCTTGGGCCTGTTTAATGGCACTTCCGTGGCGTGAACTGAGGGCAGTATACACCTTTGTTTTGGCCCAGGTTATGAGGGTAGTCTGTGGCTCTGGTGCCCACAATTATAACTCTGTTCTGTATATGAGGCCCTCTCCTCATAGTAAAATGTATACTTCTGTGTTTTAGCTCTCGTGTTTCAGCCACCTAGCTGGGACTCTCCTGTGACAGGCCGCAACTCGCCACTACATCCAACAACTCTTCCGTAGCTTCCAAAAGCATCATTATTACTACGGCACAACTCCTATCCTACCTCTCCCTCTCTCTTCACTCCCCAGACTTGCACAATCAACTGCCTCCTAACTGTCACTCCACTGGCTTGCAGCCAATCAGAGTTCAATCTGATGGCAGCCAATCAAAATTAACTGTCCACCTGGCAGATTACACTGGGGAACAAAATTTTTGTTGCATCCATAAAAACACTTGTTCTTACTTAATTTGAGTGTGGTGATCTTAAATCTGAAATGAGTTTTTCTCTGTAAGCTACAGTTTTTTGCAATTCAAGATTTTAGGTTTTCATCTTAATGTAAAATTTTCAACATTTAGCTTAACATAATGAAGTAGAATGTCTTCTTGGGCATCATTCTGGTGAGAATATAATAATTTATATAATACAGTAAATACACTAATACACTAAAACATATGATTGCATCAGAATTTATCTACAATTTTGATAAATAGAACAAATTAAAAACACATTAATTTTAAGGATACAATTTGTGCAAAACTCATTTAGATTCTATTCAGGCAAGAATTTATGTTTGTAGCTCTTGCGTTTGTGTACTTGTTGAGGACAATCTCATTTGATGCTCCAGCAGTAGTCTGCCATCATATTTCTGTCCCATCGCCCCTGATAACGCTCTTCCATCATTTTCAGATCTTGATGAAAGTGTTCTCCCTGCTTATTACTAACAGCTCCAAGGTTTTCGGGAAACTTATCAAGGTGATTGTTCAGGGAGTGAATCTCAATGCTCATGTTACACCCAATGTTACAGAAAGCCAACAGCATCCTTTGAACCAGAAGTTCACAGTTTTCTGCTTTATTGTTGCCAAGGAAGTTCTTTGTAACTGCCACAAATGACAGCCATGTTGCTTTCTCCTCCTTATTCATCTTCTTGTCAAATTCTTCATCACGTATGAGGGTTCAAATTTGAGGTCCACCGAACACACCTGCTTTTATCTTCTCTGAAGACAAGGGAGGAAAAGTAGGAACAATATGTTGAAATCACTCACTTTCTTTATTCAAAGCCCTATCCAACTGTTTCATTAAGCCAAGTTTGATGGGAAAGAGGGGGGACATGCTCCTGTCTTGACTAACTATAGGTTAATTCACAATATTTGGCATACCTACTTCTAGAGCTTTACATTTCGGCTACTCCTTCTGTGTCAAGTTTTTCTCTCGAGCTTGGCTGTCCCACAAACATAGAAAGCAAGGATACTTCGTGAAACCTCTCTGTTGTCCAAGGAAGAAATTTACCATTTTAAGATCCACACAAATGCTCCAGTTCTGCTCCTGATACTTCAGTAAGTCGAGGACAATTTTTATGTCATTATAATCTCGCAGATGAACTGAATGACCAATTGGAACCCCTACATAAACATTCCTGTTGTGTAAGAGAACACATTTCAGACTCCATTTAGAGCTATCAATTAATTGCCGCCATTTTGTAACACCTAACTGGCTGAGAAGACCACTGATACCATGACAGTAAACAAAGTGTTTGTCTTTGGAAAAGAAGTCCACAAAAATTGGTCCACACTTCCTGAAATGGGATACTTTAGCTGACCGGTGAAGTACATTCTTTTCTTGAATCCTGAAGGCTAATAGCTGCTTTCTTTGATAGGCCCAAATCCCTTACTAAGTCATTAAATTCCAGTTGGATAAACTGCTGAGGGTTAATGACTGCTTGGCATCAGAAGAAGATCCTTCAGATCCTACAACCATTTCCTCATGCATCTTATCAAAATCCCCTTGATCACCATGTTCACTTTCTTCGTCCATAGAAGAGACAAAACCATTGAAAACTGGAACTGGGAGTGTCTCAGAGTGTGGGATAGGTCGTATTGCTGAAGGAATATTAGGATATGTGATCATATGCCGTTTTTTGTTGCTGATGCCCTTTGTATTGGTCAGGCAGAAATAACAATCACTGTTGTGGTCCTTGGGTTCACGCCACACCATCGGAATACCAAAGGCATGCCTTTGCATTTTCATTTTGCCCAGTCACAAAGCATTTCCTCACAAATATGAAACAATTTGAGGAGCCCAATTCTTGTCTTGATCCCCAGGGGAAACTTGAAAATAGGCAATATATGCATGTGTAACAAATGATTAAATATTGTGCCTTTGATGTTGAAATGTGTAGCAGCCACATAACAAAAGGTGTCAGGACTATTCTTACATTTATGCTTACATGAAGAAGCCATGATTCAATCTAAAAAAAACGACAAAATAACAGTGTTTTTATCACATAATTTTTTTCCATTAAAAACAACTACAATTATGTAAAAGGGATGTTTGTAAAACATTAATTACCTTGTAGTTATGTTCAATCTAAGCGTCGTTGCCCTTTAACTCCAATTTAAAACCAATAAGTGCTATTAACCGTAACAGAAATAAATTAAAATTGCATGAAAACTAGAGCATGCACAAAAAAACAGACTTCAGATTTGGAATTAACGATGCAGAAAAATGTAAAAATAGTTCTAAAATCTCATGCAACAGAAAATGGAAAAAAAAAATTGTTTCCCAGTGTTATTAATAGCTCTGTCATAGGGCAAATTAAGTAGTGGTTAATTTACGTGCCAGAAGTATAGGCAGAACCACAGTAACATTTTAGTAGCAGCAGTATAGGCAGACCCCTGTTAAATTTATGTAGCAGCAGTATTGGCAGATCACTGTAACATTTCAGTAGCAGCAGCACAGGCAGAGCCCAGTATTTGTAACATTTCAGTAGTAACAGTATAGACAGACCCCAGTAACATTTCTGTTGTAACAGTATAGACAGAGCCGAGTAACACTTCTGTAGTAACAGTATAGGCAGACCCCAGTAACGTTTCTGTAGCAGCAGTATAGGCAGACCCCTATAACATTTCTGTAGCAGCAGTATAAGCAGACCCCTGAAACATTTATGTAGCAGAAGCATAGGCAGACCCCTGTAACATTTTTATAGCCACAGTATAGGCAGACCCAGTACCATTTCTGTAGAAGTACAGGCAGACCCCAGTAACATGCCTGTCGCTTCAGTATAAGCAGACCCCTGTTACATTTCTGTAGCAGAAGCATAGGCAGACCCTAGTACGATTTTTGTAGCAGAAGTATACGCAGACCTCCTGTAACATTTACATGGCAGAAGTATAGGCAGACCCCAGTAACATTCTTGTAGCAGAAGTATAGGCAGACTCCTGTGATATTTAAGTGGCAGCAGTATAGGCAGACCCCTGTAACATTTATGTGGCAGAAGTATAGGCAGACCCCAGTAACATTTATGTAGCAGCAGTATAGGCAGACCCCAGTATCAGTTCTGTAGCAGCAGTATAGGCAGACCCCAGCACCATTTCTGTAGTAGAAGTATAGGCAGACCCCTGTAAAATTTACGTGGCAGCAGTATAGCCAGACCCCAGTAACATTTTTGTAGCAGAAGTATACGCAGACCCCTGTATCATTTCTGTAGTAACACTATAGACAGATCCCAGTAACATTTCTGTAGCAGAAGTATAGGCAGACCCCTGTAACATTCAAGTGGAAGCAGTATAGGCAGACCCCTGTAACATGTAAGTGGCAGCGGTATAGGCAGACCCCTGTAACGTTCTTGTAGCAGAAGTATAGGCAGGCAGACCCCAGTAAAATGTCTGTAGTAATAGTAAAGGCCAACCTCTGAAACATTGGGATAACATGAGCGTAGGCGAAGGCTGGAAAAATTAGTTGGATAAGAGTGCAGGCGTTGGCCCCAAAAATTAGTGTACCAAGAGTACAAGTGTACCTCTGAAAAATGTATCAACCGAAAGTGCAGGTGAAACCCATAAACATTTTTTTTAAAGATACAGCTCACTGTTGCTTAATTTGTAACAGAGCCTGGAGGCAGCCTGTTCAAAAAATTGGTTCATGTAACAGTCTCAATACTTTTGAAACTTGGAAAAATTGTAAAAAGATTGGTAGATGTAGATGAGCCTTTTGGGCCGCAGAAAAAATGGCCGATGACATGTTGTTTCTGGAGGAGGAGTAGCAGGAGGAGAACTAATGTCAGAGACAGATTGACAAAGATAAATGCCCCGTTTTCCCGGTGATACAGACGAGTGCTTTTTTCTGTGGGTACGCTTGTCCGTGATGATTCCCCCAGCTGCACTAAACACCCTCTCTGACAAGACGCTAGCGGCAGGGCAAGCAAGAACCTCCAGGGCATACAGCGCAAGTTCGTGCCACGTGTCCAGCTTTGACACCCAATAGTTGTATGGAGCTGGAATCTTTAGTGGCCAGAATGTGTCTAACGCGAGGGTCACGAGAAAGGCAGCCTAACATGAAGTCAGCCATGTGTGCCAGGGTGCCAGTACGCAAGACATGGCTGTCCTCACTAGGAAGATCACTTTCAGGATCCTCCTCCTCCTCCTCCACAGGCCATACACGCTGAACAGATGGGAGGCAAGCAGCATAGGTACCCTCAGCAGTGGCCAAGCTGTCTCTTCCCCCTCCTCCTCCTGCTACTCCCCCTCCTCCAAAACGCGCTATAGACATGAGGGTGCTCTGACTATCAAGCGACATACTCGCTTCCCCCGTCTCCTGTTCCGACCACAAAGAGTTGGCCTTTATGCTTTGCAGCGAACTTCTCAGCAGGCATAGCATAGGAATGGTGACGCTAATGATTGCAGCATCGCCGCTCGCCATCTGGGTAGACTCCTCAAAATTTCCGAGGACCTGGCAGATGTCTTCCATCCAGGCCTACTCCTCGGTAAAGAATTGGGGAGGCTGACTCCCACTACGCCTCCCATGTTGGAGTTTGAATTTGCAGGGTCCGCAGGGTGGCAACGTCCGTGGTGGACTTGCGGAAATGTGCGCTGACGCGGCACGCCTTGCCAAGCAGGTCTGACAAGTCCGGTTAGTTTTTCAGAAACCGCTGAACCACCAGATTGAAGACGTGGGCCAGGCATGGCACGTGTGTGAGGCTGACGAGCTGCAGAGCCGCCACCAGGTTATGGCCGTTGTCACACACGACCATGCCCGGTTGCAGGCTCAGCGGCGAAAGCCAGAGGTCGATCTGCTCAGTCAGACCCTGCAACAGCTCGGGGGCCGTGTGCCTCTTGTCACCTAGGCTAAGTAGTTTCAGCACGGCCTGCTGATGCTTGCCCACCACTGAGCTGCCGCGCCACACCGACTGCTGGCGATGTGCTGCTCACATTTCTTAATTGAGAGGTAGAGGTTGCGTAGGAGGAGGAGGGGGGGAGGGTTTAGAGGAGGTGGCATAGACCGCCGCAGATACCAGAACCGAGGAAGGACCCACAATTCTGGGTGAGGGTAGGACGTGTAAGGTCCCAGGCTTTGACTCGGTCCCAGCCTCCACCAAATTCACCCAATGTGCCGTCAGGGAGATATAGTGGCCCTGCCCGCCAGTACTTGTCCACGTGTCCGTGGTTAAGTGGACCTTCCCAGTAACCGCGTTGGTGAGGGCACGATTGATGTTGCGGGAGACGTGCTGGTGTAGGGCTGGGACGGCACACCGGGAAAAATGGTGGCGACTGGGGACCGAGTAGCATGGGACTGCCACCGCCATCATGTTTTTGAAAGCCTCCGCTTCCACAAGCCTGTACGGCAGCATCTCCAGGCTGATCAATTTGGCAATGTGCATGTTTAATGTTTGAGCGTGCGGGTGCGTGGTGGCGTATTTGCGCTTGCGCTAGCGACAGCTGGATGCTGCGCTGAGAGACATTGCTGGATGGGGCCGAGGACAGCGGAGGTGACAGTGTGGGTGCTGGCCAGGAGGCGCTCATATCTGTGTCCTGAGAGAGAGGTTGGTTCTGAGTGGCAGGTTGGGGCACAGGGGGAGAGGCAGTAGTGCGACCCGGAGGTGGTGAACGGCCTTCGTCCCACCTTGTGGGGTGCTTGGCCATCATATGCCTGCGCATGCTGGTGGTGGTGAGGCTGGTACTGGTGGCTCCCCGGCTGATCTTGGCACGACACAGGTTGCACACCACTGTTTGTCGGTTGTCCGCACTCTCACTGAAAAACATCCACACCTTTGAAGACCTAGGCCTCTGCAGGGTGGCTTGGCGCGAGGGGGTGCTTTGGGAAACAGTTGGGGGAGTCTTCACTCTGGCCCTGCCTCTACCCCTGCCCACCCCACTGCCTCTTCCAACCTGTCCTGCTGCTGCACTTGCCTCCCCCTCTAATGACCTCTCCTCAGTTGGCTTAGCGAACCAGGTGGGGTCAGTCACCTCATCGTCCAGCGGCTCTTCCTCCGAATCCTCTGTGCGCTCCTCCCTCGGACTTACTGCCCTTACTATTACCTCACAGACAGACAACGGTGTCTCATCATCATCGACCTCCTCACCCACTGAAAGCTCTTGAGACAGTTGCCGGAAGTCCCCAGCCTCATCACCCGGACCCCGGGAACTTTCCAAGGGTTGTGCATCGGTCACGACAAACTTCTCAGGTGGGAGAGGAACCATTTTTTCCCAATCAAAGCAGGGGCCCAAGAACAGTTCCTGGGAGTCTGTCTGCTCATCAGAATGTGTCATTTTCAAGGAGTGAGGAGGCTGGGAGGAAGGAGGAGCAGCAGCGAGAAGATTTAGAGTTCCAGCAGTGGACAGCGTAGAAGACTGGGTGGTCGATACATTGCTGGATGCATTTTCTGCCATCCACGACAGGACCTGCTCACACTGCTCATTTTGTAATAAAGGTCTACCACGCTGACCCAAAAATTGTGATATGAAGTTGGGGACCCCAGAAACTTGCCTCTCTCCTAATTCCACATCAGCCGGCTGCGATTCACCTGGACCAGGAACTCGGCCTGTGCCCACACCCTCACTTGGACCTCCGCGTCCACGTCCTCTAGGCCTACCCCTACCCCTCAGCATGGTGTATTACGAATAGAGCAGACACAGAGTGGTCTGAATAATTATGCAATTAGTGGCGTGCAGTTGGAGGCTGACAGCAGTTATGTTACGCACACTGCAGTCCGCAAAAAATTATACGCAAGGCTGCAAAAAGGCCTAGCGGGCTAATAGTGAGTCACTACAACTCCCAGCAGCCACGCAGTAAAATGTACATAGTCACAGGAAGCCCTAAGAAGGAGTTTTTTTTCAGATTTTTTTGAAAGGCCCAACAGCCTAGATAGCGTGTATATGTCTTTCCCTCTATCAGCGGCTGTGGCCGTACGCTGTGCGTGAAGTTGACGGGACGCACAGAGCGGTGTAAAAATTATGCAATTATTGGCCTGCTCTTGGAAGATCACAGCGGTTATGTAACGCACACTGCATGCTGAAAAAATTATGCGCTAGGCTGCAAAAAGGTCTAGCTGGCTAATAGTGAGCCAATACAACTCCCAGCAGCCACGCAGTAAAATGCACACGGTCACAGGTAGCCCTAAGAGGGAGCTTTTTTGGGGTACTTGTTGACAGGATTCTACACTAGCACTATCCCTGCCTCACCAGTACTGCCCCTATACTCTGTATAATTGGCTGCAGACTGAGAACGCAATAGTCTGCAGAGCCCAAGATTTAAAAAAAAAATTGTGCAAAACTGCTCCAAGCAGCCACAACAGTAATGCACACGGTCAGATGTGGTCCTAAGAAGGACCGTTGGGGTTCTTGAAGATGCAAACAGTAGCCTAACGCTCTCCCTATAGCAGGAACAGCATTCTCCCTAATCTCTGCCAGTGTGTGCGTGAAGAATACGCGGGCGGGACCGCTTTAAATACTTGGCGGTCACTTGATCTCACCAGCCACTCACTGCAGGGGGGTGGGATAGGTCGTGCATGTCACAGGAGGAAGTTGTAATGCCTTCCCTACATGTCTATTGGCCAGAAAATGGTGCTAAACATGCAGGGAAGGAAATGGAATTGACTCGAGTACCGCGTGGTGCTCGCCTCTAGTAACGAGCATCTCGAACACCCTAATACTCGAGCGAGCATCAAGCTCGGACGAGTACGTTCGCTCATTTCTATTGGTGGGAGGATAGCTTGTGCAATTTCTCTGATGTGGAGATCTGCACAAAGAAAGAGTCAAGTTCCTTTGCTTTTTGTCTCTTAAATTTTAATCTTGGAGCAATGAGTTGTTTTTTATGAAGGCTTTGAGTTCATCTCAGAGTATGGCTTGAGAATGAGAGGGTCTTCCTCAAAAGGATTCCTCAAGCTTTCGCTCTAGGTTCTGCTTAAAGGCCATTTTTCCATAGTGTGTCATTTAACCACACTGTCCAGACTGAAAGGGCAAAGAGGTTGTCCTGATAAGACTCGTAGGAGGTATTGGCAGCATTGGATTCATGAGGGCACACAAGGCAACCGGGCTCAGGATGCACATAACAGACCACAGGTAGAGAGGATTGTCTGATCGTGTGACAACCTTGAGCATCTGTTTTGTTGTCTGCAATCCTGAAACAAGTGGTGCCATCATAACAGGCCCCTGTGTGTATCAGAACCATTTTCAGGCACCTGGCTTAAAGGGGTTGTCCCGCGAAACAAAGTGGGGGTATACACTTCTGTATGGCCATATTAATGCACTTTGTAATGTACATTGTGCATTAATTATGAGCCATACAGAAGTTATTCACTTACCTGTTCCGTTGCTAGCGTCCTCGTCTCCATGGTGCCGTCTAATTTTTAGCGTCTAATCGCCGGATTAGACGCGCTTGCGCAGTCCGGTCTTCTTCTTTTCTGAATGTGGCCACTCGTGCCGGAGAGCGGCTCCTCGTAGCTCCGCCCCGTCACGTGCCGATTCCAGCCAATCAGGAGGCTGGAATCGGCAATGGACCGCACAGAAGACCTGCGGTCCACCGAGGGTGAAGATCCCGGCGGCCATCTTCACCAGGTAAGTAAGAAGTCACCGGAGCGCGGGGATTCAGGTAAGCACTATCCGGTTTTCTTTTTTAACCCCTGCATCGGGTTTGTCTCGCGCCGAACGGGGGGGGGGGGGGGGGGGGGGGCTATTGAAAAAAAAAAAAAAAACGTTTCGGCGCGGGACAACCCCTTTAAGGATATTTTGTCTCACAGTGCCCATTATGTGTACTGCTTTAACACCCTCCCCCCCCCCCCATTGCCTCCATTTGCAGTGATGTTGTGAATTGCAAAACTGGATTGCTATGGAGTGGTACTGGAATGTCTTCAACAATGAATCCAAGTTTAGTTTGGGCACTGATGATGGCCATGTTCGTGTCTGAAGACATAGCGGTGAGTGTCTCAATCCTGGCTTTGTGGCAGCACACTGCCCCCAATGGTCTGGGGGGCTATTACATACAGTAGTCAGTTACCCTAGTAGTGACAGCTCAGTAATATGTTAAGGACATCCTGCAGCCACATGTTTTCCTCTCATTGCAGGGCTTCCAAAAGACATTTTCCAACAGGATAATGCTCGGCTGCACACACAAAGGGGTCACAGGAAAGTTCCCACAACATTGCCACACATCTGTAGCTACCCGGTCACCAGATTTAGCACCAATAGAACACGTATGAGACTATCTGGGATACCAACTTCGAGAGCCTACAAAGTTGCATGAGCTAGAGCCTCAGTTACAGCAAATATGAAGTGATATTCAGCAGGATACCATACAGAACCTGCCCGCGTGCATCACCTCTTGTCTCCAAGCTAGTGGCGGTAAAACAGGTTACTAGAGCCCCCATGTCCCCCATATCACATTTTGTAACCAATCTAGTGATGATGCAACAGGGTACTAGAGCCTCCATGCCCACCCAGATCACATCTTGTATCCAAGCTAGAGGCGGCTCAACAGGGTACTAGATTCTTTATGCCCACCCATATAACATCTTGTATGCAAGCTAGAGGTGGTACAACGTGGTACTAGAGCCTCCATGCCTGGCAGTATCACATCTTGTATCCAAGCTGGAGGTGGTACAACAGGGTACTAGAGCCTCCATGCCCACCTGAACCACATCTTGTCTCCAAACTAGAGGTGGTACAACAGGGTACTAGAGCCTCCATGCCCATCTGTATCACATCTTGTCTCCAAACTAGAGGTGGTACAACAGGGTTCAGTTTTCCGCAATCAATTATCCTTTTGCTTTGATATTGTAATCACTTAGTTATAGCAACTTTCTAGTTGCACAAAAAAAGTTTCATTTGCTTCTGACAACGTCTTCTGGGTGCTTTAGTTTCTTTACAATCAGTGTATTAGCAAGTGCTCTGCTTTTGAAGACAGCTTAAGAAAGACTCGATCCACTGAACTTGTCTTGTTGAAAATGTAGATTAGGGATGAGCGAACGTACTCGTCTGAGCTTGATACTCGTTCGAGTATTAGCGTGTTCGAGATGCTCGTTACTCGTGACGAGTACCACGCGATGTTCGAGTTACTTTCACTTTCATCTCTGAGACGTTAGCGCGCTTTTCTGGCCAATAGAAAGACAGGGAAGGCATTACAACTTCCCCCTGCGACGTTCACGCCCTATACCACCCCCCTGCAGTGAGTGGCTGGCGAGATCAGGTGTCACCCGAGTATAAAAATCGGCCCCTCCCGCGGCTCGCCACAGATTTATTCTGACATAGTTCAGGGACAGTGCTGCTGGTGCCGGAGCTGCTATAGGGAGAGCGTTAGGAGTTATTTTAGGCTTCAAGAACCCCAACGGTCCTTCTTAGGGCCACATCTAACCGTGTGCAGTAGTGTGGAGGCTGCTTTTTGCAGTGTTGCACTTTTTTTTTTTTTTGTATATCGCCCGTGCAGAGCATTGCGCCCTGCAGTAATTATACATACTCCAGGGCCAGTAGTGGTGGTGAGGCAGGGACAGAAGACATATATTGTGAGGCAGGGACAGAAGACATATATTTATTGAATATAGGCAGTGGGCCTTTGCAAAAACATTTGGGGAAAAAAATCTATTTGGGCTGCCTGTGACTGTCCTCAGTGTTCTGGGTCTGTGCTGGGTGTAGTTGTCCTCCTAATTCATACGCAGCCAGCTAAGTGTTACAGCAGGCTTGCGCAAAATTATTTCCTGGCTCTGTGTTGGCTGTTACATCACATTCCAGTCCACAGTGCAACAGTCTGCAGTTATTTTACATACTCCAGGGCCAGTAGTGGTGACGCAGGGACAGAAGACATATTTATTGAATATAGGCAGTGGGCCTTTGCAAGAACATTTGGGGAAAAAAATCTATTTGGGCTGCCTGTGACTGTCCTCAGTGTTCTGGGTCTGTGCTGGGTGTAGTTGTCCTCCTAATTCATACGCAGCCAGCTAAGTGTTACAGCAGGCTTGCGCAAAATTATTTCCTGGCGTTCCGTAAGCGAAGTCAGCCTCCAACCACAGGCCAATAAGCGGCACATTTAATTACAGCGTTCTGTTTCTGCACTACTGGTAATACACCATGCTGAGGGGTAGGGGTAGGCCTAGAGGACGTGGACGCGGGCGAGGACGTGGAGGCCCAAGTCAGGGTGTGGGCACAGGCCTAGCCAGTGCGGTGGCCAGGGGTAGAGGCAGGGCCAGACCGAATAATCTACCAACTGTTTCCCAAAGCGCCCCCTTGCGCCATGCCACCCTGCAGAGGTCAAGGTGCTCTACGGTGTGGCAGTTTTTCACAGAGACGCCTGACGACCGATGAACAGTGGTGTGCAACCTTTGTCGCGCCAAGATCAGCCGGGGAGCCACCACCACCAGCATGCGCAGGCATATGATGGCCAAGCACCCCACAAGGTGGGACGAAGGCCGTTCACCGCCTCCGGTTTGCACCACTGCCTCTCCCCCTGTGCCCCAACCTGCCACTGAGATCCAACCCCCCTCTGAGGACACAGGCACTACCGTCTCCTGGCCTGCACCCACACCCTCACCTCCGCTTTTCTCGGCCCCATCCAGCAATGTCTCTCAGCGCAGCGTCCAGACTTCGCTAGCGCCACTGTTTGAGCGCAAGCGCAAGTACGCCGCCACGCACCAGCACGCTCAAGCGTTAAACGTGCACATTGCCAAATTGATCAGCCTGGAGATGCTGCCGTATAGGCTTGTGGAAACGGAGGCTTTCAAAAGCATGATGGCGGCGGCGGCCCCACGCTACTCGGTTCCCAGTTGCCACTACGTCTCCCGCAACATTGTACGCGCCCTCACCAACGCGGTTACTGCCAAGGTCCACTTAACAATAGACACGTGGACAAGCACAGGCGGGCAGGGCCACTATATCTCCCTGACGGCACATTGGGTGAATTTAGTGGAGGCTGGGACAGAGTCAGAGCCTGGGACCGCTCACGTCCTACCCACCCCCAGAATTGCGGGCCCCAGCTCGGTGGTGGTATCTGCGGCGGTGTATGCTTCCTCCACTAAACCACCCTCCCCCTCCTCCTCCTCCTACACAACCTCTGTCTCGCAGTCAAGATGTGTCAGCAGCAGCACGTCGCCAGCAGTCGGTGTCACGCGGCACGGCAGCACAGTGGTGGGCAAGCGTCAGCAGGCCGTGCTGAAACTACTCAGCTTAGGAGAGAAGAGGCACATGGCCCACGAACAGCTGCAGGGTGTGACAGACTAGACCGACCGCTGGCTTGCGCCGCTGAGCCTCCAACCGGGCATCGTCGTGTGTGACAACGGCCGAAACCTGGTGGAGGCTCTGCAGCTCGGCAGCCTCATGCACGTGCCATGCCTGGCCCATGTCTTTAATTTGGTGGTTCAGCGCTTTCTGAAAAGCTACCCACACTTGTCATACCTGCTCGGAAAGGTGTGCCGGGTCAGCGCACATTTCCGCAACTCCAAGACGGACGCTGCCACCCTGCGGACCCTGCAACATCGGTTTAATCTGTCAGTGCACCGATTGCTGTGTGACGTTCCCACATGGTGGAACTCTACGCTCCACATGTTGGCCAGGCTCTATGAGCACCGTAGAGCTATAGTGGAATACCAACTCCAACATGGGCGGCGCAGTGGGAGTCAGCCTCCTCAATTCTTTTCAGAAGAGTGGGCCTGGATGGCAGACATCTGCCAAGTCCTCGGAAACTTTGAGGATTCTACCCAGATGGTGAGCAATCATTAGCGTCACCATTCCTCTGCTATGCCTCTTGAGAAGTTCCCTGCAAAGCATAAAGGCAGACGCTATGCACTCGGAAACGGAGGCGTGGGAAGACAGTATGTCTCTGGATAGTCAGAGCACCCTCATGTCTATATCTCAGCGTGTTGAGGAGGGGGAGGAGCATGAGGAGGAGGGGGAAGAGACAGCTTGGCCCACTGCTGAGGGTACACATGCTGCTTGCCTGTCATCCTTTCAACGTGTATGGCCAGAGGAGGTGGAGGAGGAGGAGGAGGATCCTGAAAGTGATCTTCCTAGTGAGGACAGCCATGTGTTGCGTACAGGTACCCTGGCACACATGGCTGACTTCATGTTAGGATGCCTTTCTCGTGACCCTCGCGTTACACGCATTCTGGCCACTACGGATTACTGGGTGTACACACTACTCGACCCACGGTATAAGGAGAACCTGCCCACTCTCATTCCCGAAGAGGAAAGGGGTTCCAGAATGATGCTATACCACAGGGCGCTGGTGGACAAACTGATGGTAAACTTCCCATCTGACAGCGCTAGTGGCAGAAGGCGCAGTTCCGAGGGCTAGGTAGCAGGGGAGGCGCAGAGATCAGGCAGCATGTACAGCGCAGGCAGGGGAACATTCTCCAAGGCCTTTGCCAGCTTTATGGCTCCCCAGCAAGACCGTGTCACCGGTCCCCAGTCAAGGCTGAGTTGGCGGGAGCACTGTAAAAGGATGGTGAGGGAGTACGTAGCCGATCGCACGACCGTCCTCGGTGACGCCTCTGCCCTCTACAACTACTGGGTGTCGAAGCTGGACACGTGGCCTGAACTCGCGCTGTATGCCCTGGAGGTGCTTGCTTGTCCTGCGGCTAGCGTCTTGTCAGAGAGTGTGTTTAGTGCGGCTGGGGGAATCATCACGGATAAGTGTACCCGCCTGTCAACCGACAGTGCTGACAGGCTTGCACTCATCAAGATGAACAAAGCCTGAATTTCCCCAGACTTCTCTTCTTCACCAGCGGACAGCAGCGATACCTAAGCAATACGTAGGCTGCACCCGCAGATGGAAGCATCGTTCTCTATCACCATCAAAAACGGGGACATTTTTGCTTCATCAATCTGTGTATAATATTCATCCTCCTCCTCCTGCTCCTCCTCCTGAAACCTCACATAATCACGCCAAACGGGCAATTTTTCTTAGGCCCACAAGGCTCAGTCATATAATTTTTGTAAACAATTTTTATACGTTTCAATGCTCATTAAAGCGTTGAAACTTGCACCTGAACCAATTTTTATTCTAACTGGGCTGCCTCCAGGCCTAGTTACCAATTAAGCCACATTAACCAAAGCGATTAATGGGTTTCTCCTGCCCTCTTGGTTGGGCATGGGCAATTTTTCTGAGGTACATTAGTACTGTTGGTACACCAATTTTTGGGGGCCCTCGCCTACAGTGTAATCCAATTAATTTTTAGCCCACCTGCATTACAGCTGACGTTACATCAGCTGTGTTGGGCACTGCAATGGGATATATTTATGTACCGCCGGTGGGTTCCAGGGAGCCACCCATGCCGTGGGTCCACAGGGAGTTGTAACTGGATGTGTCCACTTCTAAAGAACCCCAGTCTGACTGGCGCATGCAGTGTGGGCCAAAGCCCACTTGCATTAAACATGACATTACCTCAGCTGTGATGGGCACTGCAATGGGATACATTAATGTACAGCCGGTGGGTTCCAGGGAGCCACCCATGTTGTGGGTGCACACGGAATTCCCATTGCGGAGTTGTACCTGCCTGTGACTATTTATAAAAAACCGCAGTCTGACTGGGGCATGCAGACACCTTGACAGAATGAATAGTGTGTGGCACATAGGTTCCCCATTGCTATGCCCACGTGTGCAGCTCCTGATGGCAGTGGCACAGGATTATATTTCTCATTGCTTCTGTACAGCATTGTGGGCTATTGCCCCGCCCCTTTTAAAGAGGGCTGCTGCCTAGCCGTGCCAACCCTCTGCAGTGTGTGCCTGCAGTTCCTCCTCATGGCAGACACACTTATAAATAGACATGAGTGTGGCGTGGCATGAGTGCAGCTGAAGGCTGCGCAGGAACAATTTGGTGTGCGCTGTGGATACTGGGTCGTGCGGGGGGGGGGGGGGGGGTTGGGCAGCATGTAACCCAGGAGAAGTGGCAGCGGAGTGTCATGCAGACAGTGATTGTGCTTTGTTGGAGGTAGTGTGGTGCTTAGCTAAGGTATGCATTGCTAATGAGGGCTTTTCAGAAGTAAATGTTGTTGGGGGGGGGCACTCTTGCCGCTATTGTGGCTTAATAGTGGGACCTGGGAACTTGAGATGCAGCCCAACATGTAGCCCCTCGCCTGCCCTATTCGTTGCTGTGTCGTTCCCATCACTTTCTTGAATTGCCCCGATTTTCACAAATGGGAACCTTAGCAAGCATCGGCGATATACAAAAATGCTCGGGTCGCCCATTGACTTCAATGGGGTTCGTTACTCGAAACGAACCCTCGAGCATCGCGAAAATTTCGTCCCGAGTAACGAGCACCCGAGCATTTTGGTGCTCGCTCATCTCTAATGTAGATCCTTAAACCTGGAACACCTAAGGTGAGTCTCTTGGATTAATGCCATAATGTTTTTTTTAGAATTTGGGATACTTCCTTTAAGCTTTGTGTAATGTGCCTTTCACATAAAAACTTAATATGAGTCTGATGGACTATTTTCAGGGTCAATAGTTCTTCCTGCCTTTGTGCTTTGCTGTGGACGGCAGATAGTGTATGGCAGCGGTTTTACCACAAGTTATCCAGTAGTGCCATGAAAGTGAGAAGACACAATATTATCAAGTCACAAATAACACAATAAAGCTGCAACCTTTGAATATATTGGAGAGTTCAGTGGGTGCTTTTGATATGTACATCGCAAGTGATTCTATGAAAAATGTGTTGAGTGCACAAATTTGGAAGCAGAGAGAATTTATAAAGAAAAAAATAATTGTTCATGTGGCAAAAATGCATTTCAGTAGAAATTTGTGTTTTGATTGGACTGCTGATCATTGCAGGTTACTCGAAAAGCAATGTCTCAAACATCCGTATTCTGTGGAGCAAGAAATACGGTCCACAAATTTTTCATGCCTTGATGAGTAAGGAAAGATTTGAAGACCTAATGAACTTTTTAAGATTTCATGACAAGTGTTCAAAGGGCTATATATAAATTTATGCCTTCTCATGAAATATGGGACCAGATAAATCACGTTCTTCAAAAGCAGTACCTTCCAGGTGTAAATCTGACTACTGATGATCTATTGGTTTCATTCTGAGGTTGCTGTTGCTTTTAATAGTACATGAGTTCAAAGCCAGAAAAATATGCAATAAAGATCTTCTGCGCAAGTGACTCCAGGTACTTTTACCCACTGAAAGGCTTTCCCTACTTGGATAAAGAAGGAAACAAGAGGGGAACAAAAATTGCATTGTTTCTGGAGGCTCATCATGGTTTCTCAATCCACATATGTTAAAACAGATGCCAGCACAAATTTTTGACCCAATTCCAGCCCCCCGGGCTCACCAGAGGGCCTGGATCTGAAGTGGTTTAGAAAAATTACAGTATTCCTGGTGTTAGGGACTTTGAGTGTGGACCCACTGTGCTAACCAACAAGCCCGGCTTTTGGACAAGACCTGATGTGCCTGGCAGCTGACCCCAGGTGTAAGGTAATCTCAGATGGGGAATCTTTCCCTTAGCTAATCAGGAAGATTGGAAGATCTCTGCTTAAAAGCAGGGAAGGCATCTTGATAAGAATGGTCCCACTGTCTTCATCCCAGGGCTAACTATCCCTGACAGGACACAGTGATGATATACTGAACACAGGGCACACAAAACACACAGCAGGACTGACTTACTGCAGAGACAGGAACGATGCAGAGACTGAAAGAAAATGAACAAATGCACACAGGCTAAAGCACAAGGCAAAGAAAATACAGAATAAATAGATACAGATACAGGATCAAATAGACAAAACAGTCATGAGACAGGCGACCTAGATGTGCTAGGTGTCTGAGACAAACACACAACAATACTGAGGCAAAGAGGGAGGATTTCCAGCTCAGCTAAATAAGGAAGTAATTAACATTTAAGCTGCAGCTGGGCTGTGAGCACTGAGCAGGGTTAACTAGTGCAGTGCTTATAGAAAATAGAAGCAAAGAGTACATTCATACAGGAGAAACAGAGTGACACCCAAGTCTGTCTGGAACATTGAGATGGAGGCCGACACAGGTAGCAGACCTAACTCCTAGTAATCCATCTTGGATGCTGCAGAACCTTTTAATATTATTGAGAATTTGGAATAATATTAACAAATGCACATTGTTAGGCCTCAGATAACTGGAAAAAGTGATGCTCTCTACTTAGGGACTATGTACTACTAACGTCCCTTTTACCAGGTTACAGTCCCACCCGTTGGTCAAGGCACTCAGTATATTTAGTTACAGCCTGTTTTCAAGCACAAGAAGTCTGGCTGACCAGAATCTAATCTTTTTAACCCCTTAGTGACAGCCCTATCGTAAAACTACGTCCTGCTGTTGCAGGACGTGTATGGAGGGAGGTAGCGCCGCTATCTCCCTCCATACAGCACGGGTGTCAGCTGTTTATTACAGCATACACCCGCGGGCAATAGCTGCGCTCGGTTGTTCGGCCAATCGCGGCTAGTAACCCTTTAAATGCCGCTGTCAATTCTGAAACGCTGTTCGGGGGTCCCGCACTGCCCCCCGCGGTGAGATCGGGGGAGCAGTGCAGGTGTCATGGCAGCCGGGGGCCTAATGAATGGCCCCAGGGCTGCCTTAGCAGACTGCCTATCAAGCCATCCACACAGGGTGGCTTCATAGACTGCCTGTAAAAAAGCAGTATGACGTAATAGACTATAGCATTACGTCATACTGCAGGAGCGATCAAAGCATCGCATGTTAAAGTCCCCCAGGGGGACTCCAAGGTAAAGTAAAAAAAAAGATCAATAAAGTATTTTAAATTGTAAAAAAAAAAAAAGTTAAAAAAGTTTAAATCACCGCCCTTTTGCCATATCCATTATTACAAAATCAAAATCATAAAATAAAAATATGTATTTGGTATCGCCGCATCCGTAAAAGTCCGATATATCAAAGTAGTGCATTATTTTTCCCGCACAGTGAACGTCGTCGGAAAAAAAAAAAAAAAGAACGCCTGAAATACACTTTTTTAGTTACCCTGTCTCCCAGAAAAAATGCAATAAAAAGCGATCAAAAAGTCGTATGTATTCCAAATTGATACTATCGGAAACGTCAGGACATCCCGCAAAAAATGAGCCCTTGCTCAACTACGTCGACAAAAAAGTAAAAAAGGTATTGCGCGCACAAAATGACCGCAGAAAATAATTGAAAAAAATTAAATATCTTAAAAAAAATAAATAAAAGTACTACAGCAAAAAACATACTATACAAGTTTGGTATCGTAGCAATCGTACTGACCCATAGAATAAAAATATCAGGTCGTTTTTGTTGCAATTTGTGTGCTGTAGAAACATGACCCACCGAAAGATGGTGGAATGTCATTTTTTTCCATTTCTCTCCGCTAAGAATTTTTAAAAAGTTTTTCAGTAAATTATATGGTACAATAAATAGTGCCATTGAAAAATACAACTCATCCCGCAAAAAACAAGCCCTCATACAGCGACGTCGATGGATAAATAAAGGAGCTACGATTTTTTAAAAGGGAGTAGGAAAAAACAAAAATGGAAAAAAGCAAAAAGCTCCGTCACTAAGGGGTTAATTTAAGTCTCTTACTTGGGTAACTGGTCTTGTCCACTTGTCCAGTCTCTGTCAGCATTATCGAATCATTGGGAGGAGAACAAGGTGCAGCAACATTCTGAGTCCAGATCTCCATTCACACAGGATCATGGAATCATAGAATTATAGAGTTGGAAGGAACCTAGGGGTCATCGGGTCCAACCCGTGCAGGATTTACTAAATCATCCCAGACAGATATTTGTCCAGCCTTTGTTTGAACACTTCCATTGAAGGAGAACTCCCCACCTCCTGTGGCAACCTGTTCCACTCATTGATCATCCTACTGTCAGAAAGCTTTTTCTAATATCTAATTTATGTCTCCTCCCTCTCAGTTTCATCCCATTGCTTCTAGTCTTTCCTTGTGCAAATGAGAATAGGGCTGATCCCTTTGCACTGTGACAGCCCTTCAGATATTTGTAGTCAGCCTTTAAGTCTCCTCTCGGCCATCTTTTTGGCAAGCTAAAGATTCCCAGATCCTTTAACCATTTCTCAAAGGACACGATTTGCAGACTGCTCACCATCTTGGTAACTCTTCTCTAAACTTGCTCCAGTTTGTCAATGTCTTTTTTAAAGTGGGGTGCCCAAAACAGGACACAGTATTCCAGATGAGGTCTGACTAAGGAAGAGTAGAGGGGGATAATTACTTCACGTGATCAAGACTCTATGCTTCTCTTAATACATCCCAGAATTGTGTTTGCCTTTTTGGCTGCTGCATCACATTGTTGACTCATGTTTAGTCTATAATCTATTAGTATACTCAACTCTTTTTAACATGTGCTGCTTAGCCAATTCCTGTCATTCTGTATGAGCTTTTTTTATTTTTTCTTGCCCAGATGTAGGACTTTGTATTTCTCTTTGTCAAATACAATTCTGTTAGTCGCTGCCCACTGTGCAAGCTTTTCTAGATCTTTTTGAATGCTCATCAATTCCCTCCTCCAGATCATTTACAAAAATGTTGAACAAAACTGGGCCTAGGACAGAGCCTTGTGGTCCCACCTGATACATTCTTCCCCTTGGATGTGTAGCCATTTATGACCACTCTTTGAGTATGATCACTCAGCCAGTTGTGAATCCATCTAGCAGTTGCCTTGTCAATCTCATATTTCGTAATTTTTTGCAAGTATGGCATGAGATACTTTGTCAAATGCTTTACTAAAGTCAAGATGTACTATATCCACTGCATTTACCCGATCAACGCAGTCTGTGATTCTGTCATAGAAAGAAATTAGATTCGTCTGGCTTGACTTGTTTGTTATAAATCCATGTTGGCTCTGGTTAATTACTCAATTTTTATCCAAGTACTTGCATACATGCTGTTTAATAATTTGTTCAAAGATCTTTCCCGGTATATAAAAGTCAGACTCACAAGCCTGTAGTTTCCTGGATCCACCTTCCTCTTTTTTTTAAAGATAGGGACAACATTTGCAATTTTTCAATATTCTGGGACTTCTACTGTTCTCCAGGAATTTTCAAAGATTATGGCAAGTGGTTCAGCAATTACCTTCACTGCTTCCTTTTATTCCCCCAATAGTACAGGGAAGATCATTTGATGTTCCATCTACTTTCTGAGAGAAAACAGATACAAAATAGGAATTTAAAAGTTTGGCCTTCTCAACATCATTCTTAACCAATTCTACTTTTTCATCTTGTAGCCTCTGTTGCAAGCTTCAATTCATTATTAGCTTTAGCTTTTCTGACACTTGGCCTACAGTTTCTGCAGACCGCATTATATTCTTCTTTAGATAGTCCCCCCTCTTTCCATTTGATAAACCTATTTACTTCCTTTTAACAGGTGTGCAAGTTCTGTGTTCATGCATCCTGGTTTCTTTAAATGCTTCCCGTTCTTCCTTCTTTTAGGAACTGCTAATGATTGTGCTTTGAGAATCTCATTTTGCAATATTTACCAACCTTCTTGCACATTTACGTCCTTAAGAACATCCAGCCATTGGATTCTTCCTATCCTGTTTCTGAGTTCATTAAAATCTGCCTTTCTGAAATCCAACCCGGAGGTCTGAGTTTTCTCAGGTCTTCCTCCCCTTTTAATCTGAAATTCAAGGATAGCATGATCACTGCCTCCTAAGGTTCCAGCCACCCTTACTTCCTCAACCCTTTCCTCCCTGTTGGTAAAAATTAGGTCCAAGAAAGCAGATCCCCTTGTTTTCTCTTCTACCTTTTGGAAGATAAAGTTGTCAGCAAGAGCGGATAAGAATTTGTTGGATCCATTACTTCTACCTGAGAGAGATTCCCAACAAATGTCTGGATCGGTAAAATCTCCCATGATCACTATGACATACTTCTTTGAGAGCTTCACCATCTGATGTAGAAAGAGTTCATCCATATCTTCTGCTTGCCCAGGTGGCCTATAGTAAATGACTACAATAGTGTCCTTTCTGTTGTTTTCTCCTTATATTCTTACCCAGTTTCTACAGAACTACTAAGGCTCTGAATTTTGAATCTCTGTGGAGAGGAATGTTTTCCTAACATGCAACATAATTCCTCCTCCCCTTTTTTAGGTCTGTTTCTTATAAATAAATTCAATCCTTGTATTGCAATCATGTAAATCATTCCCCCAGGTTTCCGTGATGCCTATGACATCATATTTGCACTTTTTACTGTAGCATACTCACATTGACTTCCTGGGCTGTTCTTCCAGCTCACCGAGACACTTCACAGCTCACCTCTCCCAATTCTTTATTAAGTTTATCTGCTGTAAGAAAGTAACCAGTCATGTGATAGGAATTGTGTTCTGGCAACTATCATGCAATTTGAGCTATGTGAGTTTTCCCACCTTAAATTAAGGTTCAATAGAAGTGAATATGAAAAGTCATGTGATCATCTCTCATGGTCCACCTTCACTTGTCTTGGAGTACTACTGTTGTGCGTTGTAGTGTTGTGTTACCCAAATTGTAAAACTTAGTGTCATTGTGTGGACACACCACTCACATGATTTGAAACATAGCACCATGCTTCACTAGTGATAAGTCGTTCATGAAGGAGTTGCCTTCTTTACACAAATGACTGGAGCAAGATCTGGCTCTTTCAATGACTCCTATACTAGGGTTGAGTTGTTGCTCAGGCTGTTCTTTTCCTCTAATTTGACCCTGTAGAGATGATAGGAGGGCAGAATAGACAGGCAGACCCCCCCCCCCCATAGAATGGCGTATGAACTGTTCTATGAAGATAAAGGGGAAGGGGAGAGGCCACATGTCCACTATTCTACTTGACTCTCTAAGAGTAGGGCAGAACAGTCTGTAATGAAGAGCCATTCAGGAGTTGTGAGAGCCATCTCTGTTTGGTGAGCTCAGCAAACAATCTTACCAAAACTGGCTGGACTTCACATCACTGTTGTGTCACTTGAGCCTAAGGATATTTTTGTAAGACGTTCACTGGCCATTCATTAGTTTTCATATGTGACGTATTACTCGGTGAGAGGACATTTCACCCGTCACAATAACTTACTAAGCTTTTCACGTCTTGAGAATCCATTAGATGTTTTCATCAATCTCGTCCTGTACTTAATTGTTTGGCCACTGGGATAATTCGCAGAATGGCAAAAATGTGGCCAATCAACAAATATTAGATTGTCATTAATCTTACTCTTCACTATCAAAGTAGCAACATGTTTTGCAAACTCAGCATTTTCACGCGAGATATCCCCAGAGGGTGATATGTTTTGTTTTAAAGTACTGTATATACTCGAGTATAAGCCTAGTTTTTCAGCACATTTTTTTGTGCTGAAAAAGCCCCCAATAGCTTATACGCTAGTCAGTCAAGGCTTAAAAAAAAAAAAAAAAACTCCATACTCACCTCTCAGCCGGCATCTATTTCTCCAGCGGCCGTGCAGCAGGCTGCTTGAATTCTCTCCACTGTCATCCCGCGACGTCCTCTTTGCTCGGCTCTATCATCCCCCGCCGTCAGCGCTGTGTAAGTAAGAGCTGTGATTGGATCGAGCGTCAGCCAATCACAGTCGGTGCTCGATCATTCACAGCCAATCAAGCTGCTTTAAAATTCTCCCCACTGTCATCTCCCTGCTCAGCTTTCAAATCCCCTGCCATTAGTGCTGTGTAAGTAAGCACTGTGATTGGATCGAGTGCCAGCTGTGATTGGCTGGCGCTCAATCCAATCACAGTGCTTACTTACACAGAACTGACAGAGCCAAGCAGAGGGGACGGCAGGGGATCACAGCAGGAGAATTCAAGCAGCTTGTTGCACAGACACAGATGCCGGCTGGGAGGTGAGTATGGAGGGTTTTTTTTTTACCTAGTATATACTCGAGTATAGCTCGGCTTATACTCAAGTCAATAAGTTTTCCCAGTTTTTTTTTGTGGTGAAACTTATTGTCTCGGCTTATACTCGGGTCGGCTAATTCTCAAGTATATACGGTATATTAAACCCAAATGCCACATTCAAAAAAATCTTACTTTTCACCCTAGATTAACTCCTTAGTGACAGCCAAAACGTCTTTTTACAAACTTTACTAATGGACTTTAAACCTGCACATACATCTTTTTAAAGTAGTTGCTTGATCAGGAGACAAGAAACATAACCACTTATACTCCATAATAAACAGCAACTGCAACATACTCCTTCTGTCACCTATTGGCACACCGCAGGGCTATTGCTAAGTACCAATGTGTCCACATGGCAGTCAGAAGCCTGACAAAGTCCTCCATGTCTGCCATGCAACTCTGCCTATTAGGGTGAAGTCACACAAACGTATATTGGCTCGGTTTTCACGCCGAGCCGATATACGTTGTCCTCGTGTGCAGGGGGGGAGGATGGAAGAGCCAGAAGCAGGAACTGAGCTCCCGCCCCCCTCTCTGCCTCCTCTCCGCCCCTCTGCACTATTTGCAATGGGGAGAGGTGGGACGGGGGCGGGGGCTAATTCTCGGAAATTAGCCCCGCCCCCGCCCCACCTCTTCCCATTGCAAATAGTGCAGAGGGGCGGAGAGGAGGTGGAGACGAGGCGGAGAGGGGGCGGGAGCTCAGTTCCTGCTCCTGGCTCTTCCATCCTCCCCCTGCACACGAGGACAACGTATATCGGCTCGGCGTAAAAGCCGAGCCGATATACGTTCGTGTGACTTCACCCTTAGACCCGCCTCCAGCAATATCTAATAGGCTGTTATCATAGACTCAGTAGAATGCACTACATAAGTAATGCAGTGTACTATACTATCAAACAATCACATCTTCAAGTCCCCTTGAGGAACTAAAAAGTAGGCAAGATACACAGCTCAGCAGACAGTATCACACATGATAGGATTAGATACACAGCTCAGCAGACGGTACCACACATGACAGGATTAGATACACAGCTCAGTAGACAGTACCACACATGATAGGATTAGATACACAGCTCAGCAGACAGTATCACACATGATAGGCTTAGATACAGCAGCTGAACAGACAGTATACCTGCAGGATTAGATAAAGCTGCTGAGCAGGTAATAAAGGGGCGATGCTACTTCGGATTACATTACTACTAGGAATGCTTCTCTTCCGCCCACCTAGAAGACAAACACAAGACTCCTACTTCTCCTGTAGATTTTATGGTTGGGACCTTCCCAGCAAGAACAACCATAAACATTTAACCCAGTGGTAATCCCCCGTGTGTATCGCACCCTGGGCCGCGGGCCAAGACTCACAGACCGGCCAAAGTTTCTGTGTTGACTGAGTGATTGTGAACTGTTATGTGAGAGAAGGTGTGATGTACATAAGGGATTTACACAAGAACGAAGGGCCGAGTGTTTCCAACCAGGGACCGCCAGAAGATGGAACGATGGGGAGGGGGGTGTACACTGCGATATCATACAGAAAGGGGCCGCTGTTATATCTACACATGGCAGCACTGCAGCCAATCCACAGTTGTGAGGAAAGAAGATTGTGGAGCATATGCAATAATGTTTGTAAACCAGTCTTTTTGCGTATAAAGGTTTACATTTTGGAGAATTCACCAAAATTATGGCTTTTTTAACTTTTACACTTAGCCTTGCCGCTTTTTTAAAAAGTATGTTGGGCCTATCCTTAGAGGGTCATGGCTGCACACAACATTCAGATTTACTATAATTTATGCCAGAAAATGCTATAAATCATAGCAGGAACGTACACCAGCTCAGAGCTGCCATAGGTGGAGGAGCCGCCAGATGTGACAAATGTATGAAGGGTCTTACTATAGATTTGTGGCACTTTTACTTTACTTCAGCTGTTTCTACATGTAACAGTTAGGGCAGTGGCGTAACTATAGAGGATGCAGGGATGCGGTTGCACCTGGGCCCAGGAGCTTTGCGGGGCCCATAAGGCCTCTCTTTTCCATATAGGGAGCCCAGTACTATGAATAAAGCATTATAGTTGGGGGCCTCGTTCCAGGTTTTGCATTGGGGCCCAGGAGCTTTAAGTTTCGCCTCTGAGTTAGGGCTCTAGCACACTTGCGTTTTTCTTGTACAAAATCGTACAAAAATTGCAAAACACAAGTTTTTTACATTTGAAAGTCCCATTGACATTTGCGTAAAAAAAAGCAATGATAGCACGTGCAAAAAACGCGCAAGAAAAACCCAAGTGAGCAAGAAATAGATAGATAGATATTGATCAGATGTTCCCAAAGTGGTCTATATGGACCCCCAGGGGTCGATTTTGACTTATGGGCAGTCCATGTTAGCAAGAAAAAAATTTGGGGTGCAAGACATGTAAATGGGGGTCCATGAGAGCGAACTTCATTGAGGCATTCTGTAAATGACATAATCCACCTTCCACAGACTGTGCACCTAATACTTAGAATAAACTTAGACATTACTTGTCTCTTTGGTATTTCAAAAAATTGTTTATGTAAAGTTCGCGCAAAACGTCTTGGGCTCTGGTGACAAAACAGACCTGCGAAGCAGCTAATTTACCTATAAAGTTTCTACTTTGCATCGTTTTCAGGTGGTCCGCTAGAGCCCAAGAAGTTTTGCGTGAACTATACGAGTTGTGGGGTGCCATGGTTCATGTGCAAGTTTTTATACCGGCATCAATCCATCGCGCACGTACCTGTTGCTTATCCTGCATTATGGACTATCGCAAGAAACGTTTTGACAGCTTTTCCAGCTTCATACCTTGTGGAAAGGGGTTTTAGTGCGGTCGCCAATCCTGTTACAAAAAAAAGAAATTGATTGCAGATCACTGGAGGTGGAGATGTGAGACTATACCCCACTAATTTAAAGCCAAACATTGAATAATTGCTATCAGAGCATCCGGCTCGTCCCTCCCATTAACAGTATTATTTGTGTAGTAATTTTATGTAAGAATTTTACTAGATTCTGGCTTGTTTCATCCCAAATCCAGATATTTACTTGCATTGTGTATCTTTTCAATAAAGATCTGAATGAAAATTTAACGTTTTTCTTTTTTTACAATTGTCCACTCTACAAAAAACCCTATCTGAGAAATCTTTCACATGAGCGTGTATTGGCCGCATTTTCACGGCTGGCCAATGCATTGCCCATCTGATGCATTGGTTTCCGATGGATTAATTCAGATGGTCGTTTTCCCGATGCATAAAAATGTCTGGCTGGCAAAGATAGCGCCTACGAAGCACATTCCTGCGGATGTTTTTACGCTGGCCAGGTAAGATAGTTCTGGAACAATTTTTTTCTGGCTGGAATATATCCGCTGCCATAGACTCCTATGAGCGCCTATGACAGCTGCCAGACAAGGGAGGTGGGAGGGAGTTTAGCAGTGTGACTGCTAAGTTCCCTTCCCCTCTCCGTCCCTTGTTGGCTGTCTGCAATGGAAGAGGGCTGGACAGGGCAGGAGCTAGTGTGCTAAAGTCCTGTCCCCTCCCCCTTTCCAGCAGCTCCCATAGGCTGGAGCAGAGAGGCAGTGGGACTAGCTCTGCTAAGCTCCCGCTCCATCCCCTTGTCGTAAGCCGCCAAGGATAGGAGTCGGCGTAGGAGTTTAGCAGAGCTAAACCCCCTCCCCCCCCCCCCCTTCAGTCGACGGTATTCTGAGGCTGTGGCATTTAGAAGATAGATGGATAGATAGATAGATAGATAGATAGATAGATAGATAGATATGAGATAGATAGATATGGGATAGATAGATAGATAGATAGATAGATAGATAGATAGATAGATATGGGGTAGATAGATAGATAGATAGATAGATAGATAGATAGATAGATAGAAACTAGAGATGAGCGAGCATACTCGTCCGAGCTTGATGCTCGTTCGAGTATTAGGGTGCTCGAGATGCTCGTTACTTGAGACGAGCACCACGCGATACTCGTCTCGATTAAACAAGCACTGACCATTGAATTCAATGGAGCCGGCAATACAGCCAGCTCCATTGAAAGCAATGGGCTGTCGGCGAGCACGGGATGCATTTTCAGGAAGGGCTTAAAAATATAAGCCCTTCCCTGAAATTCATCCAGAAATGTGTAAAAAGTAAAAAAAAAATATACTCACCTTGTCCCGGCAGAACGATGTTAGCCCATTGAATTCAATGGAGCCGGCAATACAGCCAGCTCCATTGAAAGCAATGGGCTGCTGGCGATCGCGGGATGAATTGTCGGGAAGGGTTTAAATATATAAGCCCTTCCCTGCAATTCATCCAGAAATGTGTAAAAATAAAAAAAATATATATACTCACCTTGTCCCGGCAGACGGAGTTCAGCCGCGGCCGGCGGCAGTTCACCTGAACTGCTCTCTGTAGTATTCAGCAGCCGGGGATTTAAAATCCCCGCCTGCTGAATGAGTTGCCTCTGATTGGTCACAGCCTGACCAATCAGAGGCAGCTCTCACTCACACCCATTCATGAATTCATGAATGGGTGAGTGAGTGCTGCCTCTGATTGGCTCAGCGCAGGGACCAATCAGGGGCTGAAAGCTGCCCCTGATTGGTCGCTGAGCCAATCAGAGGCAGCACTCACTCACCCATTCATGAATTCATGAATGGGTGTGAGTGAGAGCTGCCTCTGATTGGTCAGGCTGTGACCAATCAGAGGCAACTCATTCAGCAGGCGGGGATTTTAAATCCCCGGCTGCTGAATACTACAGAGAGCAGTTCAGGAGAACTGCCGCCGGCCGCGGCTGAACTCCGTCTGCCGGGACAAGGTGAGTATATATATTTATTTTTATTTTTACACATTTCTGGTTGAATTGCAGGGAAGGGCTTATATATTTAAGCCCTTCCCGCCAATTCATCCCACAATCGCCGGCAGCCCATTGCTTTCAATGGAGCCGGCTGTATTGCCGGTTCCATTGAATTCAATGGGCCAACATCGTTCTGCTCTGCCACAGCTGTTACAGCTGTGGCAGAGGAGAACGATCATTATGCTGACAGTGCGGGGGGGGGGGGGGGGGTCTCACTATTGTGGCTTAATAGTGAGACCTCGGAGCCCGAAATGCAGCCCTGCATGTTGCTCCTCGCCTGCCCTATCCATTTCTGTGTTATTTACATGACTTTGGTGATTTGCTAAGATTTTCACAAATGAAAACCTTAGCAGAGCACCAGTCATATACAAAAATGCTCCAGTCGCCCATTGACTTCAATGGGGTTCGTTACTCGAAATGAACTCTCAAGCATCACTGAAAGTTCGACTCGAGTAACGAGCACTCGAGCATTTTGGTGCTCGCTCATCTCTAATAGAGACGCATGCACAGTGTTTTTTTTTTTTTAAATCTGCTTTCCTGTGGATCCGCAGCACGCCCACAGTGACAGCTAATGCCGTGCTGCAGATTGAATGGCTTCCATTGACTTCAATTGAAGCTGTCTTGCAGGATCCACAGAAAAATGGTGCATGCTGCGAAAAAAATCACATCCACATGCTTAACATTGTTTTATGGATGCTAATGCATCCCTATGGGCGTCTTGATTTGCGGATATCCGCGCGCGGGTGACCGGAGCGGGTTCCACAAATCAAATCTGGCCGTGGACATTAGGCCTTAAGCTTGGCACAGCCTCTTTAATACTTGTGGACAAATCATAAACCAGGTTCGATCATAAAGGGTTGTGTAACCTTCTGTATAGCAAAGGTGACAGCAGATCAAGTGTTGTACTTCTCACAGTACTTAGATATTTGCAGACCCTAAGCCACACTTCAAAATGTACTTGGCAGAAACGTGGCTTGGCCCCCACGATGCGTGTTTAATGTCTAGGAGAGGCCCCTGGGTGTTACGGATTCCTCTTCTACATGAGGATTTCACGCTTTTCTTCACCCTGTACTCGAGTAAACATCAGCAACAAATGACTGGATTATTCTAGAATGATTTTTCCACCCTAAATGATTTCAGTTTGTATTTCTATTGAATTGTACAGATAATAGGTTACTTTTATCTAAGGAATGTTAATATCCTGATGTTTATACTGGGTGGAGGGCTGATCTGGATGAGGATAAGCAAATTCAGAAGAAGGATAGTCTTAAGAAATGATCCAGTTCTCATCAGTGCTTAAAGGGAATCTCCATATTTTTTAGACCCCCATATAGTAGGGCGTTGGACCTCCTTTGGCCTTCAGAACTGCAACAATTCATTGTGACATGGATTGTACTAGGTGGCAAAATTATTCTTTGGAAATATTGGTCATGTGAACAGGAAGCTTATGGTAGCTACACATTAGATGGTGGTATTGGCATGTTTTGACCAGCTGACATCGATTCACGCTGCTTGCAACAAATTCTCACCCACCATTAGCATGGTGCACCAATTATCAGCATTCATCTGACCAAGCAAGCTTTTTCCACTGTTCAGCTGTACATTTTTGCACTCTTTTGCCCACTGGAGTCTCACCTTTCTGTTTCTCTTTGTCATAATGGAGCTGGAACTGGTCGCCTACTGTTATTGCTCACCCATGCTAAGGAACACAGATATTCGGCACATTAGTTGGAGCACAAAATTTGGCTGCTTCTGACTGTGCAGCACCTGTTGATCGGAACGATTCCTGACATCCTCCTCTGACCCTTTCAGTGATGAGTTGTTTCCGTCCTCAGGATCCCCTTTTTCTGGATGTTTTCCTTGATCACGCCATTCTCAGTTTACTCTCAAGAATGTTACATGAGAAAACCACACAAGGTTGGCAGTGAAATCCTGCTAACCCGGCTAATCGAGCACCGATGACCCGGCCTCGTTGGAAGTCACTCAGATCGCTGAATTTTCTTATCTAATGTGGATTCACACCGAAACATCCACAGAAAACTTGTCACGTGATTTTATGCTGCACTGCGGGATATAATTTTCATACAGGGAAGTGCCAATTCTAGGTCTCTAATAAAGTAGTCATTCAGTGTAGAGTTACATGATAACAGTCCAGGGAGCAGGAGAGCAGCAGCAAGGGATGCATCGGCGCTACCAGAGGATCTATTCGGCAAGAAGAGAGGAGTGAGTCCCGGAGCGGTAGGCAGCAAGTGGGAGCGGATCCCGGTTAGAGAGGAGCAGGTCTCAACACTGAAGCTATGCCTGCCGTGTGATGTTATCAGCAGTCTGGAGAGGAGCTGTGAATAATAAAACTGCTGCTGATAAGTATATTCTTCAGTGAGAAAGTGTGAACAAGTGGTGTGTGAGTGAGTGTGAGTAAGTGTAAGTAAGTGTGAATCGACAAAGGCATGTGAGGAGGCATGAATGGGTGGAGGCACGAGGAGGTGCGAATGGGCGGAAGAACATGAGGAGGCGCAAATGGGCGGAGGCACTTGAGGAGGCGCAAACTGGTGGAGGCACGTGAGGAGTGTGATCTAGTTGTGTTACGGCACTCGTCCAACCTGAGCGCCAGTTGGGGTGCCCTGGTCTCCCGCACCCCCACTGTCCCTGCCTACTTGCCTCGGCCCTGGCTAACCCCAGGCGGACAACTGGACGGCGGTCCCTGCCCTGGCTAGGGACCTGGCGACTGACAAGCAGGAACCTACCTAATGGGGGGAACAGAGTGCCGACAGAGGAGGCAGATAAATCAGACCAACAAAACTGACAAGGCTGGAGATGGAGCTCACAGGCAAACTGGCAGGGTGCTGGATAGCAACTAGTGCTGACTGGGCCAGACTAGATTAGAGGCAAACAGAACCAACTAAAACAGACTGAGTAACAGGGGACCAGAGGGAGCTGACCGACAACTAGGGACTGACTGAGGAGAACCGCAGACAGACTGGCTAGGTGCATGCAGAACCAATAACTGGCAATGAGCTCAGTTCACTGCCAGTCTTTTAACCACAAGGTTCCGCCCAGGGGCGGAGAGTGGGAGGAGGCAACTCCACCCACTGCTGTATAAGAAGCACAGAGGAGTGCGGGCGGCACCCTACGGGCGGGCACTCCCACGCCGCCGCCCACTGGCCAACCCAAGCTGCTGGGATGACCTCGACACAGGGCTCCAGGCTGCTGGAGCCGACGCCGGAGCGACGCGCGCCGACCGCGGGACCCCATGCCGCACTGTATGGTAACATTACCCCCCCTCTGACGGGGGACCTCCGGGACCCCGGAAACTCGACCAGGCTTATCCAGGCAAAGGCTGTGAAAACGCTGTACCAACCCGAGAATGTGACCCTCCTGAGCGGACACCATGGACTGATCCTCAGGTCCATGACTTCGGTAGTCTGTGGCTGCCCCATTTCCTTCAGGGCCAACCGTTGACATATCGTCATGTTTCAGGTCGTCTTCCGAGTCAATGTCCAACCATTCGCCACTGTCTTTTGACCCATCCTCGCTACCAATGACGCTGCCTTCAAAATCTGAGGCATCTCTAACTTTAAAATCACTGTCATCTGAGCTATCATCCTCCAAAAAACTCTTCCGGGCCCCCAAATATTGTACGGTTCCTGGACCCCGGCAAGAATCCAGGACCTCCTGGGCCTTGTGTTCAACTTCATCACAGACCAGGGTGGGCGGCGGGGGACCGGAGGTGGGCATCACCGAAGAGACAACAGGTTTCGACAAAGACTTATGGCACCCCGTGCGACCCCTCCTTTTGCGATTTCCAGAGGACCGGTACCCCTTCTGTTCGACTGAGCAGGGGGGAGGGGGAGCGCGATGGCTATGGCAGGACGGCCCCCACTGGGTTAGCTCCCCAGTGGCCCAATCGAATTGGGGGTTGTGCAACGCCAGCCACGGCATCCCTAGTACCATGTCTACCGACATTTTCTCCATCACCAGGAATGATAGACCTTCCGAATGGCGACCCCCCACCATGAGTTGTAAAACTGGGGTCCTCCATGGAACCAAGCCCGAAGCAAGAGGAGTAGCATCAATGCTAGCAAAACGAATTGGCGTCTTCAGCGCCACAAATTCAGCCCTCAGGGGCTCAACGAGACGCATGCTTATCAGGTTAGCAGCTGCTCCGGAATCAATAAACGCCTGCCCTAGGCTGGAGAAGTTCCGGAATCTAACCTGGCAGGGTATCAGAAGTCTAGGACGTACCTGAGGTCCTAGGCGACCCTCCCTGCAGTCGCCTAGGACTGGAAGCCTTTCTGCCGATTCAGACTGTGGACGCTGAGGCCTCCAGGGGCAAGTTATCACCCGATGTCCAGCTTTCCCGCAGTAGAGACAGAGATTATGTAATAACCGAATCCGGCGTCGCTCCTTGGGGTCCAGCGGGTCCAGTTCCATAGGTTCGGGAACAGAGACTGGTACGGACGGGGAGGGAACAGGACAAATGACCTCCCTGACTCTATGGGTCGGTCTATCTTGCTTCCCAGCCCTGAGCCTCCTATCTGCCTTCACTGCTAACTCCATAGCCTCCTTTAAGGACCCGGGAACGGGATGAGAGATCAACAGTTCTTTGACCGCGTCTGAGAGACCTTGCATAAAAACGTCTTTCAGGGCACTATCGTTCCATGCAGTATCACCCGCATAGCGTCTGAAATTGGAGCAATAATCCTCCACACAAAGCGACCCCTGATGCAGCGCCAGCAACCGAGAAACCGCCAACCCCACTCTGTCCGGTTCATCGAAGATGCCCCCAAGTTCCTGAAAAAAGGAGTCCACCGAATGCAGGGAGGGGGAACCCTCGGGAATGGAAAAGGCCCAAGTCTGGGCAGAGCCCCGCAGCAGGGACATTATGAGCCCGACCCTCTGGACCTCCGAGCCGGAAGAGCGGGGACGTATCCGAAAAAACAGGCGACACGCCTGTTGAAAAACAAAAAACTTGTTCCTCTCCCCAGAGAACACCTCGGGAAGAGGGCACTTGGGTTCGGGACTGGTAACGGCATTCTGCTCCTGCGACAATGCCCACTGCTCCTGGGCCACCATGCGAGCTGACAAATCCCGGATCACCGGCACCAGGTCTTGCAGCTGGTTTGCGAGGGCGCTGATCGCCGCCATGAAAAGAAAAACAGTATTTTAAGGGCCAGTTATTATGTTACGGCACTCTGCCCCCCGAGCGCCAGTTGGGGTGCCCTGGTCTCCCGCACCCCCACTGTCCCTGCCTACTTGCCTCGGCCCTGGCTAACCCCAGGCGGACAACTGGACGGCGGTCCCTGCCCTGGCTAGGGACCTGGCGACTGACAAGCAGGAACCTACCTAATGGGGGGAACAGAGTGCCGACAGAGGAGGCAGACGAATCAGACCAACAAAACTGACAAGGCTGGAGATGGAGCTCACAGGCAAACTGGCAGGGTGCTGGATAGCAACTAGTGCTGACTGGGCCAGACTAGATTAGAGGCAAACAGAACCAACTAAAACAGACTGAGTAACAGGGGACCAGAGGGAGCTGACCGACAACTAGGGACTGACTGAGGAGAACCGCAGACAGACTGGCTAGGTGCATGCAGAACCAATAACTGGCAATGAGCTCAGTTCACTGCCAGTCTTTTAACCACAAGGTTCCGCCCAGGGGCGGAGAGTGGGAGGAGGCAACTCCACCCACTGCTGTATAAGAAGCACAGAGGAGTGCGGGCGGCACCCTACGGGCGGGCACTCCCACGCCGCCGCCCACTGGCCAACCCAAGCTGCTGGGATGACCTCGACACAGGGCTCCAGGCTGCTGGAGCCGACGCCGGAGCGACGCGCGCCGACCGCGGGACCCCATGCCGCACTGTATGGTAACAAGTTGATTTTCATTTCTTTTTTTTTAACTTAATTTGTAGATCCCGACTAGAATGTGCTCCATGTTTGGCAATGCCATCCAGTGTGCATCTTGTGCAATGGATGTAGTCCTTGACTGGTCGAGGGTGCATACTGTTGTACAAGATGTATGTATTTCATGCATTTGGAAGCCCAGATCCTGGATCTAAATGAGCGACTTACAACACTGAAAACCATTGACAACATGGAAAGATGTTTGCTGCTCACTGAGCAGGCGCTTGCTGGGGCAGATATGGGGGTGATGGTAGTTTGGGAGAGCAGGATGAGCAGGCAGCTAGCTGGGTAACAGTTAGGAGGGATAGACGTAAGAGATCCAGTAAGGCTAGTTCTAAACTGGCACACCTCAACAAGTTTGCAAAATTGACAGAAGAGGGGGATGCCATTACAGGGTTAGCATTGCTGCAGCACGGCATGCCCTCTGATCATTGGGGAGATGACTGCTCCAGTAAGAGGGGGAAGGGAAGCACAAGGCATGCTAGACAGGTCATAGTGGTGGGGGGAGGGTGAATTATTAAGGGGACAGAAAGGGCAATCTGCCACAAAGACTGGGATCCTCAAAGGGTGTGTTGTCTCCAGTTCGACACATTGCAGATCAGATTGACAGATTGCTGGGAAGTGCTGGTGAGCATCCAGCAGTCATAGTATACATTGGCACCAATGACAAAGTCAGAGGTCAATGAAGGACCCTCAAAAATGATTCCAGGCATCTAATATCTTGTTAGGTTGTGCTGCTGTAGTTTCTTGTTCTACAGGGTTCCAGGGAAACATCTTCACAGGTGAGGATTAATTGAGCTGGCTAGGTGTGGTTGTTTAGGTCAGCTAATCCCCTAGGTCTGGGTGTAGATATATACCCCAGCCTCTCTGCAATGAAGAAGCTGTATTTCCTCAGTCTTGTCTGCTGTGTGAGTAGTGGCTGGTCAGCTTGCAGATTGCTGTGTGAGTAGTTTCTGGTCAGCTTGCAGCTTGCTGTTTGAGTAATGTCCTGTGCTGCCTGTTTAGTGTCTTGCTAGAGTAGGGACTGTAAGACATGAGGAGCCTTATTGGGGCCTTGCAGCTTAAGTTCATTGGCCAATGTACAAACTAATCCCTTGCTTTTATATTCAGCTTTACCCTCTGATTTAGCGTGTGAAGTTGTGTGGTAAGTGAATTTGTGCATTTAATGTCAGTTCCGCCTGGTTACAAGCATCACCCTTTCGAGGAGAGCAGGGCTGAGGTACCTGCTTGTAGGTAGGGCCAAGTCATCTTTTCTGCAGCATAGGGTCAGTTTTCCCTAACCCATGTCTTTGGGGTCACATTCATGTGGGCCTGTTGCTTAGTTGCCCACATGAACGTAACAGATCTAAGCTCAGGGCTAGGTCCTCCAAGGTAGTTTTCTCAGAAATACTAGCTTTACTACGAGCCACACCACAAAGGCAGTGGGAGATGAGGGAGGTAAAGAAGTGTCTCAAGAGTTTGTGTAGAAAGGAAGAATTTGGGTTCCTGAAGAACTGGGCTGACTTTGCTATTGGCTACAGGCTCTACCGTAGGAACAGACTGCATCTCATTGGGGGTGCAGCTGTGCTGGGGGAGAAGATGGCTAGAAGATTGGAGGAGTGTTTAAACTAGGGACTGGGGGGGGGGGCAACAAGAGAAGTAGGGGGAATACAGTGTAGACAAAGTTCTAGGAATAAAGTCAGAACTGACAGAGCAGCAAATAGGACCATAAGTAGCATAAATACAAAAAGTAACCACAACTGTATAAATTGAGCATCTACAAATGCTTGAAGTATTGTCAGTAAAGTGGGTGAGCTTAAAGTAGGAATGTCTCAGGAAAACTACGATATAGTAGGAATGACGGAAACATGGCTTGATGACAAATGTTATCAGACAGTGAACTTACAGGCGTACAATCTCTTCAAAAGGGATTGAGGGAACAAGAAAGGGGGAAGGGTAAGTCTGCATGGTAAATCCTTCTTAATGCCAAAGCTAAGGGAAGATATAGGTGTAGGAGATGAACACATTGAATCTCTATTTGTGGAAATGCAGGGAGGAAAGACTAATAAAATTCAGAATGAAGTATTCTATAGGCTACCAAAAATAACAGAAAAAAAGTAAAACTAATTAATAAGACAAATAGAAGAAGTGTCAAACCTCAACAAAGTAATTATTATGGGAGATTTTAATTATTCGGATATAATATGGGAAGATGAAACCTGTGAATCTCACAAGGGCGATAAGTTCTTGAGAACAATTAAAGATAACTACCTTACCCAACTTGTACTGGAGCCACATTGAGAGAGGGCCATTCTGAACCTATAATTAACCAACAGACCGCACAGAATTAAAGGGGTGCAGATTGTGGGACACTTGGGAAATAGTGACCACAATATAAGTAATTTCCAGTTGTCATTCAATAAGGGAGTGACAAAAAATCAGATCTTTAGTAAGTCAAAATGTAATCAGCTCAGAATTACTCTCGGCAACATTAAGTGGGACTATGTCCTCAAAAACAGTACAGACGAAACATGGGAGAAGTTTAAAAGCATCCTAAATACCTTATGTTAGAAGATAATACCCTCCAAAAATAAAAGAACTACAAATAGAAGGAAACCAATAAACTCAAAAAGACTGTAATGGATGGCAATAAGCAAAAAAAAAAGAAAGTGTTTAAATTACTAAAACAAGAAGGCAGTGAAGAAACGCTAAAAGCATACAGGAAAAAAAAAGAAATTATGTAAGGAAAAGATAAAAACTGCCAAGGAGGAGGCAGAGAGACTGATTGCCAAAGAGAGCAAAAATAACCCTAAACTATTTTCAATTACATAAGTGGTAAAATGATCTGCACTGAAAGCACTGGCCCTTTAGCAAATAATGCAGGAGAAATTATAGAAGATGATTGCGGAATGGGAAATCTATTAAATAAAGACAAATAAATGTCACATCAGATGCAAGGGGATAAAAAATGAACCTTCCACTAAATATCACCTGCCTAAAGCAAGAGTAAGTGCAAGGCCGGCTAAAAGAAATTAAAATCGACAAATCGCCGGGCCAAGATGGAATACACCCAAAGTTTCTAAGGGAACTAAGTGACGTGATATACAAGGCGCTATTTCTTATATTTAGTGACTCTTTTGAGACCGGGGTTGTACCACTGGATTGGTGCATTGTCAATGTGGTTCCAATGTACAAAAAGGGGTCAAGAGAAGAACCTGGTAACTACAGGATGGTAAGTCTCACTCCAATAATTGGAAAAATAATCAATGGGTTTCTGAGAGAAGCCATCCTGGAATACCTCAAGGAAAACAATATTATACTTAAAGCTCTTCCCTGAAAATCACTTCAGGGGTGCCAGCAGTTCATTGTCTTCAATGGAGCCGCCGGCAGCAGGCACGACTTCCTTGAAGGCAATGCGCGCACCTGCATACTTGTGTGTTTTTGCGCATACGGGGCAGCACACATATGTACGCACCTAGCGTATGTACGCACAAACACATGGTCGTGTGAAGCCACCCTAAAGCCGTATGTACGCCAAAATGGTACCAATAAAACTACAGCTCGTCACACAAAAAACAAGCCCTTATTGAGCTCTTTGAAGGGAAAAATTTAAATATTATGGGACTTTGAATGCAATGATGCAAAAAAAATAATGTAAAACAGAGTTTTTTTAATGTGCAAAAGTGAAAAGCCCTAAAAAATGTATAATTTAGGTATCATTGTAATCATACCAACCCACAGAAAAAAATTATCAGATCCTTTATGCTATGTGATTAGCGTTGTAAAGAAAAGCAATGGCAGAATTGAGGTGTTTTTTGCTCCCTGTCCTGCAATAAAATAGAAGTAATTGTAATAGTTATACAATACATTATATGTACCCAAAGAAGGGTATCAATAAAAACTAGCTCGCAAAGCAAAAATCAATTCCGTCATGTGGCCGTGTCGAAGAAATGTTTCTCACATATTGATAGAGTGTCCACATGCAGATGCGCGTCCATTAACTTTCATTGACTCCATTCACCGTGTATCACGCATCCATGCAACATACGTGTGATAGGTGGTGAAAACACAGCCATGGACATGAGCCCTAACTGCTTAGGCATCTAATTTATTATTTGTGAGGTCCCTGACCTGCTTACATTTGGTGTTGCACTCCTCACAATCCTGCACCATGCTTCACAACTAATTAACTCTCCAATGGTGCTAAAGGCTAGATGCTCAAAGACTACCCCAACCCTACCAGGCCTCTAACCACCCCACCACCCACTGTGGCACCATCCTAGGCGTCCTAGGACATGATTCCCCCAAATATCATTTCTTTTAGGAAATGGCAAACTGGAATGCTATTCCTGTTGCCATTAGCCCATAAAAATGTGGAAGCACCATCAGTTCACTAGGAGGGGGTTCTAATATGCAGTTTCTCATTATCTTTTTTTATAGTGAACTCTATACAAATACGACTGATGTTACCTAACAGTGAATGATTTATATGGTACAAGGCTGGAGGGACCGGCTCTGTGGCTTCATTCCTGCCCGGAGGCGTTGACGTACTCTAACTGGGCCAATGATGAATGACAACCCTTCAGATCCGCACCACATCTGATCCTTCCACAAATATATAGAGTTCAGCCCTGCAGTCATAGATTTAGCACACAGCGTTTTTACAAGTCCTGTACTTGTTGCTTTCATTCCAGAACTACGTCAAAGAAATACAAAGTTACAGACCCCGACCATGGTGTAACCGGCAGTTGTTATGTCAGCCGGGGGCCTGTAACAGAGCCTCTCACCATATGTGAATAATAAGACCTGAACCTTCAGGCCTGGGTTTTTATGGAACAAGCTTGCACTTTTATCGGTACCATTTTTAGGGTTTAAATAACTTTTTCATCACTTTTTATTGTATGCTCCGACCCTTGTGAATCGAGGTGCAGACAACAGGAGCCCAATCACCTGATTTGCCAGGTTTCCAAGTGGTGGACCCCAGTTGATAAAATATTGATTACCTATCCTGAGGATAGGTCTGCAGTAGTATTGTGAGTGGAAAACCATTTTAATTTTTTTTTTAACCTCATTTATTCATCCCACAAGGGGACTTGAGGATGGGACCCTATGATTGCTTAGATAATATACTGCACTGCTTATGCAGTGCAGTGTATTATCGGAAACTGACTACCCTAGGCCACCATACATGACAAACAAGAAGGCCATGATTTGGCCTCCAGCTGCTATGTCAACCAACTGATGCAATCTGATTGCAACCCCCCTAAATGTCACTGTCTGCATTGACAGTGGCATCGATACAGTTAAATCTCTAGGATTGGAGATACAATCCGAGTGGCTGCAGATGGACTGCGGTTGTCAGTTAGAGCCACAATCCCCACTCAGTAAGGGCTTTTACCCACTAGCGTTTTTTTTTAACGCTGCAATATCGCTGAATTTTTTTCAATGGGACTGTCTAATGTTAAAATCGCATTGCACAAAAATCGCAAGTTTGTGCTTTTGCGATTTTTGTGCGATTTAACATTAGAAAGTCCCATTGAAAAATATGCAGCGATATTGCAGCGTTAAAAAAAAAACGCTAGTGGGTAAATGCCCTAAGGCCTCTTTCACACAGGCGACGGCGATATCGCCACTACAAAATCGTGGCAAGGTCGCAGCTTTGTTCCCACGATTTTGTAGCCTCAGCGATGCTTTTTCTTGAGAATAATCACACATCGCATCACTGCCGCCCGCGACAAAATCGTGCAATTTTTTTATCGCGGAAATCAATAGGAATTTCTAATGTTAAAATTGAACTGCAAGAAAATCACAAGTTCGTGTGATGCGATGCGCTAAACAATGAGGCTCTATAGGGAAACAAGGGGGATAGAAAATAACACATCCCAGAAGGATAGAGCATGCCGAGATTTTTTTTTATAACATATCATCAGTAGAGATGAGCGAACGTACTCGTCCGAGCTTGATATTCGTGCGAATATTAGGGTGTTCGGGATGCTCGTTACTCGTAACGAGTACCACACGGTGTTCTGGTTACTTTCAGTTTCCTCTCTGAGACGTTAGCGCGCTTTTCTGGCCAATTGAAAGACAGGGAAGACATTACAACTTCCCCCTGTGACGTTCAAGCCCTATACCACCCCCCTGCTGTGAGTGGCTGGAAAGATCAGATGTCACCGGAGTATAAAAATCGGCCCCTCCCGCGGCTCGCCACACATGCCTTGTGACTTAGCTGAGGGAAAGTACTATTGTGCTGGAGCTGCTGTAGGAAAAGCGTTAGGAGTTAGTGTAGGCTTCAAGAACCCCAACGGCCCTTCTTAGGGCCACATCTACTAGTGTGCAGTGCTGTGTTAGCACAGTATTTTTTTTTTTTTTCCAAAATTGGATCTGCAGAGCATTGCACCCTGCAGTAGGGACAGAAGTGGGGGTTAGGCAGGGAGAGTGTTAGGAGTTAGTGTAGGCTTCAAGAACCCCAACGGTCCTTTCTAGGGCCACATCTATCCGTGTGCAGTACTGTCCAGGCTGCTGTTAGCAGTGTTGCATATTTTTTTTTTTTCTCAAAACCGGCTGTGCAGAGCATTGCACCCGGCATTAATACTACAGGGATAGAATTGTGTAGGCAGGGCCAGAAGACATACATTATTCATTGAATACACGCAGTGTGGGTGTTCCTTGTAAAAAGCAGGGAAAAAATTCTATTTGGCCTGCCTCTGACAGTCCTAAGGTCTCCGTGTACGTGTGTGCTGTGCGCTGAACGTTCAGAAAAAATCAGACGCAGTCAGCTACGTTTTACCGCAGGCGTGCGGCAATTTTTTTCCTGCATGGGAAATCCCTGATCTGCTGTAGGTAGCGAATTACTTTGCATCACTGCAGTTCTGGGACAAATTGGCAGGGCCACAACACAGTTATTAAACTTAGTATTCATTGAATACACGCAGTGTGGATGTTCCTTGTAAAAAGCAGGGAAAAAATTCTATTTGGCCTGCCTCTGACAGTACTCAGGGCTCTGTGTACGTGTGTGCTGTGCGCTGAACGTTCAGAAAAAATCAGACGCAGTCAGCTACGATTGAGTGCAGCCTTGCGCCAATTTCTTTCCTGCCTGGGAAATACCTGCTCTGCCACAGTTAGTAACTCTGCAACAGTAAAGTTCTGTGACAGTTTTGCAGGGCCGCAACACAGTTATTAAACTTAGTAGTATTCATTGAATACACGCAGTGTGGCTTGTCCTTTGAAAAACAAGGGAAAAAATTGTATTTTGGCTGCAGGCTTGCGCCACTTTCTTTCCTGCCTGGGAAATCAAATCACTGGTAATACACCATGCTGAGGGGTAGGGGTAGGCCTATAGGACGTGGACGCGGGCGAGGACGCGGAGGCCCAAGTCAGGGTGTGGGCACAGGCCGAGCCAGTGTGGTGGCCAGGGGTAGAGGCAGGGCCAGACCGAATAATCCACCAACTGTTTCCCAAAGCGCCCCCTCGCGCCATGCCACCCTGCACAGGTCAAGGTGCTCTACGGTGTGGCAGTTTTTCACAGAGACGCCTGACGACCGACGAACAGTGGTGTGCAACCTTTGTCGCGCCAAGATCAGCTGGGGAGGCACCACCAACAGCATGCGCAGGCATATGATGGCCAAGCACCCCACAAGGTGGGACGATGCCCGTTCACCGCCTCCGGTTTGCACCACTGCCTCTCCCCCTGTGCCCCAACCTGCCACTGAGATCCAACCCCCCTCTGAGGACACAGGCACTACCGTCTCCTGGCCTGCACCCACACCCTCACCTCCGCTGTCCTCGGCCCCATCCAGCAATGTCTCTCAGCGTAGCGTCCAGACGTCGCTAGCGCCACAGTTTGAGCGCAAGCGCAAGTTCGACGCCACGCACCCGCACGCTCAAGCGTTAAACGTGCACATTGCAAAATTGATCAGCCTAGAGATGCTGCCATATAGGCTTGTGGAAACGGAGGCTTTCAAAAGCATGATGGCGGCGGCGGCCCCGCGCTACTCGGTTCCCAGTCGCCACTACTTTTCCCGATGTGCCGTCCCAGGCCTGCACGACCACGTCTCCCGCAACATTGTACGCGCCCTCACCAACGCGGTTAATGCCAAGGTCCACTTAACAACAGACACGTGGACAAGCACAGGCGGGCAGGGCCACTATATCTCCCTGACGGCACATTGGGTGAATTTAGTGGAGGCTGGGACAGAGTCAGAGCCTGGGACCGCTCACGTCCTACCCACCCCCAGAATTGCGGGCCACAGCTCGGTGGTGGTATCTGCGGCGGTGTATGCTTCCTCCACTAAAGCACCCTCCTCCTCCTCCTCCTCCAACGCAGCCTCTGTCTCGCAATCAAGATGTGTCAGCAGCATGTCGCCAGCAGTCGGTGTAACGCGGCGTGGCAGCACAGCGGTGGGCAAGCGTCAGCAGGCCGTGCTGAAACTACTCAGCTTAGGAGAGAAGAGGCACACGGCCCATGAACTGCTGCAGGGTCTGACAGAGCAGACCGACCGCTGGCTTGCGCCGCTGAGCCTCCAACCGGGCATGGTCGTGTGTGACAACGGCGATAAGCTGGTGGCGGCTCTGCAGCTCGGCAGCCTCACGCACGTGCCATGCCTGGCCCATGTGTTTAATTTGGTGGTTCAGCGCTTTCTGAAAAGCTACCCCAACTTGTCAGACCTGCTCGTAAAGGCGCGCCGGCTCTGCGCACATTTCCGCAAGTCCCACACGGACGCTGCCACCCTGCGCACCCTGCAACATCGCTTTAATCTGCCAGTGCACCGACTGCTGTGCGACGTGCCCACACGGTGGAACTCTACGCTCCACATGTTGGCCAGACTCTATGAGCAGCGTAGAGCTATAGTGGAATACCAACTCCAACTTGCGCGGCGCAGTGTGAGTCAGCCTCCTCAATTATTTACAGAAGAGTGGCCCTGGTTGGCAGCCATCTGCCAGGTCCTTGGAAAATTTGAGGAGTCTACCCAGGTGGTGAGCGGCGATGCTGCAATCATTAGCGCCACCATTCCTCTGCTATGCATCTTGAGAAGTTCCCTGCAAAGCATAAAGGCAGACGCTTTGCGCTCGGAAACAGAGCCGGGGGAAGACAGTATGTCGCTGGATAGTCAGAGCACCCTCCTGTCTATATCTCAGCACGTTCAGGAGGAGGAGGAGGAGCATATGGAGGATGAGGAGGAGGGGGAAGAGACAGCTTGGCCCACTGCTGAAGGTACCCATGCTGCTTGCCTGTCATCATTTCAGCGTGTATGGCCTGAGGAGGAGGAGGAGGAGGAGGAGGAGGATCCAGAAAGTGATCTTCCTAGTGAGGACAGCCATGTGTTGCGTACAGGTACCCTGGCACACATGGCTGACTTCACGTTAGGATGCCTTTCTCGTGACCCTCGCTTACACGCATTCTGGCCACTACGGATTACTGGGTGTACACACTGCTCGACCCACGGTATAAGGAGAGCCTTTGCACTCTCATTCCCGAAGAGGAAAGGGGTTCGAGAATGATGCTATACCACAGGGCGCTGGTGGACAAACTGATGGTAAACTTCCCATCCGACAGCGCTAGTGGCAGAAGGCGCAGTTCCGAGGGCCAGGTAGCAGGGGAGGCACAGAGATCAGGCAGCATGTACAGCGCAGGCAGGGGAACATTCTCCAAGGCCTTTGCCAGCTTTATGGCTCCCCAGCAAGACTGTGTCACCGCTCCCCAGTCACGGCTGAGTCGGCGGGAGCACTGTAAAAGGATGGTGAGGGAGTACGTAGCCGTGACGCCTCTGCCCCCTACAACTACTGGGTGTCGAAGCTGGACACGCGGCCTGAACTCGCGCTGTATGCCCTGGAGGTGCTTGCTTGTCCTGCGGCTAGCGTCTTGTCAGAGAGTGTGTTTAGTGTGGCTGGGGGAATCATCACGGATAAGCGTACCCGCCTGTCAACCGACAGTGCCGACAGGCTTACACTCATCAAGATGAACAAAGCCTGGATTTCCCCAGACTTCTCTTCTGCACCAGCGGACAGCAGCGATACCTAAGCAATACGTAGGCTGCACCCGCGGATGGAAGCATCGTTCTCTCTCACCATCCAAAACGGGGACATTTCTGCTTCATCAATCTGTGTATAATATTCCTCCTCCTCCTCCTCCTGCTCCTCCTCCTGAAACCTCACGTAATCACGCCAAACGGGCAATTTTTCTTAGGGCCACAAGGCTCACTCATATAATTTTTCTAAACAATTTTTATACGTTTCAATGCTCTTAAAAGCGTTGAAAGTTTAACTTGAACCAATTTTTCGTTAAACTGGGCTGCCTCCAGGCCTAGTTACCACTTAAGCCACATTAACCAATGCGATTAATAGGTTTCACCTGCCATCTTGGTTGGGCATGGGCAATTTTTCTGAGGTACATTAGTACTGTTGGTACACCAATTTTTGTGGGCCCTCGCCTACAGTGTAATCCAATTAATTTTTTGCCCACCTGCATTACAGCTGACGTTACATCAGCTGTGCTGGGCACTGCAATGGGATATATTTATGTACCGCCGGTGGGTTCCAGGGAGCCACCCATGCCGTGGGTCCACACGGAGTTGTAACTACATGTGTCCACTTCTAAAAAGCCCCAGTTTGACTGGGGCATGCAGTGTGGGCCGAAGCCCACTTGCATTAAACATGACATTACCTCAGCTGTGATGGGCAATGCAATGGGATATATTTATGTACCGCCGGTGGCTTCCTGGCACCCACCCATGCTGTGGGTCCACAGGGAATTATAAATGCATCTGTTTCCACTTGTAAAGGACCCCAGTCTGACTGGGGCATGCAGTGTGGGCCGAAGCCCACCTGCATTAAGCACGACATTACTACCTCAGCTGTGTTGGGCAATGCAATGGGATATTTTTGTGTATCGCCGGTGGGTTCCAGGGAGCCACCCATGCTGTCGGTCGACAGGGACTTCACAATAGGGAGTTGTACCTGCCTGTGTCTATGAATTAAAAAGCCCGGTCTGACTGGGGCATGCAGACACCTTGACAGAATGAATAGTGTGTGGCACATAGGTTCCCCATTGCTATGCCCACGTGTGCAGCTCCTGATGGCGGTGGCACAGGATTCTATTTCTCATTGCTTCTGTACAGCATTGTGGGCTATCGCCCCGCCCCTTTTAAAGAGGGTCGCTGCCTAGCCGTGCCAACCTCTGCAGTGTGTGCCTGCGGTTCCTCGTCATGGCAGACGCACTTCTAATAAGACATGAGGGTGGTGTGGCATTAGGGCAGCTGAAGGCTGCGCAGGGACACTTTGGTGTGCGCTGTGGGGGGGTGGGGGGGGCGGTTGGGCAGCATGTAACCCAGGAGAAGTGGCAGCGGAGTGTCATGCAGGCAGTGATTGTGCTTTGTTGGAGGTAGTGTGGTGCTTAGCTAAGGTATGCCATGCTAATGAGGGCTTTTCAGAAGTAAAAGTTTTTGGGAGGGGGGGGGGCACTCTTGCCGCTATTGTGGCTTAATAGTGGGACCTGGGAACTTGAGATGCAGCCCAACATGTAGCCCCTCGCCTGCCCTATCCGTTGCTGTGTCGTTCCCATCACTTTCTTGAATTGCCCAGATTTTCACACAAGGAAACCTTAGCGAGCATCGGCGAAATACAAAAATGCTTGGGTCGCCCATTGACTTCAATGGGGTCCGTTACTCGAAACGAACCCTCGAGCATCGCGAAAAGTTCGTCCCGAGTAACGAGCACCCGAGCATTTTGGTGCTCGCTCATCTCTAATCATCAGTGAAAACATCGCTAATGTGAAGATAGCTATTGAAAAGCATGGGTTTCACAAACATGAGTCTTGTAGTGCTGTCACATCGCCGGAAAATTGTGCGATCTTGTAGCCCCTGTGAAAGCGGCATAAATGTACAGCACTGTGGGAAATATGGCTTTTATTCCTGCCCACTTGATATATAGGAATCTGGCACATGGCTCCACTCCAATGAATGTGCTGTCTCCCCCCCACTGAGATCCGTGCACTTTCTAACTTTCAAGGGCAACATGGAAAATGCATAAAATATACAATAAATGTGTTGTTAGGTGAGGAATGCGCTGTAGGCGATGAAAGGAAAGTCATGTTGGCAAATACCTGGCCTGAGGGTAAAATACCTCATTTTTCTGGTCCAACAAGTTAAACTACTAGACTTTAGCAGCCAGCAGATATGAAATAAAAGTCATAAACATTACTACTGGCTGAGACTACACTGATTATAATCCAAACAGGCAATGGTACAATACCACTGCAGTGACACCTATTGGAAGTCAGCTTCCGTATAAATCAATGTCCGACCTTCCAACAAAGATAAAAAAAAGGGGGGGGGGGGAGCAAGACCCAATGAGAGCAGTGAAATAGTTCTGGAGTAAAAAGTGTTTGGAATGATGGAGGTGCTGCCAACCAGATAACGCTCCTCCATGGTGGGCGTGAGTATAGCGAAAGAGAATGTGGTAAAATATTGGTGGTAAAGGCACAAGCTAGTTGAAAGCTAAAGGTCCAAGATATGATAGTGAAAGTACTTCTTTTTTATATAACAACATAAAGAACCAGCAAGTGAATACGCTGAAGAACCTCTTACTTCCCTGTCTCCCTGCCACATACAGGACTTCTGGCACATCCGAAAACCTTGAGAATTGTGTCACCCCCAGGCATCCTGTCATGTTTAATCCACCCGAACTGACAAAGGGACTTGACCCCGACATGCATATTCACCTGCTGGCTCTTTATGTTGTTAAATAAAAAAAGAGGTTCTTTCACTTTCGCATCATGGACCTTTAGATTTCAACTAGCTTAGAGTGTTGGCCTTCACACCAGTATTTTACAACATTCTCTTTCTACCTCCTAACAGACCTTGTAATGTAACTCGGAATATAAACCAAAACCAGAGTCTTCTCCCGAAGGAAAGGATAACCATGTACAGACAGACTGATTTGACTGATTTTGAAACCTGCTGTACATTTAGGAGGGGCAAAACCCTCTAACTTGGATACAGATGTGATATGCGTGGGAATGGAGGTATACAGGTTCTGTATGGTATCGCTTCACATTTGCTGCAACTGGCCTGTCACAATGGTGTCTTGAGCCCAGCCACCTTATGTGCTCTCATGCATCCACTGGTCCTAACATCTCCAAACAGTCTGGAAAGAACGGCCCAGTGAGGGACAATTCGTCGATACGACCATCCAGCTCTGGTAACGGGGTGAAATCTCTTCTCTGCGTCTTAGAGGCGTCTAGTGGTCAACAAGTTCTACACAAGCGGAAGAAGAGGCCACTACACACAAAGAGCCTTTGAAAGACGTTTTATAGACCATGAGTGGAACCACTTCTAGGGCCTCAGCTGACAAGACCGTTAATCTAATCACACCACAACTCTAATTAATTGTATATCTGCCTGAAAGGTAACTGCATGCCGAGTTTTGCAGCAAAACAGCCACTTCTTCTAGGAGCCTGATTTTTTTGACAATAAGTGTATATCATTTTATTAAAGCGAGTGTAGGACCACAGAGTCACGGTAATCTGTTGAAATAATATAGGAGGTATAACTGACTCTACTAAGTCATACATGTATCAGTGAATATGTGTGCTTCCAGCACCTTTGATTGTTTTTCTCTAACCTTTTCCAATCCACTGTCTGACGTCTTCCTACATTATGATTGAAGCCTGTGCAGCTCTGATATCGGAAGACGTCCAGCAGGGTACTCTTACTGTATATTGCCAGCCGCTCTGTTGTCGGGGGTCTCTCCGGCATGTCAGATACTAGCCAGCAGATGGCACCATTGTATAATGACAGAAAGAGAAAGCCACCCAGGAAACCCTGGATCCAAAATTGGAGTGCAAAGGGTTAATGGTATTAACAGAATGCAGCAATGCCACAACCATAAAGCCACAAGACCAACATCATAATACAGTAGTTAGACCAAAGATTCTCCAGCCCAAATGCATCATAGATCCTGCAAAGTATCCAGACAACTTTGTGGCTTGTGGAGATGTGTTTCCTGATTCTTGCTTGCTGCTTACCTTTCCTAGAGTCTGGCCCCACTTACCCCATACTTATGTTTCCCTTAACCACACAATGTCCTGACACTTAGAATCAGTACCTTGTATGTGATGTATCACTCAACATTCCGGCACTGGCCAGCGTCAGAATCTCATGTGAAAATAGGGAGGATGATACTTTCATCTCTTTTTATTGAAGAAATCTAAATCTAATGGTGACTGCTCTCTACTGATCCTCTCATATCTCTCTGCAGTATTTGATACTGTGATTCCCCATCTCCTCCTCAACACGCTCCGCTATTTTGGCCCTCAGTATACTGCTCTCATATGGTTTTGCTCCTACCTCTCTGACTGCTCGTCCAGTGTACTATTCTCCAGCCCTACCTCTTTTCTTTTTCCCCTTGGGGCTCCTCAGGGTTTGTTCCTTGGTCCCCTCCTCTTTTCCATTTATAAACCCCCCATTTGATTAACTATCAGGAGAATTGGCTCTCAGTACCATCTCTATGGTGACATCACCCAATTATGCACTTTTTCCCGTGACATCATACCTTTAAAAGGTATCATATCTACAAGATTACGTCGTTTCTCTTGCTGAGAACAATCACATCATACCTTTACTACTACAAAAGAATGACTCTGCACCTCAAAAACATCTCCAGAATCTGTCCCTATCTTGCAGTACAAAACGGCTTACCCTCACCAAACTCTCTCCACTCTAATCCATCCAAAATGCAGCAGCCACACTCATCTTTTTGTCTTCACTCTCTGCCAGTCACGGCACTGATGCCTCCACCCTGTGCCAGTACCTGCATTGGTTGTCCATGGCTTGTAGAATTTATTTTAAAGTTATCACTGTTATCATGCCTATCCATAAAGCTCTCCACCGTGCTGCACCACGACATACAGTAGAACCTCAACTAACGTCATTAATCCGCCCGGAAGCAATGGACTTTAGTAGAAATCAATGTTAGTTGAGGACATTTTTTTTTATAGAAATTAATGTAAATCCAATTAATTTGTTTCTAGACGTTCCAAAAAACACACCAAACCCCATTTAATAGAGAATAACTCTGGTCTTTAATACCAAAAACAATAACAATACTGAATGCATATAAAACACAACTGTAAAGAATAAATTAACATTTAACAGGTTCTTGGACATTTAGCATACAGTGCTTTGACTTTTGCTCTCTCCTACCCAGGGGGGAGTGAGGTCCTGGGCTACTACCCCCACTCTCAAGAGCCGGCCGGCGGAGGATGGGGATGCTTTGCAACTGGCTACCCAGGAGGGGCTGAGGAGATCTAGCAGAAGACGCAGCGATGTGTCTCCTGCACCCCTCCTGGAGACCACCCGAGGTGGCCATCGGGCTAGCCAGGGTGAGGGACGGCGGCCCTCCGGGACCTCGGCTGCTGGGACTTCCAGAAAAGGCCCTCCTGGAGCCAGGCCAGGTACTTCTGGGGGAGACCCCAGTTCTATCATCGAGCACTGGGGGACACTGCGGCCTAGGGAGGACATTATCGTCTTTGCTGCCAGGCTTGCTTCAAGGACCCAGGAATACCATGAGGCCGGTAGCACCAGCAGAAGGCTTCAGGAGGAGTTAAAGGCAGCCAGGTCCCTAGCCAATAATTCGGGTGGGTCAAGGAGGGCCCAATACAACCAGGCCATCCAGGGTGCAGGTCCCTTCGCTGAGAAGCTGGGCTCTGGCTGGGGTCTGTGAGGATATGAAGGGCCTAGTGTCCAACATGGAGTGGGCCCCTGCTGGAGAACTGCAGATAGCGGACAGTCAGCAGTCCCTGTGCAGTGACCTTCCAGCCGGGCAAGCTACTATTATTTCAAGCTCGGACTCCTCTGGGGAAGAGGGCGAGGACAGCTGCCCAGGGGGGGCAACTAATGGCGTACATAAGTCACCTGGAATCCCCTGGAGGCCTGGAGGGTCTCTATTTTGGCAATGACCTTCCTGAGCGAGACCCCCAGGCTAAAAAGAAGAAAAGTGGCAAAAAGATCAGAATATTGGTACATCAGCCTCCCTGGGCAAGCCTCTGAACCAGGGGAGGGAGGTAGCTGCATGGGTAGCCGCCGGGTCCGACCCAGCCTGGACTCTGCTAATGTGGGTTCAGTGCAAAGGAAGGGGGAGAGTGCTAGGCATCCTGATCCAAACACCCCCTCCGGTTTGTAATGAAAGGAGGGGTGACGGGCAGAAGCTGGTGTCTGACAGCGAGATTCTTAAAGGAGATGTCCCGAGGCAGCAAGTGGGTCTATACACTTCTGTATGGCCATAATAATGCACTTTGTAATGTACATTGTGCATTAATTATGAGCCATACAGAAGTTATAAAAAGTTTTATACTTACCTGCTCCGTTGCTGGCGTCCTCGTCTCCATGGTGCCGACTAATTTTCGCCCTCCGATGGCCAAATTAGCCGCGCTTGCGCAGTCCGGGTCTTCTCCTCTTCTCTATGGGGCTCCGTGTAGCTCCGTGTAGCTCCGCCCCGTCACGTGCCGATTCCAGCCCATCAGGAGGCTGGAATCGGCAATGGACCGCACAGAAGCCCTGCGGTCCATGAAGACAGAGGATCCCGGCGGCCATCTTCAGCAGGTGAGTATGAAGACGCCGGACCGCCGGGATTCAGGTAAGCGCTGTGCGGGTGGTTTTTTTAACCCCTGCATCGGGGTTGTCTCGCGCCGAACGGGGGGGGGGTTTAAAAAAAAAAAAACCCGTTTCGGCGCGGGACATCTCCTTTAAGAGTGGGGGTCATCCGGCGTCGGATGATACAGATAAAATGTCAAAAAAGGCTGCGAAGGTGGGGGGTCATCCGGCGTCGGATGATCCAGGTAAAATGTCAAAAAAGGCTGCGGAGGTGGGGGGTCATTCGGCGTCGGATGATCCAGGTAAAATGTCAAAAAAAGCTGCGGAGGTGGGGGGTCATCCGGTGTCGGCTGGCCCCCAGAAAGGCCCTGCGATGGGCCTAAGTAAAGGGGGTCACCCAGCATCGGGTGATCCCAAAAGTTCACGGAAGGTGGGGGGTCATCCGGCGTTGGGTGGCCTCCAGAAAGGCCCTGCGGTGGACCCCCAAAAATGTGGTTACCCAAAACGACGGAATTCCTTGGCTGGGGTTACGCAGAGTATGATGGCAGGGGGCGGAGCCAAAGGTCCTGAGTGCGTGTCTGGAAGTCCCTTTCCCCCCAGTGCTAAGGGGGGTGGGTCTGGAGGCTCGGAGGGGACTATATTTAAGAAACCCACCCTGGGTTGCTCCCCTGCAGGCATGGTGGGGGATGAAGGGAGCAACATAATAGCGAGTGGTGTGTGTGAGGGAGAGTCTAGGGGTGTGGGGAATCTAAATAATACAAGATTAAATGTTGGGGTGCCTGCTGGTGGAGGAGTATCTGAGGGAGATACAGGTGATAGTAAATTTACAAAAGTCACAAGTGAGGGTGGAGTGTCTGGTGGTTTGGGGAGGAGTGGGGGCCCTGCTCCAGCTGCTTCCCCGGCGGTGACTGCTCCTAGGAGCTACGCTAGTGTTGCCACCAGGGTAAGTGGGGAACCTTTACCTCACGGCTTCAGGGACCCCAGGTCACACGAGCTGTTCCTATCCGCCTTAAAGAGGGGAGAGAGGTCGGACACTATAGAGGGTGAAAAGCACGACCTATCCTTTTGGATAGATAGGTTTGGCACAGGTGCCTTCCGAGAGCGAAGGCAGGGAGAAGAGGCATGGTCACTTCCTACAGACGGGCAGGGGGGAGGGGGGGGGGTCCAGAAGGAATGTGTCTCCGATGGGGAGGCAGTGAAGCCTGCCCTAAGAGTACTAGGGTGGTGGAGCTTCTCCTCGGGATGAAATTCAGGGTGAGTGACATCTTTGCCCTGATCCACCCCTTTGGGACCTCCCTGTTTGATGTTAGCTTTGTGAGACCAGAGGGGCTCAAGCTCTTCTGGTCACAATACGAGCTGGCTCAGACAGAGCCCGAGTGGCGGGATTTTGCGGTTCAAGCAATTTCCTGCCAGAATGACACTAAGAGAGTGACCGTTCTGACTAGTAACGAGTCTCTCCCTTATGTCATAACCTGGATGGGCAGGTATGGGGAGATTCTCCATTCTCCCCAGAAAAACAGGGACGCACACGGTATCTGGTCAGGGGCCTGGACTTTCATGGTAAAGTTGAAACGTGCAGGTAATTCCGTTACCCACATCCCTTCTTCTGCATTCCTGGGAAGGGACAGGATTCTGGTTTTCTACCAGGGGCAGCCGAAGGTCTGCCACAGGTGCGGGGACCCCACACATTTCAGTGCACAGTGTAAGGTGCTGGTGTGTGTGCTGTGTGGGGCAGAGACCACCCATCCTCCTCCTGTGGCAGCATTCGGTGTAACCTGTGTGGTGCTTTAGGGCACCCATTCAGTCGTTGTCCCTTATCCTTTGCCAACATCGGCTGAGCCCAGTCAGAGGGTCAGCGGGCCCATCGCTCCGGGGGCGAAGCTGGTGGCAATAGGGAGGAGGAAGAGCTACGGGGTCTCGGCAGGGTACCTGACCAGCCAGGTCAGGAGGGGAGTCAAGCTGCTGAGGCCCCAAGGGATAGCGATGTGGATGAGGAAACCAGAAGGATGGAGAGAGAGGAGGTGGCTGCCAGTTCTGCCTGATCCTCCTGTGAAGAAAGTGCGGACCAGGAAAACGAGAAATGGCAAAAGCAGAAAAAAAAGAGTAAGGGAAGAACAAGAAAGAAAAATAGGGGTTCTTCCTCTCTAGAGTGGGATGACTCAGCCCCACTCGCTCTGGTGCAGATACCAAAGGAAGGCCCCATCAGTTCCCTTACGGTCGACCTCTCTAATCCGTACCAAGCCCTCAATAACACCTCCTCTTCCCTGCCAGGGGGAGACGCTGGGGGTGAGGTGCCGGAGGTGGTGGCAGAGATAATTGAGGAAGGAACCCCGGGGGACGCTGGGTCTCTTTCTGTGGGGGACCCGGTTTCCTCTGGGAAGGGGGCTACCCTGAAGCCGGGAGGTGAAGGTTATGATGAGAGCGGTGATATGGATGTCTCAATTCACTTAAAAGAAACAAAGGAGATACCTCTTCTTCCGACAGGGAGGAGGGGGACAGTAAGAGAAAAGCCATCCAGCTCGATTACCAATGATGGCAGAACTCACCCTGTTGACGCTGGCATCCATTAATGTTGCCAGCATTAAGTCAGATGCGACTAGGTTTGTGGCCTTTGATTTTCTCAGCCGAGTTGAAGCTGACACTTTATTTTTGCAAGAGGCCAGGCTGACAGATTTGTCGCTCATGTACAAAGCCAAGGGTGAGTGGAGGTGCTGAGCCTCCTATTGGTCTCTTGCGGCCGAGCCGTATAGTGGGGTGGCGGTCCTTTTTAAGACCACACAGGTAGAATGCAGACGGGTTATCGAGCTGGAAATGGGGAGGTGCCTGTTCTTGGATATTCTCATGGGAGGTCAAGAGTTGCGTCTTATTAACATCTATGGACCCCAGTCAAAGGGAGGGGCACAAGGACCTCTTTATGAGAATTAAGCCTTATCTTTTTACAAGCCGACAAGTGGTCTTTGGAGGAGACTTTAATAATGTCACGGGGCTCTATGATAGGGGAGGTTGCAACAATCAGCTAGGCTATGATAGCGTCGCGTTAAATAGCGTAGTTAGTGAGGCACGCCTTGTGGATATCCACGTTCGACAAACGCCAGGGCACACGGGATTCACTTGGTTTAGAGGTAGTTATTGCAGGTCTAGGATAGATTGGTTTTATTTAAAGGAGGAAGCCGTCTCCTCACCGTTATCGGTGGTGGGGGTGGAGTTCTCCGACCACTGTATGATTCTTTTTTCTCTGAATGTCACAGAGACCCCTCGGATGGGCAAAGGTTTATGTAAGTTGAATTCGTCTCTCCTGGAAGAAGCGGAAATAAGATGGTCCTTTGAGGATTTTCTTCAGAGCCAGGAACCGCTACTGGGCCTATGCAGCAGTAAGTCAGAGTGGTGGGAGATGTTCAAGCATTGGGTAAGAAGGTTCTTCCGACAGATCTCCAACCTCAGAAGCCTGAACAGAAAGCGTATGTATCAGAGCGTTTGGTCTCAACTGGAGGTAGCCGCGAGGAGATCTCCAGAGTGAAATCCTTGCTCAAGAGATATCAGTATGATAGACACACATCTTTGGTTCTTGAGAGGGACTTTGGGAAGTACCGCTCGCCTGACCCCTACAAGAACGGTAAGATGTCAGTGAGTTGTAAATTGGTTACGGGTCTTCTAGACAGTATGGGCTCCCTGAAAAGGTCCAGATCAGGGATCCTGGAGGTCGTCAGATCTTTCTACTCGCATCTCTTGGGTGGGAAAGAACTTAATCGGGACAGAATCTCAACTTTCCTGGCAGAAACCTTTCCCGAACCAGGGGTAGACCCCTCTCTTGGCGTTTTGACAGAAGCAATTACAGAAGAGGAAGTCGGACTGGCGATTGATGGGCTCCGGTCCAAAAAGTCGCCAGGCCCAGACGGCTTAACATCTGAGTTTTATAAAGCCTTTAAGGAAATTTTGGCTCCCCTCTTGAACGAGGTTTTTAATGAATGTCTATCCTCGGGCATTCTGCCGGAGTCAATGAGGAAGTCGGCCCTAATTATTCTGTCAAAGGGTAAAGATCCGCTCCGTATTGAGAATTGGTGTCCCATATCGCTTCTCAATACAGACAGAAAGATTCCAGCAAAAGTGCTGTTCAGTAGGTTGGTGAAATTTTTACCCCAGCTCCTTTCTGGGGCTCAGCACTGCTCTGTTTCCAGTTGAAGCACGTTTAGCGCCGTGCTGAGTGTCCAGGAGGCTGTGGAGCAGGGCAGGGCAGGTCTCTGGAAGGGGTTTTTACTTTCCCTGGATCAGGCTAAAGCTTTTGATCGAGTAAACCACGAGTACCTTTGGTCTGTCCTTTTGAGATACGGTCTGCTGGTGGGGTTCGTAAAATGGTTAAAAACATTGCATTCAGGGGCTGAGAGTTTCCCGCTCGTGAACGGTTAGGTCGGCCGTCCTTTTGTAGTCGGGTCTGGAGTTCTCAGAAGGGTAGATGGGGGACCGTTGGCGGGGGTAAGGATGGACCCGGGGGTCCCGGACCTGGCCTTGAGGACAGTGGCGTACGCTGATGACGTTACTATCTTTGTCTCCTCTCAGGAGGAGGCGGGGTGGGTGATGTCGGAAGTTGTCCGCTACTCGGAGGTCTCCGGGTCAAAGATCAATCGGGAAAAGTGTGAGAGTCTCTGGCTGGGAGGGGGAGATCCTGCTTTTGATCTTCCGGATGCTCTCCCAGAACCCCAAGATTCCGCTAAAATTTTAGGCATCGATTTCGACCAAGGGAATTATCCCGAGAAAAACTGGGAAGGCAGATTGAGGAATGCCGCTCAAAAGGTGGATCAATGGAAAGGGTGGTCTTTGACCCTGAGAGAAAGGGTTTGCTTGATCAAGACTTACCTGCTCCCTTTGTTAATGTACTTGGGAAGTGTCTGCATTTTGCCAGAACCTCTTTGGTCACGGGTCTACAGCCTGTTCTTCCAGCTGTTATGGGGGAATAGGTTGAACCCAGTCAAGAGGGAGGTTACTTACCGTACGAGGAGACTAAGCGGGTTGGGTATGGTCAACCCAGTGGTATTCCTCGTGAATACCTTTTTGAAAGCCAATATTGCAAACCTCTGGAAAGAGAGGGCTCCTCCGTGGGTATCCTCCTGTAAGGCATGGTTTTGGCCGTTCTTCCAGGAGTGGGAGACAGGAGGGCGTGTGAAGGACTTTCGTACACCGCACGGACATCTTTCGGCTTACGTTGCACCGGTTCTGAAGGTTTTACGCCAATGGGGGCTGACCGTGGGGGAAGTCAGGACGCTGGCCAGGCGTGTGCTGGACCAGAGGGTCTTGGCAACCCACTTTCAGAATCCATTGGCCCTCAGAGACTGCCCAGGTGGGGATTTGAGGGTGGGTTTGTTTCTTTTAAATTCGGTAAGAATTCCCTCCAAGTATTGGGACTTGACCTGGCGCTGCTTCCATGGTAAGCTGTATATGGGGGACAATTTGAAGCACAAGAACACCGAGGACAGAGGTTGTCCCCGGGAGGCATGTGGCAACACTCTGGAGAGCATGGACCACTTCCTGCTTCATTGTCCCTTTAATATAGAGGTATACAAGAGGGTAGGGGCTTCCATCGGTTGGCCTCGGCTGGCTGACTTTACCTACGCCGAGTGGTGTTATGGAGCATTCAGAGATCTGGGTGGCAGGGACCGCTGCACTTTATTTTTAGTAAGTCTAGTGGTTAGGTATTACACGTGGAGCACACGGTGTTTAGTATCGACGCAGCATAAAATCCTCCTCGAGGACGAGGTAAGTAGGAATATTCTCGGTGACCTGGTGAAGGTGCGTTCTCTGGAGTTTGAAAGGTTGGGTAGGCCTCGAGCAGCCTTCCTTTGGAGGGGTTTTTGCTTTGGGGTTCCCTAGCCTGGAGAACTGTTTCCCGGTGGGGGGCTGGATTCTTTCACCCTAGCTTTTTGTTTTGTTTTAAGTTAAAAGTTGAATAAAAGGCTTACGGGACCCGAACCAGGGCTGGAGATAATAGTTATATTTTTTTTATTTATTTTTCTGTATATTTGGGCTGTGGATTATTATTATGCATTATATGGTTTTGTGGGTGGTATTATGTGTTATGTTTTTTTTTCGTGGGTGGTATCATGTTTCATGGGTGGTATGTGTTTTCGTGGGTGGTATCATGTTTCATGGGTGCTATGTGTTTTCGTGGGTGGTATCATGTTTCATGGGTGGTATGTGTTTTCGTGGGTGGTATCATGTTTCATGGGTGCTATGTGTTTTCGTGGGTGGTATCATGTTTCATGGGTGCTATGTGTTTTCGTGGGTGGTATCATGTTTCATGGGTAGTATGTGTTTTCGTGGGAGGTATTATGTTGAGTTTTTGCGGGGTGTTAGTATTACGTTCTGTGTATTTAAAAAAAACCAAACAAACAAACAAAAAAAACTAAACTATGTTTATAAGCATGATTGGCAGGTATTGGCAGTGGACCAGGGGATGGGTAGAGGATAATGCGTGTGTAGTTTAGAGGGGAGGGGGGGGGGTATACATTTAAAAAAAATTATATATATATTTATTCCTGTTTTACTAATGTGTGTTTTTTTTCTCTGTTTAGTAGGTTGGAATATGCAGCACTACGGGATTATGGAATAGGTTATCTTGCTTTTGTTGTGATATGTTTTGTTATGTAAATTTTGTAGTGTAAATGGGATGTGTGAGATTGAGGATGCGGCCAGACCGGTTTTTCACTCCTGTACGGTTTCTGTAAAATGTTGTAAATATGAATATGTTTGGCTATTATTTCTTGCAAATATTTCTGTTATTTTCTGTTATTTTTGCAAATATTTCTGTTTTGTAAATGTGTGTGTATATATGCTTCTTGTGATTGGATTTGGCAAATTTTTCTGTTATTTTGCTATTTTTGTTATTACGCCCTGTAATGTTTTTTACAATAAAAAGATTATCACTGTTATCTGTGGTTTGACATAGGACTGCGGGGACATCATTATAGCAGTACGTATCACTGTGTTATCTGTGCTTTGACATAGGACTGCAGTACTGTATTTATTTACAAACATTTCTTTACTGTACTGTACTCATCTATACAGTACTTACATTGTGCAGTACAGTGGGGATTCAGGAGGCAGGCAGCGTTCAGCCGTCACTTTGGGGATTCAGCTGCTGTACTGTGTCAGGAGGCAGGCAGACACAGCAACGTTCAGCCGGCACTGTGCACTGTGGAGAGGGGAGGAGTAGGTGCGTGTAGTGATGCAGGAGAAGCAGGATGTGACCGGCATCAGCTGTGCGCCGGCTCACTGAGCGGCGCCCGGGGTCATAGAACGGTCGGCACCCTTATCTGAGGAATGCAACTTTATTTGAGGGACCGCCGCTGCCCTGACACATCGACTTTAGTTGAAAACAGTGTTACTTAACAGCAATGATACTCAAGGGTTTACTGCATCTCCTCCTTCATCTTTGTCTACCACTCTACCCATACTCTCCATTCAGCCAATGACCTCAAACTAAGTTCCGCTGTAGTCCAAACTTTACACTCTCGTCTCCAAGACTTTTCCCGAGCTGCTTCAGTTCTCTGGCATGTGTTATCTTAGAGAATCATGTTAGTCCCCAATACCCACAATTTTAACCCTTAACATGCATCTCTTTAGGGAGGCCTATCACATCCCCTAATCTCTTTCCCACCCATCCTGTTTCTACGCTCTCCTCCCAACTTGACCACAGGATCCTTCTCCCCACATACATATGAATACACTTATGTACATATGTAGATATTGGCTGGGGACCAGTTCACATAGTATTATGTGTAATACCCCAGCCAAACTAATATTCAGAACATACACTTGCTTCTCATGTGTTATCTACTTTTGTCATAGATTGTAAGCTCTTGCGGGTAGAGCTCTCATCTCTACTGTCTGTTTATTAGTTTTATAGCGTATGTAACACCTGACATCATCTCTATGTGTACCTCTATGATTTGTAACGCGCTGCGGAATATGTTAGTGCTATATAAATAAAGATTATTATTATTTTGTGGCCATAGGAACAAGATGTGAGTGGTCTCGATTCCAGTCTGATGACCACTTTAAAGTTTACAGAACTGGTCACCATGCGGGTCATGGCGCATGAGTCTATCGAATGAATAGTAGCACAGATCTCACCCCATAAGACTTGCCTACAGGTGAGACTATGTGGCTCAGTTGCAAGCTAAACTTTTGCAGCCCTTATTGTTATGCCATTGCTGGGATCTACTCAGCACCAACCCACAATCTTCTAGTGGATCACTATAGACAGTCGTTCTGCCAACCCAGGAATTAAGGTATTTTTCACACATGTAACCACTGGGTTGATGAATAATAGAGTTGATGACATTATAAGATTCAGCATACAGCCACCAGTAGGGGGAGCTCTTTGTGGACAGATCAGTACAGGTACCATTCCAACAGTATAAGAAGTCAGCAGCACCACACTGTCTATGCACCAACCCGGTGTGGGAGTACTTGCCGTGCACGCCAAAATCCGGATCCGGACATCAAGAATCCACATATGAATAATCCAAGAAATAGAGGATAGGCAGCACCAGGGAATCCAGGAAGTAGATCAGCACAGGTCAAAGAAATTCCATATTTTTTATCCCTACCTCTGATATCCTTCCTTACCTGCACTGTGAAGATTGTACCTGAATTGCTGTGAATAAGGGCTCCCACCCACTTGCGTTAGCGATTTGCGTTTTTTTAGCTCTGCGATAGAGCGCTAAAACTTTCTACTTTGAAACAAATGGGTTATAATGTGGCTATGTGCACTTGCGATTTTTTCTCGCAGCTCGGGTGCGTTTTTTTTTCGCTTGCGACTGTCCTATATTAGTGCAATGTGATATTTTTCCCTTGCCCATGCAAGTCAATGGTTGGCGAAAAAACGCATCGCACATCGCAGAATCGCATGCGCGACTGCGTTGCGACGCTTTGCTCTATAATTAGTTTTAAGTGTCAAAAACGCTGCGATAAAAAAACGCAGGCCAGCCACAATACATAGAGCTTAGCGATGCGAGTTTAGTGGGGGGAAAATCGCAGCACAATCACACAAAAATCGCACGTTGGCAACTGCGATATCGCAGCGATTTTAAAAACGCACTATCGCCCTCGCAAGTGGGTGGGAGCCCTTATTGTTTATCAAAGTTATTTCAAGTGAAGTTTATACTGGGCCCTAACCGTTTCTGGGGACCTGAGGTACTATATACCAGTGTCTATGTTTATACTCCACCGTGTGATATATCGGTGTGTAGGAACGGTGGTGTCACCTGTGACGACCACTACCCTCATCATCCTGTTTATTGGCATTCCCTATTCTAGGGGTGTCAACGGTGGCCTGCAATCCTGCTCTGGCCTTGGCTACATGTCATCCCTCTGGGAAAGGAAGCCGGTAAGTGCCGCCATGACAAGCCAACACTTAAAGGGGTTGTCCCGCGAAAGCAAGTGGGGGTATACACTTCTGTATGGCCATATTAATGCACTTTGTAATATACATCGTGCATTAAATATGAGCCATACAGAAGTTATTCACTTACCTTCCCTGCGCTGGCGTCCCCGTCTCCATGGCAAGGTAAGTGAATAACTTCTGTATGGCTCATATTTAATGCACGATGTATATTACAAAGTGCATTAATATGGCCATACAGAAGTGTATAACCCCACTTGCTTTCGCGAGACAACCCCTTTAACCCTCCCAGCTCCCCACGTGTGTCAAGTGTCTGGGTGTCTCTATGGGACATTGCAAGTGCAGAATAGATAGGGAGGGAGAGGGAGGATGAGCAAGCAGCAGAGAAGATTTGTAACTCTTCTGTATATCTCCCTGCCCCAGGGGAATGGTTACATGGACTTTTTTTCAATTTATTAAGCCTCCCATGAACCAGAGAGCATATTTGCTCTTTCACTGTCTAATAAAGTGACCCTTAGCCCGTGTAAACAGGCAATCATTCATCTACGAACGACTACCTGCTTGTCGTGAATGGAGGTGGGCAGCCGGAAGACAGCCGCTCCTCCTCCATTCACAACTATCCCTCCTATGTGAAAGCACAGGAGCAATAGTCTTTGGGACGGCTGTCACGTTTAAATGGCCCAGTAGTCTATATGCTATGGAACGTATGGCATAATTAAATACAAGTTATCAAATGCCTCATTAAATCACAAAGAATGCATTTTGACTACTTCCAGGGAAGCATTTAAGGACAGCGTTCTACAAAAATGTATTCAATCAATATTTGAGATCTAGGAACAAAAACAAATATAATACAACCATTAAAGTGAATGGCAACACAAAGAAATGCTCTCAGAGGTAAAAGAGAAACTCCCACGCCTCCAACATACACAAAGAGAATAAACACAGAACAGCCGTCGGCATGTGAAATGAGTTAGTAAGAAGAACAGTTATCGTCCAGGGATCATACTACACAAACACTGCAAGACATAAAACCAGTAGATTGTCAGTATAACAGTACTGGGATTACATGCCAGAGAATGATAATGCCCCTTAACATCGAAATTCCACCTGGTGATCAATGGCAGACGGTCAACCAGGACACTAAAAGACAGAACTACACAGCTAAACCTGCAGCTGCGGAATCCCACACGAAAACCCACCGGCCTAACTGCAGATTTTGATGTGGAATTGCAGGCAGGTATTAAGCCATTTTCAATATGCAGGGAATAGAACCCATTGATTTCAATGGGTTTGTTCACATTTCATATTTTGCGCATGCATTTCCGTCACGTAAAAAAAAAACACAGTATGCTCTACTTTTCTGCGCATTTGCTCATCAAAGGTCCCTGTAGATATCAATGTGGGGTGCGAAAATGCATGAGCAATATGCAAAGAGAGGCGTAATACGCTGCATAATTCTGCTGAATAAGAACACATCTGGAACTCATTAGAGGAACTCTACCATTTCAGGCAGTGGATATGTGTTTGCCACGCGCAAATGAACATGCCCTGTGGGTGGGAAAAGTACATTAAAATATGCCAACATACGCCCAAAAAAGCAATGTTCGTTCTGCAAAAATGCAGCACTGAGGCATGCCCACATACGCATACGCTTGTGTAAAGGAGCTCGTAGCCTGCGGATTTTGGTGTGGGATTTACAGCAGTTGGCGGTGCGTTGTGCAGCCTAAGGCTGGATTCAGATGAACGTATATCGGCCCGGTATTCACGCCCAGCCGATATACGGCGTCTCTCTCTGCAGGGGGGGGGGGGGAGGCTGGAAGAGCCAGGAGCAGTGCGCTGAGCTCCCGCCCCCTCTTACCTCCTCTCTGCCCCTCTGCACTATTTGCAATGAGGAGAGGCGGGACAAGGGTGGGGCTAATTAACAGAACTTAGCTCCGCCCCTGTTCCACCCCCTTTCATTGCAAATAGAGCAGAGGGGCGGAGAGGGGGTGGAGAGGAGGCAGAGAGGGGGCGTGAGCTCAGTTCCTGCTCCTGGCTCTTCCATCCCCCCCCCCCTGCAGATGAGGACAAGTATATCGGCTCGGCGTGAAAACCGAGCCAATATACGGTCGTCTGAATCCACCCTAAAGGTCTCTGAAGAGATCATCTCTAAGGCCGGGTTCACATGGGCATATTTGTGCAGTGTTTTACACGTTCAAACTCTCCGTGTGTAATATGCAGTGAATAGAATTTGTTGATTTCAATGGGTTCAATCAGAAGAGCATCATATTTTGCAGGCAAATTTTGTTTGCATGAAAGAATACACCGCATGTTTTATTTTTGCGTGAATTATGCACAAAAAGAGATTGTATTAAACTTAATTGCCCATTGAAATGGAAGCATGCTTGCGTTTGCTTGTACGTGGAAATACGCACTGCATGCGCAGGCAGAAAAAAGACAAATACAGACAGAAACACGCAATGTTACCTTCTGCATTCCCTTTCCTCTACCTCTCCCTCCCCCTCCTCTCCCCTTCCTCTATTCCTCACCTCTTTCTTCTCCTCTTCCTTCCTCCCTCTTGCCCCCTTTATCTCCTTCTTCCTATCTTCTCTTTTCCCTCTCTCTTCCTTTCCTTATTTTCTCCCCTCCTGCTTTTCTACCTTTCACCCTTCGTATCCCCCTCTCCCTCTAACATCCTTCCCTCTCATCTTCTCCCTTTCTTTACTCTTCCTCACCTCTCCCCCCTCCATCCTCTCCTCTCCCGATTCTAGTCTTCTTGTCCCCATCCATCCTTCTCTTGTCCATCCTCTCAAACTCGTCCCCCCTCCCTCTCCTCTGCTGTCTTTTTCCTGCCTCTCTTTCTTTCCCCCTTCTATCTCTCTTCTCCCTCTCCTTCTTCTTTCCCTCTTCCTCTCTTTTCCCCTTACTCCTCTCTCGCTCATCTTCTCCTTTCCTCTACACATCCTCTTTCCCTATCCCTCTCTCCTTCCCCTTCCCATCCTCCCTTTTACACTTTTGTCCCTCCTTCTTCTTTCCTCTCCTCTTCTTCTCTCTTTTCCCTCTTCCTCGTTTCCTCTGCTCCTCTTTTTCTCCTCCTTGTCCTCTTTCCTCTCCACCCCATCTTCTAAAAACTTCTAAAAAAGAACATTTTTAGTGACTGATATGTTTCCTTAACGCTAACAAAGAGCTTAGAGGAAAACCATAACATCAGAGGCAAAACTATAAGGGGTGCAGTGGACATACGAAAAGAGGCCTATAAGGTCCCTCTACCCCATATGAGGAGACCAGTTCCATAAATGACCCATGAGACTTGGGGGTCCTCTTACAGAATTTGCACTGGAGCCCAGAAGCCACAAATTCCAATATAAAAAGTGATAAATACATTGAATACATGAAAACCCCTGCGTACACAGCTGATAATAGAACCATTTTATTTCATTATTCATCATATTTTATTTCTTCCATGAAGAATCTTTTACTAGAACTTGTACAATTCACCCCAATTCAAACATTTTATGAGACAGAAGGAAAATGAAATAATCTTTTGTTGCTACATTAGAGAAAAAAAATATACACAATAAAGAGAACAAAACTGAGCGGTCGTCATCTGTGATGTTACACGGGTCGTCACTGCTGTGCTGGTTATACTCAGAATATCCTTACTTTGCACATATGTACGTCCTGTCCAAGACCCTCTTGCAGGTGGTATCGTGTGGGCATTGGTGGGCCTTACATGTCACAGCTCCACCTAGTTGGCAGGTGCAGAGCTGCAAGCAGTTATCTCCAAGAAAATTGTCATTTAACTGTGAAAATAAGTAGAATTAACATAGTATCATAGTATGTAAGGCCAAAAAAGACCTATTATCCCCCAATGTTGATCTAGAGGAATGCAAAAAAAAGCAAAAAACAATGAGGTAGAAGCGAATTTTCCCCCATTTAATGGAAAAATTGCCTTCCTGACTCCAATCTGGCAATCAGAATTATTACCGGATCTCCGACCCTATTGAAGCAATCACTGACTATATGTAATATTACAACACTTAAGAAAGGCCACTTTCCTGCCCAAGCCCCCAACTTATCCAGATCTACTTGCAACCGTATTCTGAACTCTCGTGTTATTTTCTTTTTCAGTTTTGTATCATCTGCAAATATTGATATTTTACTATACAATCCGTCTACCATATTTTATATTTCATCTCCATTTATGTTATGCTAGAAGACAGGCACATACTTATTGAATAACTTGACTATTAACCCTTTCCAATCCAATGTCTGACGTCTGAAGACATTCTAATTGAAGGCTGTACAGTTCCGGTGTCGGAAGAGGTGCGGCAGGGTATTCTTACTGTATATTACTGTCCGCTCTATTGTCAGGGGCCTCTGCAGCATGTCCCACACCACAGTGCTGGCCTTAGCAGTAGATGGCGCCATTGTATAATGGCAGAAAGAGAAAGCTCCCTAGGAAACCCTGAATGCAAAATTGGATTGCAAAGGGTTAAATGGCCACTATAACACCCAGACCATTTATCGCAACCCCAGAACTGAACTTAGATCCTCATAGGGTTCTACTAGTATTAAAGTTTGGTTCATTATACCCCACTAGTGGTAAGATCGTGGCATTGACACCATTCTATGGACCCTAAAATGGGGCTTATAATTTGTGAGAAATTGGCAAAAATCTGCCAAAACCTTCAATTCTTTTTTCTTTAGTCTTATACATTATAGGATAAGCGCTTTATGTGAAGGGAAGACCAACGTCCAGCTTTTTGAAAACTCAGATGCAATGCTCACCTGATGGAGTTATGCTCTCACAACAATGTAAGCTTTGGTACGTGATAAACCGGACTGCAGCGGGGGACGAACTGGCCTGATGGGGAGGATCCCACAGGACAGAAAGTGATGAAGGAATGGGTCACCAGTAGAGCCGATACTGACAAAGGCATTTTTCACAGGCTGAAGAGGATTAGTGTACTTTATTGTATATATCCTACTATGCGTTTCGGGATAGGACCTAGCTTTTATCAAGTTTGGGTACTATTAGATGGGATGATTGTTGGGCACCTAAGTGTCCAACAGCTGCTCAGCAATTGTTGTTCCAGTGCTTTTACACAGGAGCGATAGTCATTCAGTAAATGGAGGCGGAGCGCACCAGAAACTCTTGTGATTGCCCTCTTCTATTCACTGTGAACAGGCAGATGCTCAAAGATGAAGGACTGCCTGTTTACACTAAGCAAGAAGTCTCTCACTAGTTTCACTTTTTTCAGTGAGCTGCAATGAAGCGATTAGCGACTAATGAGCGATTTCATTCAGCACCTTATTTGTTCCAGCTTTTACATAGGACAACTATTGGTCAAAATCGTTCGTTTTAGTGATTTTTTTGGCCAATAGTTGGCCGTTGTAACAAGTGTATAGGGCTTACTATAACATAGTATATAAATGTCAGCGTGGTACTACCAGATGGGATTTGTGTTACTATGTAATTGTATGTGTTATAGCAAACCTGAAGAAAGACTAAGTCTTAACATGGAATGCGTAGTAAGGTATAAACAATAAGGTACAGTAATCCTCTGATAGTGCCGGCTCTATTGATGATCCTCGCCATCGCCAATACACAACAGTAGTCATATTGCTATACTGCTTTTGTAGCTTCTATTCATACTTTAGTCTGCAGAATAACGTAATTCATTAGAAGCCTTTCAGCCTTATTTTTCAATATAAGAATTGGCGCGACGTTTATACAATGATATGGCTTATCTTTACAGTTTAGCCTCCAGCATAATGTTACATATTCAATGCAACAGGTAGAAATAAGATTAGGAAAATTTTCCCAAAGGAGAACAAAGCTTCATTCATGTATCAATAAGAAACGCGGCAGCCTGAATGTAAATCATAAAGTGTGATAATACAAATATTATATTACACAAGAGGGTCATGGGGTCCCCTACCATGGGCCATATATAATAGTGGTTACTCTTATGTGGCAGATCTCACCCTCTTCAAGCACCAGGGTCTGGATGTGCCTGGTACTCTGGAGCCTTTATAGTTAGTCCATTTACTGAGGAAAGGGTTCGGCAAGGAATGTGTAAGGGGTAAAATGTGCGTGTGTGTATATATATATATATATATATATATATATATATATATATATATATATATATATATTCAGAAATAATTGTCCAGAGGAGCTCCAATGAGTCTATACATTCAAATAGAGATGCAAAGTTTGCTATGTAAGGTGTAAAAGTATCATGTGTAACACTTGTTATTCAAGAGTCATTATAGACTAATCCGAAGCTCATGAAGCAATGTAAGTTGGACTGAAGTGCCCTTGTTGTGGGAGCTTGAGCGCCTCCTGGAGACCATATTTAGTAATTGTATCCACATTTATTTACTCTTCTAAAGTAAGCCCTCTTCACATTCTATACTTAGTCATCAGTGTTACATTGTGTAATGATTTCTTACATTAAGGGAGTTTACATTATTCCTTTCTTTGTTCTGCTTTGCATTATAAATTAAGAGCTGCGGAATACGTTGGCGCTATACAGATGAAGATCATTCTAAATAACGTTAATACTGAACTGCTCGCTCAGGAAGAGCACAGCGGTGACGTCACACAGCTGATGTCTCTTGTTCTCTCTCCAATGTTCATTGTTAATTAATTTGGAGAACTCAGATCCAGGTTGCCTTATTGCAGATTTTTAAATTTAAAGGGGTCCTCCAACAGCGGACACCACGGCCGGGAGCTTTCTTTGTGGCTCTGCCAATAGTTCCAGAAAGCTTTAACATGACATCATAACTTATGGCAGCTTGCTTGAGCCAAAAGCTTCAGAGAAAGCTTTCCCCGACGATGGATGACACTGCAGAAGCATTGTACCATTTCCCATTCGCATACCAAATTTCCCAGAGGAGTACTGCATGGCTTTTTAAAGTCTCCTCACACCCACAATTATACCCCTTCCGACCCGACAAAGGAGAAAGCATTCTATGAAATGTGTTGAATAGCTTCTGATCCACACCTGGACTTGGATGTTTGGGCTCATTGAAGTTGTTATTTCAGCATACCATTGACACCACCACACAAGTCATGGTGCATGAGGTGGGCCCGGGGCAGTAGGGGCCACAACTCAAGATAGATGTGGGGTCCCAGAGGTGGAATCTGCTGGAGATATTCCCTTCTATGCAGCGCTATCCGTAAACACGGCCCTCCAGGTAGTCCATATAATGCATAATATCACCCATCATCACATAAAGTAGCTCTCATAATGCAGCTTAGTTCGGACATTTTTCGTCTCTCACTTACTGTGTAGTACTTTCCCTCCACAAGGCATCCACATCTGCCATACTGTACACACTTGTCTATGTCACGATAGTAACCACCATCGCACTGACATCCTTCGGAGCATGTGCCAGAGCAGGTCTCAGTGGCATCAATTCTGCTGCAGGTTGTATTACACGTGTCAGAGCAGATTTCATAGTGGCTGTGAACCGGGCAGTCCAAACCTACGTGCAAAGGATTTCACAGAGAAACCGGAATTAGAATTCTAAATTTCGATTTTTGCAATCAGTTATTATTTGAAACAAACTGTTATTTCATCCAATGTCAAAGTTGGAAAAACCTTTAAAGGGGCTCTGACATAAAAAAAAAAAATTTTACTCATCTTGCCTGGCCTGGCCCGATCGCCAGGCATGTCCCCTCCAGCCGGCATCTTCTTCTGTGCCTTGTAAAAGCAGAGCAGGAGCGGTCAAAAAGACCGCTTCCTGCTCTGCTCTGTCCGTCAGGCACTTCCGAGGTGAACGGATGGGCCGCCCACAGCAAGCACGTCACAAGCAGTGCTTGCTGTGGGCGGCCCGTCCGTCCTGGCTGAACTCAGAGATTCTGCGCATGCGCAGTGGAGACGCGGCCCGTCCTGACTCCTGTCAGAGGGCACCTCTCCACTGCGCATGCGCGCAATCCTGGAGCGGCGCAGCTCGTGCAGGAAGAAGAGGATGACCCCGCTGCTGACAACAACAACAGAAGAAAAGGTAAGTATAAGATTTTTATGCTTTAGCAGCCATTAAACCATGGGTTCCCTGTGTCCATTAGGCAGACCAGGGAACAATGGCTGCTAAAGCATAAAAAAATTATTTGTGTCAGAGCCCGTTTAAGAATCAGCATTGATGCAAATGCAATTTAGTTAAATGGTAAGCTTAGCTTTGCTAAATCTGGAGTCTCCATATACAAGGTTAATGGGCTTGGCTGTGAGAATGTGGCTTCACCCTTTTTCTGTCATCAACGCAGTGCCAATTCGGTATTGGACTGCCATTTTTGCAAAGGCAGAGAAGCAAGAAGTTGGCAAGAATTAAGGGAATTATCCTATAAAAGAGGAATAATCCGGAGCATGGATCTACTGCTCTGCTTCTATTGATAGTGGCTTGATAAAGACCGGAAAGGTCGAAACGTTGCCTATATATCTATCTATGGAATAATACAGGCTTTTTTATGTAGACAGCTGTCTGCTTCATTTATGCTGCCATGCTTTATATTTTACACATCCTATGAAACAGGGGTTAACTAGCTGATCGTTGGCTATCCAACTAATTGAACTCCCATCGATCATAAGAATAGGGATTCTTAAGGTCCCCAAATAAATGGAGTGATGATCAAACCTACACTGGACCTTCCATTCATTTCAATGGGACCACCAAGGATCAAGCTTTTGGATATCTCTCAGGATATTATAAGCTGATGTTCCCTCACAGGATATATATATATATATATATATATATATATATATATACACTACCGTTCAAAAGTTTGGGGTCACATTGAAATGTCCTTATTTTTGAAGGAAAAGCACTGTACTTTTCAATGAAGATAACTTTAAACTAGTCCTAACTTTAAACAAATGCACTCTATACATTGCTAATGTGGTAAATGACTATTCTAGCTGCAAATGTCTGGTTTTTTGTGCAATATCTACAAAGGTGAATAGAGGCCCATTTCCAGCAACTATCACTCCAGTGTTCTAATGGTACAATGTGTTTGCTCATTGGCTCAGAAGGCTAATTGATGATTAGAAAACCCTTGTGCAATCATGTTCACACATCTGAAAACAGTCTAGCTCATTACAGAAGCTACAAAACTGACCTTCCTGTGAGCAGATTGAGTTTCTGGAGCATCACATTTGTGGGGCCAATTAAAGGGGTTGTCCCGCGCCGAAACGTGTTTTTTTTTTCAAACCCCCCCCCCCCGTTCGCCACGAGACAACCCCGATGCAGGGGTTAAAAAAGAACACCGGAGAGCGCTTACCTGAATCCCCGCGCTCCGGTGACTTCTTACTTACCTGATGAAGATGGCCGCGGGGATCTTCTCACTCGGTGGACCGCAGGGCTTCTGTGCGGTCCATTGCCGATTCCAGCCTCCTGATTGGCTGGAATCGGCACGTGACGGGGCGGAGCTACACGGAGCCGGCATCCAGCACGAGCAGCCCCATTGAAAAAAGAAGAAGACCGGGACTGCGCAAGCGCGGCTAATTTGGCCATTAGACGGCGAAAATTAGTCGGCTCCATGGAAACGAGGACGCCAGCAACGGAGCATGTAAGTAAAAAACTTTTTATAACTTCTGTATGGCTCATAATTAATGCACAATGTATATTACAAAGTGCATTAATATGGCCATACAGAAGTGTATAGACCCACTTGCTGCCGCGGGACAACCCCTTTAAACGCTCAAAATGGCCAGAAAAAGAGAACTTTCATCTGAAACTCGACAGTCTATTCTTGTTCTTAGAAATGAAGGCTATTCCATGCGAGAAATTGCTAAGAAATTGAAGATTTCCTACAACGGTGTGTACTACTCCCTTCAGAGGACAGCACAAACAGGCTCTAACCAGAGTAGAAAAAGAAGTGGGAGGCCGCGTTGCACAACTAAGCAAGAAGATAAGCACATTAGAGTTTCTAGTTTGAGAAACAGACGCCTCACAGGTACCCAACTGGCATCTTCATTAAATAGTACCCGCAAAACACCAGTGTCAACATCTACAGTGAAGAGGCGGCTGCGGGATTTTGGGCTTCAGGGCAAAGTGGCAAAGAAAAAGCCATATCTGAGACTGGCCAATAAAAGAAAAAGATTAAGATGGGCAAAAGAACACAGACATTGGACAGAGGAAGACTGGAAAAAAGTGTTGTGGACGGATGAATCCAAGTTTGAGGTGTTTGGATCACAAAGAAGAACGTTTGTGAGACGCAGAACAAATGAAAAGATGCTGGAAGAATGCCTGACGCCATCTGTTAAGCATGGTGGAGGTAATGTGATGGTCTGGGGTTGCTTTGGTGCTGGTAAGGTGGGAGATTTGTACAGGGTAAAAGGGATTCTGAATAAGGAAGGCTATCACTCCATTTTGCAACGCCATGCCATACCCAGAGGACAGCGCTTGATTGGAACCAATTTCATCCTACAACAGGACAATGACCCTAAACACACCTCCAAATTGTGCAAGAACTATTTACAGCAGAAGCAGGCAGCTGGTATTCTATCGGTAATGGAGTGGCCAGCGCAGTCACCAGATCTGAACCCCATTGAGCTGTTGTGGGAGCAGCTTGACCGTATGGTACGCCAGAAGTGCCCATCCAACCAATCCAACTTGTGGGAGATGCTTCTAGAAGCGTGGGGTGCAATTTCACAAGCTTACCTCAACAAATTAACAGCTAGAATGTCAAAGGTGTGCAATGCTGTAATTGCTGCAAAAGGAGGATTCTTTGACGAAAGCAAAGTTTGATGTAAAAACAATGTTATTTCAAATACAAATCATTATTTCTAACCTTGTCAATGTCTTGACTTTATTTTCTATTCATTTCACAACGCATGGTGGTGAATAAGTGTGACTTTTCATGGAAAACACAAAATTGTTTGGGTGACCCCAAACTTTTGAACGGTAGTGTATATATATATATATATATATATATATATATATATATATATATTTTTTTTTTTTTTCAATTGCCTGTTGCTATATCTGGCAGTCCCGAACAGGATATATATTTATATACATTTCGGACTGTTACAGATACTCCGAACCCTAATTACCCCCACCCCAGCAGTCAGAACGCCAACAATCACCTAGCTTTCCTCTATTCAAGGGTGTCAGAGTAGCAGGGCAGTGGGAATTGTTATTTTCCTGGCTGCCAGGTTGTAGAAGGGAATGCCAGGATCAGCAATGGAGCAGGAAGAGTCTAACACTGATCTTATTGCTTGGCTTGTGATTCTGAAGTACACAATGCTGCTAAAAGGGGACAAAGGGAAGTTCAGAGAAGAGTTACCAAGATGGTGAGCGGTCTGTCTTATGAGCAACAGTTAAAGGATCTGGGAATGTTTAGCTTACAAAAAAGAAGGCTGAGAGGAGACCTAATAGCTGTCTACAAATATCTGAAGGGCGGTCACAGTGCAGAGGGATCAGCCCTATTCTCATCTGCACAGGGAGAGACTAGAAGCAATGGGATGAAACTGAAAGGGAGGAAACAAAATTAGATATTAGAAAAACTTCCTGGCAGTGAGGGGGATCAATGAGTGGAACAAGATCCCACAGGAGCTGGTAAGTTCTTCTTCAATGGAAGTGTTCAAGCAGAGGCTGGACAGACATCTGTCTGGGATGACTTAGTGAATCCTGCACTGAGCAGGGGGTTGGACCAAATGACCCTGGAGGTCCCTTCCAACCCTACCATTCTATTTGATGATATACAGGACAATGCTTTGGTGTTAGAGTGGAAGAGTGCAGTGATATGCAGTGCCTGAAGAGCCTGTTGTTGACCTGCAAGATCTGTAGGCTGGAGCTTGTCCATCATGGGAATAGCTGGAGGCTGGAAAAACTGATGGTATGCCTAAGGTAAGACTGCATATAAGGTCTACTAAATTTGAGATAGAGACACAGAAAATATGAGGTGCTGGAGTAGTACTGCATAGCAAGGTAGAGATCTGTCACAGAAGAGAAGACAGTAAGCTGACAGGGAGAGAGTGTCTAAAGCATTGTTTGGCTGCAGAGTGACATCAGACCTGAAAGTAGCTCTGTGAAGTCTGTGTGGGCTCTGGGTCACATCAATGCTGAATGGAGCCATAGCGGCGATAGTGTGGTGGTATGAACTATCAGTCCCATGAGCAGCTGTATCCATGTGGGCTGTGAGAGACATCAGCTTGAGTTAATCCCTTGGCCTGCTAGATCTCCAGTAAAGTGGACTGAAGGAAAAGAGGAAAAGAGGTTGGTCTAAGGAGCTTTTGGAATTTTGGTCAAGTAAAGAGAGTGCAATCCTTTTTCTGTTGTAAGTTAATGTGTTAAACACCACTACAGAGTAAGTTACTGCGGTCCATGTTGAAATAAAACTGACCTGTGGAGATTGACTGCCAGAAGTGCAGAGACCCAGAACAGTCACTACATAATGCTATTGATAGCTCTGACAAATTGCATTGAAGTGTCTTTAAATGTGTTATGCACTTTATTGATGTCCAGGTTTGAAGATAGTGACTGAAGCAAAGCATAGTGCAAGGAGAGATAGAACAGCCCAGTGACTCAGCTCCTTTAAGCTGCAGCCAATAAGCACTAAGCTAGTGGGAGAAGCAAAAGTTCTAAAAGTTATTGTAATCTTCTAGAAAATTGAGAAGAAGAGAGTCGAGTTCATTGTAAAGTAGTGAGCTGGTTTAGGGCGTAGAAGCTCACATTCCATCAGTATAAGTGTATCTTGATGCCACCTGAAGCTAGGGGTTTGACAGGGGAAACGCCCCTCTCACACCCCTAGTTTCGGATTGGCTCAAGAGCTGAAGGTCCTAGTAGCCTGGATTTGTGTCAGAAGCTAGCGGGGCTCAACGAAATAGGCTTCGTTCTGTTCCCCCCCCCCCCCCAGCTCGCGATGCTCACCTCCTCTGGCTGCTCTGCAGCCTCCGGCGGTGCACTTAAGGCGTTCCTCAGCTCCCCTCTACCTGCACTTGTCCGCGCTGCGCCGTTCTCTTGCGGTGGCTCAGCGCCTCGACTCCCCAGCCCTGTGCAGTGTGCCGCTCTGTCACCCACTGCGCTGCACATTTGATGCTCCGCCACTGGGTTCCGGACTCTAAGATGGGGCCGCTGCAGTCTCCCCTGTGCTCCGCTGCGGCCTCCGTAATTGGTATGTCTGCGGCGCTGCTCCCCACCGCCGCTGTGCCTCCCTGCTCCTCCGGCCCTGCAGTACCAGGCCTCAGAGAAGGCCTCCGTTGCAACAAAAACAGCACCCAATGTAGCCGCACGGTAGCAGAGACCTAGGAGGCAGCCAGCTGGTGGGTAACACTGCTGCGGGGGCATGGCACAACACGATCACTAACAGCCAATGCGCAGGTAGGGGTGTGACAGTGCCATCCCTCTATGTAAGCCCTGTTACACCCCTACCTTCCGGTGGCGTCAAGATACACTAATACCCATTCCATCTTGGATTTAGTTTCAGAAGGAGCAATAGTATACAGGACAGCTGTACTCCCAAAGGCTGTGGTGAAAAAAATCACATCAGCTGTATAGAGCTACAGTCTGTCTACATATTCTGGGACCATTGCAGAAACTCACATCAACAGTATGGAGTAGGAAAGGCATCACTTGTTTAAGCTGCCATCCTCAGGACTGGACTGAGATATTAGGTTACAAAGGTTTGTACTTTCATAATTTGGATGTTGAATTGTTGTGCTTCTGGATGAAGTAAACGTGAATTGTGATGTTACCCTTATCCTGACTCTCTGTATGCTTCTTTTCCTGGGAAAAAATTATACTACACCACACCCATATACCAGGGAGCCAAGACCAGCCCTTCACCATCACCCCCATATTTCACTGAAGTATAGTCATTTGGGGAATGCTTTACTTTGTAACCACCACCGTGAGACTAATTCCTTCAGCCCAGAATATCACCCCTTCTGACGCACTACAAAAAATACATTTGCAAGCATACTACTGTATTGCTATTGTTACATGTGAAAGGTGAGTGGTCCTTAGAGATGCAGCAGCCTTTTATGAACAAGTGCATGCACTAAGATTGTGACCACCCTGTCATCTGGCACAATGCACTTGTTTGTGCAAAGAGTTTGGTCACATGAATGCTTGTATGCTCACAGCTGAAGAGCAGTTGGGAATAATTCCATTAAAGGCAGTGGCCCATCAGTCATGAGGACCAATAGAGGTACAGGGACTACTTATAATAAGTGACTGGTGCAAACCTGCAAATAACTCGTAGATAGGGATTTGGGGAGGGAGTAGCTTCCCCATTCACCAGCAGCAGCACATAAGGACAAGCAAAGTGCTGCAGTCATTTCAGATGCAACCTAGCTGTGGTTGGCTGTTGGAATATCTCACTGCCCCCAATCCCAGTCAAGAACTGCTTAAAAAACTGTTCAGGTAATTAACATCTTCAGCAACATTCAACTGTTACCTGCAATCAGCAAGCATAGTGTGCCTCCAAGAGTGCTCAGCAGCCAATAAATGTGTTGTGTCACCTATTTGGAAGGCAGAATTCCTGAAGGTCAATGTCAGACCTTTAAATAAGTCTTGTAACAATGACGCTATTATAAACCAAAGCCAAAAAGATCTCCAAAAGTAGAAGATAACCATGTACAGACTATTTCAGGGTGTTTGCCCCTCATCAGTGTGCAGTAGGTTTCTGGCTTGGCTACTTAGAGGCCTATAGATTTGGATGTTGACTTATAAGGCCATACATGCTCCTCTGGGAAACATGCAGATGAGCATGGATGGCCTTCTCATATCTTTTAGGTGTTCTGCATAAGCAGAAATCATATGCTTCCCAACCTATTTTTGTACCCATGTTATGAAAAAAAGAATAGTCATCATTTTAACTAAAACATTAAGCAAACCTTTCTGTAATAAGGAACCCCTCACCACTAACCATCTCTTGCAGAGTTGTTTATGAGGCATGTTCTGGATGCTGGGTTCCAAGGTTTGTGCCAAAAAGACACTAATATGTGGCCAGTGTTGTGCTACATGAGTGGATCCACTGTGCCACTGATTGATTTGACTTTGGGCTATTCCTGGGGGTTGCACCTAGTGTTCCCCTTGTCTTCACACTTTAATCCTATTTTGTAGGATATGGTCTGAGCTGCAGAAGTCCTAACGCCGATATCTCAGAGGTAGTCTCAGTGCAGTGACAGCGGACACAGACAGGTCAGATACATCTTACATGGTACTGCAGGACAGGCAGAAACATAGTCAACATCACAGGTTGGAGTTAGCACAGGTGGGGTACTTGAAAAGGTAGAGAGAAAGGCAGAGAGTCAGGGCAGGTGATAATTGGTTAAATTGTGGTCAAGGTACAAGCCAAGGTCAGGACAGGAGTAGTTGGGAAAGCTGGATAAATAGACATGGGTTAAACCAGGAGTAAGTCAAGAAACAGCACCTTTGTAGAGCCAAATGAAACCTATACTCAGGCACCCTCCAACCAGGAAGGGTGTCTTAAATAACCAAAGGAATGCCCAAATTGTGTGCATGTGCTGGCCATTTAAAAGGCAGCATTGACAAGAAACATGAATGGTGCGGAGACTACCCCATAGAAGCTGAAGGTGACAGTGATGACTATGATCAGCTTGAGGAGAAGGCAGAAGCCTCTGGTTGCAGTTAGTGGCCATAACAGCTAGGGTATTTAGAGAAAACAACCTCTTCCTCTGGTAAACAAAAGCCTTAGGTACATTTCTGGTTAAGTGATCTACAGTATCATATAATAACCATATTTTTGGGAAAAAACATCAGGTTGAAAACTTACGACAAAATCTTTCACTCCTCCATTTGATTTGAGTAATTCCCACATTTTTGCACATCGTCACATAACTCTGTAAACGGTTGCATAGCACTCTTGAGTCTCCATGTTCTCGGCACAGGTCCAAAACACAATTGTCAAAGTATTCAATAGGATCCACATGGTTGTGACAAGCACTGAACAATCCTCCTTCAGCAATCAATAAGCCACAGAAATTCTTCCCTTTATACAATCCACTTTCATTACATGTTGGACAAACATCAACAGAACAATGATTCTTGCAGGTCTTTTCCAGGTTCCAGTCCTTCCAGGCCTCCTCAAATGCAGCATCATTGATTCCCTGGTTTCCATCTGGTTGTGGAGAATCATCTTCATTGTTACCATTGTAATTTCCACATAATCCACATAGTTGTCCATAGAAGCTGCTGGTAATCTTTATGATTATCTGAACACCCAGGTCATAAATGACTTCAAGTCCAAAGTTGGTAGTTAACAATAGGTTTACACCATGCTGCCAGACTGAGACCCCGCTGTCCTGCAGAGTCAGTGGAAGGTTGAAGGACATATCATTCATCTAAAAGACATGACTCAAAAAAGTGAGGATCTGTCATTCATTTTATGATAATTGCTATGAAACCAAATTCCTCAATTACTTTTACCAGTCTAGTAAAACAGCCACCCCTATGATACTTATTAACTGGCCTAATAACAGATTAGGTCTAAGACTTAACTTTTATTAATGTGCATGTAAAAATAAATAATACTAAATACGACACCCTATATACAAAAATAGATCAACACATACGGTATTGATCATAAGACTAGTGTACCCAACACAATCTTAGGTTATTCAGAGTATATGCAAATACTGATATATATATATATATATATATATATATATACAGTAGCTGATATACCCGCCTTCGCCCGAGTTAATTTGGTACTGGCGTTTATCTGGTGTTCACACGGAAAATCTTATGAAGACGTGGTTACTTTAGAGATACCAGAAAAACATATGTTCACCATTTTGCATAGTTCTCTGCGTTACCCAGGAAACACCACGGGGAGGTAACCATACGACATTTCCTTTATATAAAATGACATCAGGAAGTGAGAGAATTAGATTACATACATAAAATTTGGACACTAATTCTTTTGCGCTTAGAATTGAACAATCGAGTTGGGACCCATTAACTTTTCCTATTTATGACATAATCAATGCTTATGCCAAATTTCGAGTTTCTATGACAATGGGAAGTGAGAGAATTAGATTCCATATGTAAAATTTGGACGCTAATTCTTTTGCACTTAGAATTGAATAATCGAGTGGGGACCCATTAGCTTTTCCTATTTATGACATAATCAATGCCCATGCCAAATTTCAAGTTTCTATGACATCGGGAAGTGAGAGAATTAGATTTCGTACGTAAAATGTGGACGCTAATTCTTTTGCGCTTAGAATTGAACAATTAAGGTGGGACCCATTAACTTTTCCTATTTATGACATAATCAATGTCTGTTCCAAATTTCATGTTTCTATGACACCAAGAAGTGAGAGAATTAGATTCCGTATGTAAAATTTGGATGCTAGTTGTTTTGCGCTAGAATTGAATAATCGAGTTGGGACCCATTAACTTTTCCTATTTATGACATATTCAATGCTTATGGCAAATTTCATGTTTCTATGACATTGGGAAGTGAGAGATTTAGATTATGTACGTAAAATTTCGATGCTAATTCTTTTGCGCTAGAATTAAATAATGGAGTTGGGACCCATTAGCTTTTCCTATTTATGGCATAATCAATGCTCGTGCCAAATTTCACGTTTCTATGACATTGGAAAGTGAGAAAATTACATTCCGTACGTAGAATTTGGACGCTAATTCTTTTGCGCATAGAATTGAATGATCGAGTTGGGACCCATTAGCTTTTCCTATTTATGACATAATCAATGCCCGTGCCAAATTTTAAGTTTCTATGACATTGGGAAGTGAGAGATTTAGATTATGTAAGTTAAATTTGGACACCAATTCTTTTGCACTAGAATTGAATAATCGAGTTGGGACCCAATTAATTTTCCTATTTGGGAGATAATCTATGCTTGTGCCAAAATTCATGTTTCTACGACATCGGGAAGTTGGAGAACGTATATATATATATATATATATATATATATATATATATATATATATATATATATCGTCTAATGATCAGATGAATTGGCCCATCGACATATTGGCCATTGTAATCATAGGAAATTAGTCAGTATATCAAATATATCCTCATTAATCCTTTGGACAATAAATTTTAAAAGTGTCTCTTAATGGGATTAATGATAGATGGGTCCAGATTGTATATTCAGATACTATGTGCATCAATCATCAAAGCAATAAATCTTGATAATTTCATTTATAGTGACTTGATAACCTTGACTATAGGCAAAGTACATCTATACTAAGAGGAACAGGATGATAATCCCATATATCCTCTTTTATATATAGAGTTCAATATGGAAGACTAAATACTGTGCTAGCCACTTGTAGTCATTAGTCAGATAGTGTTATATGTACTTCTAGAATGATCACAGTCATTAGACTCTTTAATTTAGCAGGGCCATGAAAAATAAAGGATCATAAAACGTAATCGGACTGAAACCTTGCCTATATGTCACTACAAGCGATATAGAAACTCTACATATTCGTTATTAGGATAGGGTTGTATTCTTACTGGTTCTTTATTAAACTTGCATGTTGGTTGTTAGACCTTTATCTTGTGACTAATGCATGCTTAGATATAGATATAAAGAACCACTGATTAGTATGATAAGCCATATATCGTTAGCATGTTAGGCCACCTGTCAACGTGCTCAAAATAGTCACTTGTTCTTTATACGTTTTCACCAAGGAACAGTTTTGTCTAATCCTCCTAAACCATCCAAAAGGTATATTAAAGTTTCCCAGAGAAGCAGTCCATGCATGTACGCGTCATGGCACCCATTGTGTGTTCCTTTGGTGGCCATGACATCTGTGCATGCGCATTATGCGTTCCATATGGCGGCCATGATGGCCAAACGGATATCATGTGACCATGCAGTATTCCTTTATTACGTCACCTTTGCACCCAGTGTCTCGCAGCTTCGTCGTGGATCCTTCACAAGTGTTCTTCAGGTAACCATTATCATTGTACTATTTATTTTGAACTGTCTACAATGTTAATTGTGCTTGAGAAAGGCGCAGAAATGTGTCGCATGCCACCAGCTTGTTAGTCTGAATATTGTTTGGGGTCTTTAGTCCCATCTATACATTGTATTTTGTTTTTGTAAGTTTTTATTGAGAATACAAAATTCTGGTAATTATTAGTCAGGAGCGCTGAGGAATTTTTCTCATACTGCATTTTGTGCAGTTACTATATACGGGTTGTCACCCACCACGATTACGTGATTTGGGTTTTCCTAATGCTGCCATCCATATCCTTGGATCTCCATGGACTAGGACCAGAGGCGTAACTTGAAGCTCCCGGGCCCCGATGCAAAACCAGTAACAGAGCCCCCAATTATAATGCTTTATTCATAGTACTGGGTTCCCTATATGGAGAAGAGAAGCCTTATGGGCCCCCCAAGGCTCCTGGGCCCGGGTGCAACCACATCCCCTGCATCCTCTATAGTTACGCCCCTGATTGGACTGACTTCCAGCTATCAAAGCCAGCCAGGACTTTAGGAGCCAGCAGGTTAATCCCTTTTAACAAGGACTCCCGTTGGGCTCCAGGTAAGTCACACACCTCCTAAAGGGAGTTTCTTTATTTGTACTAAGGTCCTCTAGGCACTTTCCCACCCACTTTGTGAATCTCTCAAGTAGCATAGGTCCTCCATAATTTTGTCAACCTGCTCATACAGGTCCTTACATGTAAGGCAATTCCATCTGGGGGGAAAAGCTCTAGAATTCTAGTAATATACTTAGAATATTAGAAAAGTAAATACTTTTTAATTTACCTGTATTGTTCCATTTGTGTCTTCTGTCATTATTATTCGAATGTCATTTACAAATACTCCAACCTTCTTCGGAATAGCTGTTGACATAATAACCAAGAAGTTTGATGGCTGACAGCTATTCTCCAAGCAGGCTTGGGTGAGAACATGGGTACACTTTTCTGGGAACTGATATTTGCCACCATCAAATGTATAATAGTGAGAGCCTCCGAGCACTGAGCACATGGCTGCTTCTGTTGGATGACACTTTTTGACACCATCTTTTATCTTGCAGACCTCGTAAAGACCACAGGTATATGGAGAACACTTAACCAAACCGCCATATTCACAAAGACATTTCTTGTCACAGTTTGGGGTTGGGTAGAATATTTCATTGACTTTATAATATATTCCACCATGACGACAGCCGCAATCAGATGCACGGACACATTGGTCACCTTCAAAAAAGTAGCCATCTTCACAAACACAGTTTTCTCTGCAGTGGTTGATACCTTTGGATGGAACAGTAAAGTGGCTGCAGGTCTTCTGGTAAGCATAGGAGCAGACTGTGTAGTAACTATTTTTTGGGCACCAAGCCCCTAGAAAGAGAATATTTGAAATTGGGCATTAATTATTGAAACAAAATTATTATAAATAATCAGAATAACAATTGTACTCATTGATTTTTTTCTTTGATAATCACCTAGAAGCAGTTGTGTTTTTGCTGCAAAACTCAGCAGCTTAGGCAGATATGCAAATGATTAGAGTTGTGGCATTATTAGATGAATGGTCTTTCCCCCCGAGGCCCTAAAAGTGGTTCCATTCTTGGCCTATAAAAAGGCTCTCAGAGGCTACTTGTGTGCAGTGGACCTCTTTTTCCACTTGTGGAAAGCTTGTTGACCACTAGACCTCTATGACGCAATTGAAGAGATTTTGCCCAGTGAAGAGAGTTTGAGAGGGGGTGCATTATTGAATGCAAAAAGCTGGATGGTCATATCGACAAACTGATCGCCACCTGGGCTGTTCTTACTAGACTGTTCGGAGGTCTTGGAACCAGTGGATGCATGAGGACACACAAGGAGATCGGACTCAGGTTCCCTTCTTCAGACTACCACTAGAGAGGAGCCTCTGATGAGCACAAACTGCTCCAAGTGTTTAATTGTCTGCCATCTAGAGACAGTTAATACCATCATTGCAGGCCCCTTTGTCTATCAGAACCATTCTCCAGGCGCTTTGCTGAAGGACATTCGGTTTCACAGTGGCCATAACCTATGCTGCCTTTGACACCCTCCCAGCATTGCCTCTGTTTGCAGTAGTGTCATGAATGATGAAACTGAACTGCTATGGAGTGGAACCGGGTTGCCAGCAATTAATCCAGGCTTAGTTTGGGCACTGGCGATGGCCATGTTCATGTCTGGAGATCTAGGGGTAAGCGCCTCAATTCTGTCTTTGCTGTGGAGCAGCACTCTTTCCCCATTGGAGTGATGATCTGGGGGGGCTATTGCATGTCAGTCGGTCACCCCTAGTGGTGGTACAAGGGATAATAAAAGCTGTGTTCAGGACATCCTGCAGCCACATGTGTTGCCTCTCATGGCAGGTCATTTTTAATAGGCATTTTCAAACAGGACAATGCTCGGCCATACACACTTGGGTGTCATAGGAATGCCTCCACAACATTGACACACTTTTGTGGCCTGCCCGATCACCAGATTTATCACCAGGAGAACATGTATGGGACCATCTGGGATGCCAAATTTAACAGCCTATGAATGTGCACAACCTAGAGGCTTATTTACAGCAAACGTGGACCAGTATGTTGCAGCATATGATACAGAATCTGTATGCCTCCATGCCCACCTGTATCACATCTTGCATTCAAGCTAGAGACAGCCCAATGGGGTCCTAGAGCTTCCCTTCAAGGGGTCAGTTTTCTGCAATAAGTTATCCTGATAACTTGCTCTGATATTGTGATCACTCACTTTTATCAACAGTGCAATCACACATAGAAAGTTTCATTGGATTCAGGTTACACTAGAGGATTGTGAGTGTACAACTGATAAATACGGTCTGGTAACTTACGGCAGAAGTTATTTCCTCGCCATTCTTGGACAGTCCCATTCATTTCATGGCAAGCAGCAGCATATGCTTCAATCACCTTACAGAAAACATTTTGCCTAGCCAAGTGATAACAGAAGTCATGGATGCATTTTTGGAAGTAGGGTTCAGGGTTCACCAGTCTATGACAGTCCCGGAAAGGTCCATAATCTCTCAGAATAATCCCACAATCAGACAGGAGTACCCTTTGAATTTTGTTTAAGAGTTGCAGTAGTCCACAAGGTGCCGGAACCAGTTCACTGCATTCTTCTGTTTTGTCCATTGTCCTCCAGCTTTTTTCAAAAGTCCTCACATCATTGGTCACGTCTCCATTCTTCAACATTAGCTCATCTTCAATGTGGCCATTGAAATTCCCGCAAAGCCCACAGACAGCACCAGCATAGGAGTCTGGAAGGGTAACTGTGACTCGACTGTCCCAATCAAATGTCACTTCCATGCCAAAGTCTGTCGAGATGACCCCATCCCGCCACTTGACAAATACTTGAATCTTGTCCAAGTGCAAGTAAATTGGAAGTCTGTGTAAAAGACCATTTACCTTAAACATGAAAAAATTGGATATTGTTTTTTGTTTAATCTCATATGGTTGCTCTTAAAAATATGGTTGCCCTAATATGGTTGTCAATAAAAATGACTGCCATAACTAAATAGAAAACTCCAATATTTCTGTCAGTTCTTAAAAGATAATGAGCAAACTTTAGCTACTTATCTAACTTCTCATTTACTAATACAGGGTTATTCAAAAAGAAGGAGCAGATTTGGGGATTTAATCCAAAGAACTACAAAAGACCAGTACACAATCTGCACATCACTGAAAAGAGGAAGGGCCAAAGATTTTTATGACATAATAGTAAGTTCAATTTTCTGCCACATTATAGCGCTGTTTCTTGTTTACCATTTATAGGAAAACCAGAAGATAAATGATTTCATGTGTTCGAGTTTGCTAAGCAGAAATGCGTTGTTCAAGTGCAATGTGAATTCTGACAATAACTCCAAAAACAGCGCCTCGTCACAAGCAAATTTGTCATACAACACATGGTGCCCTTGTTGACTGGGTACCATCCCACGCACCTCAGGGACCATAAAACTGTAAACAAGACACCCAGCTCTGTGATGTGGCAGAGAAATGAACTTACTGGTCTGTCATAGAAAAGCTTTGAAGCTTCCCCTTTTCAGTGATATGTAGATTTAGTACCTGTCTTTTCGGTTTGTTTGTAAAAAAATCCCTACATTTGAATGACTCTATATATGGTCAAATTTTATATTTGGGTGAAAATTTTCTCGAACCCCTTGAGGACATGGGCATTTTTTATTTTTGCTTTTCTCTCCCAGCTTTTAAAACAATTTCGCTTTTTTATTTATTTTTGGTTGATATTTTAGTTGTATGAAGACATCTATTGATGAATGACTTGTATTTTTTCAATGGTACCACTAATGTATTTTAAAACTCTTTAAAATATGTGGGGTAAAATGAAAAAAACAAAACAGCACTATTGTTAAGAGAGTTGTTTTTTTCGGCATTCATAGAGTGGTACAAATAACATATTATTCTGCAGTCAATATAATTATGTCATTACCAAACTTAGATAAATGTATTTATGTATTAATACTTTAAAAAAATAAAATACTTTTTTTTTTAACAGAAAAAATATATTTTCTGTCACCCTCCCCCGAGCTCCATAAGTTATTTATTTCTCCATTGATGGACTGGCATGAGCGCTTTTTTTGCAGAGCGAGCTGTAGTTTCCTTTTTTTATTATTTTGGAGTAAATACTGTACAACATTCTGACCACTTTTTATTCAATATTTTCTTGCTGTAAGGCTGGATTCAGACGAACGTATATCGGCTCGGTTTTCACGCTGAGCCGATATACGTTGTCTCTCTCTGCAGGGGGGGGAGGCTGGAAGAGCCAGGAGCAGATACTGAGCTCCCACCCTCTCTCTGCCTCCTCTCCGCCCCTCTGCACTATTTGCAATGAGGAGAGGCGGAACAGGGGCGGGGCTAATTCTAGTAATTTAGCCCCAACCCGTCCTGCCTCCTTTCATTGCAAATAGTGCAGAGGGGATGGAGAGGAGGCAGAGAGGGGGCGGGAGCTCAGTTCCTGCTCCTGGCTCTTCCATCCTCCCCCCCCCCCCTCCCGCAGATGAGGACACCGTATATCGGCTCGGCATGAAAACAGAGCCGATATACATTCGTCTGAATCCAGCCTTAAGGTGACCAAAAAAAGCACAGTTGTTGCATTGTGTTTTTGTTTTCTGTTAACATTCACAAAACATATTTATTTTTCTTTATTTAGATTTTTTAATGCTAAAGATAGAATGGAAAACATTTTTTGCCCTTTTTTCAATATTTCTTTTTTCTTTTTTTGTCTCACTATGGGACTTGATCTTGTGATTGACCGATCGCCTGTACAATATGCTGACATACGTCAGTATGATACTATATTGTGCTTAGAATGACAACCTGCCACAAGCAGGGCTTAATAGACTAAAATCCATAGCAGGTTCTGGAGCCTTCACTAGATTGCCATGGCATCTCCCTAGAGGGAAGCTTCTCTATCTGTTAAGCCATTTAAATGCCATAGTCAGTGCTGACTGTAGCATATAAAGGATTAATGGACAGGATCAGAGTTCTGTTGTCCCAGCCATTGCGACTGGGTGTCATGTGTTTTCCTGCATCCACCGTAAATGAAGTGATCTTACTCCTTACAAACCCTGCACACATCCACTGTATATGTCATGGAAGGGTTAAAGGGACTCTCCACTTTGGAAAATCTCTGCCAGTTAAAGGGTCTGCTGGAAATACACAGTTCACGCCTACTGGGAAGTCCCCATGATTATCTGCAATCTATGGGGAAACCTGGCACTAATTATGCAATTTCCCTGTGGCTTCACCACATAGGAATTTAAGAGTCACACATAGTCCATTTAAATCAAAGGGTTAGACAACCCTTTAATGCCAAACAGGACAGCTGCTTCAGAGCAAGAAATGTTAATTTTAACCCTTCTGAACTCAAGGCAAGAAATAAAGATTCTCTATTAGCTCAGTATACGCTAATGGGGTCTATGCAACTGCCTTCTTCTAAGTGGACAATCCCATTAAAGGTTTAACCTGCCAAAAAATGTACTACCTCTCTACAGGATAGTTAATAAATATTTGATTGCTAGGGTTCCAACTACTAGGACCCCAAGGGATCACAAAAATAGTGTACCCCAAGTCCCCCAGGGAAATGGAGCAGTAGTATGGATGCATGACCACCTCTCCATTAACTGCCAATGGAGATAGCTGAGTGATTGCTATCTCCATAAGCATGTGCAACATTACTCCATTTTTTCGGGAGACTTTGGGCGTGTACCATTCTCTTGATCCCTGGAGGTGCATGTGGTCAGAGCCCTGAGGGATCAAACATTTATTGCCTATCCTGTGGATCGGTGATCAATATATTTGGTGGGATAACTCTTTAAAGAGAGTGGTGTGATGATTGTCATATTCCTTAAGTAATAATGTATGCCTGCCATTGGGCCATGAAAAAGTAAAGTTTCAAATATGTCCGAGTTAATACTTTGAAGTATTGGTAATTGCAATAATTAAAAAAATATCATCCTCACCTCCAAAGATTGATTTTGAATGAGGCAAGGTTTGGACAATTCTCTTCTTCATTCGGATGCACTCTACTACTAATACACTTACCATAGCCTTGCTGGGGTTCATTCTATTGAGCAAGATCTCAACATCGTAGACCCTAACTAATACAGATGTGGTGAAGGAGACATCATTGACACCTCTTTTCTTGTTGGAAATCTCAATAGAATAGTCTGTCAGTCCAAGACTCTTATCACACAATTGCGAGAACTGAAAACTGCACGTGCTATGGATGGTATACCACATCTTATCAAATGTAATGTAGTGAGGGTCTCCGAAGGCAATGCACTGGCCATAGTTCAGTGGATAGCAATTTTTAATGCCATGTTTTACTGCACACTCCTCTCCATCTTGACACTCAGCTTTCCAGCATTTGATCTTCTTTGAGCTCGAGTCACAAGTACATCTTTGTTTGCAGCCACTATCCCCCCAAAATATTTTTCCTGTGGGGTAATAGCGACCATCACAAAAGTGGCCACAGTCAGTTTTTGGAATGCAAACTCCTTCGTGTAATACAAAACCTACATTACATTTACAAGTTTCCATACATGGTAGCCGACAAGAAGATAACTGCCCTGCGCAGGTCTCGGGACACGCATTTCCACAAGGACTATAGTGACTCTTTTCTGGACATTCAATTTCTGCAGATGAAGATAAAATATATTAACGACCTATTCATGTCATGGGTTAGAGTGATGCCAATATCCAAACTATTCCACAACTGTGGGCCAAGTCAATATTTCCACCCTTTTTGACTAATTCATTAATAATATTTTAAATTAAACAACAGTCTTATCAATGTCTTAGTATCTTGGTAGTCTCTGAGGTCTTCAGAAATGTTACCTTTGGGGGCATTTCAAGGTCTTAGTGTACCAAGGAAAGATATAAAAATGTATTGCCTAAATATATGAAAATTTATGATGAATCATCTGTGTACCACTCCAATGGAAATTTATCATTGTTTGTCTTGGTTTCTAGTGGAGTGAACTAAAGATGACAGTAGACAGTTTAACAATTTGGATGCATGAACCAATGATCAGCGACTGTGCAGTATAGGGTAAATCTTACGGAAAATGGCAATCTTAATTGATACAGATGAGCAGGTAGCTCTTGAAAGCACTCCATATAAGATGTGCTCAGAATCAAGGAAACTAAGACTTAATATTCTCTGGCTTGGGAAAGTGTCCCTCAAAAAAGTGACTTTATTCTAAATGATTGTCTACATATCTACTTTCGGACAAAAACAAGTTTACAAGCTATACGTTTTTCTTACCACACCCAACTTTTTTTCTCCATTCCCCGACAGGAATTCCTTGCACTTGACATGCCACAAGGTACACCGACACAGCATCACAGAGGATCTTCCTATAGCCACCATTCTTCACCATATCACTAACACAATCCTTCTGGAATATGTCCGGAGGAATAATCTGGTGACACTTATGGAAGGGACCATTTTTCAGGCTGCTCGGGAAATTTGTAAATGATAAAAAAATACTCTATCAATGTTATTATTAGTAAAAAGTATAATACAGCAACCCAAACTGGACTGGTATAACCCAAATACGTAATCCCCAAACTAAATGAAGAATTTTTAAGTCATCTCCTACCTTATTATCCCACATGAACTAGGATATATGTATTGTAGATCATTTTCAGGTATAACGGGTATGCATGGTCCTTTGCAGTTGTCTGAACAAGTTGAATATTCATCTTTCACTTTCCAGCTCTTCCCAAGTTTCATCATATCAGAAATCTGGGTTCCCTCAACGGTTTCCAAGTCATCATCTTTGATGCCGTTATAGTTTCCACACAATCCACAGATATTTTCATAAAAACTGCTTGGGATCTCAATGAAAAGGAAGACATTCCAGTCATACCGAATTCGAATGAAGCTAGTTTCCAGCAAGGCATGAAAACCAGTAGTTGTGATGTGTATCCTCCCACCATCTAAAAATATGGGCAGCGACCATCTCACATTGTTCACCTAATGGAATCAAAATTGACATTTCATATTACTAGAAGTTTCCATAATCTATTACTGACCAGAATGAAAAGTCCTATCTCACCAAGTCCATGTTCACTTACCCTGACAAAGCCAACCTCAGACTGAGCCATTGTTATAATGTACTCATGAATATGCACAGACACTGTTGCGATGTAAGAGCTTTGGTGAGGTCCACGGTTAAATCTTTTTGCCTCAATGCTAAATTCAGGTAATGTAGAATCACCTCCTGGTCTGAGATCCATACAAGTCTTTGCAAGAATGTAAGTACAGGTGCCTTGAAAGTCATAGGAAAAGCCATCAAAGGTTTGGTAATGAGAGTCTCCCGAAATTTGACAGAAGGCCTCACTGTCGGGGATACATGCTGATTTCCTTTTTATCATTTGACAGGACTCTTTTTTTCTACACTGTTTATTTGCACAAGAGTCTGTACCTGAGGATGAATGGATTACAATATAATGAAATGTAATCTAATCGATGCATAGAGCTCTCAATATTAATATCCTTCAACTCCAAATTATAGCATGGACAAAAGGGGCAAATTCTCCAGGGCCTCCACACCTCGGGGCTCACACTAGCTCAAACATACTGCAAACAGATGTAACCCCGGTTGGGGGTAGGGTGTGAATAATAATCCTCTCCAACAGGCCCTGGTGCAAACAGATATGGGACACGGAGACCGGGCACCTTTGCTGAGTGGAAGAATAAGTGTATAAACTAGTTTCTCGGCAGTGCCTCCACTCAGGACAGAGCCTTTGACATAACAAGGATCCTTTCCTGAGAATTACCTATGCATTAACATGACCTGATAACCAATTCTATATTTACAGTATACAACATCAATAACAATAAAGATCATCACAGCAACTTTATAAAGTCATAATTGGGTATGGGATAAATATACATTACATTGAATATAGCAGTAGTCAATATTTAGGCTTGAAGTCCCAATTAACTGTATATACCCGGGCATATATGTGTGTGTATGTGTGTTTGTGTGTGCACAATACCTCAGAAGCCAGAAGTAAAATGAATCTTGATGCAGGTTCTCCTGTAGCTGGCTGAAAACAAAGTATTCCTCAGAAATAACAGGAGGATCCACTGCAGGTTAGGAGACTAGTGAGGATAATGATGACTAGAAACTTCTTCAGCCGAGGATCATCAAACTGGAAGCCAGATGATGATGGACAGCCTAACTACACTACACTAGGTCTTTAAGGCCCAATGTCCACGGTCGGATCAGACTCTGCAGCGGAATCTGACCCTGCCCGCGACTGAGGACCCTGCGTTTCCTCTCCGGGTCTTCTGCGTATTGTCCGAGTCTTCTATTTCCTGGTGAGTGAATGCATGAGGAAAGCGCTAGCCAGTGCGCCGATGCACATGCACAGTATTTTTTTTGTTTAACTCCTGCTTTCCTGCAGAATCCGTGACCCATCTGCAATTAAATTGTGACAGGCCATAAATCCAACTGCTTCCATTGACTTCAATGAAAGCTGTCCGTGCGGGATCCACACTGAAATGGAGCATGCTGTGATTTGTTTTCCGGACCAAAACCCGCAAATTAAACCCACCCGTGGACATTGGGCCTAATTCTATCCAGTCAACCAATGTGACCGAACCACTACTCTCCCTAAGGGGCTAGTGGTCACCCAATCTGTTGCGATCCCTATACTGGATACTAACTAATACAATGATCACACTGTGGATAGGATATAACCACATATGATCAACCAGAACAGCTTAAGACTTAGCAGTTACCAATGGGTCATATTAGTGACCAACACACCAAACATAAAAGAAGTAATCAGCAACAGTAAAGGTAGCAGAGTTGGGATCACTAGCTCTGCACAGAGAAACTGAAAGTGAATGCAAATGAAAGTATCTGCTGCTCAAATATAGTTTACACGCAACACCAAATATATATATATATATATACATTACTCATAACTATTACCTATTTGGTTACAGCTAGTATGGAGCAGCTCTCTTGCCTATAGGAAAATGTTTGCCGAATTGAACCTCCCTCCTTTTATATCAACCTCGCAACTCAATCTCTGAGGTTTTCTTACTAATGTCCAGGGTTCAGGGTTGAACCAACTTATCCACACCAGGGGGGTGTTGGGCAAGTCCATTATAACACATTTCTAAACCTGAAAACAGTGGTTACCTTACACAGACATCATGGTTAGTGACATGCCTCCAATGGAGGCAGACAACACAGTTGTCAACTGCTGTCAGTATATCGTTGTAACCTGCATGGCTATCTCTGACTCTTTCTGCTCAGAGACTTGGTTTGCTTCTGACATTTACATTAAGTCTCTGAACACAGAGAAACAGAGATATCCGAGCCGGTGGTCTCTTTCTGTTGATCACTAGACTCAACAGGCAGTCTTGTGATTTTCCAGCCTTCACTTCTTCCTTTAGCTGACTTTTCTGTCTCCATGATGCATTCAGAAAAGCTCTTCTACTCCATCCAAGACAACAACCACCTGGTGCAAAGGTAAGCGAAGGGAGGAACCTCAGGAAGTAGTATAGGTAGTATTGGAGACCTATCACATGGAACGGAATAGACCGCAAGACGCACCGCAAGTCATGGTAAATTCCGTACCATAATCCATAGGCTACCTGTGGATTTTGATGCATTGTATGACTAATTTGTGTCCATTTTTGCCTCCGTATTTGCATTCACTGGTATTATTTTCTATTGGGCAAATATGGATCAGTATTCCCCATGTAGAACATAAAACCAATGACAGCAAACACAGATCAAATAGTGGTGAAAATACTGAAGAAAATCTGCAACAAATCCACAAAGGCAAAACTGCAATTAACATTGTAAGAGATGTTTGTATTGAATTTTACATGCACAAAGGTTATCATAGCCTTTAAAGAAATCTCATTCACCTGGTGCAAAAGAAATCCATATTAAATCCATATGGAACTTTACATACAGCACCAATTTTAAATCCTCAGTATCTGCAATGAAATCCACCACTAGAACCCCAGTGATAGGCTTGATTCACATGGCCGTAGGTGTTTTTATGTGCGCTCGCTGGCACTATAAAAATGCATGAATGGGCACACAAGTCTATAATTTACACGGCACAGGTCTGACACATAGACACCAAGGCCACGATGCTGTTGAGCGGGGGGAGACAGTTTAGCTCTGCTGAGCTGTCTCTTCCTTCCCTCCCCCTCGCTGGCTCTCTGTCTCTCTCCTCCCCTCTGGCTGTTTGCAATGGAAGGGGGTGTGATGGGGTGGAGCTAAGCTCCCACCCCCTCCCTGCCTCTTGTCCTCAACCAGCAATGGGAGGGGCGGGATGGGCAGAGTTTAGCCCCGCCCCTGTCCCACTCCAGTCATAGGTGCAGTTGAACAAGAGTATAGAAGCATAGATCCTTTTGACATCAGGTAAAAGCCTTCAAGTGGTACACACAAGTTTCTGGTTCATACTTGATATCTAGTATTCAAGTGATGAACTACATTAACCTGGCAACTATTTTCTTTTGTGGTAAAGAACATTAGTCTCATTACTATTCAACAAACCATGTCAACTTTATTTTATTATTTGTTTATTATAAAACCTAATAAAAATTATTGAAAAAAAATTATTTTGCATTATATGGCACTGTAGGGTAAAATAATGGCATTATTACTTATCATTATCTTTGTTTAACAAAATAATGTTGGGTGGCACACAATACATTTCCCAGCAGTTTCATAGACCTGGATCCAGCCCTGGCATAAAAGCCCTAAAACATATTTTTACACAATAAGACCACATAATATTATTGTGACTTACTCTTGATGCAAACTCCTGACAATCCATAACTGTTGCGTGATGAAATGCCAACATTCAACACAGAAAACATCAATGTTGGATGACTTATGACATGACTTTTGAACTGGCGTCCATAGCTGTAGTGAGCCCAAGAATATTCTGTGCCAAGAATGCTCTTCCATTTTATACCCGATAGACTTATCCTATTGAACTTGATGCCTGAAATGCTTGATGTCTTGGCAGTAATCAGCAGGACATTATTAAATCCTTGAAGGCCATAAACTTGATATTTGAAACAAAATTTCGAAATATCTGGAACATTGATAAAAAAGGGATCAAAAAGACTAGTCCCAGCAAGTCCACCAGTACAATAAAACAAAACTTGGATTGAAACATTGGCAGAAAGTATCAGTGGTGTATCATACTGGATGGCAAAGTTGGAGACTTGTCCTTCATGGATTACAATGCTCCCATTTTTAACGCTTGAGACATATTTAATTTTTGTGTCTTGGGAAGCCATCACATATACAATATTATCACGATGCTGGAAGGGGAAGGGAGTCACATAGTATTCTTTTCCCCAGCCAGATATTGGAAACAGCTGTTCATAAATATGGCCACAATGGTTGTCCTTCCAAGAGCAGATGCCTCCACTGAGTAAAGCAACAACGTTGTTTGACAGCACTCTCGTCCCTGATAATGCTTGAGAACTTTGAAACTGGAAGATTTGATAAGGATTAAGGTCCACAGTGAAAGGATTGGTAGATGTATAGTTTATGCCATTCATTATAGCCCAGGATTTGGGGTAGATTTGGATTTTAGATGGCAAGTCATAATTTATGACTGCAAACTCTTTTACGCTTTGGACATTTTCCTCATCAGGAGTTATAACATAGTACTGAGTGTCTAGCTGGTCGACTGGAAGCACCAAGATACGAGCAGTAGAATCAGTCTTAGAACTCATCGCCAACACAGAGATATCATAATTAGAGCTTATCAAGATAGAGGAATCAAAGATGCCAGAGCCAATCATTTCAACATCAACTGGTAACTTTACTATACTGGAATCTCTGTCATTGAGACGCAACGACCAACTGCGGTTTCTGTCATTCAATGACACTGTTACTGACGTATGATCACTGAATGCTGATATCATCAGCTGAAATTGAGCTTCGACCAGGAACAAATTGGAGTTTTGAAGAAAAGCGGTTAAGAATTCATGTCCAATATGGAGAGAAACGCATGATCCTGCAAAACAGGTTCAATAAAAACAGTAACTTATCTTATTATGTATGTAATTCAATATAACTTGTTTTATGGTTACAGTATTGCTCTGAATGACCTCACCCTGCCAATCAGTAGCTTCATTGGTTCAAAATACATAGCTTAAATGGTTATTAAGATAACATTTCTCCATATACCCTATTAGAACATATAGAAGTCATAGAGGGAGGGACTCTGCTTTGGCCTCCTCTGTATCAACCAGAATGGAGAACAACTCTGCTCCTGTTCTGGAAGACTTAAGTTGTCCATGTATTATATGGTTAGCCTTTCATCTGAATGGCTATCTTGTATTAATATATGTTACCTGCAATGTAAATGCTTTGCTAGTCATGGGGGCCCCATCTGTGGTGGCTCCACAATGAAAAAGGGGAAGCAGATAGGATTTTAAGAGGGCATAAACAATACAGGAGCATAAAGAGTGGAGAGCTGGTGAGGCAAGTACTTGAGCAAGGGGGGTGCCAACAAGACACTTTAGCCAAAACTAGAGCATAGAGCAGAATCTTCCCCCTCAGTGAAGAAAAACCTAACTATGAATCTGGAGAAGTGGAAGGGGGGGCTTTGAAGAGTAAAGAATTTAAAAAGATATTGGTTAGTAAATGTTAAGTGGAGATGGAGAAGAAGGAAATAAGAGGGGGAGGTAACATAGATAGGAGAGTTGGAAAGCAGATAAAAAGTAGGAGATACATTTTTGTTCTCGTAATAGCAACAGATTTAGATATATGAATATGAGTCAAAGTAAATAAATTGAGAAAGGATCCAAGGAACATTCTACAGACTAAATATATACTAATATACACAATCCCAACAGCATCATTTCTGCAATGAGTGAAAAGACACATAGTCAAAAGCAAATAACTCACCTGTCAAATAAAGTATGTAAATCAAGAGAGAAATGCTGGCTGTCATTTTGGAGTTGACATCTAAATAGGAAATAAGAATAAGAATTTCTGTGAACTTGAAAAGTGCCCTTCTATAATTTATAGATAGATAGATAGATAGAACAGATCATACCAGCATGAGTTGTGTTTTCTCTTTCTCGCTGATGCTATATATGTAGAGGAGTTTACACACAATTGTAGCCAATAGAAAAAAGTTTTACGTCTTTTTCTAAACTGATTCCCTTAACATTTCCCTTTTCTGTCATTGTCTGTTTTCCTGTTAATAATGGAGAGATCCATTCATCTCAGGAGGGCAGCTCGTTATAGAAGACCATTGTTAATTGTTCCATGACCTGGTTTTCAGCAGAGCTTGAAGTGTAACTTTAAAGCTGCTCCACCCTGGGAATACATGACTTCTGCAGGATGCTATTTCAAAAAGATTAGTTAATGTTCTGGTGGACACAAATTATCTAACAAAGTGCCAAGACCAATCCACAAAAGAGCCTGAGTCCTTCTGACAATGAAGATGCAGCTTCCGAGCAGTGGGCCCACAGCCGAGGAGATAGCGGGGTAGATTGAGACCTTGTCACAGGGCTCTACCATATCCTCTTCTGGGGGTAGCACGGGACCGATCCAAATTACCGCTGGAGGAGTTTCATGGGGGTAACCCAAGATGTGAATTACCTGAAGGTTCTTTTATCACTCATGATGCCACCATTCCGTCCTCTGTGGTGAATCCAGATGGTAGAAAAATAAGTAGTTGACACACAGGGAAATGTTTATTTCAAAGCCAAAAACAGTCGCCCTTTTATAGAGAGTCCCAATTAGTGGCAGGGCAAAGCCAAAACGAAGAGGCAGGAAATAGATCAGGAGAAATACAGAACAAGGCTAGGTTTCAGCAATGGAACTGCCCAAGTCCTGAATGACCTAAGGGAGACAGCTGCCGACTGCAATGCAGGAGGTTGCAGGTTCGAGCCTTGACATAAGAGATTGTTATTGAGTAGTCATGTTTGCAGTACCAAGGAGGTAGGAGGCGTATTCAGATTGAAGCCAGAGGTCATTATTGAGTAGTCTTTGCAGGAATAGCGGAGAAGCAGGTAACGTGGAGCTTGACTAAACGGTGCTGTGAAGCAGAGTAATCATGCAAGGAGGGAGTTGCAAGGGATGGGGCGACAACAAGTGTCTTTAGCATGTTCGTGGTTAGGAATGGCTGGATTTTAGCAATATTTTGAGGTGCTTGTGGCATGTTTGGGCCAGAGATTGGATATGGAGGGTAAAGGAGAGGTCAGAATCCAGTGTGACCCCAAGATAGGTGTGCTGTCTAGGGGTTATGTTGGTGCCAGATACTGATATAGAGATGTTGGTGGGAGGTCACCTGGTTGAGGGTGGAAAGACAAAGAGGTCAGATTTTAAGAGGTTACGTTTGAGAAAGAGGGAGGATGTGGTGTTAGAGACAGCAGACAGACAGTTTGTGATATCTTGGAGGAAGGGTGCAGAGCTCTCACGGGAACAGGTGTATCATGAACGTAGAGATGGTATTGGAGGCTGAATTTGCTGATGGTTTGTCCATTTGGGGCTGTATAGATAGAGAAGAGGAGGGGGCCAAGGCCTGAGCCTGGGGGACCCCAACAGCGAGAGGAAGTGGAGAGGAGATAAAGCTAGCAAAGGTGACACTGAAAGAGGCATTAGAGAAAACCAGAAGAAAGCAGTTTCCTTTAGGCTGATAGAGCGAAGCATAGCAAGGAGGAGGTCATGGTCAACAGTATTAAATGCAGTGGAGTGGTCAAGGAGGATTAGTAGGGAGTAGTCGCCTCTCGACTTTGCCATCATCAGGTCATTTGATACTTTTGTGAAGGTGGTTTCGGTCTAGTGTATGTGTCAGAAACCGGACTGGAGGGGGTCGAGGAGAAAGTTATCAGAGAGAAAGAGTATGAGGCGGGAATAGACTGGGTGTTCTCATAATTTAGAGATTAAGGGGAGGTTTAAGATTAGTCGGTAGTTGGCAGCATCTGCTGGGTGAAGGGTCACTTTCTTTAGCAGAGGGGATATGATGGAGTGTTTGAATGAGGAGGGGAAAATACTCGAGGTCAGGGAGAGGTTGAAGAATGTGGTGAAGCGGGTAATGACAGCTGGGTAAAGTGACCGGAGGTGTTGAGAAGGAAGAGGGTTGCTAGAGCAGGTGGTGGGGTGAGCAGCGGAAAGCAGTCTGGAGACTTCTTCCTCTGTCGATGGTTCTAATGTAGAAAGTGATTGTGAAATGGATGCAGTGCTGAAGAGACTGGGATCGGGCTAGATGTGCAGTTTTCAGAGATTTCTTTTCGGATGTTGTAATTTTTTCTTTGCAATAAGCGGCTTGTTCTCCAGCATTGAGATCCATCATGGGCCCTGTTTTTTGGGGCTGAGGAGGAAGCATAAGATGTCAAAGATTTTTTGGGTTTGTGGGATAGGCAGGAGATGAGGGAGGTGAAAAAAACTGGTTTACCTTGGTGGAGGGCGAGGTTATAAGTTTTAAGCATGAATTTGAAGCAGAAAAAATCTGCGGGCTGCTTTGATGTTCTCCACAGCTGATTAGCAAACCTAGAGCACCATCAGTTTAAGTGCATTTAGGACATGAGCCAGGGGTGCTGTGGTCTGCGGGTCACAGGGGTGCCACTTCATTCAGGGTACACCCGAGGGATGGTCTGGTAGTGTTTGGCAGCCAGATTAGGGCAGATGAGGAGAGAGATAGGGGACAGAGAGAACTGGATGGTCCTGGTTAAATGATGGGAAGTAAGTTTGGTGCATGAGCCAGGGATGTCGTGTTCTGCAGGATACTTCTCGGCTCATGGGGGGTGCTACTTCGTCCAGAGTGCATCTGAGGGTGGTGTGGTAGTGTTCGGCAGCCAGATTAGGGCAGGAGAGGAGAGAGTTAGGGGACAAGGAGGACTGGATGGTCTTGGTGAAATGATGCAGACGGTCTGAAGGTTCCTAAAGATGAGATCGATATGAGGGTCTGGGAGGATGCTAGGATGCCTGATGGAGAAAGAGAGGAGGTTGTAATCCGAGAGTGGAAAAGAGGAGTTAGTAGACTGGGAGGCAGAGCAGTGGTGGAGGAAAATTGAATCGAGAGTGTTGCCATCTGTGAGTGGGGGAATCTGAGCGTTGTGTTAGACCGAGGGAGGAAGTGAGCAATAAAAGCTGGGAGGCAGATGAGGAGCTGGGGTCATAGTAGGGATATTGAAATCACCAAGGATGACAGTTGGGATTTCATAAGATAGGAAGTGGGGGAGCTAGGAGGTAAAGTGGTCTAGGAACAGTCAAGTGGGACCTGGGGACTAGTAGATGACTGCAACGCACAGGAACTGTGGGCGGAAGAGTCGTAGGGTGTGGAATTCGAATGACTGGAAGGTGAGCAAGGGAAACATGGAAATGACTAGGAAGGTACAGTTTGGTGAGAGGAGGGCACCTACTCCTCAATCACGCCTATCGTCCGATCTTGGGGTGTGGGAGAACTGCAGGCCATCAAAGACTAATGTAGTGGGGGAAGTGGAATTGGACTGCTGTACCCACATTTTGGTGAGCGCGAGCAGGTTGAGTTGTTTGGTAGTGAAGAGGTCGTGGATAGTTGGAAGCTTGCTGCACATGGATTGGGAGTTCCATAGGGCGCATTTGAATGAGGCAGGGAAGGGCGTGGGCTAGTGGATGGGCTAGTAAGGTGGTTTGGTATGATTGGGGGGATTTAGGTAGAGAGCAGCAGTGGTGGGCCAAGGTTGGGGGATATGTCCCCTGCGGTTAGGAGTAGTAGGGTAGTGAGAGTGGCTAAAACGTTTCTTGGTGGTGTAGGGGAGATGGAGGCATCAGAGGAAGGTAAAAAGTGCATTGGAACTGTGCATGGATAAGGAGAGCAGGGAAGAGCTGATATGGATGGAGTGTGTTGGGGTTGAGCTTAGGAATAAAGTGTTATGGCTTGTAGTGAGGATAGCAGTGGAGGTTAGTATGAAGATGAGGATATTTATGTGCAGGGTATGAGTTGTCATGGATTTTACCTGTCTTCTGCTCTGTTAAACTGTGCTGTTTAACTGCAGCATTCAATTACGTAAGATACTTGTTCCTGGACACAGTGCTAGACACCGATGTGCAGCCAGCCAGATGCTTGGTAATGAGGCTAACACTGGATTTATAGTTCAAACTACAAGACTACAACAGGGAGTCGCTAGTTACATTACACTAATCAACCAGCTGACCCCATCATCACAAGGCTAATGAACAGGATGGGGAGTGGGGGCGTTGGAGAGGTTTATTGCCTTCTTTAGATAAACAAAATGTTGAGGCATTACCATGGTACACTCGCAATATGATCAATGTGTTAAGACAACTGGAGGACATTGTAGTAGGCGTTGAGATGTTACTGGCAAGCCTTGATGTGGAATCATTATACAGCTCTATGCCACACACAGGACGATATAAGGCAGTTTCTCACTTTTGCACATAGAGGCACCCAGTTTAAAAACCATAACACCTTCCTGATTGATCTACTAGCTTTCATACTAGAGCACAATTACTTCATTTTTAACAAGAATCTCTTCCACCAGCTCAGGGTTACAGCAATAGGGAGTCCATGTGCCCCTACATATGCAAACCTGTACCTGGGCTGGTGGGAGGAAAAATTTGTTTTCATAGATGCCTTTGCACTTTGGACTGACCTTATATTGATCTGCTTACATTACCTTGACAATATCTTCCTCCTATGGTCCAAGTCAACTGACTCCTATAATGAATTTGTAAAACATCTAAATACAAACTCAATAGGCCTATACTTCACTGCATATATCAAAAAACAGGCCATTTCATTTTTTGACCTAATGATCAATAAGGATAGGAAGGGGAAATTAATCACTACTGTATAGAAGAAACTGATGGCAACTAACAGTCTCCTAATATGGAATAGCTATCATCCAGCACCCTTAAAACAAGGAATCCCAACAGGGCTGTTCCTCAAAATAAGAATAAATTGTTCAGAAAGATCAGATTTTGAAGAAAAAGCTAATAAGACAAAAGAACAGTTTATAGAAAGAGTTTATCCAGGTGAGGTGTTAGGTGAGATCTATAATTAAGCATGTGACCAAACAACGAGTAATCATCTGGTTTTGTGAAACCAATGGAGAAAAAAATGGCAAGGATCATTGCCACATGTGATGATAAGTCAAAGGAAATATATAAGATCCTTGATCAGCTTTGGAGTATTCCACTTGAAGATAGTGACCTGGCAGAGATTCTTCCCACACATCCATTGGTGACTATTTACTGACATTATGGGGAGATACATCTGTCTTCCTGCCTTTATGGGCGGCACATTCAGTGAAGCATAGGGAAACTTCAATTGTCACATGATAGATCAAAATATGTGGGTTTAGCTTATCAGCTTCACAGTGGAGTGTCAGCAATCCATGCCTCCAAGAAGGTGTGACAAGAGAGATGAGCAGTTCGGTATTAGCTGGAGGAGATGGGTCCCCAGGGAGGGCAGCAATAAAGGTGGGTTTCAAAGCTGAGCCTCTGATACAGGAAGTTTAGCTGCTCCCTCATTTACTACCAGTCCACCATCAGGGCTGGTGGTCTTTTCATCTTACCTGCACTCAGTCACTTTGCTACCAGTCCACCATCAGGACTAGTAGTAAACGTAAACAGCATTTTTCTTTGCTGCTTTGGCATGCTTCCCTTCATAGTGTGCCAAATTTTCTCTGTTTCTCAAAAAAACAAATGGCTTCTGAGGAAACTTTTGCAGTAGATACACTGTGAGACATTTTTTCCATAGGTAAAAAATGTCAAATGTTAAAATCCAAATCAGCAAAGAGAGGCTTAAGCGGTTAGAATATCAATTTGATCTGAGAAGGCTATCTGACAGAAAGATTGAGGTAGAGGTGCAGCTAATGATCACAGCCTGATAAGACAGCTGAGAGGAAATGTCGGTTAATCCCGACATCGTTCTTGAGCTGTCATATTTTGCTGAACTACCTAAGCGTGTATTCGCTAGAAGGCCAGCAAGCCATTTAAAACTCAGTGTAGTGAGATATCAGAATTTCACTCAGTCTGAGATAATCTCTTGGGTTCTTTTAATTGGTTGTTGGTCTTTCATCTCAGGGACATTTTTTATGACCCATTTAAGGTCCACACAAATGTAAATTAAATATTGAAGGATAGCCACCATCGATGTCTATCAGTCTCTGTATGTAGGGGAAGAAAAGAAAAAAACTACAAATCTCAGTTTGGGGGTAAATGTGTCTACTAGGTCAAAAAAATCTATGGGCCATTTTCTCAACTTGAGCTTCTATGTTGATTTTCCTGATGAGGTAGTTGTGTTATTTTTGGGTCTGTGACCATAAAGATACCAAAACATACATGGTCAGGGCCAACCTACTATTTGCTGACAGACAGCTTTTTTAGTGCTTTTGTCTTGGAATTATTAGTCCATTATTTTATATTTTTGTGAAATGAATGTTATGTTTTAAGAGAACATGTTTTTCCCACACCTGCCTAAAACTTTTGCGGAGCATTAGAAGGATTATTCTGGAGGGAAAGACCTCCGATCTTTGCCCTGGTAGGCCTCTAGACCCAGTGAAAGTTACAGACCTGTTTCTTGGCCGTGACTTGTCTTTAGACCTCTTCTATATCAAACCAGTCTTTTTATTCGCTGTCAAATTGAGCGAAAAATTATTCCAACCCTGCGGCTGCATTATTTACTTAGGTAGTAGATTAACTTTAATTGTTTATGTCCACCCAGCTTGGACTAACAGTATGGCAGTGATAAACGATTCATTCTTTCAGCTCCAAGATAAACAGTAATTATTCTGACCAGCCTTGGTATAAAGAACGAAGCACTGAAGCACAAATGCAAAATTAATCAGTGCATACCAACTTCATTACCCAACTATATAGATAATTAGGCCCAATTTGAGCATTTGAATGTTTTTTTTATATTTTAGTTTGCAGCATTCAGGGGCGGCTGTTCATGTTTGTGGGCCATTATTCATAAATAGCCGCATTACTATTTCATGGATAACTGATGCCATATTTATAATTACTGTATATTTATGTTGCTTCGTGTTACTGGTATTCAAATGTTATCTTTAGTCCAAGGTTTTAAAAATGTCAACCTTTTTAGATCTACATAAAAAAAAAATAGTTGTGCATTTAAAAGTGTGAAAAATGTTAAATGCCACCTGAAGGACATCTTCACATGAGCGTAATTGGCATTTGCGCACCTGAGTGCTGCGTTTGTGCAGAATCAATTATGCTTTTCTGTACGCGTATCTTTTATTTTACTGTACTTTTTGCCCCCATAAGGCATGCTCATTTGTGTCTGACAAACAAACGCACCGATTGAGATGGCTAAGTTCATGACATGTTCTTTTTCCAGCACAATTAGGCAGTGTTTCATGCATCTCCTTACATATTGTGTGCACCCTCATTGGCTTCTATGGGGACCTTTGATGCACGAATACGCAGAAAAATAAAAATTGTTCTAATTTTTTTGTGCAACCGAAATGTGCATGCAAAATACAGAAATGTGAATCTACTCATTGAAATCAATGGCTTTAATTTTTGCGTATTTTGCGCACATATACACCTGTGTGTAGACGGACTGAACTCGAAGAAAAAAAAATGAAAAAATATTTTCTAACTTCAAATGTTGGCACTTTTAAAAGACATGCAATTTGAACACCACAAAACATTGTTGCTTTTCCCATGACTCCCCCATAATCAGGCACACCCACACTGGATGAGCATGCATGTGCATTGCTATTAGTACCACTTGGAATCAGACATAGGAAGAGAAGGGACTTGTGATTTGTATAGCGGCAACTTATTCCTAGCGCTTTCAGGTAATTTGTTTATTACAACAACCCCCCCTCCCATGCCAGCAAGCTGGGTACTCATTTTACAGACCTTGTAAGGATGAAGGGCTAAGTCAATATTGAGCTGGCTACCTACAAAGAATGGACCCGCAACCTTCAGGTCATGAGTGAGAGCTTAGGACTGCATTCTGCTGCCTTAACACTCTGCACCACAAACATGACTCATCCTTGGTTTCTCTTGACAAAAGACATCGGGGTCTGTTGGAAAGCCTCTCAAACACAGTAGATTACACTGGGGAACAATTATGAACAAAATTTTTGTTGACTTCGGTTTTTCAGGTGATTTAGACTAAAATAGGCATGCTAATTTTAAAAAATGCAGTTAGTTTTCTTCTATTACGTCAGGTTATGTTCTCTACAGCTTATCTTAATGCGAATACCCAAGCCTGAGTCGAGTGGAACACTAGTATTCTCTTATTAGTCGAGAGCGAACCTCCCTTGAGTAGGGAGGGGTAGAGGATGATCTTGGCCACCACCAACATGTTATTTGTCTAGGCTATTCAGTTACACATGCGACAGTATGCTGAGGAGTTGTGTGCCGCCCTATATAGTGAACTACCAAAATTCATTTTAATTACACACTTATTTCCTTTCCTTCAGATCATGTCTGCATCTGCTATTTCTCGTTGTAAGTACCTAAAAAGCCTTGATTCCTTTTTGCTATATCTGTGGCAGTTTCACCATTCCCAGTCAAAGGGCAAACATCAGCACATTTGCCAAGCAAGCCTATTTTTCATATTTGAAAGTTAAACTTGGTAATCAAGATGTCTTGTGCCCCTCGCAAGGTGTGCAAGCAGTGTGTCGAGAATGTGGGGAAAGAGAACTTGTGATAGGTTGCCATTTAGTATACCTATGGTTTAGCGAGAGCCAAGAGATCATTCCAGGGACTGTTATTTTTGTATAGTGAGAACTTCAGCATATAACAAGAAAAATATCCTAGTATACCATCAGCTTTACATCCAGTGTCTCATTCAGCTGAAATCCTACTACCCTCTCTTGGAGAATATGATTATGGTGAAGAACCAAGGGACAGCAACGATGAAGATTTTGAAATTGAAGATGACTTAGTTAATAGGGGATTTGATCAGCATGAGCTGAATTATTTGGCACAAGATTTGGGATCAAAAAAGGCTTCAGAACCCCTAGCATCAAGACTGCAGGAGAAAAACTGACTTGAAAAAAGAGCGAAGGTATCCTATTTGCGATGCAAAACTCGAAAAGTGATAGTGGCTTTGTGTATTGCCATAACATACATGGTTTAATGGAGGAATGGGGAAATCCAATCTATAACTCAACTGAATAAGTTACTTGTTGACAGATAGAACATTATATTACCACCTTTTCACATGAAACTGGACCTCATGAAACAGTTTGTTAAAGCTTTGAAAACTGAAGAAGATGTTTTTAGTACCTCATTTTGACATATTCTGGTCTGTTATTTGAAAAGATAAAAGCCAGTGTGTTTGATAGTCCTCAAATTCGGCAACTCATCAAAAATTAACATTTCGCCGAGACAATCTCAAAACTCCATGAGAATACTTGGCTATTGTTCAAAGACCTTGAACAATTATCAAAGACTTTCTTGGAAATAAGCGAGCAAAAAATGTTAACAAATTATCCAGAAACTCTTGGAGAGCTTGGTTGCAACATGAGCATCAAGGTGCATTTTCCGCAAAGCCATTTTGATAACTTCCCGAAAAACCTTGGTCAGTGATGAGCAAGGTGAACAATTCCACCAAGATTTGAAGGTAATGGAAGGACAGTATCAGGGTACTGATGGCTGACTATTGTTGGAGCATCAGACAAGATTCTCCACAGACTGAACACTCCAGGAAAAGCTAGAAGTGTAAATTTTTACCTTAACTGCTATTACTTACACAATTTGAGGTACAAAAACAATATATCCTTTGTATGGACAAGATAACTTTAAATACATATTACATTGAGGTAATTTTTTGATTTTCCTTCAGCTACCTGCATGGTGAGAGGAGGATGCATCTATATGCACTCCTCAGTCAGTAAGTAACGGCCACTTTCTGTGATTGTTTTTAATTCTTGATTTCCCCTTCTGTGATGCATTTATATTAGTGTAGGGACCCACTACAACGCAAGGAACCGTGAAGTGGTTAGTGGGCTCATGTATCTTGGCCAACATCCAACCAATGCCTTGCATTTATTATCTATCATTCACATGCAGTGTGGCATTAAGACTCCAGGGGGAGCCCAGGGTGGCAGTACCATTGTGGTTCACTGATGGATATGCAGGGCAACCCGCCGAATTATCATGGCGTCATTAATAGGTTGCTTGTCAGCATGGTGAACTACATATATCAGAATGGTCTGGCACCCTGTATCCACTATGTGTGGGAGTATATGCCAAGCATCCACCCCCCTCATTATCAGGAGGCAGTGTGAGTGGGTGTTTCATCGGTGCCCTCACAGGTGTTATTGGCTCCTCCATTTGGTAGTCAGCTACCTGCATGGTGAGAGGAGGATGCATCTACATGCACTCCTCAGTCAGTAAGTAACGGCCATTTTCTGTGATTTTCCTTCGTATGTACATTTTGTGTGGTTTTTGAGAAAAATGGAAGGTATCCTGTATCTTAAAAAGTTGACGTGATAGAGAAAAACTGGGATAATTTTTGGATTCAGAAGCCAAAAGTTAAAAAAAAGTGTAAGATAAAAGTCAACGAAAATTGTGTTCCCCATTGCTATATTATCAGCAGGACTCTTGATTTGTCTGGATCTGCTAATAATTGTCTGACTAATTAAGTATTGCTATTAGTAAAGAAACAGACCACATAAATGCAAAAATTCTAAACATTTAAATTAAGCAAAAAGTTTATTGGTAAATTACAAAAATTCAGATTTTTTTTTATTAATTTCAACAATTCGTATCAGTTGGAATTTTATTTTTATCATTATTGATCATAGTATCTGAACATTTGTAATCACTATGTCCAAAAGTAAAAAGTCAGCAATGTAAAGTGCAGCAAATATTTAAGGAACTAATGTCTGTGGCCTTTAGCTAGAAACTATGATGTGTGCAACAAGCAGTCTAGCAATATAGTATATATTGTAAGCAGAATCCTTTACATGTTAGATGATATGAGAGGCTTTGTTCTATGGTTAGATTCTTCTTCCATGCGTTGACCATGTGGTTTCCACAATTCTACATAATGAATGGATCAACATTTTTGGAATGTGAAAAATTAGTTCTTGTTGTTGAATAATCAGAAGTTAAAGCAGCTTCATTTTGCCTTGGACAGAAGTCGGGATGGAACTCCTTACACCAAGCTAATGGAAAGAGGGTGAGAAACAAGAGTTTATTGTATAGTCAAACCTTAGGATCAATGTTGTGCATTAAGCTGAGAACTGAAAATGATGGATGCATGAGATTCGTACTGTAATTTATTGCACTAATATCCTCTTGAGGTGTAGTTTGAAAATCTGTAGCAGCGCCACAACCTACCATGTGCCATGTTATGGCTACCAGTCACAGTCAGAGATGTGCCTTTTCCCTCACCTTCCCCACAGTCATCAGCATCTTCCTGATCCACGTGTTCTATGCGACAGATGTCCTTTGGCTGCTGCGTCTTCCCATAGGGCAAATATGCATGCTCTATCTACCTTTTAAAGGGCTAGAGTGTGCATCCAGATTTCATGCCCCAGCCTTTCCCAGTCATTCCCGGGGTATTTAGCACATGTTCCCCACTACATGTTGCCTGGGCAATAGGTTTTTAGTGTTTCTGTGAAAGTGTATCTGTGTTCTGATTACCCAGCTTTCCTGAACTGTGCCTGTCGTGACCTCAGCTCATTATATTAACCATGCTTTGCCTTTAAGCTGCCTGTCCTGACATTATATGCTACATTAAATAACACCATTGAAAATCGTTCCTCAAAAAACAACCCTCATACAGCTATGTTGATGGATAAATAAAGGAACTATAATCCTTTAACCCCTTGAGTGGCACGCCCGGAAAAGTTCGGTGACGAGCTCCACTGCTCATAGCAACATAGCCCGGAAGATTTCCGTGCTATGTATCACTATGGGAGCTGCAGAGCACAATGCCACAAGCTGTGACAGTGTGCTCTGCCTGCACAGACCCACAGAGAACAAAGCAAGGGCTTTGAAAAACCAGCAGAAGATATTGCCGACATGTCGGCAATGTCCTGCTTTGTTTACAGGTTGCCATAGAGACCATCGGCTTGTCAGAAGCAAGCCATGGTCTCTGTGGCAGGGAGAGCTGGTGCTTGGCTGTGAGAGGACAGCTAGGTACTAGCTCTTACAGCAGAGATCAGAGAAAACCTCCGATCTCTGCTGTGTTAACCCTTTACATGCTGCAGTCTATGTGACTGCAGCATGTAAAGGGCTGTCACTGCAGCATGTAAAGGGCTGTCACCATCGGACCCCCGGAATGTGATCAGGGGTCCTGATGGGTCCCTGTGGAAGTCCCCTAAAGGGACAAAAAAAAATAAAAAATTTTAAAAAAAATTAAAAAAAAAAAGGAAAAAAAATTATTAAAAAAATAAAAAAAACACTTGTCTCCCTTTACTTTGTAAAAAATCAAAAATACAATCACACATGTGGTATCCATGCGTCGTAATGACCCAGAGAAGGAAGTTAATACATTATTTAACCCCTTAATGACATGGCCCCTTTTTTCTTTTTTCCCCATTTCTTTTTTTCCTCCCCCCTGTTTAAAAAATCACAACTTGTCCCGCAAAAAACAAGCCCTTATATGGCCATGTCAATGGAAAAATGAAAAAGTTATGGCTCTTGAGACGCAACTGCAAAACTAGTTGAAATTCAATGATTAGACCATTTTAAAAAACCTGCCCTGGTGGGCACGACAGGGTGGTAGGAAACCTGCCACTCAAGGGGTTAAAGGGGGAAGGAATAAACGAAAATGGAAAAATGAAAAAAAAAAAAAGCTTGGTCACTAAGGGGTTAACTGCAGCTCTGCTTGTTCTGATTGCCTACTGTGTAGAAACAAGTCCACTATAAGCTCACAAGGTAGTCAACAGGCAGAGCTTTTTTCCATCAGTGTGTGATACCTGTAAACATGCAGACAGTACCTCTAAGGCCTAATGCCTATGGCCGTGACGGACTCCGCCAGTGGAAAACCGCAGCGGAGTCTGTCACGGTGCCCCCTTCCCCCCCAAAGACCCCATACTCACCTCCCGATCTACTGTGCAAGTCCCGCATAAAGCACTGGCGAGCATATGCAGTACAGCACATGATACGCCGGCAGTGTCATATGTCGCAGCCGGCGGTGGGCAGGGAAGCGTATTCACGCTATACTTCCGCTGTGCTACAGTGGAAGTATAGCATGACGCCCGGCTTCCATTGACTACAATGGAAGCCGGCCGTGCGTATTCCCGCGGCAAATAGGACATGCGGCAGGTTATTTCACGCTGCGGAATTCGGTGGTGGAATTCCGCAGGGTGAACATTGCACTATTAGGTTCAATAGAACCTAATAACTGCGGTGTAACGCACGTATTTCAGCCGCGTTTCACGTGGCGGAAATCTGTCCGTGGGCATTAGCCCTAAGATTGTAATAATATTCTATTATTGTATATTGCACCTAGGGTGGTAAATGGTTCTTATGAAATCATCTCAAGATGTTGCAGTAGTTAGAGGGTTAACAAAAGTCAGACAGCTTTGCAGACAGAACAACTGGATTCCCTCTGTAAAACAAGCTGGCTGGTGATTTCCCAAGTCTCACGTAAATGTCAGGTTATAAAAGAGTCCGCACCCAGAATCCAGTGCAGAAGAAAGCTGAAGATAAATGTAACTGGTCCTGTTGTTTCCCATGCTTGGGGGTGATGTGAGGCCTACTACTGAGTAAAGGAGCAAAGATAAGCCTAAGTTGAAGCTGATTACTGTTACCCCAATGCCTGGGGGCTCAGATGTTTATATTTCTGTGATCCAATTTGCCGATGATACAAAGCTAGGAGGGATAGCTAACACTAGGGAGGAGAGAGAGACAGTATTAAAAAAAAAACTTGAAAGGCTTGAACAGTGGGCGGAGACTAACAGAATGGTATTCGACAAGGAGAAATGCAAAGTCCTACATCTGGGCAAGAAAAATGAAAAAAGCACATACAGAATGAGAGGAATTGGAATAAGCAGCAGCACATGTGAAAAAGACTTGAGTATACTAATAGATCATAGACTGAACATGAGTCAATAATGTGATGTAGCAGCCAAAAAGGCAAACACAATTCTGGGATGTATTAAGAGAAGAATAGAGTCTAGATCACGTGAGGTCATTATCCCCCTCTACTCTTTCTTAGTCAGATCTCATCTGGAATACTGTGTGAAGTTCTGGGCACCCCACTTAAAAAAAAAGACATAGACAAACTTGAGCAAGTTCAGAGAGGAGTTACCACAATGGTGAGCAGTCTGCAAATCATATCCTATGAGGAACGGTTAAAGGATCTGAGAATGTTTAGCTTGCAAAAAGAAAGCTGAGAGGAGACTTAATAGCGGTCTTCCAATATCTGAAGGGTCATCATGGTGTAGAGGGATCAGTCCTATTCTAATCTGCACAAGGAAAGACTAAAAGCAAAGGGATGAAACTGAAAGGGAGGAGACACAAATCAGATATTAGACAGTGAGGGAGATCAATGAGTACAACAGGTTGCCATGGGAGGTGGTGAGTTCACCTTCAATGGAAGTGTTTAAACAAAAACTGGACACATATCTGTCTGTGATGATTTTGTAAATCCTGCACTGCAGGAAGTTGGACCAGATGACCCTGTAGGTCCCTTCAAGCTCTATCATTCTATGATTTAAATGAGAAGTCCCGCTGATGTAAGGGTCCCTATTCTAAAGAAGCTGACAACTCCAGGGCAGCCTGCTTAGACAACAGTTAATGTCTAGGAAGTGAACTGCAGTATTATGAGAGGTAAGCCACCATGAGCAAGAGACTGTGTGAAGAATAAAGTTGCCTCTGTGATGACAGATGAATGTAAATGCCAAGCTTATTCGACAAGTAAAGCATGAGTTAACCTTCCTCTCATCTCCCATTTGGGGTTCGGACTACAACATAACATCACATTCAGAGGACAGTACAGCCCACTGCACTACCACCATCACCCCACTACTTGAACTGTGGCAACTGCTTTGGTAGAGAAACATTTGATTCAACCACCATAGGGCAGAAAGTCAGCTGTCTAAAAACCTTATATCTATTTAGAGTCATCAGAATAACAATAATATAATTAGAAGTCACTAGTTTCTCGGGTATGTTGCACACGCATGAGGACATATGGACCTCAATGATGGAGATCCTGGACAACTTCCTTAAATTTATTTAAACTATTACAATTTCAATGTAAGCAATTCTCACCATGGGCTCAAGTGTTTTGCAATCCAAGAGCGAATTGTAGAGGAGATGTCTGATGAGACTTCACCCGTCTTTAGGCGGAGATCATCATTGCTGTCTCTGTTGAAATTTCCACAAGGTCCACAAATCTTTCCGGATAGCTTCTCCTTAGCAGTTATCTGTATTCCACCACTCTTGCTGAACTTCACAGTTATCTCGTTGTACAGCTCTATAGTTGTTTCAGACTGGGATATCTGGATCTTCACAGAACCATTTCCAAGATCTCTTGAGGCTTCCAGCTCCCAACCATTAATCTAGAATAAATAGAGAAAATTACTTATTTTCATTAAAAAGTCTAAAAACTAAAACTGCACTAAATTATATGCCTTCAGTCTACAATCCACTGAAAAAACATTCATAGACCGCTTCTGTTCTAAGATGTCTGGAAACTCCTTAGTCCCTTTCTCATCCCCATCAAAACTGGATCATGAGATGCAAATCAGGTCAAGCAGATGCAAATCTTAATTCATAAAGAAAACAAGAACATTTTCAGTCTCAACATTCAGAAGACGTCCATTACAATCTCACCCAGATCTGCTGACCATTCACAGATATAAGTCCTTGGGATGTGAAGATTTGCACAGCTATTCCATCTCTTGATTCACTACACTTCTTTGTCCCGATGACTACCATGAACTGGACTTCTGCGTCTTCACTGCAAGATGATGACATCACATACGACCCATCCATGGGGAATAGTCCAGAGACTCCATCAAAAGTAATGAAGTTACGGTTTGCTCTTAAGATACATTGAGATGCCAATGGCTGACAGCTGCGCACTCCTTCTCTTACTTGGCATATCTCATTTTTAGCACAACCTAAGTTTACGCAGGACAGACTTCCTGACTGGCATGTGCAGCGCTGGACACAATCTTCTGTAACCACAGTTTCACCATTCTGAAACATAATAATTTGAACATTAGAGAGTTTTTAGTTTTCAGAAGCGCTAAAAAGGGAACTTTGGGAATTTTTGTTGTATAATCCATAATATCCATTAAAATGTCGAATGTCTCTGTTATATATACATATATAAACCTAAACATAAAACCACAATGATAATTCCTAAAGTATCGCATCACAGCTATAAGATTAAATGGCACTTCAGAGTAGTCTACAGAGGGTGGAAAAAAATATGGAAACACTCTATGAAATGCATGCGTTAAGACATATGGGATTATAAATCATATTTCAATAAGACATGTAGAGACCGATTTTAAGTGGAGGTAATATGGCACAGATGCTGCTCTTGCAGCTGTGAATATCTGCCCGAACAACAAGGTTCCATTGGTCAGGGGTTTGCACTCAGCTGTTGTTACCAGCTAGGGCTATCAAAACTACCCAGAGCAGGGCAAGAGGTGAAGTAAACACAAATTTGGCAGGAAAGCTCTCAGCCAAACAGGAGTCAAAATGGCAGCTCAATGCTAATGAATAAAATCCCATACATTTCATACAGTGCTTCCACATTTTTGTCCATCTCCTATATTACCTATGCCTTAATGAAAAGTAGACTCCTTATGTTAAGACCTGGTATTGCAAGTTTTAAATGAATGAATTAATGAGGTATGACACACAAATTTATTTTACAAAAACAGAGTTAACATGATGGTCAGATATAATGAAATGCCTAGTATAGATCCTTCTTAGGCCCCTGGACTCTATCTGTGTTGCTTTTGCTTCAGTACCAATTGAACCTTAGTAGATCTGAGATAGACTGTTGACTAGGGAGAGCGGAGTATCTATGGGGAGTGAAAAAGTTGCAGTCACTTTTGGGATCTGCTGCCTGAAAGAGCCCAAAGGCCCTTCTTCCACATAAGACGGCACAAGCATTATAAAATGCACATTGTCGGTGGGAGGCCAGTAACAGATTTTGCATTGAGGCCCAGGAGCATCATGACTTTAACTAAGGCCATTTTGCCTTGATGAAGGACCGTGTGAGGTCCAAACACTTGAATTAACACCATTTATTTTTGTTAGCCATTAAAAGGTATTATATGTACAAGATTACTTGGTTTCTCTGGCTGGGAACAATCACGCTTTGCTCTACTGGCTAACATGGTACCAAACCATTTTTTCATTTTGACTTTAACTAGGATTATGCTTAATTTAAGACTGTGGTGGTTAGTCAATGTATCCCTAAATGCTAGTTGTTTAGACATGATTCACACGATTAGTTTAGGTCAAAGCTGGATAGGCAACGTACTGATGTCAGAGAAGGTGGAGGAGCAGTTTGGTGGCTCTTAAGGCACGTTCACATTGGTGCAGTAGGCTCCGCTTGGAGCTTCTGGTGCAAATCTGGAATAAATTCCCAGCTGACATAGTTGGGCAGCGTGCCAGAAGCCAGGTGGACCTGAATATAGTTAACTGTCCAGCTGGATCCAGCACTTCCAGTATTTTTGTTGCTCACCTCTGAAGACTGAGCTGAACAAGAGAAATACAGATGCTATTCTGACAGGGGCCTAAACTACAATATTCTCAATTTCAGGCTACAATATTACTGTAGTACCAAGCTGTTCTAAAATTATGTCTAGGTGCAGAACCTCTTTAAAGATGTTCACTAGTATATGCGATTACATTATGATCAGCATTACTTCATATCTCCAATAATCACAAGTATGAAGGCACATAGGCCACCAATTGTGCAGGATACTTCTAATATTTAAAGATGTGTTGTACCTTGCACAGCTGGAAAACATATTTTGAGCGTTCAACTCCAGTTTATCGCGTATTACATCATTGTGCGTGTATTCAAACCTATTTTTTTTCTAAGGCTTCTCATCCATAAATCTCCATATATTGTACTATTTGATCATTGTAAAACATGAGAAAAGTTGCTTATCTCCCAAGATCTTGGCCTACCTTCATATATCTCCCTCTAAGGTTACATCCACACTTTTCCGCTGTAACACATGTCTCGCCATCAAACATATATCCGATGTCACATTCACAACCCTCATAGCATTTGTCACTACAAGTGCTTTCAACCAGGAGAGTATTACACGTGGATTTGCAGGTCTTGACACATACTTCATAGTGGCTGTTGGCTGGACATGATTGGGCTGCGGGGAAATGAAAACACAATATTATCACAGAGCTATAATAGATGGAGAACACACTGGTGCATGGATGCTACCACTTTCAAAGAGATGTTAGTACATAAAATTCAAATGTAGGATAGACCCTGTTCAAACTTGCACCTTTTATGGTCGTCAACTGCGGTCAGTGGTGATTTTCCTCACCTCTACCTCCCACCGGTCACAGCTGTACGTATTTCCTGGATCTTCTGTGTGGCAAACACTGCAATATCCTTTTTGCTGATTCCTTTGCCTGTAGGGCATACATACGCTGCCTGCCTTTTGAAGAAAGTGTGTGTTCACCCAGATTTGCCATGCTCAGCCTACCGAGATGCTTCTAGGTCATTTAAAACTTCCTTCCTGGAGGTTGCTTGGGCAATAGGTTCCAAATAGTTCTGTGAAGGTGTAGCTATATTCTGCTTGAGTTCCAGTTTGACCTTGCCTTTGTACAAAGCAATCCCAAACTTTGCCTGTTCCAATCTTAGTCTATTATCTGACAAAATCTTGCCTGATTGTCGCCTGTCCTGATCTCCAGCTTATTATACTGATTACGTCCTTGTCTGTCTCTCTGGTCCCTTTTAACCCACCCGGGTCAACTGTCATTGCACTGAGATAATGCATGTGGAATCAACCTGTGGGTTCAATGCAGTCAAGACCAGATCCGTCAAAAAGGGGTTAATGGATGATAAGTAGGGGATCCTTTAGAGGAGCCCTCAGGAGTAGCCGAAACCCAGATCAGTCCGTGACACAGAGGGTCCACACCCCCTGCTGTACAGTGTCATTTCTGTGCATAACAGAACCCACAAACTAGCTCCAGATCTGATGTAAAAAAAAGATAAAACTGGCGACCAAATGACTTATACTGAGGTCCATCCAGTTCCTTTGTTGTGTCTGTTGTTTGGACACAAGGAACAGAGCTCCATTCAGCACTATTCTTCCCATCACATCTGACAGAATCTGTAATGGCAGCTCTGAAGCTCCATTGCTAGTCTGCTTTATGGTTCCTGTAGTACTTTGCAAAGCAAATAAAATGTGCCATATGTGTCCCATCTTAAATTATAATGAACCCTAGGATTTTCTATAGGCTAAAAATCATAATAGTGTACAGTGACTTCAACCACAAAAATAATCTTAAAATAGGAAAAAATGCTTAAAAGTTTGAGCCCACAAGCCCAGTCAACATAATTAAGAAACTACTCAGCAGCAAGAATGACTTACAGCAGTTCATAATAGTCCTCCAGGGCTTAATATTGGCTCCTTTCTCTTGGCACAATGCAGTGTAGGCTTGTAGGCTGACACACAGATTCTCCTTAGTACTACTTCCAGCACAAGCATCAAATACACAGCTCTTGACATATCTTTCTGGAGGCACCAATTCATGGCAGTCCTTAAATGGACCTTGAGGATCTGCAATCATTCCACATTTGGTGGGAGAACTGGCTTCAGCCGTTGCAGCTTCACTACAAGCAGGACATTGACTACCAGAACATCCTCTGCATGTTGATCCATCTCTGCTCGCTGTCCAGGACTCAGCAAACAATGCCATATCAGTGACAATGGTGCTATTTGGAAGACGGATATCATCACTAGGATCCTTATTGAAATTGCCACATAAGCCTTCAGTTAGTCCAGCATATGAGCTAGGGACCCAGACTGAAACATAGTATTGTCCATCGAATAACACCCTAAAGCCATGTATGGTCTGAACAATCACATTGTTTCCTTCCTGGTTTACCCAGCATTCCCCTGTTGGTGATCTACAAGGGACATTATACTGTTCTCGGTTGACCTAAAATTTAAAGGAAAACATTTTTTAAATGTAAATCAATATATTTTATGAGACAATTCAAAGAAGATCAAAAGTTAGCCATATCAAAGGTGCATTGGTCTCTCTAACCTCAATGCTCCAAGATCTTCCTCTCTTCAAATGGATGATGTGATCTGCTATGATCACTTTGACTGATTTGGTGACGGCTACATTTCCATATGGCTCATTTTCCACTATCACTACAAAGGTGATTTTATCTGTTTCCAACTTGACAAGGATGTAGCTACAGGTGCCCTGCATATCATAGTTGAGTCGATCAAAGTTGATATAGTGTGGATCTCCCCAAGCAATACATTGGCCAAGCTCTTTAGCATGGCAAGCACGAATACCATCAACCACTTTGCACTCTTCATTGATGCCACAAGTATTGGCCTCGCAGGTTGTGATGCTATGGTTCCCACATATACATTTCTTCTGGCACAGACCATCAAGGAAGAATTCTTGACCCAATTTATAATACGCATTGCCGAAAACACAGCCACATTCTGCAGGAGGCACACAGTCTTGTCCACTGCGTATGAAACCATTGTTACAGTAGCATGCTTCTGTAGGGGTCTTTTCACACACTAGTGGAGATGTGCGTTCATAGCAGGTGGAAGGACATCCATTACCGGAGAGCTCATAATGACTGTTACTGGGGCAATTCCACTCTGTAGAAAGAAAATGATGATAGAATTCATGAAATATGATCCATTATGTAAACTGTTACCAAAAAACCCCAACAAACCAAAAATGAGCCCAAACTGAAAGGAGACTCACCACAGAAAGATGGCGTTCTCCATTCTTTTACTTGGGAACCATTTCTTTGACATTCAGAAACATAAGTAGAAATAATGTCACAGACCCTAGATTGATGTCCCTTGTATGCACATGCATCTGATAGACAGTTGCTAAAGAAGGGAATAGGATCAATAGCCTGATGGCATTGAGTAAAGGGTCCATCAGATTTGATGAGAAGGCCACAGTACTTGTCACTCTTATATGGTTCCTTATCAGCCTCACTGCATTTGGGACAGTCAGAACATCCTTCTGTACACCCTTCCACATCTCCCACCTTCCAGTGTAATCCAAATTCTTCTGCACTTTCCAATATTCTGTTGTCAGCAGTTGTGAAATCATCAGAGGGATCTCCATTGTTGTTACCACACAAACCATTGACGGCTCCTCTGTAGGTGCTGGGCATAACCACAAACACGTTGTTCCAACCATCACGCATCACATTAAGCTCATGGTCAGTTTTCACAACCACTTTATTTCCTGAAGAGTAGGCACTGATCAGATTTCTTCCTTCATTAGAGAGATAGTAAGGTAATTCTGTGAGGAGTCCATCAACCTGAAGCAAAAATAAGGCACTTATATTAAAACACATGTAATAACATTGGGTCACATTCATTTAGACTGGGGTCTCTAAGCTAGTGTTCCTATGACAAATGTATAAAGGCAATGCAAGTCTCTTAATACATTTGTCTTATCTGGTGGCACCTCCATGCAACAGATAAAAACCTATGGATGAAAACAAAGCTAGGAGGGATAGCTAATACTCGGGAAGAAAGAATATTCAAAAAGATCTAGAAAATCTTGAGCAGTGGGCGACGACTAACAGAATGGTATTTATAAAGGAGGAATGCAAAGTCCTAGATCTGGGCAAGAAAAATGATAAAAGCACATACAGAATGGGAGTGTTAAGGTTATGCATCTGGGACCTGTTGTTCTACAGGCTTCTTTGTGCATACCTTCACAGGTAGGGGTTAATTGAGCTGGCTGGGTGTGGTATTCTCCACCAGCCAATTCCCCTTATCTGCTGCAGATAAATACCAGAAAGCTCTTGTGAGAGATTGCTGGTCATGTTAGTTCTTCACGTTAATCCCACTCGGAGCTGGTGTTTGCATGCTTGCCTGTAGTGTCCCTCTCTCCTCCCCTGAAGATGGTCTGGACACCTGCTGTTCCTCCCCTTCTTGCGGTTTCTGGGGTGAGTGCATTGTGTAGTTTGTGGTACGCTGACAACACAGGTGCAGGCGGCCCACAGGTTTTTCCTTATCCCTTGGCAGGTGCGTGTCTGATGTCCTATGTGTGTGTCAGATGGGTGATGCCTGACACTGTTTCCTATGTCAGCACAGTGGCCGACTCTCTATTCCCCTGGTGTGAGGACACTTGGACTGGCTATTGTTGACCATCTGTATGCATGTGAGCTCTGGATGGGGTTCTTGTTATATGTTGTATGCATATCCATGTATGTTGTTGTGAAAAGCGACGTGTGTGGTATATCTGTGCAGGTGACCAGACATGTGCTTTATGTGCAGTCCTGTTCTGTTTACAGTGTGTGTGTGTGAACAGTGTTGTGTCAAACGTGTGTTTAGCGCATCTTCTCCAGGTTCCTGATTAGGGATAGCTAGGTCCCAGATGAAGACAGTGGGTCCGACCTTATCGGGACGATTACCCCGCTTTTAGGCAGGGGTTCTCCACTTTCCCTGGTTAGTAAGGGACAGGGATCCCCCCCATCTTTGCCTGGAGAGGTGATCTTTGTAAATACTATGTGGCTGTTTGAGGTTTTAAATAGGACATGTTTGCGTCCACGCAGAGGTGTGGCGCTTTAGTGTGCCAAGCAGACGCAAAAGGGAGGAATTGGGCTAAGCAGCAGAACATCTAAAAAAGACTTTGGTATAATAATAGATCACAGACTGAACATGAGTCAACAGTGAGATGCAGTAGCGAAAAAGGCAAACACAATTCTTGGATGTATTAAGAGAAGCATAGAGTCTACATCATGTGAGGTAATTATCCACCTCTACGCTTTCTTAGTCAGACCTCATCTGAAATACTGTATCCAGTTCTGGGCACCTCACTTTAAAAAAGACAGACAAACTTGAGCAAGTTCAGAGAAGAGTTACCAAGATGGTGAATGGTCTGCAAATCATGTTCCATGAGGAACGATTAAAGGATCTGGGAATGATTAGCTTGCAGAAGAGAAGGCTGAGAGGAGACTTAAAGAGGTTGTCTCGAGGAAGCAGTGAAATTTGTTTTTTGCCCAGTCCCCCTAATTAAGCGTACATTACTAAGCCCCCTGTAAATGACTTTTCTAGCTGGTTTGTACTTACAGTTCCAGCGTTTCAGCAACTTATAAAAAGTTTCCCCAAGATGGCCGCCGGCTCTTTTCCCGTCGCTTGCTGTAGCCCGACGTGCGTGCTCCCGAGACGCTACCAGCTGTGTCTCCCTGACAACCAGACGCCCCGCAGCCGCCGACCGGACCCCGGGATTGAAAACGGCCGACCAGTCACCCACCGCCAGGCAGCATGTAACCGGCACTAGGCCCCGGCTCCCCCGCACTACGCCCCGGCTCCCCAGCGGTAGACCCCGGGGCCCAGCGGTAGGCTCCGGGGCCCAGTGGTAGGCCCCGGCTCCCCAGCGGTAGGCCCCGGGGCCCAGCGGTAGGCTCCGGGGCCACAGCAGTAGGCTCTGGGGCCACAGCGGTAGGCTCCGGGGCCACAGCGGCAGTCAGTCACGCGTCACCCCCATCAGTCCGTCACCCATCACTTACCTGGGCGGCTGGGCTGGGCTGGGCGGCTCAGCTGGGCGGCTTCTCGGCACGGCTGAGCGGCTCTGCACCTTCCTCTAAGAGAGGATGGTAGCAGAATGGCCGCTACAGCGCGCTCCCGAGAAGATACAGCTCGTCTGCGCATGCGCAGAAGAGCTGTAGCGGCGAGCAAACTGAAGCGGCTCGTGCTCAGAGCAGAAGACCGGACTGCGCAAGCGCGTCTAAAAAAGCGAATTTAGACGGAACCATGGAGACGAGGACGCTAGCAACGGAGCAGGTAAGTGAATAACTTCTGTATGGCTCATAATTAATGCACGATGTATATTACAAAGTGCATTAATATGGCCATACAGAAGTGTATAACCCCACTTGATTTCACGAGGCAACCCCTTTAATAGCTGTCTACAAATATCTGAAGGGCTGTCACGGTGCAGAGGGATCAGCCCTATTCTCATTTGACAAGGAAAGACTAGAAGCAATGGGATGAAAGTGAAAGGGAGGAGACACAAATTAGATATTAGAAAAAACTTTCTGACAGTGAGTGTGATCAATGTCAAACATAGGCTGGACACATATCTGTGTATTTTGGATAATTTAGTGAATCCTGCACTGAGCAGGGGGTTGGACCAGATGACTCTGGAGGTACTTTCCAACTCTACCATTCTATGATTCTATGCCATCTATGAGCTGGTGTAGGTTTAGGCTGTAATTTATGTTAGTTTTTGGTGTACATTACAGCAAATCTATAAATTTGTAAAGCCGTGCCCGTTAACACTAGACCTCACCCAATTTTTAAAAAAGTGTTGGGGCCTGACATATTAGTCCAGAAAACTGGCATACAAAACCTCAAAGACATGCCAAATAACCAATTATCTATCTATATTACAAAATTCAATTTCGACTCAAGAAGAAGCTTTATTGACAGAACCAAATTAATGTTAGCCTATCTATCTATCTATCTATCTATCTATCTATCTATCTATCTATCTATCTATCTATCTATCTATCTATCTATCTATCTCCTATCTATCTATCTCCTATCTATCTATCTATCTATCTATCTATCTATCTATCTATCTATCTATCTATCTATCTATCTATCTATCTCATATCTATCTATCTATCTATCTATCTATCTATCTATCTATCTATCTCATATCTATCTATCTATCTATCTATCTATCTATCTATCTCATATCTATCTATCTATCTCATATCTATCTATCTATCTATCTATCTAATATCTATCTATCTATCTATCTCATATCTATCTATCTCATATCTATCTAACTATCTCATATCTATCTATCTATCTCAAATCTATCTATCCATCTATCTATCTCATATCTATCTATCTATCTATCTATCTATCTATCTATCTATCTATCTATCTATCTATCTATCTCCTATCTATCTGCCTGCCTGCCTACTTCTAGGAGCAGTAGTATTAGTTATCCCTATAAAGCTCTGTGTTTTTTCCAACCTTCCGCCTGGACTCCTTACCTGGATCTGTTGTGGGTGCTGCTTGCTCATGATTATGGTTGTGTTGTGGACCGTGAAGGACACGGCTTTGTTACCCAGGCGGTCATTCTCTACTGTAATTGTGAAATCCGCCAAGGATGAGTCATTGGATGTCTTTTTCGCCAGATGGTGCTCACAGCTACTCATGTACGTAAACATTCTTCCGTCAAATGTCTGATAATGGGAAGTCCCAGAAAGGACACATGTGGAATAATATGAGGGATGGCAGCCATGTCTCCCGTTGACCACCGTGCACATCTCACCGTCTTTACAGCTCACTTCTTGACACTTAACCATTCCGAGTATTGGGTCACACTTGCAGATCTCGGTGCATTTCTCATTGGTCCAGGACTCATTAGGCTCATAATCTCTGCCCTTGTATTGACATCCACAGTTGGAGATAGACACGCATTCGCCACCGCTGAGGACCATGCCGGTGTTGCACTCACAAGTTTCTACGCAGGGCTTTGTGCAATTTGTTGGGGCATTTCTGTCAAAACAGCTGGCCGGACATGCGTTGCCACAGGCATTATAATGGCTATTCTTATCCTTGCACACCTTAGCTGAAATACAAGATAGAACATTTCATTGATAGAAGGACAATGTTGCATATAGCGTGCAAAGAATTAAAGGGGGTCAGAAACGCTATATTTTCTCCTTAGGGAGAACACCTAGACGGTGAGTGAGGAGACACAAAGGCCATTTATGCTCGTCTGGGTAATATGCAAATAAAGGAGATGGAATAATACCTCCACAGTGCCACCTATTGGAAGGCAGCATTCCTTCAAGCCAAAATCAGACTCTATACAAGCCTTGTAACAATTACTGGGAATTAAAAGCAAAGCCAGACTCCATATACAGACAGCTGTTTCAGGGTATTTGCCCTTTATCAGTGTCAAAGTCATAAATGGCCTTTTGAGTCTCCTCACTCACCGTCTAGGTGCTCTCCCTAAGGAAAAAAGATAGTGTTTCTGACCCCCATCCCAGGCCTCTCACTAGCAAAGCCAGACTCCTACTTCACACTGATGAAGGGCAAATACCATGAAACAGCTGTCTGTACATGGAGTCTGGCTTTGCTTTTAATTCCCAGACATTGTTACAAGGCTTGTATAAAGAGTCTGACTGTGGCTTGAAGGAATGCTGCCTTCGAATAGGTGGCACTGTGGAGGTATTATTCATCTCCCTTATTAAGGATTCAAGGAACACTCTGGGAAAAACAGGTTTATGTCTGGTGGACAATCTGAGGGGCCAGAGAATGACATAGGAATTTGTGTCATTCCTGCTCCTTCAGGTCCTGCACTAAATATAATGCAGTCTATCAGCTGGTAGTATCTTATTTATTAGAGATATTAATTTTCTTTTTCTAAAGGCTTTCATGGTGGCAGCATTTAAAAGACACACACATCCGTCTGAATTATCTATATAGAGGTAGCCATACTGGAGACATAGGCATCCTTCCATATGGTCTGTATAGGGGTGGCCATATCTAAGACACATACATCCTTCTGCATTGCCTGTAAAGGGATGAGTAGTACATTGAAGACCCACTTATCCTTCTGTATTATCTGTATACAGGGTGGATATACTGCATGCACATACATCCTTATGTATTGTCTACATAGTGTAGTAGCGCAGTACACAGGAGGGCCTGTAGAGGGCCAGAGACAGGTCTTCTATTGCGAGGGTTGACCAAAGGGTGGAGCAGGAACAAGATAAAAGGCCAGTTCCTACCAGCAGAGAGGGAGTGAGAACCAGCGCAGCAGAGTGAGGTGCTGCAGGCTGGTGGCCTGAAAAGGCTAGAGGTTGACAGGGTGACACCCCTAATCTCAAACAACCAGGTGGGGTGCTTACATGGACTGATGGACTTTATTCTATGAAGGAGTGCATATTGGGACTCTATGTCCGCTATTTTTGTTCATGCTGTGAATAAATGCTGGCAGGCGCCAGTCTTAAAGAGAAACCACGTTTTATGAAGTGTTTCTGTACGTGTGGTGGCCATTCCGGTCAAGTAATCAGCGATCCCGCAGGCAAGAGTACCCCCCTTGCCACAATAGGTATAGCCATTTTGGAAATCCACATATTCTTTGGTATTGCATGTATAGGGGCGGTCATATTGGAGACAGACATAGTACATCCTAATGTATTGCATGTGTAGGGACAGCGGTATTCGAGGCAGACCCATTCTTCTGTATTGCCTGTATAGGAGTGACCATATTAGAGATATATACGTCCTTCTGAATTTCCTGTATATGTGTGATCATATTGTAGACATGCACATCTTTCTGTATTTATTGTAGAGGGTTGTCCATGTTAGAGACACATACATCCTTTTGTATAGGAGCAGCCATATTGGAGACACAAACATCCTTCTGTATAGGGGCAGCCATATTGGAGAGACAGACATCCTTCTGTATAAGGGCAGCCATATTGGAGACACAAACATCCTTCTGTATAGGGGCAGCCATATTGGAGACACAGACATCCTTCTGTATAGGGGCAGCCATATTGGAGACACAAACATCCTTCTGTATAAGGGCAGCTATATTGGAGACACAGACATCCTTCTGTATTGTCTCCATAGGGACAGCCGTATTGGAGACATACACTTACACAAATAAATGTGGTTTCCCTCCGCATGCACGGTGTCCCCTATGCCTAGAACTGCGGAACTATGTGCAGTAGTTATTCCATTTGCAGCTATGCTTTGACTTGATCTGACAGAGGAAGGAGCCTATGCATGCGCAATTTACCTGCTCTGATGCTGGGCGAGCATACGCAGATTTCTTATGCTGCTCCATTCATTCTACTCATACATTCTGTAAACGCTGCTTTGTGCCCCAAAACCTTTGTGAGGCTTTAAAAGACAAAATGTTATTATATGGCACATATTACATGGAACATGAATTGCATTAAAGAACATCTCATAGATTTCTTTACATGTTTATTGAGGTTCTACGCGGGCTCTTATCGTGGCTCTGCAAACATCTAAGCAATATTCTGCTTCCTGCCACACTTGACCAAGAACATCAGGAGCGACAGATTCAACACCTTCCACAGTTCTCTGTTTGAAGTGTATGGTCGTTCAATTCATCATTCAGATGATGCAGATATAAGAACCTGCCGATAATTGTCCTATGTAAACAGGCAGTCCTTCATCTATAATCAACTGCCTGTTTATTCTGAATGCAGGCAGGTGGATGGAAGTGATCTACTCCATTCAATTAAAGGGATTTTCTAGGCAAAACCTATTGATGAGCTATCCTCGGATATCCTCAATAGTTAATTGCCAGTGACCTGCCGCTGTCATTGGAGCTTGCCGGACGTGTAATATAGGCGATGGGAGAGGAAGTGCCCTAACTGGCTCCACTCTCACTGAAATCAACGGGAGCGGAAGTGGCTATTACACTTTCACCAGAGGCGGAAGTGCCAGAAATGTAATAGCCAGCTTAGGCTCCCATTGATTTCAGTGGGAGTGAAGCCAGTTAGGGCATTTGTGTCGTGTGCTGACCTGACAGCAGTCCAGGCGATCATGTGATTGGTGGGGAATGCTGTTTGTCCAGCAGGCTTCCCATATCTTTCAACTGTGTATCCCAATGCAAATATTATTTTCATGTGGTGGTTCTTCATAAACGCACTGAGGTACTCACATTGCACACAAGTCAGAGAATCGAATTTTGCTTGCCATAACAGACTGCACTTTCCTTTAAACAGTCAACATCTTGTATATTTTTGTCAACATTGATATACACCACCACTAATATCAAAATGGAAAACTTGGGAGACTTTGTCTTTCATTTGACCCCTATTTCATGTGTCTGTCATATTTCTATGCGTAACATACTCATTTGAACCACATCATGACTTTGTGGACATGATGTGCATAATATTCTTATCGTACATTCACTTTTAATTAGAAAATAGTCACTATGGAAGTAGAATATCGATTATTGAGTCAATACAGAAGGTGTAAAAGAAAGAGCGTTTAAAGAGTTGTTGATACGGGGAATATTCCAATTGCTAGATTGGAGTCAGGAAGGATTTTTTTCCCCTTAAATGGGGAATATTAGCTTCTACCTCATTGTTTTTTTTAATCTTCCTCTGACTCAACATTGGGGGTAATAGGCTAAACTGGATGGACATATGTTTTTTTTTTTTCATCCTTGCATACTATGATAGTAAGATATTATGAAAAGCAAGTACTTACAACAGTTCAAAGAAGTTCTCCACTCATAGATTTTGAGTCCTTTGCTCTGACATGTACTTGTATATGTTTCTAGTGTCTTACAAAGAGTATCACTTTCTCCATTGTTCATACAGCTATTATAGAGACAACCATCGAAGAATTCAATTGGACTGACTTTGGAGATACAGTCTCGGAAAGGTCCATCCGTTTTGAATAATATGCCACAATAATCATCTCCCCCATAAAGTTTCTTCTTGCTTTCTTCACAGGTTGGACATTCTCCTGGACAAGAGTCAAAGCAGAATGGATCTCGGTCGTAGACTTTCCATAAAGCTGCCCAGTCTATGATGGAGGTGGCCAGAGTTCCATTGGGCAATTTGTGATCATCATTCGGATCTTGGTTGAAGTTTCCACAAAGACCAGACATGGCATTGTAGTAGCTACTAGAAACGGTTACTGTTGTAACCCAGTTCCAGTCGTATGTTGCAGTCACAGATTTAGTCTCGATAATACACTTCAATCCACTGCGTTTGGCAGTAAGTTTCCCTTCAAACAGACTTATGGGCAAGTTTGCCTCCTCACCATTCAACTATTGGAAGGAATAACAGTGAACAATTATAATGAAACTTGATCACCTAATATTCCAATATTGAGCTTTGGTCATCAGAAGGCCGTAGTCTACAAGAATGAAATTGTTCCTGGAACTGTTTCTTAAAGGGGTTGTGCTGAGATACACAACCCCTTTGAGAATGCGAGGAATGGAGTGATCAATTGATCACCCTGAGCCCTACTCTTGTCACCCTCAGTAAATAACTGATTTTGCCGTATCAAGCTGTGGGGGAAAAAATTTAGTATTACTGGATGGCCATTCACATGAAATGAAGGTCCACATACCCGATACCTGTCCTAATAACAGAAATATATGGCAGCTTTGGTGGCCTTTAGAGGGTCCTGACCTGCCATGGCAACTAAATACCAACTCCCAATCTCAATGAGTGGGGTGTTCAGAACCCCCAAAATCCAATCAGAGCATTTAAATGCCACTGTCAGAATTGCCATTTGCAGTTAAAGGGTTAACTGCCGCGATCAATGTGAGTACTGATAGTAGTTGCTGTCAACGAATGTCACCTGTCAGAAACAGCTGACATCCACCCTATTTGTAGTGGAATCGGCTCCAAATCCCGCTCAATACAAACCATGGATGATGTACATGTATACCCAAAAGCGTCAAGGGGTTAAAGTTTGATCCATTTATGAAATGTTATCTTAAGTAGTCATAGAGATGAGCGAGCACACTCGGATAAAGCAGTTACTCGAGTGAGCATCGCTCTTCTCGAGTAACTGCTTACTGGTCTGAGCAGGCTCGGCGGGGGGTGGGGGTGAGCGGGGAGCGGCAGGGAGTAGCGGGTTGGAGAGTGAGAGAGATCTCTCTCTCCCCTCCGCTACCCCCACTGCCCCCCGCACACCCCTGCTCCCCCCCCCCCCCGAGCCTGCTCGGACCAGTAAGCAGTTACTCGAGAAGAGCGATGCTCCCTCGAGTAACTGCTTCATCCGAGCGTGCTCGCTCAGATTCTTGAAATTTCCTAGTATGTCCAAAATATTGCATAACCTACTATTTAACACAAGTTGTCTAGCAGTTTTATATTATATGTATGATTAAAATGAATCATGGATGACTTCCAGTAGGAGGCGCCATATTCCAGCCATATAAGTAAGTAAATATTTTTTTTGCTCTTACTTTGACTTTAGGGAATTCTCCCACTTCAGCGCTTATTGTGGTATTATAAATAGTGATTTCCATCCTTCTGACAAACGACATTTCTTGGTTTCCTCTGTTTTCGCACTTTATGATGACTCGGAATCGTTCCAGGGTGGGATCACTACCAGAGTACTCAGCGAAGACATAGCTGCAGGTGCCTTGGAAGATGTAGGCTTTCCCATCAAAGTTTTGATAACGAGAATCCCCCTGTGCCAAGCACTGGCCAGTGTAATCTGGTACACACTCTGCATTGTCATCTTGAACTTTACAGGTTTCCTTTAGACGGCACGTCTTAAACTTGCAAGGATCTGGAATCATACAAAAAATGTGTCATAAATTAGATGTTTTTGGTTATAAAATAGATAATATAATCGCCTCATTATAGGAAATGGAAAATAGTCATCATATAATGCCAATTGTCCCATGTTGGGGAAATCAATTCCTTGTCCACTCATATGAGTTGTCTTATTTGCAATGCCTTGTGAAAGTATCCACTCCCTTGGTGTCCTTCCTGTTTTCTTACAATGCAACCCGGAATTAAAATGGACTTTAAATTTAGATTTTATGTTCTGTAGCTGACAGAATATCCAAATTGTTACAGTAGAAAGAAAAAAGTACCTAAAAACGAAAAAGTTGAGAGTACATATATATTCATCCCCTTTGTTATAAAACTCCCATATAAGGTCTGGCCCGGCCAATGAACTCCACAAGTCACATTATTAGCTGAATAATGCTACTTTCTCACCTCCGTTAAGAATCAGTTCAGGGTTTCCATCTCTTTGTTCCATTTTTGGTGGAGAGAAATTGAAATATAATGGTAAAAAAACTGTTTTTCCATGGGGTTTAAAGAAATGAAAGCAAATGGAAAGGCTTCCAAGGTTTGCTTTCATTCCGTTAGGTTTGCATTTTTCTTTGCCCATCCAAATAACCCCGGAAACCTAGCAAAACAGAAGTCTTTCGGCTTGCTTTCTGTTCTTCTGAAAACCCCATTGAATGTTTTATTTCAGTTTCTCTCCTCCATTAACGGAGCAGAGACACAGAAACCCTGAACTGAGCCCTAACACGGGTATAAAAGTAGCTTTAGGGCTCTCTGTGCACAATGAAAGTGTCACATGATCTGTCACATGACGTCAGTATTCAGATCTACATGTCAATTATAGCACCAGATTTTCAGTGTCGATTCCACCTCTTGAAATGAAGGCATGAATTCGGTACCGAATCTCATGTCGAACGCTGCTTTAAAATCTGCAACAGCACAGCCTAAATACTCCTGTTCTCAAAGGCCACTGAGTCTGCAACATAATTACCAAGGAGCTCTCCAAACAGTGCAGAGACGACATTGTGGAGAAGTATAGATCAGGAACATCTCACTGATCACAATTACATCCATTGTAACAACAATGAAAGAGAAAGTCGCCCACCAGAACCCACCAACCGGGCAAGGAACAACAAAGACACCAACGGTAACTCTGAAGGAGCTCCAAAGATCCAGATCGGAAATTGAAGTCCCTGTCTATAGGACCACTACAAACTGTACACTCCGCAGAATGGGGCTTCATGGAAGAGTGACCACAAAAGGTCACTTCTTAAAAATACTAGTAAAGCTACACTGGAGAGTGTAAGGGGTAAACCTGAAAATGTCTTGGAATGGTCTCAATGCAATGGAAAATCTGGGGCTGACCTGAAAACTGCTGGACACCAACACAGCAAGCTAATTAAAAAGAGTTGGAGAAATGTTGCCTGGAAAAATATTCGCAAACGTCTATGTATAGGTATGATGAGCTAATAAAGACATACCGTCTGAGCAGTCCCACCCCCCAGCCAACGAATCCATCCATAAACAACAGAAGATGTGCCACTGTTGGTGCCCAACATTGACATTACAGCATGCACTGGTATGAGGATGACCCGGGCTGGGGCTGATGGCATGAAATCACCCCAGACCCAATCCTCACTCTGCAGCCGGCACTGACAGCTTGCATTTTGTGTATCTCACATGGTAAAAACCCACAAAAATCCACTTTAATCCACTCTAATGCCATGCTGTAATGCAACAAAATAAGGGGATGAAAACTTTTGCAAAGCACCGTATCTATAACTGTCCTATAATCTAGAACTTCCATCACCTCTCAGGCCAACCTACTATAAAGCCCACAAATCCCTAACTGCCCTTACCTGTACTGACACAAGACCTCACACCATCCAGAAGCTGACATGTCTCGTCTTCAGCACAAGTCCAGTTTTGACAGGTAAGCCCCTCCTCGGGATGACAAGTACAGACCTGAGTGCAGTTCTCATTCTGCACACTTTCATTTATCTAGAAACATAAAGGAACAGATTTTATGCTACACAATGATGGCCTACTTTATAAAGCAGAGTGTCATTTTATCCTCTTGGTTCACCAACCATATCCTTGAGTATAACGTTATATCTCCATATCTCACCTTTAGATACCTTCCATTTTTCATTACGCATCCACAATGGTTCATTGTCACACATTGGTTGCCATCAGCTATATATCCGGGATTGCACTCACATCCTTCATAACATCTCTTGGTGCAATAGGTTGGAGCCATGAGGTCATAGCAGTGATAACCACAGGTCTGGGCGCACAGAGAGTACGTACTGTTGTCTGGACATGTGAATGCTGGGAGGAGAATACAATACATGAGGTTGGAAAAGTTACATCACAAACCAAAGACAAGGTGCTGGTGGAACATAATGAACATGTATCTTCTTAGAGTCTTGGTCATCTCTACACACATGGATGATCATTAGGTAAATTAGATTTTGTTCATTGTGTGGACCAGAGATGGAAGATCTCAAGTTATAAACAATGAAGATATTCAACTCTGGCACTGTAAATCTTGAGAATGTTTTTTGAATATAGACCGTGTGAACGCGTGTTATGTAGAGCCCAAGCCTTTAGCAATATGGCATCAGAGGGATATTTCTTGTATACTCATATATCCCACATTGAGCAATCATATGGATGTAAAGGGGGTGATATAAAGGAACAAAGGTTTTCCTATTGTTATTCTGATGTGATGCTTAACCTTAATGTTGTAATGGTGTTATCTGTCAGCTCTCAATTGTCTAATATGAAGTTATTCTTATGAGGTGGAGAAATCACGTAAGAATGGGAACCCACAGAGCGCTGGCGTGCTCTATAAAAAGGGGGAACTGCTGACGTCTAGTTGTCAGTCCATGCACACAAAGAGGGGGCCAAGCCTGAGGGCTCCAGGACACTTGCGTTTTTCTCAAGTGATATTGCTGCGTTTTTTCACAGTTTTTTGATTGTCCATGGGACTTTCTAATGTTGAAAAACGCATCGCAAGTTTGTGCTTTGCAATTTTTGTGCGATGCATTTTTAACATTGAAAAGTCCCATTGACAATCGCGTGAAAAAAATGCGCAAGAAAAACGCAAGTGTGCAGGAGCCCTAACACAACAGGTAAAAAGCACTCAGAGACTTCAGCGGTCATAGAAGAATTACCACTGAAGTGGCTGAGCGGTTACGTGCATGTTGAGCGACATGTGAACGCCTGACACTCCTTCCAGTTTCATGCGGTGGACATTGGGGCTGCAGCGCTGGTTGGGGAACCGCCAGGATAGGTGAGAATTCAATCTAGCATTAACTAATTGTATCGTAATTCAATTTATTATAGGGGTGACTTTAGCAAATACATATATTTTGACATAACAATTTATCACTAATTTAGTATATTGTATGTGTGCAATTATTTATTTGGCTCTGTATATATTATCACAGATACCTGTTGCAGTGATTTGGTGTCTTCATATGCAGTGTGAAATTATTGAGTATTTTATTTTTGACCTAATAAACAAAATAACTACAGACCAATATTTAGGGGTTTGCACCCAACTCGTCACAATAATGGTCCATACAAAATCAAACCAAAGCCACCTCAAAGTAATTCATTTTTTCTGTCAAAACATAACCGTTATTGATTTAATTAAACACAACGGAGAGTGGTAAAGAGACTTATTATTGTCCAATTACATTACTACATAACTGGGGTAACTGCCCTGATAAGGATGAACCTGATCTGAAACCTCTACCTGAATAATCCTACTCTAATAGTGATACAGGATAATAAATGACAGTTATTTCTTATCTTGTATCACTATTAATGCTCAGCACAGTCAGTGGGTCCAGAAGAAGTGGACGCCAAAGAGCATGCTGGCTTGACACAATCAAGTTTGACATGAACATGACTGGAAAATCTGAAGGAAGCGGCCAAAGACAGGGAAGCATGGCATATGCCGATCCACAAAGTAACTGAAAGTCGGCAGCAACTGAATGGATAAATCACCAGCATTCTTAGATTGGGTTTTCCAGAGGGAGGTTTGAGGGTGGATCGTCCTTATCAGAGAGGATTCTCCTCTTAGGTAGTAATGTACTAGAAGAATAATAAGGCTTTTTTTCTATTCTTTTTTTGTTTTTAATTTGATCAATTAAAGTTATGTTTTATCAGAAAAAACAGGCTCCTTTCGAGGTGGCTTTGATTATATTTTTAGACATAAAGCTATATATTTTTTATTAGTGTATACTGCACATTATTTTGAGTTGTAGCATATGTCTATATGCAGCCATTAATGTGGATTAATTGGGATCCTTATAATATATATTGCATTATGCTTTGGGTATTATGTCACGATTTGGGGTATTTCTATGGAAAAGAATAGTTGTGTATGTAAGTATTGTAAATAGCATATACTTTAGTCTTAGCCCCAGGGATCAGCTCTTGGGGATCACAGCTGGATGTTAGGTATTACTATGGAAAAGAGTAGTTGTGCACGTATTATAAATGGCATACACTGTAGTCATCGTTCCAAAGATCGGTTCTTGGGGATCACAATTGGACTATAGTAAGAAGTAAGAATAAAGTTTGACTTCTTTAAGAGCAACTTCAGAGAATTAACATGGAGCATAACTTACGGCAGCCAGCAATATCTCTCCAAGATTGAACAATGGCTCCTTTCTCTTGGCACAAAGCTGTGTAGGTTTGTAGGCTGGCACACAGATTCTCCTGAGTACTACTTCCAGCACAAGCATCAAATACACAGCTCTTGACATATCTTTCTGGAGGCACCAATTCATGGCAGTCCTTAAATGGTCCTTGAGGATCTGCAATCATTCCACATTTGGTGGGAGAACTGGCTTCAGCGGTTGCAGCTTCACTGCAAGTAGGACATTGACTACCAGAACATCCTCTGCATGTCGATCCATCTCTGGCCACTGTCCAGGACTCAGCGAACAATGACAGATCAGTGACAACAGTGCCATTTGGAAGACGGAAATCATTTGCAGGGTCCTTATTGAAATTGCCACATAGACCTTCGGTTAGTCCAGCATATGAGCTAGGTACCCAGACTGAAACAAAGTATTGCCCGTCGTGTAACACCCTAATACCATATATGGTCTGAATAATTACATTATTTCCTTCTTGGTTTACCCAGAATTCCCGTGTTGGTGATCTACAGGGGACATTATACTGCTCTTGGTTGACCTGAGATTAAAAAAAAAAAAAAAAATGTAAATTTCTATATTTGATGAGGCAATTCAAGTATTTTCAACAGTTTCAAAATCTAACCTCAATGCTCCAGGTTCCTCCTCTCTTCAAGTGTATGACATGGTTTCCTATGATCACTGTGACTGATTTGGTGACTGCTACATTTCCATATGGCTCATTTTCCACTATGACTATTACGGTGAATTTCTCTGTTGTCACACTGAATAGGATGTAGCTACAGGTGCCCTGCATATCATAGTGGAGTTTATTAAAGTTAATATAGTGGGGATCTCCCCAAGCTATACATTGGCCAAACTCTTTAGCGTGGCAGCCCAAGATGCCATCCACCACTTTGCACTCTTCATTGATGCCACAAGTATTGGCCTGGCAGCTGGTTTTGCCATTCTTCCCACATGTACATTTCTCCTGGCACAGATCGTCTGAGAAGAATTCTTGACCGCTCTTATAATACATATTTTTATATACACAGCCGCACTCCGCCATAGGCACACACTCATCTCCACTCCACATGAAGCCATCATTACAGTAACAGCCTTCAGTGTAGGACTTAACACAGGTTCGTGGAGATGTAAGATCGAAACAGGTGACGGGACATCCATCTCCGAGGAGTTTGTAATGACTGTTCACCGGGCAGGACAGTTCTGAAAAGATAATAGTAGACTCATAAATACCCAAAATCTAAAACAAGGCCACAAATATGAGGATAAACGTCTGTATCTGGATTTGCTGACAATTACAGTCCTTGAATTATTCCTACAGAGAGACTTCTGATACTTTTTGGCACTAATGATATCTGAGTTTAAGGCTCATTTCACACGGCGATCGTACTTTTGCCATGAGAAAATTGCGGAAAAATTGCATATTTTTTACTGTTACTTTTAAGCGTCAGCGCTGCATTTCTCGCAAAATCATTGCTGCAGTGCACGATTTTGCAGCAATTTTTTTGGGAAAGTCAAAATGACTTTTTTAATGTTAAAATGGCAATCGAAATGCAAGTTTGCTGCGTTGCAATGAAATAAAAAGAAGGCTCCACAGGGAAACATGGGAGATAAAAAATTGCACATCGCGGAAAAATAGAGCATGCAGCAATTTTTTGTTCTCTCAACATCGCATCAGTGAAAACATCGTTAATGGGAAGGAAACCACAGAAAGTCCTTGGCTTCATAAATCTGTTTTCCTACACACTTATAACCCATGTGAAACCACCCTTAAACACCTTGCTTTGTGCTGTTGTCTTTTCCTTTACTTAATTCTCTAAATACTTTTAGTTCCCATAAAAAAAAGTATTCAGACGATATTGTAATACTCAAAAATCTAAAAATTCCAAGTGGGTAAGTGGGCATGTCTGTAGTACACAACAGATCCAGAAGCAGAACACGGAATGACTGTTGCGGTAAGCCAAAATGTTTCATTCGATCTGGCAGGCACCAGGTAATCACAGCAGTTTTTCTTTGGTCTTGCGGCCTACAGGGGTCAGGTACAAGATATCACAGTCTAGTCAGGGCTGGCTGGCATGGTCCTCCATTCTCTCATACTGCCAGCTGAAAAAACAGCTGAAAAAGGATACGCCCTTGTACAGTCCAGGCAGGCCACATTAGTCAGAGACCACTCTCCTCCATGTTTCAGACACTTTAGAGACTTGGCCCTGTTGCTCTAGCAGAATGTTTTAACACATCCAACTTGCACCTTTTGGACCAGCACACACTCCACAAACTCCCCCATTCCCACAAGCACCAATTTTCATTCTTCACAAGAACGACGGAGGTAAAATCATGTTATTGTAAGCCCCGCTCCCTGACCACACCCCTCTGTCCCGCTTTGACCCTGGGAAAATCTGGTCACCCTAAACACACCCAACTTCTTGCACCTTTGGCACAGCACAAACTCCACAAACTCACCCTTTCACACCAGCACCAACCTCTCAACTCCTCACAAATAGCTCCTCCATTTATTCTTATTCTTCACATGAACATCCATCTCCACCAGGACAATGACCACTTGTTTCAGCCTTTCAAGTGACCACCATACTGGGCAGACCCCCTTCGACACCCCACACCCCGCCAGTGCCTGTTAGACATAAACAGTTGCAATTGGTTTCAGACTGATACCTCACCCCCGAATAACTACAACTAGGGAGGCGGGCATTCCTTCACCTCCCCTGCAGGCTTTGTTTCACAAATCTTTATAGATCAGGAAAAAGGCTGAACTCAGCAAATTCACATCATTTAGGTACAGAAGGACAATACTCACCACAGAAAGATGGTGTCCTCCATTCCTTGATCATAGAACCATTTCTTTGACATTCAGAAACATAAGCTGCAATGGTGTTACAGACAACAGATTGACGACCCTTGAAAGCACAAGCATCAAATAGACAGTCTTCAAAGAAAGTAGTTGGATCAATAGCATCATGGCATTGACTGAAGGGTCCATTAGGTTTGGTGAGAAGTCCACAGTACTTGTCACTCTTATAAGGTTCCTTATCGGCCTCACTACACTTGGCACAACCTGGACATATTGTTGTACATCCGTCTACTTCTCCAACCTTCCAATGATTTCCAAATTCTTCTGCACTTTTGGCTTCAACACCATCTTTTATGTTGAAGTCATCACTGGGGTCTCCATTGTTGTTTCCACATAAACCATTGACAGCCCCCATGTAGGTGCTGGGCAGTGTGACAGTTGCATAACTTTTTCCATCAAAACTCATACGCAAGTCAAAATCTGTCGTGGCGATTACATGAGTTCCTGATTTGTAGCATATGATCTTTGAGTCAAGATTGCAGGGAAGATTCACAAGACGCCCATTGACCTGTGAGAAAATGTGACACAAGTAATAGTTGTTATTGATATTATAGACCAAAGGCAATGGAATCTGTACAGCAGCACTCAAAGTCCCTAAGGTTCTGTATTACGGAGCTGTAGGCACTTGATGTGTTGTCATAGAGTGCCGCATCGTATTCTTCTCTAGAAGTAATGCTCCTAAGATAGCATTCTTCCATAATATGGCATCTGATGGAACATGCCAGTTTTAATTTCATATGGATTTTATATGAATCTTTCATACAAAGATAAACTTTGTATGAAGTTAATGGCCCAGTATGCCCCATATATTATTACTGATGTAAGATATGGCCTTAAATATGAGGACTTCTGTTCATTTATTTCCATTATTCCCTGAATGCATCATTTCTATTATTACTATCTCCTATATGGCTCTTTTCAGGTCTGTCATGTGGGTCTCCAGTGGTAGTTGCATAGGGGTTTCCACCACATTTCGTGCAAAGTGTAGCCCACCCTGTAGCTATTCTTGCCATTGTAACTGCTAAGTTTTGACGGGACACCAATCACATGTCAGTAGGGTCCACTGTCACTATTTTAATCTATCGTTCACTATCTCTAAGCCTTTTGTGGGGGGGGAGGTGGAGTAAGGCAAATTCATATGGGGCAGATTTGTGCTGGGGGTTCTGCATTAGAAAACTCGGAAGCAAATCTGCACCAAATCGTTATTATTGTGGTTTCTTATTTAATGGTTTTACATGAGAATATTCTATATGGGGATCATTGTGTGTGAGTGGAGCCCAAATTGTGTTAACAGCCCTGAGCCTGTGGTCTCCTTACTCCACCACACCTCTAGTATTTCTTACCTTGATCTGTTGTGGGTGGGCTGTACTCATGGTTATTGTCATGCCGTGGACCTCCATTGTGACCTCTTTGGTGAAGGACACGGCTTTACTACCCCTGTGCTCGTTCCAAACCTTGATTATGAATTTGGGCAATGATGAGTTCTGTGATATGCTAGCTACCAGCTGGTAGATACAAGTGCCCATAAAATCTATTTTCTTCTTATCAAACAAGATGTAATGGGGATCGCCAGAGGCTATGCAGGTGGAGTATGTTTTGGGATAACAGCCTCGTACACCATTGACAATCTGGCATGTTTCACTGTTTTTGCACTTGGCTGACTGGCAGACAACCTGGGCCCGGTCTGGATCACATTTACACGTTGCGCTGCATTTCTCGTTGTACCAGGACTGGTGAGGCTCGTAATATCTGCCATTATGTTGACATCCGCAGCTTGTGACCGGCACACATCTGTCACCACTGAGGACCAGGTTGTCATTGCATTCACAGGTTTCTACACAGGGTCTTCTGCATTTTGCTGGGGCACCTTTGTCAGTACAAGTGGCTGGACAAGCGTTTCCACAGGCATTATAGTGGCTGTTCGGATCGTCACATGTTTTTGCTATAAAAAATGAAATAAAATGATAGAATTAATACGGGCTAAAAGAAGTGAGCAAAATCTGAAACATAATTCCCATAAGTATGGAGTCCACGGATTCAAGGACAGAGTCAGCTCTGCTACCTCTGTGTAGTATAGTCATGTCATTTTGACAAGTCTATCTGTATACCCCGCTGTGAAAAACTTAAGGGAGTTGTCAATGTCTTCTCAGATGGAAGCCGCCTTGTCTGCGCCAACGTCTGGTGCAAGCGGAAGGCAGCCACTCGCTTCCCCTGCGGGCGAGTTGTATTGTTCCCCCTGGACAAATGCTATTTTTCACTGGTATTTAATGTACTGCCATTTTCTCACTGCCAAAACCTTTTATCTTTCCTTTGATAGGGTTGTATGAGGGTTTGCTAGTTGCGGAATGACCTGCTGTTTCTGTTCCTACCATATTGGAGTACATACGTCTATTTGATGGATTTTTACTAAAGATGAGCGAACATGGTCGTCCGAGCTTGATGCTTGTCGAAGTATTAGCATACTCGATAGTGCTCATTACTCAAGCGAGTACCACACCGTGTTCGACCCCTCCCCGTTTTGACCCCTCCCCCATTACCACTTCCTGCTGTGAAGTGCCAGCATGCACATGCACACACATCCGCAGCAGTATGTGGCTGGCTGGGGGGTGGGGGGGAAGAGAGAGAGAGAGAGAAAAAAAGCTCAGCAACCGGCAGGTCCATTGCAGAAATGCTTGAGTCTCCCATTGTCTTCAATGGGGTTCGTTACTCGAATAGAGCTCTCGAATATCACGAAGAGCTCGACTCGAATAACGAGCATTTTGGTGCTCGCTCATCTCTAATTTTTGCTAAATTATTTCTTGGAGACAGGGTGACCAAAAAAAGTGAAATTCAGGAATTGTAAATTTTTATTTTTCAGCCATGCAGGATAAAAAATGCATTTTTTTGATAGACTGGACTTTTACAGATGCAGCAATACCAAATATGTTTAGGGTTTTTTCCGATTTCTTTTTATTATAGACAAGGAAAAAGTTGTTTTTTTTTTTGTTTTTTTTTTACTTTTAGTATCCTTTATCTTTTCTAATAATAAAAAAACATTATTTTCACTTACTTTTACTTTCCTTTTTTACTCCCCATGGGGAACTTGAACTTGCAATCATTTTATTGCTTATATCATATACTGCAATACTTCAGTATTGCAATATATGATATTTCTGATTGCACTCTATTAGGATGGGGCACAGACTTGTCCTATTAGGCAGAAATACATGGCAGGCCTCAGCAGATTCAGAAGGACCTAGTCTGACATGACAACTGCACGCACCTTGTGATCACAACACAAGGGGGCATTCGGGACACCCGAACTCCGACCATGGCATTTAAATGCCACTGTCAGAATTGACAGTGACATTTAAATGGTTAATAGCTGCATCAGCATGAGCACCAATCACAGTTGTTTTCGGCAGGTATCAGATGTCAAAGATAGCCAGTACCCGTTGTACATGAAGCAATATAAGATATAAGCTCCTGCTACATACAAACCAAGACGCTGGATGGAATACATGTACACACAAAGGTGTCTAAGGGTTAATATTAGCTGAACCCAATACCAACAGCTCTTCTTAAATGTTTAAACTCTACAAGTATTGACTTTACATAAGTGTTTTGTCCTTACGGCAATCAACAGGTGTTCTCCAGTCATAGATCTTAATTCCTTGACTCAGGCATGTGCTCGCGTATGACTCCAGAGCTTGACAAAGCATGACTTTAGCTCCATCGTTCATGCAGAGATCATAGAGGCAACCATCAAAGAACTTATTTGGACTGACTTTGGAGATACAGTCTCGGAAAGGTCCATCCGTTTTGAACAGGATGCCACAACTATCTTCTCCCCCATAAAGTTTCTTCTTGCTTTCCTCACAGGTTGGACATTCGCCTGGACAAGAGTCGAAGCAGAATGGATCTCGATCATAAACTTTCCATGAAGCAGCCCAGTCTACGATGGAGGTGACCAGAGTTCCATTGGGCAATATGTGATCATCATTCGGATCTTGGTTGAAGTTTCCACAGAGACCTGACACTGCATTATAGTAGCTACTGGGAAGTGTTACTGTGGTACGCATATTCCAGTCAAAAGTTGCGGTTATACCAGCTGCAGTATCCACAAATGCTGTCAATCCGCTACGAACTATTTCGATTTTCCCATCAGATAGAGTTGCAGGCAAATTTGTTAGTTCACCATCAACCTGCAAGAAAAAGTAGCATTAAAAAAAACCTTTTTTACCTATCTAAAACCCATTTCATAAATTACATGCCCCCTATGTGTGACTTATCAGGATTCTCCACATTGAGAAACCTCTTTTTCGATGAAGGGAGCAGGTAGATCTGGATTGCGGACAATGGCCCACTGGCAACTCTTCTTCATTTAAAGGGGTTGTCGCACTCCTAGCAAATAGCTCTGTACATTGCTCATTGGCCCAGGTTAAGACTGCAGGCTTAGACCCATTCACCTAAATAGAACCTAGCCGACAGTACCATCCCTGGCCCCTGCACAATATATCAACAGATTTGTAGAATGTCAGAGGTAGCTTACATCCAGAGTTTCCATCTTGATCCCAATTTCAGGATTTAGGATGTAAGCCATGATGGAAAAGCTAATTCTGAACTGGCCCTAAGGTGTTGAACAACTTAGCTCTATTCCTCTATATGAAGGGGTATTCCAGCTGAACCCATTCTGACTTATCTTTATCCCACCTCTAGGATCCACGCCAATTAGGAGAACTCGATGTCCAACAACCTTAGGCCTTATTCACACAACCGTATATGCACAGCTATTGTAGCCACATCAAACAATCGTGACCATCTGATGCATCAGATGAACGATTTTTAAGTGCCCTATCTTTTGCCGAGATACACTGGAAGCTCCCATAGACTCCTAAGGGAGCTGAAAAAAAAGGGGAGGGGAGGGAGTTTAGCTGTGTCCAACATTAAGAAAAGACACCTGCCTATATTTAAACATTAATAGTAATTTCACAGATTTCTGCCGACTGAGAGATTTCCATGCTGCAGCATATTTGTTTACTAATGCGCTTCATCTGCCCTCGTGAATGGCTGAGAAAACACTAATTAAGATTGAGACCTGATCGTGGCTATTCTTCATTCATGTGGTTTTTAGCTGTTATCAGCCAAGCGTAAAAACACATACGGTCATGTGAAAGAGGCTTCAGACTGCATTGTGGGCAATGAAGAAGAGTCAGCCTCCAACTTTACAGTATAATTTCTTTGGGATGCTAATTTCTGCATTCACACAACATACTCGAACTTTAGGGAATTCTCCAACTTCAATGCTGATCTTCCTGCCGTAGATATTCATCTCCATCTTCCTGACATATGAGACAGCTTGACTTCCTCTGTTATCATTCTTTATGATGATCTGGTATGGTTCCAGGGTGGTATCGCTACCAGCGTACTGTGTGAGAATATAACTGCAGGTGCCTTGGAAGTCAAAGTTTTTGCCATCAATGGACACAAAGTGAGGATCTCCCCATGCCAAGCAAGTGCCTGTGAAATCCGGTACACACACTGCCTTCTCCTCTTGGACTTCGCAGGTCTCCTTCGGATGACAAGTTTTCATCTTGCAAGGGTCTAAAGGTTACCAAAAAAACAGATTGAGTGTACAATGACTAATAACAGGGTTATATAAATCGTCAAGGGAGACTAATGAACAAAGACAGCTTGCATAGTCAATCAGCTGCTACTAAACCAGCAGGAACCCGTCTTGTCTTAAAACAGGCCTGAATTCATTTTGCATCCACTACTGTTCTACTGAAGGGAACCTCAGTGTACGGCTTAGGACAAACAGAAGATAAGGGGTGACATTTCTTAACTGCTATAATATACATACATTTAGTCACTTTGTGTAGACCCTGAGATAAGTTATCATAGCATGCTACATGTCAAGTTAAAGTCTGCTACATTTGTACTTCATGTAACAATGTATTCAGGATACAATTTTAGTATTAAACCAATTGATCAATCTCACCTTTCTTGACACAAGTCCTAACACCACCATGAATGTCACAATTTTCATCCTCAGCACAACTCATCGGACGACAGCTCATTCCAGCTCCTCCGTTACAAGTACATTCCTGACTGCAGTCATCACTCATCACAGTGTCATTAGCCTAGAAAAGGAAACACATCTGTATCTATTCCATATCTATCTATCTACTTATCTATCTACCTATCTAATGGAACCCTGTCTACTTACAGGAACTGTAGGACCCATCCACTACCAAACCACTGTCACATTATAGGTGGAACTATTGGTCTACGTTTCTAGAAGTTGACTGCAGATGTATCATTAGGGTGGGACCATTGTAACTTGTTCAGTTCTGCTTTGCAAGAGCAGCACATTTCATATCTCTAAACATGAAATGTGAAAATTATATCTAAACTCCCCCCCCCCCCCCAAAAAAAAATAAAAAATCACTTACGACAGAATTTTTGACTCCTCTATGGATGAACAGTCCCTCCTGCATCTTGGCATGCCATAACATACGATGTCATCGCAGAATAGAAGATAGCCTGGTGCTTCTCTACAATGCAGTGATCATACATAGGTTTCTGGGTCTACTAGTGAGTGACAATCACGGAACGGCCCCTTGGGACTCATCAAGACGCCACATTCACTGGCTCCATCTTTTTGCCTTTTCTCTTCGGATAAGTCAGTACAGACAGCACTCCCATCACCTCTACATCTGTAGACTTCCTGAACCTTCCAGCTCTTACCAAATGCTGTGGGGTCAGTAGGCTGTAGTCCATCTTTGGGTGTTAAGTCATCACGGCGACTCCATTAAAATTGCCACAAAGGCCACACAAAGCATTAGCATAAGTCAAAATGAAACATTATTTTCCTTACCTTCAGATACCGACCGTAATGATTACATCCACAAGCATCTACTGTCACACAATTCTCTCCATCGAACATAAATCCGTCATCACACTGACAACCCTCATAGCATTTGTCACTACAAGTGGTTTTAGCCAGGACCCCGTTACAGGTGAAGTCGCAGGTTTTGGTACAGACTTCATAACGGCTGTTGGCGGGACATTTGTATGCTGCAGAGACGTGAAAAGAACAGAGATTATGGATTACTTATCATCTATTATATGAATTCATTTCTGTCTGTCTATACTAAATAGCGACCTTATTAGAGCCTGCAGCCCTTTCATGATTGGAACTTCCCTGTACGGGAATTAGAGTTGAAACCCCGGAGTGTGAACCCACATTAGATGGGAAAATCCAGTGATCTGAGTGACTTCCGTCAAAGCCTGGTCATCGGTGCTAGACCAGCCAAGACCTGGATGTCACTGCCAACCCCTTGGGGTTTTCTTCTGTTACGGTGTGGAGAATATATGGAGAATGGCGTGATCAGGAAAAAACGTCCAGCAAAAGGGTATCCTGTGGACGGAAACAGCATTTTTCTGAAAAAGGGTCGGAGGAGGATATCAGGAATTATTTTGATCAACAGGCGCTGCACAGCCACAAACAGTCGAGTACACCGCTGGTGCTCTAATTAAGGTGTATTTTCTGTCAATATTCAATTCATATTTTTTGCTGACTGAATACAGACAGCGCATGGGCCTACTGAATTAAATTCCTGTATTCAGATGTCAGCTTTTAATGCAGATCAATTGTTGCACGTAAAAAAACTAAACAGAAGTGTTCCCAGCAAGAGAAACCAAGTTATCTTGTAGATATGATACCTTTAAAAGGCTAACAAAAATACATGATGTTATAGCAAGCTTTTAAACCTACCGAGGGTTTTTCCTCAGGCATAGTGAAATAGATCCGAAGAGGCATGCATATACATACACACATCCTTATGACAAGGCACCGACATGGGTGTGATTAATTTGCACTTAACAGAATACCAAAACAGGATGAGTAGAGAAATAAATACTTAAATAGTCCACTGATAAGGATGTGAAGATTTTATGTTCCCTGAATTAGTGTTAGGGGGTCACCAGGCCACAGTGTTATCTGTGCTATAGATTTTCCATACTTCCCATTTACGCATGAATCATCTTGAAGAATTTTACTCTCCGTTGAAAGTGTCAAAAGTTGTTATAAATTTGTACTCCCAAATTCTATGGCTTTGTGATTTTAAGTTGCCATTTAATATAATAACTTTCATGTGTTCTATGTTGCGTCCGTGACTAAAGAATTGCTCCGCCACAGGTGATTCTGTCTTTCCCTCTTTAATTGTGTGGCAATGAGATCTCATCCTGGCTTTCAGTTTTTGTCCTGGTTCTCAAATATAAAGGCCCCCAAAAGGACATTTACTGCAGAGTATCAGGTACACAACATCGGATGTGGAACATCTGAATGTCCCCGGGACCCTATAGACCTGCTGTATGTTGGGGATTTGTATCCTGTCTGCGGTCAGTACATGTGAACAGGTCTTGCTCGGATAAGGCAGTTACTCGAGCGAGCATCGCTCTTCTCGAATAACTGCATTCTCGTCTGAGCAGGCTCGGGGGGGGGGGGGGCTGTGGTGAGCAGGGATCTCTCTCACGCTCCCCCCCGCCGCCCCCCCCTGAGCCTGCTCGGACGAGAATGCAGTTACTCGAGAAGAGCGATGCTCGCTCGAGTAACTGCCTTATCCGAGCGTGCTCTCTCAACCCTATACACGATCGTTTCTTTCCTTCTCTGTGTATCAGAGTATTTGATTTCTGGGTATCCTGGTGGCTCTGATGATTTGGTCATCAATTGAGGTGGGATGGTATCCATGATTTACAAATGTCTTTTTTTAAGATGGTATAGATGTTCCTCTCTGTCTGTTGGGTTGGAGCAGATCTGGTTGTATCTGATGGCCTGGCTGTAGACAATGGACTTTTTGATGTGTTTAGAATGGGAACTATCCCATCTGAGGTATGTGGGCAGGTCAATCGGTTTCCAGTATAGGGATGTCTGTACTGAGTTGTTTTAAATTTTTATGGTGGTCTCCAAAAAGTTTATTTTGGTATATGAGTAGCTTAATGTCAGGTTTATAGTGGGTGGAATGCATTAAATCTCTCATGGAATTTTATTAATTCTTGTTCAGTATTCAAAGTAGGCCAATGGTTTGTTAAAGCAGGAGGCCAGAAAGGCACTTTCCAGCTTCTCCTCTTTTCTCACTCTGGCTTGGTGACCCCCTAACACTAATTTTGAGACCATAAAACCTTTACATCTTTATCAGTGGACTATTTAAGTATTTATTTATTTCTCTACCCATCCTGTTGTGTATTCTTTTAAGGGCAAATTAATCACATCCATGTCTGTGCCTTTTCATAAGTTTGTGTGTATGTATATGCATGCCTCTTCGGATCTATTTAATTATGCCTGAGGAAGAACCCTGAGTAGCTTAGAAAGCTCGCATTAACATCATGTATTTTTGTTAGCCATTAAAAGGTATCATATCTACAAGATTACTTGGTTTCTCTTATTGGAAATTACCACATTTTGCTCTACTGGCTAACACCGTACCAACATTTTTTTAAAATAAAAAAATCAAGGCATGTACTATTTTGGCCCATATTAAGGGACCAAAATCGCCCATTAAAGTCTAGGAGAATGAAAACAAAATAAAGCAATGAACACATATTAGAATCAATATTCACCATAGAATTTTTGCACTCCCTATTTTCTGTGGGTTGTGACAAAACAATCGTATGTGTGCATGTAAAACGGATGACACGTAAATGAAACAAAGATGTTATAAACATACATACGCAGTGTAAAAGGTGCATTTTTCACGCAGCAAAATTGCTTGTGAGAATGAGCTCTAATGTGTAAAAATGCACATTTTTTGCATTTTCCTTTGATATCCGTGGATGGATGCAATGGAGAGTGGCTGTGGTTCTGAGGGTAAAAGAAGGTCCAATGCACTGCTAGCTGGGGTTCTCTAGTAAAGTGGTTATTTAGTGTATTTGTTGGTCTATGTTGGTCTAACTGTGTAAGTAAGCTGGTTGGGGGTGTAGCTAAAGGCTCATGGGCCTAGGTGAAAAAGTTTATCTTGGGCCTCCCCAACTTCTTTTAACCCCTTTACGCAGAGTCATAACTTGAAGCTCCTGGGCCCCAATGCAAAACCTGTAACAGGGCCACCAACTATAATGCTTTATTCATAGTACCGGGCTCCCTATATGGAGAAGAGAGGCCTTATGGACCCCTATGGCTTCTGGGCCTGGGTGCAACTGCATCCCCTATAGTTATGCCAGTGGTTTATATTGTTCATTGTATCACATGCTTATTAGGACAAATATGACAATTTGCATGGGATTCCTTAACCAAAAGACCATAAATTAATATGAAACAAGTCCAGCATTTATAAGATCTGTCTCATCCCCTCATCATGCTAAGAAACTGGGACTAAAAGGGATTCTGTCACATGGTTCATGAAGTTTGACTCAGAGCTGAGCTCTGAGTCACAGAGGCGGGCCGTGCCAGTCTCTCCCCGCCCTCAGCATGCAAAGTGACAGCTGTCTCCCTACTCACAATTCTGTCTCTCTGGTGATTCACTAAAGTAAGTTCCCTTTCTAATCAGGAGCTTCTCTTACTCAAGTAAGCCGGTGGGTCATGTGACCATCGGGGTTTCAAGCTACAGGGTCATGCTAGACCCTGGCCAGCTCTGCCAGTGACTAATGTCACTACCGGGGTTGCTTTTCCCTGTAACTGGAGCTCCTATGGATGCCCCAGATACAGTGGGAAAGTGTTAAATAAAAAAATGGTCTTTTATGACGTCATGGGGGACATAGGTAGTAAAAAATATAATTACATGCATCAGTAAAACAAAATTACAGAATAAAACAATAACATATACATAAGAAACAAAATAACCCAAAGCTGAAGCCAACCAAAACCGTTGCTATAAGTGCTCTGTAATCCAAAACCATACATGTTATATATCAAAACGTCCGAAACAAAATGAGGAATCCGTTTCCATACTTTATTTTAGTGTAAATATACAGAATTTTAAAAAAAACTAAAAAATATTTTAAAAAATCATTTTTTTTAGCTTTTTACCTCCAATAAAACTAAAAAACTGAAAAAAAGCCAGTGAAAAAGATATTTAAAAAATAGCCTTATATGTCACGAAAAAAAAAAAAGCTGCAATTATAATTTTGACAGCTAAAGGAAAAAAAAGGGGCAGTAAAACCACCAAATGAGTAAAATCCCTAAAAAGTGTCTGGTCCTTAAGAGGTTAAGCCTCTCAAGATCTACATGTATAAGTAAACTTTAAGGTGGCCCATTAACACATTATAGAAGGATAATGGTCCAACTTATCCTGTTGGAGAAGCTTAGATTTCCAAAATGCAGGCTTTAAAGTTAGTAAGACGGGGGGAGGGACACGGTACTGCATCACATGACCATGACTGATTCTTATACTCCGGAAGTAAGTAACAGAGGTCCCTAATCAATAAGCGCAAGCAGAGATCTTACATCATTTCTCCTATAGTACATCAAATTAATTTGTAGACACCAGTAATCTCTCTACAATCCATACGAAGAACTGAAGGGGAAGTCACTTACGGCAGCCAGCGATATTTCTCCACTCTCCTATTTTGACTCCTTTTTCTTGGCACCACGATGCATACATTTGTAGGCTGGCACACAATGCATCCTGCTGAGCTCCACTGGCACAAACATCAAACACACAGCTCTTAACAAACTGTTCTGGAGACATCAAGGCACTGCAGTTCTTAAAGGGACCTTGAGGGTCTGTGATCAATCCACATTTGTTGGGTGACTGAGACTCGGCGGTTGCCACCTCATCACAGGTAAAACAATCATCTCCTGAACAACCACGGCACTCTGATCTCAGGTCTCCCACTGCCCATGACTCTGCAAACACTGTCAGGTCAGCAACAACAGTGCCATTCGGAAGGCGGAAGTCATCTTTAGGGTTTTTGTTGAAATTTCCACAGAGTCCTCCAGGGAGTCCGGCAAAGGAGCTCGGTACCGAGATCGAAAAAAAGTACATTCGGTCATATAGCATCGTAATGCCGTATGTAGTATGAATGATCACATTGTTTCCCTCTTCGTTGATCCAGAATTGATGTTTTGGGGACTGGCATGGAAGATGGAATCTTTCTTTGTTAACCTGTGGGAATAGGAAGAGAAACAGAGCTACAGACAGTTCATTACCGTGTGGTCTAGGGTGGAGACAATAATTAGTTCTGAATGGGTGGCCCTATCATCGAGTTAGAAAACAATGAAGTAGCTAAGGAGCACCTAAAATAACGAGGTCAATGCATAAACCAAGGCAAAACACAGTACTTATTTGTAGTCAAAGTGGTCTGTTAAGGCCACTCTCACGCATGCACTTTTTACCACGATTACCACGGTGTTTTTCGCTCCCGTTGATTTCAGTGGGGTCTCGTAGAACTGCGCTCAAAAGCAGCGTTTTCTAATGCTGCGATTTTTGAACGCCGTCTGCTCTGTTTTTGTGCATTTTTGTGCTTTTTAGCGCACCTCATTACTCATCACAATGAAGGGGTGCATTAAAAAGCGCTATAGTATGCTGTATAGTGGGTTCAAAAACGAAGATAAAAATTTTTGAATGGTCATATTAATGGCCAATAATAAATAATTCACAGCTGGGAGGCGGCTAGGTGGCAATCAGACAGACATTTCGGGAAGCAGGGGGGCATTTCACACTTCCATTTAGGCAGCATGCAGGCTTGGGACATCTGTGGTGACATCACACATAAATTTGGCTCTGCTACAGTGACATAACCACATCTAAAAAGTTGTACAGTAAATCGCCCTTCATTTTTATCAACCTTTGGATGTACTACTAACCTCAATGCTCCAGGCTTTTTCTCTTTCCAAGCGTATGACATGGTTTCCTATGATCACTGTGACTGATTTGGTGACGGCTACATTTCCATATGGCTCATTTTCCACTACGACTATTAAGGTGAATTTCTCTGTTGTCAAACTGAATAGGATGTAGCTACAGATGCCCTGCATATCATAATGGAGTTTATTAAAGTTAATATAGTGGGGATCTCCCCAAGCTATACACTGGCCAAATTCTTTAGCGTGGCAGCCCAAGATGCCATCCACCACTTTGCACTCTTCATTGATGCCACAAGTATTGGCCTGGCAGCTGGTTTTGCCATTCTTCCCACATGTACATTTCTCCTGGCACAGATCGTCTGAGAAGAATTCTTGACCGCTCTTGTAATACATATTTTTATATACACAGCCGCACTCTGCCATAGGCACACACTCATCTCCACTCCACATGAAGCCATCATTACAGTAACAGCCTTCTGTGTAGGACTTAACACAGGTTCGTGGAGATGTAAGATCGAAACAGGTGACGGGACATCCATCTCCGAGGAGTTTGTAATGACTGTTCACCGGGCAGGACAATTCTGAAAAGATAAATGTGGACTCGTAAATGCCCAAAATTCAATCTAAAACAAGGCCACAAAAATGAGGGTAAAGGTCTGTATCTGGATTTGCTGACAATTACAGTTCTTGTCTTATTCCTACAGAGAGACTTCAGATACTTTTTGGCACTAGTGATATGTACGTTTTAGAGCACTTTGCTTTGTGCCGTTGTCTTCTTCATTCTCTGAATACTATTGTGTCCTATAAAAAACTATATTATTCAGATGATAGCGCGATATTTAAAAGTCTATTAATTCCAAGTGGGCATGTCTGGGGTACACAATAGATCTATAAGCAGAACACGGGATGACTGTTGCAGTAAACAAAAAAATTTTTTTTGATCTGGCAGGCACCAGGTAATCACAGAAGTTTTTATCTGGTCTTATGGCCCACAGGGGTCAGATATCAAACAGTCTAGTCAGGCCTGGCATGATCCTCCGCTCTCTCATGCAGCCGTGTACATTTTCCAAACCGGATGAAAAAAGGATACAACTTTTTTGTAGTCCGAATGGGCAACATAACTAAGGGACCCCTCTCCTCTATAAATGAGAAACTCTAAGAACTAAGCCATGTTGCTCCAGGAGACTGTTCAAATACACCTAAAGGGACCAGACATCCTGGTTTAGGTGGGACACTCCTACTTTAGGACTCTGTGTCCGGCTTTCGGGATGCAAGTCCCGCTTATAGGACATTTGGTCACCAGAAGGGTGTTTACCAGCTAGGGTCCCGCAGCTCCCTGGCTGGTAATCACTCACTGGCACTGCTGCAGGATGCACACACTGATGGCAGTGTATGCACCTAGGATCCTCCTCCCCTGACCTCTCCTCCTTGGTTCCGCAGGAGGAGAGGAGAAGGGAGGAGGAGTCCAGTTGCAAAGACTTATGTCAGTGGTGCATCCCGAAGCAGCGCCGAGTGAAGGTGCAGCTGCACTCAGAAGACAAGAAGGAGGTGAATATATCGGTCTCAGGGGGGCACTACTACTACTGGGGCTACTATGGGGGGGTACTATTACTACTGGGGCTGATATAAGGGACACTATTACTACTGAGACCAATGTGGGGGTCATTATTACTACTGGGGCCGATATAGCGGACACTATCACAAAAGAGGCCACTCTGCATGTGGCAGCGTACCTCTAGATAACTTACAGTATGTTTAAACATAGCAAAGATGCTGTGGAATGTCCACAGCGGAAGTTTCTGCAACAAATTTCGCAGCATTGTAGCATTCAAAACACAGAATGGAAATCAGCCACATAGCAGCTGATTTCATACTACACGGTGCTCTCATCACCTCCTTCGAAGGCTTCCTGCAGTCAGCCCTCCTTAGCTTCAAGATCCTGGCAGCCTGGTCAGCTGCTGCACCACTGGTCAGGTGAGGCCACTGCAGGTTGCTGGGAACCAGGAGCTGGGGAGCGCCGATAGCGGGAAGTACTCAGAAGAGGTGAGGGGGAGTGCTACATAGTATAAAGTTGGCCACAAATACAAAGCTAATTGCCAGTCAAAATCTGCACAAATTGTATGGATTTTGACTGTATTTTGGATGTGGAAATGCTGCTGTCTTTGATGAAAGGGCCCTGTACTTTTTATAATGATGGAGGTAAAATCATATGTTATTATAAGCCCCGCTCCCTGACCACACCCCTCTGTCCCGCTTTGACCCTGGGAAAATCTGGTCACCTTAAACACACCCAACTTCTTGCAACTTTTGGCACAGCACAAACTCCATAAACTCACCAATTCACACAAGCACCAACCTCTCAATCCCTCACATATAGCTCCTCTCTTCATTCTTCACATGAACATCAATCTCCACCAGTACAATGACCTCTTGTTTCAGCCTCTTAAGTGACCACCCTACTGGGCAGAGACCCTTCCACACCCCACACCCCGCCAGTGCCTGATACACATAAACAATACTAAGCATTTGTAAAGGTTTTCACACTGATACCCCACCCCCGAATAACTACAACTAGGGAGGCGGACAGTCCTTCACCTCCCCTGCAGGCTTTGTGTCACAAATCTTTATAGATCAGGAAAAACAATGAACTCAGGGAATCCCCATTATTCAGGTACAGAGTGACAATACTCACCACAGAAAGATGGCGTCCTCCATTCCTCGATCATAGAACCATTTCCTTGACATTGAGAAACATAAGCTGCAATGGTGTTACAGACAACAGATTGACGACCCTTGGAAGCACAAGCATCAAATAGACAGTCTTCGAAGAAAGTAGTTGGATCAATAGCATCATGGCATTGACTGAAGGGTCCATCAGGTTTGGTGAGAAGTCCACAGTACTTGTCACTCTTATAAGGTTCCTTATCGGCCTCACTGCACTTGGGACAACCTGGACATATTGTTGTACATCCGTCTACTTCTCCAACCTTCCAATGATTTCCAAATTCTTCTGCACTTTTGGCTTCAACACCATCTTTTATGTTGAAGTCATCACTGGGGTTTCCATTGTTGTTTCCACATAAACCATTGACAGCCCCCATGTAGGTGCTGGGGAGTGTGACAGTTGCATAACGTTTTCCATCAAAACTCACCCACAAGTCAAAATTTGTCTTTACGATGACATGAGTTCCTGATTTGTAGCATATGATCTTTGAGTCAAGAATGCAGGGAAGATTCACAAGACGTCCATTGACCTGTGAGAAAATGTGACACAAGTAATAGTTGTTATTGATATTATACACCAAAGGCAATGGAATCTGTACAGCAGCAGTCGGAGTCCCTAAAGTTCTGTATTACGGAGCTGTAGGCACTTGATGTGTTGTCATAGAGTGCAACATCATATTGTTCTCTAGAAGTAATGCTCTTAAGATAGCATTCTTCCATAATATGGCATCTGATGAAACATGCCAGTTTTTCTTTCATATCGGTTTTATATAAATCATTCATACAAAAAAAAAAACAACTTTGCATGAAGTCAATGGCCCAGTATGCCCCATACATTATTACTGATCTAAGATGTAGCCTTGTACATTTACTTTCAATATTCACATCATTTCTATTATGATTATCTCCTCTATGGCTCTTTACACATCTGTGTTGTGGGTCTCAAGCAGTAGTTACATCAGGGTTTCTGCCACTTTTCACACAGTTTTTAGTCCAACCTGCAGTTATTCTTGTCATTGTAATGGATAAACCCTTGATGGAACTGCAATCAGATGTCGATGGGCTCCACTGTCACTATTTGAATCTATTGTTGGATCTGCCGAGCTGTTGCTTCTGATTTGTTCTTCAATTTTGACTCTCTTTCTAGGCTATCACGTTATGTTACAAAAAAAATTTCTTCTGTCCGTTAACAATTTCCCATAGGATTACTTACCTTGATCTGTTGTGGATAGTCTGTACTCATGGTTATTGTCATGTTGTAGACCTTCGTTGTGATTTCTTTGGTGACGGACACGGCTTTATTACCTCTGTGCTCGTTCCAAATATTGACTGTGAAATCAGTCAGTGATGGGTCCTGTGATGTTACACCGACCAGCTGGTAGATACAAGTGCCCATAAAATCTATGTTCTTCTGATCAAAAGTGGTGTAATGAGGCTTGCCAGAGGCTATGCATGTGGTGTACTTTTTGGGATAACAGCCTCGTACTCCATTGCTCATCAAGCAAGTCTCACTGTCTTTGCATTTGATTTCTTTACAAACTACCATTCCAAGACTCGAGTCACATTTACACTGAACGCTACATTTTTCATTGTACCAGGATTGGTCGGGATTATAATACCGTCCATTGTATTGACATCCACAGTTGGAGATAGACACACATTCGCCACCGCTGAGGACCATGCCGGTGTTGCACTCACAAGTTTCTACACAGGGCTTTGTGCATTTTGCTGGAGCATTTCTGTCAAAACAGCTGGCCGGACATGCGTTGCCACAGGCATTATAATGGCTATTCTTATCGTCACATATCTTGGCTGCAGGGAATAAAAGAAAGGGAAAATGTTCAGTACATAAGCGTAGCAATAACAGAGATACTAGGGCTCCTACTTCACATTTCTATGTTTACTTGCTTCTATGTTACTTATGTTATATACTGCAAATACATTGTACTCACGGCAATTAGAAGGTGTTCGCCAGTCTAAAAGCTTGACTCCTTGGTTCAGGCAAGCACTTGCATAAGTCTCGAGTGATTGGCAAAGAATGATTTTAGCCCCATCCGTCATACAAACATCAAAGAGACAAGCCTTAAAGAACTTGACTGCATCGACTTTTGAGATACATCCTTGGAATGGTCCATTCTCTCTCAAGATGATTCCACACTGGTTCTCACTGCTATACAGTTGCTGCTTTGCGTCATCACAGGTTGGACATTTGCCTGGACAATGATCAAAACAAAATGGATCTAGACTGTCAACTTTCCATGATGCTGCCCAGTCTATGATGGAGGTGATCTGGGTGCCATTAGGCGATTTCTGTTCATCATTTGCATCTTGGTTGAAGTTCCCACAAAGACCAGACGTGGCATTGTAGTAGCTACTGGGAATTGTTACTGTGGTTTGCCAGTTCCAATCAGAGGTAACTAGTAGACCACATTCTGCTTCTATGGAGACTGTCAGCCCACTTTGAGTCACTTTCAATTTTCCATTAGCAAAAGTTGCTGGCAGATTGATCATTTCATCATTGACCTGCACAAAGATGTGAATGTAGAGGAGGTCAGATGTTACTTTAATTGTTAGAGTTACAACACTCATGTGACTTTTGGGGCCAGGCCCAGCCTTACAGTTGCACAGGGCACCCTATCTGTCTGGACAGATTACACAGAAGGATATTACTTTGTGTAACTAATAAAATAAAATACTATTGAAATGAATAATAGTCGTCCTCTCATATGCAAATCTGAAATGTGAAAGTGACCTGTTATATCCCCTCAGATCTAAAACTGGTTGCACACTTTTACAGCCTCCTCTTAATTTTAATTGTTATTTTTTTTAACCATGTTGTTGTGTTCACACACAATCGGTGTCAATAGTCTGAGCGCCCAGTACTAAAAAATTGTCCACCTCTAATGGCCCATTTACATGCAAAGACAATCTTTCAAACAATTGAAAGATTGACAGTTTTAGCGATCAATTTGCATGAAGTGCTAATGGACACTAATGCTCTTTAGCACTTTATCAGCTTCATTTGAGCGTAAATGAGCCTCTGGGAGCTGTTTGCAGAGCACTGCTGGTGGTCTGAGCTATGCACACAGCTTCTTTGTTATCACATGGGCTGTCAGCTGAATACAATGTAATCTACGACTCCCGTGCAGAACACAGTGCGCGGTCCCTGTTATCCACTCTCCGGCTGGACGATGGATTTTATGTTCACCTAAAAATCGTCGCTGAGCAAAAAAGTAAACGATGGTAGAGTTTACACACAACGAGTATTGCTCATATGCTATTGTTTGAACGAATTTTGAGCAATAACCATTGCATGTAAAGTATCAAAGGAATGTCGGCTCAGCCATTAACAATGGGCGGTGGAGACCTCCCACCTGAGAATTCACTAGTATTGGGACTGTATCTAAAAAGATCAGTTTTGAGCAAACAGCAGTTGCTAGAAGAAAAAAATGTGCAGGAGTCAGTGAGGAGGCAGCTGTAAAGTTATACAACCAGATTCAGTTTTATGACAATATGAGAAGTCTTAATTAAGTTATTTTTATTGTAGCACTAACAGCAATTCCAGTGTAATCCAATAAATTGATCTACAGTATTTGTGATGCCTTGTAAAATGATCTATTATATGTTCCTATTCTTATATGTTAGCTTATTGCAGATTATTGTAGAGCGCATCATTGGCTCTGGGCACCTAGGGCTTCCCAAGAGTTGTGTCATCGAGGGGACAATCTCATTAGGGGAGCTTTATTGTATCAGAGGAGCATAGAGGTGCGTCAAGCAACCTAGGGCGGTCCCTGAGCGGGTTAGTTATTGGTTTTGACAAGATATTCATCACACTCTTGGATGCACTGAAAAGACCTATGTGTGGTAGATTTTCATTTTCACCCTAGACAAGAACATGTATGATACATCCAGTCATTTGTAGATACAATATTCATATTTCCTGCCTCAAGGTCTCAAAATAAGTCAACAGCTTGATTTTAACTCAAGAAATACTTACTCTAACATGTGGATATTCTCCAGTTACCACTGTAATTTTTATGTTATAGACAGTAACATCTGTGATCTTGACATATGAAACAGCTTGACTTCCTCTGTTGTTAGGCTTTATGACCACGTCGAATGGTTCCAGGTTGGTATCGCTGCCAGTGCACTTTGACAAAGTGTAGCTGCAGGTGCCTTGAAAGTCATAGTTCTTGCCATCATAGCCAACAAAATGAGGATCTCCCCATGCAAAGCACGTGCCTGTGAAGTCTGGTATGCAACGCGCTACGCCATCTTGCAGCTCACAGGACTCTTGTGCACGACAGATTTTGGACTTACAAGGGTCTGAAATACAAAAGATATCATGAAATATAGCAAAACAGACATAGCATCCTAAAAATTAATCGAATATTCATTGACCCGGGACCTTAGACCTCACTTTTATAGCACAACATTGAAAGACCATATTTAGTGATAGCTTTTTCGTTAGAAGCCTCCAGTGAACCAACTAGTTGACCTTAATGTTGGACATTTATGTAGTTAGATTAGTCATACTGTCAAAAACCTGAATGAGCATAAACTGGTGGACTTTGAGCTGTGCACAGGTCCTACTCTGTTCCATGCATGATATCAGTACAGAGATACTGTAGACTCACCAGGATTGACACAAGACCTCACACCATCCACAATTTGGCATTGATCTCCTGCAGCACAGCTTTTGTTTTGGCAGCTCAGCCCTGAGATTGGGTCGCAGGTACACTCCAGACTGCAGTCATCACTCAGCACGATTTCATTGGCCTATGGAAGAAATGAGGGCATTTTGAGATTTTTTACCTTTCTAGAACTATGATAGTATTTTTGGCCTCCAATATTAGGACTCTACTTCTCCACTTCCTCTTGTTGCTAGGGTTCCTCAGGGTTCAGTCCTTGGTCCACTCCGTTTTATCTATCAACATAGCCCCATTGGGGAAACTATCAGCAGATTCAAATTTTCAGTCCCATCTCTACGCTGATGACATCCAATTATATACCTCTTTTTGTGACATCACACCTTCACTACTGAAAACTCCTAGTGATTGTTGGGGGTTCTGCTTTCTTGGGGTCTTTCTATCTTCCACCACTGTTCTCCACCCCCTGTGCCAATCGCTGCACTGATGCCTTTACCATTTGCCAGTCACTGCACTGATGCCTCCACCCTGTGCCAGTCACTGCACTAATACCTCTACCATGTGCCAGTCACTGCACTGATGCCTCCACCCTGTGCCAGTCACTGCACTAATGCCTCCACCCTGTGCCAGTCACTGCACTAATGCCCCCACCCTGTGCCAGTCACTGCACTGATGACTCCATAAATATCAAAAACTCTTATTGTTTTCTTGATCCATTCTTGGCTTGACTACTATAACTCACTACTGATTAGTCTTTTTACTAAACTGTCTCCTCTCCAATCTACAATTGCCTCTACTCCGTGCCACCAACTGCACCAATGCCTCTACTCTGTGCCACCTACTGTGCTAGCCATGTGCAAAGATCGCGGTCATACTGCTCTAAAGATCATGAGAACGGGTTACTTCCAGCTACTTGAAAGTAGCCCGTTCGCACAATCCAAGGTGCGTGCTTTCCAGTTCCCATAGGAAAGCACGTAGCAAAGATAGGACAGGTACTATCTTTGCACACACCATGAAGCTGACATGCGAGTTGCACTCACATTTCCTATCTTTGTTATTTGCGCAAATTTAGTGTGTCTAACAATTGTTCATGTGCACGATTCTATAGGAACCCAATGGTTTTGTGTGCACCCACAGCGCCCGTGTGAAAGAGGCCTTACATTGATGCCTCCACCCTGTGAAAGAAGTCATAAGGCTCTTTCAGACATCATCTCGTCTTTGTTCTATCTAAAAGTTCTTTTTAGATTCTTCTCTCTGCTAAAATGTGGTTCGGCTCAAGTACAGAGCAACTGGAAGAGTACAAGGTGATAGGGTAAATGTAATATATATATATATATTTAAAAAATACTCTATAAAGCATATGCATTTAACCATGTAAATCTTTACCGTTTTGCCTAAGCACTAACCAACAAAAGATAGATAACATGAATGGAAGTAGAATTAACTCAGGAAACTTATACATTACCAAAATACCAAGCCTAGAAATAGTTACTATAGCAAACTGCGCACGACCCAAGGAAGGTTCTGCTTGGATCTGCCTATAGATTGACGTCACTGCTTGTGCTGTGTTTTAATAACCAATGATAATAACTAGAGATGAGCGAATCTACTCGGTTCGGGTGTTTTTGCACTTGAGCACCGCTTTTTCCGAGTAACTCACTACTCGGACAAAAAGATTCGGGGGGTGCCGAGGGTGAGCGGGGGGTTGCAGAGGGGAGTGGGGGGGGGGGGGGTGAGAACTCCCCCCTGTTCCCCACTGCTACCCCCCCCCCCCCCCCCCCCGGCGCCCCCCGAATCTTTTCGTCCGAGTAGTGAGTTACTCGGAAAAAGCGGTGCTCGAGTGCAAAAACACCCGAACCGAGTACATTTGCTCATCTCTAATAATAACTGAATTGTAATAGGCTATGCATAATTATTAGTAAGGCATCACTTAACCCCTTTAGTGACTAGCTGCACTGCCCAAAGTGATATAGCCCAGAAGATTTCCGAACTATGTTTCACTATAGGACCATGCAGAACACAATGCCATAAGCTGTGGCATTGTGTTCTGTCTGCACAGTCCCACAGAGAACTAGTGCAGGACTTTAAAAAGAGAAGCGGGAAGATATAACTGATCTGTCAGCAACTTCCCTCCTTTCCCTCCTGCACTGTTTACAGGTTGTCACAGAGATCATCGGCTTGTCAGAAGCCGGCTGATTGTTCCTGTGGCAGGAAGAGCTGCTTACCGTCTGTCAGATGATAGCCAGTCACCAGCTTTTACAGCAGAGAATGGAGAAAACCTCCGATCTGCACTGTTTAACCCTTTACATGCCACGTTCTGTGCGACAGCAGCATGTTAAGGGTTGTCACCATCAGACCCCCCGCAATGTGTTCCGGGGATCTTGATGGCTCTCTGTGACACCCGGAGGCTTGACTGTAGCCTCCAGGTCTGCCAGTGATCTTGGTTGTTTAACCATTTACATGCCATAGTATGTGCGACCGCAGCATGTAAAGGGATGACAGAGGGAGGGGGCTCCCTCTGTCACCATCAGACCCCCACAATGATAGGTCTCTGTGGCACCTGTAGGTCTGAATATAGCAAATGACATGATATCTTTATTCTATGGGTCAGTACGATTACTACGACACCAAACTTGCATTTTTTTTGCTGTAGTACTTGTATTTATTTTCAAAGACATTTAATTTTTTAAAATATTTTCTCCCGCCATCTTCTGCACGCAATAACCTTTAAATTTTTCTGTCGACGTAGTTGTGCAAGGGCTCATTTTTTGTGGAATGTCCTGTAGTTTCTGGTAGTACCAATTCAGAATACATATGATTTTTTAATCGCTTTTTATTGCATTTTTTCTAGGAGACCGGGTGACTGAAAAAGTGCATTTCTGGCGTAATTTTTTTTTTTTTGGACGACGTTCACAATGTGGGGTAAAAAATTCACTACTTTGATAGATTAGACGTTTATGGACGCAGCAATACCAAATACGTATTTTTCTTTGATGATTTAGATTTTTTAATTATAGATATGGCAAAAGGGGGGTGATTAAAACTTTTATTAGTTTTTTTTTTTTAAATAATAAAACTTTATTGATCTTATTTTTACTTTTTTTAAGCGTCCCTAAGGGTCCACAACTAGCAATGCTTTGATTGCTCCTGCAGTATGACGTAATGCCGTAGCATTACATCATACTGCTATTTGACAGGCAGTCTATCAAGCCACCCCACGGGAACAGCTCCCTGCGATCTCACATGGGGGTGGGGGCATATGGTACGTTCGGGGGATTAAAATGCGGCATTTAAAGGGTTAGTAGCTTTGATCGGCCGCGCGACCGATTGCAGCTCTTGCCCACGGGTGTCAGCTGTAATAAACAGCCACCGCCCCTGCTGTATGAAGAGAGGTCGTGTTGCGATCTCTCTTTATGCACACTCCGACGCTGCAGGATGTAAATGTAGCGGTTAATCTGCAGGGTTCACAGCATGGATGAAAAAAAATTAAAACGTGGCAAAAATAGCTAATTTTGCCAAATTTACCATACAAAAAACGGAATTGAAAGTGATCAAAATGCTGCACGGATCACCAAATGATACTAATAAAAATTACAACTCATCCAGCAAAATAAAAACCCTTACACAGCTCCGATGATATAAAAAAATGTAAATGCTTGGGGTCTTTGAATGCAGCGATAAAAAAAACACTTTTTTTTTACTTGAAAAAGTAGCGAAAAAGAAAAACCTATTACAATTCGGTATTGACATAATCGTACCGGCGTGTAGAATGACTTTAATGCATTATTCATACTGCTCAGAGAATGCAGTAAAAATAAAAATAAAAAGCATGCCAGAATTACAGATTTTGTTAATCTTGCCACTAGAAGAAATGGAATAAAACGCGATTAAATTTTAAATTTTCCAAAAAATTAGATAAATGAAGACTGGAGTTCATCCTGCAAAAACCAAGGTTTTCCGGGGCTCTGACAATGGAAAAAGAACATTACTGCGGCTCTTGGAATGTGGCGACACAAAAGCAAACCTTCAAGAAAAAAAATGTTTTAAATGTACAAAAATAGCAAAACATAAAAAAACTGTATAAACTTGGTATCGCCGGAATTGTGCCGACTCAGAGAAAAATGTCATCACACTATTTATTCTGCACGCTGAACGCCGTAAAAAGGAAATCCAAAAAGCAAATGGCAAAATATCTTTTTTTTCCCCCCAATCTCCCTCCAAATTTTTTTTTATTAAACTTATGCAATACATTATATATACCCAAAAATGGCATTAAAAAGTACAACTTGTCCCGTAAAAAACAATCCCTCACATGGCTGTATCAATGGAAAAATGAAAAAGTTATGGCTCTTGGAACACGACTGGAAAATTAGTTGAAAATGAATGATTGGCCCATTTAAAAAACCTGCCCTGATGGGTCTGACTGGGTGGTAAGAAACCCGCCACTGAAGGGGTGAAGCCTCGTTTTCAATGCCTTTGTCTAAACATCGTATACATATTTCAGATTTTTACTAATAAAAGAGATAATCAGTTTATTACACAAAATGCTGTGTGGACAAGTCAATGATTCTTCAAGCAGCTTATCACATAGCCCTTTTGAATCGAGAAAACAAGAATATACCTACAGGGCTCCATTGTGCAACCAACCCTGTGCCAGCCACTATATTGATGCCTACACCCTGTGCCAGTCACTACATTGACCCCGGGCCAGTCTCTGTATTAGTGCCTCCATCCTGTGCTATTCACTGAATTGATGCCTCTACTTCTGTCTATGCAATCTATACATATCCCTCTCATCGATAAAGCTCTCCACAGTGCTCTACTGCCCTACAGATGTAATTATCTTATCTTAAGCCATTGAAAAGCTATTAAAAGGACAAATACACGGTGGCACAGAAAGATATCCCAATATGTTACGTATAACGTTAAACTCCTCCCTCATCTCGGTCGACCCCCTTACCCTTGCTCTCTATTCTGCTAAAGATCTCAGGCTTAGTTCCTCTATGATCCAAAACTTCAACTCCCATCTCAGAGACTTCTTCCGAGCCACACTAGTTTTCTGGAATGCGTTACCTCAGACAATCAGGTTAATTCCAAATGCCCACAGTTTTAAGCATGCGGTACAAAAAACATATCTTTAGGGAAGCCCATCAGATTCCCAATATACCGTATATACTCGAGTATTAACCGACCCGAGTACAAGCCGAGACAATAATTTTCACCACAAAAAACTGGGAAAACTTATTGACTCAAGTATAAGCCGAGCTATACTAGAGTATATACTAGGTAAAAAAAGAACCTCCATACTCACCTCCCAGCCGGCGTCTGTGGCTGTGCGACAAGCTGCTTGAATTCTCAGCTGGCGCTCGATCCAATCACAGTGCTTACTTACACAGCACTGACGGCAGGGGATTTGAAAGCCGAGCAGGGAGATGACAGCGGGGAGAATTCTAAAGCAGCTTGATTGGCTGTGAATGATTGAGCACCAACTATGATTGGCTGACGCTCGATCCAATAACAGCTCTTACTTACACAGTGCTGACGGCGGGGGATGACAGAGCCGAGAAAAGAGGACGGCGGGGGATGACAGTGGAGAGAATTCAAGCAACCAGCCGCACCGCCGCTGGAGACACAGACGCAGGCTGGGAGGTGAGTATGGAGGTTTTTTTTAAGCCTTGCCTGACTCGAGTATAAGCCGAGGGGGGCTTTTTCAGCACAAGAAAATGTGCTGAAAAACTAGGCTTATACTCGAGTATATACAGTAAATCTCCTCAGTTTACCCCTCTTCTATATTGTTCCTCGAAACCTGACCCCTTCATCCCATTGTATCCCTTAAATTGCATACACCCAAATACACCCCAATTTGAGTTGTTTATCATTTTACTACGGTTTGTGGTGTCTGATTTTGCCGGACATGTTTCCTCTGATTCGTAGAATATGTTGGTGCTATAGAAATAAGGATAATTATAAGAAAGCTCCTCTATGCGCTAATGTTCCATACCTTGTAATAACGACCATTGTCAAAGCATCCACATTCTTCTAGGGGGATGCAGTTTTCTCCATCAAATACATAGTTCTCATCACACTCACAGCCTTCATTATATAGGTCTGAACACTCATAAGTATCGTAGATGGACCTGCAGCTGGTGGAGCACATATCAGCCTTGGTTGTATAATGACTGTGAGGGACACATATTATAGCTGTCGAAAAATCAACAAGAGATGTGAAATATCAGTTGTATTTTATAGATCAGTATAATGGTATAGTAGCCTTACTACACTGAAGTCATGTTTTGAGTCTTATCAAGGTCAACTCTTACATCTGTGATAGGTAGTGGTTGAAAATGTTGGAAGCTGGTGGCCAGGAAAGGACATGCACACAATAGATCCACCGGTGGGCCCATGATCGTACTCAATAATTGGCACTAAGGTCGGTGAGTAGAAAACCCTATCTGGTGGCAACTTTGGATCCAATCACTTGGCTCTAGCCCCTTGGTACATGGGGATGCAGTGATTGTATATTTTTTATTATTGGGGATCAGGATGAAAAACACATTCACCATTTTTTTAACACCAAGAATAGAGATGAGCGAGCATACTCGTCCGAGCTTGATGCTCATTCGAGTATTAGGGTGCTTGAGACGCTCATTACTCGAGACGAGCACCACGCGGTACTCGTCTCGATTAAACGAGCACTGACCATTGAATTCAATGGAGCCGGCAATACAGCCGGCTCCATTGAAAGCAATGGGCTGCCGGCGAGCGCGGGATGAATTTTCGGGAAGGGCTTAAAAATATAAGCCCTTCCCTGAAAGTCATCCAGAAATGTGTAAAAAGTAAAAAAAAAATATACTCACCTTGTCCCGGCAGACGGAGTTCAGCCGCGGCCGGCAGTTCTCCTGAACTGCTGTGAGTAGTATTCAGCAGCCGGGGATTTAAAATCCCCGCCTGCTGAATGAGCTGCCTCTGATTGGTCACAGCCTCACCAATCAGAGGCAGCTCTCACTCACCCATTCATGAATTCATGAATGGGTGAGTGAGTGCTGCCTCTGATTGGCTCAGCGCAGGGACCAATCAGGGGCAGCTCTCAGCTGTCACTATTGTGGCTTAATAGTGAGACCTCGGAGCCCGAAATGCAGCCATGCATGTTGCTCCTCGCCTGCCCTATCCATTTCTGTGTTTTTTACATGACTTTGGTGATTTGCTAAGATTTTCACAAATGAAAACCTTAGCGGAGCACCAGTCATATACAAAAATGCTCGAGTCGCCCATTGACTTCAATGGGGATCGTTACTCAAAACGAACTCTCGAGCATCACTGAAAGTTCAACTCGAGTAATGAGCACTCCAGCATTTTGGTGCTCGCTCATCTCTAACCAAGAAGCAAACAATAGAGCTTTTATCCCTAAAATGAGGAAAATTGGCTTCTACTTCATGAGGGTTTTCTTTTCCTTCCTCTGGATCAAGATTGGGGGTGGATAGGCTGAACATATGTATTTTTTTAGCCTTACACACTATGTAAGGCTATCATTTTCTCTTACCTGTTTTTTTTACTTTAATTTTATGACCCTGTCAGGAACTTGAGCAAGTGATCCTACGATCGCTCAGATAATACACCTCCTGTATTACAGTATATTTTCTCTATTCTTTTACAGTTCCAGCCAAGACAACCAATTGGCCCTCGGTGTTCACATCACAAATAGCCAATGGGCCGACAGAAAGGACACCGCTCTGATAACACCTTAGATGCCCGGTCAACATTGACTGTAGCATATAAACAGTTAAATGGCCAGGATCAGAATTATCTATGATCTTGGCCATTCATGTAGGGTGCCAGTTGTACATAATAATACAGGTGACACCTGCTCCAACACAGTGCTCTAACAGTACAGCATCTTGCGTTAAGCATATGTGAGCTGCGATATTACAACACAGGGTGGGAAGGGGCTAGAGTCTATTTTTTATGGGATGACTTATAAATAATCTATTAGATCTTTTTGGTGATCTGTCTGATGTGTAAAGTGAAAACAATAAGGCCGTCTTCACACATGGCGAATCTGCTGTGGGCTTTTGGCATCCAGAAACCCGCAGCAAATACGCCATAAATCCACAGTGGCCAAATCCACATCTAAATGTTGTGGATTTGGCCATGATTTTTGTTGTGGAAGTGCCACTGGTACAATCCAATTTGTACCCTGGTTTTCCTAGGGAGCTTACTCTTTTTCTGCCATTATAAAACAGCGCTATCTGCTGGCTAAAGCCAGTACTGCATGAGGTGACACATTGGATAGGCTCCGACAGCAGAGAGGCTGGCAATATACAGTAAGAGAACCCCGACGGATGTCTTCCAACATCGGAGCTGTACAGCCTTAAATCATAATGTCTTCAGAGGTCAGACAGTGGATTGGAAAGGGTTAATAAAAAAAAAATATATACTCACCTCCAGGCAGCTGTAATGGGCATGTTGTTCCCCGCTGACTGCCACAATATGCCGTCATGTGACAATCGTATGATCATTGTAGTCAATTCCTGACCTGAGTTAATTAGTGAGGATGGGAATGTCTTCAGCGATCATGTGATTTATCCCATGACCACACAATGTGGAAGTCAGCAATGTACAACATGCCCGTTACAGCTGCTGGGGAGCGATGATGAAGGTGAGTATGTACTGTTTTTCATTTTATTGCATACAAGGGGACATTGGGGGTATTATTTCTTTATGTGGCAAATAGGGGCATTATTTTTCAGAGGGGGAAAAGAGAGTTCTAAATGGGTGCATTATATCTGAAAGGGGACATTGGGGCATTATTTCCAAAAGAACGCAAAGGGGAGCATTATTTCTAAAAGAGGTCAATGGGAATATTATGTCTAAATCAGGAAAACGGCAGCATTACTCTTCAGAGGGGGCAAATAGGGTATTATTTCTAAATAGGGAACACAGGGCCATTATTACTGAAAGAAGGAAAGAGGGGAGATTGGGGCTAACTGCACTCACAATGGGTTTGATTATACTCATTATACTAATAATCTGATATAGGTTTGTTTCAGCTTTCTTCTAATACTTTGACAAATGTTCTACTTACGGCAAAAATCGTCCTTCCTCCAGGTTAAGTCTTCGACTCCTGCATACTTGCAAGCATCAGCGTACATAGTGACTCTGGTGCACAAAACACTGCTGTCTTCTCCATTGGTCTCGCAGAGATCAGAAACACAATCATCTAAATAAGTTTTAGGGTTGACCTTGGAGTGACAGTTTGCAAAAGGTCCTGAGGGGTCGCTGATGATCCCACAATTAATGGGCTGTAGAAATATTTTCTTCTTTTCCTCTTGACACGATGGACAGGGGTTGTCCCTGCCGCCACATCCATCACAGTTTTCATCTGTTTCTCTGCTCACTTTCCACTTATTTCCAAAGGCAGTGATTTCCTCTGGTGTTTTGCCCACATCGTCTTCGGCTATTCCATTGTAGTTGCCACCCAGACCGGACATGCTATTCATGTAGTTACTAGGCACAGTGACCGAAATACTGTTGTCTTGGATGAAACGTACAAAAATGTTGTCATCAACGCTAATGGTTCTGCCTTGACCATTATCCTCCACTCGAATATTCCCGGACAGTAGTGTTACTGGAAGCCGGAAGTTCTCACCATTAACCTAAAAACATTCAAAAAAATCAAAGAAGTATTAAAGCCTGTTTAAGTATTTATGTATGTATCCTTAAAAAAACAAAAAAACTCATTACTTCAGAATTGCAGTTACAGTTCTGCTTGTAGCTACTGGAACCAATCAACTGCTTTGTGACAGTCTTGCTGAGCTCCTATAATTTCCTGTGCCGCACAGTATTGTGGGAGAGCTAGAAATGTCTGCATTAGATTAATGAGCCGTGCCTGCTGCAGGAACTCTGCTTCACAGAAGTCACAATCAGCAGAAAAAGCGGTCTGCAGACACTGAACAAGCAGGGGGTGTTGGAAATTGTGAGGGCTGACACTCACTGAACTATGAATACAGCTCTGGATTGTGATATATGCTGTAACCAAGGCCTCATTCACATGGCCATATGCGTAAAATGCTGCATGCATCATGCAAAGTTTTACCAGCCTATGAGCAGGCGGAGAGCTGGCCATCCCTGTTTATCACAGAGATGTGCACTGCGCATGACAGCGTATCTCATGCTTGTTTCTTTTTTTTTTTTATTCCCCACTTTGTCTTATCGCATAGAATACTACGGCTGTTTGTGTGTGATACATGGTGAAATAGAGCATGCTGCGATCTTATTTACATGCATATATACAAATACACGCTAATGTCAATGGATCAATGAAAATCAATGTACTTTCATTGACTCCATTCACCGCGCATCCTGTGTGTAATGCACGGTGAAATCTCAGTCATGAGAATGAGCCCTTAACCCTTTCCAATCCACTTTGTATCCTGGTTTTCCTAGGGGCTTACTCTCTTTCTGATGTTATACAACGGTGCTATCTGCTGGCTAAAGCCAGTACTGCATGAGGTGCCATATTGGATAGGCTCCGACAGCAGCGAGGCTGGCAATATACAGTAAGAGAACCACGACAGACGTTTTCCAATATCGGAGCTGTACAGCCTTAAATCATAATGTCTTCAGAGGTCAGACAGTGGAATGGAAAGGGTTAAGATTATTGTAAGAAAGGCATAGTATATGTACATTTGCTTGACATCTTTAAAAAGGAAGTAGGAGAAGTAATCGGGTCCCGATGGCCTATCCTAAGTATACGCATGGAAAAATACAATCCCAGTAAAGGAGCATAAAGCATTCAGTGAACAATTTAGTTAATTTTGGAGTTACTGAGGAATGGTTCCTTATTCAAGAATCTTATCCATAAACCCTTTGGTGCCATCTGTCATACATTTACAGCACTGGCACTATGTAATTAATGCCAAACATTGGAAAGGTATGGCTCTGTGATGATGCAGCAGTGGGATCGATAATGACATGGTGTACCACTGGCAGATGTTTGAGGGGTCAGTGGCGGCGGTGGCTCCGATGTTCCCCACCAACACACAGCAGCGACCTACAGACGTAAATATGATGCTCTAGTTTGGCGTTTGGTGCTACCCATGCGTTGTGCAGGGTATGGTGGTAATACGATTGTCAAGTTTGTGATGCCAGCCCGTTTACAGGCCAAAACCTGTTCTGAGCAAAAAAGTAAGTAAAAAGGCAAAAAAAAAGATAAATAAAATGGATGTAGTCCTTTCTCCTGGATGGTAGGGTACGGTACGCTTCAGTGCAGGTGTTAAGGTGGTGAGAAGGGATCTCCAAGAGTCAAGTTAAACAGTAAAATATAAAACAATTTATTTTCTGGAACCACTTCTGTATGCTTTACGTTATAACAAGGTAAGGACAGGAACCATTTCTGTACTCTGTGCTTTGCTTTTCTGCTTTCCTCTTTAATTGTGTCTGTATAGAACTCCTTTTTCTTCCCTTATATCTATCTTTCTTTCTGACTGTAAATTCTGCTTCCTCTATCCTTCTATTCCACATACAGTATTCCCCCCAACTTATCTCTGTCTCTAAATACAATCTTTCTTATGTACTCACACCTCTCCTTCTCGCCACACTGGCTTTCTCTCTCTCCTGCTCTGGTCTTGTGTCCTCTTTCTTCAACTGCCAAACTTCTCCCTTTTCAAACTGCTCTGCTCTGACTGTAATCTCCCAACCAACCTGTATGGAGAGCTGCTCCACCAATCATGGGAACCATCTCCCATCATTTTTTCTGTCCTCCAATCCTTGGGTTATTGCTGGGAGTGGAATGCCCAATGGAAATGAGGGGCTTGGCCACCAATTGGGTACAGAGGTGGTTGTCAGGCAGACTAGGCTGGTTGTAAATGGCATTAAATAAACATATTTGAAGGCACACACACATGTCAAACAAAAGTAGCCACACAGATTTTGTAGTGCCCAACTCTGGGCTACTACAAGGGGTTATCTGAGATGTTTTTTTCTTGTATAAAAAACAGCTTCCCCGCCATAAAATAATAGGCATATGCCCACCTCTCCCAGCTCCATGCTTTGTCCTGTACTGTTTGCTTGGTTCTCAGTGCCTGTGACGCCCTGTAAACAGGCTGGGGCAGCCTATAAACTTGACGTCATGTGGAAGACCGAAAGTGGTAGTGTGGGACAAAACAGAGAGACAGGAGAGGTGAGTATATCCTGATTTGTTATTTTATGGCAGGGGTAACTGTGTTTTACACAAAAGAAAAATACTTTGGACAACCCCTTTAATTACTTAGACACCTCAGTCTTAAGCGACCATGCTCAGGACCCAACTGGGATTTACTCCTTAAGGAGGCTGCACTTTTTTTTTTCATTTTTGTTTTTTTCCTCCTTACTTTCAAAAATATCATAACTTTTGTTGTTTCCGCTCACATAGCTACATGAGGACTCGTCTTTGTTGGTCAAGTTGCATTTTTCAATGTTACTAGTTAATGTACCAGCTTATTGGAAAACTTTTAAACATTTATAAATAGAGTGAAATGAGGGGGGGAACGAAATTCGGCCATCTTTGGTGGGGGGGGGGGGGGTTCTTGATTCTGTGGCATACACATTGTGGCAAAACAATATGAAAACCAAATGTATACCGTTTAAATTTTTCTGTTCTACATTTCAAAAATAAAGTATCTTTGGAAAAAGATTACATTATTTTCTGCCGCCACCTTCTGGCCGCCATAACCTTTTTTAGTTGTGTGAGGGCTAGTTTTTTGCAGGACGTCCTGCGGTTACTATTGGTACCATTTTGGATTACGTCATACTGCAGGAGTGATCAAAGCATTGCATGTTAAAGTCCCCCAGGGGGACTTCAAAGTAATGTAAAAAAAAAATCAATAAAGTTTTTTTAATTGAAAAAGAAAAAAAGTTGCAAAAGTTTAAATCACCCCCCTTTTGCCATATCTATTATTAAAAAATCTAAATCACACAATAAAAATATGTATTTGGTATCACCACGTCCGTAAAAGTCCGAACTATCAAAGCAGCACATTATTTTTCCCGCACGGTGAACGTCGTTCGAAAAAAAAAAAAAAGAACGCCTGAAATGCACTTTTTTAGTTACCCTGTCTCCCAGAAAAAAACGCAATAAAAAGCGATCAAAAAGTCGTATGTATTCCAAATTGGTACTATCAGATGCTACAGAATATCTCGCAAAAAATGAGCTCTTGCTCAACTACGTCGCCAAAAAAATAAAAAAGTTATTGCGCGCAAAAAATGACAGCAGAAAATAATTGAAAAAAATTAAATGTCTTTGAAAAAAAAAAGAGTAGTATAGTAAAAAAAAAACCATACAAGTTTGGTATTGTAGTAATCGTACCGACCCATAGAATAAAGTTATCATGTCGCTTTTGTTGCCGTTTGTGCGCCATAGAAACAAGACGCGTTGAAAGATTGCGAAATCTCATTTTTTTTTTTCATTTTACTCGACTTTACTCGATGGATAAATAAAGGAGTTACGATTTTTTTTGAAGGGGGGAGAAAAAACAAAAATGGAAAAAGAAAAAGGGGCCGCGTCATTAAGGGGTTAAAAATGCTTTTTTTATTATTAATATGGGGAATTTTTTTTTTTTTTTAATTTAACTGCCTTTATTTTTTCCAATAATTAAAAAAAACAACTTTTTTTGGTCATTTACTACATTTTTTTAATCGACTTAGAGGACTTGAATAGCTATCGTTTGATCGCTCATACAGTATAATGTAATACCACAGTATTACATTATACCTCATTATGACAGGTAGTGTATGAAGTCATGCCACAGGCACACCTTCATAAGCATTTTTCATGGCAGCCCTGGGTGCCCTAAGAAGGCCTCCAGCTGCCATTGCAACCAAACAACACCCCATGATCAGGGGAAAATATCTTGCATCGCATTTGTGAGGTTTCGATCCTCTCACATGAGTTTCACATGCAATAGTGCTTCAGAAGTGTTTCCCATTAATTTAAATGGGAAACCTTGTATTGCACTTGCATGCATATTGCAAGGCATGCAAGAACCATGTGAGGCATTAAAGGTCTCATTTTCCTCTACAGAAAATGTATTACTCTGTTTCCTTTCTCACTGATCCACCCCCAAATTCTTATTTTCCTTGCCTGTTCTTAAAGAGTTTTACATGGTTATTTTCTATTATAACCTTCTTATAAATTAAATTAAATTACTGATTAGAGATGAGCGAACGTACTCGTTTCGAGTACTTACGCACCCGAGTACCGCCATTTTCGAGTACTTCAGTACTCGGGTGAAAAGATTCGGGGGGCGCCAGGGGGCGGGGAGAGGCGTGGCGGTGCGGGGGGTAGCAGCGGGGAACAGGGGGGAGCCCTCTCTCTCTCCCCCTCCCACCCACTCCCCACTGCTACCCCCCGTGCCGCCACAGCGCCCCCCGAATTTTTTCGCCCGAGTACGGAAGTACTCGGAAATCGCGGTATTCGGGCAAAAAAGGGCGTGGCCGAGCACGTTCGCTCATCTCTATTACTGATTGGTTTTCATACTAATAAATAAAAGGGCCATTTGGGTGATTTGTTAAATTCATTATATATCTATTAGAGATGAGCGAGCATACTCGCTAAAGCAAACAACTCGAGCCAAAGATTCGGGTGCCAGCGGGGGAGAACGGTGAGTTGCGGGAGTGAGCAGGGGGGAGAGAGTGAAAGAGAGATCCCCCCCCCCGTTCCTCCCCGCCCCCTGCCGGCACCCAAATCTTTAGAGACGAGCGGGCAGGTACTTGCATAAGGCACTACTCGCTCGAGTAGTTTGCCTTAGCGAGTATGCTCGCTCATCTCTAATATCTAGCCACCCAGTATGTATGTGAGCTAGTGTTTCCTTGCTTAGTTATTTCTTTCTGTATGAATCTCCCATACTCGTTATTCTCAAATAGTCATGTAATTTTAATTCTAACCAGCTCAGATCTCCTTGGGGTTATGTGTTCAGTTTCTAGTCAGCTTCTCAGTCTGTGTGATGCTGTTGCATGAACCTATCACAGAAACTGCATAGAGGGGATGCAGGCACTCCTACCATAATGACTGCTGATATCACACAGTTCCTGTCATACAATTAATCCTTCTGATGGTTTGTAGCTTATTTAGGTGAATAAAGAATCTAATGATAATTAAACTTCCCAGGCAACAATGGTATAACCATAGCTAATGGTGTGCTGCTGCATCATGGGATTGATTTCAAAGTGAAAGAAAAAAAATTCACTCTCAGGGCTCATTCACATGAGCGTATATTCACACGAGATATACGCTACCATCTGATGCATGGGGTCGGCGTATATGCCGTCGGGCGGGGAGAGACAGCTTAGCTCTGCCCCCCCCCCCCTCCCATCCCGCCACCTCCCATTGCAAACAGCAGGATGGGGGGGACACAGTTCCAGGACTATCTTTCCTGGCTGGCGTAAAAGCACCAGAGGCTACACAGGCCGGCCGGGTGCTTTTATGCCATGGGAATATGCCCATGTGATCTGATGCATTGGAATCCAATGCATTAGATGGTAGCGTATATTGACCAGCCGTGAAAACGACGGCCGATATACGCACGTGTGAATAAGCCTTTAAGCTAATGCCTGCTAAGCATCAGACAGGGAGTTTCACAGCAGGGAAGTAGCTGCAATACACAAAGGAGACCTTCAGGCAATCAGGTGAGGGTGGCAAGATTGGAAAAAATGTGATTTCTCTAAAATGGATCTTTAAGGGTTATTCCCTCAGTTTCTGGCCATGTTGTGAGTGTTGCTATTTCAGATTAAGCACTTCTGTATGACTTTTCGATGCCAGCAGCTAGTTTTCACAATTGCCGCCATTCGTTAGCCCTTCTCGTAATGGTGGTCTCCAATTGGCGGCAGAATATAAATTGTAGAATTGTTAATTTCTTCAACCATCAACCCCTCCAGCCAGTTTTTCAATACATCAGGGCAGATTTACTAGTACTGTCTAAGGGTGGCTTCATATGAGCGTGTTTTTTATTCCGTACAGTTGTGCACACAAAAAAACGCTCCTATTAGAAACACTGGTTCCCTATGGTGCGTTCACATGTCCGTGTTTTACAGGCATGCAAACGCACGTACCTGCAAAAAAAAGTACATGCGTGCACCATAGGTCCATGGTGTGCATCAATATTCCCTGCGGGGAGTCCCCCTGTCACTGATCAGTGCCAAAAGGACTCCCCGCAGGGAGTAAAGAATCCCCTGCCACAGCTGTGATAGCTGTGACAAAGGATTTCTTCATCTTCGCAGGGAGTAAAGAATCCCCTGTCACAGCTGTCATAGCTGTGACAGCTGGGGCAGAGGATTTCTTCATCTCTGCGGGGTGTAAAGAATCCCCTGCCACAGCCTGTTTTCTTCCTGCACTGCTCTGAAGCTCTTTCAGAAGGCATGGATTTAAAATCCCCGCCTGTTGAAAGGGCTATATCTGCAAATATCGATATTTTACTGTGCAGTCCCTCTATCAGGTCATTGATAAATATACTGAGCAAAATGGGGCCTAATACTGAACCGTGTGGCACCCCACTAGCAACGGTGGCCCAATCAGAGTACGAAGCATTTATTACCACCCTCTGCTTTCTATCTCTGAGTCAGTTCTTTACCCAGATACACACGTTTTTGCCTAGACCAAGCTGTCTCGTTTGATATATCAACCTATTATGCATCATGGTACCAAATGCTTTAAAGAAATCCAGATATACGAGATCATTAGACTCTCCCAGATCTAGCCTAGAACTCACTTCATTGTAGAAGCTGATCAAATTGGTCTGACATGATCAACCCCTCATTATTTCATGCTAATGAGGAGTTATGCCGTTGTTTTCCTTGAGGTACTCCAGGATGGAATTTCTCAGAAACCCCTCGAATATTTTTCCAATTATTGAAGTGAGGCTTACCGGACTGTAGTTACTAGGCTCTCATCTTGACTCCTTTTTGTATATTGGAACCCATTGACAATACGCCAATCCAGTGGCATAAGCAGTCTCAGCAGCAGGACACCTTGTGATCTGCCTAAAGCCTGGGACTCTTATAATGGAAAGGAATTGTCCAGAGTGGAGCACTCCTTTAAGATGCTTACACAAGTGAAAACAGATGAAAGCACAGAAGCTTTCTGAATTCATTCCATTGTTTCATTACCTGAATGATGCCTTTTTCTCCTTGATTCAGGGTCAGGTTCCTTTGATAGACCTCGCAAGTGACGCTTCTGATTGATCCTGGACCAGAACCTTGATTCTCGTGTGTCACAGTCACAGTGAACGGTGTCAGATCGTTTCCTTCCATGTTTTTGCTGCTGCTCTGGGCCAGCACATAGGAGCACTGTCCTCCGAAACTGAAAGATGTATTATCGAAAGTCCTATAGCGGGAATGGCCTGCAGCTATACACGTGGATGAGCCTCTTGGGAAGCAGCCACGGACTCCCTTTTCTATCCGACATTCTTCGGTAGGTGAGCATTGTGATGGGACGCATCTAACCCCGCCTTCAGCGCAGGAGCATTTTTGGGAACACAAATCATTATCATAAAAGCTCTCACCAGAAGAATAGTAAACTCCGTTGTAATTGCATCCACATTCAGATATAGGGACACACTGATCCCCACTCAGCATGAATCCGTTATTACACACACAACCTTCTGTGCAATTTCCAGTACAACCTTCGGGGCGGGACAAGCCATTGCAGGTGACAGGACACGCGTCAGCACAGATATCATAACTGCTGTGAGCCGGGCAGGATAACGCTGCAACACATATGTATGAGATACATGTCATTGTTTATCCAACAATATCTATAGATCTACAGTATTTCTCTCCTATCTCTATCTAATAACAATATTTATGTACACTATCTATCTATCTAATGGAGCCATGGACCCCTGTCCATTTGTAGGTATCCACCACCAAAAAATAGATATACTAATTTGCTCGGGCTGTCACATTGTAGGTGAATCTATTTAACTACCTCCCTAGAAGTTGACTGCAGAGTGGGCGCATGGCAACTTGTTCAATCCTGCATACAAGGGTGTCACATTTCATGTATCTAAACATGAAATGCAAAAATTACATTTAAACCTTTTCTAAAAAGAAATTACTTACGACAGAATTTTTGACTCCTCCATGGATGAACAGTCCCTCCTGCATCTTGGCATGCCATAACATATGATGTTATCCCAGAACAGAAGATGACCTGGCGCTTCTGTAGAATGCAGTGATCATACACACAGCCCTTGAAATAAGGTTCTGGGTCTACTAGTGAGTGACAATCACGGAACGGCCCCTTGGGACTCATCAAGACGCCACATTCACTGGCTTCATCTTTTTGCCTTTTCTCTTCGGATGATAAGTCAGTACAGACAGCACTCCCATCACCTCTACATTTGTAGACTTCCTGAACCTTCCAGCTCTTACCAAATGTTGTGGGATCAGTAGGCTGTAGTCCATCTTTGGGTGTTAAGTCATCACGGGCGACTCCATTAAAATTGCCGCAAAGGCCACACAAAACATTAGCATAAGTGCTGGGAACCGTGACCCTGACAATACTGTTATAGTCAAACGTGATCTTAACTCCATTGTTAAAACTGAAAACGGCAGAGCAAGGGTTGCGATAGAAGGAAAATCGGCCATCATCAGACATAAAAGGTAGATTTATGAGTCTCTTGTTAACCTGAAAAAGAAAAAATTAGAAGAAAAAGACATTAGGCATCGCCTCAAGATCCTAAGGCAAATGTGGTTTATGATTCACTATACAAATAACAAAATTAAATATTTGGGGATTTTGGTAAAATTTTGAATTAAGTGTTGAGTCTTAAAATCTCTATTAAAAAATCTTTGTGCAGAACTATAAATGATAGAAAACCTACTTAATAAATGGTCTCCTACACCTACAAAAGACATACAATCAAATCTTAGGATCTTCAAGTTCAATGTAAAATTTGTACTCAAATAGCTGCTTTCTCAGTTAAATCATCTTTGGATAGTTGATGGATTTTCACCCTTCATTCACCTTGTAGATATTTTGAAGACATCTCACATGTTACATGGCTATGCTTACCATAACTTTATTTGGGTACTGCCTACTGGCCTCAATCTCCATGCCATAGGTTTTCACATAGACCACTGTCGTATAGGAGACTCTGTTGTTGCCTCGATTTTGATTTCGAACCCAGACCTGAAAATCTGTTAATCCACGACTTTGGTTACACAGGCCAGTGAGCAGATAGACACAGGTACCTTGAAAATCATATTTGAGTCCATCATAGCCAATGTAATGTGGGTCACCAGAGGCAGTACACACACCAAAAGATCGGGGATAGCAGTTCTGGATTCCCTGTCTCACAGCGCATTCTTCTTGGGCAGTGCATGGGCTGTTTGTGCATTCCACCTTCCGGGTTTTCTCATTGCACACGCATCTTTGTTTACATACGGTATCATTCCAGAAAGCCTGATTGGGAGCATAGGTGAAGCCATTATAAGAGCATCCACAGCGTGTTTTAGGTATACACTTTCCTTCACTTAAAACAAACCCTTGGTTACACTGACAAGTCTCAACACATGAGTCTGGGCAGAAAGCTGTGCCCTCAGGGTCTTCACATGTAGCTGGACATGCCCTTCCACATAGATTGTAGGTACTGTTCATAGGGCACTGCATGGCTGAAAACATAAAGAATGACATTACAACTTAGCCAGTTCTTGCTTATATTTGTTGCTTACATCTGTGTCTTACTGGTCTACTTACGACATCCAGCAGCCTTTCTCCAGTCCTTAATAGCCACTCCGGCACGCTGACAAGTTTCGGCATAAGCTTGGACAGCATCACATGAAATCTTTTTGAAGCCACCATTGACGCATACATCAAAGACACAGTTTTCCATGTACATCTTGGGGTCTACAAGGGCATGGCACTCACTGAAAGGACCATCGACTTTGCTGATGAGTCCACAGTATGCAACAGTTGAGTACTTATTGGCAGAACCTGAAGGACAACTCAAGCAAGGTCCACGGCAGTCATGCCAACAGAATGTGTTGTCTTCCACCTACAAGTATAGAGAAGAACAGTTCTTTACTCGCTAGTGAAGCCTCATAATTCATTAGTGCATTACTATAATCTATTATGTAGGCATAATGCTATGACAAATGTAAAAAAATAATAAAAAAAAGAAGACTTTGTGTTCAGCAATCTATGATCTAGTGATAGTATTATTGACCTTGAGCCTCAAGAAGAGCCAACGCTGAAATATAAGGGACTAAGTTCTATTTTTTCCCCTCTTTTTGGGTTCTTAGCAGCCAGCTACAGCAAAAACTGGATGTTCTTCATTCGAGTGATTGCCTTCCTACAAGATGAGCTCCCATTGCTGAAGGGCATGTCCTGCCTATATCTTTATGTTTAGAAAAGAAACTCAGTTGCGTCAGGTTTCATTAGTTCTTCACCTGGGTTTTGAAGACTGATGTTTGGAAGAAATAAAAGAAAGAAGACAAAGAAACAAATGATTTGCAGTCATCAATAATGTCTCTGGTGATCAATATCTCTAGGCAAAAAAACAACAACCAGAAACCAGAGAAACTATGTGCTGCTCCTACAACTCCTAAAAACCATGTTGCCAAAAACCACATAAAATTGGATAATGGTCCTATTTAATACAAAGGCAGAGAAAAACAAAAGCAAAACAAGCTACCTTAGATTGATATTTTCTCAGTCTGCTATGTCAGTCAATATGTTATAGCTACCTGCCATGGCTGGCGGTCTTATTGCACACCTCCCCAGCAAGTAGCGGCTTCTATGTGGTAGACCTTATACTATCCTGCTAGCTTTTTCCTCCTCCCTTTAGCTACAGGTTCATGCCTAAGCTGCCTCTAAAAAGGACAGCACACACACCTTTTCTGTCCTCAGCCTAGATTTGTCATTTAACCCTTTCCAATCCACTGTCTGACGTCTGAAGACATTTTGATTGAAGGCTGTACAGCTTCTGATGTCAGAAGACGTCCGGCAGGGTATTATTACTGTATATTACTGGCCGCTCTGTTGTCGGGGACCTCTCCGGATATCACATACCACAGTACTGGTTCTATCCAGCAGATGGTGCCATTGTAAAATGCCAGAAAGAGAAAGCCCCCTAGGAAACCCTGAATTCAAAATTGGATTGCAAAGGGTTAAGGCATCTCTCCTCACTGGGGTTGTCAGAGCAATACGTTTTGTTGTGTTCCACCTGAAGGTGTTCCTGAATTCTGCTTGCTACCCAGTTTTGACCTTGCCTGTGTTGACAATTTTCCCAAACTCTGTCTGTCCCGACCTTTGCCTATTTACCGACTACGTCTTACCTGACTGCTGCATGCCCTGACCTCTAGCCTGCTTTACCATATTGCATGAACTCTGCCTATCCTGACCTCAACCTGTTATACACACTACATCCTTGTCTGTTCCTTTGGAACCACGCTGTGGTGCATCTTGGCCCAGGTCGGCTGTCAGTGCACTGAGACTGCTGTGATGCCCAGATCCCTCTAAAAAGGAGTTACTGGTCATATTTGCCATACATCTATGAAGCCAATTAACTGGTGAATGACTCCCCTGTGGGTCTAATGGCAGCCACCTTGGTTTCCATTCAGCTTTTACCAGAATAGATATCTAGAAAAATCCCTATATAGAACCTTCAAGCAATACTAATAAGCAAGGAGGGAAGGTTCTCCATTGCTGATCTCCAACTAATGTATGGTCATCTGGTGGGAGATGTACTTTGCAGCAGATGGAGAGTACCTGCAAAAAAAATAATCTGATATCTAGAATAACATATACGTCTGTCTTACCGCCCAGCTGGCGCCAAAAGCAGTGGTGTTTGGAGCTAGAGTTCCCTCTGGTGTTTGGAAGTCATCTTTTGGATTTTGGTTGTAATTTCCGCACAAGCCACACATTTTCCCAGCATATTTTCGAGTAATTTCCAACGTTATAACATGATTCCAGTCATATGTTAGCTGTACATCATTTCCCAGATGAATCACTAGTGAGTTCCCACTCTGGAAAATCTTCAGTGTCCCATTAATCAGTGAAATGGGGAGTTGACGAAGAGCATTATCCACCTAGAGAAAAACAGACAACATTTTTGTAAATTTGGAAAAAGTTCTGATTTCTACTTCTGCTCCTGCCTTCGGTCCCCACGGGGATGAAGGAAACTCCTGCCACAGCTGTCACAGCTGTCACAGCTATGGCAGAAGTCCGCAGCATTCTCCCTATGCTTTCAATGGGGCTAGCGCTGCTGTCGCTGGCCCCATTGAAACCACTTGCGATATGCCGGTTCTATACCGGCCTCTTTCTTGCACTGCGATGCGAGATTTTTCTCGTGCTCTCGCAGCGCAAGAAAGAAAATATCGCCAGTGGGTGGGAGCCCTTAGTGCATAGAACTGCATTTTGCTAGAAGCAGACAGCTCTGTACATTGCGCAGTGGGCCCATTCACTTCAGCCTGTAATAGCAGCCTGGGCCACTGAACAACATAACAGGCCGTCTGCATCCAGTGGCAAAACAGCACCATACACAAACATGTTAGCTTGGGGGAACAGTTAATCACTAGCAGTCCTGGGTAGTAGACACCGCTGATATATCGATTGATGACTTATCTTGAGGAAAGGTCATCAATAGCTAGAAGTGGAAGAACCCCTTAAACCAAAGTTCCATCAGAAGATATTTTTGAGGCAATACTTGAGATTAAATAATAATCACCACTCACCCTTACGTGACCAATTTCTCCTTTCTTGGCTACGATTGTGTGGGGTCCTGTTATGAAGGTGACCTGACCCACATAGGACACTCGCACATTGCCTCGATTATCATGCTTAGTTTGGATAGTAAACTTAGGAAGGTCTTTGACATCTCCACACACTGTGGCAAAGGTGTAGGTGCAAGTGCCCATAAAGTCAAAATATATGTTATCCAATGAACGGAAATGGGGATCTCCTGATGCCCAACACAAGTCCACTTGCGGTTTCACACAATTTGGCTTTCCACTCTCTATGATGCAAACTTGGCGAGGAGGACATATCACATTTTGGCAGGATGGTGGTGGGGGACCTGGTTCTGGACAAACAAAAGATCTATCACAATTTACCTTATTACTTATCAATATAAAAAAAATCTTATTCTGCAGCACTTTCAAGTAATTTATTTATTATTTACCACCAAGCTGGGAACTCATTTTATCAACCTCAGAAGGATGGAAGGCTGGGTCAACCTTGAGCCGGCTACCTGAAACACGCGGGGATTGAACTCGCGATCTCCAGAGTGAGAGCTTAGGACTGCAGCCTAACACTCTGTGCCACATGAGGGCCTATCTATCTATCTATCTATCTATCTATCTATCTATCTATCCATCCATCCATCTATACACAGTGTGTTGTGAATTAAGCAGATTTGGCTTTTAGCACCATTTCTACATCAATAACACCACTGCCTCTACTCTGGGCCTCTCACTGCATGATGCTTCCATACTGTCTCAGCCACTAATCTGATCCCCCCAATCCCACTCTGAAGACTTTTCCTGAGCTTCACCAGTTCTCTGGAATGAGCTACCTAGAACAATCAAGTTAATTCCCATAACCTAAAAACACACTTCTTTGGTGATGCCTATCATATTTTTAATCTAACACTTCTGTCTACTCCTTTTATACATTTTCCCTCAGAATTCTACCCACTTCATCCCACTGTATGCCCCATACTCCATACACCCTAATACCCCTCCTGTCTATACATAGGAATACCAGCTGTGACCAGCTAATACAACTTTATTTATACTACCCTATTTACCATATAAAAATTGGCCAGACTATTGTACAGAACAAGCACTGCAGCCTTTTGTGTCACACCTATTTCCTCATAGACTGTAAGCTCTTGTGAGCCCTCACTCATATTTATTCATAGATTGCAAGCTCCTCTGAGCAGAACACTCACTCTTTTTGTTTTTTAGTTTAATACTGTATGTAATGTCTGATTTTGTTTGTTCATGTTCCTTTTGAATTGTACAGTGCTGCGGCACATGTTGGTACTACAGAAACTAAAACTATTAATATTAGGACAGTTTACTACATTACGTATCACTAGAGTTATACATATGAAGAATAAAGTCAGAAGACTAATGAGTAGATTGTACCTTTCAGACATGTTCCAAGAGAGCCATAACTAAACAGTGATCCGATCCCCACACTCTGTAGGCCAAATTTTTTATTGAGAATTTCAGCTTTGTGAGATGTCAAACTATTTCCCATGTATTGTTCAGCCCAACTGTAGGTTGTTCCGGGTATTGTAGTCCATTTTGGGTCATAGAGGGGTCTTCCGTCAAACCTAATGTCTGCAGTTGAAGAGGTTTCTGCTATAAAAATAGCGTAATTTTCAATACCACGTTGACCGTATAAGTAGTAGGAGCTGCAATAGTCGTCAATGCCCATGATATTCATCAAGAATGGGTTATACTCAAATGTCTTGCTTCTTCCACCCGTGTTAAAGTAGGTGACTTGTACACCATCACTTGCTTCAATTCTCAGTGTTTTGTTTGATATTTCTATTTCCAGCACCTGACCGGCCACCATGTTTTCTTTTTTATGGATTGTATCTAAAAAGTAGTTGACTTCAGTTTTACCCGCTGCAATGATAGACACAAGATCTGTGTTCTGCTGGAAAGATAGTGGGACAACAAGATAGTTGGCTGCCCATCTTGAGACAGGTAGAAGCTGTTCATAGACATGGTTGCACTGGGTGTTCTTCTGGGCACAAGTATGTCCACAAAATACAGCCACAGATTTTGTAGAAAGCACCTGAGAACCTGACAGATTATCAGCACTCAACATTTGAATTCCTTGGTAGGCTGGAAGTATTACCTTGAAAACACTGTTGGCTGCATACCTTTTACCATCGACTTGGACTGAACCTTTGGTGCGAATTTCAACAGAAGCCTCTTCAGTTGATGCTATGACAGTAAACACTTTGGAAGAACCTGAAGCCCCAGTTGTCGGTGTCATTATAAAGTATTCTAGTCCCAGCGCAGACAATGGCAATACAGCTGTTGTCTCCGCACTTTTGTATCTGGAGTTCATTGAAACCACACTGATGGGTTTGGTAGAACTGATGCGGACTGTGTTTACGATTCTCATGTTCCCTCTATTCTCAAGGGATTCTGGTAGAGGTATGGAGACTGTTGTTCTACTTCCAATAGTTATATTTCTTAAGTAAGAGCCATCCATAGCTTCAACAGTAACATTGGTCTTATCTTCAGTACCAGTTACTCGAATATCCTTCTTTTGATTACTGAAGCTTGATGGCCCATTTTGCATAAAAGTTGCTATGAATTTTGTTCCAATCATATTTGCTCTCCCAATATCTGAAAGGAAGAGAATTAAAAAAGTTTGCATGAGACCAAATAGAGTATATGCCCTAATAGTTTGGATTTAAAGTAGATATCAAGTCATGCATGACACATTGCATCCCAACCCAACTCCCCAACAAAAAATACTTATATCCTGATGCTATGTTCACACTTCATTTGTTAATTATCTTCAGTGTATGTGCCAAGAAGCTCTTGACACATATACGAAAATCATCCATAGGCCCCCATTTACCTGGCACATGTCTAAAAACTGTTTGTTTTGCATAATTCTTTTTCACTGTAGGAAATCTGGTACAATACAGTCCCACGGGCGATGAATGCTACTATACACATAAATAGTGACATACATTGCAAATTTACATTAAGGTGTGTTTCAAGGTAACCTTCCCATTCATACCTCGGACAAACGGATGTGAATGGAGCCTAAAAGCAATGTGACTCCCTCACTTGATGCTGACCTTACAGACTGGACAAGTTGGAACATGAAAATTATGTCATATGCATCTACTCACACATTCCAGTAATTAAATTCTGCTGACATTGAGCAGAGTCTATGGGTTGCATTTCTCTCAACACTTTTCCCCGTATGGCCTGTAAACTCATTTGTATCTCAGAAGAATTGAAAAAGGAGTAGCAAAGTCAAACTGGCCCAACAGCATACCAGGAAATCCTCCGATGAACCCAGGCTCTGACACAGTAATGGGTGTCAAAGGCCCAGCATAAGACATTACCATTGGAACTGACTTTGGAACGATCACTCACAAACTAAGGGTGCGGGCAGACGAGCGTAGGCGTATTTACGTTCGCACGAGCGCAACGTATAATCGCCCGAGAGAACGTTTTTCACCGATCACGACCAGAGCTAGAAAGCGTATTTTCGTTTGTTCCTACTTTGCAAACTATCTTTTCGGCCATCGAATATGCGTTGGCGCGTATTTTGGTCGCATATGTTCCGTTTTTTTTTCGGGTTGCTGTTTTTACGCGCCGTAAAATCGCCCATGTGAACGAATACATTCGAAACCATTGCCTCAGATGGTCACGTATATACGTTTGGTCGCAAAAACGCGCCGTTTATGCGCTCGTGTGAACGCACCCTAAAAGTCTATTTCTTTTTTCAGAAATTTTTTATATTGTTGCATTCAATATCTCATAACTTCCTTTATTGTTCTACGGACAAAGCTCTATGAGGGCCTATTTTTTGTGTGATGAGCTGTAGTTTTGATTAGTACTATTTTGGGGTACATAAGATTTTTTTGAACACTTTTAGGGTGCAGCATCTGAGGAGCAGGCCCTCGGCCAAGAGAGAGCAGAGTAGAGAAATACCTTGTCATAGGGCTCTACTGTCTCCTTCCTAAGCTTGGGACCCGACCTCGTTACTAACAGGGGGAGATCACAAATGGGGTAATGGTGGTTACCTGAAGTTCTGTTTGTCACTTGTGACGCCAACGTTCCATCCTCTGCGGTGAATTTTTGTAGATGGAATAAAGTAGTCCATGCACACAGATTGTCTTTTCTGAACAAGAATCGGTAACGTTCGGTTCTGTCCATTTACTTAAACATTGTTAACAAATCACAATAAAGCAGTTCTTACAGTGGAGAAGCTGAGAGGATTCACGGGGTATGTGTACATCCACGGGCATAGTTATCTGCAGGAACTCACTCTCCCGGTAACTCTCTCTCCTGTCAATCACTGACTAGTAGAGATGAGCGAGCATACTCACTAAGGACAATTACTCGATCGAGCATTTTCCTTAGCGAGTACCTGCCCGCTCGGAAGAAAAGATTTGGCTGCTGGCGCGGGTGAGCAGTGAGTTGCGGGAGTGAGCAGGTGGGAGCGGGGGGGGGGGGGGGGGGGGGGAGAGAGATCTCCCCTCCGTTCCTCCCCGCTCTCCCCCGCCGGCACCAGAAATCTTTTCTTCCGAGCGGGCAGGTGGTGTCTGGTGGTGTCTATTGAATGACAGCTATTGAATGACAGCTGAGAGCTGCCTCTGATTGTTCCCTGCGCTCAGCCAATAAGAGGTAGCACTCACTCACCCATTCATGAATTCATGAATGGGTGAGTGAGAGCTGCCTTTGATTGGCTGAGGGCTGTGACCAATCAGAGGCAGCCCATTCAGCTGGCGGGGATTTTAAATCCCCGCCTGCTGAATACTACAGAAAGCAGTTCAGGAGAACTGCTGGCTGGACGCGGCTGAACTCCGGCTGCAGCAAAAAGGTGAGTATACTTTTTTTTTATTTTTACACATTTTCAGGATGCTTTTCAGGGAAGGGCTTATATTTTAAGCCCTTCCCCAAAAATTCATACAGCACTTGCCGGCAGCCCATTGCTTTCAATGGAGTCGGCTGTATTGCCGTCTCCATTGAATTCAATGGGCGAACATTGTTCGCCTCTGCCACAGCTGTGTCAGAGGATAGCGGGCAGCGCTCGTTTGATCGGGCCCTTTTGCTGAAAACGCTGCTAGGTGCAGATTTTTTGGCGAATCTTCGGCCTCGGTCACGCGATTTGCGGATTGCATAACGCCCATGTGACTGAGGCCTAAAAGACATTGCATGGCACACATTGTTATGTGATGTGCATGCGAGTGCGATGTGTTGTTCCCCAGTGAAATCAATGGAAAACACTTGTGATCCTCTGACGCGCATGAGATACATGCCTGAGGATCGCTATTTCACAGAATGAAAAATGCCTTGCATCAGCATGGAAAATGTACATTGGCAATCGCGATATCGGCTTGAGTTTCTTGGCCCGATATCATGCTCGCCATTGTCCACGTAGCCTAATTGCATGATTTGGGAGGCAAAATAACAAAAAAAAGCATTTTACGTCCGTTTTTAGATTTTTCTTTACTGTTTTTACTGTGTACGATAAATAGTGTGTTCAATTTATTGTACAGGTTGTTACGGATACGATGATACCAAATATGTTGATTTTTAATAATGTTAAAAGAAATGTTTATACACACAGGAAAGTGTGCAAAAAACAGGTATTCTTTTGCTAGTTTCTTCTGTACATGTTTATGTCCCTGTAGGGGATTCTAATGCTATGACAATGCATTACAGTACTTGTGTACGGCAGTGCATTATCACTCACAATGCCAATCACAGGCTATGACAGGTCTGGACACCAATGTATGGCACCTCATTACATTACACACCAAGTGCGCTCCCTATGTTAACCCTTTACATGCCACAACGTGCAGTGATCATGGCATGTAAGGGGTTAAGAGCAGGGATGGATGTACTCATCAATCCTCGTTGTTACAATGGGAGGCCCAGTATCAGTCACAGCCAGCTCCCTCTGCGGGATGGCATGGGCTCACTTCTGAGCCCACACCATCCACAGGACGTACGTTTACATCCTGATGCGTTAAGTACCCAGCAGCAAGGACATAAACTCATGTCCTGAGGCGTTAGGGGTTAATACCGGTCACAATAATACCTAACAGGACAAGTGATCTTAGTCACTGCCGTCAGTGGGAAACTGCAATATACTGTGTTCATAGGGATGATGAAAAAAAAAGCCAGCAAGTTTTGTCCTCCACATAATGTGGTGGGAGCTGCCTACACTATCTATATCGCACAAGAAACATAAGTGAGTATATATATATATATATATATATATATATATATATATATATATATATATATATATACATACATATATATATATATATATATATATATATATATATATATATATATATATATATATATATAATATATCATATTATATATCATATAATATATCATATTATATTCTGTATTGTGGGAAATTAGAGTCCTTGTAGGTAAACTGTCAGGCTTCCTACAGCGCCCAGCCTGGCGGAACCACAGCATATTGTTAGACATGCCAACCTCAGTGGTCCTTGCTATGCTATGAAACATAGTACTGAGCAGTCTTCTGGTGACACTAATTCAAGCGATAAGAAACATTTATAAGATCATGTACTAAGATTTCTCTGTGGGTGATGGTGAGAAGAATTAAAAAAAACATACAGTAATATGGTATTTGACACTGGTACTCAGTAATGGCCTGTAATACCTCTCCTGTCCACATGGTGCGCTGTTAGAAAGATTAGGCCCATGAACAATATAGAGCAGAAATCACTTTCAATAGAGCATGTGACAAACAATTCTCTAAAGTGTCCTCTAATGGTAGAAACAGTCATTACATTAAATCTGATAAGCAGAGTCAGCTTCTAGTACAGAATGTAATATATATATAAAGTCATTGATAACAGCATTTCTGGTTGGTTATTCTACTGAGAATATATGAATTGCCATATTAGATCTTACCACAGAATAACGCTCCCCACATGCAGAACTGCACAATCCAGAGCGTCCCCATCTCTGCAAATAGGAAAGAGAAACAGAATTATACATTATAGAGGATGAAAAGCAGCAGTGATAAGCAACATATATTTTATATCATCATCTGTTCTGTCCCACAAGTGTCAGCGTGTCATTATCCTGTCCCCCAAGTGTCAGCGTGTCATTATCCTGTCCCTTAAGTGTCAGCGTGTCATTATCATGTCCCCAAGTGTCAGTGTGTCATTATCCTGTACCCCAAGTGTCAGTGTGTCATTATCCTGTCCCTCAAGTGTCAGTGTGTCATTATCCTGTCCCCAAGTGTCAGTGTGTCATTATCCTGTCCCTCAAGTGTCAGCGTGTCATTATCCCGTCCCCCAAGTGTCAGCCTGTCATTATCCTGAACCCAAAGTATCAGTGCGTCATTATCCTGTCCCCCAGGTGTCAGCGTGTCATTATCCTGTCCCCCAAGTGTCAGCGTGTCATTATCCTGTCCCCCAAGTGTCAGCGTGTCATTATCCTGTACCCCAAGTATCAGTGCGTCATTATCCTGTCCCCCAGGTGTCAGCGTGTCATTATCCTGTCCCCCAAGTGTCAGTGTATCATTATCCTGTCCCCCAGGTGTCAGCGTGTCATTATCCTGTCCCCTAAGTGTCATTCTGTCATTATCCTGTCCCCCAAGTGTCAACGTGACATTATCCTGTACCCCAAGTGTCAGTGTGTCATTATCCTGTCCCCCAAGTGTTAGCGTGTCATTATCCTGTCCCCCAAGTGTCAATGCATCATTATCCTGTCCCCCAGGTGTCAGTGTGTCATTATCCTGTCCCCCAAGTGTCAGTGTGTCATTATCGTGTACCCAAAGTATCAATGTGTCATTATCCTGTCCCCCAAGTGTCATTGTGTCATTATCCTGTCCCCCAAGTGTCAGTGTGTCATTATCCTGTCCCCCAAGTGTCAGCGTGTCATTATCCTGTACCCCAAGTATCAGCGCGTCATTATCCCATCCACCAAGTGTCAGCGTGTCATTATCCTGTCCAACAAGTGTAAGTATGTCATTATCCTGTCCCCCAAGTGTCAGTGTGTCATTATCCTGTACCCCAAGTAACAGTGTGTCATTATCCTGTACCCCAAGTATCAATGTGTCATTATCCTGTACCCCCAAGTGTCAGTGTGTCATTATCCTGACCCCCAAGTGTCAGCATGTCATTATCCTGTCCCCCAGGTATCAGCGTGTCATTATCCTGTCCCCCAGGTGTCAGTGTGTCATTATCCTGTCCCCCAAGTGTCAGTGTGATATTATCCCATTCCTCAAGTATCAACGTGTCATTATCCTGTCCCCCAAGTGTCAGCGTGTCATTATCCTGTCCCCCAAGTGTCAGTGTGATATTATCCCATTCCTCAAGTATCAACGTGTCATTATCCTGTCCCCCAAGTGTCAGCGTGTCATTATCCTGTCCCCTAGGTGTGAGCGTGTCATTATCCTGTACCCCAAGTGTCAGCGTGTCATCACCCTGTCCCCCAAGTTTCAGTGTGTCATTATCCAGCACCGCAAGTATCAGTGTGTCATTATCCTGTCCCCCAAGTGTCAGTGTGCCATTATCCTTTCCCCCAAGTGTCGTCGTGTCATTATCCTGTTATTGCGGGACAAGATAATGAAACGCTGACACTTGGGGGACAGGATAATGACACGCCGACACTTGGGGGATGGGATAATGACAGTCTGATACTTGGGGGACAGGACAATGACACGTTGAAACTTGGGGGGCTGGATAATGACGAACTGACACTTGGGGGACAGGATAATGGCACACTGACACTTGCGGGACAGGATAATGGCACACTGACACTTGGGGGGCTGGGTAATGACACGCTGACACTTGGGGGGCTGGGTAATGACACGCTGACACTTGCGGGGGCTGAAAAATGACACGCTTACACTTGGGGGACAGGATAATGACACACTTACACTTGGGGGACAGGATAATGACACTCTTACACTTGGGGGACCGGATAATGACACGCTGACACATGGGGGACAGGATAATGGCACACTGACTCTTCGGGGACAGGATAATGGCACACTGACACTTGGGGTACAGGATAATGACACACTGACACTTGGGGGATGGAATAATGACACCCTGACACTTGGGGGGCATGATAATGACACACTGACACATGGGGGGCAGTATAATGGCACGTTGACACTTGGGGGACAGGATAATGACACACTAACACTTGGGGGGACAGGATAATGATGCACTGACACTTGGGGGGCTGGATAATGATGCACTGACACTTGGGGGACAGGATAATGACTGCTGACATTTGGGGGATGGGATAATGATGCACTGACACTTGGGGGACAGGATAATGACACACTAACACTTGGGGGGACAGGATAATGATGCACTGACACTTGGGGGGCTGGATAATGATGCACTGACACTTGGGGGACAGGATAATGACTGCTGACATTTGGGGGATGGGATAATGATGCACTGACACTTGGGGGACAGAATAATGGCACACTGACACTTGGGGGACAGGATAATGGCACACTGACACTTGGGGTACAGGATAATGACACACTGACACTTGGGGGATTTAATAATGACACGCTGACACTTGGGGGGCATGATAATGACACGCTGACACATGGGGGGCAGTATAATGGCACGTTGACACTTGGGGGACAGGATAATGACACACTAACACTTGGGGGGACAGGATAATGACCGCTGACACTTGCGGGACAGGATAATGATTCACTGACACTTGGGGTACTGGATAATGATGCACTGACACTTGAGGGACAGGATAATGACTGCTGACATTTGGGGGATGGGATAATGATGCACTGACACTTGAGGGACAGGATGATGACACACTGACACAGGGGGGGGGGCAGGATAATGACGCGCTGACACTTGTAGGGAAAGGACAATGACACTGACACTGGGGGACAGGATAATGACCGCTGACACTTGGGGGATGGGATAATGACACGCTGACACTTAGGGACAGGATAATGACACACTTACACTTAAGGGAACCTGATAATGACACACTGACAATTGGGGTTGAGTTTAATGACACACTGACACTTGGGGGACAGGATAATGACACGCTGACACTTGGGGGACAGGTTAATGACACGCTGACACTTGGGGAACAGGATAATGACACGCTGACACCTGGGGGACAGGATAATGACACAATGACACTTGGGGGTTCAGGATAATGACACGCTGACACCTGGGGGGCAGGATAATGACACAATGACACTTGGGGGTACAGGATAATGACACGCTGACACCTGGGGGGCAGGATAATGACACAATGACACTTGGGGAACAGGATAATGACACGCTGACACCTGGGGGACAGGATAATGACACATTGATACTTGGGGTACACGATAATGACACACTGTTACTTGGGGGACAGTATAATGACACACTGATACTTGGGGGACAGGATAATGACACGCTGACACCTGGGGGACAGGATAATGGCACACTGACTTTTGGGGGACAGGATAATGACACGTTGACACTTGGGGGGCTCGAAAAGGACATGCTGACACTTGGGGGACAGGATTATGGCACGCTGACACTTGGGGAATGGGATAATGACACACTGACACTTGGTGGACAGGATAATGACACGCTGACACTTGGGGGATGGAATAATGACACGCTGACACTTGGGGGGCAGGATAATGACACACTGACACATGCAGGGCAGTATAATGGCACGTTGACACTTGGGGGATAGGATAATGACACACTAACACTTGGGGGGACAGGATAATGACCGCTGACACTTGCGGGACAGGATAATGATGCACTGACACTTGGGGGGCTGGATAATGATGCACTGACACTTGGGGGACAGGATAATGACTGCTGGCATTGGGGGGGGGGGCAGGATAATGACCGCTGACACTTGCGGGACATGATAATGATGCACTGACACTTGGGGGGCTGGATAATGATGCACTGACACTGGGGGGCAGGATAATGACCGCTGACACTTGCGGGATGGGATAATGACACGCTGACACTTAGGGACAGGATAATGACACACTGACACTTAAGGGAACCTGATAGTGACACACTGACACTTGGGGTTGAGTTTAATGACACACTGACACTTGGGGGACAGGATAATGACACGCTGACACTTGGGGGACAGGTTAATGACACGCTGACACTTGGAGAACAGGATAATGACACGCTGACACCTGGGGGACAGGATAATGACACAATGACACTTGGGGGTACAGGATAATGACACGCTGACACCTGGTGGACAGGATAATGACACAATGACACTTGGGGAACAGGATAATGACACGCTGACACCTGGGGGACAGGATAATGACACATTGATACTTGGGGTACACGATAATGACACACTGTTACTTGGGGGACAGTATAATGACACACTGATACTTGGGGGACAGGATAATGACACGCTGACACCTGGGGGACATGATAATGGCACACTGACTTTTGGGGGACAGGATAATGACACGCTGAGACTTGGGGGGCTCGAAAAGGACATGCTGACACTTGGGGGCAGGATTATGGCACGCTGACACTTGGGGAATGGGATAATGACACACTGACACTTGGTGGACAGGATAATGACACGCTGACACTTGGGGGACGGGATAATGACACGCTGACACTTGGGGGACAGGAAAATGACACACTGACACTTGGGGGTACAGGATAATGACACACTGACACTTGGGGGACAGGATATTGACACACTGACACTTGGGGGACAGGATATTGACACACTGACACTTGGGGGGGGGGCTGGATAATTACATGCTGACTCTTGGGGAACATGATAATGACACGCTGACCCCTGGGGGACAGGATAATGACACACTGACACTTCAGGTTCAGGATAATGGCACACTGACAGCTGGGGGACACGATAATGACACGCTGACACTTGAGGGGCTGAATAATGACATGCTGACACTTGGGGGACAGGATAATGACACTTATACTGTACCCTAAGTGTCAGCCTGTCATTAACCAGTTCCCCAGGTATCAGCGTGTCATTATCCTGTCCCCCAAATTTTAATGTGTCATTATCAGCTCCCCCAAGTGTCAGTGTGTCGTTAAACTCATCCCCAAGTATCAGCGTGTCATTATCCCATCCCCCAAGTGTCAGTGTGTCATTATCCTGTCCCCAAGTGTCAACGTGTCATTATCCTGTCCCCCCAAGTGTCAGTGTGTCGTTATCCTGTACCCCAAGTGTCAGCGTGTCATTATCCTGTCCCCAAGTGTCAACGTGTCATTATCCTGTCCTCCAACTGTCAGTGCATCATTATCCTGTCCCCCAAGTGTCAGCAGTCATTATCCTGTCCCCCCAAGTGTCAGTGTGTCGTTATCCTGTACCCCAAGTGTCAGCGTGTCATTATCCTGTCCCCCAAGTGTCAGCGGTAATTATTCTGTCCCCCCAAGTGTCAGTGTGTCATTATCCTGTTCCCCAAGTGTCAGTGGGCCATTATACTGTCCCCCAAGTGTCAACGTGTCATTATCCTGCCCCCCTAGTGTCGGCGTGTCATTATCCTGGCCCCCAAGTGTCAGTGTGCCATTATCCCATCCCCAAAGTGTCAGTGTGTCATTATCCTGTCCCCCAAGTGTCAGTGTGCCATTATCCTGTCCCCCAAGTGTCAGTGTGCCATTATCCTGTACCCCAAGTGTCAGTGTGTCATTATCCTGTCCCCCAAGTGTCAGTGTGGCAATATCCTGTTCTCCATGTCTCAGTGTGTCATTATCCTCTCCTCCAAGTGTTAGTGTGTCATTATTCTCTCCACCAAGTGTCAGCGTGTCATTATCCATCCCCTCAAGTGTTAGCGTGTCATTATCCTGTACCCCAAGTGTCAGCGTGCCATTATCCTGTCCCCCAAGTGTCAGCGTGTTATTATCCATCCCCCCAAGTGTCAGCGTGTCATTATCCTGCCCCCCAAGTGTCGGCGTGTCATTATCCTGGCCCCCAAGTGTCAGTGTGCCATTATCCCATCCCCAAAGTGTCAGTGTGTCATTATCCTGTCCCCCAAGTGTCAGTGTGCCATTATCCTGTCCCCCAAGTGTCAGTGTGCCATTATCCTGTACCCCAAGTGTCAGTGTGTCATTATCCTGTCCCCCAAGTGTCAGTGTGGCAATATCCTGTTCTCCATGTCTCAGTGTGTCATTATCCTCTCCTCCAAGTGTTAGTGTGTCATTATTCTCTCCACCAGGTGTCAGCGTGTCATTATCCATCCCCCCAAGTGTTAGCGTGTCATTATCCTGTACCCCAAGTGTCAGCGTGCCATTATCCTGTCCCCCAAGTGTCAGCGTGTTATTATCCTGTCATCTAAGTGTCAGCGTGTCATTGTCCTGTCCCCCATGTGTCAGTATGTCATTATCCTGTCATCTAAGTGTCAGTGTGTCATTATCCTATCCCCCATTTCTCAGTGTGTCATTATCCTGTCCCCCAAGTGCCAGCGTGTCATTATCCTGTCCCCCAAGTGTCAGTGTGTCATTATCCTGAACCCCAAGTGTCAGTGTGCCATTATCCTAAACCCCAAGTGTCAGTGTGCCATTATCCAGTCCCGCAAGTATCAGTGTGTCATTATCCTGTCCCCCAAGTGTCAGTGTATCATTATCCTGTTCCCCAGGTGTCAGCGTGTCATTATCCTGTCCCCCAAGTGTCATTCTGTCATTATCCTGTCCCACAAGTGTCAACTTGACATTATCCTGTCCCCCAAGTGTCAGTGTGTCATTATCCTGTCCCCCAAGTGTCAGCGTGTCATTATCCTGTCCCCCAAGTGTCAGTGTGTCATTATGCTGTTCCTCAAGTAACAGTGTGTCATTATCGTGTACCCAAAGTATCAATGTGTCATTATACTGTACCCCCAAGTGTCATTGTGTCATTATCCTGTCCCCCAAGTGTCATTGTGTCATTATCCTGTCCCCCAAGTGTCAGTGTGTCATTATCCTGTCCCCCAAGTGTCAGCGCGTCATTATCCCATCCACCAAGTATCAGCGTGTCATTATCCTGTCCCCCAAGTGTCAGTGTGTCATTATCCAGTATCCCAAGTAACAGTGTGTCATTATCCTGTACCCCAAGTTTCAATGTGTCATTATCCTGTACCCTCAAGTGTCAGTGTGTCATTATCCTGACCCCAAGTGTCAGCATGTCATTATCCTGTCCCCCAGGTGTCAGTGTGTCATTATCCTTTCCCCCAAGTGTCAACGTGTCATTATCCTGTCCCCCAAGTGTCAGTGTGATATTATCCCATTCCTCAAGTATCAATGTGTCATTATCCTGTCCCCCAAGTGTCAGCATGTCATTATCCTGTCCCCCAGGTGTCAGCGTGTCATTATCCTGTACCCCAAGTGTCAGCGTGTCATCACCCTGTCCCCCAAGTTTCAGTGTGTCATTATCCAGCACCGCAAGTGTCAGCGGTCATTATTCTGTCCCCCCAAGTGTCAGTGTGTCATTATCCTGTCCCCCAAGTGTCAGTGTGTCATTATCCTGTCCCCCAGGTGTCAGCGTGTCATTATCCTGTACCCCAAGTGTCAGCGTGTCATCACCCTGTCCCCCAAGTTTCAGTGTGTCATTATCCAGCACCGCAAGTGTCAGCGGTCATTATTCTGTCCCCCCAAGTGTCAGTGTGTCATTATCCTGTCCCCCAAGTGTCAGTGTGTCATTATCCAGTACCCCAAGTAACAGTGTGTCATTATCCTGTACCCCAAGTATCAATGTGTCATTATCCTGTCCCCCAAGTGTCAGTGTGTCATTATCCTGACCCCCAAGTGTCAGTGTGTCATTATCCTGACCCCCAAGTGTCAGCATGTCATTATCCTGTCCCCCAGGTGTCAGTGTGTCATTATCCTTTCCCCCAAGTGTCAACGTGTCATTATCCTGTCCCCCAAGTGTCAGTGTGATATTATCCCATTCCTCAAGTATCAACGTGTCATTATCCTGTCCCCCAAGTGTCAGCGTGTCATTATCCTGTACCCCAAGTGTCAGCGTGTCATCACCCTGTCCCCCAAGTTTCAGTGTGTCATTATCCAGCACCGCAAGTATCAGTGTGGCCTTATCCTGTCCCCCAAGTGTCAGTGTGCCATTATCCTGTCCCCCAAGTGTCAGCGGTCATTATTCTGTCCCCCCAAGTGTCAGTGTGTCATTATCCTGTTCCCCAAGTGTCGGCGTGTCATTATCCTGCTCCCCAAGTGTCAGTGTGCCATTATCCCATCCCCAAAGTGTCAGTGTGTCATTATCCTGTCCCCCAAGTGTCAGTGTGCCATTATCCTGTCCCCCAAGTTTCAGTGTGCCATTATCCTGTACCCCAAGTGTCAGTGTGGCAATATCCTGTTCTCCATGTCTCAGTGTGTCATTATTCTCTCCACCAAGTGTCAGCGTGTCATTATCCATCCCCCCAAGTGTCAGTGTGTCATTATCCTGTCCCCCAAGTGTCAGCGTGTCATTATCCTGTCCCCCAAGTATCAGTGTGTCATTATCCTGTCCCCCAAGTGTCAGTGTGTCATTATCCTGTCCCCCAAGTATCAGTGTGTCATTATCCTGTACCCCAAGTGTCAGCGTGCCATTATCCTGTCCCCCAAGTGTCAGCGTGTCATTGTCCTGTCCCCCATGTGTCAGCATGTCATTATCCTGTCATCTAAGTGTCAGTGTGTCATTATCCTGTCCCACAAGTGTCAGTGTGTCATTATCCTGAACCCCAAGTGTCAGTGTGCCGTTATCCTAAACCCCAAGTGTCAGTGTGCCATTATCCAGCCCCGCAAGTATCAGTGTATCATTATCCTGTCCCCCAGGTGTCAGCGTGTCATTATCCTGTCCCCCAAGTGTCATTCTGTCATTATCCTGTCCCACAAGTGTCAACTTGACATTATCCTGTACCCCAAGTGTCAGTGTGTCATTATCATGTTCCCCCTAAGTGTCAGTGTTATTACCCTGTCCCCCAAGTGTCATTGTGTCATTACCCTGTCCCCCAAGTGTCATTGTGTCATTATCCTGTCCCCCAAGTGTCAGTGTGTCATTATCCTGTCCCCCAAGTGTCAGTGTGTGTGAGGGTTATGAACATATTAATTTATATATGTATGTATCTTTGATATACGTTTCCGGAGGCTGTAGGCCTAAATTGTACATTCTATTCTGTGTCCTATGAAAAGCTCTGCTAAATGAAGTAGACGTGTAATCTTAAGTGTCCATCATGTCTCCAAGATCTCGTTTAGCTTTTGTTTACAAAGGTTGTGAGGAATGCTTTGATCATTGTCTGCTGTCTAGGTCCAGACACGATGTCTAAATACAAACAAATAAAGCATTGTTTATAGAGAAGACAAAATTATGTACCAGTAAAACAGGTCGACCTCTGTAAAGCAGTTCAACCTCTGATACGCCTACTATTTTTTGTATAAGAAAGACAATGTACACAATAAAACTCAGATTGCTCTAAGACACGACCGTGATGCCTGTGTCTATTGCTTTCTCATGGTGGCCGGCATAACCAGCTTTGATTTGGAGCCCCACAGCATATTAACGTAACATGGAAAAATCCCTATCAGTAATTGGCGCCCGATCGCGGGGCTTGATGGAACAAGAGGACCACCTACACCTCGAACCCCCCCGGACCCAGATGGGATAAGGAGCCACTCGGAACCACGGATTGACAAAAACTGCGCAGTAAGGTAAGGTTTTATCTTGCCACAATCTATCCGTGCTTCCTGGCTGCTCCTTTCCTGTCCGAGGGGTAAGAAGTGCATGCCTCTTATAAATCTTCAAGCTTTTTAAGAATTCATATGGTGGGCTGAATATGCTGTGCGGGTGTTTAACTGTTATTGTCTTTATTTGTTACTTTGCATGGTCAGTGTACAGGGTGAGGAAGTACAGAATATGAAACCCTCTTGCCGATCTCGGGAAGGCATGGTATAAATTGTACCAGGGAAGCCTAAAATTTTCAGGGGATAAAATCCCTGAATGGGAGCCTCTTATAGGTATAAGAGAAGTAGTTGAGACGGGGGGAAATAAGCAGGGTTGGGAAGTACCGACACTTTTAGACAAGTGAGGAAGTACTGACACTTAAAAAAGTACTGACACTTTAGTAACTGACATGCAAATGTTTTTGTCTTTATGTGTGTGTATAAATGGAAGGACCTGTATGAGAGTTAGACTGTGTTATATGGTGTATACTGTCCGGTAACCAGAAACGAAATGAAGCAAAAATGACCAAATGCTGAGCCAGACCATAGGGGGTGGAGCTAGGTGATGTAAGGAGATGGGAGGGAAGAACAATAGGAACAGGTCTTGCTCCACCCTACACACAGTCCAGCCTAGGTGAGAAGTGTGTCTCCATTTTAAGTGGATGTTGGTGTATATATATATGTATATTGTGGTAATGTATAGAGTGAAGGTCACTCTTAGACTCCATGTTAAGTCTCTCACTTGAACAAATGGAGTGACCAAAGGAGGGGCATCTAATTTTATTCCTGAGACTAGTTGTGTGAGATAATAGCCCAGGATTACCACAGTGTATATATGTATATACAGATTCGTGGAATATGTGGAATTCAAAAATATTGGGTTGTGTTAATTTGAATATTATTGAATTAAGATATTAATATGAGATAATTGTGTACTTGAAACACCTGATAAGTACTTTAGTCAAATTAATAGCAAAAGTTCTATTTAAAGTGTATCCCATTTCCAATTAACAACAGTATTTTATTTGAAGAGTGTATAAAGAAAATAATAATAATAATAAGCCTCTTGGTATACATAAACCGCCAGCCATTGTCCATACTGCTGGTAAAGAGGATAAGGTATGGAAGACTGCATAAGAAAATAGTGAAACAAACAATTGTTTTATGTGTGTGAAAGAATAAAAATTATAAGCCTCTTGGTGTACATAAACCGCCAGCCATTGTCCATACTGCTGGTAAAGAGGATAAGGTGCGGAAGATAGCTAAAGAAATTGGCAAATGAATATTGGTCCCCATCCCACTTATTGGGGTCCCAGTCAACTACAGTATGAGCCTTTTATAGTGTCTTACTCTCTATAAAGCGTAGTTTGAACTAAGTCTTGCTCCTTGCAGCAATATATATTAATAGCGCTGTGAACAGGATTACGCAGAGAGTAATACACTAGTTTGTTTTAAAGGAAAATTTTGATAAACTGATAGTTGAAGAATTTCTTGTGATAATCGGGCTTAGTGTGAAAATGTCGCCTTTTAAGAAAATCCGCAATAGTACGAAAATGTCGGTAGCTAAGAACAAAGAAGTGTCCGATGAATTGTTAATTATGCCAGGGTGGAATAAAGCCCCCTATAATATATTGGCCGCTGAGTGGTCGCAGTGTGGTGAATATCAGTATGTGGGTAGAAATGGGCATAAGTTGTATTGTGTTTGTCATTGGGTAGCCTATTCTGAGCAAATTGTGTAAAAACCGCGGTACTAAGAGTTTTTCTTATCTATACATAATTCGCTCATTATTGGAAGTCTGGTGTACAGTAAATACAATCCCAATTTCTACTTCACATATTATCAGTCCGTATAGGAATGAATAAAACCCCCCTTAGTGAGTGTGAAGTTGCAGTTTTTGTAAGGTGGGGGCAAGTGAAGAAGGTCACAGGCAGTGGAACCAGTTATACAGCTATTTGTCTGGAGAAGTTTCCGTGTTCTATAGAAGATAAGATACATTTCAAAGGGTGGGGAGTACTGGGCTTTAGAAGACCTACTTGTCTTTGCAAAGAAATCTGAATTAAGAATTGGTTATATTTGGCTACACAGGAAGTATGTTGTATTGTGTATATATATATATATATATATACTGTTCAGTAGCTAAAAATGAAATGAGAAAAGAATTCAAAGATGTTCTCTCATTGTCGGGTTAGTTCCCTCTTCCATCTTCACCCCCTCCTTCATCTCAATTCCAACCGTCTCCTCCCCACCCTATGCCAAGTCATCCACTCCAAGGTCAAACATTGGACTGGAGGGATGGACCTGCTGGCATTGTGGACAACAGAACCCGGATTGGAGAGAGAGCTGCCCTGCTTGCGGAGCTCCTCGGTGCAAACCGGTTATGCCTATGCTCACTAGATCCTAGGCTAGTGAGTGGAAGCATGAGAAGGAGGACAAGGAGGAGATGCAGGAGTATATGTAGAACAGGGAAGGCAGTGGGAACGATAATCTAAAATTATGTGAAAAACTATTGTGGCACAGATTAGGATTAAATTAATCATAGAGAATTGAGAAGTGGTAAAATATTTTTAACATTGGGAAAAAGAAAAACAAAAATTTGAGAGAATCCTCCTTGTCTCTTTCTAATATCACACAAAGAGAAGGAAGAAAGTGTAAAACAATTCTATGCCCGCCTTCAACAACATTAGTCAGATCAGGGGTATAGGGGCATAGAAGAGATGGGCAAACATGTACTTAGTATGGCCTTTGTAGAAGGTCTATTGGAATCCCTAAGGTCATAGACAATAAGCCAGAGTGGAGACAGTCTGAATCTCCGGCCCTTTTTCAGACAAAAGGGCATTTATGTAACTGTCCTGCAGGCTTGGACTCCGCCTGAGGGGACTGTGCTGTTGCAATATGTTAATGACTTTCCAGCTTTGTGCTGAGGATATGAAAACATGTCAATCTGCACCCATTTCTCTTCTAAAATTTTTTTTAGCAGAAAATGGCTGCAAGGCTTAAAAAGGAAAAATTACAGCTTTGTAAACAAAAGGTTGTTGTCTAGCTCAAGAAGGCAGACATCTCACAGAACGACGCAGGGCTGCAGTTCAAGCCATTTCTGTATCTTCTTCTGCTGCCAAAGCTTCGCACCTTTTTGGGACTTGTCTCATACTGCCGTCCCTGGCCTTTCATTCGACAGCAGTATTGACGCAAAAACATGGAGGACGTCCACGGTCACTTGGGTATTACTCCGGTAGCCCGAGGAGCCCCCTCCTGTGTCTGTGCGGTGGCAGCAGTACAAGTAAGGGTTGACAAGTCTTCTGAGTTAGTCCTGAACTACCCCCCCTAGTGGTTCTCACCCCTCATGACATCCAGAGTATACTTACTCAAGTACAACCTAAACATCTGTCTCTAGCTCGTCAAATAAGGTTGCAATGTGCTTTGCTCATGCCCCCCCTTTAATATTTCTTTTCAATGGTGAACCCGGCTACTCTTCTTCCAATCGAGTATCCTGTTTCAAATGGGGGAGGGGGAGGCATAGGTGATCAAATGGGGGAGGGGGATGCATAGGTGATCTATGTACTACAGATCAGCTATTTTTAAAAAATTTTTTGCAAATAAGAACGTGATCTATTTGGAATAGAATATCAGCATGATTGTCTAGCATTGATGCAACAAGAAAGTTTAAGTTTTAAAGAGTTATTGAAACCCCTTGTTAATACATATTTTGAGTTGTATTTTATAGATGGTACCAGGGTGATTGACGACTCCACACCAGATGTTCACACAACAAGATCTCTAAAAGCAGAATGCCTCCGCATGTCTTGGTACAAGAAGCGGAACTGAAGGCCCTCACTGAGGCGTGTAGAGTGACAGAAGGTAACCATTTACACTGACTCCTGGTATGTATTCGGCATAGATCATGGTTACGGCCCAATATGGAAGGCCAGGCATTTTTAAACTTCTGTAGGACAACCCATTGAGAATGGTGTAGCAGTACAGAACCTTATGAAAGCCCTACTCCTACCAGACAAAGTAGCAATCCTGAAGGTGAAAGCTCATACTAAAGCCAACAGTGCAGAAGCAAAAGGCAACGCCCTAGCAGACTTCAGCGCAGACAGCGGCCCTCACGCCGTGGAAGAAAGAAGAAAAGAAGATACTGACCGCACAAGTCAGAGACTATGATTTGGACTTTGATAAAAATTTGAACATTGATGTACTAAAGACATTACAGTCACAAGCCAGCAAAGAAGAAAAAGATAAATGGACTAATATGAGAGCAGTAGAACAGGGTGGCGTATGGCAAACAGTCAGTAACTTGCCTACCACGATCCCTGTACCCCATGATGGCCCAGCTGATCCATGGAAAGACTCACCTATCGAAGGCAGCTATGTTACCTACGCTTGAGAGAGAAAGGGTTGACCCCTGGGTTCTTTGTAGCTGCTACATCATTTGTCCAGTTTTGCATGAGCTATGCCGTAAGCAACAGGGTAGAAGTAAATTGACCACAAAGGCACTTGCCAGGGACACTCTACCCATTTCAGGGATTGCAAATTGACAACATTCAGCTCCCACGTGTTGGGAAGTATGAATATGTGCTTGTTGTTGATGTTTTTCAGGTTGGAGGCGTACCCTGTTACAAAAGTAAATGAGCAGGTAACCGAAAAGAAGCTCATGAATAAGGTAATCTGCAGATACGGGGTACCAGAGGTAATCGAGTCAGATAGAGGTACACATTTCACAGGTGAAATAATGCAACACTTCATGTCTGCCCTGGGTAACTCCCAGGCATTTGACACCCCTTATCATCCACAAAGAGCCAGAAAACCATATTGCATTATAATATTTCTCTTCAGGCAATGAAACCCTGCACCAGAGGAAAACGAAAATGGTATGATACCCTATTAGGGGGAATTGGTACAGGTGTAGGGGTTCTGAACTCTATAGATTTAGAGGTGATGAAGAATAAAATGGCTGGGGTAGGACAGGATGTTTCTAGATTGATAAATGTTCAGGCACAATGCATGCCTTCCTTGTTCCTCCCCCGATGTCTTGCATTAGGATATGATAAGGATGTATTAACGCTTTTTAATCTGGTTTTGCGGTTTAAAAGGATTTGTTTGTAAATATGAGTAAATTCATGAACTATACACAATGTAGCCTGCAATATGTATATATGATTCACGAGAGGAACAAAGCAGTCAGATGTGATGACAAATAATGAAAAATTGTGGAGAAATATTTTCAAGAATGTAATTCCAGTAGCATCTTGGATATGGCCCGGGGCTGATGGTGTAGAATGCTCTGATGAGTATAGCACTGGGGAAATGACTTTATGATGTAAAGGACACAAGCCTGATGTGTAAGTCTGTAGTACTACCTGTGGTGTTTGGACCGCCTCTATATGCTTTACAATACTGGTTGCCCAAGTTCACAGGTACGATGACTGATAGTGAAAATAAAACCCATGGTATAGAGAACTGTGAAGAAACACTGGATGGCCTAGCATGCGGACGGAGTACAGCCGCATATGAGCCATGTTTCCTGCAGCCTTCAGTCAGCATATGTGATTGGACGGTGTTACCTGCTTCATCTATATGCTGATAGAAGTTGGCCCCCAATATATATTCTTTGTTGCCAACCGAACTGGAACCACCAGTATGTATAATCTCACCACTCCATTATCTGGATGTATACAGAACATATCGGTGATACATTGATTTACAGAAACTTACACATTTTTGCCAGATGCTGAAGCAACATTAAGGTACTACTGGCACCCAGATGCTATCCCTATGTCAACTCTGACAGTATCCTTGGGTAGAATTGTAAGACTAATGATAGATACTGAACACCTTTAAAAGCATTTGGATGTTACTAACCTCTCCCTTATGGAATTAGAAAAATGTATGGGTAGGAGATAAGCTAGTCAGCCTAGGTACTAAGATCCAGGTAGACACAGAGTATAACTGGTATGATATTTTTACTGAATGGTCACCTATTGCAGGAAAGATGATGGATTTTATGTTTCACCCATTATTAATACTGTTTCTTTTGTTCATTCTTTTGAGTGTTTGCAATTTATGGACATTCTGTGGGATACGGAGACAAGCAAATTATCTGGAATCGCTCCCTCTACGATATCGTTAAAACAGTCATACGTAAAAGAGCAACAACAGTGGGGATCCGGCGAAGAGGATAGAAAGACCGGCGGGGGTGGCTTAGCACCCTTGATAGTACCACTACAAAGGCTCTTTTCAAGATGGACTGTTTCAAAATGGGGGATTGTGAGGGTTATGAACATATTAATTTATATATGTATGTATCTTTGATATACGTTTCCGGAGGCTGTAGGCCTAAATTGTACATTCTATTCTGTGTCCTATGAAAAGCTCTGCTAAATGAAGTAGACGTGTAATCTTAAGTGTCCATCATGTCTCCAAGATCTCGTTTAGCTTTTGTTTACAAAGGTTGTGAGGAATGCTTTGATCATTGTCTGCTGTCTAGGTCCAGACACGATGTCTAAATACAAACAAATAAAGCATTGTTTATAGAGAAGACAAAATTATGTACCAGTAAAACAGGTCGACCTCTGTAAAGCAGTTCAACCTCTGATACGCCTACTATTTTTTGTATAAGAAAGACAATGTACACAATAAAACTCAGATTGCTCTAAGACACGACCGTGATGCCTGTGTCTATTGCTTTCTCATGGTGGCCGGCATAACCAGCTTTGATTTGGAGCCCCACAGCATATTAACGTAACATGGAAAAATCCCTATCAGTGTGTCATTATCCTGTCCACCAAGTGTAAGTATGTAATTATCCTGTCCCCCAAGTGTCAGTGTGTCATTATCCTGTACCCCAAGTATCAGCGCGTCATTATCCCATCCACCAAGTGTCAGCGTGTCATTATCCTGTCCCCCAAGTGTCAGTGTGCCATTATCCTGTCCCCCAAGTGTCAGTGTGCCATTATCCTGTCCCCCAAGTGTCAGTGTGGCAATATCCTGTTCTCCATGTCTCAGTGTGTTATTATCCTCTCCTCCAAGTGTTAGTGTGTCATTATTCTCTCCACCAAGTGTCAGCGTGTCATTATCCATCCCCCCAAGTGTTAGCGTGTCATTATCCTGTACCCCAAGTGTCAGCGTGCCATTATCCTGTCATCTAAGTGTCAGCGTGTCATTGTCCTGTCCCCCATGTGTCAGCATGTCATTATCCTGTCATCTAAGTGTCAGTGTGTCATTATCCTGTCCCCCATTTCTCAGTGTGTCATTATCCTGTCCCCCAAGTGTCAGCGTGTCATTATCCTGAACCCCAAGTGTCAGTGTACCGTTATCCTAAACCCCAAGTGTCAGTGTGCCATTATCCAGCCCCGCAATTATCAGTTTATCATTATCCTGTCCCCCAGGTGTCAGCGTGTCATTATCCTGTCCCCCAAGTGTCATTCTGTCATTATCCTGTCCCACAAGTGTCAACTTGACATTATCCTGTACCCCAAGTGTCAGTGTGTCATTATCATGTTCCCCCTAAGTGTCAGTGTTATTACCCTGTCCCCCAAGTGTCATTGTGTCATTACCCTGTCCCCCAAGTGTCATTGTGTCATTATCCTGTCCCCCAAGTGTCAGTGTGTCATTATCCTGTCCCCCAAGTGTCAGTGTATCATTATCCTGTCCACCAAGTGTAAGTATGTCATTATCCTGTCCCCCCAGTTTCAGTGGGTCATTATCCTGTACCCCAAGTATCAGCGCGTCATTATCCCATCCACCAAGTGTCAGCGTGTCATTATCCTGTCCACCAAGTGTAAGTATGTCATTATCCTGTCCCCCAAGTGTCAGTGTGTCATTATCCTGTACCCCAAGTAACAGTGTGTCATTATCCTGTACCCCAAGTATCAATGTGTCATTATCCTGACCCCCAAGTGTCAGCGTGTCATCACCCTGTCCCCCAAGTTTCAGTGTGTCATTATCCAGCACCGCAAGTATCAGTGTGCCATTATCCTGTCCCCCAAGTGTCAGTGTGCCATTATCCTTTCCCCCAAGTGTCAGCGTGTCATTATCCTGTCATTGTGGGACAAGATAATGACACGCCGACACTTGGGGGATGGGATAATGACAGTCTGATACTTGGGGGACAGGATAATGACACGTTGAAACTTGGGGGGCTGGATAATGACGAACTGATACTTGGGGGACAGGATAATGGCACACTGACACTTGGGGGACAGGATAATGGCACACTGACACTTGGGGGGCTGGGTAATGACACACTGACACTTGGGGGACAGGATAATTACAAGCTGACACTTGCGGGGGCTGAAAAATGACAAGCTGTCACTTGGGGGACAGGATAATGACAAGCTGTCACTTGGGGGACAGGATAATGACATGCTGACACTTGGGGGACAGGATAATGGCACACTGACACTTGGGGGATGGAATAATGACACGCTGACACATGGGGGGCAGTATAATGGCACGTTGACACTTGGGGTACAGGATAATGACACACTAACACTTGGGGGGACAGGATAATGACCGCTGACACTTGCGGGACAGGATAATGATGCACTGACACTTGGGGGGCTGGATAATGATGCACTGACACTTGGGGGACAGGATAATGACTGCTGGCATGGGGGGGGGGGCAGGATAATGACCGCTGACACTTGCGGGACAGGATAATGATGCACTGACACTTGGGGGGCTGGATAATGATGCACTGACACTGGGGGGCAGGATAATGACCGCTGACACTTGGGGGATGGGATAATGACACGCTGACACTTAGGGACAGGATAATGACACACTGACACTTAAGGGAACCTGATAGTGACACACTGACACTTGGGGTTGAGTTTAATGACACACTGACACTTGGGGGACAGGATAATGACACGCTGACACTTGGGGGACAGGTTAATGACACGCTGACACTTGGGGAACAGGATAATGACACGCTGACACCTGGGGGACAGGATAATGACACGCTGACACTTGGGGGACAGGATAATGACACGCTGACACCTGGGGGACAGGATAATGACACGACACTTGGGGGTACAGGATAATGACACGCTGACACCTGGTGGACAGGATAATGACACAATGACACTTGGGGAACAGGATAATGACACGCTGACACCTGGGGGACAGGATAATGACACATTGATACTTGGGGTACACGATAATGACACACTGTTACTTGGGGGACAGTATAATGACACACTGATACTTGGGGGACAGGATAATGACACGCTGACACCTGGGGGACAGGATAATGGCACACTGACTTTTGGGGGACAGGATAATGACACGCTGAGACTTGGGGGGCTCGAAAAGGACATGCTGACACTTGGGGGACAGGATTATGGCACGCTGACACTTGGGGAATGGGATAATGACACACTGACACTTGGGGGGACAGGATAAAGACACGCTGACACTTGGGGGACAGGATAATGACACGCTGACACTTGGGAGACAGGATAATGACACACTGACACTTGGGGGACAGGATAATGACACAATGACACTTGGGAGACAGGATAATGACACACTGATACTTGGTGGACAGGATAATGACACGCTGACACTTGGGGGATGGGATAATGACACGCTGACACTTGGGGGATGGGATAATGACACGCTGACACTTGGGGGACAGGAAAATGACACACTGACACTTGGGGGTACAGGATAATGACACACTGACACTTGGGGGACAGGATATTGACACACTGACACTTGGGGGACAGGATATTGACACACTGACACTTGGGGGGGGCTGGATAATGACATGCTGACTCTTGGGGAACATGATAATGACACGCTGACACCTGGGGGACAGGATAATGACACAATGACACTTGGGGACAGGATAATGACACACTGACACTTCAGGTTCAGGATAATGGCACACTGACAGTTGGGGGACATGATAATGACACGCTGACACTTGAGGGGCTGGATAATGACATGCTGACACTTGGGGGACAGGATAATGACACTTATACTGTACCCTAAGTGTCAGCCTGTCATTAACCTGTCCCCCAGGTGTCAGCGTGTCATTATCCTGTCCCCCAAGTTTCAGGGTGCGTTCACACGAGCGTAGGCGTATTTACGTTTGCACGTGCGCAGCGTATAATCGCCGGAAAGAACGTTTTTCGCCGATCACGACCAGAGCTAGAAAGCGTATTTTCGCTTGTTCCTACTTTGCAAACTATCTTTTCGGCAATCGAATATGCGTTGGCGCGTATTTCGGTCGCATATGTTCCGTTTTTTTTTTGGGTTGCCGTTTTTACGCGCCGTAAAATCGCCCGTGCGAACGAATACATTGGAAACCAACGCCTCAGATGCTCACGTTTATAAGATTGGGCGCAAAAACGCGCCGTTTATGCGCTCGTGTGAACGCACCCTCAGTGTGTCATTATCAGCTCCCCCAAGTGTCAGTGTGTCATTAAACTCATCCCCAAGTTTCAGTGTGTCATTATCCTGTCCCCCAAGTGTCAGCGTGTCATTATCCTGTCCCCAAGTGTCAGCGTGTCATTATCCTTTCCCCTAAGTGTCAGCGTGTCATTATCCTGTCCCCCAAGTGTCAGCGTGTCATTATCCTGTCCCCAAGTGTCAGCGTGTCATTATCCTGTCCCCCAAGTGTCAGCGTGTCATTATCCTGTCCCCCAAGTGTCAGCGTGTCATTATCCTGTCCCCAAGTGTCAGTGTCATTGTCCTGTCCCTTCAAGTATCAGTGTGTCATTATCCTGTCCCCCAAGTGTCAGTGTGCCATTATCCTTTCCCCCAAGTGTCAGTGTGCCATTATCCTTTCCCCCAAGTATCAGTGTGTCATTATCCAGCCTCCCAAGTGTCAGCGTGTCATTATCCTGTCCCCCAAGTATCAGCGTGTCATTATCCCGTCCCCCAAGTGTCAGTGTGTCATTATCCTGTCCCCCAAGTGTCAGCGTGTCATTATCCTGTCCCCCAAGTATCAGTGTGTCATTATCCTGTCCCCCAAGTGTCAGTGTGTCATTATCCTGTCCCCCAAGTATCAGTGTGTCATTATCCTGTCCCCCAAGTGTCAGCGTGTCATTATCCTGTCCCTCAAATGTCAGTCTATCATCACCCTGTCCATCAATTATCAGTGTGTCATTATCCTGTCTCCCAAGTGTCAGTACCCTTTCCCCCAAGTATCAGCGTATCATTATCCTGCCCTCCCCCCCCCCCCCCAGTGGCAGTGTCTCATTATCCTGTCCCCTAAGTAGCAGTGTCATTATCCCGTTCCCTTTAGTATTAGTGTGTCATTATCCTGTCCCCCAAGTGTCAATGCATCATTATGCTGTCCCCCAAGTGTCAGTGTGTCATTGTCCTGTCCCCCAAGTGTCAGTGTGTCATTATCCTGTCCCTTTGAGTGTCATTGCTCCGTACACCAAGTGTGTCTTTAAGTTGTCCCCCTAGTATCAGCCTGCTGTTGTCCCCCAAGCATCAGGCCGTATTGCCTCAGTGTGTTATAGTACATACTGGGTTTTCTATAACTTCAGGATCTGTATAATACAGTACCAAAGTTACTTTTCTGCAAGAATCATTCATATGTTTTCTATATAAGGAGAGAACAGTAGTTTCTATAGAAGCCAATTACCAGGTGTAAATAATCTCACAACTGGAAAGCGAGGCACAGCATGTATCCTGGACTCCTGCCACCTGGGAGATCACTTATTTAAAAACTAGTCCAACCACTGCTAGGAGGAAATCGGTATAATGAGATGTAATTACCTGGCAGCCAAATAATTAATACAGCTGACAGGTAATTTGTTTCCCAGTACATCCAGGTTTAACTGCTGTCACTAAACATGATCCTTCTATTAGGGCCAAAGGGTCAATGTGAAGCGACGGAATCATTAATAATGATAACCTAGAATGGACAATAGAACGCTGAAGGGAAAAAAACAATTACAACCCCAATCTAATATAAAAAAGCCTACATACTTTATCTTATGCTACACTTTCACCCCTTTGCCTGACCTTTGGATGATTTTGGTGTCATTAGATTTGTAACATCCTCACCACTGTCAATTCTGAGTTTGATACATTGAGTGACCTGTGAGGCCAGGTCAAAGTTGCTATGTTAAGTCTATGGGCACAGGCTGCCATGGAGACTGAAGCATTGGTAAGCAAGCGCGAGATGTGAATGGCATGGAGGGAGAGTGAAGCGTTGCTAAGCAAGCACGAGACGCAGTGAGGGGAGAGTGTGAGTAGCGAGGGGCAGGGAGAGAGAGGGCGAGCAGCGAAAAGGGAAGAAGGGAGAGCGAGTGGCAGGGAGGGCGCGGATGGGAGGAGAGAGAGCGGCAAAAAGGGGAGGGGAGAAGGGAGAAAGAGCAAGTGGCAGGGAGGGGAGAAGAAAGAGAGACTCAGCTCTGCTACACACAGGTAGAAATATACACAGCTCCGCTACACGCAGGTATATACACTCAGGTCCGCTGCATAAAATCTTGAATGATGATCATTCAGTGTAAATAGCAGCAGATGTTCAGTACTTAAAAGCGGCTGTGTTAAAGGGGTTGTCCCGCGCCGAAACGGTTTTTTTTTTTTCACCCCCCCCCCCCCCCCCCCCCGTTCGGCGCGAGACAACCCCGATGCAGGGACTTAAAAAAAACAGCACACCGCTTACCTGAATCCCCGCGCTCCGGTGACTTCTTACTTACCGGTTGAAGATGGCCGCCGGGATCTTCTCCCTCGGTGGACCGCAGGGCTTCTGTGCGGTCCATTGCCGATTCCAGCCTCCTGATTGGCTGGAATCGGCACGTGACGGGGCGGAGCTACACGGAGCCGGCATCCTGCACGAGCGGCCCCATTGAGATAAGAAGAAGACCCGGACTGCGCAAGCGCGGCTAATTTGGCCATTAGACGGCGAAAATTAGTCGGCTCCATGGAAACGAGGACGCTAGCAACGAAGCAGGTAAGTGAAAAACTTCTTATAACTTCTGTATGGCTCATAATTAATGCACAATGTACATTACAAAGTGCATTAATATGGCCATACAGAAGTGTATAGACCCACTTGCTGCCGCGGGACAACCCCTTTAAGTGAATAGAGAGGGGCGGGGAGAGCCAGTAGTGGAATCTCCTCCAGCCGCACCGGCCCCCTGCTGGCTGCTTTGTCAGAGAGACAGCGATACTCACTCCCGTGCAGCAGCATGGGAGTGAGTCCACACAGGGATGAGTGTCAGGCATTGTGTGCCCGACATTTGTACCGTGGAAATGGGCCTTTAAAAACAGGTATGATTCTGAAATGCAAATCACTGCATGGGCTCTTGAATACTTCCAGAAACCATTGTCTGTGAACACAATTCACCATGAATTCCACAAATGCAAGTTAAGGGCTCCCACCCACTGGCGATATTTTCTCCACTGCGATGCGATTCTAAAGTTAAAGTCTCACATCGCAGTGCGAGAAAAAAATCGGCATGACGCCGGGGATATCAGCATCACGCCAACATATCGCCAGTCTTTTCAATGGGGCCAGCGGCAGCAGCACTAGCCCCATTTAAAAGACATGGAGAATGCCGGGGACTTCTGTCAGAGCTGTGACAGCTGGGGCAGGAGTTTCCTTCATCCCTGCGGGGACCGTGGAGAATGGCTTTCTATTCCATTGCTTTCAATGGGATCGGCACAGCTGCCGATCCCATTGAAAGCACTGCTTTGGCAAGCCCCGTGGAATGATTATTGTGGAAGGGCTTGAAATATAAGCCCTTCCCCAATAATCATCAATAAGTGTGAAAAAAAATTTAATTATAAATAATTATACTCACCTCTCCTGCTCTCAGCCGCGTCCTCCTGCTGGCTCCCCGGCACTGCTATTGAGCTCTTTCAGCAGTCAGGGATTTAAAAATCCCCGCCTCCTGAAAGGGCTGTGCAGATTGGCTGAGGGCTCAGCCCATAGCAGCTACTGCTTAGTTATTGGCTGAGCGCCCAGCCAATCACACATAGCCCTTAGCTATTCATTCATGAATAGCTATATCTTAGCTATTGAATTCACCAAGCCAAGTTTGCAAAGGCTCATGAGTGTCACAATAATAGATACCCCCACAAATAACCCCATTTTAAAAACCACACCCCTTAATGTATTGACTGAGTATTTTGACTCCACCAGTTTTTTTCAGGAAGAATTCAATTTAGAGGAGAAAAAATAAAATTTCATATTTTTGCAAATATGTCATTTAAAATGACATATTTTTTTCCTATAGTACCCATGAAAATGAGGATTTACACCCCAAAATGGATACCCCTGTTTCTCCCGTGTTTAGAGATATACCCATTGTGGCCCTAATCTTATGTGTGAATGCACAACGGGACCCAAAATGAAAGGAGTAGTCGGTGGTTTTCAGAACATAAATTTTCCTTGAAGGCGTTTTAGGCCCCATAGCACATTTGTAGAGCTCTTGAGCAGCCAAAACCAAAGAGAACCCCCACAAATGACCCCATTTTGAAAACAAGACCCCTTAACGAATTTATATAGGTGTGTGCTGCCCATTTTGACCCCACAGTTTTTGAATGAATTCAAGCAAAGCAAAAGGAAAAAAATGTGATTTTCGTTTTTTTGGCAATTCTGTCATTTTAAAAACTGCTTTTTTTGTACAGCACACACATGAATGAAGACTTGCACCCCAAAATAGATACCCCTGTTTTTCCCGTGTTCAGAGACATACCCATTTTGGCCCTAATCTTTTGTCTGGATGCACAACGGGGCCCAAAATGAAAGGAGTAGTTGGTGGCTTTCAGAACAGAAATTTAGCATGAAGGTGATTTAGGCCCCATTGCCCACTTGTAGAGCCCTTGAGCGGCCAAAACGACAGAGAACCTCACAAATTATCCCATTTTGAAACTAGATCCCCTAACAAATTTATCTAGGGGTGTACTGTGTATTTTTACACTATAATTTTTTAATAAATCTAAGCAAAGCAGTAGGAAAAAATTACAATTTTCATTTTTTTGGCAGTTGTATCAATTTAAAAACAGTTTTTTTTTTTGTACAGCACATATAGGAATGAAGACTTTCACCCCAAAATGGATACCCCTGTTTGTCCTGTGTTCAGAAACATACCCATTGTGGCCCTAATCTACTTAAAAAACACATGGCTAGGCCTATAATGGACGGAGCACCCGTTGGATTTCAGGGTACAACTGAATAAATTCCAGGCCCCATTGCCCACTTATAGAGCCATTGAGCATCCAAAACGATAAATAACCCCCACAAATGACCCCGTTTTAAAAACTAGACCCCTGAACGAATTCATCTAGGGGTGTACTGCGTAGTTTGACCCTACAGTATTTGAATAAATCTAAGCAAAGCAGAAGGAAAAAATTACGATTTTCATTTTTTTGGCAATTTTGTCAATTTAAAAAATGTTTTTTTTTGTACAGTGTACATAGGAATGAAGACCTTCACCCCAAAATGGATACCCCCGTTTTTCCCGTGTTCAAAAACATACCCATTGTGGCCCTAATCTACTTACAGGAAACATGGCAAGTCCTGTAATGGAGGGAACACCCGTTGGATTGCAGGGCACAACTGAATAAATTCCAGGACCCATTGCCCACTTGTACGGAATAAAAATTGACACCTTAAAAAAATGTCCCCCCTCCTCCCCGCGCCCTTTTCGGCTTTCCCCAAATCTTAGATAAAAGTAATAATGTGAACTGTGTAGTATTTCCAAAGACAGGGGTAATTACGGAGGCTGGTTGGGATGGGTACATCGGGCAATAAAACCAGGTATCCCCCCTCCTCTCATGCTTTTTGGGGGTATTTCGTGACCTCAGTAGCGGGTATGGGGTGTAAAAAGTGGCACTCTGTGAGTCTCCATAAGCTTGATGAGGTGCGGCGGTCTCACACAGAAGGCGCTCAACAAGGTGCTCCTGGAACTGTAGGAAGGCGAGCGTTCCCGGGGCTTCTTGTAAATTGCATATTACAGGTAGCGGTCAGAATAACGCCGGGCTCACATGGCCGTAGGTGGAATCCGCTTGTGGAGGCCCGCAGCAGATCCCAGCTGTGAGCCGGCTGTGACCCTGCGTACGGCCGCCTAATGTACTGCGCATAACTGCCTACTCACACAGGCGGTCATGCACAGTATATTTTTTTTTGTTGTTTGTATTTCCCGCACCGTCGCTTAGCGATGACGCGGGTACCCGCAGCCCGTATATAAGGTAGTTGCGTGTGGGCTGCGGGTATATTCACGACAATGGAGCACAATGGGCTCTATGTTGCAGATATCCGTGGTAAAATAGAACCTGCTGCATTCTCTTTTCTGCGAGTGGATTACGCAATTCCGACCCGCTAATGTGAGCGGAATTGTGTAATCCAATGCGATTGATCTGCGTATTACCGTGGATCAGACGCATGCGGAATCCATAATTCCTATCCAGTCATGTGAGACTGGCCAAAGGTAGATCGCTCAACAAGGTCACTGTTCCAGGCTCTCGGCAACCGTTGGTCACTGGGAGTAAGGAGATTTTAAGTTTCCTGGGCTCCCCGACTCCTGCACACGTGTTCGGTGTTTTGCCGGCTGTCGCATGTGCAGAATCCGGGAAAGTTCACGGAGGAAGATTGCGTCAGTGTGCAAATATGGAGGCCTCCGGTAAAAAGTTTCATCTCATCTTACCGATCGCATCGGTGAGGGGAGATGAACCTGCGCCTTTTTTTTACTTTTACGTGATCGCCGAACACGTGATCAGGAACCGCTCACCGTGGCCCCCCGTGAAATCTCCAGGCTCTCGGTTAAGTTTTGTAACCAGGAGTAGGGAGATTTTAAATTACCACAGCTTTTGCGCATGCGCCTGCCATTTTGGCAACGGGCGCAGAAGCTGGGATAAGGTCCGCGGATAAATCCACGGGCCTTAGGTACGTCATTTCATCCTCCCTCACAGATATGATCCGTGGGGGGAGATGAAACGCAAGCTTTTTAAACTTTTTTAAACTTTTTTTAAACTTTTTTATCCCCCTTTGTTTTTAAAAAACTTTTTACCCCTTTTTTTTACCCCTTTTTTTTACACTACATGATCACTGTTATCCATTGGATAACAGTGATCATGTCCCCAGTGACATCCCTCTGCTCCTAGCTACACATGGTAGCCTGGAGCAGAGGGATTTTGAATTTCCCGGGGCTCGAGCCCCTCTGTGCACGTGCCCGATGATTGACATCGGGCGCGCATGTGCAGACAGGGACTTCGGGTCCCGGGACATCGGGGAGGACCGAGGTGAGTATTTTCACCTCCCCTCATGGATCCGATCCATGAGGGGAGGTGAAACTGACACTTTCTTTAAAACTTTTTTAACTTTTTCGCGATCGCCACTATCACAGCGGTCCCCGGTAACATCTCCTGGTTCCCGGCTGCCTTCAGGAGCCGGGAGCCAGGAGATTTTAAATTTTCCAGGGGCTCCCGGGCTTCTGCGCATGCGCGTATGGATCCGATCCATCAGGGCAGCTGAATATCCAACTTTTTTACCACGTTTTTTTACTTTATTGCGATGGGCGCTATCCATTGGATAGCGCCGATCGCAATGCCAGGGGTGACTGCCCGCATCCTGGGATGACAGCTCCATGCTGTCGGCTACCTGCGGGCACCGACAGCATGGAGCTTTCACGTCCTCAGGCAAGTGGGCATTAATCCTAAGAGGATGCATAAAACTACATCCTCTTGGATTAAAGCCCACTTACTAAGGACGTAATTTTCCGATGGGGCCGTCACTAAGGGGTTAAATGTCACATTCCTAGGGCCATATTGTTTAAATTTCTCCATTTACTTAGCCATATGAGGGCTTATTTTTTGTGACACAAGTTGCATTTTCTAACTATATGTATATATTTATATATACAATTTATTGTATAACGTTTAATTTGTTTTTAGGGAGATTAGGGAAAAAAAGAAATTCAGCCATTTGTTTTTTGCATTTCCTTTTTCTATAGTAACATAGTATGTTAGGCTGAAGGTAGACACTGTCCATCTAGTTCAGTCTATTTCCACCGCCCTTGTTCATCCAGAGGAAGGCAAAAAAAAAAGCAATCAGGGCAGAATCCAGATAGCTCATTGGGGATAAAAATTCCTTCTCAACTCCATAATGACAGTCAGAATAATCCCTGGACCAAAGTTTGAAAATTCCTACCTGACTCCAAGATCTGGATCAACAACCTGCTGGTTATTTAATGTCTATATCCTGTAATATCATAGCGTTTTAGAAATGCATCTTCAGTCCCCTCTTAAACTCCTTTATAGATTTTGCCATCCCTTACAGTAAAGAACCCCTTCCTATGTTGGTAATGAAACCTTTGTTACTCTAAACGTAGCGGATGCCCTCTTGTTACTGTCGCAGTCCTAGGTATCAACAAATCATGGGAGAGATCCTTGTATTGTCCCCTCATGTATTTATACATAGTTGCCCCTAACCGTTTTTTCCAGGGTGAATAACCTTTTTTTCGCTTTTTGCTCCCTTACAGTCTTGTCGAGCCACATTGGTTTCCTTCTACTTGTAGTCCTTTTATTTTTAAAAGTTATGAACTGCTTATATGAGGTATTTAGGAAGTTTTAAAACTTCTCTCATTTGTCGCCTGTACTATTATTTTTGAAGACACTATCCTAGTTAACGTAGCCTCTAGTAGTTCTCAGCTGATCAAATTCTGCTTTACTTAAGTTTAGTTTTTTTGTCACTCCATGATAAGGCTTCTTATTGAATGACAGTTGGAAAATAATTATATTGTGGTCACTGTTCCCCAAGTGTCCCTCAACCAGCACCCCCATTATTCAGTCCGGCTTGTTATTTAGTACTGAGTCCAGAGTGGCCCTCACTCTACTTGGCTCATGTACAAGTTGGGTAAGGTAGTTATCTTTAACCCCTTAGTGACGGCCTTATTGCCTTTTAATGTCCTAGCTAAGTGGGCTTTAATCCTCTTTGGATTAAAGCCCTCTTGGCTGAGGACGTAACAGCTCCATACCTGCCCGCAGGTAGCCAACAGCATTGAGCTGTCATCCGGGGCTGCGGGGACCCCCTCCCGGCAATGCGATCGGTGCTATCCAATCGCAATAAAGTGAGGAAAAAGTTTGAAAAAGGTAAAGATTCAGCTGCTCTGATGGATCGGATACATCAGGGCAGCTGAGCATACTCACCTGCCTTGTCCGCGGTGCACTGGTCCTCTTGGAGCTGTCATCGCTCTTCTGCACACGCACGCAAGACTAATAACTTCACACGCATGCGCAGAAGGCCAGGAGCCCCGGCAACTTTAAAATCTTCTTGCTCCCGGCTCCTGAAGGTAGCCGGGAACCAGGAGATGTGACCGGGGACTATGGTGAGGGGTACCCGGGCCCACCGCTATCCAATGGATACCGGCAATTGCGAAAAAGTTTAAAAAAGTGCAAGTTTCACCTCTCCTCATGGATTGGATTCATGCGGGAGGTGAAAATACTCACCCCCTGTCCTCCGTGATGTCCCGGTCTTCCGGGACCTGAAGTCCCCTTCTGCGCATACGTACCCAATGTCAATCATCGGGCGCGTGCACAGAGAGGCTCAAGCCCCGGGAAATTCAAAACCCCTCTGCTCCTGGCTACCATGTGTCACTGGGGATGTGAGATGTCATCGGGGACGTGATCACTGTTATCCAATGGATAGCAGTGATCATTAAAAGTTAAAAAAAAAAAATGTAAAAAAGTGTAAAAAAAAAAGTTTGAAAAAGTTAAAAAAAAATTTAAAAAGCTTACGTTTCATTTCCCCTCACAGATGATGTCCGTTAGGGAGGATGAAATGACGTATCTAAGGCCCCCGGATTTATCTGCGGACCCTACCCCAGCTTCTGCGCACGCACCTGTCGCTAAGATGGCGAACGCATGCGCAAAAAGCTGTGGATTGCCAGAGTAATTTAACCCCTTAGTGACCAAGCCTGTTTGCGCCTTAATGACCAGGCCAAATTTTGCAAATCTGACATGTGTCACTTTAACATGGAAAAACACCAGAAAGCTTTTGCATATCCAAGCGATTCTGACATTGTTTTTTTGCCACATGTTGTACTTCATTTAGGCAGAAAAAATAGACCGAAAGAATTTGTGTTTATTTATTTAAAGCGGCAAAATTGGGAACATTTTGAAAAAATCGTCATTTTTTCACATTTCCAACTGCAATATCTTAAATATGTGCAAACATAATATAGAAATTTTTGCTAAGATATATATTTCCACCCGTTTACTTTATTTTGGGTGCATATTGGAAAAATGTTCGTTTTTTTTAACCATTTAGGAGACGTACAAATTTAACATAACTTTTTAGCATTTTGAGGAACACTTTGTTTTCCTACACCAAGCCAAGATTGGAAAGGCTCATGAGTGTCAGAATAATAGATACCCCCACAAATGACCCCATTTTAAAAACTACACCCCTTCGTGTGTTCACTGAGGGGTGTCATGAGTATTTTGACAACCTCAGTTTTTTTTCAGGAATTAATTCAATTTAGAGTAGAAAAAGTAAAATTTCATATTTTTGCAAATCTGTCATTTTAAAGACATATTTTTTTCCTATAGTTTACATGAAAATGAGGATTTACACCCCAAAATGGATAACCCTGTTTCTCCCGTGTTCAGAAATATACCCATTGTGGCCCTAATGTTATATCTGAGTCCACAATGGGGCCCAAAATGAAAGGAGTAGTCAGTGTCTTTCAAAACAGAAATTTTGCTTGAAGTCCTTTTAGGCCCCATAGCACACTTGCAGAGTTTTTGAGCACCCAAAACCATAGAAAACCCCCACAAGTGACCCCATTTTGAAAACTAGACCCATTAAGGAATTTATTTAGGGGTGTACTGCATATTCTGACCCCATAGTTTTTGAATAAATGCAAGCAAAGCAAAAGGAAAAAATTAGGATTTTCGTGTTTTTGGCAATTCTGTCATTTTAAAAACAGCTTTTTTTGTACAGCACACATATGAAGGAAGACTCGCACCCCAAAATGGATACCCCTGTTTGTGCTGTTTTCAGAAATATACCCATTGTGGCCCTAATCTTATGTCCGCATACACAACGGGGCCCAAACTGAAAGGAGTAATCGGTGGCTTTCAGAACATAGATTTAGCTTGAAGTCCTTTTAGGCCCCATTGCCCACTTGTAGAGTTCTTGAGTGGCCAAAACCATAGAGAACCCCCACAAATGACTCCATTTTGAAAACTAGACTCCTTAACGAATTTATCTAGGGGTGTACTGTGTATTTTAACCCTACAACTTTTGAATAGATCTAAGCAAAGCAGTAAGTAAAAATTACGATTTTCATTTTTTGGGCTATTGCGTCAATTTAAAAACAGTTTTTTTTGTACAACACATGTATAAATGAAGACTTTCACCCCAAAATGGATACCCCCGTTTGTCCCATGTTCAGAAACATACCCATTGTGGCCCTAATAGACTTACAGGACACGTGGCTAGGCCTAAAATGAAAGGAATACCCGTTGGATTTTAGGGTACAACTGAATAAATTCCAGGCCCCATTGCCCACTTATAGAGCCATTGAGCGGCCAAAACTATAAAGCACACCCCAAATGACCCCATTTTGAAAACTAGACCCCTTAACAAATTCATCTAGGGGTGTACTGCGTATTTTGACCCCACAATATTTGAATGAATCTAAGCAAAGCGGAAGGAAAAAGTTACGATTTTCAATTTTTTGGGGCAATTTTTTAAATTTAAAAACAGTTTTTTTGTACAGGGTACATAGGAATGAAGACATTCACCCCCACATGGATACCCCCGTTTGTCCCGTGTTCAGAAACATACCCATTGTGGCCCTAATTTACTTACAGGACCCATGGCAAGGCCTATAAAGGAGGGAACAAGGAGGATTTCAGGGCACAACTGAATAAATTCCAGGACCCATTGCTTATTTGTACGGAATAAAAATTCTGTACAAATAAGCAATGGGCCCCCCACACACACACACACACACACACACACGCACACACACTCTGTGCCCTTTTTGGCGTTCGCAAATCTTAGATAAAAGTAATAATTTGAACTGTGTGGTATTTCCAAAGACAGGGGTAATTACGGGGGCTGGTTGGGATGGGTACATGGGGCCATAAAACCGGTATCCCCCCACCTCTCATGCTTTTTGGGGGTCATTTCTTGACCTCAGTGGCGGGTATGGGGTGTAAAAAGTGGCGTTCCGTGAGTCTTCGTAAGCTTGCGGAGGTGCGGCGGTCTCACACAGAAGGCGCTCAACAAGCTGCTCCTGGAACTGCATGAAGGCAAGCGTTCCCGGGGCTTCTTGTAAAATACGTATTACAGGTAGCGGTCTGAATAATGCCGTGCTCACACGGCCGGATGTGGAATCCGCTTCCGGAGGCCCGCAGCAGATCCCATCTGTGAGCCCGGCTGTGACCCTGCATACAGCCGCGTAATGTACTGCGCATAACTGCGTGCTTACACGGGCGGTCATGCGCAGTACACCTTTTTTTTTGTTTGTATTTCCCACACCGTCACTTAGCGATGACGCGGGTACCCGCAGTACGTACACAATGTAGTTGCGTACGGGCTGCGGGTATATCCGCGACTATGGAGCACAATGGGCTCTACGTTGCGGATATCCGCAGTAAAATAGAACCTGCTGCGTTCTCTTTTCTCCGAGTGGATTACACAATTCCAACCCACTAACGTTAGCAGAATTGTGCAATCCAATGCGATTGATCTGCGTATTACCGCGGATCAGACGCATGCGGAATCCGTAATTCCTATCCGGTCATGTGGGACCGACCTATGTTAGAGCGCAACTTTTTATTACGTGACCGGGGACCGCTCAACGAGGCCACCTGTCGCTGCTCCAGGCTCTTGGCGACCGTTGGTCGCTGAGAGCAAGGAGATTTTACATTTCCTGGGCTCCCCGACTCCTGCGCATGCGTCTGGCTTTTTGCCGGCAATCGCATGTGCAGAATTCGGGAAGATTCACGGAGGAGGATTGCGTCTGGGGTTCAAATACGGAGGCCTCTGGTAAAAAGTTTCATCTCCTCTCACCGATCGCATCGGTGAGGGGAGATGAAACTTAAATTTTTTTTTTTACTTTTACGTGACCGCCATTATTGGATAACGGCAAACACGTGACCAGGAATCGCTCACCGCGGCCCTCCGTGAAATCTTCAGGCTCTTGGCTACGTTTTGTAGCCAGGAGCAGGGAAAATTTAAATTATCCTGGCAATCCACAGCTTTTGCTCATGCGTCCGCCATTTTGGCAATGGGCGTGTGCGCAGAAGCTGGGGTAAGGTCTGCGGATAAATCCGGGGGCCTTATGTATGTACTTTCATCCTCCCTCACTCCGTGAGGGGAGATGAAACGTAAGCTTTTTTTTAACTTTTTAAAACTTTTTTTTACTTTACATGATCACTGTTATCCATTGGATTACGGTGATCACATGCTGGGTGACATCCCGCTGCTCCTGGCTACACATGGCAGCCAGGAGCAGGGGGATTTTGAATTTCCCGGGGCTCGAGCCCCTCTGTGCACGCTCCCGACGTCAACCATCGGGCGCGCATGCGCAAAAGGGGACTTCGGGTCCCGGGACAGCGGGACATCGGGGAGGACCGAGGTGAGTATTTTCACCTCCCCTCATGGATCCGATCCATGAGGGGAGGTGAAACTGACACTTTCTTTAAAACTTTTTTAACTTTTTCGCGATCGCCACTATCACAGCGGTCCCCGGTAACATCTCCTGGTTCCCGGCTGCCTTCAGGAGCCGGGAGCCAGGAGATTTTAAATTTGCTGGGGGCTCCCGGGATTCTGCGCATGCGCGTATGGATCCGATCCATCAGGGCAGCTGAATATCCAACTTTTTTACCACTTTTTTTTACTTTATTGCGATGGGCACTATCCATTGGATACCGCCCATCGAAATGCCAGGGGTGACTGCCCGCATCCTGGGATGACAGCTCCATGCTGTCGGCTACCTGCGGGCACCGACAGCATGGAGCTTTCACGACCTCAGGCAACTTTACTTTTTTAAAAACTTTTTTCACTTTTCCGCGATCGCCGTTATCCATTCAATAACGGCGATCGCGGTACCGGAGACCGCTCACCGCAGTCCCCACTGACATCTCCTGCCTCTCATCTACCTACAGGAGCCGGGAGCCAGGAGATTTTAAATCTCCCGCGGCTCTGGGCCTTCTGCGCATGCGGCTGATGTAATGCCGCCTGGCGCGCATGCGCAGAAGGCCGTCTTTGGGTCCCGGAGCATCAGGAGAGCGGGGAGCAGTGCGGCGGACGGGGGTGAGTAATTTCAGCTGCCCTAATGGATCCGATCCATCAGGGCAGCTGAATCTTTAGCTTACGGGGGGGGGGGGGGGGGTCCGTGCAGCTCAGGATGACAGCTCCATGCTGTCGGCTACCTGCGGGCACCGACAGCATGGAGCTGTCACGTCCAGAGCCCATGGGGCTTTATTCTCTGCAGGACACATGTTTTTACGTCCTCAGAGAATAAAGCCCACTTCGGGAGGACGTAAAAACACTATGGGCTGGTCGTTAAGGGGTTAAAATCTGCTTGCTTCTGGCTTCAAAACTCAGCCAAGAGCCTGGAGATTTAACGGGGGGCCACGGTGAGTGGTTCCTCATCACATTTTCACTGTTATCCAATGGATAATGGCGATAATGTAAGAGTAAAAAAGAAGTTAAAGTTTCATCTCCCCCCACCGATGCGATCGATGAGAGGAGATGAAACCTTTTATCGGAGGCCTCCATATTTGAACCCCAACGTGATCTTCCTCTGTGAACTTTACTGGATTCTGCACATGCGACCACCTGCAAAATGCTGGACACATGCGCAGGAGTCAGGGAGCCCAGGAAACGTAAAATCTCCTTCTCCCAGTGTCCTCGTTCTGCGGTCCCTGGTCACATGATAAAAAGGTAGCGATCTACCTTAGGCCGGTCTGACATGACCAAATAGGAATTACAGATTCTGCATGCATCTGATCCGCGGTATTACGCAGATCAATTGCATTGGATTACACAATTCTGCTAACATTAGTGGATCGAAATTGCGTAATCCACTCGGAGAAAAGAGAACGCAGTATGTTCTATTTTACTGCGGATATTTGTGACATAGAGCCCATTGTGCTCCATGGTCATGGATATACCCGCAGCCCATACGCAACTACATTGTGTAGAGGCTGCGAGTACCCATGTCATCGCTAAGCGACGGGGCGGGAAATACAAACCAAAAAAAAGGTGTACTGCGCATGACCGCCCGTGTAAGTACGCAGTTATGCGCAGTACATTACATGGCTATACACAGCGCCATGGACGGGCTCACAGCTGGGATCCACAAGCGGATTCCCCATATGGCCGTGTGAGCCCAGTATTATTCTAACCGCGACCTGTAATACGTAATTATCAAGAAGCCCCGGGAACGCTCGCCTTCCTGCAGTTCCAGGAGCAGCTTGTTGAGTGACTTCAGTTAGAGACCACGGCACCTCAGCAAGATTACGAAGCCTCACAGAGCGCTACTTTTAACACCCCATCCCTGCAGATCAAGAAATACCGCACAAAAAGCATGAGAGGAGGGGGGATACCAGGTTTTATTGCCCCATGTGCCCATCCCAACCAGGCCCCCATAATTATCCCGGTCATCGGACACACCACACAGTTCACATTATTAATTTTATCTAACATTCAGGGAACGCCATAAAGGGTGCGGAGGGGGGGGGGGGGGGGGGGAAGAGAGGCAATTATTATTCCATACAAGTCAGCAATGGGGCCTGGAATTTATTCAGTTGTACCCTGAAATCCAACGACTGTTCCCTCAATTATAGGCCTTGTGATGTGTCCTGTAAGTAGATTAGGGCCACAATGGGTATGTTTCTGAACATGGGACAAACAGGGGTATCCATTTGGGGTGAAAGTCTTCATTCATATGTGTGCTGTACAAAAAAACAGTTTTTAAATTGATACAATTGCCCAAAAAATGAAAATCATAGTTTTTTTCCTACTGCTTTGCTTAGATTGAAGGGTAAAAATACACAGTACATACCTAGATGAATTCGTTAAGGGGTCTAGTTTTCAAAATGGGGTCATTTGTGGGGGTTCTCTGTCATTTTGGCCGCTCAAGGGCTCTACAAGTGGGCAATGGGGCTTAAACCAGCTTCATGCAAAATTTCTGTTCTGAAAGCCACCAGCTGCTCCTTTCATTTTGGGCCCCTTTGTGCATCCAGACATTAGATTAGAGCCACATTGGGTATGTCTCTGAACATGGGAGAAACAGGGGTATCCATTTTAGGGTACAAGTCTTGATTTATATGTGTTCTGTACAAAACAAGCTGTTTTTAAAATGACAGAATTGCCCAAAAAACGAAAATCACATTTTTTTTCCCTTTTGCTTTGCTTCAATTCATTTAAAAACTGTGGTGTCAGAATATGCAGTACACCGCTAGATAAATTTGTTAAGGGGTCAAGCTTTCAAAATAGGGGTCATTTGTGGGGGTTCTCTATGGTTTTGGCCACTCAATGGCTCTACAAGTGGGCAACGGGGCCTAAATCACCTTCAAGCAAAATCTCTGTTCTGAAAGACACCGACTACTCCTTTCATTTTGAACCCCGTTGTGCATCCAAAAATAATATTAGGGCCGCGATGGGTATGTTTCTGAACACGGGAGAAACAGGGGTATCCATTTTTCATGTGCACTCTAGAAAAAAAATATATGTCTTTAAAATGACATATTTGCAAAAATATGAAATTTTATTTTTTCTCCTCTAAAATGAATTTATTCCTGAAAAAAAAAACTGTGGGGTCAAAATACTCATGCCCCCCTCAGTGAATACATTAAGGGGTGTAGTTTTTAAAATATGGTCATTTGTGGGGGTATCTATCATTCTGACCCCCATGAGCCTTTGCAAAATTGGCTTGCTGTAGGAAAACAAAGTGTTCCTTAAAATGTTAATAATTGGGGTTTAGTCAGATGAGCGTTTTTTTCACGCATGTTAAGCATGAGAAACAAATTTGCATGCATAAAATTCACATGACCAAAGTGGTAGACACATTTTTAAATTCCCACTTGTTGTGTGGTCACATAATCCTAAAATTTGCACATATAGTACAGCCCCATGGAAAGCAATGGGAGAGGATCGCTATCCCCTGCTGTGGCTGTGACAGCTGCAGTAGAGGATTCCTTGGATGTGAAACACCTGGATGCTGTCACATCCAGGGGTTTCACCCTGTTGTCAATGGGGCCGGTGGCAGCAGTGGTAACCCCATTAAAAAAAAAAAAACAGGGAGAACATCACGCTCCTCTGCCACAGCTGTAACAGCTGTGGCAGGGGATTCCTCCCTCTCCGCGGGAGTCCCCTCATCACTTATCACTGTGACAGCACTGTCACAGTGTTCAGTGATGAAGGGACTCCCCTGCAACAGCTGTCACAGCTGTGGCAGAGAAGCGCAATGTTCTCCCTATGTTTTCAGTGGGGCCGGCGCTGCTGCGACTGGCCTCATTTACAACAAGGTGAAACGTCTGGATGTGAGAGCATCCAGGAGTTGCATATCCAAGGAATCCCCTGCCACAGCTGTCACTGCTGTGGTAGTAGAGCGCGATGTTCTCTGAGCCAGAGGAGAATGATAAAGAACAGTGCCCCGTGACTCGGGGAGAAGATGCGCTGGAGCCCCAGACACTCCTTCTAGGTGATGTATTAATTTTTTCCCCAGCATCTAGGGCTTATTTAACAGCTCTGAAAGTAGGATTTCCTACTGTCAAAGTCTCATCGATTCAAACAAAAACACTGTCCTATTTTTTGCAGGTGCAAATTTTATTCGCTTGTAAAAAATTGACATGCAACCACCTTTATTAGAAAGCATTGGTTCTAATGGATACAAATCGCAAACGTGCCTAACTTGTGTGAAAAAAAAAAAACGCTTGTCTGGCTGAGCCCTTAATGTTAAGTTTGTATTACTCCTAAATGGTAAAAAAAACTAAAGCTTTTCCAATGTGCTTCCAGAATGAAGTAAACAGATGATATATCTTATCAAAAATTTGTACAGCATGTTTGCATGTTGCATTTGAAATGACATTTTCCCAATTTTCGTGCTTCTAATAAATATACACAAATTCTGTCTATTTTTACCACCTAAATGAAATACATGTATGTGGCAAAAAGAAAAAAAACTATGTGAGAGTCACTTGGATATGCAAAACCCTTACGGAGTTATTCTATGTTAAAGTGACATGTCAGATTTCCAAAATTTGGCCTGGTCATTAAGGCGCAAACAGGCTTGGTCATTAAGGGGTTAATGTTATTTTGCTCCATGTTTGCACTTACTATGTAGTAATCTGGCATTTGGCCATTAATCAGCAGCACAACTTCTTGAAATTGGGACATCTGTGATATTTATTTACATTGCTCCCTGTTTCCGTCTCTTCTTGGCATAAACTCACAATCTGTGATTCAGAACATTCTTCTTCATGAAATCATGAGTCATCTTATAAGAAACTCATTTTACACAGTTGCCACATTATACAGCTATGTTCTTACCTTAGTAATCCAAGACATAGCTTTCATGCAGCCCAGCACTGCAGGACATTGACCATCCTCCGTAAAACAAGGGACTGTCGGGGGCTCTATTTATTAGGGCTACTATCTAATTATAACAGCCAATAAGCCAATACCTTAACCCTTTCATGCACCAGGACATATATGTTCATCCTAGGTGCATGGGGTTCATATGGCACAGGCTTGGAAGCCGAGACTACTCCATAAATGACTGGTGTTGGATGTCTTTAACCCCTTAAGGACATGGCCTATTTTGGGTTTAAGGACGCAACGATTTTTGGCGGATTTTCTTCTCCATTTTTCAAAAGTCATAACTTTTTTATTTTTCCGTCGATGCTTCCGATTAAGGGCTTGTTTTTTGCGTGGCGAACTGTAGTTTTTCTCGGTGCCACCTTTGGGTACATTTTACTTCACTTAGAAATTTTTCAGTTAATTACATAGAACATCAATTAGTAAAACTGAAAAAAAAACTCATCCTGCAAAAAAACAAACCCCCAGACAGCTGCGTTGATGGAAAAATAAAACAGTTATGATTCTTTTGAAAGTGGGGATCGAACCCAAAAATTGAAAAAAAAATGACAGCTTCATTAAGGGGTAAGTATACAACCCCCCCTCTGTGTCAAAAAAAACCTACTTCCAAAAAAAACCCCTCCTTATAAAAGATATCTTTATCGATACCATAAACCTCTGCCACTGAAAAAAAACAAACAGTATATATAGACTTGCAAAAACACAGAATCTATTATTACCCCCAGAATATAACGCTGGGGGAAAGTAAAAAATGAAGGAATGATAGCTTAAAGCACATGTGTCAAACAGCCCGCTGCCTCATGTTATGTGGCCCGTGGCGCGCCAACGCCGCTCACCACTGCAGCAATTACCAGCTGGGGAGCCGCAGCTCCCCGCTGGTAATCACGCCGGAAGCGCTGATCCCGGCGCACACTGACATCAGTGTGCAGCCAGGATGCTCCTCCCCGAGTCCCCTGCTCTTCAGTTCCGCAGGAGAGGACTCGGGGAGGAAGCGTTCCGGGCACATACACTGATGTCAGTGTGCATCCCGGAATCAGCATGAGAAGAGGAGGAGCTGCGCTGACAGCAGGGAGGAGGTAAGTATATGGGTTGGGGGGGGCTTATTATGGTTACTGAAAGGGCTTATTACTGGGGGGGCTTATTACTGAGGGGGGGGGGGCTTATTTTTGTTACTGAGCGGGGCTTATTGTTACTGGGGGGGCTTATTGTTACTGAGTGGGGGCTTCTTATGGCTACTGAGGGGGGGCTTCTTATGGCTACTGAGGGGGAGCTTCTTATGGCTACTGAGGGGGAGCGTCTTATGGCTACTGAGGGGGAGCGTCTTATGGCTACTGAGGGGGGGCTTCTTATGGCTACTGAGGGGGGCTTCTTATGGCTACTGAGGGGGGGCTTCTTATGGCTACTAAGGGGGGCTCCTTATGGCTACTGAGGGGGGCTCCTTATGGCTACTGAGGGGGGCTTCTTATGGCTACTAAGGGGGGCTTCTTATGGCTGCTGAGGGGGGCTTATTACTATTACTGAGGGGAGCTTATTACTGAGGGGGAGCTTATTATTACTGAGGGGGGGGGGCTTACTATTACTGAGGGGGGCTTATTACCAAGGGGAGTTAACATTGCTATGGGGGTATTACTACTGAGGGGGTTAATATTACTAATTGGGCCACTGTGGGAGTCATTATTTTTACTGGGGCCACTATCAGGATCACTATTAGGGCTCATTCACATGGGTGTAATTGTATTTCGGTCGTGCAAATATGCTGCATATTTGCGCTATCGAAAATCGCTTACGCCTGTATATTTGCATTTGCAAAAATGAACACACGTGGGCCCATTGAAATGGTGCACAAATATGCAGTGAATACATAGGTTTCCTGCGCATTCACCACGTATTTGCGCGGCTCATGCACACGGGCAGAAATTCCGCGGCGGGATTTCCCGCAGAATTTCCGCCCATGGAAGCTGCCATAGGATTGCATTAGAAAACGCAATCCTATGCAGACGGACGCGATTTGTCCACACGAAATCTCGCGCAGAAAACAAATTGCGGCATGCTCTATTTCTGTGCGGGGCTCTGCGCATCGCTGGCTGCCTGGCAGCCGGCACATCACAGAGCTGGAGCTGCTGGAGCAGGTAAGTACCGCGCTGGTTCCTGCAGGGGTGCGGCTCGGGTCCCACTGCGAGAATTCTCGCAGCTGGATCCAACCTGGCCGTCTGCAGGCAGCCTTACAATCGGCCCTTTGAAGGTCACCATAAGCCTGATGCGGTCCTCGGTGAAAATGAGTTTGACACCCCTGGCTTAAAGGTATTGTACCAAGCTAGATTTTTATCACATGTCCATAGGGTAGGGGATAAAAGTCTGATTGGTGGGGTTCTCACTGCTGAGACCCCCCCCCCCCCATTCCTGAGAACAGAGGTCCTGTTTTCCCCCTGTCTTCCTCACTTCAGTCTCACTTCACCCCCGCAGTGAGGAGGACACTGAATGGAGGAATGGCTGAGAATGCATCCTACCACTCCATTTATGTTCAATGCTGGAGATAACAGAGTATAAGAGCTCGGCTATTTCCATAAGCTCCAATGACATGTATGAAGGAGCAGCTGCACATGTATGTCCATCACTGCAGTCATTCAGATGTCACTGTGGGTGGGAGAAGCATCACTGCAATGACAGAAAAGGGGGATATGAGACCCGTTCTTAGGATTAGTGGGGGTCTGAGCAGTGATTCCTATGGGTAGATGATAAAGGTCTATCAAGATATATATTGCTATACAATAATGTTGAGCAATTATTGAAACATTTGGATTGGGAGTTTCCAACACGATCTTCAGAAGATAATTGTTAATCGGAACAGCTAATTTCAATTCACATTGAAATCAATGGGAGTGAAAATTGGTATTTTTATGTCATCTTTGTATTTATCCTCATTGCCCTTCCCCTCATCTGGAGCAGAACAGACAACTGTGGTGGCTCAGTTGTGAGCACTGCTGCCTTGCAGTGCAGGAAGTGTAGGTTCAGATCTGACCAAAGGCAACATCGGAATTGAGTTTTTCAAAGTCCATGCAGATGTTATCCTTAATGAGGTGTGAACCTAAACCCCAACAATGCAAGATGACAGTGCTAACCACTGAGCCACACTTATAAATACACACACCCTCACTGACTTATTTGTAAAAGGATTTTCAGCCCTCCTGAGACGCAAATTCGCATATATCATAGAATACTCACAAAACACGAGCGCAAGTTCCTGATAAACATACCCTACAATGACCCTCCCTAAGAGTAGGGTCTTCCCTGAATAGAGCATCCCTGTGGTCTGTTCACTTGCCATCAGGAGCACACTATCCAGCCCTTATTTGTTACCAAAAATCCTCCTGATAGTGTGTTTATAGTGACAAGTCATTGGATTGCAGGGACGCACTTATCAGGGTGATTACCCCGTTAGGTAAGGGTATTGTATGGTCATTATAGGGTTTACTGTGAACCCAAACGTCCTCCACATCCCAATCATTACCCATGGCTATTTGCAATTTTTAATAGGTATATGAAGGAAATTGGTGCTCCTGGCGTAAGAGTGGCTCTGGAATGTATGCGGATCTGCTCTGTTGGAGGGGTTTCCAGCTATCTGGAACTGGAGCTCCTGTTTTGTATTCTTTAATATATGCAGATATAAAAAACCTCGGGAGAAGTTGCCAGCTGTTTGTGAGTACCACACGTGTGGAATTTTAATTATTGTATACTACAACATATCTTGATAAATTAACCCTTTCATGACCAAGGGTCAATGATGCGCCTGTGTCCATGTCACATTTTGCAATTCTGGGATTCCCATATTTACAAAAACCCAGATTTTCTTTATATTTCAGGTGACCTGGCTGTATGAGGATTTGTTTTTTTGTGGTAAGAGCTGTATTTTTCAATGGTGTGATTTAACCCCTTAAGGACCAGAATGTTTTGGTCCTAAAGGACCAGACACGTTTTAAGGATTTTACCCATGTGGTGGTTTTGCTGCCCTATCTTTTTCTTCAGCTACCAAAATTATTTTTGCTGCATTTTTTTTCAATGACATATAGGGCTATTTTTTTCAGACTTTTTTCCCCATTTTTTAGTTTTATTGGGGGGGGGGGAAGCTAAAAAGGTAAAAAATGATTTTTTAAAAATGTATAGTTATTTATTTTTAAAATTAGTATATTTAGACTAAAATAAAATATGGAAATGGGTTCCTCATTTTGTTTTGAATGTTTTGATATGTTTTGTATAGTTCTGGATTACAGGGCGCATATGGTGACAGTTTTGGCTGGTGTAGGCGGTGGGCCATTTTCTTTTTTATGTATATATTTTTATTTTATTCTGTAATGTTTTTTTCTTATTTTTGTAACTAATTGTTCATTACCATCTATGTCCCCCATGATGTCAAATAAAACCTCGGGGGGTCATTCACATTCTATTGTTTTTTTTTTTTTATTTCATACTTTTCCATTAAGTTGTAATTAAGCTGTGGGAAAACCAGGAGACTCAAGAAACTCCCAAATAAAGCAATTTAAAGTTACAAAGAGTTATCTAATGATATAACACAGCCCTAAAAGGAAACATAGAAGCAGATGTTTAATTTTCCTGCAGCACCATCACAAGAAAAATGAAATAATACATATTTAAATCAATGTGTTGTCTAAGGAATGCAGAAACCTGTTAGGTCTCTAGAGAGTGATTGTTAGCTTCTTTTCATTGTAGTTAAATAGGGGGCTCTACCTATATTTATGGGGCTTTTAAAAAATAGGTTTTCTAAACCAACCACCCAATTGAATGCAGTGTTTTGGAAAATTGATGGCAGTTGTTTGCAGATTTCAGCACCAAGGTGCTGGACTAATGCAATTGTTTTATCCTAAACCCTTATAATATCCTAACTTACTACTTATTTATTAGACATTTATTTGAAATATTAGAAAAAAAAATTACTTTGTATTTTCCTTTTATAATTCTAAAAAAAATAAAATTGTAAAATGTAAATCTTTTTAAGATCTCATAAAAATCAGGTGAGTGTGAAAATATTTGCAACTTCTACAAGACATCACAAATAAGTGCAATGCTTACCTGCTCCTCGTCTGCCCTGGTCTATGGATACCTGGCATGGGATAGTGTTTATATATTACCGGATCATAACTGCTCACTACTAAACCCAATTTACATATCTTAAAAAAGAGTAACCACGTCCAGTGAACCGCCCTTCACAATTGTGAAAGATGCATTCAGCTCAGTGTCAGCAGACTGGCAAAGGGCCAACCTTAAGATTTATAGCAGGTGACAAGGAAACCTTCTATGATAATTCACATCTTTCTGTGGCATCACTATAAGATTGTATGCCATTGTGTTTCAAAAGTTTCCACAACCCATGTGAATGTATATGAATGTATCCTTACCTGTATAGCCAACATGGTAGCAAATTATATGTGCCAGACTCGTCTTCCTATCAAGACACTTCTGCATTATGCCAGTAGCTGCATTGGCTGCCCATACAGTATAGAACTCAATTTAAATTCCTCACTCTCACGCACAATGCTCTCCATGGTGCCGTGCCACCATACATTGCTTCCCTCCTGTCCACTTACCACCCGTCCCGCACACTCTGATCTGCTAACACATCCAGAATAAACACCCCTCTAATACAGACCTCGCATGCTCACCTCCAGGACTTCACCAGAGCAGCACCGACCCTATGGAATGCTCTACCCCAAGACATCCGGACAATCCCTGATGCACGGCATTTCAGACGCGCCCCATAGACTCACCTCTTCAAAACAGCCTAGCAACTGCCCTGATATAATTCCGCACACCATAATACGCCTATCATATAAATGGTTCGCCCCATGCCTCCTGCACTTCCCACACGCCATACCACCTGCCCTGTAACCTATGTATCACCCCGCCCCCTTTTTGTTTCCAAAATTGAATACCGTTTGTAAGATTTGTACTGTTTGTTATTCCCGAAATGATCAATGTAACGGTATCTTTAATTCTCTTACGTTTTGTCAGAAATCTTAAGATTTTAGTAAAGCTGCTTTCAAATTTGCAGTGGGGCATTCGTTTTCCGGCTCTGTTTGGGAAGCAGGAAAGGTTGAATGGTTCCATCTTATGATGGAACCAAAGAGCGTCATAAAGACCCCATTGACTATAATGAGGTCCGCTCATTTTCCACCCAGCATTCTACCAGAAGGAAATAAACTGCATGCAGCGCTATTTCTTTTGGTATTTTGTGCTGGATCGGCTACGAAACCTCTGAAAGGAGGGTCTAGCGCAGCCTTAGATAACTTATCCACTTCACATTGCTGACCCAGTAAATGTGGCAGGAGTGTGAGCCTCACTACAGACATTTCAACCCTTAGTGATCAAGCCTGCATGCGTCTTAATGACCAAGCCACATTTTGAAAATCTGACACTTTAACATAGAATAATGCCGTAAAGCTTTTGTATATCCAAGTAGTTCTGACTTTGTTTTTTCGCCACATATCGTAATTCATTTAGATAGTATAAATAGACTGATAATAAATATACACATATTCTAAAAGTGCCAGAATTGGGAACATTTTGAAAAACATGTCATCTTTTCACATTTTCAACTGCAATATGTCAAATATGTGCAAGCATATAATATACATTTCTGATGATATATATTTTCATCTGTTTACTTTATTCTGGAAGCACATTGGAAAAACATTAGTTTTAACCATTTAAGAGACATACAAATTTAACATTAATTATTAAAATTTGTGGGAACATTTTGTTTTCTTACACTAAGCCAAGATTACAAAGCCTTATAGGTGTCAGAATGATAGATACCCCCACAAATGACCCTATTTTAAAAAATATACCCCATAAAGTATTTACTGAGGGGGGTCATGAGTGTTTTGACCCCACAATTCTTTTGCAGAAGTGAATGCAATTTAGAAGAGAAAAAGTATAATTTCATATATTTGCAAATATGTTAGTATTTTTTTCTATAGTGCACATGAAAATGAGGATTCTCCCCCCCCCCCAAATGAATACTTCTGTTTGTCCTGTGTTCAGAAACATAGTCATTGTGGCCCTATGATTGTATGCATAACGGAGCTCAAACCGAAAGGAACAGCCAGTGGCATTCAGAACAGAAATGTTGCTTGAAGGTGATTTAGGCCCTATTGGCCACTGGTAGAGCCCTTGAGCGCCCAAACCGATGGAGAACTCATACAAATCACCCCATTTTAAAACTACACTTCTTAATGAATTCATCTAGGGGTTTAATGTGTATTTTGACCCCACAGTTTTTGAATGAATCTAAGCAAAGCAGAAGGTAAAAATTATGATTTTCATTTTTTGGCAATTGTGTCATTTTAAGAACTGTTCTTTTTTTAGCAGCACACAATGACTGAAGACTTGCACCCCAAAATGGATACCCTGGTTTCAGAAACATACACATTGCAGCCCTAATCTGCTTACTGGATGCGTAGTTGGCCTGAAAAGGAGGGAAGACCCTTTGGCTTTCAGGGCACAACTGAATAAACTCCAAGACCCATTGCAGTTGTAGAGCCATCAAGCTGCCAAAATGATAGAAAGACGCCCACAAATTCCCCATTTCGAAATCTAGACCCCTTAGCCTATATATCTTGGTTTGTACTGAGCATTCTGACCCAACAATATTTTGAAAAAAATTGTCACTTTCATTACAGCTTTTTTTCTGTTTCAAGTAGGAAAAACTTGGAAGATGCATTCCAAATTTTCTAGCACTAGTACTTCTGTGTTCAGTAATAGCCCCATTGTAGCCTCCGGTCATTGCTCCAGGATCTTGGTTACCTTTTGTAGCTGGGAACTAAGAGATTTTAAATTTCCCGAGCCCTGTCTGGCTTCTGCGATATGTCAGCCATTTTCACAATAAAGGACATTGGCTAAAGCGTAAGATAGGAAGTTTCAGGCTTTAAGGTTGACTTCATACAGGCGCTAAAATCATGCAACATTTGTGCAGACGAGACATACAAATATAAACCTCATTCTCTTGAAAGCAGTCATACACAAGAACAATGTTTTCCTGCATGGCACCGTGTGGAGGAAGGTCCTGCAAGGTCCCCCACTGAAAACAATGGGAGGAACTCTGCAATCCTCCATCATGGCTGTCAGCTGCAGGGGGGGGATTGCTTCCTTCTCGAAGTGATGCGAGGCTTTTTTGACAAGAAAACGCCTTGCATCCACAGGGAATTCGCATGTTGGGAAGGGCAATATGGGGCCGTGATTCACGGCACCATGTCACGCTTGACACTGTGAAGTTAACGTAACTTTTGTTACTTTTATGTGTTTGCCATTATCCATTAAATAACAGCAATCATGTGACCATGGACCACAAACCGCAGCCCCCGAAGACAGCTGCAATCTGTTGGCAACCTCCAATAGCCAATAGCAGGGAGCTTTCACACTCCCTAACAATTTCTGCTACTGCTCTGCCCCAACAACCAATAAGGTTGAATCAGCCAACTCAAACAACCAATCAGGCTGAATCAGCCAACCCAAATAACCAATCAGGCTGAATCAGCCAGCCCAAATTACCAATCAGGTTGCTGGAATTGTGAATCAGAGCCAATCAGGTTACTGGAATTGCTGAATGTTGCAGAGGTGGGAAGAAGATGTTATTATGCAACCCCCACAGCTTTATTCTACAGGCCAACGTGTTTTCACAGCCTGGTAGAAAAAAGCCCAAACACCCAGGATGTGAAAACACGTATAAATCACTAAGGGGTTAAGATTAGAGATGAGCGAGCATACTCGTCCGAGCTTGATGCTCGTTCGAGTATTAGGGTGTTTGAGATGCTCGTTACTCGAGACGAGTACCACGCGATGTTCGAGTTACTTTCACTTTCATCTCTGAGACATTAGCGCGCTTTTCTGGCCAATAGAAAGACATGGAAGGCATTACAACTTACCCCTGCGACGTTCAAGCCCTATACCACCCCCCTGCAGTCAGTGGCTGGGGAGATCAGATGACACCCGAGTATTTAAATCTGCCCCGCTCGCGGCTCGCCACAGATGCACACTGAGAGAGATCAGGGACAGTGTTGTCTTGCTGTAGCTGCTATAGGGAGAGTGTTAGGTGTTATTTCAGTCTTCAAGAACCCCAACGGTCCTTCTTAGGGCCACATCTGACCGTGTGCAGTACTGTTGAGGCTTCTTTTAGCAGTGTTGCACAATTTTATTTTTTTTGTATATCGGGCATACAGACCATAGCGTCTTCAGTCTGCAGTCATTTTACAGAGTATAGGGGCAGTACTGGTGAGGCAGGGACAGTGGTACAGGGAAAGAGGTATACTGGCTATATAGGCAGTGGGCTTTTTCAAAAAAATTGGGGAAAAATACTATATTTGGGCTGCCTGTGACCGTCTTCAGTTTACTGCGTGTCTGCTGGGGGTAGTATTCGCTAATTAATACCCAGCTAAGTGTTACAGCAGGCTTGTGCATAATTGTTTCCTGGCTCTGCTGTGCCCGTTACATGATCGCCGTCATCCCGCCACAGGGAAACAGTATACATAATATACGCTGCATACGGTGTCTGTCTGGTTTTTCATCTCACCATTTAAAAAAATAGAAGCAAAATACTTAAGGCCTACCACTGGCCTTTGGCCACTTGACTGGTTCTGCGCTGTGAATTCCAGTAGCTCAGTCATACGCACCTAGGTCTCACTACAGGCTTGCGCATAATTGTTTCCTGGCTCTGCTGTGCCTGTTACATGATCGCCGTCATCCCGCCACAGGGAAACAGTATACATAATATATGCTGCATACGGTGTCTGTCTGTTTTTTCAAATGGAAATGGAACTAATACTGTGCTCCACCTATACTGCTGCTAGTGATATGTTACTGGGGCCTGTCCAGACTGCTACTACTACTGAAATGGAACTAATACTGTGCTCCCCCTATACTGCTGCTAGTGATATGTTACTGGGGCCTGTCCAGACTGCTACTACTACTGAAATGGAACTAATACTGTGCTCCCCCTATACTGCTGCTAGTGATATGTTACTGGGGCCTGTCCAGACTGCTACTACTACTGAAATGGAACTAATACTGTGCTCACCCTATAATGCTGATAGTGATATGTTACTGGGGCCTGTCCCTAATGCTACCGCTGAAATGTTACTAATTCTGGGCTCTGCCTATACCGCTGCTAATGCTATGTCACTGGGGTGTGGAAACGGAGGCTTCCCAAAGACATGATGGCGGCGAGGCCATTTCCCACCAACGCGGTTACTGTTAAGGTGCATATAACCATGGACACGTGGAGAGGACACGTAGTGCCTCAAAAACATCCCCCTCCTCCTCCAACAATGAAAACATTCTTGGCAAATACCTTTGCATTGGTCCGTCTGGTGGCAGTCCAAGAATTTCACCTTTAACGACACAACAAGAGAGCCCCCTCACCATCCCCCGCCACGGCCCACTTAATCCTGGCCACATTCCGAAAACCAACTAAATAAAACCGCGCTACTAGGTCCACAGTCGCCACCACATTCCCACCAACGCGGTTACTGTTAAGGTACATATTACCAGTCTGACTGGGGCATGCACTGTGGGCCGAAGCCCACCTGTATTGTATCTGACGTTAGCTCTGCTGTCCAGGGCACTGCAATGGGATTTGTTTATGTACCGCCGGTGTGTTTCAGAGAGCCACCCATGCTTTGGGTCCACACGGACTTCACATTAGGGATTTGTACCTGCCTGTGTCTATGTATTAAAAACCCCGGTCAGACTGGGGCATGCAGTGTGGGCCGAAGCCCACCAGCATTTAATCTGACGTTACCTCAGCTGTGCTGGGCAATGCAATGGGATTTATTTATGTAACGCCGGTGGCTTCCTGGGACCCACCCATGCTGTCGGTCCACACGGAGTTGTACCTGCCTGTGTCTACTTATAAAGAACTCCAGTCGGACTGGGGCATGCAGTGTGGGCCGAAGCCCACCTGTATTTAATCTGACGTTAGCTCTACTATCCAGGGCACTGCATTGGGACAAACTACAGGATCAATACAGCGCTAATGAGACGTGCACAGCTACGTTAGCATTGGAGTCCGCTGTAGGCACGCGATTGCTGAGGGTTTGTGCAGAGGCCTATGTCCTGGGTGCAGTGAAAGTCCGCTTCCAGCCTAGGATTGCTGAATCTGTGGGCCGAGGCCTATGCCGTGGGCGAGGTGCAAGTCTGCCATGTTTGGCCGCTCAGATCAATTTTTGGTTCTGTCTTGGGTTTCCTAGGACCCACCTATGCTGTTGGTGCAAACTTAGTTCCCATTGCGGTGTTTGACCTGTCTGGCACAAAGGCACTGACTGACTTGGGTAGGGGGCAGAGCGCTGACGGCTTTCCCCTTGCAGTGTGGATTGAGCTATGCGACACCTTGACAGAATGAATACTGTGTGGCACATGGATTCCCCATTGCTATGCCCACATTTGCAGCTCCTGACGGAGGTGGCACAGGATTGGAGTTCTCATTGCTTCTGTACAGCATTGTGGGCTATCGACCCGCCCCTTTTAAAGAGGGTCGCTGCCTGGCCCTGCAGACCCTCTGCAGTGTGTGCCTCCGGTTCCTCCTCATGGCAGATGCACTTATAAATAGACATGAGGGTGGTGTGGCATGAGGGCAGCTGAAGGCTGCGCAGGGACACTTTGGTGTGCGCTGTGGACACTGGGTCGTGCGGGGGGTTGGGCAGCATGTAACCCAGGAGAAGTGGCAGCGGAGTGTCATGCAGGCAGTGATTGTGCTTTGTTGGAGGTAATGTGGTGCTTAGCTAAGGTATGCCTTGCTAATGAGGGTTTTTCAGAAGTAAAAATTGTTGGATGGGGCACTCTTGCCGCTATTGTGGCTTAATAGTGGGACCTGGGAACTTGAGATGCAGCCCAACATGTAGCCCCTCGCCTGCCCTATCCGTTGCTGTGTCGTTCCCATCACTTTCTTGAATTGCCCCGATTTTCACAAATGAAAACCTTAGCGAGCATCGGCGAAATACAAAAATGCTTGAGTCGCCCATTGACTTCAATGGGGTTCGTTACTCGAAACGAACCCTCGAGCATCGCGGAAAGTTCGACTCGAGTATCGAGCACCCGAGCATTTTGGTGCTCGCTCATCTCTAGTTAAGATGTAGTTACAAGTGCATTTAAATGATAGGAGCTTGGATGCGTAGAGATAAATCTTTCTTCTGTCTTTATTTAATACGTGCCCATTGTAACAAGAAAAATACAGACGTCCTGAGGACGCGTTTCAACCTTTTCAGGTCTTGATCACCTCATTCACAACATGTTACTTCCTTCCTTAAATAATAATCTTATTACATTTTCACTTGTTAATTAACCCTTACATATCCCTCAGAGCATGGACGTCTGTATTTTTCTTGTTACAATGAGAACATATTGGATAAAGACAGAAGAAAGTTTTATCTCTATGCATCCAAGCGCCTATCATTTAAATGCACTTGTGTCAAGAAACCGCCTAAGGATCGAGCAGTATGGATGAGAGACTGCTTTCTTCATGCTGAAAAGAGGACACAGCAAGGAATGTAAGACAGGAGCTAACATAACCTGCTACATAGGTGAGATTATTACTAGAGATGAGCGAACGTACTCGGATAGGCACTACTCGTCCGAGTAATGTGCCTTATCCGAGTACCGCTCTACTCGTGCTGAAAGATTCGGGGCGCTCCGCTGCTGACAGGTGAGTTGCGGCGGGGAGCGGGGCAGAGCGGGCGGGAGAGAAGGAGAGAAAGATCTCCCCTCCGTTCCTCCCCGCTCTCCCCTGCAGCTCCCCGCTCCGCAGCGCATCCCGAATCTTTCAGCACGAGCGGGCAGGTACTCGGATAAGGCACATTACTCGGACGAGTAGTGCCTATCCGAGTACGTTCGCTCATCTCTAATTATTACCTTTATTTGAATAAGATGTAGTTAGACTGCAACTTTGTATTGTTTTGAAGAACACTTAAAAACATTCTCTAGACTCCCAAATCTAGATGTAAGAGGCTTCACATTGTTATTGCATTCTTAGGTGTTGCATTGTACATGTAGTGTGATAATTTTCTTAACAGCAAATAGTACAGGGCAATGAAGACAATACCTGATATCAGATCACTGCCAGATACTACATGGTCCATGTCTGAAAGAACAAAAGCTCATGTGGCTCCTGAGCAGGGTACATCCTTCTAAAATGTCAATATTCCTGCTGGGACAACCCTGCAATGATCAGCCTATTTCCATAACTAGAAGCTAGATAGAAAGATATGGCAGAAATGATAGATAGAAAGATAGATATGAGACAGATGGATATGAGATAGATAGATAGATAGATAGATATGAGATAGATAGATATGAGATAGATAGATAGATAGATAGATATGAGATAGATAGATAGATAGATAGATAGATATGCGATAGATATGAGATAGATAGATATGAGATAGATAGATAGATAGATAGGAGATAGATAGATATGAGATAGATATGAGATAGATAGATAGGAGATAGATAGATAGATAGATATCAATATGATATTCATTCTATCTAAGTAATGAGGTAAATTATGATAAATCTTCTGTTCATCTAGAACCAGGTCCCCCACCACCATCCTGCCAAGATGTGTTGTGTCCTCCTCGCCAAGTTTGTATCATAGAAAGTGGAAAGCCAAAATGTGTGAGACCGCAGGTGGACTTGTATTGGGCATCAGGAGATCCCCATTAGCGTACATGTGATAACACATATTTTGACTTTATGGGCACTTGCACCTATACCTTTGCCACATTGTGTGGAGATGTCAAAGATCTTCCTAAGTTTACTATCCAGAAAAAGCATGAAAATCGAGGCAATGTGTGGGTGTCCTATGTTGATCAGGTCACCTTCATAACAGGACCCCACAGATAGATAGAGATGTAATATACATAGATACTTGAAGAATATGCATAGTGTTCCAACATGGTCCGGTAATGGCTGTCCTTCAGAAAGCTGGCAGGTACAAGGCAGTTTGTTTGCGTCCTTATGTAAATAATTTCCTCATTCTCTGTTCTAGGATTTCCCTGCACCAGATAAATTAGCCAGGCTTTAACTATCTTGGCACCAACATGGAGAGCTCAATACTGTAAGTTATTCTTTTCCTTTTGGGTCATATTCCTAGGATGAGAACAATGGTTGGAAGAATGACATGGGCACATAAGGAGTCATTGTATTAGTATCCTGGAAGGGTATAGAAATATATTAATTGTTCAGTCTCTTCCGATCATTAACCTCTTTCATGGGTCTATTCAAGGTCTACAGAGGATGTTCCAGGGACCTAAAGCAAATGACCTTAACTCCAACATGAGTTCAAACCCCTTCAGACAGTCCAAGAACGCATGACCAGTGACTGCCATTGGCTAAACCATTCAACCTTGCAAAATGTTGTTTACCAAAAAAGCAATTATATAAAAAAGGTTGAATATTGACTTATAAAGTAGCTACCTTACAATAGATGACTTATTTCTCAGGGAGCATCACATAGCCTGTAAGTCTTTCTATACTCTTGTGGTGCTCTCACAAGGAGAAACAGTAGACCCCAGCCTCAAAGCAAGAATACCTCTAATGCATAAAAAACAATTCATACAGTATAAGTTATGTACATCACTTGTGATTTACTTAATATTAAATATTTTACCCAATGGCACAGAATTCAGCAGTGACCCAAGAGAAGGTCATAGTAAACTATACTGAGGGAGTCAAGGCTAAAAGGTCTGTGGGGAACAAATCTGGTCTTGGTAAGACCAGTTTCACAAGAGCACATTATGGGCAAATTTATGTGCCCTTAATATGATCAAGTGTCCAACTGCATGTCTACTGACCAGAACTTACAGCATTCTAGATCCCCATGATGCTCTGAGTTTAGACCAGTAGACCCGTGGTCGGGTTAGGACACTTGACCATTTGATGGGCCCACAAATGGGATCATAATTAACTCAGTGAGACCCATGGAAAGGGAGACTATTATTTTAATAATGACAGATTGACAGCTAATGGAGCCATCTACTGTTATGTCTGAATGTTGTTTTTGGCACCTCAGACAGAACCTTCAGTCTGGAAGACAACAAGGGAGACCGGACGCAGTGTGAATGTAACTTTAGTTAGAATGTCTTGAGGAACATGACAACACAACTATTCAGATTTATTACCCTTCACAGTTTTTTGATCTCCCTATAGTCTAATTTGCTGGCAATATTGTTTGGGTTGTGCTCACTTTGGCTGGTTGAACTTTATAACTGGATGATGATGATTATCTGTTCAGTCTGATCCGATCTTCGGTCACTCTATGGATTGATGTTCTCCACGCGTTTCTGTCTTTCGCCGATTCTTTCAGTTTGCAATTGACATGTTTGTGGTGGCTTTGATTGTATCTAGCCATCTTGTTCTTTGTCGTCCTGATCTTCTCTTTCCACTGACTTTGCCAAGCATCAATACTGTTTCCAGTGACTTCGTGTGCATCACATGTGCAAAAAAAGAGAGTTGCTGCTTGATGATTTTGCCCTCTAGTGATATTTTTAGTTTGATACGATCTAACACTACCTTGTTCGTTGTCATGGCAGTCCAAGGTATCCGTAGCATTCTCCTCCAGCACCAGGGTTCAAACACATCAATTTTCCTTCTGTCTGTTTTCCTGAGTGTCCAAAAGGATATCACTTTTATCAGGGGATTTCAATGCAAAAATCAACTCTGCAGAAGACCTAACAGTCGCTGGAAAATTCAGATTGGGTGAGTGAAATAATGCAGGCGACTGTATGGTCCAATGTTGCACAGAAAACTGCATATAATCATGAATACATGCTTTGAGCAGCCGAAATGCCGTTTGTACACATGGATGGCCCCAAATGGTGTGCAATGAAACCAAATTGACTACTTCCTACATCAACTGCATTGGAAAAGCTCAATTCTGTCCATGAGAACACTCCCGGGTGCAGACTGTGGCTCCGATCATCAGCTACTAGACGCAAAAATCAAACTCAGATTCAGTAACATCAAAAAGTCACCAGCAATATGCAGTTTCGATGTAGACAACATCCCTTCACAATATGCAGTCAAAGTGAATAACAGATTTGAAGCACTCAGCACCACCGGAAAAAAACCCTGACAATTTTATGGGAGGAAATCAAATCCATCACGTGCTGAGCAAATCATCCCTTCCAAAAAAATCTGCAAAACAACTGGAATTGCAATCAGATGAATCCATCAGAACCGCCAACAACAACCGCCGCAGGCACCATCCTTGAATTCAGGATTGGAATGACCAATGCGTGAAACTGGAAGAAGCAGACCAGCAAGGCCACACCCGATCTGTCTTCGCCCATGTGAAACACACCCCGGCACCATTCGTACAGTGCAAGGCAGCAACTATTAAAGACTGGGATGGCAAATTATTACAAGAAGAAGATCAAATCAAGAAAGGTGGCAAGAATATACAGCAGAGCTGTATGCAGGTAATCAAACAGGCAGCCTGTTGGATTACGCACATCAAGTAGAACAAGAACCAGGCATTCTGGATGAAGAAGTCACATGGGCCCTGAAAAAACGATCAAACAGGAAAGCTCTGGGCATTGATCACTTACCAGCTGAACTGCTCAAACCAGTGTCAGTCAAGATCTTAACCGACCTATGTCAAAAGATCCAGAGCTCTGAATTGTGGCCCAAAGACTGGACAAGATCTTTCTTCATCACACTTCCAAAAAAGGTGATGCTCAAGAATGTTCCAATTACTGTACTATCGCCCTCATACCTAACGCCAGCAAAATTCTATAATTGGATAGAGCATGTCCAACGCCCATCTGGTAAAGTACACAGAATGATGCAATACATTAGGCTATTCTAGACTACAAGTGGAGACCATTGGTGCCAATACCCATGAATAATTGTCACGAGTAATAAATAGGAGAAAGTAGAAAAAAACATTTTTTTTAAATCTCTGGCAAATTTTCTACTAATTTAGAGGGTATTTCTTATATCAATTCGGGGCATTGATTATAGGGAATCTCTTATGATCTTTATCCCCTTTATATTGTACAAGATTACAATGTAATAGATTCAAATAAATAATATATTTTTGGATGTCTTTGTAGCCAGGTTGCAATAAAATGTGTGTTGGGATATTTACATGGGCAAGTAAAGTACTAACAAGAATAGTGAAATCCACAATACTAAGAAGTCGACTTCACTTAAGGCCTTGGCTTAACCCCATCTCTCATTAATTCACATCATATATCAGTGTAATGTCATCTAAATGAAAAAGTTGTGCAAATATAAACAATGGGGCTAAGTACTAAGCCGTAGGCACCTTAAGGCTTCCTCATTCTGTTGCCCAACGGTACAAGCTTCAAGCTATCACTGATTACATAAGAATGACTATGTTAAATTAAGGTGGGATGAGGATCTTTTTGAGGTATAGAATTAGCTTAAAAAGGTCTTCTGATGTCTTGCCTGACTAGAGCAACCTGTATGGGTGTTGGACATGGGACACTTGTTGAGGTCAAAGAAATGATTCTACTCAGTCTTTCAGATACCAGCTAAATACAACAGTTCCTCTGCTTTATGACCCACAGGGATCAGGTACAGGGTAGAACTTTGTATATTTAGACATGGCATGGTCCTTCACTCGGTCAGTCACACCGCTACACAGTCTTTCATCCAGAAGATCAATCTAGGCAACTCAAACCAGTCAGAGACACCATCTGTTTACAACCAGAAAATGTAGAGCTATTGATCTTCCACCACAACCAAATTCTTGTGACTTCCGACACTGCACTGACTTCCACAAACCCGTCATTTGTACCAAAACACAGTCATTACACAGTCATTACATCTCTACCAACTCCTCCATAGGGGTTCACCCTAACGTGTTCCCACCCACCGCTATGAACGTTTGTCTGTAATACCAAGTCCATTTCCTGCACAAATCAGCTCAGTGCACAAGCGAAATTGCGCTGAAAACAGCTGATTGGTAGGGGTCTAAGGTTGCTGATCCCTGCTGATCTACTATTAATAGCTTATCTTATGGACAGGTCACCAATATTTTACAACTGCACAACCCCTTTAAGACATACCCAGTTATATAACATTTACAATCCTCTGGAAATCACTCGGTCTCTTCCAATACCCACGCACAGACCAATCAGTGTCTGTGTGGGTCCAAAAGCATCTCTCTCTGTTGCAGACTCTTGCTAACTGCTCGCTCTTGCTAGACTACAATCGACTCTCCTACATTCCACCTTTCAAATGAAGCATGGTCACACGACTTTAAACTCACAACATAAAATGATACATTTCCAGACACGGACAGCACATTTGCATATGATAACCCCTTCATTCCTACAAACATTAGTACATTTAGTTGATTCATTCCATATTTAAGTCAAAGTACAAGACAATACAAGCTACATATATGATACATTCTGAAGGGGCTGCAGTGACTTTGGGCCACTACATTATGCCCTCTCAGTCTTCTGTAGGACTAGCTATGCAGGTTTCTGACTGTGATCCAGACTGAGAACAAACAGAAATCAATCAAGATTACCCAATACATGAGTATTGAGGTTAGTCACTGAAATACTATTATTTACCATTAGGACTTTGGTATCAATCAAGATTATATCTTTCTTCGATCGTTAGGATAGAATAGCTGTTCAATATGTTCTAGGACCTGCATTTGCTTCAGACACTTCCAAAGCTTGTCATTCTGTATACAATCGAATGCTTTGCTGTAGTCAATGAAACACATGTACACATCCTTTTGATACTCCTGGGTCTTCTCTATGATCGATTACAGGTTTGTGATTTAGCCTCTGGTGCCATGTCCTTTGCAGAAGCCTGCTTGAACGTCCGGCAGTTCCTATTCAACAATTGTCGCTATTCGTTTTTGGATGACCTTTAAAAGAATTTTGCTCTTATGAGGTATGAGGGCGAGCGTGAATGGAACCTGCTTGAGCATCATTTTTTTAAAAATTCTGATGAAGGCAGAGCTTGTCGAGTCTTTGGGCCATGATTTGGAGCTCCAGATCCTTTGACATAGTTCGGAAAGGATCTTGACTACCACTGGTTTGAGCAGTTTGGCTTATATGTGATCCATGCACAGAGCTGTTCTCTTTTTGTAGTTTTTTCAGGGCTCATATGACTTCTTTCTCCAGAATGCATAGTTCTTCTAATTGATGTATCTGATCCAACAGGTTGTCTGTTTGATTGCGTGCATACAGCTCTGCCATATATTCTCGCTACCTACACTTGATTTGATCTTCTTCTTGTAATAATTCACCATCCTAATCTTTGATAGTTGCTGCCTTGCATCGTTTGAATGATGCACGAGTCTGCTTCACATAGGTGAAGAGAGCTCAGGTGTGGCCTTGCTGGTCTGCTTCTTCCAGTTTTGTGCATTGGTCGTCCAGTAGCACTCCTTGTCTCACCTGACTTTTCTTTGAAATTCCACATTTGCTGTCTGAATTCAATGATAGTGCCTGCGGCTGTAGCTGCTCGGCACTTGCTGGTGATTCTGATGGATTCATCTGATAGCCATTTTGGTCGTTTTGCAAATTTTTTGGAAAGGGATGATTTGTTGAGCTATATTCCGATTGATGGATTTGATTTCCTCCCTTAATTCATCAGGGTATTTTCTGATGGTGCTAAGCGCTTCAAATCTGTTATTTACCTCAACTGCGTATTGTGAAGGAATGTGGTCTACATTGAAAGGGCACATTGCTGGCGATTTTTTAATGTTGCTGAATTTGAGCTTGATTTTTGTGATTAGTATCTGGTGATCAGAGCTGCAGTTTGTACCCAGAGATGTTCTCTTAGCCAGTATTTCCAATGCAATTGACATACGTAGTAACATAGTATGCTAGGCAGAAAAAATACAAATGTCCATCCAGTTCAGCCTGTTTCCAACCCCCACCCCCACCTACCTTGTTGATCCAGATGAAGGCAAAAGAAAACCCAGTACGCAGAAGCAAATTTACCCTCGTTCTGGGAAATTCCTTCCCGACTCCATAATGACAGTCAGAGTAATCCATGGATCAACAATTGAGATCAACAGCCCTTCTGGTTATTTAATGTCCATATCCTGCAATGTTGTAGTGCTCTAAAAGACATCTAGTTCCCTTTTAAACTCCTCTATGGATTTTGCCATCACCACATCCTCAGGCAAAGAGTTCCACAGTCTAACTGCTCTTACAGTAAAGAACCCCCTTCTGTGTTGGTGATGAAACCTTCTTTCCTATAACGATAGACAATACCCTCTTGTTACCTTTATAGTCCTGGGTATAAACAGATCAAGAAAAAGATTCTCGTATTATACCCTAATGAATTTGTGCATAGTTATTTGGTCGCCCCTTAACTATCTTTTTTTCTAGGGTGAATATTCCTAATTTTGATAGTCTCTCTGGGTATTCCAGTCCTCCCATTCTGTTTATTAATTTTGTTTCCCTTCTTTGAACCCCTTCAAGCATTGCAATGTCTTTCCTGCGTACCGGTGTCCAGAGCTGCGCACAGTACTCCATATCAGGCCTGACAGGTGCCTTATATAGTGGAAGAATAGTGTTCCCCTCTCTTGCCCTTATACCCCTTTTAATGCACCCCAATACTTTAATTTGCCTTTATTTGCATTAGCTGACTGGCATTGGTTACTCCAGTTTAGTCTACAATCCACTAGTACCCCAGGTCTTTTTTCATCTCACTTTTCCCTAGCAGTACCCCATTTAGTGTATATTGGTGACATATGTTTCTTCTGCCCGTGTGTAGAACCTTACATTTATCAACGCTAAACTTCATTTGCCATTTTTCTACCCAAGCTCCCAGTTTATCTAGGTCCATTTGCAGCCGTACATTTTCCATTGTATTATTTATCTTGTATAATTTCATATCATCTACAAATATTGGTATTTTACTGTGTGGTCCCTCTATCAGGTTATTGATAAATGTAATACTGAACCCTGTGTCGTCCAAATAGCAACAGTGGCCCAATCAGACTATGAACCATTAATGGCCACCCTCTGCTTTCTTTTTTTTTTTTTTTAATCAAATTTTTTATTAAGTTTTTTATGTTAAATTCAATTACAAACATTACAGTCATGCGTTGTTCTCAAAATTGCAAGTAAGTACAATAAATATTGCAGTATGAGAATAATATTGCAGTATCAATACAATTAAACAGTATTTAGTGGGAAGGCCCCCCGCGAGACCCAGACCAGTTCACCAAAATTGTGTGGGCGGCTAGTGGTTTATCAAGCTGAGGTTTGAGAATTTTTTCGGATCAAGTATTTCTAGGGCAGCCTTTTAAGAAGGGCCCCTTGTCTATGTAATGTTCTGCCCTGGTTGGTGCCACGGGGGGGGGGGGGGGGACCCCTCCCCCACTCCATCCAGCTTGGGGTTCAAGGCTGGTCCTGGAGTGTCATCTAACAATGTAACTTGCCACTATACTAAATGTAGTAATGTGGCCAACGAAGTTAAGATTGTTCATGGAGAAAAGGGAAGAATAAAAACAAAAAAAGGGAAAAAGGAAAAGGGGAGGGGGGTAGAGTTGGGTAGGTTTGCGGGTGAAGGGGGAACAGTATAGTAACATTCAAATCATACCAGAAGGATTGAGACACTTGCTCCTTTTTTACCTGGGTCGCTCTCTCTCTTCCGCTCCGCCTCGTACTCCAACAGGAGGACGAATATATACTTGTGTATTCAACGCCCTGGGTCCAGACCGCACGCAACTACCGTTACCCTCCCGTGAAACACGGGATCATCATCTGTTTCTATATTATGGACTGTGCATAGAAGATGGAATATACTTAGTGATCCTTCCTTACCTCTCTCCAGGGGTGCCAGGTTAAAATAAAATCTTCGTGAGTGCCCCTTGCCCAACTTCTTAGCTCTTCCATATTACATATCATATCTACTTTTTCCCTCCACTGTGAAACGGAGGGAGGCTTTTGTTGAAGCCAGTTTAAGGGAATCAGTGCTTTCGCAGCGTCTAGTAAGAATGCTATTAATTTGTTTCTGAACGGCTGAAAGTTGGGGGAGGGCTTCCAAAGGAACACCATCTCCGGTAAAATTGTTATACTTGGCGAGAAGACTTTTAAGTCTTTTTCTATCTCCTTCCAGAAACGGGAGATTCCCGGACACTCCCACCAAATGTGGAGGTAGGAGCCAGATGCAGCATTGCATCTCCAGCATTTATCTTCGGGCGCTAATTTGTAATCGTGTAGCCATTGGGGGGTTTTGTACCATCGGACTAGTAATTTGTAATGAGTTTCCTGCAACAGGACACATGGGGACAGGCCATATGCTAGCTTCAAGATTAGTTTGGTGTCTGCCGTGGATAGGTTGATTTTTAATTCCTTTTCCCAAGATATTAGGAAGGTTGGTTTGCTGAATAAAGGTGGAGTTATAAAGTTCTTCCTGATATTAGAGATTCTCCTAGACCCAGGTTTGTCCTCTAGTAATGCTTTTTCAAAGCTTGTCTTTGGTCTAACAGATTTGTGTTTAGATAGGAATTCTTTTATCACTTTCCCTACATGTGCCCGCTGCAGAAATGATATTTTGGGATTGGTGATCAGCGAGTTCGTAATTTCTTCTGGTGTTTTGTGGGCCTGGGTCTGCAGTTCTTCCAATCTACTACCATGTAATTGTTTCCAGACACTTTGAGAACCCGGGTCCGGGGGAATCTCCAGTAACCTGCATATGCTTCGAATAGGTGTCAGAGGGGAGGGAGTAGGGGCCAAGGATTCTTTAGTTTTGTCCCAAATTTCACATGGGCCCCTTAGGAGGGGATTAAATCCCTTAGCTCTAAATATGCTCTTTTTTGGGAGCCACAAGTCTTCCACCAAAGAATCCCCATGTGGGGCAGTCGCCAGGTCATATAGTATCGGGTCTCTCGACGGACGGGTCAGGTCCATCCAATATCCGATTTGAATAGAGTAATAGTAGTCCTGGACGTTAGGCAAATCCATTCCCCCCTCGGATCTCTTCTTGGTCATTAGATTATATGCCAGTCTGGGTCTTTTTTGCCTCCACACGAAGCCCGAAAAGATTACCCGTATGGATTTAAGGAAGGACAACGGGAGATGAATTGGGATCATACGAAGCCTATAAAGGACGATAGGTAGAACATAGGATTTCAGAATATTTTTCCTACCAAACCATGAAAGGAATGGTAGGTCGTATTTTCGCAGTAGTGTTTTGATCTGGCCAATTAGAGGGTAATAGTTTTTTGAGAAGAGGTCTTCAGTTCTTTTCGTAAGCTTAAGGCCGCCTGCAGACGAGCGGGTCGGATCCGGCAGCGAGAATTCTCGCCGCGGGACCCGACCCGAGAGCCTACAGGGACGGGCGCGTACTCACCCGCGCCTGGCGGTCCCGGCTCCTTCATGTGCCGGCTGCGGCGCAGCTGGCGCATGCGCAGACCGGAGCCGGCGGCCGGGTGAGTGCGAGCCCCGCAGAAAAATAGGACATGCCGCGGTTTGTTTGCCGCGCGAGATTTCGCGCGGCCAAACCGCGGCCGTCTGCATAGGCGCGCGTATTGTAATGCACTCCTATGCAAACTTTCAGTGGCAGAAATCCCGAGGCCGTGTGCAGGCGGCATTATTCCTAGATAATTCACCACTGTTTCGGACCATGCAAACGGGGAGCCAGCCTTCAGACGCCTGCAGTCAACTTCCGGAATTGATATGTTTAGAATCGTTGACTTCTCAAAGTTGACTTTGAAGTTCGACAAGGATCCGAAATCCCGCAGAATTGAGACAAGCCTCGGCAAGCTCCTTTCTGGTTTAGTAATTACAAACATGACGTCGTCCGCAAATGCTGCTGACGACATCGTGCCTGACTGAACTCTAAGACCTTCCATGGTCGGGTCCTGTCTTACCCATTGTAACAACGGTTCTATAGTGAGGATGAAGAGTATTGGGGAGAGGGGGGGAAAGTGAGTCATTTATTTTTAGTCTAGCATGGGGATTTGAGTATAACGTTAATATAGCCGCAATGAAAGCAGGAGGGAAGTGGAGGCGAAGCAGTGTTCTCTCCATGAAGACCCAGTCTACCCTATCAAAGGCCTTTTCTGCATCAGTGCTTACTAAGGCCATGGGTATTTTACGAGCCTGGGCATAGTAAATTGCATGAAGTAGTCTAAGATAGTTTCCCCTTCCCTCTCTGCCCCTAACAAAACCAGTTTGTTCTGGGTCTATTAGTGTCGGTATAAACTCACTCACCCTTTTAGCTAAGAGTTTGGCCCAGATCTTCACGTCTAAATTAATAAGTGAAATAGGCCTATAACTACCACACTGTGTAGGGTCCTTGTTCTCCTTCAAAATAAGGGTGATGTGCGCTTCCTGGGCTTGTCTAGGTAGAGCAGCTCCCTTTAATAGGGCGTTAAAAGTTTCGGTAAGACTGGGAATTAATTGTACTTTAAAAGCTTTGTAATAGGTAAGTGAGAGGCCATCGGGGCCTGGGCTTTTACCATCGGCAAAGGAGTTCAGCACCTCCTCCACTTCTTTCCCTGTGATCGGAGTCAGTAGGGATGCTGCTTCTGCCTCACTCAGTTCCGGTATTTTTAAGGATCTCAAAAACGCATCTACTCTCCCGGTCTGATTCTGTTGAGCCAAGGAACCTGCTCTTTCTTTGAGGTTATACAGTTTTGAGTAAAAAAGTTGAAATTCCCTGGCTATGTCTGGTGTAGAGGAAACTTGAGAGCCATATTGTGTTTTTATAGAGAGAATAGCATTTCTTGCCTTTGACTTTTTTAGAAGCGAGGTCATAAGTTTACTGCCCCGGTTTCCATGGGCGTAAGCTGCGTGCTTAAGATAAATATGTTTTTTGTTAAATTTCTCCATTAAACAACATTTGAGACGGTGCCTTAGGGAAGTTAGCTCTTCAAGGTTCTGTTTGGTTTGAGATTGTTTTGTTGAGTATTCAAGTTTGATGATTTGGGCTAATAAATTATCAATTTCTTTTTGTTTTTGCTTTTTTACTCTCGAGCCCAGTGCTATCAGAAGACCCCTAACAAAAGCCTTGTGGGCTTCCCACACCGTCGGCATATCTACACTTCCTCTGAGTTGATCTTAAAATATTCCTCTAGAAGGTCTCCTACTTTCAGTCTCTCCTCTAGAGGGTCTAAGAGGGAGTCATTTAGACGCCATCTCCATTCACCTGGTGTAATGCATGGCAGGTTGATATCAAGGTGGATCGGTGCATGGTCCGAGACAGTAATGGGGTCTATATTTGCTCTCTTCAGGTGGGTCAAAAGTCCAGCGGAGACCAGTAAGTAGTCCAGCCTCTGGAAGGAGGAGTGGACTTGGGAATAGTGAGAGAAATCTTTAGTGGAGGGGTGGAGATAGCGCCACGCGTCCAGAACCCCCAGTTCTGACAAGGAGCGGTGCAACCTTTTTAATTTTATCTGTGAAGCTTGTGAGCGTCCTGTTGAGGAGTCCAGTACAGGATTAAGTGTAATATTTAAATCTCCTCCTAATATAATATGCCCGATGGCGAACTGCTTAAGAGTATCTAACTGTTTTAGCAGCCAGGGAATCTGATCGGAATTAGGGGCATAGATATTAGCAATTGTCAATTTGAAATTATTAATAGAGCCCCTCAGAAAGAGAGTTCTGCCCTCTTCATCTTGGAGCTGTGCATCTAATTTAAATGGGATTGACTTATGGAGTCCTATGGTTACTCCCTTAGATGCCGAATTTGGGTGTGTGTTGTGGAAATATTGCTGAAAACCCAGACCCGGGAGTGCAAATTGTCTGTCCTTTTTAAAGTGTGTCTCCTGGATAAATAAAATTTTTGTCTTACATTTTTTTAGTAGGTGTGCCACGTTGTGTCTCTTGTGCGGCGAGTTTGGCCCCCGGGCGTTCAATGAAGTGAAGCGGATGGAAGTCATGGCGACGGCGCTATCCTGTACCTCACCTGTAATTTTAAAGAGAAATGCAGAGAGTAATGGAATTAGTTCCTATTAAGCGCACGGGTAGTGTTCCCTTACCAGGGAGCAGTGGTGGTGGGGGGGGGGGGGGGGTAGTAGGGGTGTGTTGGGAAAGGAGGGGGGGGGACGAGGGTATATAGGATGAAATAAGTTTGTAAACAAACCAAAGATGTGTCAGTTGAGAGAACTACTAAAGCGAAATTGCAGATGTTCTGATCTTGCTACCTTCGCACTCAATATGTGTACGAGGAACGTATTAATTCAGCTTTGTAATTCTCAACCGAGACAAGTTTCAAGTAAATGAGTAGTCAGTAAGTAAACAGTAAGTAACTATTTTAACTGGGCCTGTGCCATATGGACGGGCCCCATCACTTTTGTAAAATATCAAACAGAGATAAAGTTCATCTCCACTGTATCAGATGATCGTAGAGGTTCCATTCAACCTCCTCGTAAAGTCACTACTATCAGAGTAATCGGATTTACAGATCCTTTCTTTTTTCAAGTTTCCTCCTGTAATGGGCCATCTTTGGGTCTCTTCTTTCTCTCTCTAGGAGAACGCGAACATCCTGGAAGTGACTCCGCTTCCGCGCTAGGTAGTGCAGAGAGTGTAGGAGGGTCTGGCAACGGCAGCCAACACGGGATCTCAATCGGCTCTAACTCCAAAAGATGCCAACATTTTTGAAGGTCTTCCGGAGATCGAATATTTATTCTACGGCCTTTTAGATTTATTCCCAACCCAAACGGGAAGAGCCAGGAATATCGGATGTCTTTGGCTCGAAGTGCCTCCAGCAACGGCCTCATCAGTCGGCGTTTAGCTAAAGTTGACGGAGCAAGATCTTGGTACACTTGTATTGGGGCCCCCTCATAATGCAGGTCTTTGTTGGTTCTGGAGGCATTCAGTATCGCTTGTGTGTCTGGGTAGTTTAAAAATTTGCATTATATATCTCTTGGTGGTTCTGAGCTAGTGGGTATAGGTCTCAGAGATCTGTGGATACGTTCTATGGATATAATTGATGCTCTTTCTTGACCCACAAGTAGGGTAAACAGTTCTGAGGCAATTTTTGGCAATACTTCAGAAGCCCACGATTCTGGGAGGCCTTTTATTCTTATGTTGTTACGTCTATTTCGGTTTTCTATATCTTCTTGTAGAATAAGAACTCGATTTAGCTGCTGCTGATGTTCTCTTACCATCTGAGCCATTTCGGAAGAGTGTTGGATGATCTTAGATGAAGAGGATTCGAGGGTCTCTACTCTTTTATTCATAGCCTTAATTTTGTCTTTGATCTCTAGGAGATCGTTTCTGAGAGGCCGTAGAGAGTTAGACATTAGATCCCTCATGAAGCTTTTGGATATATGACCGTTTTCTTCTCCTTCTGATGAGTCTTCTTCGTCTCTTTCTCTGCTTTGAGAAGTAGGAGCTGTTAGAATCAGTGACTTCTTACTAGGGGGATGCGGGGATCTTGAGACTCTCTCTTTCAAGAATTTTTGCATATCTGATTGACCCTTGGACGGTCGTGGTGTAGATAAGGAGTCGTTACTTCTTTCTCTGTTGTTTTTCCCCATTGTGTAACGGGTTAGATTTCAATCTAGGTCTTGCGATGGGGCCCCTCACCAAGCTTGCCTTGTTACAGGGCCATTCGGAGGAGGTGATCCCTCAACAATCCGATCAGGAAATTTGAGAAATTTAAGATGTTGGAATAAGTTCTGTAGTACTTGTAAGTCAAGTTATCTTGCAGGTCGCAATATTACCACCAGGAACAGTTGGTATAGTGATTCCCTGGGTGAATTACTGGATGGATTTGCTCTAGGGAACCGTTGCCTACGATTCCGCAAAAAATTCAGGCTGGGCCTGCGAACAATTTAGGTTTCTGGCAGGATTTGCTACCCGTAACAGGTTCTGTAGGACAGCCGCAAGTCTCGGTTCATTCGAGAGGCTTTGTTCCGCTGAACCAGCTCGGGATTCCGCAGTGGAGGAAAAATTCAGGCTAAGCCTGTGTAGATTTAGGTTTGTGGCTGGTTTTGCTACTCGTATCAGGATCTGCAGGACAGCAACAAGTCTCAAATTAATCAAGGTGTTTCCTTACGCAGAACCGGTCCGAGATTCCGCAATGGAGAAAAAATTCAGGCTAGGCCTGTATGGGACTCAATCCCTATCAAGGTATGCGCCTGTATTGAGGTCTGGCAGAAGGTAGAGAGTCCAATATTAATTGAGCAGGTGTAAACTGGATGGCTGTCAGCTCTCTGTTAGTTTCAAAATCCAGTATGCTTTGCTTTGCTAGGCTGCAGTTCCTCTTTATGTGGATGACAGGGGGGGGGGGGGGGGGGCAAGCAGCTCGGGGGGGGGGGGGGGGCAAGCTGGATACTGCCTATTTTGTCTTGGTCCTCCGTTATGGAAGCTGCAGGTCTTGTGGGTCGGGGGGGGGGGGGTGCACACCACCCCGGTGACAGAGTCTTAGGGGTTAATATGTGCTACTTTGAAAAGCAGACAGTATTCAACCCTTGGATATTTACTGTTCTGTCTCTGTACTGTGTCGGGGGAGCTTCACCTGCCTCCCTGCTCCAAAGCGCGGCCGCCTCCTCCTCTCACTTTTCCCCCTCTGGACGGACTGCCGCTGTGTCGTGCCTTAATAGACGAGCGCGCTCACCACCTCCCGCTCCAAACCTGTTCTCGATAGCCCCTGTCCCTGCTCCGGCTGATCACTGGTGCAGGTTTGTGCCTCCTCGGGCGTCCGGTTTTTCGCGCGCATCCAGGCCCTCCGGAGATTTAGGCCCCGGCTTCTCCCGCGGTTGTAGGCCCCGTTCGGTCTCGGCGGTCCCCCGCAGCCTGGAGCGTCTCTATCTGCTCCTTAGCCTGCAGAGATGCTATAGCAAATATTCAGCGGTGTCTTCCCTCAAGCAGGCAAGCCAAAAAGTTAGCTTATCTGCTCAGGTCACAGGAGCTAAGCCTCTGTGCGACCGCTTCCTCCGCTGGCTAGGCCACGCCCCCACCCTCTGCTTTCTATCTCTGAACCAGGTATTTACCCAGCCGCACATGTTTTCGAACAGAACGAGCTGTCTCATTTTATATATTAACACATTATGCTGCACAGTGTCAAATGCTTTAGAAAAATCCAGATATACGAGATCAATAGACTTTACCAGGTGCAACCTAGAACTTATTCCGTTGTAGAAGCTGATCAAGTTGGTTTGACACGATCGACCACTTATGAACCCGTGCTGGTGAGGAGTTATGCAGTTGTTTTCTTTAAGGTATTCCAAGATGGCATTATCTCAGAAACCCCTTGAATATTTTTCCAATTATTGAAGTAAGACTTACCGGCCTGTAGTTACCAGGCTCTCTTCTTGAACCCTTTTTGTATATTGGAACTACATTGGCAATATGCCAATCCAGTGTCCCTAAACATAAGAAATAGTGGTCTGTCTGTCATGCCACATAGTTCCCTTAGAGCCCTAGGGTGTATTCCATCTGGACCTGGCGATTTGTCTATTCTAATCTTTTTTAGCCGGCTTTGCACTTCCTCCTGTGTTAGGCAGGTGATATTTAGTAGGGGGTTCATTTTATCCACTTGCATCTTGTATGACATTTCATTTTCTTTCATGAATATACTTGAGAAAAATGATTTAATAGATTTGCCTTCCCTCACCATCTTCTGTGGTTTCTTCTGCATATTTGTTTCTCTGCCTCCTCTATGGTAGTTTTTATCTTTTCCTTACATATTTTGTTGTTTTTTTCCCCCTTTATGTTTTCATTGCTTTTTCACTGCCTTCCTCTTTTAGTAATTTAAACACTTTCTTTTTTTCACTTATTGCACCCCCAACCCCCCCTTTTATAGTCTGGTTGAGCCACATAGGTTTCCTTTTATTCATAGTTCTTTTATTTTTGAAAGCACTGCAGAATAAGTTGGCGATATACAAGTAAAAAGATTTATTTTCGTAGGGTATGAATTGCTCACATAAGGTATTTAGGATTTTTTTGAACTTCTGCCATTTGTTGCCTGTAGTGTTATTTTTGAGGATGTTGTCCCAGTTAATGTGGCTGAAAGTAATTCTGAGCTGATCAAATTTTTCTTTGCTAAAGTTTAGGTTTTTTTGTCACTCCCTGGTAAGGCTTCCTAATGAATGACAACTGGAAATTGATTATATTGTGGTCACTATTTCCCAAGTGTCTCTCAACCTGCAGCCCCATGATTCAGCCTGGTCTGTTGTTTAATAATAAGTCCAGAGTGGCCCTCCCTCTAGTTGACTCCCGTACAAATTGGGTAAGGTAGTTATCTTTAATTGTTCTCAAGAACTTATCGCCCTTGTGCGATTTGCAGGTTTCATCTACCCATATTATATCTGGATAATTAAAGTCCCTCATAATAATTACCTCATTTCAGTTTGACAACTCTTCTATTTGTCCTAGTAATAAGTTTTCAGTTTCTTCAGTTATTTTTGGTGGGCTATAAAAAACTCCTATCAAGATTTTATTAGTCTTACCCTCACACCATTTAATGATCCTAGTCTTTGTGGCAGATTGCCCTGTCTGTCCCCTTAATAATTGAGTCCCTCACCACTAAGTCCTGTCTAGCCGGCCCTGCTTTCCCCTTCTTACTGAAGCAGTCATGTCCCTGGTGGTTAGAGGGTATGCTATGCTGCAGCAGTGCTAAACCTGTAATGGAATCCCTCTCATCTGCCAACTTTGGTCAGAGAGTTGAGTAGGCAGCGCTCACTTATTCAGATATCCCAGGACGTCATTCGGATTTGACAATGAAGAGGAAGATGTGGACCCCTTGTTCAAGTTGATAAGAGTTGTACCCAAGTTGATACAGGCACTTAGTGCATTGTAGAGCAGCTAGAGGAGGCTCCAATCATAGATATGGTGGAGTAAATATAGACAAAAGAAAAAGAAGAAAAGTCCTCAGCGCTCAAGTGTATGGATACAGTATGGCAAATGAAATGGTGGAGATAAGAATAAAGTAGAGTGAACTTACTTCACTGAGGCGTCCTTGATATAGACGCCCCTGATCCCAGTAGGCGTAACAGATTACCGTTGGCTGCAGCAAATGTAGTTCCAAGTATTTATTTTAGCAGTAGACGCGTTTCGGCCTTACAATATTATGGCCTTCATCAAGTACATCATTGAAAAAGCCGTTGCCTATCCAATGAAACTTGCTGATACTCAACAGGCTGATGTTGAGCCATTGCATTTCATTTTTTATGATTTACAATAATGCCTGCGTCATTAATGCCTAAATTATTCGAGTTTTGTCCTTTTTCTTTCCTGGTGGTTTGATTGGTGCCTTTCGGCCAGGGGCCCCCACTTCCAGCGCCATATTTAAATGCATTTGGTTTTGATCCATAAACTATTTCGGCAATGGTACTGGAATAGCTTGCCATTGCTTTCCCCACCCCTTCGCATTTATCCATGCTTGAAAGCGGGGGGGGGGGGGGGCTCTTGCCAACAACAGGGCTGTATTAGATCAGATATACCTGCCCCATGCTTCAATGTCATGCAATATCATGTAATATATACTGTATGTTTCTATGCTAATAAAGGGTCTAGTGTTTTGCAAAATGTATGATTTAACTTAGCACTTATAGCAATTATAAAAATGTAATTCCTTGATGTATTGATAAGTATCAACCATGATGAAGACCACCTCACAACCACTATCAAATGTGATGGACAATACAATCAAACTCTCTGAAGGAGATTAGGGGAGGGGCTTTTTTAATACTTTAACAACCAGCCAAGGGTCTGATCTATGAAAACCCTACAGAGAATGAAGGGACTGAAACCCTACTTTATCTTTGTGCTACCTTCACTCTTATCATCAGCATATTGAAGTTCTATGACAGAAGTTGTTGTGACCTTGGTTTTGGTTTTTAGGGCCAATGTCCACGGGCGGACTTGAGTTGCGGAATCTGCAGTTCAAGCCATCCATAGGGAAACATGGGTGTTTGCAACTGAATTAAAGCATGCGGATTTGATTTGCGGACCTTTGGGTGCGGAAATAAAATCGCAGCATGCTGTATTTCAGTGCAATTGCCGCATGGACGGCTTCCATTAAAGTCAATGCAAGCTGTCCTATCCACAGCCCATCCGCAATTTACATTGCGGGCAGGCCAGGGATTCCGTGAAAAAGCAGGAGTTTGAAAAAAAAGAAAAAAAAAAACTCTACGGCACATGTACGACGGCGCGTCAGCTGGTGCTTCCGCACACATCTGCAGTAGAGGAAAAAGGAAGACCCAGACAGCTAACGAAGTTAATCGGCCGCGGGCAGGGTCAGATTTCGCTGTGGGCTACTGCATGCAGAATCTGACCAACTCGTGGACATGAGCCCTTAGTCTGTTAAGGTTAAATAGTTTGCCATCTGTCCGATAGAGGATTTCCTTGCCAGTGGGAAGCTTCCCATCAACAAAGGGCAGTATCATAGCTATAAGGGCTCGTTCAGACGAGCGTGTTTTGGTGCGTACTTAGGTGCGTACATACGTCCGCACCTAGGTATGAGCAAAAGCACGCGTGAACACAGCTGCGTGCTTGTTGTCAATGGAGCCGCGGCTGCTGCCGGCGGCTCCATTGAAAACAATGCTCTGCCGGTCCCCTGCATTCTTTTCCAGGGAAGGGCTTTACATATTAGCCCTTCCCTGAAAAAGAAACATTTTAGTGCAAAACAAAAAAAGAATTAAAGAAAACTTACCTCTCCGTCGCTGCTGTGACCCCCGCGGGCATGAAAACATATCTGCCGCATGCAGCAGATGTATCCTTCACCCCCGCTAGTTAAAAGAATTTCCTGCTGCTACATCTGCCACATCTGTGGCAGATGCAGCAAAAGGAATTCTTCAATTCTCAACCGCAGCTGTCACACATGACAACTGCGGTAGAGAATCCTGCTCCCGGCATCCTGTCAATGGCTTTTCAGGTAAGGGCTTCATAAGCCCTTCCCTGAAAAGCCATTTAAAATAGTGCAAAAATAAAAAAAAAAACAATTCTCACCTCCCTTCAGCTGCCGGGGCTCAGCCGTGACTTCTAGCGCTGTCCCAGGCTTTGTAGTTCTGAGCTATCAGCAGCCGGGGATTTAAAATCCCCGCCTGCTGGTAGCTCTGATTGTGGTTGGCTGAATTGCTTCAGCCAATCACAATCAGAGCTACCAGCAGGAGGGTATTTTAAATCGCCAGCTGCTGATAGCTCAGCAGCGCTACAGAGCCAGGGACAGCGGCAGAAGTCCCCGCTGAGCCCTGTTAGTGGCTTTGCAGGGAAGGGCTTCATAAGCCCTTCCCTGAAAAGCCTTTTAGAATAGTAAAAAAAGAAAAAAAATAGGTACTCACCTCCCTTCAGCTGCCGGGGCATAGCCGCGTCTTCTCCTGCTGTCCCCTGCACTGTGTTGCTGAACAGCTGATCTATCAGCAGCCGGGGATTTAAAATCCCCGCCTGCTGAAAGAGCTGAATGTAATTGGCTGAGGCGCTCAGCCAATCACAGGCAGCTCTCACCTGTCATTCATTCGGGGAGAGCTGCCTGTGATTGGCTGAGCACCTCAGCTAATCACATTCAGCTCTTTCAACAGGCGGGGATTTTAAATCCCCGGCTGCTGATAGATCAGCAGTTCAGCACCACAGTGCAGGGGACAGCAGGAGAAGACGCGGCTGTGCCCCGGCAGCTGAAGGGAGGTGAGTATCTATTTTTTTTGTTTTTTAAATCACTTTTAATTGATTTCCAGGGAAGGGCTTATATGTAAATCTCTTTCCTGAAAAACAATTCAGGTGTGCCACAGACCATTGTCTTCAATGGAGCCGCCGCCAGCAGTAGCGGCTCCATTGAAGTGAATGGCTGCATTTTTTTTTACCAAAATTTTTCCTTTTCAGTTAAGAGCCTATATGTTAAGCTCTTCCCTGAAAAACAATTTGGTGGTGCCAGCAGACTGTTGTCTTCAATGGAGCCGCCGGCAGCAGAAGCAGCTCCATTGAAGAGAATGGCTGCATTTTTATTTTTTTTTACACTAAAATCGTTCTTTTTCTGGGAAGGGCTTATATGTAAAGTCCTTCCCTGAAAAGGAATGCAGGGAGCCAGCAGGTCATTGTTTTCAATGGAGCCGCTGGCAGCAGCCGCGGCTCCATTGAAAACAATGCGTGCATTCCCTATGGTGCACACATGTCCTATCTTTGCAGGCACGCACCTGCAAAGTACGGACATGTGCACACACCATAGGGAATGCAGTGTTGTAAATATAAGCATGTTTTGGTGCGTGCGTGCACGCACCAAAACACGCTCGTCTGAACGAGCCCTTAGGATGTAAAATAAAGTTGGGGCAATTTAACACCCTGTTTGACCCACTGACTCCACCTTAATTGGGTCACTCTGGGAACCATTGCTGTCCAAGACTATTGCAATCATGTCATCATAGAGGAGCTGCAGAATGTTTACGAATTTATTAGGGCATCTGATTTTTTGGAGGATGGTCCAAAGAGCACTGTGATTCACTGTGTCAAATGCATTTGCGAGGGCAATGAAAACCATGTACAATGGTTGATTTTGTTCCTTGCATTTTTCTTGAAGCTGTCATGCCGTCAAGATCATATCACCTGTTCCTCTGGAAGGGCAGAACCCGTTCTGGGATTCCTGGAGGATGTCTTCTGAAATGGGTAGAAGACGGTTTGCAAAGATTTTTCTAGCAGAAGTTAGAAGGGAGATACCTCAATAGTTTCCACAGTCTGTTCATTCCCCCTTTTTGAAAAGGGTGATGATAGTGGTGTCCATAAAGTCCACCAGGATTTTCTTGGTCACCCACATTTTTTCAATGAGCTGGTAGAGTTTTTGTGTCAGCTCAGGTCCACCCTTTTTAAAGATTTCAACAGGGATCCTATCAGGACCACTCTCTTTGTTACTTTTTAATTGGTTGATAGTCTTGCTGACTTCCTCCAAGCTGGGCAGTGCTGCAAGCTCATCCCTGACTTGTTGTTGCGGGATTTGCAAGAGAGCCTCTTCAGCCACATTAGAACTGTGGTTAAAGGGGTTGTCTCGCGAAATCAAGTGGGGTTATACACTTCTGTATGGCCATATTAATGCACTTTGTAATATACATTGTGCATTAAATATGAGCCATACAGAAGTTATTCACTTACCTGCTCCATTGCTAGCGTCCCCGTCTCCATGGCTCCGTCTAAATTCGCTGGCGGCTTGCTTTTTTAGACGCTCTTGCGCAGTCCGGTCTTCTGCTCTGAGCACGAGCCGCTTCAGTGTGCTCGCCGCTACAGCTCTCCTGCGCATGCGCAGACGAGCTGTATCTTCTCGGGAGCGCGCTGGAGCGGTCATTCTGCTACCATCCTCTCTTAGAGGAAGGTGCAGAGCCGCCCAGCCGAGCCGCCCACCCGCCCAGCAGAGCCGCCCACCCGAGCCGCCCAGCCCAGCCGCCCAGGTAAGTGATGGGTGACGGACTGACGGGGGTGACGCGTGACAGACTGCCGCTGTGGCCCCGGAGCCTACCGCTGGGCCCCGGGGCCTACCGCTGGGCCCCGGGGCCTACGGCTGGGCCCCGGGGCCTACGGCTGGGCCCCGGAGCCTACCGCTGGGCCCCGGAGCCTACCGCTGTGGCCCCGGAGCCTACCGCTGTGGCCCCGGGGCCTACCGCTGTGGCCCCGGAGCCTAGCGCGGGGGAGCCGGGGCCTAGCGCGGGGGAGCCGGGGCCTAGCGCGGGGGAGCCGGGGCCTAGCGCCGGTTACCTGCTGCCTGGCGGTGGGTGACCGGTCGGCCGCATTCAATCCCAGGGTCCGGTCGGCGGCTGCGGGGCATCTGGTTGTCAGGGAGATACAGCTGGTAGCGTCTCGGGAGCGTGCACGTTGGGCTACAGCAAGCGAAGGGAAAAGAGCCGGCGGCCATCTTGGGGAAACTTTTTATAAGTTGCTGAAACGCTGGAACTGTAAGTACAAACCAGCTAGAAAAGTCATTTACAGGGGGGCTTAGTAATGTATGCTTAATAAGGGGGACTGGGCAAAAAAAAAAAAAATTCACTGCTTCCTCGAGACAACCCCTTTAAGAAGGTTATGATAGTGCTCTTTCCAGCATGGCACAATTGATTGTTTTTGTCTTTTAGAAGCTTGGTTCCATCTGATGAACATAGAGGGTGAATGCCATGATTTGATGGGTCATAGATGACCTTTGTGGCTTTAAAGAAACACTGTAGCTCATTGATATCCACAAAATGTGGATTTCTTGAGCCGTTTTATGTCCACCAGATGTTCTTGAGTTCTCTGGTCCTTCTTTAGACCTCAGCTTTTGCAGTAGTGTAGATCTTTTTCTTAGCAACACAGTTGGTGTCTCTTTGCCATATTTGAAAGGCTTTTCTTTTCTTATCGATTAGTTGTTGGATCTCGTTATCTTTTTCATCAAACCAGTCTTGATGTTTCTTAGTTTGGTATCCAATGATTTCTTCACAGGCTGTAACAATAGTGATCTTCAGTTTATTCCAATTTTTCTCAACTTTTCAGGATGTTGCAAGGATAGATGATCCTTGAGTGTTGTTTGGAGAAGGGTTCATTTAGAGGACTCTTGAAGGGTTGGGTGCTCATTTCACATCTTATCTTTCTTCCTTGGAGTCTGCATTGTGGGGTTATCATGATGGCAACCATAGATCGAATTAACCGGTGGTCTCTCCAGCAATCATTAGCGCCTGTCATAGCTCTTGTGAGAAGTACATGGCGGCGGTCTTTGCCACCTAAAATTACATAGCCTAAGAGGTGCCAGTGCTTTGACCGGGGGGTGCTTCCATGATGTCTAACTTATTTTCCTGGCAGAAGAGCGTGTTGATGATAACAAGGTAATGTTCTGCATATTTGGGAAGAAGCAGGATGCCATTCGAGTTGCTGTTTCCAACTCTATCTTTTCCTATAGTTTCTGGCCACAGGTTGAAGTCTTGTCCAGCTCTTAGATTAAAATCACCCAGGAGGATGATTTTGTTCTCCTTGGGTATCTCCAATAGGATGGTGTCCAGCTAATAGTAATTTTTTTCATCAATGTCTTTGTCAGCATCTAATTTGGTTCGTAGGCACTTGAAGGACAGCAAGCGCCATCTGTCTGAAGCTATTTTTTTTCATTACCTGCGTATGACAAAAAACTTTGTTAAATTCGTCCTGCCATTCAACCAGAGTAAGAACGCACAAGAGCATCACAGAAGCAGTATGTGGTCTGTAATATATTCCAAAGCCCTTCACAGAATAGACTAACCAGAAATAAAACTCAACTTTTAATATTGAGTTTTTAAAATACATAATACGGCTGACAAACAAACAAAAATACAATATGTGGGAACCCAGCTCAAGAATAAGTAGTTGCCAAGAAGTTGTATATCTTGGCTACCTATATCACTCACTATCCCCAGATGAGACAGTGTAATATATGAAAGACTAATATCAGATAGTAGGATCTTTAGGTAGGAGATGGGTACCACACAGCTTTAAGGTCCATAAACCAACAGGTACAGCATACCACCCATCTGTCCTTAATATAGAATGACAATCTGAAGGTGTTATACTCCTTCAAGGATTCATATATTTCCTGGAGTCTAACAAAGTTCTATCAGAAAGACTCACTTTACATTGAGGATATAATATATGAGCACTCTGTCTTCAAGCAATTAATCGTGCTATATATCTATAGAAAAACACCCCTGGTATATAGCAGTGGTAATTCAGGTGTTAATAGAGTTACTGTGTACAGGATTCAATCAGGATGACATATATATATATATCACACAATATTCACACTCCTATATGAATGTGGTTATTGTTCTCGGTACCTTCGAGCACTCATACAGGAGAGATCATAATTTGTCTGTTGGAAAGTCAGATCTAAGTGTGATTATGGATAAAAACTGGCTCATTAATATAAACCGGTTCAACACGTTTCTCTGCCAAGTTTAGGACAGTTCATCGGGAACCACAGTTTTACTGAAGAGATGAAACATGTTAGGAATAATCCCCTAGATGACAGACAATGATGAATAAATTAGGTCTGAACCAAAGAAATATGGGCAGCATTTTAGATGTTAAGTACTAAATCTCTTATAGGATTAAGAGCGTCATAAGTGATCATACCATCGCGATTGCAATGAAGATATAAGGACCACCTATAGTGCTTGGTATAATGCAACTGACTGATTCAATAAGAGAAAGTCAGTCAAATTCCATTTAGAGGGGAACTACTAGTCTCACACTAGCTTTATCAATATTTGGTGTGGGATAGATAATGTTTAGAGATGAGCGAGTATACTCGCTAAAGGAAATTGCTTGAGCGATCATTGCCTTTAGCGAGTATCTCCCCCGCTCGAGACGGAAGGTTCGGGTGCTGGTGCGGGGGAGCGGTGAGTAGCGGCAGTCAGCAGGAGGGAGCGGAGGGGGAGAGAGAGATCTCCCCTCCGTTCCGCCCCGCTCTCCCCCGCAGCTCCCTGCCCGCTGCCGGCACCCGAACTTTCTGTCTCGAGCGGGGGAGATACTCGCTCGAGCAATTGCCTTTAGCGGGTATACTCGCTCATCTCTAATAATGTTCCAATACCAGGTATCAGAAATGTGTTTTGAAATCAGCTTATAATGTATGCCGACTCAAAATCAGTTTTAGAGTGTAACATCAGTGTTTGACTGTGTCATATTATCTTGAAATCAACTGCTAGTATACCTTCAATGAAGAACAATTTAGAATACTAGATCAATGTCTGACTATGTCTGATACCAATTAATGTCCGCAAAATAGCTCCAAGATATATCTAGCAATCAGCTGAAAAAGTATAATAACCTCAGCCTGGTACTAGAATATCTAGTTAATAGCTTGTGCTTGGCATGAAGTAGAGAACCATATGTGATTCGCCTATAGCTATATTACAATAAGTAATGCAGACTAACCCAGATAGATAACTAGGAAATATTAGTCTAGGTCAGTCTGAGATCGCTTTTTGGAACCTAACAAAAAGGTAAGTTCTCCCTATCTAGGTTTCAAAGATGCTAAGCCTTAAAAGATAATGGAATGAATAAAAAAAATGATAAAGAACAGCTGCAATGAGGTCTGTGGCCCTGATGGTGGACCAGAGATATGTGTTTGTTGAAGTGTAAGCCTTGCCTTTATATATCTACAAAGACCACCCACTAGGTGGGCACAAGTAAGTCTGACCAATAATCCAAAGATGGGAACGGTCGGGGTATGGGTAACACCCTCCAATATAGCCGTAGCGTCAGAAAGATGTATTCTCTTCACTTAGTTGCATATTTACACTGACCGGAGTAGTACAGCAGCATACTTAAATCGCCTCATCCTATCTGATCCTCTATGGAATAACTGGATCGTTTATACTAGCATCCATTGTTTAATCAAAACATCTTGAAGCCATCCCCTCAAGATGATGCCAGGGGTCGGTGTCCGTGTTAGCAGGGGCCTGACATGCACGTCATGCAAGGCATGGAAATCTTGTCAATCAAGCTCCCCAAGACCATAATGGGATTACCCATCCACATCATCAGGGGCATGACCATCTGTGTGGTGTGCGTCATCAAGGGCGTGAATATTCAGACATTCAGGCTCACCAAGATGGCATCGGGAGTACCAATCCACCTAAATGGGGGCGTGTCCCATGCGTCATTGGGGGCATGACTGCTTATGCTGTTCCTTATCACTAGATTGACAACAGGAGTCTACAACTCAGGGATATGGAGAACATGTCACATAAAATATATTACACAAATAGTGAATATTAGATATATACCAAAAATACATAGGCCCTATCCTGGGCCAGATCTAGATGATCAATTGAAAAACATTGTATTAATGGTCAATATAAACCTTAAGATAGAGAATTAGAGTGACTAAATGCACTTACTATGTGTATGTTTAGAGAGTAATCATGTCCGGGATAATTAACCCAGGTCTTTCAAAGAAATATAAGGCATCAAAAGATAGGTACAGGGTGGTACTCTACATTAGAGTGAAAGAACAATGATTGAGCTCATATGTATCCAGAGAACAGAAATTTAATCCGTGATTCGATAAACTTTGTTAGAGAAAACAACTGAATGATAAGTTTTCATTTAAACTTAAGAGATTCCAGGTGATAAATCCAAGTTGTTTCTTTTTGGATTAATCTTTTCTCAATGTTACGCCTGCGGGCGTGGGTTCTGAGGAGCTCAGTACAATGGAAACTCAGATATTCAAGATTCCCGTCATGGACTGACCACATATGGTCCACAGGTGAATTTGTTACACGCCTACGGATATTACCAATGTGTGCGAGTATTCTATGTCGGAACTGCTGAACCATCATTTTTAGGCAAGAACATGCTGCAAGATAAACAATATTTTGAGTCTTATAAAGTCCCGATTAGAGTAAATTTTATTTGTAGATGCATTTTTAAATGAGTCATTCTTTCGAATAAAGGGTAAGACTAAGAACGCCCCACCTGACAAATATTTTTGAATAATTCTTTTAGCTGCATTAGCTTACCCTCTGGTAGGCAGAAAACCACTTGCAGAGTATCGATCTCGATACACAAAAAAGATCAACTGTGTGACCGAAGCCAGCATTTTTTCTTCCGATAGTGGCACACCGATCCTTGCCATTAAAACCCAAAACATATGCAGCAACAATACAAAAACTGCCAAATTCCCGGGGACAACAAACAGGAAATCATCAAGGTAGAGAATGATCAATGAGATGCCTGTTTCGTAGCACCCCATGCTCTCCAGTAAGCAGCTAAATAGTTCAAAATAGTAGCATGAAATGGAGCATCCCATCGGCAGGAACATAACCATGAAAAACCGATCATCCACCTGATATCCTAGAAGATGGAAACACCCAGGGTGGCTTCACACAAGCCTGTTTTTGCGTGTACATAGGTGCACTCCCATGTACGTGCAAAAACACGTGTGAATGCAGGTCTGTACATTGTTTTCAATGGAGCCGCGGCTTCTTTTTCAGGAAAGGGCTTTGCATATAAGATTCTTACATGTAAAGCAATAAAGAATTCTTCGATTCTGCTGCTAATTGATTTCAGGGAAGGTTAAAGTATGTTTTTTGCAATCATGGGCTTTGACGCGGCGAAGTGTGCCCACCAAAATTGCACCAAAGCGATCATTTCTGTGAAAATTGTGGTGCCCAATTTTTGATTTTTGTATTTGTCAGTGGAATATGGTATTGGAGCTATAGGAGTGTGCAGCGTTTTTATGGACGCAGGTTTGCTAACACAGGCTGTAGTGTTTGTTGTCTATGAGGCACTTTTAGATACTTGAGCTGCTCATCATAAATGTGCATTCGTTCTCTGCCCATGAGAAGACAAATAAGCTGATGGCAGAGTTTGGATCACCTTTTGCTTTCTTCGAGGGACATTTTGTTCCTGCAATGGGTAATTTTTTTTTTTAGGCTCTAGATGCCCAAACGTTGTGTAACATTTCATCCGTACAAGCATTTTTAAGATGTTAATTGGATGGCTGTAATATTTCCTATGTTTGTCACCTATGGTCTAAAATACAGACTGTAATGAAAATGACAAGAGCCCCCAATTTTTTCCTCTTGGAAGTGAGGCAATAAAGTATGGTTACGCAAATCCTTTGGGGCCACCATCCAGCTTTTGGGGATTTTTAGCCCAGAACACCAAACACACAGTTGGTGTTGTAGGCCAGATGTGTGTCTGTAGCCATTTAGGCTTTTGCCCCTGACAAATATAGTCCCAGGTGTAATTGTGTAATTGAACTTCATAGTAAGATCTCTTCTTTATCTCCTCTGTCCCCAGGTTTCTGGGTACTAGTAATTCATTTGCTTCACTGCATTTGGCTTTCTGGCTTGGCCGCTTTACCGTTGGTGGAATAGTCTGAAGACCTATGACGTCCTTTGGCAGCGTCTTGTACCTTTGGTGATGGCTCCACCCTCTCATCAAGATTGGATGGATGTCGCTGTTGGCTTTATGGACGCTGTGCAGTTTCCAAACTGCATTGGGGCGCTTGACGGGAAGCAAATTCGTGTCTTAAAGCCACGTAACTCAGGGTCTCAGTATTTCAACTAAAGGCAGTTATTTTCGGTGGTTCTGTTGGCAGTTGCTGAGAGCAACTATCGATTCCTGCTGGTTGATATTGGATCCTTTGGGAGCACTATGGATGCTCGCATTTCCAGAGATTCCAGAATAGGTGAGCAGCTGAAGGACGAGCACAGACCCTTCCTGGCTCGTCAGATCCAGAAGATCCATTTGTCTTTGTGGCCGATGGGGCATTTGGCCTGGCTAATCATGTTATGCGTCCTTTTGCTCCCAGGAACATAGGCACCAGAAGACGGGTGTTTAATTACAGCCTCACACGTATCTGGCATTATGTGGAGAGTGCATTTGGGATTCTCACTAATAGGTAGTGAGTTTTACTAAGCCCCATTAAGCTGGCTCAAAAAAACGTGTATGCAGTAATTCGTGCCTGTGTGGTTCTACATAATTTGTGCCGGCAACATACTACTGTTTGGAATGCTGTGGAGGCTTTTCTCCCTGCATTTGGGGGAGAAGTTTTGAAGGACCCTGTAAAATATGGTAGGCCAACACAATCTGCTATCCAAGTCAGGGACCTCTTCGCGGAGTACTTCATTTCGCCGCAGGGAGCGTTTTCGAGGCTGAGGAGCTGGTTTCTTTAGATAGTATTTTTTTAAGCTGGCTATGCCCACCTTTTTTCTTAGTTAGCTCATTATTGGCACTTTTTTCCACTGTGTCTCTTGTACAAATTTGCAGGCTGTGAAGCAAACCTTTTCCCACCAAACTGACTTTTGGGTGGCAGATTTTTGTGACATTGTGCCCCACACACCTTATCAAACATTAAAAACATATTTTCTGTTGGCAGAGATGCATGGCTGAGCATTAAGGCTGCCTGTCCACGGGCATTGCAAAGTCTTGCAGCAGATCTCCGCCATGGGAGCCGCCGCCTGGGAGCAGGAGTCGCCGCCGAATCTCCGCCGGTCAGCCATATCTAATAGATAGGCTGGCCACGGAGAATCGGGGCAAATCGCAGCATGCTGCGAATTGCCCGTCGCGAGCTGAGAATCTCAATAATTCTCCACTTGTGGACAGGTGCCGGCGCTTTCCATAGCAACGCAGTTTACCGCTGGCAAATACACGGCCATGTACAGGGGGCCTAACTCTTTTATTTTCTGTATCTATAGGTATTCTGCTGTTGATCTGGAGCGCCATCAGACTAGGGAGGCAGCAGCACTCTCTTTGAAGGCCTGTTAATGTTGTACAGGTAAGATTGCAAGGCAACAAAGTGAGGTGGTTTCCAAAGATGTAGATATTATCCCTCCCAAAAAATGTATGGCAGCATATATGGTGCTATTGCCAATCTAGTTAGTTAGGCAGATGGAAATATTTACATACACCATTAAAGGGGTTGTCTCGCGAAAGCAAGTGGGGTTAAGTACTTCTGTATGGCCATATTAATGCACTTTTTAATATACATCGTGCATTAAATATGAGCCATACAGAAGTTATTCACTTACCTTCCCTGCGCTGGCGTCCCCGTCTCCATGGCTCCGTCTAATTTCAGCGTCTAATCTCCTGATTAGACGCGCTTGCGCAGAAGGGTCTTCTGCCATCTCTTCGGTCCGGCACGAGCGGCATTCTGGCTCCGCCCCCTTCTACGCGCCATCGAGTAGCTCCGCCCCCGTCACATGTGCCGATTCCAGCCTCCTGGAATACATAATATTATACGCTGCCTACAGTATCTATTTGCTGGGGGTAGTAGTCCTAATTAATACGCAGCTAAGCGTTACAGCAGGCTTGCGCAAAATTGTTTCCTGGATCTGCTGTCTCTGTTACATGATCGCCGTCATCCCGCCAGAGGGAAAGAGTATACATAATATTATACGCTGCCTACAGTATCTGTCTGCTGTATCAGCCCAGCATTTTAAAAAAATAGAAGCAAAATATTTAAGGCCTACTACTGGCCTTTGGCCACTTGACTGCTTCTGCGCTGTGAATTCCACTAGCTCAGTCATACGCACCTACGTCTCACTACAGGTGTGCGAAAAATTGTTTCCTGGCTCTGCTGTGCATTCCGTAAGGGAAGTCAGCCTCCAACCACAGGCCAATAAGCGGCACATTTAATTACAGCGTTCTGTTTCTGCACTACTGGTAATACAGCATGCTGAGGGGTAGGGGTAAGCCTAGAGGACGTGGACGCGGAGGCCCAAGTCAGGGTGTGGGCACAGGCCGAGCTCCTGATCCAGGTGTATCGCAGGCGACTGCTGCGGGATTAGGAGAGAGGCACATTTCTGGCGTCCCCACATTCATCTCACAATTAATGGGTACACGCGGTAGACCTTTATTAGAAAATGAGCAGTGTGAGCAGGTCCTGTCGTGGATGGCAGAAAGTGCATCCAGCAATCTATCGACCACCAAGAATTCTGCGCCGTCCACTGCTGCAACTCTGAATCCTCTGGCTGCTGCTCCTCCTTCCTCCCAGCCTCCTCACTCCATTACAATGACACATTCTGAGGAGCAGGCAGACTCTCATGAACTGTTCTCGGGCCCCTGCTCAGAATGGGCAGCAATGGTTCCTCTCCCACCGGAGGAGTTTGTCGTGACCGATGCCCAACCTTTGGAAAGTTCCTGGGGTCCGGGGGATGAGGCTGGGGACTCCCAGCAACTGTCTCAAGAGCTTTCGGTGGGTGAGGAGGACGATGACGATGAGACACAGTTGTCTATCAGTCAGGTAGTAGTAAGGGCAGTAAGTCCAAGGGAGGAGCGCACAGAGGATTCGGAGGAAGAGCAGCTGGACGATGAGGTGACTGACCCCACCTGGTTTGCTACGCCTACTGAGGACAGGTCTTCAGAGGGGGAGGCAAGTGCAGCAGCAGGGCAGGTTGGAAGAGGCAGTGCGGTGGCCAGGGGTAGAGGCAGGGCCAGACCGAATAATCCACCAACTGTTTCCCAAATTGCCCCCTCACACCATGCCACCCTGCAGAGGCCGAGGTGCTCAAAGGTCTGGCAGTTTTTCACTGAGAGTGCAGACGACCGACGAACAGTGGTGTGCAACATTTGTCGCGCCAAGATCAGCCGGGGAGCCACCACCACCAGCCTCACTACCACCAGCATGCGCAGACATATGATGGCCAAGCACCCCACAAGGTGGGACGAAGGCCGTTCACCGCCTTCGGTTTGCACCGCTGCCTCTCCCCCTGTGCCCCAACCTGCCACTGAGATCCAACCCCCCTCTCAGGACACAGGCACTACCGTCTCCTGGCCTGCACCCACACCCTCACCTCCGCTGTGCTCGGCCCCATCCAGCAATGTCTCTCAGCGCACCGTCCAGCCGTCGCTAGCGCAAGTGTTGGAGCGCAAGCGCAAGTACGCCGCCACGCACCCGCACGCTCAAGCGTTAAACGTGCACATAGCCAAATTTATCAGCCTGGAGATGCTGCCGTATAGGGTTGTGCAAACAGAGGCTTTCAAAGGTATGATGGCGGCGGCGGGCCCGCGCAATGCAGTACCCAGTCGCCACTACTTTTCCCGATGTGCCGTCCCAGCCCTGCACAACCACGTCTCCCACAACATTGTACGCGCCCTCACCAACGTGGTTACTGCCAAGGTCCACTTAACAACGGACACGTGGACAAGCACAGGCGGGCAGGGCACATTGGGTGAATTTAGTGGAGGCTGGGACAGAGTCAGAGTCTGGGACCGCTCACGTCCTACCCACCCCCAGAATTGCGGGCCCCAGCTCGGTGGTGGTATCTGCGGCGGTGTATGCTTCCTCCACTAAATCACCCTCCTCCTCCTCCTCCTACGCAACCTCTGTCTCGCAATCAAGATGTGTCAGCAGCAGCACGTCACCAGCAGTCGGTGTCGCGCGGCGTGGCAGCACAGCGGTGGGCAAGCGTCAGCAGGCCGTGCTGAAACTACTCAGCTTAGGAGAGAAGAGGCACACGGCCCACGAACTGCTGCAGGGTCTGACAGAGCAGACCGACCGCTGGCTTGCGCCGCTGAGCCTCCAACCGGGCATGGTCGTGTGTGACAACGGCCGTAACCTGGTGGCGGCTCTGCAGCTCGGCAGCCTCACGCACGTGCCATGCCTGGCCCACGTCTTTAATTTGGTGGTTCAGCGCTTTCTGAAAAGCTACCCACGCTTGTCAGACCTGCTCGGAAAGGTGCGCCGGCTCTGCGCACATTTCCGCAAGTCCCACACGGACGCTGCCACCCTGTGCACCCTGCAACATCGGTTTCATCTGCCAGTGCACCGACTGCTGTGCGACGTGCCCACACGGTGGAACTCTACGCTCCACATGTTGGCCAGGCTCTATGAGCAGCGTAGAGCTATAGTGGAATACCAACTCCAACATGGGCGGCGCAGTGGGAGTCAGCCTCCTCAATTCTTTACAGAAGAGTGGGCCTGGTTGGCAGACATCTGCCAGGTCCTTGGAAACTTTGAGGAGTCTACCCAGATGGTGAGCGGCGATGCTGCAATCATTAGCGTCACCATTCCTCTGCTATGCCTCTTGAGAAGTTCCCTGCAAAGCATATAGACAGACACTTTGCGCTCGGAAACAGAGGCGGGGGAAGACAGTATGTCACTGGATAGTCAGAGCACCTTCCTGCCTATATCTCAGCGCGTTGAGGAGGAGGAGGAGGAGGGGGAAGAGACAGCTTGGCCCAATGCTGAGGGTACCCATGCTCATTAAAGCGTTGAAACTTGCACCTGAACCAATTTTTATTTTAACTGGGCTGCCTTCAGGCCTAGTTACAAATTAAGCCACATTAACCAAAGCGATTAATGGGTTTCACCTGCCCTCTTGGTTGGGCATGGGCAATTTTTCTGACGTACATTAGTACTGTTGGTACACCAATTTTTGGGGGCCCTCGCCTACAGTGTAATCCAATTATTTTTTTGCCCACCTGCATTAAAGCTGACATTACAACAGCTGTGCTGGGCACTGCAATGGGATATATTTATGTACCGCCGGTGGGTTCTAGGGAGCCACCCATGCTGTGGGTCCACAGGGAGTTGTAACTGCATGTGTCTACTTCTAAAGAACCCCAGTCTGACTGGGGCATGCAGTGTGGGCCGAAGCCCACCTGCATTTAATCGGACGTTACCTCAGCTGTGATGGGCACTGCAATGGGATATATTTATGTACCGCCGGTGGCTTCCTGGCACCCACCCATGCTGTGGGTCCACACGGAGTTGTAACTGCATGTGTCCACTTCTAAAGAACCCCAGTCTGACTCGGACATGCAGTGTGGGCCGAAGCCCACCTGCATTTAACATGACATTACCTCAGCTGTGATGGGCAATGCAATGGGATATATTTATGTACCGCCGGTGGGTTCCAGGGAGCCACCCATGCTGTGGAATTCCCATTGCGGAGTTGTACCTGCCTGTGATTATTTATAAAAAAACGCGGTCTGACTGGGGCATGCAGACACCTTGGCAGAATGAATAGTGTGTGGCACATAGGTTCCCCATTGCTATGCCCACGTGTGCAGCTCCAGATGGAGGTGGCACAGGATTGGATTTCTCATTGCTTCTGTGCAGCATTGTGGGCTATCGCCCCACCCCTTTAAAGAGGGTCGCTGCCTAGCCGTGCCAACCCTCTGCAGTGTGTGCCTGCGGTTCCTCCTCATGGCAGACGCACTTATAAATAGACATGAGGGTGGTGTGGCATGAGGGCAGCTGAAGGCTGCGCAGGGACACTTTGGTGTGCGCTGTGGACACTGCGTCGTGCGGGGGGGGGGGGGGGGGTTTGGCAGCATGTAACCCAGGAGAAGTGGCAGCGGAGTGTCATGTAGGCAGTGATTGTGCTTTGTTGGAGGTAGTGTGGTGCTTAGCTAAGGTATGTATTGCTAATGAGGGCTTTTCAGAAGTAAAAGTTGTTGGGAGGGGGGGGGGCCGACTCTTGCCGCTATTGTGGCTTAATAGTGGGACCTGGGAACTTGAGATGCAGCCCAACATGTAGCCCCTCGCCTGCCCTATCCGTTGCTGTGTCGTTCCCATCACTTTCTCGAATTGCCCAGATTTTCACAAATGGAAACCTTAGCGAGCATCGGCGATATACAAAAATGCGCGAGTCGCCCATTGACTTCAACAATGGGGTTCGTTACTCGAAACGAACCCTCGAGCATCGCGATAATTTCGTCCCGAGTAACGAGCACCCGAGCATCATCTCTAGTAATAGACAATTTGTCTATTACTGTGAAGGGCTGTAGATTTCGTTGACATAGACAGTGAAAAGTACTATTTAAGGTACCATAACATTTTATGGTACATTAAATAGTGCTAAAAAATGTTAAATAAATTTGAAGTGGAGTGAAATGAAAAATAATGTAATTCCGTGAACTTCGGGTGTATATTGTTTCTTCAGCATACACATTGAACAAAAATTACACAATAACTTTATTCTGTGGGTCAGTACAATTGATACTATGGTACCAAATGTACAAAAAAAATTTTTACTACTTCTATTTTTTTTTTAAATATATCTAGTTTTTTTAAATTATTTTTTGCTGCCATCTTCTGACAGCCATAACTTTATTTTTTCTTCAACAAAGTTCTGCAGGAAAGGTAAGTATAATACATCCCCGAATTTAGGGTTTCAGCTCCTATGATTCCATAAATTTAGAGTTTGGGACTGATAGACTCCCTTCACTTACTTTTTTTTCCCCCATTAGCAGCATTAGGTCTTTGCTAAAAACCTGTATAGGGCAGCATTGTATATTCTAAAACTTCCAATAGTCTGGATATCTAGTAAGCTGGCCGCTCACATGTCCTGAACTTGGTGGACCACTATAGTGCGATTGTTCATTCATCTGGCTCTCGATACAAAGTTCCATTCAAACTCTAAGACAAAGCTGAGGATCCTGAAGGTAGAAACAATGAATTGGCAGCTGACTGTCACTTCCTTCAGCATTCTTAAGTTGTTGGCCAAGGGAAAGTAAAGCTTAATTAAAATAAACAATCACATAATGCTGGGAGCATGGGAAGAGAACTGTTATATAAGCAATCCGCGTACCTTCATTATGAGGGGGTCTGTTTGCACACCTGACAAAAGGAAGAAAACATAAAGGTAATACAATAAACTTAAAGGGGTTGTCTCGCACCGAAACGGTTTTTTTTTTTCCATAGGCCCCCCGTTCGGCGCAGGACAACCCCAAAGGATGTGCTAAAAAAAAAAATTTTTATTACTTACCCGAATCCCCGCTCTGCGACGTCTTCCTTCACCAAGATGGCCGCCAGGATCTTCACCCACGATGCACCGTGGGTCTTCTCCCATGGTACACCGTGGGCTCTGTGCGGTCCATTGCCGATTCCAGCCTCCTGATTGGCTGGAATCGGCACACGTGACGGGGCGGAGCTACGATGACCAGCTCTCCGGCACGAGCGGCCCCATTCACCAGGAAGAAGACCGCACAGCGCAAGCGCGTCTAAAAAAGCAAGAAGACATCAGAATTAGACGGATCCATGGCGACGGGGACGCTAGCAACGGAGCAGGTAAGTGAATAACTTCTGTATGGCTCATATTTAATGCACGATGTACATTACAAAGTGCATTAATATGGCCATACAGAAGTGTATAACCCCACTTGCTGCTGTGAGACAACCCCTTTAAATCTGTATAGAGAACTTAACAGTGTAGTTCACATTTGCACCCTATGTTTCTATTTGCTTTGGCAGCAGCTACCTGACACTAGTTACTTTGTAGTGGCCCAGTATAAACTTTCCTGTCCCCCCCCATAATGTCATACATATCATATCTTATGTTGGTGCCCTGTGCAAATCTGTCTACTCATTCTGTTATATGTATTACACAGCTGCAACATGTGATGGGTTGTACCTGTAACAGCCTGGAGATGGTCTGTAAATGTATCAATTTATGTCCTGTCATGTGGTATGAGTGAGGCTTTAAATAAGAGTGTGTGAGAGGGGGAAAGTGGTTCAGTCCTTTCTTCAAAGTGCCAGCCACATGGGGGTACCTTCAAACTACATGTGGTGAAGAATGGTTCCCTAGTGTGCGTGTATCTGTGATGAGAAAAGAGTGAGCCCCAAAACAGAGCATGAGACAGAAGTAAGTGCAATTTCCAAGGCCTAGTGCAGAGTTACTTTCTGACCTCTTTTCCTACAAGGCTGTCTGGAGTATTGGATCATCGCGTAGAGGTACTCTTTCTCATTCGGCACAACCGGCCATCATGAAGTCTGGGATCACCAGTTGGAGGTACTATTACTCAAGTTTGTTTACTGCCTGCAGTTTAAGAACTGTTAATTGTGCCTTGTGTTATTCTGAAGTTATTCAAGAAAAGTTCTTCCAGGCCCTGGCCATTCCCTGGAACCTGAGGTACACTAATGCTGTCTGCGGCTACATTTTTTTACTGATGAGGGTCATACTGGTGGGTAACGGAACAGTAACGTCACCCGTGACAACCCTTATCCCTGTTCTCCAGCTTATTGGGCATCCCTATATGAGGGGTGTCCGGAAGAGGCCAGCACTGCCCTGGCTGAGGCTACGTGCGTCCCTCCGGGAGGGAGCATGGTAAGTGCCACCATGACAAGCCAGCATCCTATGCTCCCGGTTCCTCAGCGTACGCACTGTGTCCAGGGTGACCCTACGGGAAACTGCGATTCGAGTTAAGCTTACAGTTACCTAAAATCCCAAAGTCCTTATCCATGTCGGTGTTTCCCAGTGGTTTCCCATTTAGTGTGTAATGGTGACATGTATTTCCTCTGCCCGTGTGCATAACTTTACATTTATAAGTGTTAAACCTCATTTGCCACTTTACTGCTCAAACCCCTAAGTTATCCAGATCCTCTTGTAGCTGCCTTCCATCCTCTCTACTGTTAATTTCTTTACAGAATTTTGTGTCGTTTGCAAATATTGATCTTTTTTTTTTTAGTATGCATACTAGGTCATTAATAAATATATTAAAAAGAATAGGGCCAAAACTGAGCCCTGTGGTACCCCACTAGTAACAGTGACCCAATCAAGTTACATTTATAATCACCCTCTACTGCCTATCACTGACCAGTTACTTACCCACTTACACACATTCTCACCCAGACCAAGCATTTTCCCTTTTATATACCAAACGTTTGTGTGGCACAGTATCAAATGCTTTGGAAAAGTCCAGATACACAAGATCAAATGATTCTCATTGGATCTCTCATAAACCTGTGCTGATACAGAGTTATATAGATATTTTCCTTGAAGTACTTCAGGATAACATCTCTTAGAAACCCTTCAAACATTTTACGCACAATATAAGTAGTTTCCAGGTTCATTTTTGACCCCTTTTTGATTATTAGCACTACATTGGCTATGGGCTAATCCAGTGGAACAGACCCCGTCACATTAGAGTCCTTAAATATAACAAACAAGCGTCTGTGTATCACATTACTTAATTCCCCTAAAACCCAGGGGCATATGCCATGGGGACCCGTCAATTTATCTATTTCAATCTTTTTAAGACAACTCTGCATTTCTTCATGGGTTAGACAGGTGACATTCAGTGGAGAGTTTACTTCATCACTTGATTATGGACACCGTTGGCTATACCTCTTTTCACAGTTGGTTTTGACATAACCTCTGTTCACTCGCTGTTACTGCATAGCCTCTGTTCATACATTCACCTACTGCATCCTGCTCTATTTGTAGTATCATCTGCAACTTAGCCAAACCAGGGTGTGGCACAGAAGATTCACATCTCCTTACTGACACAGGTAATATACCCCACCCCTTCCCCCTAGTCCAAGTACAGATTTTTGTCCAGAAACCACAAGGTCCCTTTAATGTCATGAAGCTTCGACTGTTAGCAAATCATTACTGACTTATGAAAATTAGTTTCAGTGTGTGTCCTTTGTGAGTTACAGTGGAAGACCACTGTAAAAGGCCAAAGGAGGATGGAAGCGATAAGAGATTGGAAACAGCTAAATGGCATGTGCTAACAGGGGTACGGACGTCACCCATGACAATGTAATTTGAAAGAAATTGTAGAAGCCAGACAATGAAGTGGTCCATAAAGGTAGTGGGAGGGCCGGATGATTTGGCCAGCATTGCTTAGCATCATTGGAATAATACTAGTAGGTTTTAGTTCTGAAATTCATAGTTTTGATTCGGATGTAATAATATCCTCCAGTTACATGTGAGGTTAATTAAGTCGATCACTGTGCCTTCCAGGCTTGGAGTGATATTCCATTCATTAACAAAATATCCTCTTGCATTGTGTTGCTCTCCTGCCTCAGACCACAAAATGTTTACAAAGAGAAATGGCTTGCTTGCTTGCTCTATTCAATGTTGGAAGGAGCTCAAAGGTTCTAAAATAATATTATCTTCTGCCAAAGTAATTTAGGTCAAACATTGAACAGGGAAATAACAAATAGCTACTAACCTTGGGAAATTTGTCCTAGATAATGGTTATTGTTCAGTTCTTACAATAACACCACACTTTCTGCTTCAAATTTCATTAACTATATAGAGGCACAGGGTGGTCCAAATGTATGGAGATGCTTGAATAAATAGAAAAAAGTGGTTCGGAATACCACCCTGTTTGTGGCATGTTGCTAAGGTAAAGGGGACAAATATGTGAGGGGCGATGTCCAACACACATTGGCCATTTCGACTTCTTAGCACAAAAACTACAGACAGATAGATTCGAAATGAGGCCAATTGATACATGAAGTGCACCATACATGCTTGTAGCCTATTAGCAATGCCAATCTTAAATTTAGCAGGCTGCCCTGTACATCTAAGGTATACCACACTGGCACCAACACTACAGGCTTCTCTATCATAGAAAGCCATTCTGCTTAATAGAAATATATTGATAAATGGCGATAAATTTGAGATATTGGTTAATATTTTGGCCAAAATACAGAAGCTCACAAGCCTTTATCAAGGGTCCTTGTTTTCTTGTCCCTACACTAATATGAAAAAAAAAAAAGAGAGGGTAAAATATTTACTTACCAAATTACTAGCAGGATATAGATAGGAAGTCAAATACACCACCTCCCATTAAATGCAGACAGATCAAAAGACGAGCGCTTGTGAGCAGTTGTTCATTAGTACTTTACTTATTATAAACTCTTCAATTTAGCATTCGGTCTATCTGCATCTAATAGGACGTGGTGTAGTTGACTTCCCATCTATGTCCTACTACTAATTTGCCAAGTAAATATGGCCATCGTTTTTTCTGTTATCTTACAATGTACGTAAATGTAAAATAAAAACATTTTCTGTGAAAAATCCATGTGACATTATTGGAACTTATTTCAAATAAATAAACAATCACTTATATTATCAACCAGAAGGTATAATATGAAAAATTATAACATCAGGCTGGGCTGGAGAAATGAAATGAAAATATATAATATAAATAAAATATACATAGTAGAACCTATACATTCAATAAAATCAACATATGTAAAGAATGCATAAAGTTAGGATGAATTGATGATCTAAAGAAATATATAAAATGGTTAAAAAATGGAATGAATTGAAAAATAGAAATATTGACTAGCTAGGAGGAATCAAGGAGGAACGGCTTTTGTAAAATATGTAAAAAATATATTGTTGAAATAGGGATCGGTGGAAAAAAATATTAATATTAAAACTATTAAAATATTGTTAAGAAAAAAGGTACAATTAGCAGACAAGACTAAAAGATATGTTTAAGAGGGTAAAAATAATATTCGTAAGAACTGCAAACATTTATTACATTTGTTCCCAGAATTTCATTTAGACCATTTGGTACAAGTGTTAAGATGAAAAATCTCGTACAATTCCCTGGATCTTAACCCCTTAACGACCAACTCATAGTGGGCTTTATTCTCTGAGGACATAAAAACATGTGTCCTGCAGAGAATAAAGACCCTCGGGCTCTGGACATGACAGCTCCATGCTGTCGGTGCCCGCAGGTAGCCGACAGCATGGAGCTGTCATCCCGGGCTGCACGGACCCCTCCCCCCCCCCTCCGGCAATGTGATCATTGCTATCCAATCGATAGCGCCGATCACATAAAAGTAAAAAAAAGTTGAAAAAAAAGTTAAAGATTCAGCTGCCCTGATGAATCGGATCCATCAGGGCAGCTGAAAATACTCCACCTACAGCTGCGTGAGCCCGGCGTTATTCAGACCGCTACCTGTAATACGTATTTTACAAGAAGCCCCGTGAATGCTTGCCTTCATGCAGCTCCAGGAGCAGCTTGTTGAGTGCCTTCTGTGTGAGACCGCCGCACCTCCGCAAGCTTACGAAGACTCACGGAACGACACTTTTTACACCCCATACCCGCCACTGAGGTCAAGAAATGACCCCCAAAAAGCATGAGAGGAGGGGGGATACCGGTTTTAAGGCCCCCGTAATTACCCCTGTCTTCGGAAATACCACACAGTTCACATCATTACTTTTATCTAAGATTTGCGAACGCCGAAAAGGGCGCAGAGTGTGTGTGTGTGTGTGGGGGGGGGGGATATTTACAGAGTCAATTTTTATTCCGTACAAATAAGCAACGGGGCCTGGAATTTACTCAGTTGTGCCCTGAAATCCAACAGGTGTTCCCTCCTTTATAGGCCTTGCTATGGGTCCTGTAAGTAAGTTAGGGCCACTATGGGTATGTTTCTGAACACGGGACAAACGGGGGTATCCATGTGGGGGTGAATGTCTTCATTCCTATGTACCCTGTACAAAAAAATTGTTTTTAAATTGAAAAAATTGCCAAAAGAATTGAAAATAGTAACTTTTTCCTTCTGCTTTGCTTAGATTCATTCAAATACTGTGGGGTCAAAATACGCAGTACACCCTTAGATGAATTTGATAAGGGGTCTAGTTTTCAAAATGGGGTCATTTGAGGGGGTTCTTTATAGTTTTGGCCGCTCAATAGCTCTATAAGTGGGCAATGGGGCCTGGAATTTATTCAGTTGTACACTGAAATCCAACGGGTATTCCTTTCATTGTAGGCCTAGCCATGTGTCCTGTAAGTCTATTAGGGCCACAATGGGTATGTTTCTGAACACGGGACAAACAGGGGTATCCATTTTTGTGTAAAAGTCTTCATTTATACATGTGCTGTACAAAAAAAACTGTTTTGAAATTGACGCAATAGCCCAAAAAATGAAAATCGTAATTTTTTCTTACTGCTTTGCTTAGATCTATTCAAAAATCGTAGCCTTAAAATACACAGTACACCCCTAGATAAATTCATTAAGGGGTCTAGTTTTCAAAATGGGGTCATTTGTGGGGGTTCTCTATGGTTTTGGCCGCTCAAGAGCTCTACAAGTGGGCAATGGGGCCTAAAAGGACTTCAAGCAAAATCTATGTTCTGAAAGCCACCGATTACTCCTTTCATTTTGGGACCCGTTGTGCATGCGGACATATGATTAGGGCCACAATGGGTATATTTCTGAAAACAGCACAAACAGGGGTATCCATTTTGGGGTGCAAGTCTTCCTTCATATGTGTGCTGTACCAAAAAAGCTGTTTTTAAAATGACAGAATTGCCAAAAAAACGAAAATCCTAATTTTTTCCTTTTGCTTTGCTTGAATGTATTCAAAAACTGTGGGGTCAAAATACGCAGTACACCCCTAGATAAATTCGATAAGGAGTCTAGTTTTCAAAATGGGGTCATTTGTGGGGGTTCTCTATGGTTTTGGGCGCTCAAGAAGTCTAGAAGTGGGCTATGGGGCCTAAAAGGACTTCAAGCAAAATCTATGTTCTGAAAGCCACTGACTACTCCTTTCATTTTGGGCCCTGTTGTGAATCCAGACATAAGATTAGGGCCACAATGGGTATGTCTCTGAACACGGAACAAACAGGGGTATCCATTTTGCGGTGTAAATCCTCATTTTCATGTAAACTATAGGAAAAAACATTTCTTTAAAATGACAGATTTGCAAAAATATGAAATGTTACTTTTTCTCCTCTAAATTGAATTAATTCCTGAAAAAAAACTGTGGGGTCAAAATACTCAGGACACCCCTCAGTGGATACATTAAGGGATGTAGTTTTTAAAATGGGGTCACTTGTGGGGGTATCTATTATTCTGACACTCATGAGCCTTTCCAATCTTGGCTTGGTGTAGGAAAACAAAGTGTTCCTAAAAATGCTAAAAAGTAATGTTAAATTTGTACGTCTCCTAAATGGTTAAAAAAAATGTGCGCCCAAAATAAAGTAAACGGGTGGAAATATATATCTTAGCAAAAATTTCTATATTATGTTTGCACATATTTAGGATATTGCAGTTGGAAATGTGAAAAAAAGACGATTTTTTCAAAATTTTCCCAATTTTGGCGCTTTTAATAAATAAACACAAATTCTATCGGTCTATTTTTTCCGCCTAAATGAAGTACAACATGTGGAGAAAAAACAATGTCAGAATCGCTTGGCTATGCAAAAGCTTTCTGGTGTTTTTCCATGTTAAAGTGACACGTGTCAGATTTGCAAAATTTGGCCTGGTCATTAAGGCGCAAACAGGCTTGGTCACTAAGGGGTTAATTGCAAAAAATGGCACTGTGTGTCTTCCTCCAATGGTGTGATCTGCATTAGAGAAGTATCCTTATTATAAACACTGGAGAAATGCCTAGAAACACTTTGTCTTAAGAATGCATACTGGATATTAGAGCAGTGTTGATTTACTGCAGTTCTAAGAGCGCTTATAGTCCTTCCCAGGCACCTAAGGCCACACGGCCATTCCAAAAGATAGATCACATAGGAAGAGCAACAATGAAGAAATTGTTTCGAATCAATGGAACCATTTTCACTTTCTACATTGATTTTTCTTCCATGCTGGATATTAAAACAGCACTTATCCCGCATATAAAAGGGACCCTTAGTAGTCCGGATGTTACACTCCTCACAAGGAAAGGGGGATGTTTTGTTATGGGGAGAAAAAGGGGCTAGATTGTTTTTCAGAGTTTTATTCTTTTGAAAGATAAATATTGGTTTTTCCATTGGTCATTCCGGGATCACCCCTGGGGATTTTCCAGTGTTTGAAAATAATAGATTTTAATTGTGAATGCTGGGAGTTGTAACAAGTGATAAATAGGGCCTTAGGGTTGAATTCCCTGGTGTCTATAGATTGCAGGCATGCTTTTTGGCCCTGTTTTAAAACTCTTGTGTAGGAAGACTGAATCAGTTCTTCTGGTTAGCCCCTTTCTCTAAAACGATTGTTTGCTAAAATACCTTTTCCGAGGTGCAATTCCTCCTGATTCTTCTAAACTGTCTGTATAGGATATTCACTTTTCTTTTTTTGGCGTGGGAGTTATAGAATTCAAGATAACTGTTAGAATCAAAAGGCTTGAAGTGAGTTTTTGTATCAATGGAGCTGTCCACAATATTAAGTTACAAACCTAAAAAGACAATATGTCAAGTCAAACGTGCTGGAAAATTCCAACCCCCATGGGTTATCATTCAGGATATTAAGATATGTTTCAAATCAGCTATAGAACCTTTCAAAATTATTAAAATATTATTAATAAATCTTTTGTAAAAATAATGTGCGAATTCCTTATTTTTTCCTCGAATGCCTCCATATATACAGATTTGCAAAACTTGGGGCAAACTTTGTCCCCATAGCGGTGCCTTTTACCTGTAAGCAAAACTGGTTGATAGAAACAAAATAAATATTAGGAAAATCAATGGCTTCTAAAATAAACATTCTCTGAGAATATGGCATGAGAGGATCCTGGTCAAAAAAAAATGTTTCACCACAGTGATACGTATGGAATGGAGAATATTTAAATATAGGGATTTTACATCAAGCGATGTCACAACAAAAGACGCATTCCACCCAATATTTTCATTTAGTGACAAAAGGTGTCCAGTGCCCTTAAAGTAGGCTGACAGGTAAGTTCAAACCTTTGATGATAATGGGCCACATACTCCGACAGCCCACTGGTAACGGAACTTGCCTCAGAGATAAATGTTCTGGTGGGTTAGAGACATTCCAGTGCATTTTTGGGAGGAAGTAAAGGTAGGTAGGATACCTCTGGGGTTGTTATAGAAATAAACTTGTTTTCATTTTTAGATAAACAATTTTGTACCAATGCGTTTTCTGTGAAGAGCATTTTTGGATTTTTTTTGAAGTTTTCTATAATACTCTATGTCTCCCAGAATTCTTAAAGCTTCACAATCATAGAAATCCCTATCCATGATTACAGTAGCTCCACCGTCATCAGCATTTTTTATCACAATGTCTTTACTTGCAGCGAGCTGTCTGAGGGTGGCCATTTTTTGGGGCTGTTTTATAAAAACTTTCAACAAACTGGCCTTTGTCCAGTACAGGATAAAAATTACTAGTTGGCTTTAGATCTGTGGCAATTGGTTCCTGACAGTGAAACTACCGTTTCCTCAAAATCCCAATCTGGGTTTATTGATCCAAAGATGGGGGTATCCATGATGTTAGTTATATGGATTTGTGTATCTTCCATCCTTTTTAAAGGAAAATGATAACAAATAGTTTTCTAATAAATTGATTTAAATCAACGACTAACTCAAACACATCAGAACTTTTCGAAGGGCTAAAAGAAAGTCCTTTACTGTAGACCTCAATATCTTTTTTTTAAAAAACGTAGTAGGATAGAATAACCCCCTAAAGACATGGTCTATTTTGGGCTTAAGGACTTTTTCAAAAGCCATAACTCTTTTATTTTTCTGTCGACACAGCCATAAAAGGCTTGTTTCTTACTTCGTGAACTGTAGTTTTTATTGGTGCCATTTTTGGGTACAGAAAAAAATTGTAAAAAAAGTTTTACAATATAGTCTTATGATAGCAGGGAGAGAAAACTCATCAATTCTGCTATAGATTTTATATTCTTCTTACAGCGTTAATCATGCAGCATAAATAACACAATACAGTTTTTTCTATGGGTCTATACGATTACATTGATACCAAAATTCTTATATTTTTTTAGGTTTTTCCATTTTTCTGCAATAAAAACCAAATTCTTTTGGAAATAATTTTTTTTTCCTCTAAATCACTGCATTCAAAGTCCTATACCTTTCTTATTTTTTCCATGGACGCAGCTCTGTAAGGGCTTATGTTTTGCAAGGCAAGCTGCAGATTTCATTGGTACCAATTTGGGGTATATACAGCTTTTTTGATCACTTTTGTTGCATTTTTTGGGAGGCAAAATGAAAAAAAAATAAGCATATTGCCTCAGTTTTTTAGGGGTTTTTCTTTTACACCTTTTGCTCTGCAAGACAAAAGGCGTGTTCAATTTATTGTATTAGTTGTTACTGATACGACAATGCCAAATATGTGGGATTTTAAAAATATATATATTGCATGCTAACATGGGAAAATAAAAACGCTTAAAAACTTTGTTTACATTTTTCTTATTTTTACATTTTTTTCACACTTTTTATGTCTCTGTATAGGACTTGTACAATCACATCTATGATCGCTAGGATAAGGCATTGCAGGACTTCTGTCCTGCAATGCCTTAACGCTTGTATTAGCGATCACAGGCACTGGCAATCCATTGGGCTCTTCGCGATTATATCGCAAGGGTCCAATAATATCACAGAGGTAGCGCACTCCCTCTGTGAACCCTTTACATGCCACAATCTACATAGATCGTGGGAAGCAAGGGGTTAACAGTGGGGGTGGTTGCTCCGTTGCACCCCCGCAGTTGCAGCAGGAGGCCGGCTATCGGTGACAGCTGGCTTCCACTGCCAGATAGCGCGGGATATCTTATGATCTTGTTCTATCCCCAGGGCATAAGTGTGCCCTCTTGTGCTAAGTACCCCTCTACAAAGATGTACAGTTATGCCCTATTGCAGGAAGGGGTTAAAAATCCCACAGGCACATGCTTCTTCATTGTTTACTTCTTCACTTGGATTTTTTGGGGGTATTTTTATGAACAGTTTCCATGCTCTTCTATCTCTTTTTCTCAGTTTTATCTGTTTTTGTGATATGGAGTCGAGAGGATTGGTTGATAAAACTGAGTTATTTTGGATCATACTACTGGTTGGGTGTGAGTGGGGGTTGGAGTCTCTGCAGTTCATCCGGATGAAACTGAAGGGGGTCTGGTGACTTGCAGCTGTGGAATGGATGCGTTTTGGACCTTACTTAATGGAGGGGAGGGTTGGGGGCCCAATTCTAAAAAATCCTATTGTTGGGTAGAGGCGGATGGAATATTGACAGAGGATTCTGGTATTGCAGATAGTGGGCAGGAAAATGGAGGTGGCCCAGAGTAGAGATAGAAGGAAATTGGTGTGGAATAGGTTCAGAGGGTGGAGGTACAGTTGAAACATGAGAATTCTGTGGGGCAGTGTGAACTGTTGGCTGAGCTGGAGAAAGGTGTGAGGGATTGTTCAAAGCCACCTTGGACACCAAGGGATTCAAAAACAGAGGGTTGGCTTTGATAGAACTGGGAGTAACAGAGGGTACAAAAGAGGTGGGTATTACTATAGATATATATTTTATTTATATTATACGTATATTTAGTATTCAATATTTTTATTTCATTTCTCCAGCCCAGCCTAACGGTTTTATGGTGTTATAATTTCCCATATTTTATCTTATGGTTGTTATTATAGCTGATTGTTTAATTGTTTATTTATTTGAAATAAGTTTCAAAAATGTCACATGGATTATTCACAGAAAATATTTTACATTTAGGTACATTGAACCACTTTAGGCCTTAGTCAGACGGGCGATTTTTCACGCGATTTGCGCATGCGGCCGGCGATTTTATAAAACCATTGCTTTGCAATGGTATCGGACACATGAGCGCTTTTTATGCGCTCGTCTGATAAATTATAGAACAAAAAAAAAAAAAACGCAGATCGCACCTATCTGCGATCTGCGATTCCTGTTCTCTTCTCTATATGCGCTCAATGGGGCCGGCGGCAGCAGCGCCGGCCCATTGAGAACATATAGAAGAGAAGAACGATGTTTGCCCATTGAATTCAATGGAGCGGCAATACAGCCGCTCCATTGAAAGCAATGGGCTGCCGGCGTGCGCGGGATGAATTGTCGGGAAGGGGTTAAATATATAAACCCTTCCCTGCAATTCATTCTAAAATGTGTTAAAATAAAAAAAAATTGTATACTCACCTTTCCGCTGCAGCCGGAGTCCAGCCGTGGCCGCTGTCAGTTCTCCTGAACTGCTTCTCGGCACTATTCAGCCGGCGGGGCTTTAAAATCCCCGCCTGCTGAATGATCTGCCTCTGATTGGTCACAGCCCTGACCAATCAGAGGCTGAAAACACTCACACACTCATTCATGAATTCATGAATGGGTGAGTGACTGCTGCCTCTCAGCGCTGAGCCAATCAGGGGCAGGTCTGACTCACATCCATTCATGAATTCATGAATGGGTGTGAGTGAGGCATGCCTCTGATTGGCTCAGCGCTGAGCCAATCAGGGGGCAGGTCTGACTCACACCCCCTTCACACCCACTGCAGGACGGCCGCACGGAGCTCCGACTGCCGGCAGAAGGTGAGTATACAATTTTTTTTTATTTTAACACATTTTAGGATGGATTGCAGGGAAGGGCTTATATATTTAAGCCCTTACCGACAATTCATCCCGGGCTCGCCCGCAGCGCATTGCTTTCAATGGAGACGGCTGTATTGCCGTCTCCATTGAATGCAATGCGCTGGACAGCTCCGGCCCGTTTCTAATGAAACGCGGCTAGGAGCAGATTTTCGGGCGACTTGCGCGCACCGGTCACACGATTTGCGGATGCGCATCCGTCATGCGATCCGCAAATCGCGCGAAAAATCGCCTGTCTGACTAAGGCCTTAGTGTGATTGCTTCCTCTTCTGGCATTTGACACACACGCATGCCACACGAACATACTATTTCATTAAAAGCATGCTGGGTGACGTGCCTGCGTCATAGCGCTGTAGTCGCTTCTGGTTGCTGGAATGCACCATCAGAGTTGGCACTCTTCTGCTGGAGCGCACACCCAATACAAGCTTTGTGAAAGCGCTCTTATTTTTTGACCATAATTACGGCCATACCCAACACAACTGTTAACTATAATGTATATACCCCTTCAGGCACATAATGTATATACCCCTTCTGTGATACATTTGTGCTTGAGGAAGGAGATTTTAACCCCAAAATGCATTGCAGTGTTCCTGTACCTTTTTGTTTTCTATGAATTAATAAATAATTCTTAAAACGGACCAATGGATCAAGTTTAACCCCTTCGTGACTGCCGATACGCCATTTGAAGGCCTGAATCTGCAGTCTATGTATAAAGAGAGATTTCGGGGTGATCTCTCTTCAAACACTGCCAGCGCTGGCTGGTTCTTACAGCTGACACATGGTGGCAACAGCCCCAATAAGACGCATGGCTCATCGGGGCTGTTAACCCTTTAAATCCCCCGAACAATGTTCAGGGGTCCCATATGGCCCTTCATGAGGGAGCTGTGTGGGTGTCATGGCAGCCAGTGGCCTTCTGAAAGACCCCAGGGCTTTCATGGCAGAATGCCTATCAAGGCATTCCCGTGGGGTGGCTTGATAGACTGCCTGTCAAATTGCAGTATGATGTAATTCTATGGCATTTGTATGTATTCCAAAATGGTACCAACGCAAACTACAGGACGTCCCACAAAAAATGAGCCCCCCCACAACAATGTTGACAGAAAAAGAAAGACGTTGTTGGAAACAGAATATGGCGGCAGAAAATCATTAAAAAAAATGTAATGTCTTTGAAAAAGTAGTACAGCAAAAAAACAAAAACTATATGAGGTATTATAGTAGCCATACTGACCCATAGAATAAAGTTGTCATTTTTTTATGCCGCTTGTGCGTCGTAGAAACAGAACACAGCGGAAAGATGGCAGAATTTTTTTAAAGGTTTTTCAGTACATTATATGGTACATTAAATAGCACCATTGAAAAAATACTACTTGTCCCGCAAAAAATAAGCCCTCATACAGCGACGTTGATGGAAAAATAAACGAGTTATGATTTTTTTAAAGGGGGGGGGGGGAAGTAGAAAAAACGAAAATGAAGAAATTTTTAAAAAAAAGCTTGGTCACTGAGGGGTTAATGTTACCTCAAAGACAGCTCTTATTAATTTGCAATCCTGGATACTAGATGTCCATTAGACTCCCCCTTCGAGTCAGTACTCATATCTTTGAGATGGATCCTTTGATCATTGGATGTTATGTTCTGCTATTTAACCTCAAGCCTGTTTGCACCTTCATGACCAGGGCAAATTTTGGAAATCTGACATGTGTCACTTTAACACAGAATAACTCTGTAAAGATTTGCATATCCAAGTGATTCTGACATTTTTTTTCACCACATGTTGTACTTCATTTAGGTGTTAAAAATAGACTGAAAGAATTTGTGTAAATTTATTAAAAATGCCAAGATTGGGAACATTTAAAAAAATTGTCATTTTTTTCGCATTTTCAATTGCAATATGTCAGATATGTGCAAACATACTGAACAAATTTTTGATGAGATATATATTTTCATTTGTTTACTTAATTCTGGAAGCACATTGGAAAAACTTTAGGTTTCTCAAAATTATTTAGCAGACGTACAAATTTAACATTGATTGTTATTTGTTAACATTGAGGAACATTTTGCTTTCCTGCACCAAGCCAAGATTGCAAAGGCTCATAGATGTCAGAATGATAGATACCCCCACAAATGACCCCAACTTAAAAAAATACACATCTAAATATATTTACTGAAGGGTGTCAGGAGTATTTTGACCCCACCATTTCTTTTCAGGAGTTATTGCAATTTAGAGGAGAAAAAATAAAATGTCATACTTTTGTAAAAAGGTCATTTTAAAGACAGTTTTTCTTCTATAGTGCACATGAAAAAGAGGATTTGCACCCCTAAATGGATATCCCTGTTTATCCTGTGTTCAGAAACCTGGCCCTAATCTCATGTCTGTATGCCCAAACCAAAAGGGTGGCTTTCAGACCAGGAATTTTGCTTGAAGTTGTTTTCGATCCCATAGCACGCTTATGGAGCCCTTGTGCAGCCAAAACGACAAAGAACCCCCACAAATGGCCCCATTTTGAAAACTAGACCCCTTAACAAATTTATCTAGAGATGCAAAGCAGAAGGCAAAAAAAATTACGGTTTTCATTGTGCCATTTTTTTTGTACAGAATTTATATGAATTAAGACTTCCACCCCAAAATGGATAGTGTTGTTTTTCCTGTGCTTCCAGAAACATACCCTTTGTAGCCCCAATTGGCTTACTGGACACATGGCTAGGCTTGTAATGGAGAGAATAACCATTTGATTTCAGGGCACAACTGAATAATTCCACGCCCAACTGCTCACTTTTGCAGAAAAATAATTAACTCCATAAAAATAACCCCCACCCCACCCCCCGCAAGCCCTTCTTTTGGCATTCCCTAAATCTTAGATTAAATCTTTAGAGCAATAAAACCAGGTATCCCCCCTCCTCATGTTTTTTGGGGGTATTTCGTGACCTCAGCAGCAGGTATGGGGTGTAAAAAGTGGCGCTCTGTGAGTCTCCGTAATCTTGCTGCGGTGCGGCGGTCTCACACAGAAGCCGCTCAACAAGCTGCTCCTGGAACTGCAGGAAGGCGAGCGTTCACGGGGCTTCTTGTAAAATACGTATCACAGGTAGCGGTCTGAATAACGCTGGGCTCACATAGCCGTATGTGGAATCCACTTGCGGAGGCCCACAGCGGATCGCAGCTGTGAGCCCGGCCGTGGCTCTGCACGTGGCTGCGTAATGTGCTGTGTATAACTGCATACTCACACAGTACACTTTTTTGTTTATATTTCCCGCATCTTTGCTTAGTGATGGTGCGAGAACCCGCAGTCTGTTCACAATGACCATAAAGCACAATGGGCTGTATGTTGTGGATACCCGCAGTAAAATAGAACATGCTGCATTGTTTTCTGCCAGTGGATTACATTCTTCTGACCCGCTAATAAGAGCAGAATTGTGTAATCCAGTTCATTTAATCTGCATTTTACCAGGTATCAAACGCATGCAGAATCTACAATTTCTATCCAGTCATGTGAGAGCGGCCTAAGGTAGATTGCTACCTTCATTTCAAGTGACCAGGGACCAATCAACGAAACCACTGGTCACTGTTCCAGGCTCTCAGTGACTTTAGGTAGCTGGGAGCAAGGAGATTTTACATTTCCAGGGTCCTCTGTGGCTCCTGTGCATGTGTCTGGCATTTTGCCAGCGGATGCATGCACAGAAGCCGAGGAAAGTCCATGGAGGAGGATCGTGTCGGGGGTTCAAATTTGGAGACTTCCGGTAGTTGAAACTTCAACTTTTTAAAACTTTTATGTGACCATTATTATCGATTGGAGACTTTAACTGTTTTTGACTTTTTATTTACTTTCATGCGATCTCCGGGAATCACATATGACAGCTCCAGGTTGCTGGCTGCCTTTGGCAGCCATAGCAGGGAGCTGTCATGCTCACAGCCCCCACGGCTTTAAAGGGGTTGTCCCGCGAAAGCAAGTGGGGTTATATACTTCTGTATGGCCATATTAATGCACTTTGTAATGTACTTCGTGCATTAATTATGAGCCATACAGAAGTTATTCACTTACCTGTTCCGCTGCTAGCGTCCCCGTCGCCATGGTGCCATCTAATTTCAGCGTCTAATCGCCTGATTAGACGCGCTTGCGCAGTCCGGTCTTCTCCCTTCCGAACGGGGCCGCTCGTGCCGGAGAGCTGCTCCTTGTAGCTCCGCCCCGTCACGTGTGCCGATTCCAGCCAATCAGGAGGCTGGAATTGGCAATGAAACACACAGAGCCCACAGTGCACCATGGGAGAAGACCTGCGGTCCACCGTGGTTGAAGATCCCGGCGGCCATCTTAGCAAGGTAAGTAAGAAGTTGCGGGAGCGCGAGGATTCGGGTAAGTACTGGACGTTTTTTTTTTTTTTTTAACACATGCATCGGGTTTGTCTCGCGCCGAATGGGGGGCCTATTGAATAAAAAAAAAACCCGTTTCGGCGCGGGACAACCCCTTTAAGCCACAGGGCTGGCATGTTTTTTAGGCCCTATGGATTAAAGCCCAGCAAGCCAGGGCATAAAAACACTTTAGGCGGGTCACTAAGGGGTTAATTATCATGATTAACAGTAAGCATATCTTGTGTATACAGCCATGTATTCCAGCTGCGGTCTGGCCAGATATATCAGTGACAGATTGTGTTCAGTTCTTTCACCCTTACATTGTTGTTACATTTCTTTCCTTTTTCTTAATCCTTTCCTAAGCCAATAACAACGGGAAATCTCAAACAAAAACATAAAGAAACCGCAGAGCAATTACACCGGCGGTGCGGTAAGGAGGACTTGTCAGGATGAAACCATCCTCTGTATCCCATCTCCTCCACACGGCGTAAACTAATAACTAGATTACAAATTTGTCACTGGGGGCAAGTAAAGTCCAAAATGTTATGTGCAACTCTTCACTGTTAGGACTTTAAAACATAACCTTTAATAAAGCAATTAAAATTTAAAATAGTACTCACAAAGACTGACACACATAATACATAAAGAAAAATAATAATAACTCTGGAAGTATCTCAGAGGATTCTTGAAAATGTAGATGCCATATATCGTGCTTTCTAGGTATAGTGTGATGCCTTAACTGGTATCTATTCGAGGCAATGAATAACCGTTTTAGGGTGATAATACACCCCCACAACGATAGTATCTACAGTCTTGGGAAACTGATGGTGCCCAAGACTGAGATTATTTGTGCTTTGTATTAGCACCAAGAAGGCTTAATCAATATCTGGTCCTTGGTCCGACGCGTTTCGCTCAACTTGAGCTCCTCAGGGACCTCTTGTAAATATTTAATATGCCTCTCAGGATCTTAACAGCAATTGCATAGTAACCAAATAGTGAGCATTCAGTTGGTCGCAGGTAAACATATATCTTGCAGATCAGATGTTATCTGCAATGAAGTATATAATACCTCTTAATATGGTAAAAAAAAATTTTAAAGAATCTTTCCAAAAGAATTTTTTCTGAAAAGTTCAGAGTAAGCCATGTATCAGAGTCTCGCGTTGTGCAAGAGACAGTGCTGCATGGACTTTACACACCCATGCCCTGCATCTACCTTGATAGCTTGCTGGCCCCTATATATTTACTAATTCCTATCTACCAGTGGTAATAATGTTACCTAATAGTTTTTAGGTCACACACTGTAGAATTTCTAACTACTATCTCTCTCCGCTAATTAGGTTCTATTAGTGCCTTATTCCTAATGCTTCTCTGATTACAAGATAGCAAAAAGTATCGCACTAAGTAGCAGGTAGATCAGAAAAATAAAAAAGGATAGAGCAACAGCAAGCCAACCACCCTGATGGTGAGTGATTGGTATCATGCAGGGCATGGGTGTGTAAAGTCCATGCAGCACTGTCTCTTGCACAACGCGAGACTCTGATACATGGCTTACTCTGAACTTTTCAGAAAAAATTCTTTTGGAAAGATTCTTTAAAAATTTTTTTTACCATATTAAGAGGTATTATATACTTCATTGCAGATAACATCTGATCTGCAAGATATATGTTTACCTGCGACCAACTGAATGCTCACTATTTGGTTACTATGCAATTGCTGTTAAGATCCTGAGAGGCATATTAAATATTTACAAGAGGTCCCTGAGGAGCTCAAGTTGAGCGAAACGCGTCGGACCAAGGACCAGATATTGATTAAGCCTTCTTGGTGCTAATACAAAGCACAAATAATCTCAGTCTTGGGCACCATCAGTTTCCCAAGACTGTAGATACTATCGTTGTGGGGGTGTATTATCACCCTAAAACGGTTATTCATTGCCTCGAATAGATACCAGTTAAGGCATCACACTATACCTAGAAAGCACGATATATGGCATCTACATTTTCAAGAATCCTCTGAGATACTTCCAGAGTTATTAATATTTTTCTTTATGTATTATGTGTGTCAGTCTTTGTGAGTACTATTTTAAATTTTAATTGCTTTATTAAAGGTTATGTTTTAAAGTCCTAACAGTGAAGAATAACTAGATTACATACAATCATCTCACCTAGACAATATACAGTAACACCTGCATTATAAATATTCATTTGGTAGTGCAACTTTCGGCACAAAAACGGTGCGCTATCTCACGTCTAAGCATTTTACGGTACTTTTCGTGCAGACTTGGACCAGTCACATGGGCGCGGGACACAGCCGAGTTGAAACGACTATTTAGCATTATTTAGTCCCCTCTGTATTGTTTTCCCCGCAAGATTGCACAATGTATTGCGTGATCGTGTGGCTCATGGGTGTTAATTTGCGCACCACCATAGATTCTTATGGGGCCTTTGGTGCACAAATACACACAAAGATAGAGCATTGTGGCGGGGTCTCTTGCACACGGGAATTATCAGAACCGCATAAGGGGGAAAAACACATTTGTCTAAATAAGTCCTTAAGTTCCATCCTTCCCATATTGTAAGAAAAGCTGGGAGAAATGTATAAATCCCTCTTCTGCCATCCTCAAAAATCCTGAAGAATCCTGTTAGGTCTTATTATCGGGGTAGGTCTTATTTTCAAGTACGTATGTCACAGGGGACGGGTGTATTTCATCCTCTGTCCGATTTCTTACAATTCCATCTACGCCTGTACTGTAAATGCCGGGGATTTTCCACTGGTAAAACTATGTACACATGGCTAATTCACCATGATAACGCTTTAAGATGCGTGTCAAAGTCCGCGTCTTTATAACACAGCTTTTCTCGCAGATCCGCATGCGTAATTTGCCCAGTCAATGGGAAAATACGAGGGCGGATGTTAAAAATAGGAAATCTTGTTTCCATGCATTTCTGCATCAAGAAGTGACATGGAATGCATGATAACGAGGTTTTCCGCCTTATGAGCATACCCATAGGGCTTATGCCCACGGCCACTGCAGAATTCCACCATGGATTTCAGCCGCGGGAGTATCGTGGTAGTAAACAAAATGCGCCCACTAGCGATCGCGGAAAAACACGTGTTTTGCCACAGTTTCCATTAACACAATGTTAATAGAGACCTCCCGCGGCGTAAATCCGCGGGAAATAGAACAGGCCACGATTTATTTCCCACAGCGGAAATATGCGGTGAAATTCTGCGTGTCGGCATTGGCAGATTAGGTTCAATAGAACCTAATTGCTGCGGGATTCCGCCGCAAATTTACACCGAGGGAGCAGTGGTCAGAATCAGTTCGTGGGCATTAGCCCTTAGGCCGCCTTCACACAGGCAGTAAGGGAATTGCTGTGGAAATTCGCAACGCTTAAGGTACATTTATGGTGGTTTCAGACGGCCGTATGTGCAACTACATTTGCCGCTACAGAGTGTGGTTGTGCCTGAACAAGGTTTTTTTTTCCCTTGCTGGGCATTCAAACTCCGCGCCATAGGCAAGTCCTGTCTTTTCTTGCCCGTACAATTATAGCCCAATGTCCACGGACAGATTTTTGATGCGGAATTCGCAGCCAGATGCCCACCGTGAATTCCACTGCAGTGTCCGTCCATAGACATGCTGTGTTAAAAGAGTCTTCCCTGCTCACGAGAGGAAACCAACTACGATTTTACACACTTTAACACAGAATAACTCTGTACAGATTGGCATATCCAAGTAATTCTGACATTGTTTTTTTGCCACATATTGTACTTCATTTAGGCGTTAAAAATAGACCTATATAATTTGTGTAAAAAACGCCAAAACTGGGAACATTTTGAAAAATTGTCATTTTTTCACATTTTCAAGTGCAATATGTCAAATATGTGCAAACATACTGTACAAATTTTTGATGAGATATATATTTCAATCTGTTTACTTAATTCTGGAAGCACATTGGAAAAACTTTAGGTTTTTCAAAATTATTTAGCAGACGTACAAATTTAACATTCATTGTTATTGGTTAACATTTTAAGAAACATTTTGTTTACCTGCACCAAGCCAAGATTGCAAAGGCTCATAGGTGTCAGAATGATAGATACCTCCACAAATGACCTCACTTAAAAACATACACATCTAAATATATTTACTGAGGGGGGTCAGGAGTATTTTGACCCCACTGTTTCTTTTCAGGAGTTATTGCAATTTAGAGGAGAAAAAAAAATATTTTTGTAAAAATGTAATTTTAAAGACAGTTTTTTTTTTCTATAGTGCACATGAAAATGAGAATTTACACCCCAAAATGGATAACCACATTTGTCCTATGTTCAGAAACACACCTATTGTGTCCCTAATCTCATGTCTGTATGCCCAAACCGAAAGGAGCACACGGTGGCTTTCAGAACAGGAATTTTGCTTGAAGTTGTTTTCGACCCCATAGCACACTTGTAGTGTCCTTTTGCGGCCAAAATGACAGAGAACCCCTACAAATGACCCCATTTTGAAAACTAGACCCCTTAACAAATTCATCTAGGCATGTACTGCATATTTTTACCCCACAGTTTTTGAATAAATCTAAGGAAAGCAGAAGAAAAAAAATTACGATTTTCATTGTGTCATTTTGAAAACTGTTTTTTTTGTACAGAATTTATATGAATTAAGACTTTTTTTTTTTTAATATCAATTCTTTATTCAAGGATTTTTTCATAACAGTCATCATAACTAGACCCTGGACAACTTCGGGTCTTGTACAGTACGCTTTTACAGACAATTAAACCTTTCAAAAAGTGAGGAAGGGTTACTGTGCTTATTTATATCTATAGTCCATAGGAATTCTTGGGTCTACCAAGATACAGTAGCCTAACGTGCGGCTTTTCTAATCAAGGGATTTTCATAACATAACATAGCAATCCTCCCAACCAAACCCCGGACAACTTCGGGTCTTATTCAGTGCTCTCTCGGGATGAATGAGCATTTCTGGATTACGAGGGGTTACTGTGCTTATCTAAATCCGTTGTCCTTAGGGTTTCCCGGGCGCATCAAAATACAGTAGCCTAACGTGCGGCTGCTCGTCACACATAAAACATTTAACATTTGACATAGGGTAGGGGGATAGAGCGGGGGGGGGGCAAGGGTAAAGGTAGTACCTCCAAGTTTATCTCTCATGGGAAGGCTCTCACAGACTCTGTTTTCAGTCTCCTAGTGTCTCCAGGGTCAGAAGGTTCTGACTTTTACATTGAGAGCTCCTAGCGGGTAAAACTCACACTGGATCTCCTCCAACGTCCGGGGTGTACTCCTCCAACGCGGCATGGCAGGGAGCCCTCCACAGGGGTGAGTAAGCTCCTCAAGAGGAGAAGGAAGAGAAGGGGGGGGCTACATCCTCCCAGAAGTAGCGGGGGGGACAGGTTCTCTCCCCTCAGGGTGGGTTGACATGTGTTGGGGTTCAGCTAATGCGCTTCCACCACTCCCACTCCCTAATGAATTTCTTACGAGTGTTTCTCTTCCAACTAGTGAGTTCCTCCAAGTTATAAATCAGGTCGACTTTTTCTTTCCATTGGGTCACGGTAGGAGGCAGTGTTTGTAACCATAATGTCAGAATGAGTGCCTTCACTGCATTTATGAGTAGGGCAATCAGTTTATCTTTCAAGGGGTGAAAGTAGGGTGAGGGCTTCCACAAGAAGATTATTTCTGGTGACAGCTTAAAGTTTGGCCTGATGCTTTTTATAGAAAGTTCGATCTCTCTCCAGAATGGGGCAATGGTCGGGCAATCCCACCAGATAGGTCAGTACGAGCCGCCAACGGCTTCACAACGCCAGCATCTGTCATGGGTGGCAAGCTTATGTACATACAGCCATTGCGGTGTTCTATACCATCTAACAAGAGCTTTGTAGTGGGTTTCTTACATTGAAATGCACGGAGAGAGACCGAAGGCTAATTTCAAGATGAGCTTTATTTCCTCTGGAGGATAGGGAGATGTTTAGTTCCTTTTCCCACGAAGTGAGGAACGCAGGCTTGTAGCCTATGGGGGGGTGGATGAAATTTCTTTGTGCTTTCGTTACTTGTTTCTTTTTAGGGGTGCCCTCTGAGAAGAATTTCTCAATAGAGGTGGAAGGTCTAGTAGACCTATGCTTCTTGAGGAATTCTTCCGTGATTTTGCTGATGTGCGCTCTATGCAGGAAAGAGCCACGAAGGTTCGCGGTCAGGATCTGCCCCGCTTCCCTCGGATTCTGACAAGCCAAGCTTGGGCGTCCGCTATTTTGGCATCTGCGATTCCCAGCCAAATGTTCCTAATATTCGAGTCTGTATCTATGCCCAATATGTTGCATATGGTGCTCAAAGGTGCTATTGGAGAGGGATCGGGCGCTAGGCTGGGCCTTAGTGTATCCCAGGTCTCACAGGGGGCTCTCAGGAGGGGGTTAAATTTCTTGGAGGTGTAACGCTGTCTGGTAGGGGACTTCGACTATGGTATCTCCGTGTGTATTGGCAGCTAGTTTTTGTAGGATAGGGTCTCTAGATGGGTGGACCAGGTCCAGCCAGTATGTGAGCTCTATGGCTCTGTATATGTTGTGTACGTTCGGCAGGTCCATCCCTCCTTCCTCTCTTCTTTTGGAAAGTAGACTAAGTGTTATTCTTGGTTTTTCCCCCCTCCACACATATTTAGACATTAATGTATTGAGGGCCCAAAAGAATGAACCAGGGATGTGGATCGGGAGCATATGTAATTTATATGTGATAATGGGGGTCACATATGACTTTACAATATTCTTCCTCCCAAACCATGATAAATATGGCAAGTCATATGTGCTGAGCAAATTCTTAGTTTGTATCAGGAGGGGTAGGATGTTAGTTGTGTAGAGATTTTCTACCTTCTTGGTAACTTTTATACCTAAGTACTCAATTGAGTTTTCTTTCCAAATGAATGATGATTCTGACCCCAGGGTATTGCTAAATTTCAGCGAGACGGAGATGTTCAATATTTTGGATTTTGCATAATTTATTTTGAAGTTTGACATAAGGCCGAATGCTTCCAAGCTGGAAATTAGTGAGGGAATTCCTATCCTTGGGTTAGTTACTACAAACATTTGGTCATCAGCGTAGGCAGCTAGTGAAAGCCTGTGCCGGCCTATTGTTAGCCCCTCAATGTCTGGGCGCCTTCTTACCTCCTGAAGCAGGGGATCTAGCGCTAAGACAAAGAGGGTCGGGGAGAGCGGGCACCCCTGGCGCGTCCCATTGCGTATGTCGAACGCCTGTGAGAGAGAATTATTAATTTTTAATCTTGCGTGGGGGTCGCTATAGAGGGAGAAGATCGCTGATACCCAGGGACATGGGAAATTAAAGTTAAGAAGTAGCCTCTCCAGATATGTCCAGTTAACGCGATCAAACGCTTTTTCTGCGTCTGTACTTGTCAGCACTGTGGGGATTTTATGCGTTTGAGCGAACTTTATTGCATGTAGGAGTCTGCAGCCGTTATCTTTACCCTCCCTTCCTTTGATAAATCCTGTCTGTTCCTTATGTACTAGGTTAGGGATATGATCTTCCATCCTTTTGACCAGAAGTTTTTCCCATAACTTCACATCTACGTTGATAAGTAAAATTGGTCTGTAGTTTGCACAATTTTCTGGGTCTTTGTCTCCCTTTTGTATGAGGGAGATGTGAGCTAAAGCTTGTTTGGGAAATGCCTCGCCCTGTAAGAGTGAGTTAAAGAGGTCCTTCAATCGTGGGATGAGTGTTGATTTAAAGGCTTTGAAATATGTGGCTGAAAAGCCATCCGGCCCAGGGATTTTACCTGATGGAGTAGATGTTATTATGTCCTCTATCTCTTTGTCCGTGGCAGGCGCCAGGAGGGCTTGTGCGTCTGTCTCGCTTAGTTTGGGAAGATCTAGTGTCTCTAGGAAGGCGTTTATCTTACTTATTTGTATGGCTTGTTCTGATGGGGTTGGTTGTTCTTTCAAATTATAGAGTTTGTTATAGAAAGCATGGAATACTTTGGCTATCTCCTGGGATGAGGTCATTACTTTACCCGTGTGGTCTTTTATTGCGCTGATATGGTTTCTGGTTTTAGCTTTTTTGAGGAATGTCGTCATCTACTTAGTCCCTTTATTCCCCTGTATGTATACAGTCTGCTTAAGAAAAAGGTGTTTTCTGTTAAATCTGGATTGTAATAGCCGGTTCAGCTCCCTACGTTTTTCTGTTAGGTCATCCAGGCTATTTTTAACCAGTGAAAGTTTGGAAATTTTTTCAAGTTTCGCGATTTGGGAGAGTAATATGTCTATCTCCTTGTTTTGCTGCTTTTTACGCTTGGACCCCAAGGTGATGAGGATTCCTCTCATATAGGCCTTATGGGCCTCCCACACCACAGGAGCTCTGGGATCGTTCTCACCATTCAGCTGAAAGTATTCCTCCAAAAGCTCAGTAAGCCTTTGTCTATCTTCTTCCCTGTCTAGTAGGGAATCATTTAGACGCCAAGTCCATTCTCTCGGGCCCTCACTTGCTATTCTTATGTCTATGTGGGTAGGTGCATGGTCCGATATAGAGATCACATCTATTTTGGCTCGTGTTACCTGCGGGAGGAGGGTTGAGGAGGTGAAGAGGTAATCTAGTCTTTGGTAAGACGCGTATTGTTGTGAGAAATTACGGTAATCCCTAGTCAAGGGATACAATGTGCGCCAAACATCTACCAACCCCAAATCACCTACTGCTCTGACAATTTTGCTGATGCGTCCCTGTGAGACCTGAGATTTACCCTTCAAAGAGTCCAAGAGGGGGTTTAAGGTTAAGTTCCAATCACCTCCCAGTAAAATTTCTCCATTGGCAAACTCCTTAAGGGTTGTAATCTGTTTGTGTAACCAATCTGTTTGGTGAGTATTAGGGGCGTACAGATTTGCTATGGTTAATTTGACTCCGTTGATGGAGCCCTTCAGGAATAAAGCTCTGCCCTCCTGATCGGAGTACTCCGCTGAGAGGGTGAAATTCACCGACTTGTGGAAGAGGATTGATACCCCTTTGGAGGCTGATAAGGGGTGGGAGTTGTGGAAGGATTGTGTGAACTGCTTCCCGGGTAAGGAGAAGTGTCTACCCCCCTTAAAATGAGTCTCCTGTAGGAGCAATATTTTTTAATTGTATTTTTTCAGTAACTGGGATACTCCATACTTTTTCCGTGGAGTGTTGAGCCCCCGGACATTGAAGGATGTACATTTCAGCGCTTCCATGTGTAAGTTCAGGCAGGAGAAGACACCGTGTCACTAAAAGAAAGAGTAAGAGAGTGAGGGTCTGCGAGTTCCACTCCGGATTTAAAAATGCCAGGGTATCCTGATGCTGTAGGTCTTGTTGTTCCTCTCACTTCCGGCAGACTTAGGTGGGGCCAGACGAGGCTCAAGAGGAGCTGTACGGTTTAATCGTATCAGAGTTGTGAGTTGGGGTGAAAAAGCTCGAGTTGAGGTTGGGTGTCCCTGGAGGACTGGCTGGGCTAGTGAAAAAAAGAGGGGTGGGAGAGAAAGGTAGGGTAGTAGGGTTAGACACAGCAACAAAACAAGACAAATTTGTTACAGTAAGCTTTTCTCTCACTACACAGGTGAGAGACGGACGTAGTCTGCGTGAGACCTGGGTACGTCCGTTCTTAGGAGGCAGTGTTAAACAAATAACTTATCAGGTATTAAGAACTAGGTGCCTGATCCGGATGAGGCAGTCAGACACCCCTTATCTATAAGGGTAACTCCAAAACAGTCTTAGTAAACCAGACAGTCCTGAACGCGTCGGTGGGGAGAGGGGGATGAAAAAAACGGAGCCTCCTCCCCCGCCACACAGTCCTGGACAACTTGAGGACGTTTTAAGATCATGATCGAACTGAAGCTCTCTTTCCTCGTAAGACTCCATTTTATTTTATAAAGGGATCAGGGTCGTGCTCTAGATGTATCCTTCAGGTATCCATCTCGGTGACCTCTTCTCTTGACTTTTTCTTGTTTTTATTTTTGGGCGATTTCGAGTGGGTTACCACGCTCCAGTTCTCAGTGGTCGGCAGACGAGGTAGGGAGGGAAAGTCCGGCATGGGGAGCCAGTTAGCAATGTCTATGGGCTCGAGGTCTAGAAGTTGCCAACTGTTGCGTAGGTCTTCTGGCGTCCTGATGTTAATTCTTTTGCCCCTGTGGGTCACTCCCAGGCCAAAGGGGAACAGCCAGGCGTACCTGATGTTTTTCGCCTTTAGGGCATCCAGTAGGGGTCTTAAGATTCTACATTTTGCCAGCGTGGTGGAAGAGAGGTCCTGATAGAGTTGGAATTCTGCCCCCTCGTGTTGCAGTCCCCTCTGGTTTCTAGCGGCCACTAGTATAGCAACAGCTTCTGGGTATGCTAGCAACTTACAGATTAAGTCCCTTGGGAGTTCTCCTGTCGCTGGTTGCGGCCACAGTGCCCTGTGTACCCATTCTACAGCGATGCTAGCTGCTCTGTCTGCACCCAAAAGCGTGGAGAAGATCTCCAGGACCACCTTATGGAGAGCCTCCGCTGCCCAGGATTCAGGGACCCCCTTAATGCGGACATTACTGCGGCGGCTGCGATTCTCCAAGTCCTGCTGTAGCAGAGCCCTATTTAGCTGCTCGTGCTGTGTTTGAAGAACCTGTGCTAGTTCAAGGGAGTGTGAGGTAATGGCTGCTGATGACCCCTGCAGGTCCTCCACTCTTCTGCCCATGTGTCGGACTTCTTCTTTTATGACTGTTAAGTCTGCTAAAACGGGGCTCATGGCCCTGGCTATGAGGTCCCGCATGAAGCTCCTAGAGACTCCCTGCTCCTCTTCTCCCTCTGAGGATGACTCACCCCCTCTTGTAGTCTGCGGAGTCAGCTCTGCTGCCGGCGCCATTTTGCCTGGGGCACGGGGAGAGCGGGCGGCTCTCTCCCTGAGATATTTTTGTAGGTCCGCTTGTCCCCGGGCCGGTCTGGGTGTTCCTGAGGACTCTCCGCTCCTCTCCTTGGTAAATTTACCCATCTTTGCCGATGACAGCTGCAGCGGGGTGCCTTCAATACTGCCTCAGCGACGGAGCAGCTCTAACATGCGGCCATCTCACTCTGCGGTCAGGCTCCACCCCCCCCCCGAATTAAGGCTTTCACTCCAAAATGGATAGTCTTGTTTTTCCTGTACTTACAGAAACATACCCTCTGTAGCCCCAATTTGCTTACTGGACACATGGCTAGGCTTGTAATGGAGAGAATAACCATTTGATTTCAGGGCACAACTGAATAATTCCACGCCCAACTGCTCACTTTTGCAGAAAAATAATTAACTCCAACCCCCCCCCCCCACGCCCCCCTTTTGGCATTCCCTGAATCTTTAGAGCAATAAAACCCTCCTCCTCCCATGCTTCCTGCAAACACTTTTTTGGGGGTGGGGCTTATTTCCTGCCCTCAGCGGCAGGGATGGGGTGTATAAAGTGGCGCTCTGTGAGGCTTCATAACCTTGCGGAGGTGTGGCGGTCTCACACAGAAGCCGCTCAACAAGCTGCTCCTGGAACTGCAGGAAGGCGAGCGTTCCCGGGGCTTCTTGTAAATTACGTATTACAGATAATGATCTGAATAGCGCTGGGTTCACACGGCCGGATGTGGAATCAGCTTGCGGATCCCAGCTGGGAGCCCGGCCGTGGCTCTGCGCGTGGTTGTGTAAAGTACTGTGTATAACTGCCTACTCACACAGCACAACCTTTTTGTTTATATTTCCCGCATCATTGCTTAGCGATGGCGCGAATACCCGCAGTCTGTTCACAATGACCATAAAGCACAATGGGCTGTATGTTGTGGATACCCGCAATAAAATAGAACATGCTGCATTGTTTTCTGTGACTGGATTACATACTTCCGACCCGCTAATAAGAGCAGAATTGTGTAATCTAGTTCATTTAATTAATCCGCATTTTACCACGTATCAAACGCATGCAGAATCTGCAATTTCTATCCAGTCATGTGAGAGCGGCCTAAGGTAGATTGCTACCTTTATTTCAAGTGACCAGGGACCACTCAACGAAACCACTGGTCACTGTTCCAGGCTCTCGGTGACTTTTGGTAGCTGGGAGCAAGGAGATTTTACATTTCCAGGGTCCTCCGTGGCTCCTGTGCATGTGTCTGGCATTTTGCCAGCGGACGCATGCACAGAAGCCGAGGAAGGTCTATGAAGGAGGACCGCATCGGGGTTCAAATTTGGAGACTTCCGGTAGGAAGTTTCATGTCCCCTCGCCGATCACATCGGTGAGGGGATTAAACTTCAACTTTTTAAAACTTTTATGTGACCATTATTATCGATTGAAGACTTTAACTGTTTTTGACATTTTATTTACTTTCATGCGATCTCCGGGGATCACATATGACAGCTCCAGGTTGCTGGCTGCCTTTGGCAGCCATAGCAGGAAGCTGTCATGCTCACAGCCCTCGCGGCTTTAAGCCACAGGGCTGGCATGTTTTTATGGCCCTATGGATTAAAGCCCAGCAAGCCAGGGCATAAAAACACTTTAGGCGGGTCACTAAGGGGTTAATTATCATGATTAACAGTAAGCATATCTTGTACATACAGCCATGTATTCCAGCTGCGGTCTGGCCAGATATATCAGTGACAGATTGTGTTCAGTTCTTTCACCCTTACATTGTTGTTACATTTCTTTCCTTTTTCTTAATCCTTTCCTAAGCCAATAACAACGGGAAATCTCAAACAAAAACATAAAGAAACCGCAGAGCAATTACACCGGCGGTGCGGTAAGGAGGACTTGTCAGGATGAAACCATCCTCTGTATCCCATCTCCTCCACACGGCGTAAACTAATAACTATATTACATACAATCATCTCACCTAGACCATATACAGTAACACCTGCATTATAAGTATTCATTTGGTAGTGCAACTTTCAGCGCAAAAACGGTGCGCTATCTCACGTCTAAGCATTTTACGGTACTTTTTGTGCAGACTTGACCAGTCACATGGGCGCGGGACACAGCCGAGTTGAAACGACTATTTAGCATTATTTAGACCCCTCTGTATTGTTTTCCCTGCAAGATTGCACAATGTATTGCGTGATCGTGTGACTCTTGGGTGTTAATTTGCGCACCACCATAGACTCTTATGGGGCCTTTGGTGCACAAATACACACAAAGATAGAGCATTGTGGCAGAGTCTTTTGCACACGGGAATTATCACAGCCGCATAAGGGGGAAAAACACATTTGTCTAAATAAGTCCTTAAGTTCCATCCTTCCCATATTGTAAGAAAAGCTGGGAGAAATGTATAAATCCCTCTTCTGCCATCCTCAAAAATCCTGAAGAATCATGTTAGGTCTTATTTTCGGGGTAGGTCTTATTTTCAAGTATGTATGTCACAGGGGACGGGTGTATTTCATCCTCATCATCCTCTGTCCGATTTCTTACAATCCCATCTACGCCTGTACTGTAAATGCCGGGGATTTTCCACTGGTAAAGCTATGTACACACAGCGTAATTCACCATGATAACACTTTAAAATGCGCAGATCCGCATACGCAATTTGCCCAGTCAATAAGAAAATCCGAGGGCGGATGTTAAACATAGGAAATCTTGTTTCCATGCATTTCTGCATCAAGAAGTGACATGGAATGCGCGATAACGAGGTTTTCCGCCTTATGAACATACCCATAGGGCTTATGCCCACGGCCGCTGCAGAATTCCACCGTGGATTTCAGCCGTGGGAATATCGTGGTAGCAAAAAAAATGCGCCCACTAGCGATCGCGGAAAAACACATGTTTTGCCGCAGTTTCCATTAACACAATGTTAATAGAGACCTCCCGCGGCGTAAATCCGCGGGAAATAAAACAGGCCACGATTTATTTCCTGCGGTGGAAATATGCGGTGAAATTCCGCGTGTCGGCATTGGCAGATTAGGTTCAATAGAACCTAATTGCTGCGGATTTACACCGCAGGAGCAGTGGTCAGAATCAGTTCATGGGCATTAGCCCTTAGGCCGCCTTCACACAGGCAGTAAGGGAATTGCTGTTGAAATTTGCAACATTTAAGGTACATTTATGGTGGTTTCAGACGGCCATATGTGCAACTACATTTGCCGCTACAGAGTGTGGTTGTGCCTGAACAAGGTTTTTTTTCCCCTTGCTGGGCATTCAAACACCACACCATAGACAAGTCCTATCTTTTCTTGCCCGTACAATTATAGCCCAATGTCCACGGACAGATTTTTGAAGCGGAATTCGCAGCCAGACGCCCAGCGAGAATTCCGCTGCAATGTCCGTCCATAGGCATGCTGTGTTAAAAGAGTCTTCCCTGCTCACGAGAGGAAACCAACTACGATTTTCCACACTTTAAACACAGAATAACTCTGTACAGATTGGCATATCCAAGTAATTCTGACATTGTTTCTTTGCCACATATTGTACTTCATTTAGGCGTTAAAAATAGACCCATAGAATTTGTGTAAAAACGCCAAAATTGGGAACATTTTGAAAAATTGTCATTTTTTCACATTTTCAACTGCAATATGTCAAATATGTGCAAACATACTGTACAAATTTTTGACGAGATATATATTTTCATCTGTTTACCTAATTCTGGAAGCACATTGGAAAAACTTTAGGTTTTTCAAAATTATTTAACAGACGTACAAATTTAACATTGATTGTTAACATTTTGAGGAACATTTTGTTTTCCTGCACCAAGCCAAGACTGCAAAGGCTCATAGGTGTCAGAATGATAGATACCCCCACAAATGACACCACTTTAAAAAAAAATACACATCTAAATGTATTCACTGAGGGGGTCAGGAGTATTTTGACCCCACAGTTTCTTTTCAGGAGTTATTGCAGTTTAGAGGAGAAAAAATAAAATTTCATACTTTTGTAAAAATGTCATTTTAAAAAAACAGTTTTTTTTTCTATAATGCACATGAAAATAAGGATTTGCACCCCTAAATGGATACCCCTGTTTATCCTGCATTCAGAAACCTACCTATTGTGGCCCTAATCTCATTTCTGTATGCCCAAACCAAAAGGAGCAACCAGTGGCTTTCAGAATTTTGCTTTAAGCGGTTTTCGACCCCATTGCCCAGTTATAGAGCCATTGAGCGGCCAAAACGACAGAGAACACCCACAAATGGCCCCATTTTGAAAACAAGACCCCTTAACAAATTCATCTAGGGATGCACTGCATATTTTGACCCCACAGTTTTTGAATAAATCTAAAGAAAGCAGAAGGAAAAAAAATTACAATTTTCATTGTGTCATTTTAAAAACAGTTTTTTTGTACAGAATACATATGAATTAAGACTTTCACCCCAAAATGGATAGTCTTGTTTTTCCTGTGCTTCCAGAAAAATACCCTCTGTAGCCTCAATTTGCTTACTGGACCCATGGATAGGCTTGTAATGGAGAGAATAACCATTTGATTTCAGGGCACAACTGAATAATTCCGCGCCCAATTGCTCACTTTTGCTGAAAAATAATTAACTCCATAAAAATAATCACCCCCCCCCCCCCCGCACCCCCCCCCCCCCCGCCCTCATGCCCTCCTTTTGGCATTCCCTAAATCTTTAGAGCAATAAAACCGGGTATCCCTCCTCCTCCCATGCTTGGGGGTATTTCTTGACCTCAGTTACAGGAATGGGATGTAAAAAGTGACGCTCTGTGAGGCTTCGTAAGCTTGCTGAGGTGCGGCGGTCTCACACAGGACGTCATGCCCTGCACTGCGCATGCGCGTCGGCTCGCCATTCGAGGCACTCGCGGCAGATCCGGACAGGTGAGTATGGGTCTCTGGGTCTCTCTGGCTCGGCACCGGGTCTGATTCCGATGCAAGATTTTGCAGTCGGAATCTGACCCGGCCGTAGGCACGAGGCCTAAAGGGTGAGAATCCTAATAGTGGAAATGAAACCACTGAATTCCATTGAGCGGTTTATACGGCCGTGACTATCATGGCTGCATAAGCGGTGAAAAACACATTCGTCTGAAACTGCTCTCACATAGCTGAATTTGCCACGTAGGATCCTGTCTTTGCGCGCACCACGGACCTCAGATACGAGTTTCATCCACAATCTTTGACAGGTGCGAGTATTTTGCGCGTCTACAAATCGTTCATGTGAACACTTCTATAGGAAACCATTGGCTCTTTTAGAAGCGATCCTTTTGCGCGCCTGTTCATGCGTGGAAAAAGCGCTCATTTGACCGAGGCCTTATGCTGCAGATTTATGTTGCGTAGTTCAACCCCTGAAATACAAGAGTTAAATTCCACAGTTGCGCCACAATTTAAAACAAGGCCGAATCCACACAATTTAGGTGCGGTTCGTCCACCACTGATTTCTAGTAGATTTGCTGCGCGTATTCAGTTGTGGAATGCCCACAACAATTTCGCATGTGTAAAGGCACCCCAAGAGTTAGGGCTCTTTTACATGGGCATATGCAGTTTTTGTGAGATATGAAGCATTTTCACGGACCAAGACGGCGTGCGCTGCTTATTTTGGCCTCCTTGTGTTCTTTTTTGTGCTTGTTCGCTTCGTCTTTGAACACGCAAAAAAAAAAATGCAAGAAGGCCCAATAGATTTCTCATGCCTTCATGCATAAATACGTAGTAAATACGCACATATTAACAAATTCGGCCTGCAAGCCAACCCCGCCCTTGTCCAGAGATTTAATTATCCATATAGCCCCGCCTCCTCGTCCATATAGCCCCGCCTCCTACCTTGGGAAAGCCCTTTAGCCGCACCCCCTATCTCTCCAAATCTGGGGAGATATGTCCGAGATCCCCTGTAGCTCCGTCCCCCCTCCCTCTCTCCTCGCTACGGGAGATTACAAGGCTGTTGCATGATCTTCTCCCATTGCTTTCAATAGGGCCCTGGCCCTACTGAAAGCAATGGGCGATATCACAGCTTTTTTGTATCGTAGTGAGGCTTGAGTGAACACATCACAAATGAAATTAAATTAAATCATTGAAAATCATTGGTTTCATAATCATGCATTTTCACTCACTCTCCCATTGCTAGAAAACCTATCGGCAGTGGGTACGAGCCCTCAGGGTATCTCCCATAATGTCTTTTGTACCACAGATTGCACACGCAAACGTAACGCACAAGTGAGCAGAGGAAAGATTCCATTGATTTTAGTGGGTCAACTGTCTTGTGAAAAAAAAAAAAAAAAAATAGGACCTTCTCTATCTTTCTGCGTATTTGCTCAGAAAAGGGCCCCATAGACTTATATGGGAGTGGCGCAAATGTGGGTGCAATGCCCAGGGGAATGCGCTGCACAAAGCCACAGAGAAAGGAACACATCTGGACCCTAATTAGGCTAAACAGCCTTTGAAATCAGGACATGAATGTATTGCATGCACATATGAACAGGCCCTGCGTGCGCAAAAACGTACAGCACTATGTGCAGACACGGGCACAAAGCAACCTTGTTCACTGCGCAAAGGCGAGCGTGTTTGTGCATACACTCATCTGAAGTCCTAGGAGCCCCTCCTGCTCTGTTGGACCCCATTCATACATGTGATGCATTACAGCCATTCACCTAGCATGCATAGCCTGATGATACGTCTTGTAGTCTGTGATTAGAGACACATAGCCCTGCACAGGAGCTGCATACAGTAGATTGCTAGACTAGATGGAGAGTTGCTTCATTTTATTAGTTAACACATATAATTTGTTTAAGCAATCAGGTAAAATAGGATTGATACATTTTGAGTATCTGAAAAAAGTGATTGCACGGTTGTGCCACCTAGTGGTCAAATACCATGTACTGTGCAGCAAACATCGCTTAAAGGGAATGTATTGTCTATATTTTTTCCAGTGTTCTAATGTTATTATTTTCAGAGTAAGGGTTTTATCCTGCAGTCTGTACGTGACGCCAATCTGCCTGAGCTGCAGGTAAATAATAATCTTTATTTGTATGGTGCCTACTTGTTCTGCAGCGCTTTCACAAAACAAGACGACTATTACATGTGGTATACGATTATCTGGGGTGGGTGATTCAGGAGTTACGGGGGCAGGAGAGGAGGCACGGGGGAGCACAAAACAATACTAAAACTACATACTTTTTTAATCATTAGAAAAAGAACGGGGGGGGGGGAGGTACAGGGGCAGGAGATGTATATAATAGGCAAAGTGGAGGGTGTGGGGAACTGTAGGGAGGGGCAGGAGGCATGTTGTGGGGGCTGCAGGATTGGATCAGGAGATTTGGTTCGACTACCTGAAGAGCTGCATTTTTAAGGCACTTCTGAAGTTCTGTGCATCGGGGATAGTCCGGATGTTTTGGGATAGAGCGTCCCAGAGGACCGGTGCAGCTCTAGAGAGGTACTGGAGGCGAGCATGTAAGGATCGAATTCGAGGGGTGTTTAATCTAAATGTGTTGGCTGATCAGACTGTGTGGGCTGGATGATGTACAGGCAGGAGGCAGGCGATGTACAGCGGTGCAGCGCCGTGGAGAGCTTTGTTGGTGACGAGTATGAATTTAGTTCTATAGTGGATGGGCAGCCAGTGCAGCGATTGGCAGAGTGCAGGAGCGACTCAGAAGCGGCTAGTCGCCACATTTAGTATAGATTGGAGAGGGGAGAGTCTGGTGCGGGGGAGGCCGATGAGCAGCGAGATGCTGTAATCAAGTGAGGAATAGATGAGGGTGATAACAAGTGTCCGTGGTGAGGAACGCACGTATTTTAGCAATATTTCTAAGGTGCATGTGGCATGTTCGGGCCAGAGATTGGGTGTGGGGGGTGAAGGAGAGGGCAGAGTCTAGTGTGACCCCCAAGGCAGCGGGCGTGCTCTTTGGGGGTTATGATGGTGCCAGATACTGGAATGGAGATGTTGGGGGGAGGTTGGTTGGAAGGCGGAAAGACAAAGAAAGTTTTTTACTATCTACTTTAGTCCGACTGCACACGGCTGGATTTGCATTGCGGAATCTGGAGCTAGTGTCCGTCCGCCTGTGGATTCCGCAGCAAGTACCTTCCCCAGCACGCTTTGGAAAAGCGCTTTTCCTGTATACAAGCGCAAATTAAAAGCAATTTTCCGCTCACAGAGGAAAAATGGCAGCATGCTTTAGTTTAGTGCAGATCCTGCATGGACGGCTTTCATTGGAGTCAATGTAAGCCGTCTGGTCCATGGCCCTTCCACAATGACATTACAGAATGGTCGCGGGTACCCTTGGCATCGCCTAGCAGCGGCCTGGGAAAAGCAAGAAAAAACAGGTACGCGCAGATGTCAGCTGGGCATAGGGTCGGGTTCGGGTTCTGCTGCAGACTCCTGCATGCAAAATCCGACCTGGTCGTGTGCAGCCGGCCTGACAGCAGCCCTAGAATCCAAAGAAGCAAAAGACAGGTGGTGACCCAAGAGAGCGCTGTGGGCATGCTTTGTGAGATGGGAAGACTATCTACTTCTATGGGGGAGTGTTGTGGGCATGCTTTGTGACCTGTGCAGGAAAGTGAAGGAGGTGAGCTGTGACCATCACCTATGACTGCTATGAGAAGAGTGGTTGTGGGCATGCGCTGTGATCTATGTAGGGAGGGAGAAAAAGTGTGCCCATCACATTCAGCTGTGACAGATGGGAGCGTTGTCAGCATTTCTTTCCATAGAACAGGTGATCTGTTTCCCTAGTGATGAGCAATAAACAACCAGAGGAATAACTATCTGCAGAATATGGAGAGCGGGGCATTTTGGGAATAAACATCTTTTTGCGATTTTGAACAGACTGAAATAGGATTCCCGAGATGGAAACACCCTTTACCATCTCCCCATTGTGCTCCCATTTCTCTGCGCTCTTCTCCGTTGCTCTCCTCCTCAGACTGTTTGTTAGACAGTCAGCATGTAAGACTCTCTGCCATCTGCTGGGGAAAGGTGAACATTACATGGGAGATACCCTCTTATCCCCAGCAGATAGCAGACAGCACAACATACCGACAGCGGAGGAGTCTGAGAGCGAGCTGCAATATCTGCAGATTGCGGTACATGGTTTGCATGTATTGTCTAGGATGAGCGGCTTGCATACGGTGACAGGAACCGTCCTTACATGTAATATTATGAACAGCTTCACATGGATGTATTTCTGCACGTAACACGCATTGATTTTAATAAGTACATTCCCATTTCCTTTTTGCGCGCACATTTCGTATGTGCGAAAGAAAGTGGAACGTGCCCTATTTGTGCGCCATAAGAGTTCCCACAGAAGTTCCGCCCCGTGTGAACATGCCCTGTGTGTGCAAAAAAATGTGCCAAAAACTGCGTATTTCACAGCGCTATTGCGTAGCACTGAAGTCCGCTTCATCCTGCAGACGCTCATTTGAAAGCGCCTTATTTTATGGATGGAAACTGCATTTCCTCGTGTGAATGAGCCCTAAATGTGAGTCTAACTTACCATGGCTGTGGCGCTCTCTGCACTATGATGGGTTTGTCCCCTTCCACCTCTTCCTACCTTGGCAGGTGGGTAGTGCGCTGGGTAGGGCTGTCAGAGCCGAGCCACCGCCTGCGAGTTGCTGAACACAGCGAGGTGCGCCGGAGCTCAGAGTTCAAAATGGCGCCTGTTCCCTGTGCTGGTACCTCCCCCTCTGCCAAGTGCTGGCTGCATCCTCCTTGGAAAGGGAAGCTGGTTCTTCTGCATCTGGACCTCATCGCGGGCCGTGTGGGCTACATTATCTGCCCTCATACGGACAGCACAGCAGAGTTCCACTGACTAGAGCTCCTCACAGGAGCTCAGCCATCTTCTCCCTCACAGCTCTGCACAGGGGGCTGTCCTGTGACTGCCCGCAGCCCCCATCAGTGCACAGCAGAGCTGGATACATGGAGCTTCTCCATCAGCAGGTGGGCAGCAGAGGGAAGCCAGTGCGGGGCATGAAGCCGGGGTGACTACCGGGGCACTGGGTGAGCGGACATGTCTGTTACACATGGGGTGGAGTGCAGACACTGGATATGGAACAGGTCTTATACCAGCATGAAGCCCCTTGTCTGCGGACACACAGCGAGCTCTACAAATATGGCGCTGGTCATTTCCTTTATCTTCTGGCCACGTTCACAAGGCCGAATATGCCTCATTGGTAGATTCTCCTCGGCGCCTATACACGTGCACGCGAGGTAGATTCTCCTTGGCGCCTATACACGTGCACGCGAGGTAGAGTCTCCTCGGTGCCTATACACGTGCACGCGAGGTAGAGTCTCCTCGGCGCCTATACACGTGCACGCGAGGTAGAGTCTCCTCGGCGCCTATACACGTGCACGCGAGGTAGAGTCTCCTCGGCGCCTATACACGTGCACGCGAGGTAGAGTCTCCTCGGCGCCTATACACGTGCACGCGAGGTAGAGTCTCCTCGGCGCCTATACACGTGCACGCGAGGTAGAGTCTCCTCGGCGCCTATACACGTGCACGCGAGGTAGAGTCTCCTCGGCGCCTATACACGTGCACGCGAGGTAGAGTCTCCTCGGCGCCTATACACGTGCACGCGAGGTAGAGTCTCCTCGGCGCCTATACACGTGCACGCGAGGTAGATTCTCCTCGGCGCCTATACACGTGCACGCGAGGTAGATTCTCCCCGGCGCCTATACACGTGCACGCGAGGTAGATTCTCCTCGGCGCCTATACACGTGCACGCGAGGTAGATTCTCCTCGGCGCCTATACACGTGCACGCGAGGTAGATTCTCCTCGGCGCCTATACACGTGCACGCGAGGTAGATTCTCCTCGGCGCCTATACACGTACACGCGAGGTAGATTCTCCTCGGCGCCTATACACGTGCGCGCGAGGTAGATTCTCCTCGGCGCCTATACACGTGCGCGCGAGGTAGATTCTCCTCGGCGCCTATACACGTGCGCGCGAGGTAGATTCTCCTCGGCGCCTATACACGTGCGCGCGAGGTAGATTCTCCTCGGCGCCTATACACGTGCGCGCTAGGTAGATTCTCCTCGGCGCCTATACACGTGCGCGCTAGGTAGATTCTCCTCGGCGCCTATACACGTGCGCGCGAGGTAGATTCTCCTCGGCGCCTATACACGTGCGCGCGAGGTAGATTCTCCTCGGCGCCTATACACGTGCGCGCGAGGTAGATTCTCCTCGGCGCCTATACACGTGCGCGCTAGGTAGATTCTCCTCGGCGCCTATACACGTACACGCGAGGTAGATTCTCCTCGGCGCCTATACACGTGCGCGCGAGGTAGATTCTCCTCGGCGCCTATACACGTGCGCGCGAGGTAGATTCTCCTCGGCGCCTATACACGTGCGCGCGAGGTAGATTCTCCTCGGCGCCTATACACGTGCGCGCGAGGTAGATTCTCCTCGGCGCCTATACACGTGCACGCGAGGTAGATTCTCCTCGGCGCCTATACACGTGCACGCGAGGTAGATTCTCCCCCGCGCCTATACACGTGCACGCGAGGTAGATTCTCCCCGGCGCCTATACATGTGCACGCGAGGTAGATTCTCCTCGGCGCCTATACACGTGCGCGCGAGGTAGATTCTCCTCGGCGCCTATACACGTGCGCGCGAGGTAGATTCTCCTCGGCGCCTATACACGTGCGCGCGAGGTAGATTCTCCTCGGCGCCTATACACGTATACGCAGGTAGATTCTCCTCAGTGTTTACACGCAAAAGCCCGGATCGCCTGGGAGATTTAAAATTTCCTGGCAACCAGAGATGTCACCGGGGACCGATCACAGAAAAGTTAAATAAAGTTAAAGTTTCACCTCCCCTTATGGATCGGATGAATGAGAGGAGGTAAAAATACTCACCCCGTCCTTTGTGTTGTCCCATGGCGAAATGGTCCTTCCAGGACCTCACATCGCCTTCTGCACATGTGTGCCCAGAAGAGCTCACGCCTAGGGTTGCCACCTTTGTGGCCATGGTAAAAAAAATTAAAATAAAAGGGGCGTGGCTTACTGCTGCATTTTTTTTCTCATTTTATTATTCTTGTGGCTGCTGGTGATAGCGCCCCCTCAGTAGCTCCAGTGGTAATAGTGCCCCCCTTGATGCCCTTTCCCACCCCTGAACCTCCAGTAGGGCAGCAACCCTGCTATCAAGTACTAGCAGTACAACCACAAGCTCCTCTACAGGGGGAGCAAGCTAGTAATGCATGCTGGGATTTGCAGTTCTACTCATTACTATAACCAAATCTTTATCTATTATCACATGCTAGGGATTAACAGGCTCTGGATGCCAGTTGCATTCTGGAATTTGTAGTTCTACGGTGGGTTAGGAGTAAATGCACGGCCTTCCGCACAGAATACGGCCCGGCTGCAGGATATGTTGCATGCACCTACCACCTCAGTCTGGACGGCGGACACCATGGAAGCTGCAGCCAGGTTGGCATCCAATTAAAGGGAGGCGGCGGCGGCAGCAGCAGCGTGCGAGAAGCAACTGGCCAGGACAGAGCAGCATCTGCCCAGGATCCGCCTCCCATGGAGGGCATACTGCACCTCATTCCAAATGACCAGGAAAGACATGGCTATAGCAGTACCTCAGGTGAGCTGTATTTAGGGGAATTGACAGGGGGCTGGATCTGCTAATTAGAACATTACTAGTGGCTGTTACGGTCTATCATGCAAGAAAAACTCGCGAAAAACGCACATGCTTCGGTGCATGATGATTTTCAAGGAAAACGCCTCGCAGCAATATTGCCCTCGCCTGTGCTAAGTTAGCCTAACTCCTTCCACATAATACCTCCAAATAGCCCCGTCTATTACAATCATCTATATTATATAGCGTAGTCAAGTGGTGGCAAACCTACGGTATGTGTGCACTCGGAGCCCTCTATGCGGCCTATTTGTTACTAATACTAGTACTACTAGTGTAAGGTGACCAGACCTCCCGATTTAGGTGGGACAGTCTTGCATTTGGATGGGTTGCTATGGCAACAGGACACCAGCAACAGGCATCCTGCTTTGCCATTGCCTATGGCTAATACAGGCGATAAGGCAGTGCAGGACAGAAGTCCTGCAATGCGTTATCATAGCGATCATAGCAGCTCAAGTACAAATGCCCAACAGGGATATGAAAAGTGTTAAAAGAAGTAAAACTTTAAAACCCCTTTTTTGTGCTTTTTCCCCTATTAGGCCTTAGTCAGACGGGCGTTTTTAGCCGCGATTTGCGCATGCGTCCGGCGATTTTATAAAACCATTGCTTTGCAATGGTATCGGACACATGAGCGCTTTTTATGCGCTCGTCCAATAAATTATAGAACAAAAAATCGCAGATCGCACCTATCTGCGATCTGCGATTCCTGTTCTCTTCTCTATATGCGCTCAATGGGGCCGGCGGCAGCAGCGCTGACCCTATTGAGAACATATAGAAGACAAATCATTCTTCTCTTCCACAGCTGTAACAGCTGTGGCAGAGAAGAACGATGTTTGCACATTGAATTCAATGGAGCCGGCAATACAGCCGCTCCATTGAAAGCAATGGGCTGCCGGCGTGCGCGGGGTGAATTGTTGGGAAGGGGTTAAATATATAAGCCCTTCCCTGCAATTCATCCTAAAATATGTTAAAATAAAAAAAAAAATTGTATACTCACCTTTCCACTGCAGCCGGAGTCCAGCCGCGGCCGCTGTCAGTTCTCCTGAACTGCTTCTTGGCACTATTCAGCCGACGGGGCTTTAAAATCCCTGCCTGCTGAATGATCTGCCTCTGATTGGTCACAGCCCTGACCAATCAGAGGCCGGTTTCACTCACACGCCCATTCATGAATTCATGAATGGGTGAGTGACTGCTGCCTCTCAGCGCTGAGCCAATCAGGGGCAGGTCTGACTCACATCCATTCATGAATTCATGAATGGGTGTGAGTGAGGCATGCCTCTGATTGGCTCAGCGCTGAGCCAATCAGGGGGCAGGTCTGACTCACACCCCCTTCACACCCACTGCAGGACGGCCGCGCGGAGCTCCGGCTGCCGGGAGAAGGTGAGTATACAATTTTTTTTTATTTTAACACATTTTAGGATGAATTGCAGGGAAGGGCTTATATATTTAAGCCCTTACCGACAATTCATCCCGGGCTCGCCCGCAGCGCATTGCTTTAAATGGAGATGGCTCTATTGCCGTCTCCATTGAATGCAATGCGCTGGACAGCTCCGACCCGTTTCTAATGAAACGCGGCTAGGAGCAGATTTTCGGGCGATTTGCGGGCGACTTGCGCGCACCGGTTACGCGATTTGCGGATGCGCATCCGTCATGCGATCCGCAAATCGCGCGAAAAAACGCCCGTCTGACTAAGGCCTTAGGGTGCATTCAGACGACCGTATATCTGCCGGGTTTTCACGCCCAGCCGATATACGGCGTCTCTCTCTGCAGGGGAAGGGGGCTGGAAGAGCCAGGAGCAGTGCTCTGAGCTCCCGCCCCCTCTCGGCCTCCTCTCCGCCCCTCTGCACTATTTGCAATGAGAGGAGGCAGAACGGGGCGGGGCTAAGTTTCGGGGCTCTGCCTCTGTCCCGCCTCTCCTCATTGAAAATAGTGCAGGGGGGGAAGAGGAGGCAGAGAGGCTCTTCCAGCCTCCTCCCCCTGCAGAGAGAGATGCCGTATATCGTCCGGCGTGAAAACCCAGCCAATATACGGTCATCTGAATCCACACTTAGTATAAAAAAACACATATTTGGTAGCGTCGTATCCATAATGACTCGTGCAACAAATCGAACCCACTTGTTATCCTGCACGGCAAAAAGTATTTTTTTTTAAATCCAAAACTTTTTAAAATTTTGTCTCCCAAAGAACTGCAATAAAAGTGATCAAAAAAGCCATGTGAACCCCAAAAAGGTACCCATAAAAACTAAAGCTTGCCACGCAAAAAACAAGCCCTTACAGAGCTCTGTGTATGGAAAAATAAAAAAAGTTATAGGACTTTGAATGCAGCAATTTAGAAAAAACAAATGAAAAAAAAGGGGTTTTATTGCGGAAAAATGAAAAAACGTAAAAAAAAATATAAACAAGAATTATGGTATCGTTGTAATCGTAAAGACCCGCAGAAAAAATGTATTGTGTCATTTACGCTTCATGTTTGAAGTAAAAAAAAAAAAAACAATGGCAGAATTGATGTGTTTTCTCTCCCTGCTATCATAAAAAAAATTATTAATCGTTTTACAATATAGTCCTATGTATTTAAAAAGAGTTCGAATAAAAACGACAGTTCACCGCGCAAAAAACAAGCTCTTATACGCCCGCGTCGATGGAAAAATAAAAAAGTTATGGCTTTTGAAATGTTTGGATGAAAATCTCCCAAAAATCGTTGCATCCTTAGGCTGGATTTAGACGACCATATTTCGGCCGGGTTTTCATGCCCAGCCGAAATACGGCGTCTCTCTCTGCAGGGGGAGAGGCTGGAAGAGCCAGTAGCAGTGGTCTGAGCTCCCGCCCCATCTCTGCCTCTTCTCCACCCCTCTGCACTATTTGCAATGGGGAGAGGCGGGCAGGGGCGGGACTAATTATCAGAACTTAGCCCCACCCCCACCCGCCTCCTTTCATTGCAAATAGTGCAGAGGGGCGGAGAGGGGGTGGAGAGGAGGCAGAGAGGGGGCGGGAGCTCAGTTCCTGCTCCTGGCTCTTCCATTCCCCCCCCCCCCCCATACCCTGCAGATGAAGACAACGTATATCGACTTGGCGTGAAAACCGAGCTGATATACGGTCTGAATCCACCCTTTAGCCCAAAATAGGCCATGTCCTTAAGGGGTTAATGCACGCATAAAAATGATTGTTGGCTCGTTCATTTATCATTCGGTTAAAACGCCAATCATTTAGTCGTTCTCGTTCACCAGAGCCATAACCTGAGCGATCCAGTAAGAAGAGAGAGAGAAAGAATTTATCTTTGTGTTCCAACTGACCGGCTGAGTGAGCGAGCAAACTGTCATCTATCTGCTTGCTGCTCAGGCAGACTCCATGTAGAAGCACCCTGAGGGTTAGGCTTCTTTCACACGAGCGAACATCGGCCAGCCATTTACACAGTCAGCCGATATATGCTACATTGCTTGTGAAAATTCTGGTCAACGGGCGCACAAATCAAACGTTTGTGCCAGGGGTGTACCTAAAAGCTCAGGGGCCCGGGTGCAAAAGTTCAGCTTGGGCCCCCCTGGGACCCTTTTTCATATATATGAGATAGATAGATAGATAGATAGATATGAGATGGATAGATAGATAGATAGATAGATAGATAGATAGATAGATAGATAGATAGATAGATAGATAGGAGATAGATAGATATGAGATAGATAGATATGAGATAGATAGATAGATAGATAGATAGATAGATAGATAGATAGATAGATAGATAGATAGGAGATAGATGGATAGATAGATATGAGATAGATAGATAGATATGAGATAGATAGATAGATAGATAGATATGAGATAGATAGATATGAGATAGATAGATAGATAGATAGATAGATAGATAGATAGATAGATAGATAGATAGATAGATATGAGATATATAAATAGATATGAGATAGATAGATAGCTAGATAGATAGCTAGCTAGATAGATAGATAGATAGATAGATAGATAGATAGATAGATAGATATGAGATGGATGGATGGATAGATAGATAGATATGAGATAGATATTAGATAGATAGATAGATAGATAGATAGATAGATATGAGAGAGATAGATAGATGATAGATAGATAGATAGATAGATAGATAGATAGATATGAGATAGATAGATAGATATGAGATAGATAGATAGATAGATATGAGATAGATAGCTAGATAGATAGCTAGATAGATAGATAGATAGATAGATAGATATGAGATGGATGGATGGATAGATAGATAGATATGAGATAGATATTAGATAGATAGATAGATAGATAGATATGAGAGAGATAGATAGATAGATAGATATGAGATAGATAGATAGATAGATAGATAGATAGATAGATATGAGATAGATAGATAGATATGAGATAGATAGATAGATAGATAGATAGATAGATAGATAGATATGAGATAGATAGATATGAGATAGATAGATATGAGATATATATATAGATATGAGATAGATAGATAGATATGAGAGAGATAGATATGAGATGGATGGATAGATAGATAGATAGATAGATAGATAGATAGATAGATAGATATGAGATAGATATTAGATAGATAGATAGATAGATAGATATGAGAGAGATAGATAGATATGAGATAGATAGATAGATAGATAGATAGATAGATAGATAGATAGATAGATAGATATGAGATAGATAGATATGAGATATATAAATAGATATGAGATAGATAGATAGCTAGATAGATATGAGATATACAGATAGATAGGAGATAGATAGGAGATATATATTAGATAGATAGATATGAGATAGATAGATAGATAGATAGATAGATATGAGACAGATAGATGGAAAGATAGGAGATAGATATATATGAGAGAGATAGATAGATATGAGATAGTTAGATGGATGGATAGATAGATAGATAAATAGGAGATACAGTATATAGATAGATAGATAGATATGAGACAGATAGATAGATAGGAGATAGATATTAGATAGATAGATAGATAGATAGATAGATAGATAGATAGATAGATAGATAGATAGATAGGAGATAGATAGATAGATAGATAGATAGATAGATAGATAGATAGATATGAGACAGATAGATAGGAGATAGATAGATAGATAGATAGATAGATAGATAGATATGAGACAGATAGATAGGAGATAGATATTAGATAGATAGATAGATAGATAGATAGAAGATAGATAGATAGATAGATAGATAGATAGATAGATAGATAGATAGATAGATAGACACATAGAAAGACATACAGGCAGCAGACAAGCAGACAGGTACATACCCCCGGTGGCCGGACCTTTTCTTTGGTGAGGAGAGCAGCTGTGTCAGCAGGAGGTCAGAAGCAGGGAGATGATCTCATCATCCCTGGTCCACTAGATGCTGTGCTGAGTCGGTGAGTCTGTGTTCTCTCTACTCCTCCCCCCTCCTCTTCCCCTGTCATCTCTCCTAGCCCTCCCCCCTCCCTTCTCCTACTCTCATCTCTGGCTGTGCTGTCGGCTGGACCGCACTAAGCATGAGGTAGCCAACAGTGCAGTGCGAAGTGTATGATGGAGGGCGGCCTCTGGGCCCCCTCAAGCGCAGGGGCCGGGTCGCAAGTGCGCCGACCTTACCAGGCCAACTCCCATTTCCCCTCCATGAGAGGTGGGGCAGACCAGCGCTAGCTCCGCCCCTGCCCCGCCCCTCCCATTGCACAGAACGAAGGGGAGGAAGACAGGTAAGCCTGCACAGGTGGAGGAGAACAGAGGGAGGGAGTTTAGCAGCCAAGAGCTGCCATGGGCTCCCATAGGACGTGTTCCAGCAATATTGGGCTGGACGGGCGTTTTTACGTCTTACTAATATGCCCATGTGATCTGATGCATTGGAATCCAGTGCATCGGATCACAGCGCATATCGGCCGCCGTGAAAACGCCGGCCGACATGCGCTCATGTGAAAGAAGCCTCAGGCTGGAGTCACACGAGCATAGGTGTTTTTGCACACGTATTTGCGACACATTTTTGTAAAATGGACACTGCATTTCGGCGCATTTTACTGTACTTTCTTCAACGCACGTGTTGTCTGCAATTGTGCACGCAGAAAGACTTGCAGCTATACTCTCAGCCACTGAAATGGCCAATTAGTTTAACGAGTTTCAGACGCATTCTTTTCCTGCAAAAACGTGCCGTGACCGAAATACGCAGGAAAATACAAACCAGTCGAACTCAATAGGTTCCATTTTCTGTATATTGCACACGTAAAATTTGCATGTGCAAATGCTGACATGTGAATCAGGCCTTACATGTTTCCTTAACCCATTCAAGACCTAACATATGTTAGTTTCTTTTTGTTTCTTTCATTCCTGCCTTCAAGTCCCATTAATTCTTTATTTTTCCACCAGCATAGCAGGAGGCTTGTGTGTTTTGTGGTCAAGTAGTATTTTTCAGTGGTACCATTTATTATATCATAAAATATATTGTATAACGTTTAAAAATGTTTAAAGGGACTAAATCACCAATTTTGTTTTTAATTAATTAAAGCCAGATCGAGACACATGTTCATTTTTTTCGAATCTGTTCCTTATTTCTGACTGTAGCATTTTTTTTCTCCTATCTATTTATGACTATGGGGGTGGGGGTGGGGTAACTTGACTGAGTAATACTTTGGCATTTAGGCCTCGTTCACACGAGCAACATGGCATCGCTGCGAGAAACGTGCGACTTTGTAGCACCATATGTGGGGATTTTCGGGGGGGGGAGGGGCTTGAAATATAAGCCCTACCCTGAAAATAAGCCATAGCTGAAGAAAAAGAAGAAGTATACATCACCTCTCCCGCACTGTGCGGGGCGCCACTGCCGTTTTTTCTTGGTCCTCTTATGTTTAAAGCTCTTCCCTGAAAAACAATTCAGACCATTTTTTGCTGCCGGCGTCTCCATTGAAAACAATGCAGAGCATGGGTCACCTTGAAAAATGCTCAAGTCGCCCATTGACTTCAATGGGTTTCGTTACTGGAACCGAGCTCTCGAGCATTACGAAAAGCTCAACTCAAGTAACGAGCACCCGAGCATTTTGGTGCTCGCTCATCTCTACTCAAAATGTCTGTGCAGCATCCAGACAGCTGTTTTATTAAATTCAAAGGGTTAGCGATAAAAATACTTTGTACGGAGCCCCGGACCACTGAGGCAGAGGAGTGTAAACCCTGCATGAGTCTAATGGGGAATGATAAGTTGTCCTGCCCCCGCAAGTGTGAAGTAAACCGCAGGCTGAACGGTCTAATATACCTGCTGATGAGCTCCAGCTAGAAGTGCAGCGACACATGGCAGAATAAACCCGCAGTGTGGCGACTCTCTATCAGAAGCTGAGCGAACTAGAGAGGCAGTCTTTTTCGCCCGGGTCGTATGCCCCTGAACGCCGTCTACCACCTGAGTCACCGTGGCCTACAGGAGGATACTCGCATACACCCCGGCCATTTTGTGAACATTATCGCCAATATGGGCATGAAATCAATGTGTGCTGGGCTTTAAACAGGTGACCCCTGGGAAGAAAGACCGTACCTCGGGTGGGCAAACAACAGGATTTCTAAATATGTGACCTCGCCCACGTCCAGAGATAATTCTCTATTCTGCCAATCAGAGGCAGCCCTCACTCACCCATTCATGAATTCATGAATGGGTGTGAGTGAGGGATGCCTCTGATTGGTCAGGCTGTGACCAATCAGAGGCATCTTATTCAGCAGGCGGGGATTTTAAATCCCCGGCTGCTGAATACTACTCACAGCTGTTTAGAGCAGTTCAGGAGAACTGCAGCCTGCCGCGCTGAACTCTGTCTGCCGGGACCAGGTAAGTATATATATATTTTTTATTTTTACACATTTCTGGATGAATTGCAGGGAAGGGCTTATATATTTAACCCCTTCCCGACAATTCATCCCGTGATCGCCGGCAGCCCATTGCTTTCAATGGAGTCGGCTGTATTGCCGGCTCCATTGAATTCAATGGTCAGTGCTCGTTTAATCGAGACGAGTACCGCGTGGTGCTCCTCTCGAGTAACGAGCATCTCGAGCACCCTAATACTCGAGCGAGCATCAAGCTCGGACGAGTATGCTCGCTCATCTCTAAAGAGTACACATGTGTTTTCCTGTAATTCTATAGAAAAAGAAGACTAGAAATGTATTTCCCTGTACCTGTAACTACATAGAAAGAAAAGAGTACAAATATGTTAACCTGTTACCGTATGCTGAAGTCTCCAAATTAAGCATATTTTTTTATTGTTCAACTGTTACTCAGTCTCTTGGAGCACCTTCTCACCAAATACCACCTGCACTGAGTACTACACCACCATCCAGAGGAAGGGACGCCAACCTCCCATTATCCTGAAAACTTTTCCCCTTTTTTGCTCATAGCAGCTTTAGATCTGGCTAAGGGCTAGCGTCACGGGAAAAATAACTTCGATTACCACTATACCTTACTCGACTGTGAGTAGCTGATCGTTTTAAAAGCTGCTGCTGGAGGACAGCGGAGCCACCACCACCACAACCCCCACCCCACTCCGGCGCACCACACTATAAACACCTCTGTTTTTGAAAGCATTCTTACTTTGCAGCATTTTTTCCACATCTGCCCAATACTGTACAATTATTCTGGAGGGGAAGACCTCAAATCTTTGCCTACTGGACCTTCAAATACTGAGAAATTTGCAGACCTATTTCTTGGCCGTGACTTGTCTTTAGACCTCTTCTATGTCAAACCAGTCTTTTTACTCGCTGTCATGTTGAGTGTAAAATTATTCCAACCCAGCGGCTGCATTATTTATTTAGGCGGTGGATTAACTTTAATTGTTAATGTCCATCCAGCTTGAACTAACAGTATGGCAGTGACTGCAGTGATAAACGATTCATTGTTTCGGTGCAGCTCTAAGATAAACAGTAATTATTCTGTCTTGATATAAAGAACAAAGCACTGAAGCACAAATGCAAAATTAATGAGTACATACCAACTTCATTACCCAACTACATAGGCAATTTAGGCCCAATTTCAGAATTTTAATATTTTTTATATTTTACTCGAGCATTCAGGGGCCGCTGCTCGTGTTTGTGGGCCATTATTCATAAGCAGCCGCATTACTATTTAATAGATAACTAATGCCATATGTATTATTACTGTATGTTTCTCTTTCTTCTTGTCACTGGTATTCAAATTTTGTCTTAGGTCCAAGGTGTTTATGGGTGTGAAAAATGTTAAATACCACCTGTAAAGCCACATTTACACGGGACAATTATCTCAAAATTAGCTCAAACAATGTCTTTTGAGCGATAATCGTTGTGTGTAAATGCTACCATAGTTAGCTTTTCGGCCAAACGATGATTTTATGTTGAGTTTAAAATCCATCATTTAGCCGGGCAGCTGATAGCTTGGATCGGACACTGTGATTCTCCACGAGATTGCTGATAACATTGTTTTCAGCTGCAGTCCCCCAGTAGAAAAAAAGGGGGAGGGGTATGCAGATAACAGATCACCTGAAATGCCCAATTAGTTCCAGGTGTTTTCTTTTTCCAGCACAAGTATACAGTTTTTCATGCATCTCCTTATGTATTGCATGCACATTTGCGCACCCCTTTCCCCATCGGACCTTTTGGGGCACAAATGTGGAAAAATATCTGAAATGTCCGCATAAAATAATGAAATGTGAATGAACCCATTGAAATCACTGGATTCTATTCTTTGCATATTCTGCACACAAATATCCTTGTATGAAGCCAGCCTAAAAATGAAAAAAAAAATTGAAAAATATTCCCTAACTTCGTGTTTGCGCTTTTAAAAACAATATATAAATAATATACTTTGTAAGACCAGCTGTTTATTCAAAATCAAAAACGTGACCATGAATTGGATCCCTCTGAATTACAACTTTTATTAAACTGCTTAACGAAAAAATTGCAGTCACGATTTTTGTACATGAATGCATTGAAATCCAATGCTTTACATTGTTGCGATATTACGGAGACATTTTCTTGCAGCTAATAGCCATGAGAAAACGTTCGTCTGAATAAGGCCTAATGCTGATTTAAAAGGTAGAACAGAGCTCCCCAAACATGTTTCACCACTGAAGTGGCGTTTTCATTCTCCTATATTCAGTGATGTCACTGATAGCTGTGATTGGTTTATCGATCACCGTCTGTGATTGGCCGGAGCTCGATCCAATCACAGTGCTTCCTCGCACAGCGCTGATGGCAGGGTAATTGAAAACCGAGCCAGGGAGATGAGAGCGGGGAGAAGTCTGAAACAGCTTGCCGCACCGCCGGGGACCGCATCGTGCCGGGGACACAGACGCTGACTGAGAGGGGAGTATTGTTTTTTTTTTACCTAGTATATGCTCGAGTATAGCTAGGCTTCTACTCAAGTCAATAAGTTTTAGCAGTTTTTTTGTGGCAAAACTTATTGACTCGGCTTACACTCGGGTCGGCTAATACTCGAGTATATACGGTATATCCTTGTTTTCTCCTGACAAAAGACATCAGGGAGTGTTGGGAAGGATCTCAAACAGTAGATTATCAGCGGCACTATGAATTTGTCTGACTAATCAGAGATTTCTATTAGTGAGGTGCCGTACAACAAACAGACCACATACATGCACAGATTTTACACGTTTAAATTTTGCAAAAAATTTTATTGGTCAATGGGAAAAAGTCAGATTTTTTTTGTTGATTCCAACAATTAGTATCGGTTGGAATTTTATCTTTATTATTATCTGCATTATTGATCATTTTGACCATAGTATCTGAACTTTTGTGACCGCCTTATGTCCAAAAGTAAAAAGTCAGCAAAGAAAAGCGCAGCAAATATTCAAGAAACCAATGCTTACGGCCTTTAGCTGGAAAATACAGTGTGCGCGATAAGCAGTCTACCAATATAGTATATATTGTAAGCAGAATCCTTTACACGTTAGATGATATGAGAGGCTTTGTTCTATGGTTAGAGTCTTCTCTCATGCGTTGACCATGTGGTTTCATTGTTTTTACATAATGAATAGATCAACATTTTTGAGATGTGAAAAATTAGTTCTCCTTGTTGTTGTTGAATAATCAGAAGGCAAAGCAGGTTCATTTTGCCTTGGACAGAAGTCGGGATGGAACTTCTCACACCAAGCTAATGGAAAGAGGGAAATAAAAAAGAGTTTATTATATAGTCAAATCTTAGAATCGAGCTTGAGTAGAGATGAGCGAGCACGCTCGGTAAGGTCAGTTACTCGAGCCAGAGCCTCGCTCATCTCGAGTAACTGCCTTCTTCTCCAAGACTTTTTTTGCTTTTGCAGCAGCTGACTGGCATTGATTGCTCTAGTTAAGTCTACAGTCCACTAGTACCTCCAGGTCTTTTTCCATATCACTTTTCCCTAGCAGTACACCATTTAGTGTATATTGGTGACATCCATTTCTCCTGTCCATGTGCAAAACTTTACATTTATCAATATTGAACTTCATTTACCATTTTTCTACCCAAGCCCCCAGCTTATCTCGGTCCGTTTGCATAAGGTCATTGATAACTATATTGAACAGAATGGAGCATAATACTAAACCATGTGACATCCCGCTAGCAACAGTGGCCCAATCAGTTACATGTCATTTATAGTCTTTAAGTCCTGCATTCTCACCAATCAGGAATATTTACTCCTGTGCAGGCTTTAGACTGGTGCAGATTAATTTAACTCACTAATTTCCACTCTCTCATAGTCAGTTGTGGTTCAGTAAGCCAGAGACCATCACCTCTCCTCCTGAACTGTGGTTCAAATCCATCACAGCCCAGTGGAGTCAGAGTTTTGTGTGTCTTTGTAGTTTTATGTTAATCTGTCAATGGTAGCCCTCTAATTTTTAATAAGTTGCTTGATAAAGATTATTTTAAGTGTCTATAACTGTGATTATATAGACAATGACTGCCTCAGTGAAAATTGTCAGAGTCCAGTGCAGACACAGACAGAAAGCTAAAGAAAAATGTAAATGTTCCTGTTGTTCCCCGTGCTTGGGAGTTTGGATGTGAGGCCTACTACTGAGCAATGGGGTGATAAGCCCAAATTGGAGCTGATTCCTGTTACCCTTATGCCCGGGGTCTCGGAAAATTTTATTTCTGGTATCCTTCCATTTAAGGATACAAATTAGAAGTTCAGGTAATGTGAGGGTCCCTATTCTAAAGAAGCTGACAACTCCAGGGCAGCCTGCATAAAGAACAGTGAGAGTCTGGGAACTGTGGCAACTGCTTCAGTAGATCAACATTCGATTTGGTCACCATGGGGAGAAAGTCAGCTGCTTGAAACATCATATCCATTTCCAGTCATCAAAACAGTAATTATATAATTAGAAGTCACTACTTCCTGTGGTATGTTGCACACACATGAGGACATATGGACCTCAATGATGGAGATCCTGGACAACTTCTTTAAATTTAATCAGAAACTATTACAATTTCAATGTAAGCAATTCTCACCATGGGCTCAAGTGTTTTGCAATCCAAGAGCGAATTGTAAAGGAGATGTCTGATGAGACTTCACCCGTCTTTAGGCGGAGATCATCAATGTAATCTCCGTTGAAGTTTCCGCAAGGTCCACAAATCTCTCCAGATAGCTTCTCCTTAGCAGTTATCTGTATGTCACCACTCTTGGTGAACTTCACAGTTATCTCATTGTATAGCTCTATAGTTGTTTCAGACTGGGATGTCTGAATCTTCACAGAACCATTTCCAAGATCTCTTGAGGCTTCAAGCTCCCAGCCATTAATCTACAAAAAAATGGAGAAAATTGCTTATTTTCATTAAAAAGTCTAAAAACTACAGTAGAAAACTGCACTAAATTCAATGTCTTCAGTCTACAATCCACTGAAAAAACATTTATAGACTAAAGGCCCATTTAAGCACAACGATTATCGCTCAAAATTCGCTCAAAAGGCGTCTTTTGAGCGATAATCGTTGTGTGTAACTGCACTGATATCGTGCAGTTTTTGTAATGCCATCAGTCATCACTGTCTTTCAGCATGCTGAAAGACAACGATGAGCCTTATTAGGGATTCACAGCGGGATACAGCTATACTATTGTTTCAGCTGTATCCCGCTTCCTGATAACAGGCTGAATATGAAGAACAGAGTGGTCCAGCTCTGTTCCCCATACCTAGCACAGAGCGCTCGGATGTATAACAGCCGGGCGCTCTGTGCAGAAAGCAGCTGGATGCAGAAGACAAGCGGGGACACCCCACTTGTCTTCTGCATCCTTTGCTCCGAGCGCTCAGCTGTATAACAGCCGGGCGCTCGGAGCGGGGGAGCAGCTGGAAGCAGAAGACAAGCAGGGACTCCCCGCTTGTCTTCTGCATCCTCCGCTGGCAGCGCAAGGGGATCGCTCATCTTGAGTGATCATCTTGCGCTGCGAATGACATGTTTATCGCTCAAAAGTCGCTTAAGGGACATCTTTTGAGCGATAATTGTTGTGTCTAAATGGGCTTTAATTCAGATCTAAGATATCTGGAATCTCCTTAGCATCTTCCTCACCCCCATCCAAACTGGATCATGAGATGCAAATCAGGTCAAGCAGATGCAAATCTTAATTCATAAAGAAAACAAGAACATTTTCAGTCTCAACATTCAGAAGACGTCCATGAAAATCTCACCCAGATCTGCTGACCATTCACAGATATGAGTCCTTGGGTTGTGAAGATTTGCACAGCTATTCCGTCTGTTGATTTACTACACTTCTTTGTCCCGATGACTACCATGAACTGGACTTCTGCGTCTTCACTGCAAGATGATGACATCACATACGACCCATCCATGGGGAATTGTCCAGAGACTCCATCAAAAGTAATGAAGTTACGGTTTGCTCTTAAGATACATTGAGATGCCAACGGCTGACAGCTGCGCACTCCTTCTCTTACTTGGCATATCTCATTTTTAGCACAACCTAAGTTTACGCAGGACAGACTTCCTGACTGGCATTTGCAGCGCTGGACACAATCTTCTGTAACCACAGTTTCACCATTCTGAAACATAATAATTTGAACTTCAGAGACTATTTTTAGTTTTCAGAAGCGCTCAAAAATACAACTTTTTTATGTATAATCCATAATATCCATTTAAAATGTTGAATGTCTCTGTTATATATACATATATAAACCTAAAAATAAAACCACAAGGATAATTCTTAAAGTATTGTATCACAGCTATAAGATTAAATGGCACTTCAAAGTAGTCTACCTACAGGAGGTGGAAAAAAATATGGAAACACTCTATGAAATGCATGCTTTAAATTACATGCTTTTCTCTCTCTCCCCAAAAATTTGCCATTGACGCGTGCTGCGTCGCGGTGGGGAGGGGCCAAAACAGGCATGTCACAACAGGGAGGAGCCAAAAACTGGGGCGGCGTCGAACACGGCGTGATGCTCGTTCGAGTAACGAGCACCATCGAGTACGCTAATACTCGAACGAGCATCAAGCTCGGCAGAGTACGTTCGCTCAACTCTAATTATGAATCATATTTCAATAAGACATGTAGAGACCGATTTTAAGATGCTGCTGATTTTAAACCGATGACATAGATGCTGCTGGGTGGGTGCAAACATCTGCCCAAGCAACAATGTTCCATGGGTCAGGGGTTTGAGTCATTCAGATGCTATTACCAGCTGGCTCCTAAAACCTCTCAGAGCAGGGCAAGAGGTGAAGTAAACACAACTTTGGCAGGAAAGCTGTCATCCAAGCAGGGGTCAAAATTGCAGCTTAGTGCTAATGATTAAAATCCCATGTATTTCATACAGTGCTTTCATATTTTTGTGCACCCCCCCTATTACATATGCCTGAATGAAAAGTGCACTCCTTATGTTAAGACCTGCTATTGCAAGTTCAAATTCATGAATTAATGAGGTATGACACACAATTTTATTTGACAAAAACATAGTTTACATGATGGTCAGATATAATGAAATGCCTAGTATAGATCCTTCTTAGGCCCCTGGACTCTCTCTGTGTTTCTTTTACTTCAGTGCCAATTGAACCTTAGTAGATCTGAGATAGATTGGTGGCTAGGGGGAGGGGGATATCTATGGGGAGTGAAAAAGTAGCAGTCACTTTTGGCCTCTGCTGCCTAGAGGAGCCCAAAGGTTCCTCTTCCACATAAGACACAAGTATTATAAAAAGCGCACTATCGGTGGTAAACCAGTGCCAGATTTTACATTATGGCCCAGGAGCATCATGAATATAACTAGGATCATGCTAACTTAAAAAAAACTGTGGTGGTTAGTCAATGTATCCCTAATTGCCAGTCTGTTAGACATGATCCCCATGACTGGTTTAGGCCAATGCTGGATAGGCAACATACTGATGTCAGAGAAGGTGGAGGAGCAGTTTGGTGGCTCTTAAGGCATGTTCACATTGGTGCAGTAGGCTCCTTTTGGAGCTTCTGGTGAAAATCTGGAATAAAATCCCAGCTGACATAGTTGGGCAGTCAGGCAGACCTGAATATAGTTAACGATTGTTTCTGTCCAGCTGGATCCAGCACTTCCAGTATTTTTGTTGTTCGGCTCTGAAGACGTAGAAATACAGATGCTAATCTGACAGGGGCCTAAAACTACAATATTCTCAATTTCAGGCTACAATATTATTGTAGTACCAAGCTGTTCTAAAATTATGTCTAGGTGCAGAACCTCTTTAAAGGTGTTCACTAGTATATGCCATTACATTATGATCGGCTTTACTTCATATCTCTAATAATCACAAGTATGAAGGCACATAGGCCACCAATTGTGCAGGATACTTCTAATATTTAAAGATGTGTTGTACCATACACAGTTGGAAAACACCTTGTTGAGTGTTCAATACCAGTTTGTTGCATATTACATAATTGTGCATGTATTCCCACCTATTTTTTTATAAGGCTTCTCATCCATAAATCTCCATATATTGTATTAATTGATCATTGTAAACCATGAGAAAAGTTGCTTATCTCCCAAGATCTTGGCCTACCTTCATATATCTCCCTCTAAGGTTACATCCACACTTGTCTGCTGTAACACATTTCTCTCCATCAAGCATATATTCAATGTCACATTCACAACCCTCATAGCATTTGTCACTACAAGTGGTTCCAACCAGGAGAGTATTACACGTGGATTTGCAGGTCTTGACACATACTTCATAGTGGCTGTTGGCTGGACATGATTGGGCTGCGGGGAAATGAAAACACAATATTATCACACAGCTATAATAGATGGAGAACACACTGGTGCATGGATGCTACCACTTTCAAAAAGATGGTCCTGTCTGCCTCTCTGATTCCTTTCAACCTGCCCAGGTCAGCTGTCATTGTACTGAGTGAACGCCTATGGAAACAACCTGAGGGTTCTCTGCAGCCAAGACCAGATCTGTCAAAAAGGGGTTAAAGAGTAAAAAACTAGGGATTCTTCAGAGGAGCCCTGAAGAGTACTCCAAACCCAGATCAGTCTGCGACACAGTGCTTCCACAGCCCCTGTTGTACAGTGTAATTTCTGTGCATAACAGAAACCACAACCTAGCTCCAGATCTGCTATAAAAAAGATAAAAGCGGCGGCTCAATGACTTACACCGAAGTCCATCCAGTTCCTTTGTTGTGCTTAAAGTTTGAGGGCCAGTGGAATCACAAACCCAGTCAAAGAAGGTAAAAATCTACTCAGAAGCAAGAATGACTTACGGCAGTTTGTAATAGTCCTCCAGGGCTTAATATTGGCTCCTTTCTCTTGGCACAATGCAGTGTAGGCTTGTAGGCTGACACACAGGTTCCCCTGAGTACTACTTCCAGCACAAGCATCAAATACACAGCTCTTGACATATATTTCTGGAGGCACCAATACATGACAGTCCTTAAATGGACCTTGAGGATCTGCAATGATTCCACATTTGGTGGGAGAATTGGCTTCAGCTGTTGCAGCTTCACTACAAGTAGGACATTGACTACCAGAACATCCTCTGCACGTCGATCCATCTCTGGCCACTGTCCAGGACTCAGCGAACAATGACATATCAGTGACAATGGTGCTATTTGGAAGACGGATATCATCACTAGGATCCTTATTGAAATTGCCACATAAGCCTTCGGTTAGTCCAGCATATGAGCTAGGGACCCAGACTGAAAGATAGTATAGTCCATTGAATAACATTGTAAAACCATGTATGCTCTGAATAATCACATTATTTCCTTCTTGGTTTACCCAGCATTCCCCTGTTGGTGATCTATAAGGGACATTATACTGTTCTCGGTTGACCTAAAATTTAAAGGAAAATATTTTAAAAATGTAAATTAGTATATTTGATGAGACAATTCAAAGAAGATCAAAAGTTAGCCATATCAAAGGTGCATTGGTCTCTCTAACCTCAATGCTCCAAGATCTTCCTCTCTTCAAATGGATGATGTGATCTGCTATGATCACTTTGACTGATTTGGTGACGGCTACATTTCCATATGGCTCATTTTCCACTATCACTACAAAGGTGATTTTATCTGTTTCCAACTTGACAAGGATGTAGCTACAGGTGCCCTGCATATCATAGTAGTATTGATCGAAGGTGATATAGTGTTGATCTCCCCAAGCTATACATTGGCCAAGCTCTTTAGCATGGCAAGCACGAATACCATCAACCACTTTGCACTCTTCATTGATGCCACAAGTATTGGCATCGCAGGTTGTGATGCTATGGTTCCCACATATACATTTCTTCTGGCACAGACCATCAAGGAAGAATTCTTGACCCAATTTATAATATGTATTGCCAAAAACACAGCCACATTCTGCAGGAGGCACACAGTCTTGTCCACTGCGTATGAAACCATTATTACAGTAGCATGCTTCTGTAGGGGTCTTTTCACACACTAGCGGAGATGTGCGTTCATAGCAGGTGGAAGGACATCCATTACCGGTGAGCTCATAATGACTGTTACTGGGGCAATTCCACTCTGTAGAAAGAAAATGATGATAGAATTCATGAAATATGATCCATTATGTAAACTGTTACCAAGAAACCCCAACAAACATATGGGAATGACTAAAAACGAGCCCAAACTGCAAGGATACTCACCACAGAAAGATGGTGTTCTCCATTCTTTGACTTGGGAACCATTTCTTTGACATTCAGAAACATAAATAGAAATACTGTCACAGACCCTAGATTGATGTCCCTTGTATGCACATGCATCTGCTAGACAGTTGTTAAAGAAAGGAATAGGATCAATAGCCTGATGGCATTGACTAAAGGGTCCATCAGATTTGATGAGTAGGCCACAGTATTTGTCATTCTTATACGGTTCCTTATCAGCCTCACTGCATTTGGGACAGTCAGAACATCCTTCTGTACACCCTTCCACATCTCCCACCTTCCAGTGTAATCCAAATTCTTCTGCACTTTCCAATATTCTGTTGTCAGCAGTTGTGAAATCATCAGAGGGATCTCCATTGTTGTTACCACACAAACCATTGATGGCTCCTCTGTAGGTGCTGGGCATAACCACTAACACGTTGTTCCAACCATCACGCATCACATTAAGCTCATGGTCAGTTTTCACAACCACTTTATTTCCTGAAGAGTAGGCACTGATCAGATTTCTTCCTTCATTAGAGAGATAGTAAGGTAATTCTGTGAGGTGTCCATCAACCTGAAGCAAAAATAAGGCACTTATATTACATAGTATTACAGTATGTTAGGCCCAAAGAAGACAATGTCCATCTAGTTCAGCCTGTTGCCATCTACCCTTGTTGATCCAGAGGAAGGCAAAAAAGCAACCCAATGAAGCAGAAACCAATTTAGCCCATTTCGGGGCGAAAATTCCTTCCTGACTCAATAGTGGCAGTCATAATAATCCCTGGATCAACATTCCTACCTGACTCTTAGATCCGGATCAACAGCTCCACTGTTTATTTAATACAAGAAGATAATGTAATGGTAATGTAAGTAACCTTTATACTATATATATGTAACGATTACATTGTGTAATTATGGCTTGAGAAAGGTGCCTGTGGGCACGGAAACGCGTTGCCTGTTTTAGCGAATACTGGAATAAAAGTGTTATTACTTCATCCCTGACGTGTGGAAACATCTATCTGGAGAAAAAGGAGACATCACTTCAAGGAGGGGGCTCATGGTCATCATACCCCCCTCCTTCCCAGTATGTGTAACTCCTATGTGTTCTTGACCAACCACTATTTGTGGAAACGCACTATTCATTGAGCGCAGAAAATTGTGTTTTTTTTCTTGCTAATAGCTCCACTGTTTATTTAATATCTATATCCTGTGATATCATAGTGCTCTAAAAAGGACGTCTATTTTCCTCCTAAACTCCTCTACCAATTTGGCCACCACCACTTCATCAGACAATGGCAAAATCGAGTTTAATGTAATAACATTGTGTCACATTCAATTAAACTGAGGTCTCTTGTGCTGGTCTAAGTAATGTGTAAGCTAGTGTTCCTGTGACAAATGTATATAAGCAGTGCAAGTCTCTTAATATATTTGTCTTACCTGGTGGCACCTCTATGCAACAAATGGAAACCAATGCTAGGTATAAGCTGGTGTAGGTTTCTGATACAATTTATGCCAGTTTTGATGTACATTATAGCAAATCTAATGTGCTGCGTAAAGCCATGTCCATTAACACTAGACCCCGCACACTCTTTAAAAAGTGTCAGGGCCTGAGATATTAATCCAAAATTGCAATTTTTGTATGCTAAGAAACTTGCATACAAAACATCATAGATATGCCCCATAATCAATTACACTGTGCAACACAAAGCAGATAGGTGGCTCATAGTAACTTTAATGTGCTGAATTCAAGTATGATATCTGTTTTTTTTTCCTGCCACGTAAGGATTGCCAGTTATGGGGAATAATGGAATCCAATTTCCGTTGTAATTTATTTTTTTAGAATTATGCCTACCCAATTAATCCAGTAGGCTCGCCATTAACAATGCTTAATAAAAAGAACAACAACAGTGATCGCGCAACTCTTTCATAAATACTGTTACACACCTGGCTGACTGAACACTATACGGGTAGGTTTATGTAACATATAGGGTATGTTTCCATGTGGCATAAACACGGCAGATAATCCACCAGGAAGTTGCAATTAATGAACTGTGTTACAGGTTATTGGTTAAACTGGGGCTATGTTTCAAAATGTACTAACAATATGGCTGAGTGGTGCAGATATCTGAACAACCCAGACAATTTCTGCTATGTCTGTAGACAGTTCACAACAAAGGCGCAGCAGAGGAAAATAACATCCTTGGTAAAGTAGGCCTATCATAAGTACTTCAGAATAAAGCTTGGTGACGAAGATAAGAAGTGGCACTGCACATAATCTGTATGTCATGTAACACTCCTCTCACACAGTGGCTGAAAGTCAAGAGTAGAAGCCATTCGCAATTCCGATGGTATAACAAGAACAAAGAGACCGCCATACTGACTGTAGTTTTTGCATGCCAAATACCAAAGGTTTCTCCAGCTAACAGAAAGATAAAATTCTGTATCCAGATATACCTTCTGCAATAAAACCTGTGCCTCATGACACCAGATTACCTATTTCCGATCCAATGGGAGAGTTGCTATTGGCCTCTGGCTGGGCACCATCTCTGGGACTACTATGGTGGTCACTATTACTACTCGGGCCAATATAGGAGACACTGTTACTACTGGGGCCACTATGGTTGCCACCATTACTACTGAGGCTACTATAGGGGTCACTATTGGGCTCATTCCCATTGACGTAAGTGCATTTCAGTCGCGTTTTTCGCCTGCTGTTTTTAAATGCACAAATACACTGCATGATTGCACGTGCAAAAAAGAACGTAGACGGGCTCATTGAAATGGTGTGCAAATAAGCAGGATTCCTGTGTACTTACTGCATATTTGTGCCTGCCCATTAACTTCAATGGCTTATTGCAGTGTGCAGTAAGTATGCCCCAACAAGGTCATGCTGCATACTTTTTCAGACAATTGTTCATCATGAGAAAAAATGCGCTCATGGGAACTAACCCATTGAAATCAATGTGCTATTCACTGTGCATTACATACACAAGACATCTCAGTCACTGACCGTTACAAAGGGAAGTACAATCCGAATATGATGGGCGACTTTCGCTGGTTCTTACACAAGGAAAGTAATGTTTCTTACAGGAGGAAGTCAAGATCCAAGCATCACTTTCCACCAAAAACAGTTGAATAATAATATTACGGCCGGTCTAAATTGTTATCTTCAATGAAGGAAAGGGCTTGTAACTTGTAAATGAGACATGCTGCTATAATTCCATTTTACCAGTCTCTCTCTCCCATATCTCTCTCTCTCTCCCATATCTCTCCCTCTCTTCCATATCTCTCCCTCTCTCCCATATCTCTCCCTCTCTCCCATATCTCTCTCTCCCCCCCATCTCTCTCTCCCCCATCTCTCTCTCTTCTCTCTCTCCCATCTCTCTCTCTCTCTCTCTCTCTCTCTCTCTCTCTCTCTCTCTCTCTCTCTCTCTCTCTCTCTCTCTCCCTCCCTCCCTCCCTCTTTCCCTCCCTCCCTCCCTCTCCGCCTGCCTGCCTACTTCTAGGAGCAGTCGTATTAGTTATCCCTATAAAGCTCTGTGTTTTTTCCTACCTTCCGCCTGGACTCCTTACCTGAATCTGTTGTGGGTGCTGCTTGCTCATGATTATGGTTGTGTTGTGGACCGTGAAGGACACGGCTTTGTTACCCAGGCGGTCATTCACTGCTGTGATTGTGAAATCCGCCAAGGATGAGTCATTGGATATCTTTTTCGCCAGATGGTGCTCACAGCTACTCATGTATGTAAACATTCTTCCGTCAAATGTCTGATAATGGGAAGTCCCAGAAACGACACATGTGGAATAATATGAAGGATGGCAGCCGTGTCTCCCGTTGACCACCTTGCACATCTCACCGTCTCTACAGCTCATTTCTTGACACTTAACCATTCCGAGTATTGGGTCACACTTGCAGATCTCGGTGCATTTCTCATTGGTCCAGGACTCATTAGGCTCATAATCTCTGCCCTTGTATTGACATCCACAGTTGGAGATAGACACACATTTGCCACCACTGAGGACCATGTCTTTATTGCACTCACAAGTTTCTACACAGGGCTTTGTGCATTTTGCTGGGGCATTTCTGTCAAAACAGCTGGCCGGACATGCGTTGCCACAGACATTATAATGGCTATTCTTATCCTTGCACACCTTAGCTGGAATACAAGAAAGAACATTTCATTAATAGAAGGACAATACTGCATATAACGTGCAAAGAATTAAAAGAACATATTGGGGAAAAACAGGTTTATGCCTGGTGGACAATCTGAGGGGCCAGAGAATTCAAAGAGTATCAAAGAGAAGGTCCTTGTGTCATTCCGGTTCCTTCAGGTCCTGCACTAAATATAATACAGTTAATCAGCTTGTAGCATCTTATTTATTGGTGATATTCATTTTCTAAAAGCTTCCATGTGGGCGACCATTTTGGAGACATACACATGCTTCTGAAATATGTCTATAGGGGTAGCCATACTGGAGACATAGGCATCCTTCCATATGGTCTGTGTAGGGGTGGCCATATTAGAGACACATACATCCTTCTGTGTATGAGCAGCCATATTGTAGACACATATTGTATATTCTTCTGTATTGTCTGCATAGGTGCAGCTACATTGGAGACAGCCACATTCTTCTGTATTGCTGGTATAAGAGCAACCATATTGGAGACACATACATCCTTCAGTATTTCCTTTGTAGGGGCAGCCATATTGGGGACCTACACATCCTTCTGTATTATCTAAATAGGGGCGGCCATATTGGAAACCCACACATCCTTCTGCATTGCCTGTATAGGGACGGACATATTTTAGACCTACACATCCTTCTGAATTATCTTTATAGGGTTGGCCTTGTTGGAGACACATACATCCTTCTGTATTGCATATACAGGGACAGTCATATTGGAGATATACACAGTACATCCTTCCGTATTGCATGTATAGGGACAGCCATATTTGAGACACACATATTTTTCTGCATTGCCTGTATAGGAGTGGCCATATTGGAGATGCATATATCCTTCTGAATTTCCTGTATGGGTATGACCATATTGGAGACATACACATTCTTCTGTATTTCTTACATAGTATATTAGGCTGAAGGGAAACAATGTCCATCTAGTTCAGCCTGTTTCCACCCTCTTGTTGATCCAGAGGAAGGCAAAAAAAACCCAAAACAATGAGGCAGAAGCCAATTTAGCTCATGTGGGGAAAAAATAGACATACACTTACACAAATAAACGGGGTTTCCCTGCGCATGTGTAGTGTCCCCTATGCCTAGCACTGCGGAAGTATGTGCAGTATTTGTTCCATTTGTAGCTATGCTTTCACTTGATCTGACAGAGGAAGGAGCCTATGCATGCGCAGTTTTCCCTTCTCCGATGCTGGGCGAGCATACGCAGATTCCTTATGCTGCTCCATTCATTCTAGTCATACATTCTGTAAATGCTGCTCTGTGCCCCAAAACCTTTGTGAGGCTTTAATAGACAAAATGTTATTATATGGCACATATTACATGGAACATGATTTGCAGTAAAGAACATCTCATAGATTTCTTTACATGTTTATTGAGGTTCTACGTGGGCTCTTATAGTGGCTCTGCAAACATCTAAGCAATATTCTGCTTCCTGACACACTTGACCAAGAATATCAGGAGTGACAAATTCAATACCCTCCACAATTCTCTGTTTCTAGTGTTCAGTTTGCTTCAAATACTTCCAGAAAAAAGAATCCAGCGGTGTGAAATCCAGAGAGCATCAAGGCCATTGCTTCCACCGATCCACCACCGTGGAAATGGCTCATCAAGAAATTCTGTAATAATCCTGACATAATGCGGAAGAGAGCCATCTAGATGATAGATCATATCCTTATGTAATTGGGGTACGGCAAACAATTCTAACATGTCAAGGTAACTTTCTGATGTCACAGTCACTTCTGCTTGGAAAAGTGAACCTGTCATAGGATCTGTGGCAAGAGCACCACACACATTAATTTTAGGGTTATTATGCTCCTTCGGAATGTTTGTGAACCAATAAACTTGAGAACTTCATAAACGTCTAATAGTCAAGCACATTTACATCCTGTTTTCCTTGGACTGCGAATGCAATTGCCTTTAATGTTTACACCCAACTCATTACCAATGGATGGTATTTCTGAATGCTATTTGTCCAGCAGGCTTCTCATATCCTTCAACTGTGTATCACAATGACAAATATTATTTTCGTGTGGTGGTTCTTCATTAACACATCAAGTTACTTGTTAACATTGTTCTTGTCAACATTGATACACACTCCAACTAATCTTGAAATGGACTCATTTGAAAAACATCACGACTATTGGGACATGCTGTGTGAAATATTCTTATCATACATTCACTTTAAATTAAAAGAAATGCTACTATGGAAGTAAAATATTGATTACTGGGTCAATACAGAAGATGTAAAAGAAAAAGCAAGTACTTACAACAGTTCAAAGAAGTTCTCCACTCATAAATTTTGAGTCCTTTGCTCTGACATGTACTTGTATATGTTTCTAGTGTCTTACAAAGAGTATCACTTTCTCCATTGTTCATACAGCTATTATAGAGACAACCATCAAAGAATTCATTTGGACTGACTTTGGAGATACAGTCTCGGAAAGGTCCGTCCGTTTTGAATAATATGCCACAATAATCATCTCCCCCATAAAGTTTCTTCTTGCTTTCTTCACAGGTTGGACATTCACCTGGACAAGAGTCAAAGCAGAATGGATCTCGGTCGTAGACTTTCCATAAAGCTGCCCAGTCTACGATGGAGGTGGCCAGAGTTCCATTGGGCAATTTGTGATCATCATTCGGATCTTGGTTGAAGTTTCCACAAAGACCAGACATGGCATTGTAGTAGCTACTAGAAACGGTTACTGTTGCATCCCAGTTCCAGTCGAACGTTGCAGTCACAGATTTAGTCTCGATAATACACTTCAATCCACTGCGTTTAGCAGTAAGTTTCCCTTCAAACAGATTTATGGGCAAGTTTGCCTCCTCACCATTCAGCTGTGGGAAGGAATAACAGTTTTAATGAATCTTGATCACCTAATATTCCAATTTTGAGTTTTGGTCATCGCAAGGCCATAGTCTCCAAGACTGAAATTGTTCATAGAGCTCTTCCTTAAAAGGGTTGTGCCGAGATACACAACCCCTTTGAGAAGCGAGGCTTGGAGTAATCAGCTGATCACCCTGAATCCCACTCTTATCAGCCTCGGCAAATAGCTGATTTTGTCGTAGGAAGCTGTCGCCAGGAAAAATGCAGTACTAATGGATGGCAATTCACATGAGGATGCAAGGGTCTCCTACTAAGTGGCTCTGCCCATTCTTTGACATAAAGGGAGTTCCCAATTAGGAGATCCCAATCTATGATGTTCATATACCCTAATGGGGCATATGACCAGGAGATGTCATCTTGACAAAACCCCTTTAACATGCAATCTGCAGCTCTCTAGCTTTTTGGAAAGTACAACTGCCAGCACATCTATGTCAGAGTATGCTAGAAATTGAACTTTCCCAATCACTGGAAAGCAATATATAGAAAACCACCCTACCACGGTTACCTGATGACACAACAGGCTTCCTGTGGTTTGGGGTCTCCCGTCTCATTAGAACTCTTTGCATTGAGTTGCTTCTTAGGCCACTATCACACTCACCACTTTTTACCACGAGTTAGCACGGCATCCCGAGCGTCACGCTAACCGCAGTACAACACCAACACTAATTTTAATGTGGCCTCGCAGACCTACACTGGAACGCAGCGTTTCTAACGCTGTGATTTCTGAGCGCTATTTGTATATTTACACGTTTTAGCGCTTTTTAACGCACCCAGTCACCCATCAAAACGATGATGTGCATTGAAAAGCGCTGTTAAATGCTGTACAATGTGTTCAAAAATGCTGCTCGAAATCGTGGTAAAATGCTGCGAACCTGAACGCATGTATGAGAGTGGCCTTAGAGGGTCTAAATACTTCTGCAAACTATTCTTTGAGTGTTCCAATGGTTTAAAAATAAACAACTTTGCAAATGTTCTTGATCGAAAGTCTATTACTGTTTGGAGTTTGCAGACCCTTTACAAACCTACGTATCTCCATTGCAACAGATTACAAAAAATGTGTAGTCTAATTTCCTCTAATATCCTTTCCTCTATTGCCTGCAGCATTCAGATCAAGTGAAGTCATACCTGTCAGATCAAATAGAGACACACGGGTTTGCAGAAGAGCTGCATGAACAAAGCCATAGGGGATCATTTTGATTGGATGTAGTGATACATAGACTTTTACATTTATGAGTGGTAAAGACCCAGTTCATTGTTAAATAATTCTCACTTTTAAACTTAAAGGGGTTGTCCCGCGCCGAAACGGGTTTTTTTTTTCAATAGCCCCCCCATTCGGCGCGAGACAAACCCGATGCAGGGGTAAAAAAAAACAAAAACGTCCAGTACTTAACCGAATCCCCGCGCTCCCGCGACTTCTTACTTACCTTAGTAAGATGGCCGCCGGGATCTTCACCCATGATGCACCGCGGGTCTTCTCCCATGGTGCACCGTGGGCTCTGTGCGCTCCATTGCCGATTCCAGCCTCCTGATTGGCTGGAATCGGCACACGTGACGGGGCGGAGCTACAAGGAGCAGCTCTCCGGCACGAGCGGCCCCATTCGGAAGGGAGAAGACCGGACTGCGCAAGCGCGTCTAATCGGGCGATTAGACGCTGAAATTAGACGGCACCATGGAGACGGGGACGCCAGCAACGGAACAGGTAAGTGAATAACTTCTGTATGGCTCATAATTAATGCACAATGTACATTACAAAGTGCATTAATATGGCCATACAGAAGTGTATAACCCCACTTGCTTTCGCGGGACAACCCCTTTAATTTTGTGGCCGTAGAGTGTAACCCCTCAAGAGTGCGGATTTTTAAAAAATTATTTTCAATTTCACCTCCCCAATTTTAAAAAATCTTGACTCTTATTTTCCTGTCGATGTATACGTCTGATCATTTTTTACGGTGAGACAAGTTGTATTCTGAAATGGTCTTATGTAATGTACCATATAATGTACGGAAAAATAGTTTCAAAATTTCTATTTGCAGTGAATTGAAAAAAAAAACACAATTTCACCATCTTTGTGCAGGTATTGTTTTTACGGCGTACACATTGCAGCAAACATGATCTGATAGTTTGATTCTGTGGCCAGGTACGATTACTAAAATATCCCATTTATTCATTTCGTTTTTCTGCTGTACTGCTTTTAAAAACATAAAATGTCTCTAAAAAATGTATATTTTGTGTCGTCATCTTCTGACCTCCATAATTTTTTTGCGTGGAGACTTTTTGCACGTTTTTTGTATGAAGACGTGTGATCATTTCTAGCATTTTGGAGTACATTCGACTTTTTGAACGGTTTTTATTACATTTTTTTTTCTTGGAGACGAGGCGAGTGCAATTCTGGCAATTGTGTATTTTTTTTTCTCCTGACATTCACCATGTAGGATAAATGCATATTTTTGTTAGATCTGACCTTTACGGACATAGTGGTAAGAAATTTGTTTTAGGGTTTTTTGTTTTGATTTTTTATTATGCGTTCTGAAAAACTGTTTTTTTTTCTGTGTCCTTTATTATTTTATAATAATAAAAAAATCCTTATTTTTTTACTTAGCAGACTTGAACTTGTGTTTGTTTGATCGTTTATACCTTATGCAGCAATACCTAAGTATTGCAATATGTGGTATTTTTGTCACATGCAATACATGCCCATCCTAAGAGACAGAAATACATGGCAGCTCTGGGGCCATGGCAACTAAACGGTAATTCCCAATCTCAATGAGGGGGGGGGGGGGGGTTCATAATCCCTGAAATCTGATTGGAGCATTTAAATGCCACTTTCAAAATTGACAGCGCCATTTGAAGGCTTAACAGGCATGATCAGCATGAGCACTGATTGTAGCTGTTGTCGGCGGGTGTCAGCTTTCAAAAACAGCTGTTTGTAGTGGTATTGGCTGATCCAGCTCAATACAAACCACAGATGATGTACGTGTACACACAAAAACATCAAGGGGTTAAAGTTTGGTCTATTTATGAAATGCTATCTTAAGTAGTCATGGATCTTTGAAATTTCCTGGTATGTCCAAGAGATTGCATAACCTACTACTTAACACAAGTTGTCTAGCAGTTTTATATTATATGTGTTATTAAAATGAACCATGGATGACTTCCAGTAGGAGGCGCCATATTCCAGCCATATGAGTAAGTAAATATTTTTTATGCTCTTACTTTGACTTTAGGGAATTCTCCCACTTCAGCGCTTATTGTGGTATTATAAATACTGATTTCCATCCTCCTGACAAATGAATTATTTTGGTTTCCTCTGTTTTCGCACTTTATGATGACTCTGAATCGTTCCAGGGTGGGATCACTACCAGAGTACTCAGCGAAGACATAGCTGCAGGTGCCTTGGAAGATGTAGGCTTTCCCATCAAAGTTCTGGAAACGAGAATCCCCCTGTGCCAAGCACTGGCCAGTGTAATCTGGTACACACTCTGCATTGTCATCTTGAACTTTACAGGTTTCCTTTAGACGGCACGTCTTAAACTTGCAAGGATCTGGAATCATACAAAAAATGTGTCATAAATTTGATGTTTTTGGTTATAAAATAGAGAATATCATCGCCTCATTATAGGAAATGGAAAATAGTCATCATATAATGCCAATTGTGCCATGTTGGGGGAAGCAATTCCTTGTCCACTCATATGAGTTGTCTTATTTGCAGTGCCTTGTGAAAGTATCCACTCCCTTGGTGTCCTTCCTGTTTTCTTACAATACAACCCGGAATTAAAATGGACTTTAAATTTAGATTTTATGTTCTGTAGCTGACAGAATATCCAAATTGTTACAGTAGAAAGAAAAAAGTACCTAAAAACGAAAAAGTTGTGTGTACATATATATTCATCCCCTTTGTTATAAAACTCCCATATAAGGTCTGGCCGGCCAATGAACTCCACGAGTCACATTATTAGCTGAATAAGGCCTCTTTCACATGACCGTATGCGTTTTACCGCTCAGCCGTACGCCGCTAAAAATCGCATGAATGAAGAATAGCCGCGATCAAGTCCTGATTTTAATTTGCGTTTTCTTATCCATTCACATGGGCGGCTGCGGTGTATCGGCAAAAATATACGCTGCATTGCGGAAATCGCTCGGTCGGCAGAAATTCTCGGCTTGACGTCTAATGGTTAAATAGAGCCAGGTGTAATCTCTCCCCAGCGTTGATGCCGGAATACCCCCTCCAACTCCTTTTTTATCAGCTCCCTGCCTATGGGAGCCCCCAGCGTATCTCATCAAAAGCTAGGGCAAGACCTAACCTTCCACGCGCCGTATAAAATCAGTCGATGTTTTTAGTCCCCGATTTCCTATTTTTCCAAGCTCAATTTTTTTATGCACCTAAAAATCGTTCGTCTGAATGAATACATTGGATTCCAATGCTTCATGGTTGTGATTTTCTGACAAGGCTAAATTAGCCACCTATATATGGTTGCGTAAATAAGGCCTAAGGCTGCTTTCAGACCCACATAAAGGCACAATTCAGGGTTTGTGTCTTGCTGCTCCGTTTTTGGTAGAGAGAAATTGAAAAAAAAAAAAGAAAAAATGGATCCGTTTTTTCCCCCCATTGATTTCCATGGGATTTTAAAAAAAATGAAAGCAGATGGAAAGGCTCCAGTTTGCTTCCATTCCATTAGGCTTCCGTTTTTCTGGATAGAAAAATAACGTTGCAATAAAAAATAGAAATCTAGCAAAGCGGAAGCAAACTGAAGCTTTTCTCTTTTTCTGAAACCCCAAATGGATTCATTTTTTTCCATTTTATTTTAGTTTCTCTCCACCAAAAATGGAGCAGAGAGACGGAAACCCTGAACTGAGCCCTAACACAGGTATAAACGTAGCCTAAGGTCCCCCTGTGCACAATGAAAGTGTCACATGATCTGTCACATGACGTCAGCATAGGGCTATGTTCACACAGGGCAGATTTACCACGGATTTTATGCATGGACACTACGTAAGGCAATTCCACAGCATCTATAGTAGCAGCAAAGTAGATAAGATTTTCACTCTGCAGAAAAAATGCACTGTGGAAATTGACTCGAGGAACAGATTTCAGATCTACATGCCAATTATAGCACCAGGTTTGTGATGTGGATTCCACATCTTCAAATGAAGGCAGGAATTCTGTACCAAATCTCACATCTAAAGTTGCTTCACAATTGGTGTGCTTTTTGGTGCAGAGTTTGTGCTGCGGATGTTCTGTAGAATGTCCGCTGCAGACCGTCCACAGTAAATTAACGCCATGTGAACACAGCCTAAATACTCCTGTTCTGAGAGGCCGGTGAGTCTGCAACATGATAACCAAGGAGCTCTCCAAACAGGACAGAAACGATGTTGTGGAGAAGTATAGATCAGGAACATCTCTACGATCCCTATTACATCCATTGTAACAACATGAAAATAGAAGGTCGCCCACCAGAACCCACCAACCGGGCAAGGAACAACAAAGACACTAGCGGTAACTCTGAAGGAGCGCTAAAGATCCAGATCGGAAATTGAAGTCCCTGTTCATAGGACCACTACAAGCTGTACACTCCGCAGAATGGGGCTTTATGGAAGAACGACCACAAAAGGTCACTTTTAAAACAAGAAACATCAGAAATACATTCGGAGCTCACCAAACGGAATGTGACCAACTCCCAAACACATGGAAGATGGTTCTCTGCTCAGATGAGACCATCATGCGAAATGCAATGTGTGGTGCAAACCCAACACTTCCCATCACCCTAAAAACACAATTCACACAGTGAAGCATGGTGGTGGCATCATCATGGGGAGAAAACCAGTCAGCATGAAGGAAAAATGGATGGCAGAAAATGCAGGACAAGTCTGGAGGTAAAACAATCATCTAACAAAGTTGTGAGACTGGGATGGAGGTTTACCTTACAGCAGGAAAGGGCTCTAAAAATACTGGTAAAGCTATACTAGAAGGTGTAAGGGGTGAACCTGGAAATGTCTTGGAAATGTCATTGGCCTCAATGCAATGGAGAATCTGTGGCTGATCTGATGGCTGCTGGACACCAACGCAACAAGCTAATTGGATGGAAATGGAGAAATGTTGCCTGGTAAAATAGGCTTGAATCTCTGTGTGTAGATATGATGAGCTAATAGAGACATTCGCTAAGAGAAATAGTGGATTTGCAAAGTATTGTGTTCCAGTGTGGTTAATAGTTATGCACATTAAAGTCTTCTTTTTTTGTCTTAATTATTGTTAGTGTGACATTAAAAAAATTGGAGCACCTTCAAAGTGGTCGGTGTTACATCCATGCAGGGCTTATCGTATATAGCCTACACAGCAGTAAATATAATGTTCTAACTGGAGGGATATACACATAATATACTAATGTGGACAACACAAAATATATATCATAAAACCAAATGTGGAAAAAGGAAAATCTGACCCTAACCTACTAATGGAAGAGAGCCATGCCTAGAGTCCACCAGCTGTCAGATGGGTTTTCAATGAAGATTTCAGACAGCAAGTCAGAACAGACTGAGGCAGGAGTATAGTGGGCACCATCTGAGAGGAGAAACTGGAATACATATATATAGACAAATGGCATTTGACCATCTGAGCAGTCACACCTCCCAGTCAATGAATCCACCCATAGACAACAGGAGATGTGCCACTGTTGGTGCCCAACACCGACATTGCAGCAGTCACTGGTATGAGGATGACCCGGGCTGGGGCTGATGGCATGACATCACCCAGGACCCAATCCTCACTCTGCAGTCGGCGCTATGACAGTTGGCATGTGGTGTAACTCACATGGTAAAAACCCACAAAAATCCACTTTAATCCACTCTAATGCCAGGTTGTAATGCAGCACAATAAGGGGATTAAAACTTTTGCAAAGCACCATATCTATAACTTTCCTATAATCTAGAACTTCCATCACCTCTCAGGCCAACCTACTATAAAGCCCACAAATCCCTAACTGCCCTTACCTGTACTGACACAAGACCTCACACCATCCAGAAGCTGACATGTCTCGTCTTCAGCACAAGTCCAGTTTTGACAGGTAAGCCCCTCCTCGGGATGACAAGTACAGACCTGAGTGCAGTTCTCATTCTGCACACTTTCATTTATCTAGAAACATAAAAGAACAGATTTTATGCTACACAATGATGACCTGTTTTATAAAGCAGAGTGTCATTTTATCCTCTTGGTTCACCAACCATATCCTTGAGTATAACGTTATATCTCCATATCTCACCTTTAGATATCTTCCATTTTTCATTACGCATCCACAATGGTTCATTGTCACACATTGGTTGCCATCAGCTACATATTCGGGATCGCACTCACATCCTTCATAACATCTCTTGGTGCAATAGGTTGGAGCCATGAGGTCATAGCAGTGGTAACCACAGGTCTGGGCACACAGAGAGTACGTACTGTTGTCTGGACATGTGAATGCTGGGAGGAGAATACAATATATGAAGTTGGAAAAGTTACATCACACACCAAAGCCTAAGTGCTGGTGGAACATAATGAACATGTATCTTCTTGTGTCTCGGTCATCTCTACACACATGGATGATCATGAAGTAAATTCGATTTTCTTCATTGTGTGGACCAGAGATGGAAGATCTCAATGAAAACAATGAAGATGTTCAACTCTGGCACTCTAAATCTCGAGAATGTTTGTTGGAAATAGACCATGTGAACACATTACATAGAGCCCAAGCCTTTAGCAATATGGCATCAGAGGGATATTTCTTGTATACTTAAATATCACCCATTGAACAATCATATGGATGTATGAAGGGGTGACGTGAAGTAACAAAATGTTCGACTATTCAGTTCACCTGTTGATAAAGTAAGTACATTACTACGTAACTGGGGTAACTGCCCTGACAAGAATGAACCTGCTCTGGAACCTCTCCCTGAATAATCCTATTCTAATAGCGATACAGAATAATATATAACAGTTGATAAAATAACAGGAGAGAAACACTGAAGTTTATAATACACAATGTTCCAGTAGTGGATGATCTAGAACAAATCATCAACTAGCCATAAATCTCTATACGTCTCTCTAATAGAAACTGTTATTTCTTATCTTGTATCGCTATTGGGGTTTTCCAGAGAGAGGTTTGAGAGTGGATCGTCCTTGTCAGAGAGGATACTCCTCTTAGGTAGTAATGTACTAGAACAATAAAAGGGCTTTTTTTCTATTCTCTTTTTTTAATTTAATCAATAACAATTATATTTTATCAGAAACTGGTTCCTTTTGAGGTGATTTTGATTATATGTTTGACACAATAAAGCAATTTTTTTTACTAGTAGTGTATACTGCACATTTTTGGGCTTGGTAGCATATGTTTATGTGCAGCCCTTACTGTGTGTTAATTGGGATCCTTATCGCACTTATTGCATTATGCTTTGGGTATTATGTCACAATTTGGGGTATTTGAATGGAAAGAGTAGTTGTGTACGGATTATAAATGGCATACACTGTAGTTATAGTCCCAGGAATTGGCTCTTGGGGATCACAATTGGAGTATAGTAAGAAATTAGAATAAAGTTTCATTTCTTTAGGAGCAATTAACATGGAGCATAACTTACGGCAGCCAGCAATATCTCTCCAAGGTTGAACAATGACTCCTTTCTCTTGGCACAATGCTGTGTAGGCTTGTAGGCTGGCACACAGGTTCTCCTGACCACCACGTCCATTACAAATATCAAATACACAGCTCTTGATATATCTGTCTGGAGATACCTTTGCATGGCAGTCCTTAAATGGACCTTTAGGATCTGCAATCATTCCACATTTGGTGGGAGAACTGGCTTCAGCCGTTGCAGCTTCACTGCAATTAGGACATTGACTACCAGAACATCCTCTGCACGTCGATCCATCTCTGGCCACTGTCCAGGACTCAGCGAACAATGACAGATCAGTGACAACAGTGCCATTTGGAAGACGGAAATCATTTGCAGTGTCCTTATTGAAATCACCACATAGACCTTTGGTTTGTCCAGCATATGAGCTAGGTACCCAGACTGAAACAAAGTACTGCCCGTCGTTTAACACCGTAATACCATATATGGTTTGAATAATTACATTATTTCCTTCTTGGTTTACCCAGAATTCCCGTGTTGGAGATCTACAAGGGACATTATACTGCTCTTGGTTGACCTGAGATTAAACAAAAAAGAATAATGTAAATTTATAAATTTAATGAGGCAATTCAAGTATTTTCAATAGTTGGTCATATCGTCAATGAAATGGCCCATCTAACCTCAATGCTCCAGGTTCTTCCTCTCTTCAAGTGTATGACATGGTTTCCTATGGTCACTGTGACTGATTTGGTGACGGCTACATTTCCATATGGCTCATTTTTCACTGTGACTATAAAGGTGACTTTCTCTGTACTCAAACTGAAAAGGATGTAGCTACAGGTGTCCTGCATATCATAGTAGCGTTTATCAAAGGTGATATAGTGGGAATTTCCCCAAGCTATACACTGGCCAAACTCTTTTGCATGGCAGCCCAAGATGCCATCCACCACTTTGCACTCTTCATTGATGCCACAAGTATTGGCCTGGCAGCTGGTTTTGCCATTCTTCCCACATGTACATTTCTCCTGGCACAGATCATTTGAGAAGAATTCTTGACCGCTCTTATAATACATATTTTTATATTCACAGCCGCACTCCGCCATAGGCACACACTCATCTCCACTCCACATGAAGCCATCATTACAGTAACAGCCTTCAGTGTAGGACTTAACACAGGTTTGTGGAGTTGTAAGACCAAAACAGGTGACGGGACATCCATCTCCGAGGAGTTTGTAATGACTGTTCACCGGGCAGGACAATTCTGAAAAGATAAATGTGGACTCGTAAGTACAGCAAATTCAATCTCAAACAAGGCCACAAATATGAGGGTAAACGTCTGTATCTGGATTTGCTGACAATTACAGTCCTTGTATTATTCCTACAGAGAGACGTCTGATAATTTTGGCACTAATAATATCTGAGTTAAAGGGCACCTTTCTTTGTACTGTTGTATCTGGTCTTATAGTCCACAGGGGTCAGGTACAAGATATCACACAATCTAGTCAGGTCTAGCATGGTCCTCCACTTTCTTATACAGGTGTGCAGATTTTCCTAACTGTCTGGAAGAAGGATACGCCTTTGTGCAGTCCGGGAAGGCCACATTACTCAGGGACCACTCTCCTCCATGATGGAGACACTACAGAGACTCATCCCTGTTGCTCCAGCAGACTGTTTGAACACACCCAATTTGCACTTTTTGGCACAGCACACACTCCACAAACTCCCCCATTCCCACCAACGCCAACCTCTTATCCCCTCACATATAGCTCCTTTCTTCATTCTTCACAAAAAACATCCATCTCCACCAGTACGATGACCACTTGTTTCAGCCTTTCAAGTGACCACTGTACTGGGCAGAGACCCTTTCACACCCCACACCCCGCCAGTGCCTGTTAGACATAAAGAATTCTAAGCATTTACAATTGGTTTCACACTGATACCCCACCCCCTAATAACTACAACTGGGGGGGCGGGCATTCCTTCACCTCCCCTGCAGGCATTGTGTCACTAATCTTTATAGATCAGGAAAAAGGCTGAACTCAGGGAATGCACATCATTCAGGTACAGAAGGACAATACTTACCACAGAAAGATGGCGTCCTCCATTCCTTGATCATAGAACCATTTCTTTGACATTCAGAAACATAAGCTGCAATGGTGTTACAGACAACAGATTGACGACCCTTGAAAGCACAAGCATCAAATAAACAGTCTTCGAAGAAAGTAGTTGGATCAATAGCATCATGGCATTGACTGAAGGGTCCATTAGGTTTGGTGAGAAGTCCACAGTACTTGTCACTCTTATAAGGTTCCTTATCGGCCTCACTGCATTTGGGACAACCTGGACATTTTGTTGTACATCCGTCTACTTCTCCGACCTTCCAATGATTTCCAAATTCTTCTGCACTTTTGGCTTCAACACCATCTTTTATGTTGAAGTCATCACTGGGGTCTCCATTGTTGTTTCCACATAAACCATTGACAGCCCCCATGTAGGTGCTGGGGAGTCTGACAGTTGCATAACTTATTCCATCAAAACTCATCCACAAGTCAAAATCTGTCTTGACGATGACATGAGCTCCTGATTTGTAGCATATGATCTTTGAGTCAAGAATGCAGGGAAGATTCAATAGACGTCCATTGACCTGTGAGAAAATGAGACAACAGAAATAGTTGTTATTGATATAATATACCAAAGGCAATGGAATCTGTACAGCAGCACTCGGAGTCCCTAAGGTTCTGAATTAAGGTAAATTCATGCATGATGGCATATTTGTTGCAGGAAGTTCTGCAGTGGAAAACTGCAGAAAATCGCCACCAAATGGTTATTATTGGTTTCTCATTTAATGGTTTTACATGAGAATATTCTATATGGGGATCATTGTGTGTGAGTGAAGTCCAAATTGTGTGAACAGCCCTGGGCCTGTGGTCTCCTTACTCCACCACACCTCTAGTATTTCTTACCTTGATCTGTTGTGGGTGGGCTGTACTCATGGTTATTGTCATGCCGTGGACCTCCATTGTGACCTCTTTGGTGAAGGACACGGCTTTACTACCCCTGTGCTCGTTCCAAACCTTGATTATGAAATAGGGCAGTGATGAGTTCTGTGATATGCTAGCGACCAGCTGGTAGATACAAGTGCCCATAAAATCCATTTTCTTCTTATCGAACATTATGTAATGGGGATCGCCAGAGGATATGCAGGTGGAGTATGTTTTGGGATAACAGCCTCGTACACCATTGACAATCTGGCATGTTTCACTGTTTTTGCACCTGGTTGACTGGCAGACAACCTGGGCCCGGTCTGGATCACATTTACACGTTGCGCTGCATTTCTCGTTGTTCCAGGACTGGTGAGGCTCGTAATATCTGCCATTATGTTGGCATCCGCAGCTTGTGACCGGCACACATCTGTCACCACTGAGGACCAGGTTGTCATTGCATTCACATGTTTCTACACAGGGTCTTCTGCATTTTGCTGGGGCACCTTTGTCAGTACAAGTGGCTGGACAAGCGTTTCCACAGGCGTTATAGTGGCTGTTCGGATCTTCACATGTTTTTGCTATAAAACATGAAATAAAATGATAGAATTAATAAAGGCTAAAAGAAGAGAGCAAAATCTGAAAAATAATTCCCATAAGTATGGAGTCCACGGATTCAAAGACAGTCAGCTCTGCTACCTCTGTGTAGTATAGGCATGTCATTTTGACAAGTCTATCCGTATACCCCGCTGTGAAAACGTAAGGGGGCTATCAATGTCTTCTCAGATGGAAGCCGCCTTGTCTGCCAATGTCTGGTGCAAGCGGAAGGCAGCCACTCGCTTTCCCTGCGAGTGACTTGTATTTTTCACTGGTACCGTTTAAAGAATCATATAATTTACTGGAAAAAATGTTTTAATTTTTAAATGAGGTGAAACTAAAAAAAGAAAACATGATTTTGACATTTTTGTTGGGGACTTCATTTTACTGTGGATACACTGCAGGAAAATTACATGACTTTGTTCTGTGGGTCTGGGCGACTACGACAGTAGCAAAATTATTTCGTTTTTTCATGCTGCACTACTTTTAAAAAATAAAATATCTAAATAATCCGCCATCTTCTGACTGCCGCAGCCTTTTTATCTTTTGTTTGATAGTGTTCTATGAGGGTTTGCTGGCTGCGGAACGACCTGCGGTTTTTATTTGCACCGTATTGGAGTACATACGTCTGTTTGATCCCTTTTTAGTAAATTGTTTTCTTGGAGACCAAAAGATGTGAAATTCCGGCATTGTGTGTTTTTTTATTTTTCTTCCGTGTGGGATAAAAAAAATGCATTATTTTGATAGACTGGTCTTTTTCAGATACAGCAATACGAAATATGTTTAGGGATTTTTTTTTGTTTCAACTTTTTGCTATGGACAATAATAAAAAAGTTTATTTTTCACAAACTTTTTACTTTTCTTTGTTCTCCTCATTGGGGAACTTGAATGCAATCATTTTGTCGCTTATACTAAATACTGCAATACTTCAGTATTGCAATATATGATATTTCTGCCCGCAATCTATTAGGATGGGCCACAGACTTGTCCAAATAGGCAGAAATACATGGCAGGCCTAAACGGCTTTAGAAGACCCTAGTCTGCCATGAAAACTGCAAAGCATCTTGGGATCTCAACGCAAAGGGGCAGTTCGGGACACCCGAACTCTGACCAGGGCTTTTAAATGCCACTGTCAGAATTGACAGTGACATTTAAAGGTTTACCAGCTACATCAGGATGAGCACCGATCATGGTTGTTTCCGGTGGATGTCAGATGTCAGAGATCTGACATCCAGTTCCCAATGTGTATGAAGCAAGATAAGCTCCTGCTCTGTACACACCAAGACACCAGAGGGCCTATATGTACACACAAAAGTGTCAAGGGGTCAATACTAGCTAAACCCAACACCAACAGCTTTATTAAATCTGTCTAGACTCTACAAGTATTGATTTTAGATAAGTGTATTGTCCTTACGGCAATCAACAGGTGTTCTCCAGTCATAGATCTTAATTCCTTGACTCAGGCATGTGCTCGCGTATGACTCCAGAGCTTGACAAAGCATGACTTTAGCTCCATCGTTCATGCAGACATCATAGAGACAACCATCAAAGAACTTATCTGGACTGACTTTGGAGATACAGTCTCGGAAAGGTCCGTCCGTTTTGAACAGGATGCCACAACTATCTTCTCCCCCATAAAGTTTCTTCTTGCTTTCCTCACAGGTTGGACATTCGCCCGGACAAGAGTCGAAGCAGAATGGATCTCGGTCGTAGACTTTCCATGAAGCAGCCCAGTCTACGATGGAGGTGGCCAGAGTTCCATTGGGCAATTTGTGATCATCATTCGGATCTTGGTTGAAGTTTCCACAGAGACCAGACAGAACATTATAGTAACTACTGGGAAGTGTTACTGTGGTACGCATATTCCAGTCAAAAGTTGCGGTTATACCAGCTGCAGTATCCACAACTGCTGTCAATCCGCTACGAACTATTTTGATTTTACCATCAGACACAGTTGCAGGCAAATTTGTTAGTTCGCCATCAACCTGCAAGAAAAACAGAGCAATAAGAAAAACGCCTATACCTGTCTAAAACTCACTTCATAAATTAAATGCCCCCTACACGTGACTTATCAGGATTCTCCCCATTGGGGAACCTCTTCTTTCATGAAGGGAGGAGGTAGATTTGGATTGCGGATTATGGCCTACTGGAAACTCTTCCTCATTTAAAGGGGTTGTGGAACTCCTAGCCGTTTTGCTTCAGGAAGCAAACAGCTCTGCACATTGCTCAGTGGCCCAGGTTGGAATTGCAGGCTGAGTCCCATTCACTTAAATAGGACTTACATAGGACTTCAGTACCCACCCCGGCCACTGCACAATATATGGAGCTGTTTGCTTCCTGCAGAAAAACAGCTAGAAGTGGGAAAATACCTTTAAGGCCCTGTTAACATAATATTACCACTTATGTATAGGGTTTCCATCATGGTTTATGTCCTAAATCCCAAAAGCGGGGTCGGAACAGAAACCCTAGACGTAAGTCATCTCTGCAATTGTACAAATCTCTTGATGGTGGTGAACCACATGATTCATATCTTTTGAGCGATAATCATTGTTTGCATTTACACGGCAAGATGATCGCTCAAAATTCGCTCAAACGGCAGTTTCAGAGACAGTTTTGAGTGTTCACTTTGCATAATCTGTTAAGTAGCAAATTAGCTACTTAACAGCTTATTAGTGTGTAAATGAAGCTCACGCTGTATACAGAAGACAAGTGGGGCCATTTGTCTTCTGTATACAGCTGTTCTCTTCTCGGAGTACACAGCTGGTATGCAGCTGAGCACTCCAAGCTGCCGGGTATGCAGAAGACAAGCAGGACCGCTTGTCTTCTGTATACAACTGTTTTCTTCTCGGAGCGCACAGCTGGTATACAACTGAGCGCTCCGAGCAGGGTATGCAGAAGAGAAGTTGGACCGCTTGTTCTCCAAGCAGGATACCAGCTGAAATAACAGTATCAGCTGTATCCCAGGCTGATAGCTGACTTTTAGCAAGCTAAAAGGCAGCAAAAACTGCACGATGGACGCGCGTTTAGACACAGAATTATCGCTCAAAATATGGAAGATAAGCATATTTTGAGTGATAATCGTTGTGTCTAAATGGGCCTTTCGACTTCATTACGAGCATTGAAGAAGAGTCAACCTCCAACTTTAAAGTATAATTTCTTTGGCTTGTTAATTATGCATTTCCACAACGTACTCGAACTAGAGGGAATTCTCCAACTTCCATACTGATTTTAATGCCATACATATTCACTTCCGTCTTCCTGACATATGAGGCAGCTGTAGTTCCTCTGTTGTCATTCTTTATGATGATCTGGTATGGTTCCAGGGTGGTATCGCTACCAGCGTACTGTGTGAGAACATAACTGCAGGTGCCTTGGAAGTCAAAGTTTTTGCCATCAAGTGACCCAAAGTGAGGATCTCCCCATGCCAAGCAAGTGCCTGTGAAATCCGGTGCACACACTGCCTTCTGCTCTTGGACTTCGCAGGTCTCCTTCGGATGACAAGTTTTCATCTTGCAAGGGTCTAAAAGTTACCAAAAAAACAGATTGAGTGTACAATGACTAATAACAGGGCTATATAAATCGTCAAGGGAGACTAATGAACAAAGACAATTTGCAAAGTCAATCAGCTGCTACTAAAGTCAGCAGGAACCCGTCTTGTATTAAAACAGGCCTGCATTCATTTTCCACCCACGACTATTCTACTGAAGGGCACCTCAGTGTACGGCTTAGGACAAACAGAAGATAAGAGGTGAAATATACTTAGTGCTGTAGTATACATGAATGTAGTCAGTTTATGTAGATTTATTTATCTCAGACATGCTGAGTGATCCCCGAAATATAGATCTAGTAACCATCAACATGACTAGCGCGGTGTGATACCTGCAATGTATTTAAACTGAGTTAGGTTATCATAGCATGCTACATGTCAAGTTAAAGTCTGCTACATTTGTACTTCATGTAACAATGTATTCAGGATACAATTTTAGTATTAAACCAATTGATCAATCTCACCTTTCTTGACACAAGTCCTAACACCACCATAAACGTCACAATTTTCATCCTTGGCACAGCTCATCGGACGACAGCTCATTCCAGCTGCTCCTTTACAAGTACATTCCTGACTGCAGTCATCACTCATCACAATGTCATTAGCCTAGAAAAGAAAACACATCTGTATCTATTCCATATCTATCTATCTATCTATCTATCTCATATCTAAGCAAAAGCAGAGCAGCACAACCAGCCGTCCAAATCAATACTTCTTTATTGATCTATTTGCAAAGCAGAGTAGCATAGAGCAGCAACGTTTCAACTCCCTCTGGAGTCTTTGTCAAGCTTGACAAAGACGATAGAGGGAGTTGAAACGTTGCTGCTCTATGCTACTCTGTTTTGCATATGGATCAATAAAAAAGTACTATTTTGGACGGCTGGTTGTGCTGCTCTGCTTTTGCTTTGACTTGATGGACTCTGCAGTCCCAGAAGTCGGGACTTTCTGAGCTTTGCACACCATATCCACGCCTCGCATAAATAGGTGTATTCCATAGGAGTGCTGCTGCCTTCATATTTTTTGCAGGTCTATCTCTCGTGTCTATCCATCTCATATATATCTATCTATTGTTACCATGAGGCCAGTCAGGTACCACGGGTGGCCGTGCGTGCATGTGCCTGTTATGAGAGACGCAAGCGCTCTACCTCTGTGAGTTATAGTGTTTGGCTGGGAGCTCCAGTTAGCTAGCTTGATTGGTCTCCGCCCAAGGGGCGGATACTCCTGAATATAGTCTGGCAGCTGCTGATAGCAGTTATTGGTTCCGTTCCCTGTGGCTGACTTAGGTCCTGTTCCAGTGAAAGTTACCTTGCTTGATTCAGCTCTGCCTGTGTTCTGTTGTTTTCCTGTCATGCTGGTTTATTCTGCCTAGCCTGTCGGTTCTAGTAAGTTGTCATCTGCATAGGTACGGCGGTTCCTTCCTGTCCTGCCACTAGGCAGCGTAGGGTCAGTGTTGGCGGCCTGGACCTGTCCACCTTTGGGGCTACCTCCAGGAAGTGATATTGGCATGGGTGAGGGTCAGGGAGTCCTGCGCCGTGCGTACCTGTGCACCCTACTAGTACTGTAACATAATAACTGGCCCCAAAAATATTTTCCTGCAGTTTTTTGAGGTGGGATTCACAGTGTGAATTAGGTCCTACAATATGATAGCCGGTCAGATTCGTGACCTGGCCGGGATGGTTCAGGACCTGTCGGGGCGTCATAGCCATCATGAGCAGCGGTTGGTCATGCCCGCTGATCCAGTACCTGAACCTAAATGCCCATTACCCAAGGTGTTCTTAGGGGACCGGAAAAATTTCCTGGTCTTCCAGGAGGCTTGTAAGTTGTTTTTTCACTTGCGGTCTCGTTCTTCTGGGTCCGATCCCCAACGAGTGGGAATTGTTATGTCTCTGCTCAGAGAAGGGCCTCAGTCATGGGCCTATTCTTTACCGGTTGATTCTGCTTGTTTGCAGTTGGTAGACTCTTTTTTCATTGAGCTTGGGAATATTTTTGATGAACCCGATCATGCAGGTTATGCAGTCGTAAGCTGTTGGCTCTACACCAGGGGCGCCAGTCGGCAGAAGGATATTGTTCTAGTTTCAGGTAGTATTCAGGTGAATCTGCATGGAACGACTGTGCATTCAAAGATTTGTTTTTGGTAGGCCTGCCTGATGCAGTAAAAGATCTGTTGCTGTCCCATCCGTCACCCTCTACTTTGAATCAAGCTATGGAATTGGCAGTCAGAGCTGATCGTAGACTCAGGTCTAGAAGGGAAGCTAAGCTAGAGTACCATCAAGAACATGGTGCTAAGTCTCTGGTGACTTCTACAGCCTGTACCCCATTGTCAACCCCCAGAGCTGATGGTATGGAAGTGGACTGGTTAAGTCCTGAAGAACAGAGGCGGTTCCGGGTTTCAAACCAACTCTGTTTCTACTCCGGCAAGGCTGGTCATCGCATCGCGTCCTGCCAGGAAAGGCGGATACGGAAGCAGCAGGAAAAGTTTAGCTCCTAGGTGACTTTCGGGAGGGTCATCTAGGAGATCAGGTACTCCCTAAATTACTGGTGCCTTGTAGCGTGTCTCACAAGGCTTTTCACAGGGTGGGACAGGCATTTATTGATTCTGGGTCGGCCGCGAACCTTATCCATTTGCAGTTCGTAAGACCACTGTTATCAAGTTTTACCACGTTAGGTTTGCCGATCCACTTTACCAGTATCGATGCAACCCCTCTGTCCTCAGAGGGAGTGTGTTGGAGGGCACCAGAACTTCGATTCGTTGTGGGCGCATTACATTCAGAGGTTACTTTCTGGTCATGGAGAAGATGTCCGTGGATATCGTTCTGGGATTGCCGGGCTAAGGACGCAGAAACCTCAGTTCGATTGGACTACTCTGGAGCAAGTTTGATGGGGAGGATGCTCTCAGGATCCTCTAGTGCCTGTTACATTGTGCTCCACCGATACTATTAGTATTCCGGACTATTTACAGGATTTTCAAGATGTGTTCTTTAAGAAGCTTTCTGAGTTATTACCCCCAAACAGCGAATGGGATTTAGGGTCAAACGCATGTCATTCCTGGGGTATATCGTTACTCCAACTGATGTGTGTATGGAGTCAGAAAGGGTTGCGGCAATCACACAATAGGCTAAACCAGATAATTTGAAGGCTCTTCAGCGCTTTCTTGGGTTTGCCAACTTTTACAGAAAATTTATCAGAAATTTTTCAATGATTGCACAGCCACAGACTGTTCTCACGAACAAACGAGCAGACATGATGTCGTGGTCTCCGGAAGCTTCAGAGGTGTTTCAGCAAACTAAGACGGCTTTTTCAACCGCGCTGATGCCTGCTCAGCCAGACCCTCAGAAGCCCTTTTTCGTCAAAGTAGACGCTTCGGAAGTTGGAGTGGGGGCAATCCTCTCCCAGGAATTGGGGGGGGGGGCGTTCAGGGTATAGTCTGTGTGCTTTCTTTTCCCATAAATTAAGTAGCGCCGAGCGCAACTACGATGTTGGGAAGAGGGAACTGTTGGCAATAAAATGGGCATTTGATGAATGTTATCATCTTCTGGAGGGGGCTTGACACCAGGTGACAGTCTTCACTAATCACAAGAACTTAGTGTATCTTGCGAATGCTAAGCGTCTTAATGCACGGCAAGCCAGGTGGGTGCTGTTCTTCTCGAGATTCAATTTTATAGTCACGTACCTGCCGGGAGATAAAAATGTGAAAGCCGACGCCCTCTCCCGCAGTTTCGAGACTCCGGAGGTTAAGGACTCTTCTCCGGAAGGCATCCTCCAGCCCGGTGTCGTGGTGGCAGCCCTGACACAGAACCTTCAGTCTCAGCTTCAGGAACATCAACAAGAAGCCCCGGAGGGGGTTCCGGTAGGGAAGTTATTTGTACCGAAGTCTTTGCGGTTGTTGATTCTGGAACAGTCTCATTCCTCCATTTTTGCAGGGCATCCAGGGGTCCAGGGGACTCTTGAACTATGTTACCATTTCTACTGGTTGCCTGGCATGGCACGGGAGGTCCAGGAATTCGTAAATCGGTGTTCAGCTTGTGCACGCGGTAAGAGTCGACGTAAGAGCCCTGAGGGACCGTTAATGCTGCTGTCGGTGCCTGGTAGTCCATGGTCGCACGTGTCCATGGATTTTGTCACTGACCTGCCTCTGTCACAAGGTTGTTCCACCATCTTGGTAGTTGTTGACAGGTTCTCGAAAATGGCACATTTTGTTGCTTTGGAAAAATCACCGTCTACCGCTGAATTAGCGAAGATTTTCATTAGAGAGATTATAAGATTGCACGGAATACCGGTCAATACAGTTTGGGATCGGGGGGGGGGTGTGTGTGTGTGCAATTCGTGGCCCAATTTTGGAGGGCCTTCTGTAAAAACTTGGGAACATCTCTGTCTTTCTCATCAGCGTTTCATCCACAGACGAATGGGCAAACGGAACGTAAAAATCAAGACCTAGTACAATACTTGCGTCTTTTTGTGGGCGAGAGGGTCAATCGGTGGGTAGAGTTTTTGCCTTTGGCTGAATGTGCCATAAATAATCGTATCAGTTCGGCGACAGGGGTGTCACCTTTCTTCTGTGTGTTCTGTCGGCATCCCCGGTTCCTGACTTCCATTCCAGTACCTACAGCTTGTCCCGCTGTTGATGTTACTAGTGAGTTGTGGGAGGTCTGGAATGGTTTGCACAAGATTTTGGAGGAAGCAAGTGGTCGTATGCCATTTGAGATCGGTCAGAAAGTCTATCAGTCCACAAAGAATTTAAAATTGAAGCTCCCCTCAGTAAAGCTTACGCCACGTTTTATCGGTCCCTTTGCTATAATGCGAGTCATTAATCCTCTAGCTTATGAGTTGGATTTACCGAGTTCTTGGAGGGTGCATAGTTTTTGGTTTTTTTTTATAAATCCTTTTTGAAGTTATTTATCCCTCTGGTTATCCCTCCATTGTTCTGTACAATGCAGAGATCATATACACAGCCCTTGAGGGCTGGGTCCACTAGTGAGCGACACTCAAGACACTCAAGACACCACATTCACTGGCTCCATGTTTTTGCCTTTTCTCTTTGGATGTTAAGTCAGTTCAGACAGCACTACCATCATGTCTACATTTGCAGACTTCCTGAACCTTCCAGCTCTTACCAAATGTTGTGGGGTCAGTTGATCTATCTATCTATCTATCTATCTATCTATCTATCTATCTATCTATCTATCTATCTATCTATCTATCTATCTATCTATCCATCTATCTATCTCATATCTATCTAGCTCATATCTATCTATTATTAGTTTATTAATAGGTATAAACCAATAAAAATGTAACATTATTTTCCTTACCTTCAGATACCGACCGTAATGATTACATCCACAAGCATCTACTGTCACACAATTCTCTCCATCGAACATAAATCCGACATCACACTGACAACCCTCATAGCATTTGTCACTACAAGTGGTTTTAGCCAGGACCCCGTTACAGGTGAAGTCGCAGGTCTTGGTGCATACTTCATAACGGCTGTTGGCGGGACATTTGTATGCTGCAGAGACGTGAAAAGAACAGAGATTATGGATTACTTATCATCTATTATATGAATTCATGTCTGTCTATACCAAATGGTGACCTTATTAGTGCTTGCAGCCCTTTCGTGATTGGAACTTCCCTGTACGGGAATTAGGGCTGAGACCCCGGAGTGTGAACCCACATTAGATGGGAAAATCCAGTGAACTGAGTGACTTCCGTCAAAGCCTGGTCATCGGTGCTAAACCAGCCAAGACCAGTATGTCACTGCCAACCCCTTGGGGTTTTCTTCTGTAATGGTGTGGAGAATATATTGAGAATGGCGTGATCAGGGAAAAACATCCAGTGAAAGGAGATTCTGTGGATGTTGCCGAAAGCGGTCGGAGGAGGATGCCAGGAATCATTCTCACCAACCGGCGCTGCACAGTCAGGAGCAGCTGAATACAATGCTGGGGCTCCAAGGGCCCATTCACACGGGTGCATTTTCTGTCCATATTTAATTTGTATTTTTTTACTGACTGAATACGGACAGCACATGGGCCCAAAGAATTAAATAGCTTTATTCAGATGTGAACAACGGACGACAATCCATATTCACTGCAGATTTTCTGTGGGTTGTGATAAAACTGACATCCTATGGGTATTTTGTTTTGTGTGCATGTAAAACGGATGACACGTAGATGCAACAAAGATGTTACAAACACACATACGCACCACAAACGGACACACACACGCAGTGTAAAAGGCGTGTTCTCCACGCAGAAAAATTGCATACACTTGTGTGAATGAACCCTTGTGCGTAAGAACGCCAAATTGACGTTCCTTAGCACAGATGGGGTATAACAGCAGATGACCAGTTCCAGCGCCATTGTGTCTAAAAAAATAGAAGGTGAGACTGCAGTGCGCAAAAGATTGCAAAAACTGGATCCCTGACCAATTGGAAAACATCATCACCTGGTCAAATGAATCCATACTTGTGTCGCACCATGCTGATAAGAGGCTCAATAATTTGGCGCAAGTATCATGAATCAATGAACCCTTGCTGTCAGGCTAGTGGAGGTGGAGTGAAGGTGTGGGGAATGATTTTTAGGCACACCCATGAATGGATGCAATGGAGAGTGGCTGTGGTTCTGAGGGTAAAAGAAGGTCCAATGCACAGCTAGATGGGGTTCTCTAGTAAAGTGGCTATTCAGTGTATTCGTTGATCTATATGGTGTAATAAACTGGTTATCTTATAGAAATGTGGGTCATAGTTTGTAGCAGCAAGTCTTTATAGTTTATAGTGCTCGTTGTACCAAGCGCTTATTAGGACAGATATGATCATTTGCATTGGATTCCTTAACCAAAGGACCAATCTTTCTCTAATCTTTATTTGTATAGCGCCAACATATTCCGCCAACATAGTTCAACTAAGTTCTAGTTTATCTTCTCAACCAGAAATGAATATGCAATAAGTCCTGCATTTCTAAGATCTGTTTCAGCCCCCATCATGCTGAGAAACTGAAAATATAAGGGATTCTGTCACCTAGTTCATTATGTTTGACTGAGTTCTGAGTCACGGAGGTGGGCCACGCCAGCCTCTCCCCGGCCTCAGCATGCAAAATAACAGCTCTCTCCCTACACACAAATGGGGAGAGAGCTGTCAGTCTGAATGATGTGGGTGGGGAGAAGCCACCACGCTCCCCCCGATACTCGAAGCTCAGGTCTGAGTCAAATTTCGTGAACCTAATGACAGAATCCCTTTAAGCCTCCCAGTCAAGAGCTGCATATATACGTAAACTTTAAGGTGGCCCATTAACACATTGTAGAAGGATAATGCCCCAAACTATCCTGCTGGGGAAGCTCAGATTTCCAAAATACAGGCTTTAAAGTAAGTAAGATGGGTGTAGGTAGGGACACGGTACTGGATCACATGACCATGACTGATTCTTATATTCCTGAAGTAAATAACGGAGGTTCCTAATTAATAAGGGCAAGTAGAGATGTTACAGAACTACAGTACATCAAATTAATTTGTAGACACCAGTAATCTCTCTACAAGCCATACGAAGAACTGAAGGGGAAGTCACTTACGGCAGCCAGCGATATTTCTCCACTCTCCTATTTTGACTTCTTTTTCTTGGCACCACGATGCATACATTTGTAGGCTGGCACACAATGCATCCTGCTGAGCTCCACTGGCACAAACATCAAACACACAGCTCTTAACAAACTGTTCTGGAGACATCAAGGCACTGCAGTTCTTAAAGGGACCTTGAGAGTCTGTGATCAATCCACATTTGTTGGGTGACTGAGACTCGGCGGTTGTCACCTCATCACAGGTAAAACAATCATCTCCTGAACAACCACGGCACTCTGATCTCAGTTGTCCCACTGCCCATGACTCTGCAAACACTGTCAGGTCAGCAACAGTGGTGCCATTCGGAAGGCGGAAGTCATCTTTAGGGTTTTTGTTGAAATTTCCACAGAGCCCTCCAGGGAGTCCGGCAAAGGAGCTGGGTACCGAGATCGAAAAAAAGTGCAGTCGATCATATAGCATCGTAATGCCGTATGTAGTATGAATGATCACATTGTTTCCCTCTTCGTTGATCCAGAATTGATGTTTTGGGGACTGGCATGGAAGATGGAATCTTTCTTTGTTAACCTGTGGGAATAGGAAGAGAAACTGAGCTACAGACAGTTCATTACCGTGTGGTCTAGGGTGGAGACAATAATTGGTTCTGAATGGGTGGCCCTATCATCGAGTTAAAAAACAATGAAGTAGCTAAGGAGCACCTAAAATAATGAGGTCAATGCATAAACCAGGGCAAAACAATATTTATCTGTAGCTGAGTCAAAGCTGTCTGTTAACAGTCTTTTTTAGCCTAAGATAAGTTTACATGTGGAAGTCTGTAAGTATTGCACTGTGATATCCAGGGGCACCACTGCCATAAGGTGACCTAAGACTGCCACCTCAGAGGGGTTGTGGGTTGCCACCCAGCTGGTAATTATTTTTTGCCAGTCAAATTAATGGCCAATAAAAAATAATTGCCAGCTTAGAGACGGCCAGGTGGCAACTTGACAGGCATTTCACTTACTCAGTCTGCCGCTCCATCTGCTGCCAAAGAAGTAAGAGATGTTGTCGACAGCACTAACCTGTAAGTAGCACTAGGTAGACAAAAGTGTAGATGCATGCTGGATCAGAAAGCTGGATTCTGGCTTTCCATAATATGCAGAAATGCCACTGTTGAGTCTGTGACCCCTGATTTCTTCCCTGGTGTCTGTGCTGCCCAGGGGTCCAGGGACAGCACTGCTTCTGGGGCCGCTATAGAAGGCACTTTTACTACTGGAGCCATTAAAAAGGTTATTATTTCTAGTCGAAAAATTATGGAGGACACTATTAGAACTTGAGTCACTATAGGAGTCACTATTACCACAGGAACCACTATGGGGGTTATTATTATAACTGGGGCAACTATGGGGGAAACTTACTTTTGGGGCTACTATTGGGGTCAATATTACTACTGCAGACACTATTAGGTCATTATTAATACTGGGACCACTAACAGGGGCAATATTACTCCTGGGGCCACTATTTGGGTCATTATTATCACTGGAGCCACTAATGGGGCACTATTGCTACTGGGGCCACTATGCAGGTTGCTGTTAATACTAAAACTACTAAGAGGACGTCATTACTACTGGGGTCACTAATGGGTCACACAAGTCTCAATGGTTCAAATATGTGTTGAGCATCTTGTGTATTGTGCTTTCAATGCTTGTAGAATGAGTGGGGGTTTTTTTGCAGCGGGGAGAGCCACTTCACACTTCGATTCAGGCAACATACAGGCTTGGGGCATCTGTGATGGCATCACACATAAATTTGGCTCTACTACAGTGACTAAACTACATCTTAAAAGTTCTACAGTATATGGCCCTTTATTTGGGTCAAACTTTCAATGTACTACTAACCTCAATGCTCCAGGCTTTTTCTCTTTCCAAGCGTATGACATGGTTTCCTACAGTCACTGTGACTGATTTGGTTGTGGCTACATTTCCATACGGCTCATTTTCCACTGTGACTATTAAGGTGACTTTCTCTGTTCTCAAACTGAAAAGGATGTAGCTACAGGTGCCCTGCATATCATAGTAGCGTTTATCAAAGGTAATATAGTGGAGATCTCCCCAAGCTATACACTGTCCAAATTCTTTAGCATGACAGCCCAAGATGCCATCCACCACTTTGCACTCTTCGTTGATGCCACAAGTATTGGCCTGGCAGCTGGTTTTGCCATTCTTCCCACATGTACATTTCTCCTGGCACAGATCGTTTGAGAAGAATTCTTGACCGCTCTTATAATACATATTTTTATATACACAGCCGCACTCTGCCATAGGCACACACTCATCTCCACTCCACATGAAGCCATCATTACAGTAACAGCCTTCAGTGTAGGACTTAACACAGGTTCGTGGAGATGTAAGATCGAAACAGGTGACGGGACATCCATCTCCGAGGAGTTTGTAATGACTGTTCACCGGGCAGGACAGCTCTGAAAAGATAATGGTAGACTCATATAAATACATCAAATTCAATCTCTAACTAGGTCGCAAATATCAGGGTAAACTTCTGAATCTGGATTTGTTGACGATTACAGTTCTTGCATTATTCTTACAGAGAGACTTCTGATACTTTTTGGCACTAATAATATCTGAGTTATAAGTCACCTTTCTTTGTGCCGTTGTTTCTGGTCTTATGGCCCACAGGAGTCAAATACAAGGTATCACACAATCTGATCAGACCTGGCATGGTCCTCCACTCTCTCATACAGACGTGCATATTTTCTTAACCAGCTGGAAGAAGGATACGTCTTTGTAATGTCTGGGCAGGCCACATTACTCAGGGACCACTCTCCTCCATGATCGAGAAACTCTAGCGACTCGGAACCCACTCAACTTGCACCTTTTGGCGCAGCACACACGCCACAAACTCCCCCATTCACATCAGCACCAACCTCTCATCCCCTCATATATAGCTCCTCTTTTCATTCTTCACAAGAACATCCATCTTCACCGATATGATGACCACTAGTTTCAGTCTTTCAAGTGACCAACGTACTGGGCAGAGACCCTTCCACACCCCACACCCCGCCAGTGCCTGTCAGACATAAATAGTACTAAGCATTTGCAATTGGTTTCACACTGATATCTCACCCCTGAATAACTACAACTTGGGACGCAGCCATTCCTTCACCTTCCCTGCAGGCATTGTGTCACAAATCTTTATAGATCGGGGAAATGGCTGAACTCAGCGAATCCACATCATTTAGGTACAGAAGGACAATACTTACCACAGAAAGATGGCATCCTCCATTCCTTGATCATAGAACCATTTCTTTGACATTCAGAAACATAAGCTGCAATGGTGTTACAGACAACAGATTGACGACCCTTGGAAGCACAAGCATCAAATAGACAGTCTTTGAAAAAAGGAGTTGGATCAATAGCATCATGGCATTGACTGAAGGGTCCATTAGGTTTGGTGAGAAGTCCACAATGCTTGTCACTCTTATAAGGTTCCTTATCGGCCTCACTGCATTTGGGACAACCTGGACATATTGTTGTACATCCGTCTTCTCCTCCAACCTTCCAATGATTTCCAAATTCTTCTGCACTTTTGGCTTCAATACCATCTTTTATGTTGAAGTCATCCCTGGGGTCTCCATTGTTGTTTCCACATAAACCATTGACAGCCCCCATGTAGGTGCTGGGGAGTGTGACAGTTGCATAACTTATTCCATCAAAATTCACCCACAAGTCAAAATCTGTCTTGGCGATTACATGAGTTCCTGATTTGTAGCATATGATCTTTGAGTCAAGATTGCAGGGAAGATTCACAAGACGCCCATTGACCTGTGAGAAAATGCGACACAAGTAATAGTTGTCATTGATATTATATCAAAGACAATGGAATCTGTACAGCAACACTCGGAGTCCCTAAGGTTCTGTATTACGGAGCTGTAGGCGCTTGATGTGTTTCCATAGAGTGCCGCATTGTATTCTTCTCAAGAAGTCATACTCTTAAGACAGCATTTTCCCATAATATGGCATCTGATGGAACATACCACTTTTCCCTTCATATTGGTTTTATATGAGTCGTTTATACAATTAACAAAAACTTTATATGATATCAATGGCCCAGTATGCCCCATATACTATTACTGATCTGGGATATGGCCTTGTATATGAGGCCTTCTATTATTATTATCTCCTCTATGGCTCTTTTCACATCCGTGTTGCGGGTCTCCAGCTGTAGTTGCATAGGGGTTTCTGCCACTTTTCAGTTATTCTTGTCATTGTAATGGATAAAACCTTGATGGAACTGCAATCAGATGTCGATGGGCTCCACTGTCACTATTTGAATCTATTGTTTGATCGGCTGAGCTGTTACTTCTGATCTGTTCTTAAATTTTGACTCTCTTTCTAAGCTATCACGTTATGTTACAAAAAAAATCGATTCTGCCTGTTACTAATTTCCCATGGGATTACTAACCTTGATCTGTTGTGGATAGTCTGTACTCATGGTTATTGTCATGTTGTAGACCTTCGTTGTGATTTCTTTGGTGACGGACACGGCTTTATTACCCCTGTGCTCGTTCCACATATTGACTGTGAAATCAGTCAGTGATGGGTCCTGTGATGTTACACCGACCAGCTGGTAGATACAAGTGCCCATAAAATCTATGTTCTTCTTATCAAATGTGGTGTACTGAGGCTTGCCAGAGGCTAAGCATGTGGTGTACTTTTTGGGATAACAGCCTGGTACCCCATTGCTCATCAGGCAAGTCTCACTGTCTTTGCATTTGATTTCTTTACAAACTACCATTCCAAGACTCGAGTCACATTTACACTGAATGCTGCATTTTTCATTGTACCAGGATTGGTCGGGATTATAATACCGTCCATTGTATTGACATCCACAGTTGGAGATAGACACACATTCGCCACCGCTGAGGACCATGCCGGTGTTGCACTCACAAGTTTCTACACAGGGCTTTGTGCATTTTGCTGGAGCATTTCTGTCAAAACAGCTGGCCGGACATGCGTTGCCACAGGCATTATAATGGCTATTCTTATCCTCACATATCTTGGCTACAGGGAATAAAAGAAAGGGAAAATGTTCAGTACATAAGCATAGCAATAACAGAGATACTTGGGCTCCTACTTCATATTTCTACATTTACTTGCTTCTATGTTACTTATGTTACATACTGCAAAAACATTGTACTCACGACAATTGGAAGGTGTTCGCCAGTCCAAAAGCTTGACTCCTTGGTTCAGGCAAGCACTTGCATAAGTCTCGAGTGATTGGCAAAGAATGATTTTAGCCCCATCCGTCATACAAACATCAAAGAGACAAGCCTTAAAGAACTTGACTGCATCGACTTTTGAGATACATCCTTGGAATGGTCCATTCTCTCTCAAGATGATTCCACACTGGTTCTCACTGCTATACTGTTGCTGCTTTGCTTCATTACAGGTTGGACATTTGCCTGGACAATGATCAAAACAAAATTGATCTGGACTGTCGACTTTCCATGATGCTGCCCAGTCTATGGTAGAGGTGATCTGGGTTCCATTAGGCGATTTCTGTTCATCATTTGCATCTTGGTTGAAGTTCCCACAAAGACCAGACGTGGCATTGTAGTAGCTACTGGGAATTGTTACTGTGGTTTGCCAGTTCCAATCAGAGGTAACTAGTAGACCACATTCTGCTTCTATGGAGACTGTCAGCCCGCTTCGAGTCACTTTCAATTTTCCATTAGCAAAAGTTGCTGGCAGATTGATTATTTCGTCATTGACCTGCACAAAGATGTGAATGTAGAGGAGGTCAGATGTTACTTTAATTGTTAGAGTTACAACACGTACATGGCATTTGGGGCCAGGCCTGGCCTTACAGTTGCACAGGGTACGCTATCTGTCTGGAACAGATAACACAGAAGGATATTGCTTTGTGTAACTAACAAAAAAAATACTATTGAAATGAATAATAGTCGTCCTCTCATATGCAAATCTGAAATGTGAAAGTGACCTGTTATATCCCCTCAGATCTAAAACTGGTTGCACACTTTCACAGCCTCCTCTTTTAATTGTTATTTTTTTTAGCCATGCTGTCCTGTTCACACACAATCGGTTTCAATAGTTTGTGTGCCCAGTAGTAGAAAATTGTCCACCTCCCGTGGCCAATTTACACGCAAAGACAATCTTTCAAACGATTGAAAGATTGACAGTTTTAGCAATTGTTTTGTATAAAGTGCTAATGGATGCTAATGTCCATTAGCACTTTATCAGCTTTGTGTGTAAATGAGCCTCCAGGAGCTATTTGCAGAGCACAGCATGTGGTCTGAGCTCTGCACACAGCTCCTTTGTTCTTGCACAAGCTGTTGGCTCAATACAATGTAATCTCCGACTCCCATGCAGAACACAGCATGCAGTCCCTGTTATCTACTCTCTGGCTGAACAATGGATTTTAAGCTCACCTTAAAATCATCATTCAGCTGAAGAGTAAACGATTGTAGAGTTTTCATGCAATGATTATAATGCTCATGTGCCATCATTTGAACAAATTTTGAGCAAAAATCGTTGCATGTAAATGGGGCTTAAGTCTCAAAGGAATGTCGGCTCAGCCATTACACTGGGCAGTGGAGACTTTTCACCTGACAATTCACTAGTATTGGGACTGTATCTAAAGAGACCAGTTTCGAGCAAAAAGCAGTTGCTAGAACAAAAAAAGGTACCGGAGTCAGTGAGGAGGCAGCTGTAAAGTTATACAACCAGATTCAGTTTTATGACGATGTGAGAAGTCTTAATTATTGTAGCACTGACAGCAATTCCATTGTAATCCAATAAATTGATCTATAGTATTTGTGATGCCTTGTAAAATGATCTATTATGTGTTCCTATTCTTATATGTTAGTTTATTGCAGATTATTGTAGAGCGCATCACTGGCTTTGGGCACCTAGGGCTTCCCGGGAAACTTTATGGTATAGGAGGAGCATGGGGGTGTCAGCAGAAGGTACCTTACAGGACATTAAGCAACCTAAGGCGGTCCCTGAGAGGGTTAGTTATTGGTTTTGACAAGATATTCATCACACTCTTGGATGCACTGAAAAGACCTATGTGTGGTAAATTTTCATTTTCACCCTAGACAAGAACATGTATGATACATCCAGTCATTTGTAGATACAATATTCAGATTTCCTGCCTCAAGATCTCAAAATAAGTCAACAACTTGATTTTAACTCAAGAAACACTTACTCTAATCTTTGGATATTCTCCAGTTACCACTGTAAGTTTTGTGTTATAGACAGTAACATGTGTGATCTCGACATATGAAACAGCTTGACTTCCTCTGTTGTTAGCCTTTATGACCACGTCGAATGGTTCCAGGTTGGTATCGCTGCCAGTGCACTTTGACAAAGTATAGCTGCAGGTGCCTTGAAAGTCATAATTATAGCCATCATAGCTACCAAAATGAGGATCTCCCCATGCAAAGCACGTGCCTGTGAAGTCTGGTGTGCAACGTGCTACGCCATCTTGGAGCTGACAGGTCTCTTTTGTACGACAGATTTTGGACTTACAAGGGTCTGAAATACAAAAGATATCATGAAATATAGAAAAACAGAAATAGCGTCCTAAAAATCAATCGAATATTCATTGACCCGGGACCTTAGACCTCACTTTTATAGCACAACATTGAAAGACCATATTTAGTGATAGCTTTTTCGTTAGCAGCCTCCAGTGAACCAACTAGTTGACCCTAATGTTGGAAATTTATGTAGTTAGATTAGTCATACTGTCAAAAACCTGAATGAGCATAAACTGGTGGACTTTGAGCTGTGCACAGGTCCTACTCTGTTCCATGCATGATATCAGTACAGATATACTGTAGACTCACCAGAATTGACACAAGACCTCACACCATCCACAATTTGGCATTGATCTCCTGCAGCACAGCTTTTGTTTTGGCAGCTCAGCCCTGAGATTGGGTCGCAGGTACACTCCAGACTGCAGTCATCACTCAGCACGATTTCATTGGCCTATGGAAAAAATGAGGGCATTGAGATTTTTTTACCTTTCTAGAACTATGATAGTATTTTTGGCCTCCAATATTAGGACTTTACTTCTCCACTTTCTCTTGTTGCTAGGGTTCCTCGGGGTTCGGTCCTCGGTCTTCTCCGTTATTTCCATCTACACTACCCCATTGGGGAAACTATCAGCAGATACAGATTTTCAGTCCCATCTCTATGCTGATGACATCCAATTATATACCTCTTTTTGTGACATCACACCTTCACTACTGAAAACCCCCAGTGATTGTTTGTGGGTTTTCATTTATATCATGTCCTCTCTCTATTTGACAGTGAACTTCTTTTTTTCACTACTAACCACAAACTTACCTAATCCTGCTTTTTTCATTTCAATCTGTCAAACAAAAAAGGGTCCCAGCAGCACACCAAGTATCCACAGCTGTGGACGCTCACCATAGGGTCCGGACTTCAGGGATCCCCAAGGTCAACACGATGCGATGTATGTAAGCAGCACCATACAGGAATCTTCAGATAATGGTCATTGAGGTTAAATTCCAAACTTCATCTTTATTTATAAAATAAAGTCCGCTGCGTCGGACGAAACGCTGGAAGTCCTGTTTTGCATGGAATTTTTATAAATAAAGATGAAGTTTGGAATTTTATCTCAATGACTATTATCTGAAGATTCCTGTATGGTGCTGCTTACATACATCGCTTCATTTCAGTCTGAGGTAATGCACCACTGTAATTCATAGGCAGCATGTCTGCTTTCTTGGGGACAATTTGGCTGGTCTTTCCATAAAAGCCTACCTTTAGAGATGAGTGAGCAAGCTTGGGTAAAGCAGTTAGTCAAGCGAGCGGGGTTGAGCGGGGGGCAGCGGGTGTTAGCGAGGGATGGAGAGAGATCTATTTTCTTACTGTTGATTAGGGATGAGCGAGTATACTCGCTAAGGCACATTACTTGAGCGAGTAGTACCTTAGCCGAGTATCTCCCCGCTCGTCTCTAAAGATTCGGGGGCCGGCGCGGGTGACAGGTGAGTTGCGGCGGGGAGTAGGGGGGAGGGAGGGAGAGATCTCCCCTCCATTCCTCCCCGCTCTCCCCCGCCGCTCTCCGCCCCCCGCCAGCCCCCGAATCTTTAGAGACGAGTGGGGAGATACACCGCTAAGGCACTATTCGCTCGAGTAATGTGCCTTAGCGAGTATACTCGCTCATCTCTACTGTTGATACATGAGAAACGTTTACTACAGCCCTGATCCATTGTTGTCTTTACTGATGTAACTCTATACTGTTTGGTCTTCTTACTAAACTCCCCCTCTCCAATCTATCCTGAATGCAGCAGCCAAGCTCATCTTTAATAACCATTGATAACAAATGAATTGTAATAAGCTATGCATGTTTATTAGTAGGCGTCACTTAAGCCTGATTTCCAGTGTCTTTGTCTAAAAACCACATAGTAAATATTTCAGTTTTTCTAATAAAAGAGAGAATCAGTTAATTACACAAAATGCTGTGTGAACAAGTCCATGATTCTTCAAGCAGCTGATAACTTAAACCTTTTGAATCTTGAACTCAAGAATATACCTACAGCGCTTCATTGTGCTAACAACCCTGTGCCAGTCACTACATTGATGCCTTCACCCTTTGCCAGTCTCTGTATTAATGTCTCCACCCTGTCCTATTCACTTAATGCCTCTCTGTCTGTATATACAACCTATACATTACCCCTCCCCTCGATAAAGCTCTCCACAGTGCTCCACTGCCCTACAGATGTAATTATCTTATCTTTAGCCATTGCAAAGCTATTAAAAGGACAAATAAATTGTATCACACAAAGATATATCATCATATTAGTAAAACACGTTAAACTCCTCCCTCATCTCTGTCGACCCCCTTACCCTTGCTCTCTTATCTGCTAAAGATCTCAGACTAAGTTCCTCTATAATCCAAAACTTCAACTCCCATCTCAGAGACTTCTTCCGAGCCACACTAGTTTTCTGGAATGCGTTACCTCAGACAATCACGTTAATTCCAAATGCCTACAGTTTTAAGCGTGCAGAAAAAAAACATCTAGTTATATTGGGGATCTGCCCATCAGATCCCAAAGCTAACTATTCTCCGTTTACCCCTCTTCTATATTCTTCCCCGAAACCTGACCCCTTCACCCCATTGTATCCCTTAAATTGCATGCACCCAAATACACCCCAATTGTTTGAATTGTTTATCATTTTACTACGGTTTGTGGTGTCTGATTTTGCCGGACATGTTTCCTCTGATTCGTAGAATGTATTGGTGCTATAGAAATAAGGATAATTATAAGAAAGCTCCTCTATGCGCTAATGTTCCATACCTTGTAATAACGACCGTTGTCAAAGCATCCACATTCTTTTAGGGGGATGCAGTTTTCCCCATCAAATACATAGTCCTCATCACACTCACAGCCTTCATTATATAGGTCTGAACACTCATAAGTATCGTAGATGGACCTGCAGCTGGTGGAGCACATATCAGCCTTGGTTGTATAATGACTGTGAGGGACACATATTATAGCTGTCGAAAAACCAACAAGAGATGTGAAATATCAGTGAGAAGTCGTAGTTTAAAGAGCGATATAACAGTACAGTAGCCTTACTACACTGAAGTCGTGTTTTGAGTCATCAAAGGCAACTTTTGATCCCATCACTTGGCTCTAGCCCCTTGGTACATAGGGATGCAGTGAATGTATAATTTTTATTATAGGGGAGTCAGGATGAAAAACACATTCACCATTTTTTTATGGCACACACCAAGCAGCATAAGTTACAGCAGAGCTTTTTTTTTCTCTGAAATGAGGAAAATTGTCTTCTATCTCAAGTTTTTTTTCCTTGCTCTGCATCAATATTGAGGGGAAAGCATGTTATACTGGATGGACATGTCTGTTTTTTAGCCATATACACTATGTTACTACATTACATGATAACTTTATTGGTTGGTCTTTGCGATTCTGACGATACCAACAGGAAAAGGTGCATGTAAAAGTATTTTCTTTAACATCTATTACCTGTTTTTCTTTTTACTCAAATTTTATGACCCTGTCAGGCAGTTGAGCAAGTGACCCTATGATCACTCAAGTGATACACCTCCTGCATTACAGTCTATTTTCTGTATTCTTGTACAGAATAATAGCCATGGCAACCAATTGGCCCTCAACCTTTGCCTTACGGAAAAAGCCAATGGGCAGACAGAGGGGGTTCTGCTCGGATAACTCCTTAGATGCCCGGTCAACATTAACTGCAGCATCTAAAGAGTTAAATGGCCAGGATCAGAGTTATCTATGATCTTGGCCATTCGTTTGGGGTGCCAGCTATACATTATTAGGCCTCCCTCGCACACATGTGTTGTGGAAAGCGCCGTAATTTAAATTGATGGGAACACTAAACATACTAAAATAGGATAGACTTCTCTTAAAAATAGCAGCGCTAAACGCTCAAAAAAAGGTCTGTGTGAGGCAGGCCTAAGACCTCATTCACACGAGCAATGGTGGCCGAAAAGCACATGAACAAGAAAAGGCCGCGAGCAAGTCACAGTATAATTTGTGGGACTAGAGTCTGCTTTTATGGGATAAGTCAGAAATAATCTATTAGATGTTTTTAGTGATCTGTCTGATGTGTAAAACGAAAACAATAAGGCCGTCTTCACACATGGCGAATCTGCAGTGGATTCTCGGCAGCCAAAAACCCAAAGCAAATATGCCAAAAAAACAAAGTGGCCAAATCCACATCTAAATGCTGTAGATTTTTCCATAGTTTCTATTGTGGAAGCGCCACGTGTTACAACCATTGTATTTCAAGGATTGATATCCGCATCCCAAACAGTCATGCTGGGGATTAAGAATCTGCAAATGTGGTCTGGAAATTTTTCACTCCATATGAAGGTGATTTTACAAACCCCCTCCACATAGAGGGCCAGGGGCAACAGTCGGACACCCTAATTTTAATTGTGTTTAATAAAAAACATGACATACTCACATTCCCTGTTGCTCCCCAGCAGCTGTAATGGTGCTTTGTCCTCCACTGACCTCCCCAATCTATGATCATGTGACAATCACATGATCGCTGTAGTCAATTCTCTTGAGGCCGGAAATTTCTTCAGTGATCATGTGATTGTCACATGACCGTACAACGTGGAAGTCAGTGATCGTGCCCATTACTGCTGACGGGAAGTGACAGTGGAGGGTGTGTGTACTGTTTTTTTTATGTTATTACATACAAGGGAATGTAGGGGCAATTATTTGTTAATTAGGCAAATGGGGGTATTCCTTTTAGAGGGGGCAAAGAGAGCATAAGTTCTAAAATAGGGCATTATTTCTGAAAGGGGACATTGGGGCATTATTTCTGAAAGGGGACATTGGGGCATTATTTCTGAAAGAAGGCAAGGGGAGCATTATGTCTAAATGGGGGAAATGGGGGCATTATTTGTTAATGAGTAAAACGGGGGCATTACTCTTCAGAGGAGAAAACAAGGACATTATTTCTAAATAGAGAACACAGGGGCATTATTACTGAAAGGGGGCAAAAGGGGATGTTGGGGCTAACTGCACTCACAATGGGTTTGATTATACTAATAATCTATCATAGGATTGTTTTAGCTTTCATCTAATACTTTAACAAATGTTCTACTTACGACAAAAATCGTCCTTCCTCCAGGTTAAGTCTTTGACTCCTGCATACTTGCAAGCATCAGCGTACATAGTGACTCTGGTGCACAAAACACTGCTGTCTTCTCCATTGGTCTCGCAGAGATCAGAAACACAATCATCTAAATAAGTTTTAGGGTTGACCTTGGAGTGACAGTTTGCAAAAGGTCCTGAGGGGTCGCTGATGATCCCACAATTAATGAGCTGTAGAAATATTTTCTTCTTTTCCTCTTGACACGATGGACAGGGGTTGTCCCTGCCGCCACATCCATCACAGTTTTTATCTGTTTCTCTGCTCACTTTCCACTTATTTCCAAAGGCAGTGATTTCCTCTGGCGTTTTGCCCACATCGTCTTCGGCTATTCCATTGTAGTTGCCACCCAGACCGGACATGCTATTCATGTAGTTACTAGGCACAGTGACCGAAATGCTGTTGCCTTGATTGTTGAAGCGCACCAAAACACTGCCATCAACACTAATGGTTCTGCCCTGACCATTATCCTCCACTCGTATTTTCCCGAACTGTAGTGTTACCGGAAGCCGAAAGTTCTCACCATTAACCTAAAAACATTCAAAAATATCAAAGAAGTAATAAAGCCTGTTTAAGTATTTATGTATGTATCCTTTGAGGAAAAAACTCATTATTTCAGAGTTGCAGTTACAGTTCTGCTTGTAGCTACTGGAACCAATCAACTGCTTTGTGACAAACACAGGCCGACAAGCATTGTGGGAGAGTTAGAAATTTCTGCATTAGATTAATGAGCCGTGCCTGCTGCAGGAACTCTGCTTCATTGAAGTCAAAATCAGCAGGGTAAGCTGTCTGCAGACACTGAACAAGCAGGGGTGTTGGGAATTGTGAGCGTTGACACTCACTGACCTGTAAATACAGCTCTGGATTGTGATACATGTTGCAACATAGAAACATTGTAAGATAGTCAAAGCATATGCAAATCTGCTCAAAATGTTTAGGTAGGCTCTTTCTCATGGGAAACCTGTCTGGAAAGAACACTGGGGCCTCAACCACTGATAAGGAAAAGTTACTTACATAATGAACACAGTATAAGTTTGGTTTGTTCTTATCTAGTTAGAGATGACATATTTGATAGCGGCATACACCTGTGGCATAAACATATGCTAATCATTAGAGTCATTACATACTAAGCCAATCATGAGTTGTTATGATGTTGGGGGGCGTACATGCGTCATTTCAACTATATCTGTATTATGATGTTAACAATAAAGGAGAAGTGTACTAGAGAATGACCAACATAGAGTCAGACTCAGATACATTTGCATGCATGCAACTTCTCATTATAACCAATTTGAAGCGGACAGTGAAGTTCATGGAATATGATATTATTCCCATTGCAACCCTTATAATGGAAAGGAATTGTCCAGAGTTAAGATGCTTACACAAGTGAGAAGAGGAAAAAGCACAGACACTTTCTTAATCCATTCCAATATCTCATTACCTGAATAATGCCTTTTTCTCCTTGATTCAGGGTCAGGTTTCTTTGATAGACCTCGCAAGTGACGCTTCTGATTGATCCTGGACCAGAACCTTGATTCTCGTGTGTCACAGTCACAGTGAATGGTGTCAGATCTTTTCCTTTCATGTTTTTGCTGCTGCTCTGGGCCAGCACATAGGAGCACTGTCCTCGAAAACTGAAAGATGTATTATCGAAAGTCCTATAGCGGGAATGGCCTGCAGCTATACACGTTGCTGAGCCTCTTGAGAAGCAGCCACGTACTCCTTTTTCTATCTGGCATTCTTCGGTAGGTGAGCATTGTGATGGGGCGCAGCTAACCCCGCCTTCAGCGCAGGAGCATTTCTGGGAGCACAAATCATCATAAAAGCTCTCACCAGAAGAATAGTAAACTCCGTTGTAATTGCATCCACATTCAGATATAGGGACACACTGACCGCCACTGAGCATGAATCCGTTATTACACACACAACCTTCTGTGCAATTTCCACTACAACCTTCGGGGCGGGACAAGCCATTGCAGGTGACAGGACACGCGTCAGCACAGATGTCATAACTGCTGTGAGCCGGGCAGGATAACGCTGCAACACATATGTATGAGATACATGTCATTGCTTATCCAACAGTATCTATATATCTATAGTATCTATCTCATATCTCTATCTAATCACAGAATCTATGTGCAGTATCTATCTATCTATCTATCTCATATCTGTCTGTCTGTCTATCTAATGGAGCCATGGTACTCTGTCCACTTGCAGGTATTGTTGGATCCGTCCACCACCAAACCAGTAAATCCACTAATGTGATCAAGTTGTCACAATATGGGTAAATCTATTGAACTACTTCTCTAAAAATTGACTGCAAATGTAGAGTCAGGGTGGGCCCATGGTAACTTGTTCAATCCTGCATACAAGGGTGTCACATTTCATGACTCTAAACATGAAATGTTAAAATTACATTTAAACTTTTTTATTAAAAAATAAATTCACTTACGACAGAATTTTTGACTCCTCCATGGATGAACAGTCCCTCCTGCATCTTGGCATGCCATAACATATGATGTTATCTCAGAACAGAAGATGGCCTGGCGCTTCTGTAGAATGCAGTGATCATACACACAGCTCTTGAAATAAGGTTCTGGGTCTACTAGTGAGTGACAATCACGGAACGGCCCCTTGGGACTCATCAAGACGCCACATTCACTGGCTCCATCTTTTTGCCTTTTCTCTTCGGATGATAAGTCAGTACAGACAGCACTCCCATCATCTCTACATCTGTAAACTTCCTGAACCTTCCAGCTCTTACCAAATGTTGTGGGGTCAGTAGGCTTTAGTCCATCTTTGGGTGTTAAGTCATCACGGGCGACTCCATTAAAATTACCACAAAGGCCACACAAAGCATTAGCATAAGTGCTGGGAACCGTGACCCTGACAATACTGTTATAGTCAAATAGGATCTTAATTCCATTGTCAAAACTTAAAACGGCTAAGCAAGGGTTGCGATAGAAGGAAAATCGGCCATCGTCAGACATAAAAGGTAGATTTATGAGCCTCTTGTTAACCTGAAAAAGAAAAATTAGAAGAGAAAGAAATTAGGCAAAGATTTAGAATCATAAACCAAATCTTTAGATTCAAAATTTAATATTTGGTGATTTTGGTAAAATGTTGAACTAGTGTGGAGCCTCAGAATCGCTGTTAAAAAATCTTTGTGCAGAACAATAAATGATAGAAAACCTACTTCGTAAATGGTCTAGTTTTCCTATATCTATAATAGATATACAATAAAATCTCAGGAATTTCCCAGAACCTCACATTCAATGTAAAGTTTGTACTCAAATAGCTGCTTTCTCAGTTAAATCATCTTAGTTGATGGATTTTCACCCTTCATTCACCTTGTAGATATTTTGAAGACATCTCACATGTTACATGGCTATGCTTACCATAACTTTATTTGGGTATTGCCTACTGGCCTCAATCTCCATGCCATAGATTTTCACATAGACCACTGTCGTATAGGAGACTCTGTTGTTGCCTCGATTTTGATTTCGAACCCAGACCTGAAAATCTGGTAATCCACGACTTTGGTTACACAGGCCAGTGAGCAGATAGACGCAGGTGCCTTGAAAATCATATTTGAGTCCATCATAGCCAATGTAATGTGGGTCACCAGAGGCAGTACACACACCAAAAGATCGGGGATAGCAGTTCTGGATTCCCTGTCTCACAGCGCATTCTTCTTGGGCTGTACATGGGCTGTTTGTGCATTCCACCTTCCGGGTTCTCTCATTGCACACACATCTTTGTTTGCATACGGTATCATTCCAGAAAGCCTGATTGGGGGCATAGGTGAAGCCATTATAAGAGCATCCACAGCGTGTTTTAGGTATACACTTTCCTTCACTTAAAACAAACCCTTGGTTACATTGACAAGTCTCAACACATGAGTCTGGGCAGAAAGCTGTGCCCTCAGGGTCTTCACATGTAGCTGGACATGCCCTTCCACATATATTGTAGGTACTGTCCATAGGGCACTGCATGGCTGAAAACATAAAGAATGGCATTACAACTTAGTCAGTTCTTGCTTATATTTGTTGCTTACATCTGTGTCTTACTGGTCTACTTACGACATCCAGCAGCATTTCTCCAGTCCTTAATAGCCACTCCGGCACGCTGACAAGTTTCGGCATAAGCTTGGACAGCATCACAGGAAATCTTTTTGAAGCCACCATTGACGCATACATCAAAGACACAGTTTTCCATGTACATCTTGGGGTCTACAAGGGCATGACACTCACTGAAAGGACCATCAACTTTGCTGATGAGTCCGCAGTATGCAACAGTTGAGTACTTATTGGCAGAAGTAGAAGGACAGCTCAAGCAAGGTCCACGGCAGTCATGCCAACAGAATGTGTTGTCTTCCACCTACAAGTATAGAGAAGAACAGTTCTTTACTCGCTAGTGAAGCCTCATCATTCATTAGTGCATTACTATAATCTATTATGTAGGCATAATGCTATGACAAATGTAAAAAAATAATAAAGAAAAGAAGACTTTGTGTTCAGCAATCTATGATCTAGTGATAGTATTATTGACCTTGAGCCATAAGAAGAGCCAACTCTTAAATATAAGGGACTAAATTCTATTTTTTCCCCTCTTTTTGGGTTCTTAGAAGCCAGCTACAGCAAAAACTGGATGTTCTTCATTCGAGTGACTGCCTTCCTACAAGATGAGCTCTCATTGCTGAAGGGCATGTCCTGCCTATATCTTTATGTTTAGAAAAGAAACTCAGTTGCGTGAGATTTCATTAGTTCTTCATCTGGGTTTTGAAGACTGATGTTTGGAAGAAATAAAAGAAAGAAAACAAAGAAACAAATGGTTTGCAGTCATCAATAATGTCTCATTAGACCAATACTAAAAAAAACAGCCAGAAACCAGATAAACTACATGCTGCTCCTACAGCAAAAGGGATTTAAACCTGAAGAAGAACCCTGTGTTGGTTAGAAAGCTCGCATTAACATCATGTATTTTTATTAGCCGTTAAAAGATGTCATATCTACAAGATTATGTGGTTTCTCTTGCTGGGAACAATCACATTTTGTCAGTCGATATGTAATGGCTACCTGTCACAGCTGATGGTTTTATTGTCCACCTCCCTGGCAAGTAGCAGCTGTTGGCTGTTGGTCTTCTGTCTGTAGTCTTGTGCCAGCCGTTTCCTCCTCTCGTTGGGCACAGGTACATGCCTGGGCCGCCTCTTAAAACGTCAACAGATGCACCCAGCTTTTTTGTTCCAAGCCTATTTGGTCATTTAAGACACCTCCCCTCACTGGAGGTTGTCAGAGCAAAAGGTTTCTTGTCCTTCACATGAAGGTGTTCATGAATTCTGCTTGCTACTCAATTTTGACCTTGTCTATGTAGTCAACTTTCCCAAACTAGGCCTATTTACCGACTACGTCTTACCTGACTGCTGCCTGCCCTGACCTCTAGCCTGCTTTACCATATTGCATGAACCCTGCCTGTCCTGGCCTCAGCTTGTTATACACACTATATCCTTGCATGTTCCTTTGGAACCACGCTCTGGTGCATCTTGGCCCAGGTCAACTGTCAGTGCACTGAAACTACTGTGATGACCAGATCCCTCTAAAAAGGGGTTAATGGTCATATTTGCCATACATCTATGACGCCAATTAGCTGGTGAATGACTCCCCTGTGGGTCTAATGGCAGCCATCTTGGTTTCCATTCAGTTTTTCCCAGAATAGATATCTAGAAAAATCCCTATATAGAACCTTTAATCAATACAAATGAGCAAGAAGTGAAGGTCCTCCATTGCTGATCTCCAACTAATGTATGGTCATCAGGTGGGAGATGTACTTTGCAGCATCTGGAGAGTCACAGGTTGGATATCTGCAAAAAAGCACAAAAATAATCTGATATCTAGAATAACATATACGTCCGTCTTACCGCCCAGCTGGCGCCAAAAGCAATGGCGTTTGGAGCTAGAGTTCCCTCTGGTGTTTGGAAGTCATCTTTTGGATTTTGGTTGTAATTTCCGCACAAGCCACACATTTTCCCAGCATACTTTCGAGTAATTGCCGCCGTTATAAAGTGATTCCAGTCATATGTTATCTGTACATCATTTCCCAGCTGAATCACTACTGAGGCCCCACTCTGGAAAATCTTCAGTGTCCCATTAATCAGTGAAATGGGGAGTTGACAAAGAGCATTATCCACCTAGAGAAAAACAGACAACATTTTTGTAAATTTGGAAAAAGTTCTGATTTCTACTTCCGTCCTGCCTGGCGTCTGTTTAAGCATCTGCGACATTAGGCAGGTTGGGATACTGAACAGGAGAGCTAGAAACTTAGATTCCAGTTGTATGGGCAGAGGAATAGCTATAGGGGGTACAGAAGTGGCATCCACACTCAAAGAGTTCTTTTGCCACCTAAGAATACACCAGTGTTATGTGTGGCACAAAGTTCAGCACTTTTAACCCATTAGTGACAATGGACTATTTGGGACCTAGTGGCACAATTGTTGGAGGATTTCAAGCTCCACTTTTCAAATATCATAATGTTTATGGCCATATAGGGGTTTGTTTTTATGTGGTGATCTGTAGTTTACATTTGGTACTAATTTTTGGATGCATATAATGTATTGTATAACTTTTGTTAACTTTTTTTGTAGGCCAGGTAGAAAAAAAACACATCAATTCTACTACGTTTTTACAGCGTTAATCAAACAGCATAAATGACATAATAATTTTTTTCTGCCATTTACAATTGTATTAAATACTTCTGTCAGTTCTTACAGCAGCATTTAAATGCCCCAATTTGTGTTCAGGGATTTGTTCTCCTGCAATGCTATTGTTAGTTCCAATTTTGGTTGCTGTGGCAGTCTGGGACCTTCTGAAAGCCTCCAGGGCTGCCATGACTGATTGACCGTCAAGGCATGATTGTTGCATGTCTTGATAGACTGGCTGCCAAAAAGCTGTATAATGCAATACTATGGTATTACATTATACTGCATGAGCAATGAAGCAAGCACAATTTCAAGTCACCTCTAGGGACTAAACAGATGGGGAAACAAGTTGAAAAAAAGTTGTATTAATTATTAAAAAACATAAATGGTAAGAAAAGTTAAGAAATCACAGAGAAGGTACCTAATAAGACTTCACCTTCATTAATAAACTCTAAAACATTGGGCTAACTTGATAGGCATAGCAGTTTTTTAGAAGGAATCCGGCTTTCATGGCAACCGCACAGCACCCTGTGATCTCATCATGGGGGGCAGTGTGGGACCCACAAACATCAATTGGGGCATTTAAGTGCTGTTATCAGAATTGATGGTAGAATTTTACCCCTTGAGTGGCACACCCGGAAATTTTCCGGGGCGAACTCCACTGCTCATAGCAATATAGCCCGGAAGATTTCCCGGCTATGTATCACTATAGGAGATGCAGAGCACAATGCCAAAAGCTGTGGCATTGTGCTCTGCCTAACAGTCCCACAGAGAACAAAGCAGGACATTGAAAAACAGAAGCAGGAAGATATTGCCGATATGCCGGCTTTGTTTACAGGTTGCTATAGAGACCATCGGCTTGTCAGAAGCAAGCCGATGGTCTCTGTGGCAGGTAGAGCTGGTGCTTCGCTGTCAGAGGACAGCCAGGCACCAGCTCTTACAGCAGAGATCAGAGAAAACCTCTGATCTCTGCTGTGTCTTTATGTGACTGCAGCATGTAAAGGGCTGTCACGATCGGACCCCCTCAGAATGTGATCAGGGGGTCCTGATGGGTCTCTGTGGAAGTCACCTTAAGGGACAAAAAAAAAAGTTAAAAAAAAGTTAAAAAAATATTAAAAAAATAAAATAAATAAAAATAAAAACACTTGTCTCCCTTTACTTTGTAAAAAATTAAAAATAAAATTACACATCTGGTATCCCTGCATCGTAATGACCCATAGGAGGAGGTTAGTACATTATTTAACCCCTTAATGACACGGACCCTTTTTTTCTTTTTTCCCCTTTTCTTTTTTTCCTCCCCCCGTTTAAAAAATCATAACTCCTTTATTTATCCATCGACGTCACTGGATGAGGGCTTGTTTTTTGCGGAACGAGTTGTATTTTTTAATGGTGCTATTTAATATATCATATAATGTACTGAAAAACTTTTACAAAATTCTAAGTGGAGTAAAATGAAAGAAAAATGACATTGCACCATCCTTGCTGTAGCACTTGTATTTTTTTTTCAAGACATTTAACTTTTAAAAATTATTTTCTGCTGCATCTTCTGCGCGCCATAACTTTTTATATTTTCCATCGACATACTTGAGCAAGGGCTCATTTTTTGCGAGACGTCCTGTAGTTAACGTTGGTACCATTTTGGAATATATACAACATTTTGTTCGATTTATATTGCATTTTTTTCTGGGAGACAGGGTGACTGAAAAAGTGAATTTCTTTCTTTCTTTCACCGTGCGGGTAAATAATGCACTATTTTGATAGATTGGACATTTACGGACACGGTGATACCAAATATATATTTTTCTTTTATGATTTAGATTTTTTTATTCTAGATATGGCAAAAGGAGGGTGATTTAAACTTGTATTACTTTTTCTTTCAAAGTGTGAAAAAGTCATGAAAAAGAATAAAAACTATTGCAATTTGGTATTGGCATAACCGTACTGGCCTGTAGAATTACTTTAATACATTATTTATACTGCTCAGAGAATGCAGGGAAAAATAAATATAAAAAGCATGCCAGAATTACAGATTTTGTTAATCTTGCCACTAGAAAAAATGGAATAAAAAGCGATCAAAATTTTACATGATCCTAAAAATAGATAAATGAAGACTGGAATTCATCCCGCAAAAAAAAAGGCCTTCTAGAACTCTGGCAATGGAAAAATAAAATAATACGGCTCTTGGAATGTGGCGACACAAAAGCAAACCTTTAAGTAAAAAAATGTTTTAAATGTACAAAAATAGCAAAACATAAACAAACTGTATAAACTTGGTATCACCAGAATCATGTGACTCAGAGAAAAATGTCATCACACTATTTATTCTGCACGCTGAACACCGTAAAAAGGAAATCGAAAAAACAAATGGCAGGATTTCTTTTTTTTCCCCCAATCTCCCTACAATTTTTTTTTACAAAAGTTATCCAATCCATTATATATACGCAAAAATGATGCCATCAAAAAGTACAACTTGTCCCGCAAAAAACAAGCCCTCATATGGCAGTGTCAATGGAAAAATGAAAACGTTATGGCTCTTGGAACGCGACTGGAAAATTAGTTGAAATTAAATGATTGGCCCATTTAAAAAACCTGCCCTGGTGGGTACAACAGGGTGGTAGGAAACACGCTACTCAAGGGGTTAATTTGGTTAAAGGGGTTGTCCCGCGCCGAAATGGGTTTTTTTTTTTTTTTCAATAGCCCCCCCGTTCGGCGCGAGACAAACCCGATGCAGGGGTTTAAAAAAAAAAACGGATAGTACTTACCCGAATCCCCGCGCTCCGGTGACTTCTTACTTACCTTGCGAAGATGGCCGCCGGGATCTTCACCCACGGTGGACCGCAGGTCTTCTCCCATGGTGCACCGTGGGCTCTGTGCGTTCCATTGCCGATTCCAGCCTCCTGATTGGCTGGAATCGGCACACGTGACGGGGCGGAGCTACGAGGAGCAGCTCTCCGGCACGAGCGGCCCCATTCAGAAGGGAGAAGACCGGACTGCGCAAGCGCTTCTAATCGGGAGATTAGACGCTGAAATTAGACGGCACCATGGAGACGAGGACGCCAGCAACGGAACAGGTAAGTGAATAACTTCTGTTTGGCTCATATTTAATGCACGATGTATATTATAAAGTGCATTAATATGGCCATACAGAAGTGTATACCCCCACTTGCTTTCGCGGGACAACCCCTTTAATAAAGATTAAGTTTTACTAGGAACCTTCTCTGGGATTTCTAATTTTTCAATTTGGGTGTCCTGCTGCCCCTCAGTGACTCCATAATAAAAGTTTAAATCCCCCTTACCCATATTTATAATAAAAAATCAAAAATATAAAAAACATACTTCCTAAAAATGTGCAATCTATCAAAGTAATGTATTACTTATCCTGCACGGTGAACATCGTCAGAAACAAAAAATACACAATGCCAGAATTGTGCTTTTTTGGTCAAAAAGTCACGTGATCTCCAAAATGGTACCAATAGAAACTACAGGACATTGTGCAAAAAAATGAGCCCTCGCACAACTGTCGATGGAAAAATAAAAAAGTTATGGTGGCAGAAAATAATTTTATTTTTTCCAAAGATATTTTATATTTTAATAGTAATACAGCAAAAAAACAAAACAAAAAAATATATAAAATATTATCGTAATACTACTGACGAATAGCGCAGCGCCACCCTATATTGCCTCCCTCATCTCAATCCATCACCCAGCCGTGGCTTTCCACTCTGCTAACGAAACTAGACTGCACGGATCAGGTTGACGGATTACTCGGAGGGGCTGGTGAGGATCCAGTAGTCACAGTACACATTGGCACCAATGACAAAGTTAGAAATAGATGAAAAAGGTCCTTAAAAAGGATTTAAGGGAACTAGGATGTAAGCTTAAGGCAAAGATCTTCAAAGTAGAAAGGTAGAGGGAGATTATGGTGGTAAACAAGTAGCTCAATAGTTAGTGTATGAAGGGGAGAGTTTGGTTCCTGGAGAACTGGACCGGCTTTGATGTTGGCTACAGGTTCTACTGTAGGGATGGGCTGAATCTCAAGGGGTGGGTCCAGCTGTGCTGGGGAAGAAGATGGATAGAAGGTTGGAGGGGAGGGCAACCAGAGACATAGAAGGGAAGATAGTGTAGACAGTGACCTGGCACTAAGTAATGAGAATGGTGGAGGAGCAGTGGGAGGGGGATAGGTAGAGTTAGAACTGGCAGAACAGTTAATAGGGATACAGTTAAAATAAAAAATACACAAAACCTTCAAAACTGTATGGTGACTAATGCTAAAAGTCTGACCAAATAGTGACTTCAGCTAGAAGTCTGACAAATAAAGTTGACGAACTGGAAGTAATAATGTCTGAGAAGAACTATGACATAGTGACAATATCTGAGACCTGGTCGGATTGAAGATGTGACTGGGCAGTGAACTTACAAAGTTACAGTCTGTTCAGAAGGGATTGTAAAAACCAAAAAGAGGGAGGGGTTTGTCTTCATCTAAAGTCCTGTTTAAAGCCCACACTATGGGAAGATAATAATAATCTTTATTTATATAGCGCCAACAGATTCTGCAGAGCTTACAAAACAGGGGGAACAGAAACAAAACCATGGCTACATGAAGTAATCAAGTGATGGAAACAGTAGGGGTGAGGGTCCTGCTCCAACAAGCTTACATAATACAAATAATGGGGTGATACAGAAGGTAAAGGGGCTAGAGATGTGTACGGTATGGCAAGTTGGAGAGTGAGGGATACTATACACATAGACAATAGTTGAATTGAGCAATATAGTGGCCAAATCGGGCAGTTCATTGCGACTAGCAAGGATTGCAGTCAGTAGGACAAGGAGCATGTTATCAGGCGGAGTAACGAGAATTAACGAGTAATTTAATAGGTGCATTTTTAGCGCACGCCTGAAGTTGTGTGAGTAAGAAATTGCCTGGATAATTTTGGTTAGTGCATTCCAGAGGACTGGTGCTGCTCTGGAGAAGTCTTGGAGGTGGGAATGAGGGGTTCACGTTAAAGGGCGCTTAATCTGATTTAGTTAGCAGAGCAGAGGGCATGGGCTGAGTGTTGGATTGAGATGATGGAAGCAATGTAGGGTGGCGCGGTGTTGTGGAGAGCTTTATGGATAAAGGTAGTGAGTTTAAATTGAATTCTGCATTTGATGGGCAGCCAGTGCAGTGACTGGCAGAGGGCCGAGGCATCTAAGTAGCGGCTGGACAGGAAGATGAGCCTGGCTGTCGCATTCAGGATGGATTGGAGAGGGGAGAGTTGAGCATGGGGGAGGTCAATCAGCAGCGAGTTGCAGTAATCGAGCTGAGAGTGGATAGGTGAGCATTTTTAGTGGATTCCTGCGATGTTCTTAAGGTGTAAGTGACATGTTTCGGCAAGAGATAGCATGTAGGGGGTAAAGAGAAGATCGGAGTCGAATATGACCCCAAGACAGCGGGGTGCTGTCTGGGAGTTATGGTGGTGCCACACACTGCGATGGAGATGTAAAGGTAAGGTCGATTTGCAGAGGGCGGAAACATGAGTAAGTCAGTTTTAAAGATATAGGTAAGACAAATGAACATGTTGAGTCTCTATGGGTAGAAATATGTGGAGGGAAAACAAACAATAAAATCCTCATCGGGGTTTTCTGTAGAGTATCAAATATAACAGAAACCACTGAAAATCTATTACTGAGAGAAATAGATGAAGCTGCAAATCACAATGAGGTCATTATCATGGGGGACTTTAACTATCCGGATATAAATTGGGAAATTGAAACCTGTGGACCTTATAAGGCCTTAGTCACACGGGCGTTTTTTGCCGCGATTTGCGCATGCGCATGCGTCGGCCGATTTTATAAAACCATTGCTTTGCAATGGTATCGGACACATGAGCGCTTTTTATGCGCCCGTCCGATAAATTATAGAACAGAAATCGCAGATCGCACCTATCTGCGATCTGCGATTCCTGTTCTCTTCTCTATATGCGCTCAATGGGGCCGGCGGCAGCAGCGCCGACCCCAGTGAGAACATATAGTAGACAAATCATTCTTCTCTGCCACAGCTGTAACAGCTGTGGCAGAGAAGAACGATGTTTGCCCATTGAATTCAATGGAGCCGGCAATATAGCCGGCTCCATTGAAAGCAATGGGCTGCGGGATGAATTTCGGGAAGGGCTTAAATATATAAGCCCTTCCCTGCAATTCATCCAGAAATGTGTAAAAATAAAAAATATATATATACTCACCTTGTCCCGGCAGACGGAGTTCAGCCACGGCCGGCGGCAGTTCTCCTGAACCGCTCTCTCTAGTATTCAGCAGCCGGGGATTTAAAATCCCCGCCTGCTGAATGAGCTGCCTCTGATTGGTCACAGCCTGACCAATCAGAGGCAGCTCTCACTCACACCCATTCATGAATTCATGAATGACAGCTGAGAGCTGCCCCTGATTGGCTCAGCGCTGAGCCAATCAGAGGCAGCACTCACTCACCCATTCATGAATTCATGAATGGGTGTGAGTGAGAGCTGCCTCTGATTGGTCAGGCTGTGACCAATCAGAGGCAGTTCATTCAGCAGGCGGGGATTTTAAATCCCCGGCTGCTGAATACTAGAGAGAGCGGTTCAGGAGAACTGCCGCCGGCCGTGGCTGAACTCCGTCTGCCGGGACAAGGTGAGTATATATATATTTTTTATTTTTACACATTTCTGGATGAATTGCAGGGAAGGGCTTATATATTTAAGCCCTTCCCGACAATTTATCCCGCGATCGCCCGCAGCGCATTGCTTTCAATGGAGCCGGCTGTATTGCCGGCTCCATTGAATTCAATGCGCTGGACAGCTCCGGCCCGTTTCTATTGAAACGCGGCTAGGAGCAGTATTTTCGGGTGATTTTTCGGCCCTGGTCACGCAATTTGCGGATGCGCATCCGTCATGCGATCCACAAATCGCGGGAAAAAACGCCCGTGTGACTAAGGCCTAAAGGTGACAAGTTTCTGTAAATAACTAAGATAATCTTACTCAATTTGTTCAGGACCTGACTAGAGGGACGGCCATTTTGGACTTAATAATAACTAAAAGATCTGACAGAATAAGAGGAGTGCAGGTTGGGGGCTCCTGGGAAATAATGGCCATAATATAATACATTTCTACTCATCATTCAAAAATTAGTTTTATAGGGGAGCTAGAAAAGTACTAAACTTTAGTAAAAAATAACAGTATGGACAATAAATAGGAAATGTCTAAAAACATCTTAAATGCTTAGTGTAAGCAGTTTATACAGACAAGTGCTGTTTTTGTGCTGTTAAGCAGCGCACAGAATGCGCTTCTATAGAAACTAATAGGTTCCTATAGAAGCGTGCACATGGACGATTGTTAGACGCACTGAATCAGCGCATCAAACAAAGATAGGACCTGCGAGTGCAAACTCTCATGTTGGCTCCTAGGTGCGCGCAAAGATAGGACATGTCCTATCTTTGCTGCATGCTTTCCATAGGCTCCTATGGGAGCCTTGAAAGTATGCAGCACGCACCTTGGATCGGGTGAATAGGCTACTTCAAGTAGCTTAAAGCAGCCCGTTCACGTGATCTTTAAAACACTATAGCTGCGATATTTTCTCGTGGCTATAGTGCACTAAAACAGCACTCATCTGAATGAGGCCTAAAGGAATAAAAGGGTTAGGAATCGGAGAAAATCAATGCGGCTCAATATAAGGGTGCCTTCACACTTGCGATCGCGATATTGCTGCGTTTTTTTACGCGCATATCAATATGGCTTTCTAATGTTAAAAACACATCACACAAAAATCGCAAGTTTGTGCTTTCGAATTTTGTGCAATGTGTTCTTAACATAAGAAAGTCCTATTGACATTTGCATTAAAAAATATGCAGCGATATCACAATCGCAAGTGTGAAGACACACTAAATTTAAAGGGGGCAATAAACAGCAAAAAGAAAGTGTTTAAACTACTAAAACAAGAAGACAGCGAAGATGCACTAAAACCCTATAGGGAAAAAAAAAAATTATGTAAAAATCAGATAAAAGCCACAAACTTGGAGGCAGAGACTCATTGCCAAAGAGAATGGAACTAACCCTAAACTGTTTGTCAATTATATAACTAGTAAAAAGATTTATAGCGAAAGTGTTGGCCCTTTAATAAATAATGTAGGAAAAATTGTAGAGGGTGATGAGCAGAAAGCAGATCTACAAAATCAGTTTTCCTTCTGTGTATTCAGAGGAAAACGAAATGTCAGATGAGATGCAGAGTGATAAATTAAACTCCTCACTAAATATCACCAGTCTAACCCTGGAAGAAATATAGAGCCTCCTTAAAAAGATTGAAATAGACAAATCACTGGGTTCTGAAGGCATCCCCTCTGGTTTCTAAAGGAATTAAGTAATGTGATAGACCGACCGTTGTTTCTTATATTTAAGGACTCTATAATGATTGGGTCTGTTCCACTGGATTGGCACGTAGCCAAGATGGTGCTGATATTCAAAAAGTGAACCTGGAAACTACAGACTGGTAATCTTTACTTCTATTTTGGGTAAAATGTTTGAAAGGTTTCTAAGAGATGCTATCCTGAAGTACCACAAGGAAAATAGCGGCATAACTCCATATCAGCATGGGTTTATGAGAGATCGCTCCTGTCAAACCAATCTGATCAACTTCTATTGGGCTTTAAGTTCTAGACTGGGCCATGGAGAGTTATTGGATCATGTGGATCTGGACTTTTCCAAAGAATTTGATACTGTGCCGCATAAAAGGTTAGTATATGAAATGAGAATGCTTGGTGTGGGTGGGAAAGTGTGTAAGTAGGTAGATATCTGGCTCAGGGATATAACGCAGAGAGTAGTTATTAAAGGTACATACTCCTGAATGGTTCATCGTTACTAGTGGTGTACCACAAAGGTCAAAACTAGACACTATTTTTAATATATGCTTTCATAACTTGGTAGAAGGATTGCACAGCAAAATATCAATATTTGCAGATGATACAAAACTATGTAAAGTCATTAATAGAGATGAGCGAGCGTACTCGTCCGAGCTTGATGCTCGTTTGAGTATTAGAGGTACTCGAGATGCTCGTTACTCGAGACGAGCACCACGCGGTACTCGAGTAAATTCCATTTCCTTCCCTGAAAGTTTTGCGCCATTTTCTGGCCAATAGACACGCAGGGAAGGCATTACAACTTCCTCCGGTGACGTTCCAGCCCTATCCCACCCCCCTGCAGTGAGTGGCTGGCGAAATCAAGTGACCGCCGAGTATTTAAAGTGGGGCCGCACGCGGCTCGCCACAGACACACACTGGGAGAGATCAGGGACAGTGCTGCTGCTTATTAAGGGATAGTGTCAGTGTAGGATCCTGTGTACAAGAACCCCAACAGTCCTTCTTAGGGCCACATCTGACCTAGTGTATTACTGTTGTGGCTGCTGGGAGCAGTTTTGCACATTTTCTTTTTATATCGGGCGTGCAGGCTATAGCATTCTCAGGCTGCAGTCTGTACTACATAGTATAGGGAGAGTGCTGGTGAGGCAGGGACAGTGGTAGTGTGGAATCCTGTCTACAAGAACCCCAACGGTCCTTCTTAGGGCTACCTGTGACCGTGTGCATTTAACTCCGTGGCTGCTGGGAGTTCTAGTACCTCACTAGTGCACAGCTAGGCCTGCTTGCAGCCTTCCATATAATTTTTTTCTGGCTGCAGTTTGCGTAACATAAGCGCTGTCTGCCTCCAACTGCACGCCAATAATTCAAAAAATTTTTACACCGCTCTGTGTCTGCCATCAACTGCACGCACAGCGTACGGCGACAGCCCCTGATAGAGGGAAAGTCAGATACACACTATATAGCCTGCATTGCATTTCCCAAAAACTTTAAAAAAAAATCTCTTTCTTACGGCTACCTGTGACCGTGTGCATTTCACTGCGTGGCTGCTGGGAGTTGAGGTGCATCACTATTGCATATTGCACAGCTAGGCCTGCTTGCGGCCTTCCGTATAATTTTTTTCTGGCTGCAGTTTGCATAACATAAGCGCTGTCAGCCTCCAACTGCACGCTAGTAAATCAAAAAATTTTTACACCGCTCTGTGTGTGCCGTCAACTTCACGCACAGCGTACGGCGACAGCCCCTGATAGAGGGAAAGTCAGATACACGCTATATAGCCTGCATTGCATTTCAAAAAAATGTTTAAAATAAAATCCTTCTTAGGGTGACTACCCACTACAATTTTTTTTCACTGTGAAATTCGTAGCGTTTTTTTTTTCTGCAGGGGTCCATGGGACTTGTAATGTTAAAATCGCGCAAAATCGCAATTTACAGCAAAATCGTGATTTCGCGCGATCACGATTTTAACATTACAAGTCCCATAGACCCCTGCAGAAAAAAAAATGCTGTGAATTTCGCAGTGAAAAAAAAAAATGTAGTGGGTAGTCACTAGAGATGAGCGAGCACCAAAATGCTCGGGTGCTCGTCACTCGAGACAAACTTTTCGCGATGCTCGAGGGTTCGTTTCGATTAACGAACCCCATTGAAGTCAATGGGCGACCCGAGCATTTTTGTATATCGCCGATGCTCGCTAAGGTTTTCGTTTGTGAAAATCTGGGAAATTCAAGAAAGTGATGGGAACGACACAGCAACGGATAGGGCAGGCGAGGGGCTACATGTTGGGCTGCATCTCAAGTTCACAGGTCCCACTATTAAGCCACAATAGCGGCAAGAGTGCCCCCCCCTCCCAACAACTCTTACTTCTGAAAAGCCCTCATTAGCAATGCATACCTTAGCTAAGCACCACACTACCTCCAACAAAGCACAATCACTGCCTGCATGACACTCCGCTGCCACTTCTCCTGGGTAACATGCTGCCCAACTCCCCCCCCCCCACGACCCAGTGTCCACAGCGCACACCAAACTGTCCCTGCCCAGCCTTCAGCTGCCCTCATGCCACGCCACCCTCATGTCTATTTATAAGTGCGTCTGCCAGAGGAACCACAGGCACACACTGCAGAGGGTTGGCACGGCTAGGCAGCGACCCTCTTTAAAAGGGGCGGGGCGATAGTCCACAATGCTGTACATAAGCAACGAGAAATCCAATCCTGTGCCACCTCCATCTGGAGCTGCACACGTGGGCATAGCAATGGGGAACCTATGTGCCACACACTATTCATTCTGTCAAGGTGTCTGCATGCCCCAGTCAGACCGCGGTTTTTTATAAATTGTCACAGGCAGGTACAACTCCGCAATGGGAATTCCGTGTGCACCCACAGCATGGGTGGCTCCCTGGAACCCACCGGCTGTACATAAATGTATCCCATTGCAGTGCCCTGGACAGCAGAGCTAACGTCAGATTAAATGCAGGTGGGCTTCGGCCCACACTGCATGCCCCAACCGGACCAGGGTTTTTAATTCATAGACACAGGAAGGTACAACTCCCTATTGGGAAGTCCCTGTGGACCGACAGCATGGGTGGGTGCTAGGAAGCCACCGGCGGTACATAAATATATCCCATTGCATTGCCCATCACAGCTGAGGTAATGTCGTGCTTAATGCAGGTGGGCTTCGGCCCACACTGCATGCCCCAGTCAGACTGGGGTTCTTTAGAAGTGGACACATGCAGTTACAACTCCGTGTGGACCCACAGCATGGGTGGGTGCCAGGAAGCCACCGGCGGTACATAAATATATCCCATTGCATTGCCCATCACAGCTGAGGTAATGTCATGTTTAATGCAGGTGGGCTTCGGCCCACACTGCATGCCCCAGTCAGACTGGGGTTCTTTAGAAGTGGACACATGCAGTTACAACTCCCTGTGGACCCACAGCATGGGTGGCTCCCTGGAACCCACCGGCGGTACATAAATATATCCCATTGTAGTGCCCATCACAGCTGATGTAACGTCAGCTGTAATGCAGGTGGGCTAAAAATTAATTGGATTACACTGTAAGCGAGGGCCCCCAAAAATTGGTGTACCAACAGTACTAATGTACCTGAGAAAAATTGCCCGTGCCCAATCAAGAGGGCAGTTAAAACCCATTAATCGCTTTGGTTAATGTGGCTTAATTGGTAACTAGGCCTGGAGGCAGCCCAGTAAAAATAAAAATTGGTTGAGGTGAAAGTTTCAACGCTTTAATGAGCATTGAAACGTATAAAAATTGTTTAGAAAAATTATATGACTGAGCCTTGTGGGCCTAAGAAAAATTGCCCGTTCGGCGTGATTACGTCAGGTTTCAGGAGGAGGAGCAGGAGGAGGAGGAGGAATATTATACACAGATTGATGAAGCAAAAAGGTCCCCATTTTTGATGGTGATAGAGAACGATGCTTCCATCCGCGGGTGCAGCCTACGTAATTCTTAGGTATCGCTGCTGTCCGCTGGTGTAGAAGAGAAGTCTGGGGAAATCCAGGCTTTGTTCATCTTGATGAGTGTAAGCCTGTCGGCACTGTCGGTTGACAGGCGGGTACGCTTATCTGTGATGATTCCCCCAGCCGCACTAAACACCCTCTCTGACAAGACGCTAGCCGCAGGACAAGCAAGCACCTCCAGGGCATACAGCGCGAGTTCAGGCCACGTGTCCAGCTTCGATACCCAGTAGTTGTAGGGGGCAGAGGCGTCACGGAGGACGGTCGTGCGATCGGCTACATACTCCCTCACTATCCTTTTACAGTGCTCCCGCCGACTCAGCCTTGACTGGGGAGCGGTGACACAGTCTTGCTGGGGAGCCATAAAGCTGTCCAGGGCCTTAGAGAGTGTTTCCCTGCCTGTGCTGTACATGCTGCCTGATCTCCGCACCTCCCCTGCTACCTGGCCCTCGGAACTGCGGCTTCGGCCACTAGCGCTGTCGGATGGGAATTGTACCATCAGTTTGTCCGCCAGGGTCCTGTGGTATAGCATCACTCTCGAACCCCTTTCCTCTTCGGGTATGAGAGTGGAAAGGTTCTCCTTATACCGTGGGTCGAGCAGTGTGTACACCCAGTAATCCGTAGTGGCCAGAATGAGTGTAACGCGAGGGTCACGAGAAAGGCATCCTAACATGAAGTCAGCCATGTGTGCCAGGGTACCTGTATGCAACACATGGCTGTCCTCACTAGTAAGATCACTTTCAGGATCCTCCTCCTCCTCCTCCTCCTCAGGCCATACACGCTGAAAGGATGACAGGCAAGCAGCATGTGTACCCTCAGCAGTGGGCCAAGCTGTCTCTTCCCCCTCCTCCTCATCCTCCTCATGCTCCTCCTCCTCCTCCTCACCGCGCTGAGATATAGACAGGAGGGTGCTCTGACTATCCAGCGACATACTGTCTTCCCCCGTCTCTGTTTCCGAGTGCAAAGCATCTGCCTTTATGCTTTGCAGGGAACTTCTCAAGAGGCATAGCAGAGGAATGGTGACGCTAATGATTGCAGCATCGCCGCTCACCACCTGGGTAGACTCCTCAAACTTTCCAAGGACCTGGCAGACGTCTGCCAACCAGGCCCACTCTTCTGAAAAGAATTGAGGAGGCTGACTCCCACTGCGCCGCCCATGTTGGAGTTGGTATTCCACTATAGCTCTACGCTGCTCATAGAGCCTGGCCAACATGTGGAGCGTAGAGTTCCACCGTGTGGGCACGTCGCACAGCAGTCGGTGCACTGGCAGATTAAACCGATGTTGCAGGGTGCGCAGGGTGGCAGCGTCCGTGTGGGACTTGCGGAAATGTGCGCAGAGCCGGCGCACCTTTCCGAGCAGGTCTGACAAGCGTGGGTAGCTTTTCAGAAAGCGCTGAACCACCAAATTAAAGACGTGGGCCAGGCATGGCACGTGCGTGAGGCTGCCGAGCTGCAGAGCCGCCATCAGGTTACGGCCGTTGTCACACACGACCATGCCCGGTTGGAGGCTCAGTGGCGCAAGCCAGCGGTCGGTCTGCTCTGTCAGACCCTGCAGCAGTTCGTGGGCCGTGTGCCTCTTATCTTCTAAGCTGAGTAGTTTCAGCATGGCCTGCTGACGCTTGCCCACCGCTGTGCTGCCACGCCGCGCGACACCGACTGCTGGCGACGTGCTGCTGCTGCTGACACATCTTGATTGCGAGACAGAGGTTGCATTGGAGGAGGAGGGTGCTTTAGTGGAGGAAGCATACACTGCCGCAGATACCAGCACCGAGCTGGGGCCCGCAATTCTGGGGGTGGGTAGGACGTGAGCGGTCCCAGGCTCTGACTCTGTCCCAGCCTCCACTAAATTCACCCAATGTGCCGTCAGGGAGATATAGTGGCCCTGCCCGCCTGTGCTTGTCCACGTGTCCGTTGTTAAGTGGACCGCATTGGTGAGGGCGCGTACAATGTTGCGGGAGACGTGGTCGTGCAGGGCTGGGACTGCACATCGGGAAAAGTAGTGGCGACTGGGAACTGAGTAGCGCGGGGCCGCCGCCGCCATCATACTTTTGAAGGACTCCGTTTCCACAACCCTATATGGCAGCATCTCCAGGCTGATAAATTTGGCTATGCACACGTTTAACGCTTGAGCGTGCGCGTGCGTGGCGGCGTACTTGCGCTTGCGCTCAAACACTTGCGCTAGCGACTGCTGGACGCTGCGCTGACAGACATTGCTGGATGAGGCCGAGGACAGCGGAGGTGAGGGTGTGGGTGCAGGCCAGGAGACGGTAGTGCCTGTGTCCTGAGAGGGGGGTTGGATCTCAGTGGCAGGTTGGGGCACAGGGGGAGAGGCAGCGGTGCAAACCGGAGGCGGTGAACGGCCTTCATCCCACCTTGTGGGGTGCTTGGCCATCATATGTCTGTGCATGCTGGTGGTGGTGAGGCTGGTGGTGGTGGCTCCCTGGCTGATCTTGGCGCGACAAAAGTTGCACACCACTGTTCGTCGGTCGTCTGCACTCTCAGTGAAAAACTGCCAGACCTATGAGCACCTCGGCCTCTGCAGGGTGGCATGGCGCGAGGGGGTGCTTTGGGAAACAGTTGGTGGATTATTCGGTCTGGCCCTGCCTCTACCCCTGGACACCGCACTGCCTCTTGCAACCTGCCCTGCTGCCCTTGCCTCCCCCTCTGAAGACCTGTCCTCAGTAGGCGTAGCAAACCAGGTGGGGTCAGTCACCTCATTGTCCTGCTGCTCTTCCTCTGAATCCTCTGTGCGCTCCTCCCTCGGACTTACTGCCCTTACTACCACCTCACTGATAGACAACTGTGTCTCAACGTCATCGTCCTCCTCACCCACTGAAAGGTCTTGAGACAGTTGCCGGAAGTCCCCAGCCTCATCCCCCGGTCCCCGGGAACTTTCCAATGGTTGGGCATCAGTCACGATAAACTCCTCTGGTGGGAGAGGAACCACTGCTGCCCAATCTGAGCAGTGGCCCGAGAACAGTTCCTGGGAGTCTGCCCGCTCCTCAGAATGTCTCATTTTAATGGAGTGAGGTGGCTGGGAGGAAGGAGGAGCAGCAGCCAGAGGATTCTGAGTTGCAGCAGTGGACGGCGCAGAACTGTGGGTGGACAATAGATTGCTGGAAGCACTTTCTGCCATCCACGACAGGACCTGCTTACACTGCTCATTTTCTAATAAAGGTCTACCGCGTGGACCCATTAATTGTGCGATGAATGTGGGGACGTCAGAAACGTGCCTCTCTCCTAATCCCGCAGCAGTCGGCTGCGATACACCTGGATCAGGAGCTCGGCCTGTGCCCACACCCTGACTTGGGCCTCCGCGTCCTCGGCCGCGTCCACATCCTCTAGGCCTACCCCTACCCCTCAGCATGCTGTATTACCAGGAATGCAGAAACAGAACGCTGTAATTAAATGTGCCGCTTATTGGCCTGTGGTTGGAGGCTGACTTCGCTTACGGAACGCCAGGAAATAATTTTGCGCAAGCCTGCTGTAACACTTAGCTGGCTGCGTATGAATTTGGAGAACTACTACACCCAGCACAGACCCAGAACACTGAGGACAGTCACAGGCAGCCCAGATAGATTTTTTTCCCCAAATTTTTCTGCAAAGGCCCACTGCCTATATTCAATCAATATGTCTTCTGTCCCTGGAGTATGTCAAAGAACTGCAGAGTGTTGCACTGTGGACTGCAATACAGCAGTGATTTCACAGCCCAGACAGAGCCAGGAAATAATTTTGTGCAAGCCTGCTGTAACACTTAGCTGGCTGCGTATGAATTTGGAGAACTACTACACCCAGCACAGACCCAGAACACTGAGGACAGTCACAGGCAGCCCAGATTTTTTTCCCCAAATTTTTTTGCAAAGGCCCACTGCCTATATTCAATCAATATGTCTTCTGTCCCTGCCTAAGCACTTCTGGCCCTGGAGTATTACTGCAGGGCGCAATGCTCTGCACAGCCGATATACCAAAAAAAAAAAAAAGTGCAACACTGCAAAAAGCAGCCTCCACAGTACTGCACATGGTTAGATGTGGCCCTAAGAAGGACCGTTGAGGTTCTTGAAGCCTAAAATACTCCTAACACTCTCCCTATAGCAGCTCCAACAAGATAGCACTTTCCCTCCTCTATGTCAGAACGCATCTGAGGCGAGCCGCGGGAGGGGCCGATTTTTATACTCGGGTGACACCTGATCTCGCCAGCCACTCACTGCAGGGGGGTGGTATAGGGCTTGAACGTCGCAGGGGGAAGTTGTAATGCCTTCCCTTTCTTTCAGTTGGCCAGAAAAGCGCACTAACGTCTCAGAGATGAAAGTGAAAGTAACCCGAACATCGCGTGGTACTCGTTACGAGTAACGAACATCTCGAACACGCTAATACTCGAACGAGTATCAAGCTTGGACGAGTACGTTCGCTCATCTCTAGTAGTCACCCTTAGGGCTACCTGTGATATATATGTCCCTATTTATAGCGGCAACCTTCTTTAGAGGTCATTATCCATACCCGTGGAATTTGGGGCACTAATTGGAAAGGGTCACTCTGGCCCCGCCCCTTTTGGAACGCTACCCTATCCTGATTGGCCATTTAAGTTAGTATCCACCCATTATGGGAGGCCTTAGCAGGATATAACTACAGCTTCACTCTGGGCTGACACTCATATGCCTTGGCTCACCATCAGAGCCACAGACCTTTTCTCTTTTGACTTCTTTTCATTTTATTTGGTATCGTTGCACTTTTTCTTTAGGGATAGCACCTAAGGCAATCTTTGCTCATCTGAATTAGGGCTAATTATCGTAGGCCATTGCAAAGTGGTATCAGGAGTGGTATCTCTCTGCACTATCTATCCCTATACCTTCGTCAAGTGGGCTTTATCCTAATCCCGGGGACCTAACGCCCCTTGCCCGACACAATACTTTTGCGCATATAGTATCTTTCACAATACCTTATCTATCTATACTGACAGGGATGACTTCTATTGTAGTTCATTACCCAGAAGCACACAGGATCGTCTGTTTACAGCTCCTGATGAACTGCTGGCCATCACTGCGTGTCAAGTATTCTCACTAGAGATGAGCGAGCATACTCGTCCGAACTTGATGCTCGTTCGAGTATTAGGGTGCTCGAGATGCTCGTTACTCGAGACGAGCACCACGCAGTACTCGTCTCGATTAAACGAGCACTGACCATTGAATTCAATGGAGCCGGCAATACAGCCGGCTCCATTGAAAGCAATGGGCTGCCGGCGAGAACGGGATGAATTTTCGGGAAGGGCTTAAAAATATAAGCCCTTACCTGAAAATCATCCTAAAATGTGTAAAAAAAAATAAATAAATTATACTCACCTTTCCGCTGCAGCCGGAGTTCAGCCGCGGCCGGCCGTTCTCCTGAACTGCTGTGAGTAGTATTCAGCAGCCGGGGATTTAAAATCCCCGCCTGCTGAATGAGCTTCCTCTGATTGGTCACAGCCTCACCAATCAGAGGCAGCTCTCACTCACACCCACTCATGAATTCATGAATGGGTGAGTGAGTGCTGCGTCTGATTGGCTCAGCGCAGCTGTCATTCAGCTTATTAAAGGACTTAATAAAGGTTAATTTTTAATTTTTGTCTATAACTGCGAATGTCTTTTTTCACCCAAACATACTATGTTACTATATATGGTATATAGTACCATTGCAAAATACAACTAATCCTACAAAAAAACAAGCCCTCAGACAGCTATATTGATGGATAAATAAAAGAGTTATGATCTTTCTAAAGTGGGCAGAAAAATTCAAAAACGAAGGAGAGAGGGAAAAAAAAGGTTGCATCATCTCCCGTTTCTTGCTAATCATGACCTACCTCAGGATAGGTGAACATACCCTTAGTGCATGGAACTGCATTTTGCCAGAAGCAGACAGCTCTGTACATCACACAGTGGGCCCATTCACTTCAGCCTGTAATAGCAGCCTGGGCCACTTAACAACATAAATGGCCGTCTGCATCCAGTGGCAAAACAGCACCATACACAAACATGTTAGCCTGGGGGAACAGTTAATCACTAGTAGTACTGGGTAGTAGACATTGCCGATATATCTATTCATAACTTATCCTGAGGAAAGGTCACCAATAGCTAGAAGTGGAAGAACCCCTTAAACCAAAGTTCCATCAGAAGATATTTTTGAGTCAATATTTTGTTTTAAATAATAATCACCACTTACTCTTACGTGACCAATTTCTCCTTTCTTGGCTACGATTGTGTGGGGTCCTGTTATGAAGGTGACCTGACCCACATAGGACACTCGCACATTGCCTCGATTATCATGCTTTGTTTGGATAGTAAACTTAGGAAGGTCTTTGACATCTCCACACACTGTGGCAAAGGTGTAGGTGCAAGTGCCCATAAAGTCAAAATATGTGTTATCCCATGTACGGATATGAGGATCTCCTGATGCCCAACACAAGTCCAGTTGTGGTTTGACACATTTTGGCTTTCCACTCTCCATGATGCAAGCTTGGCGAGGAGGACACAACACATCTCGGCAGGATGGTGGTGGGGGACCTGGATCTAGGTGAACAAAAGTTTATCACAGTTTACCTCATTACTTATCATTAGAGATGTGATTGTGAAAAGAAAAGTTCTAAAACTAGTGAACAAAGGAAGTATACAAAAATCCATCTCTGTTTCTTTATCTATGTACCTATCTATCCATCCATCCACATATCTATGCATCTGTCTACACATCTAGTTTTCTAATATCTACTTATCTCATATTCTTCTATCTATGCATCTATCTACAGTATGTTGTGAATTAAGCAGATTTGGCTTTCAGTACTATCTTTAGGCCTATGACTCCCAATTATATACCTCTATCTATCTATCTCATATCTATCTATCTATCTATCTATCTATCTATCTATCTATCTATCTATCTATCTATCTCTCTATCTATCCAATTATATAATTCTTCCTGAAACATTACCCCTGCATTACTGCAAAATTCTAATGATTTTCTGTCTGCTGTCTCTAACATCACGTATTCTCTCTATTTGATACAGAAGTTTTCAAAAACTGCTGGCTACTAACTTACGGAAAGCTAATAATTCCACCTCATTGTGTGGTACCACCATAGTTTCTAGGTAGAGATGAGCGAGTATACTCGCTAAGGCACATTACTCGAGCGAGTAGTGCCTTAGCCGAGTACCTCCCCGCTCGTCTTTAAAGATTCGGGGGCCAGGAAGAGGCAAGGGAGAGCGGGGAGGAACGGAGGGGAGATGTCTCTCTCCCCCCTGCTCCCCGCCGCAACTCACCTGTCACCCGCGCCGTCCCTTGAATCTTTAGAGCGAGCGGGGAGATACTCAGCTAAGGCACTACTCGCTCGAGTAATGTGCCTTAGCGAATATACTCGCTTATCTCTATTTCTAGGCAGACGCACATTATGCTGTGGTCATATTTAATTACTCTGATATTTCTTACACTCTCTATATGCAATCATTTTCTCACTCACTTTAGCTGCACCTCAGAACCATCTCCAGAATCAGAATCTGTCCTTTTCTTACTCTGGATACATTAAAACTTTTACTACTGCCCTGATCCATTCTCGTCCTGACTATTGTAACTCCATACTGATTGGTCTTCTTACTAAACTTCCCCCTCTCCAGTCCATCCTAAAAGCAGCAACCAGGCTCATTTTTCTATCGTACACCACTGCCTCTACCCTGTGCCAGTCAATGCACTGATGCCTTCACCCTTTGCCAATCACTGCCCCAGTGCCCATCCACCATAGAATACAATTAATACTTAGCACTGCCATCTATAAAACTCTCCACAGCATTGCACCACCTTATATATCCTCCCTAATTTCTGTCTACAACCCTACTTGTGATCTCCATTTTGCTAAAAATCTCAAACTTACATCCTCTGTAATCTGAAATTCCAACTCCCATCTTCAAGACTTTTCCCGAGTTTTACCAGTTCTCTGGAATGAGCTACCCAGAACAATAAGGTTAATCCTCAACACCCACAATGTTAAGTGTGCTCTAAAAACACACCTCTTTAGTGATGCCTATCATATTCTCAAATCTAACTCTCCTTTGTATACTCCTCTTACACATTCTCCCTCAGAATCCTACCTTCTTTCACCCCACTGTATGTCCCATACTCCATTCACCCTAATACACCTCTTATCTATACATACGAATACCAACTGATGACTGGCTTATACAGCTTTATGTACACTAACCTATTTCCTCATAGACTGTAAGCTCTTGTGAGCCCTCACTCATATTGAATTGTACATTGCTGCCGCATATGTAGATATTACGGAAATTAAAATCTATTAATATTAGGACATTTTACTACGTTACTTATCACTAGAGTTCAAATATGAAAAATAAAGTCATAAGACTAATGAGTAGATTGTACCTTTCAGACATGTTCCAAGAGAGCCATAACTAAACAGTGACCCGATGCCCACACTCTGTAGACCAAATTTTTTATTGGATTGTTCAGCTCTGTGAGATGTCAAACTATTTCCATAGTATAGTTCAGCCCAACTGTAGGTCGTTCCGGGTATTGTAGTCCATTTTGGTTTATAGAGGGGTCTTCCATCAAAGCTAATGTCTGCAGTTGAAGAGGTTTCTGCTATAATAATAGCGTAATTTTCAATACCACGTTGACCATATAAGTAGTAGGAGCTGCAATAGTCAGCAATGCCCATGATATTCATCAAGAATGGGTTATACGCAAATTCCTTGCTTCTTCCACCCGTGTTAAAGTAGATGACTTGTACACCATCACTTGCTTCAATTCTCAGTGGTTTGTTTGGTAATTCTATTTCCAGCACCTGACCGGCCACCATGTTTTCTTTTTTATGCATTGTATCTAAAAAGTAGTTGACTTCAGTTTTACCCGCTGCAATGATATAGACAAGGTCTGTGTTCTGCTGGAAAGATAGTGGGACAACAAGATAGTTGGCTGCCCATCTTGAGACAGGTAGAAGCTGTTCATAGACATGGTTGCACTGGGTGTTCTTCTGGGCACAAGTGTGTCCACACAATAGAGCCACAGGTTTTGTAGAAAGCACCTGAGAACCTGACAGATTATCAGCACTCAACATTTGGATTCCTTGGAAGGCTGGAAGCGTTACCTTGAAAACACTGTTGGCTGCATACCTTTTACCATCGACTTGGACTGAACCTTTAGTGTGAATTTCAACAGAAGCCTCTTCAGTTGATGCTATGACTGCACAAACCTTGAAAGAGTCTGAAGCCCCAGTTGTCGGTGTCATTGCAAAATATTCTGTTCCCAGCGCAGACAATGGCAATACTGCTGTTGTCTCTGCACTTTTGTATCTGGAGTTCATTGAAAGCACACTGATGGGTTTGGTAGAACTGATGAGGACCGCATTTAGAATCCTCGTGTTCCCTCTATTCTCAGCGGACTCTGTTAGAGGCATAGAGATTGTTGTTCTACTTCCAAGAGTTAGGCGTCTCGAGTAAGAGCCATCTATAGATTCAACAGTAACATTGGTTTTATCTTCAGTGCCAGTTAGTCGAATTTCCTTCTTTTGATTACTGAAGCTTGATGGCCCATTCTGTAAAAAGGTTGTTATGAATTTCGTTCCAATCATATTTGCTCTCCCGGAATCTGAAAGGCAGAGAATTTTAAACATTTTTGCATGAGACCACATAGAGTATATGCCTAAATTTGGATTTAAATAAATGTCAAGTCATGCAGGACACATTCCATCCCAACCCAACTCCCCACCAAAAAAATCTCCTGAGGCTGTATTCATACTTCATTTGTGATTTTTTTGGTGTATGTGCCAAGAAGCTCTAGACACATACAAGAAATGCATTCATAGGCCCCGATTTACCTGTCACATGCCTAAAGTCTGTCCGTTTGGCACAATATTTTACTATAGGATATCTGCTACAACACAGTCTCACGACTGATGAATGCTACTATACTCATATATAGTGACATACATTGCAGCTTTATAGTGGAGGTGTACTTCAAAATAACCTTCTGATGCATACCTCTGACAAAGGGATCAAATATGATGTAAAGGGAGCCTAAAAGCAATGTGACTCCCTCACTAGATGCTAAATAGTTTGATAAAGACTAGAGATGAGCGAGCATACTCGTCCGAGCTTGATACTCGTTCGAGTATTAGCGTGTTCGAGATGCTCGTTACTCGTGACGAGCACCACGCGGTGTTCGGGTTACTTTCATTTTCTTCCCTGAGAAATTTGCGCGCTTTTCTGGCCAATAGAAAGACAGGGAAGGCATTACAACTTCCCCCTGCGACGTTCAAGCCCTATACCAACCCCCTGCAGTGAGTGGCTGGCGAGATTAGGTGTCACCCGAGTATTAAAATCTGCCCCTCCCGCGGCTCGCCACAGATGCATTCTGACATAGTTCAGGGAAAGTGTTGTTGATGCCGGAGCTGCTATAGGGAGAGCGTTAGGAGTATTTTAGGCTTCAAGAACCCCAATGGTCCTTCTTAGGCCATAGAAATCGCAGATCGCACCTATGTGCGATCTGCGATTTCTGTTCTCTTCTCTATATGCGCTCAATGGGGCTGGCGGCAGCAGCGCCGACCCCATTGAGAACATATAGAAGACAAATCATTCTTCTCTGCCACAGCTGTAACAGCTGTGGCAGAGAAGAACGATGTTTGCCCATTTAATTCAATGGAGCCAGCAATACAGCAGGTTCCACTGAAAGCAATGGGCTGCCGGCGATCGCAGGATGAATTGTCGGGAAGGGCTTAAATATATAAGCCCTTCCCTGCAATTCATCCAGAAATGTGTTACAATAAAAATATATACCGGCGTATAAGGCGACGGGGCGTATAAGACGACCCCCCAACTGTCACCTTATACGCCTGGAATACAGCGGAGCAAAGAATAAAAATCATTACTCACTTCCCCGGGCGTTCTGCGGTGCTGCTGCAGGCTGTCGCTCCCTCCTGGTCCCCGGCAGAGCATTGCTTTCTCTACGAAGGGCTTTAAATCCCCGCCTCCAGAAACACACGTGCCTTCAGCCAATCACAGCCAATGACAATGATGTCATTGAATGGCTGTGATTGGCTGAAGGCACGTGTGTTTCTGGAGGCGGGGATTTCAACCACTGCGTCCAGAAAGCAATGCTCTGCCGGGGACCAGGAGGGAGCGACAGCCTGCAGCAGCACTGCAGAACGCCCGGTGAAGTGAATAATGATTTTTATTCTTTGCTCCGCTGTATTCCCGACGTATAAGGTGACAGTTGGGGGGTCGTCTTATACGCCCCGTCGCCTTATACGCCGGTATATATTTTTATTGTAACACGTTTCTGGATGAATTGCAGGGAAGGGCTTATATATTTAAGCCCTTCCCGACAATTCATCCTGCGATCGCCGGCAGCCCATTGCTTTCAGTGGAACCTGCTGTATTGCTGGCTCCATTGAATTCAATGGGCAAACATCGTTCTTCTCTGCCACAGCTGTTACAGCTATGGCAGAGGAGAACGATCTTTATGCTGACAGTGCGGGGGGGGGGGGGGCACTCTTGCCGCTATTGTGGCTTAATAGTGGGACCTGGGAACTTGAGATGCAGCCCAACATGTAGCCCCTCGCCTGCCCTATCTGTTGCTGTGTCGTTCCCATCACTTTCTTGAATTGGCCAGATTTTCACAAATGGAAACCTTAGCGAGCATCGACGATATACAAAAATGCTCGGGTCGCCCATTGACTTCAATGGGGTTCGTTACTCGAAACGAACCCTCGAGCATCGCGAAAAGTTCGTCCCGAGTAACGAGCACCCGAGCATTTTGGTGCTCGCTCATCTCTAATAAAGACCAATAGGTCGAAATGTTGCTAGTATGTTTTTGTATGTCATGGGAGAATAAAGTTTTTTTTTAGCATTTTTGCAACGTTTGATGCTGCCACATAGCCTCTATTGCGTGGCTGCTGCATCTCCATAGTACTACCTACATCAGTGTTATAGAGTGCTGCTGGGAAATCTTCCTTACTAGATGCTGACCTTGTGGACTTGACAGACTAAGACATAAAAATTATATCATATGTATTTACTCACACATTCCAGTCACTAAATTCTTTTGACATTGAGCAGAGTCTATGGGAAGCATTTCACTCAGCACTTTCCCCTATATGGCATATAAAGTCATAGTATTATGTGTCTCAGAAGAATGGAAAGTGGAGTGCCAGGGTTAGAGTAGTCCAACAGAATACTAGGAAATCCTCTGATGAGCCCAGGCTCTGACCCAGTAATGGGCGTCAAAGGTCCAGCAGAAGACATTACCATTTGGAACTGACTTTGGAACAACCACTCACAAACTAAGGTCTATTACTTATGGGATGATTAACAAATAACTGATCAGATATTACTGATGATATGTTCTGTTTACATGAGGATCCAATGGATTGTGAGTAGCCCTTATAGACTAGGAACTAAGTTGAGTGATTGTGCACCATGATGAAATCTGATGTTTACGGACACGTTTACATTGTTGCATTGAATGTCCCATAACATTTATTTTTCAATGAAAAGAGCCTGTTAGAGCTTGTTTTTTTAGTGATGAACTGTATGTTTTATTGGTACCATCTTGGGGTACATACAACTTTTATGATCACTTTTATTGCATTTTTGGGAAGCATTTTGCCTCTGTTTTTTAGGCTTTTTTGTACGGTTTTTGCCGTGCAGGATAAAGAGTGCATTCAATTTATTGTACAGATTGTTATGAATACCAGTGTATGGTGTCCAGTTTCTATGGCAACCAATTGGCCCTCTGCGATTACATCAGACACAGAGCACGCTCCATTGATCGCGGCATGTAAGGGGTTAAGAGCAGAGATCAATGTTCTTTTTAATCCTTGCTGTTGGTGCCAGAGACAGGCAATCAGACACAGCCAGCACCCTCTGCGGGATGGTGTGGGTCCACTTCTTATTACGTACTACCCACCCCTGTTGTAAACTTACAACCTGTGGCATTAAGGGGTTAATACCTGTCACAATAATAACACATAACAGGGCAAGTGATATTAGTCACTGCCTTCAGTGGGAAACTGCGATATACTGTGTTTGTAGGGATAATGCAAAACCCCCCACATAATTATGCCCTCCACATAATGTGGTGTAAGCTGCCTACACTATTTACATAATTTTTATTGTGAGAAATTGGTGTTCGTAAAGGAAACCACAGCGTTTTGTCCAATATACCAATCTCAGCGGCCCTTCTTAGGGTGCGTTCACACGAGCACATAAACAGCGTGTTTTTGCGCCTAATCGTATAAACGTGACCATCTGAGGCATTGGTTTCCAATGTATTCGTTCGCACGTGCGATTTTACGGCGCGTAAAAACGGCAACCCGAAAAAAAAAACAGAACATATGAGACCGAAATACGCGCCAACGCATATTCGATGGCCGAAAAGATAGTTTGCAAAGTAGGAACAAACGATAATACGCTTTCTAGCTCTGGTCATGATCGCCGAAAAACGTTCTTTCCGGCGATTAAACGTTGCGCACGTGCGAACGTAAATACGCCTACGCTCGTGTGACAGCGCCGTCATGCTGTGAAACATAGTACTGAGCAATCTTCAGGTGACATTAATTAAAGTAATAAGAAACATTTTTAAGGGAATCTAGTAAGATTTCTTTGTGGGTGATGGTGAGACACTCAGTAATTGCCTGCAATACCACTCCTATCCATATGGTGTGCTGTTAGGAACAAATAGGCCCGAGAACATTGTAGAGCACAAAGTACTTTCAATAGAACATGTGATAAACAATTCTCTAAAGTGCCCTCTAATGGTAGAAACAGTCATTACATTAAATCTGATGAGTAGAGTCAGCTTCTAGTACGGAATGTAATATATATATAATGTCACTGATAACAGCTTTTCTGGTTGGTTATTCTACTGACAATATATGAATTGCCATATTAGATCTTACCACAGAATAACGCTCCCCACATGCAGAACTGCACAATCCAGAGCGTCCCCATCTCTGCAAATAAGGAAAAGAAACAGAATTATACATTATAGAGGATGAGAACCAGCAGTGATAAGTAACATATATTTTATATCATCATCTGTTCTCTCCCACAAGTGTCAGCGTGTCATTATCCTGTCCCCCAAGTGTCAGCGTGTCATTATCCTGTACCCCAAGTGTCAGTGTGTCATTATCCTGTCCCGAAAGTGTCAGTGTGTCATTATCCTGTCCCCCAAGTGTCAGCGTGTCATTATCCTGTCCCCCAAGTGTCAGTGTGTCATTATCCTGTCCCCCAAGTGTCAGCGTGTCATTAACCTGTCCCCCAAGTGTCAGTGTGTCATTATCCTGTACCCCAGTGTCAGTGTGTCATTATCCTGTCCCCCAAGTGTCAGTGTGCCATTATCCTGTCCCTCAAGTGTCAGCGGCCATTATTATGTCCCCAAACTGTCAGCGTGTCATTATCCTGTCCCCCAAGTGTCAATGCATCATTATCCTGTCCCCTAAGTGTCAGTGTGTCATTGTCCTGTCCCCCAAGTGTCAATGCATCATTATCCTGTCCCCTAAGTGTCAGTGTGTCATTATCCTGTCCCCCAAGTGTCAATGCATCATTATCCTGTCCCCTAAGTGTCAGTGTGTCATTGTCCTGTCCCCCAAGTGTCAATGCACCATTATCCCGTCCCCCAAGTATCAGCGTGTCATTGTCCTGTCCCCCAAGTTTCAGTGTGTCATTATCCTGTCCACCAAGTGTCAGTGTGTCATTATCCTGTCCCCCAAGTGTCAGTGTGTCATTATCCTGTCCCTTTGAGTGTCATTGCTCCGTACACCAAGTGTGTCTTTATGTTGTCCCCCTAGTATCAGCCTGCTGTTGTCCCCCAAGTATCAGGCCGTATTGCCTCAGTGTGTTATAGTACATACTGGGTTTTCTATAACTTCAGGATCTGTATAATACAGTACCAAAGTTACTTTTCTGCAAGAATCGTTCATATGTTTTCTATATAAGGAGAGAACAGTAGTTTCTATAGAAGCCAATTACCAGGTGTAAATAATCTCACAACTGGAAAGCGAGGCACAGCATGTATCCTGGACTCCTGCCACCTGGGAGATCACTTATTTAAAAACTAGTCCAACCACTGCTAGGAGGAAATCGGTATAATGAGATGTAATTACCTGGCAGCCAAATAATTAATACAGCTGACAGGTAATTTGTTTCCCAGTACATCCAGGTTTAACTGCTGTCACTAAACATGATCCTTCTATTAGGGCCAAAGGGTCAATGTGAAGCGACGGAATCATTAATAATGATAACCTAGAATGGACAATAGAACGCTGAAGGGAAAAAAACAATTCCAAAAAAGTTTGGATGCTGTGTAAAATGTAAATACATGTAAAAAATAAAATAATACAATGATTTGGGAATTTCATTTAACCATACTTTATTCACTATAGAACGTAGATCACATATCAGAGGGTGAAAGAGAGACGTTTTTTCACTCCACTAAAAAAATAACTAAATAAGAAGTTGATGGCAGCGACACATCTCACAGAAGTTGGGACAAGGGTAACAAAAGGCTGGAAAAATAAGTGGTACTAATGAAAAACAGCTGGAAGGTCACTTTTCTACTAAGTCACATGACTGTAAAAAAAAAAGCATGTTAGAAAGCCAAAGTCTATCAGAAACAAAGATGGTCAGAGGATCACTATCTGGGAAAAAACGTATCTATAAATTGTGGAACTATTTTAAAAAAAAATGTTCCTCAAGGTAAAATTGCGAAGACTTTGGATATCCCAACATCTACTTTACATAACATCGAAGGATTCAGAGAATCTGGAGAAATCCAAGTGTACAACAGACAAGGCCGATGATCCATATTGGATGCTGGAGATCTACAGGCCCTCAGGGGGCACCGAATTAAAAAACAGTATGATTCTGGAATGTAAATCCCTGCATGGGTTGAGGAATACTTCCAGAAATCATCGTCTGTGAATACAGTTCGCCGTGCAATGCACAAATACAAGTTACAGCTGTATCATGCAAAGAAGAAGCCATATATCAACATTATCCAGTAACGCCGACGTCTTCTCTGGGCCAAAGCTCGTTCAAAATGGACTGAAGCAAAATAAAAAACTGTTTGTTGTTTAGATGAATTAAAACTTTGAAATTCTTTTTGGAAACCTGCGGACTCAAAAGGAGAGGGATTATCTTACTCGCTATCAGCTTACAGTTCAAAGGCCTGCATGTCTTATGGTATGGGGTTGCATTAGTGCCTATGGCATGGGCAGATTACACATCCCGAAAGGCACTATCAATGCTCAGCAGTATATGGAGGTTGTAGAACAACATATGCTCCATCCAGATAATGTCTTTCAGAGAAGGCCTTACAAATTTCAGCAAGACATTTCAGCCTCAAATACGCTTCATCCAATGGTGCTCTACGTGTGCTGAACAGCTGTGGAGGAAGTCGCAAGCGTCCTCAGACTTTCTTCACTTCAAATTCATGCTCAGAACCTACAACTTTGCCCTCCACCACGCCATGTAAGTCTGCTTCACCTCTCTCATCTCCTCACTATCTTACAGCCCTGAATGACTCTTTGACTCTTTTCACTCCCTTCCCAGCCCTAAACTGCAGCCCAGAGTGACAGATCTACATGCTGAAGAGCTGTCTGCTCACTTCAAACAGAAAATTGATGACATCTGGCAGGAAATAACCTCCCAATCCCAGACTAGCCCAGACCTTAGTCTCATCAGTGCTGCATGTAGATCTTCCTCACACTCTGTATCCAGACCAACGACAGAGGAAGAAGTCTCCAGATTTCTCTCCTCTGCTAGCCCCTCCACATACACTAGCGGCACTTTTCCATCACACCTCCTCCGGTCCCTCTCCCTGGTGGTCATCTCCCATCTCACCACTATATTCAACCTCTCTCTGACCTTTGGCTTCTGAGCACCAGGGATTGTCCAATCCCAGGGGCCTCGTGTGGCACAGAGTGTTATGGCAGTTAAGGCAGCAGTGAGAGCAGTCCTGAGCTCTCACTCACGACCTGAAGGTTGCGGGTTCAATCACCGCATGATTAAGGTAGCCGTCTTAAGGTTGACTCAGCCTTCCATCCTTCCGAGGTTGATCAAAAAAGTACTCAGCTTGCTGCGGAATAAGTTGGTGCTATACAAATAACAAGTCCATCCCCCCCACCCCCCTCCCAGTGAAATAAGTCCTCCCTTATATACGTTTGTAAAAGTAGCACAAGGAGGACTACTATCGTCTATACCAAGGCTGTCTAGTACCCCAGATCTCTTCCTATGCTGCTCTCCTGCTCCACAATCCATCCAGCAGGATCCCCCCAGAGGATTACAGATTGCGACCTTGGACCACAGGTGTGGAGCCTGGTCATATATGACAGGCTCAATACCAAGTGAGTCCCATACTACACTTTACCTAGATATATCTTATCACCCATTCTTTTTAAGCACCTATTATTATTATTATTATTAATATACAACTACTATTTCAATATCTCCTCTTTGAAGAGTGGACACAAAATTTCAACTTATCAACTTATCAACCCTTATCAACCCAATTTCAAAATATCAACCCATCTCAAATCTCCCCTTCATCTCCAAACTATTAGAACACCTGGTTTACTCCCGCCTTACAAGCTATATATCAGAAACTCTCTTCTTGACCCTCTACAGTCCAGCTTACGCCCTCTACACTCGACAGAAACTGCCCTTACAAAAGTGGCAAATCGAGGGGCTGTCATTCCTCAATCTGATCATTCCTCGATCTGAGGCTGTCATTCCTCAATCTGATCATGCTCAATCTCTCTGTAGCATTTGACACTGTTGATCACAAACTCCTCCTCACTATGCTTTGCTCCATTGAACCAAAGGACAATGCTCTCACCTGGTTCTTTTCCTACCTATTTGACCACTCATTCAGTGTCACCTTTGCTGGCTCTACCTCCCCTCCTCTTCCCCTTTGCTGTTGGGGTTCCCCAGGGCTCGGTCCATGGTCCCCTCCTCCTCTCCATCTACACATTCCCGATTAGACAAACTATCAGGAGTTTTGGCTTTCAGTACCATCTCTATGCTGACGACACCCAGTTATACACCTCCTCCCGTGACATCACAGCAACATTCCTCCAGAATGCCACAGACTGTCTACTATCTCTAACACTATGTCCTCTCTCTTCCTGAAACTGAATCTCTCAAAAACTGACATACTCGAGTTTCCGCCCACTAATTTTTGAAATTACATGGAAAAATGTGACGCTTCGGGGGCTCCAATAGGTGACAGAGGTAACCCCCTCCCACTGTCAGCTTTTTACATGCTGCAGTAGCACGAACCGCGGCGTTTAAAGGTTTAAACATCAGGGGTCTGAAGTTTGTTCAGTCCCTGGTGTTAGAGTTCCTCACACCCCACTCGCCTCCTAGGTGTCTCTACAGCCCTTCTGGGTGCTCTGTTTGCAGAGAAACGATGCCCCTCCTGACCCTCCCACCTCGTTGGTGTCTCTACACACCTTCTGGGTGCTCTCCTAAAGAGAGATAACACCCTTCCCGGTTCTTGTACACAGGAGCAGTATTATAGTAGCTATATTCTTGTACATAGTGAGTAGTAGTATAGTAGTTATATTCTTGTACATAGAGGGCAGTATTATAGTAGTTATATTCTTGTACATAGGGGGCAGTATTGTAGTAGTTATATTCTTGTATAAAGGGGGCAGTATTATAGTAGTTATATTCTTGTACATAGGGGCAGTATTATAGTAGTTATATTCTTGTACATAGGAGGCAGTATTATAGTAGTTATATTCTTGCACCTAGGGGGCAGTAGTATAGTAGTTATATTCTTGTACATAGGGGGCAGTATTATAGTAGTTATATTCTTGCACATAGGAGAAGCATTATAGTAGTTATGTTCTTGTACATAGGAGCAGTATTATAGTAGTTATATTCTTGTACATAGGGGGCAGTATTATAGTAGTTATATTCTTGTACATAGGAGCAGTATTATAGCAGTTATATTCTTGTACATAGGAGCAGTATAGTAGTTATATTCTTGGATATAGAGGTCAGTATTACAGTAGTTACATTCTTGTACATAGGAGCAGTATTATAGTAGTTATATTCTTGTACATAGAGGGCAGTATTATAGTAGTTATATTCTTGTACATAGGGGCAGTATTATAGTAGTTATATTCTTGTACATAGGAGCAGTATTATAGTAGTTATATTCTTGTACATAGGAGCAGTATTATAGTAGTTATATTCTTGTACATAGGAGAAGTATTATAGAAGTTATATTCTTGTACATAGGAGGCAGTATTGGCAGTATTATAGTAGTTATATTCTTGTACATAGGGGCAGTATTATAGTAGTTATATTCTTGTACATAGGGGGCAGTATTATAGTAGTTATATTCTTGTACTTAGGGGGCAGTATTATAGTAGTTATATTCTTGTACTTAGGGGGCAGTATTATAGTAGTTATATTCTTGTACTTAGGGGGCAGTATTATAGTAGTTATATTCTTGTACATAGGGGACAGTATTATAGTAGTTATATTCTTGTACATAGGGGGCAGTATTATAGTAGTTATATTCTTGTACATAGGGGCAGTATTATAGTAGTTATATTCTTGTACATAGGGAGCGGTATTATAGTAGTTATATTCTTGTACATAGGAGCAGTATTATAGTAGTTATATTCTTGTACATAAGGGGCAGTATTATAGTAGTTATATTCTTGTACATAGGGGCAGTATTATAGTAGTTATATTCTTGTACATAGGAGGCAGTATTATAGTAGTTATATTCTTGTACATAGGGGGCAATATTATAGTAGTTATATTCTTGTACATAGGGAGCAGTATTATAGTAGTTATATTCTTGTACATAGGAGCAGTATTATAGTAGTTATATTCTTGTACATAAGATCAGTATTATAGTAGTTATATTCTTGGATATAGAGGGCAGTGTTATAGTAGTTATAGTCTTGTATAAAGGGTGCAGTATTATAGTAGTTAAATTCTTGTACATAGGAGCAGTATTATAATAGTTATATTCTTGTACATAGGAGGCAGTATTATAGTAGTTATATTCTTGCACCTAGGGGGAAGTATTATAGTAGTTATATTCTTGCACCTAGGGGGCAGTATTATAGTAGTTATATTCTTGGATATGAAGGTCAGTATTATAGTAGTTACATTCTTGTACATATGAGCAGTATTATAGTAGTTATATTCTTGTACATAGGTGGCAGTATTAGAGTAATTATATTCTTGTACATAGGAGGCAGTACTATAGTAGTTATATTCTTCTACATAGGGAGCAGTAGTATAGTAGTTATATTCTTGGATATAGAGGTCAGTATAACAGTAGTTACATTCTTGTACATAGGAGCAGTATTATAGTAGTTATATTCTTGTCCATAGAGAGCAGTATTATAGTAGTTATATTCTTGTACATAGGGAGCAGTATTATAGTAGTTATATTCTTTTACATAGGAGCAGTATTATAGTAGTTATATTCTTGTACATAGGGGGCAATATTATAGTGGTTAGATTCTTGGATATAGAGGTCAGTATTATAGTAGTTACATTCTTGTACATAGTGAACAGTAGTATAGTAGTTATATTCTTGTACATAGGGGGCAGTATTATAGTAGTTATATTCTTGTATAAAGGGGGCAGTATTATAGTAGTTATATTCTTGTACATAATGTCACCGTGACAGGCGAATATCCCAATAAATCAAACCAATAGATTACCGATGGGAATCACTGATAACTAAAATATAACTTTTAATGTGTTTGTTTAAAAAATGTGCGATCAGAACAACTAAAATTAGTGCATCTTTTTGTTGAAAAAACAGCACTGATATATTTTATGCCTCAAGCTTAAATCATTGTGTCCTCATCACACCTTATATATTGAGAGTGATACCACTACACTAGAGTCCTCAACACAGGTCAAATTGATCAAACGAAACCAATACTTATTTAGTGGTGTGGTTTGGTGTCCGTAATTGAGACTACCTATGAAATTTCAATTCACACCAAACACTGGATGATCCGTGTTGAGGACTCTAGTGTCGTGGTATTACTCTCTCAATATATAAGGTGTGATGAGGACACAATGATTTAAGCTTGAGGCATAAAATATATCAGTGCTGTTTTTTCAACAAAAAGAGGCACTAATTTTAGTTGTTCTGATCGCGCATTTTTTAAACAAACACATTAAAAGTTATATTTTAGTTATCAGTGACTCCCATCGGTGATCTATATTCTTGTACATAGGAGCAGTATTATAGTAGTTATATTCTTGTACCTAGAGGGCATTATTATAGTAGTTATATTCTTGTACATAGGAAGCAGTATTATAGTAGGTAAATTCTTGTACATAGGGGGCAGTATTATAGTAGTTCTATTCTTGTACATAGGGGGCAGTATTATAGTAATTCTATTCTTGTACATAGGGGGCAGGTATTATAGTAATTCTATTCTTGTACATAGGAGAAGCATTATAGTAGTTATATTCTTGTACATAGGAGCAGTATTATAGTAGTTATATTCTTGTACATAGGGGGCAGTATTATAGTAGTTATATTCTTGCACCTAGGGGGCAGTATTATAGTAGTTATATTATTGCACCTAGGAGGCAGTACTATAGTAGTTATATTCTTGTACATAGGGGCAGTATTATAGTAGTTATATTCTTCTACATAGGGAGCAGTAGTATAGTAGTTATATTCTTGGATATAGAGGTCAGTATTATAGTAGTTACATTCTTGTACATAGGAGCAGTATTATAGTAGTTATATTCTTGTACATAGGGAGCAGTAGTATAGTAGTTATATTCTTGGATATAGAGGTCAGTATTATAGTAGTTACATTCTTGTACATAAGAGCAGTATTATAGTAGTTATATTCTTGGATATAGAGGTCAATATTACAGTAGTTACATTCTTGTACATAGGGGGCAGTATTAGAGTAATCATATTCTTGTACATAGGAGGCAGTATTATAGTAGTTACATTATTGTATATAGGAGGCAGTATTATAGTAGTTATATTCTTGTACATAGGGCGTAGTATTATAGTAGTTATATTCTTGTACATAGGGAGCAGTATTATAGTAGTTATATTCTTGTATATAGGAGCAGTATTATAGTAGTTATATTCTTGGATATAGAGGTCAGTATTATAGTAGTTACATTCTTGTACATAGATGCAGTATTACAGTATTTATATTCTTGCACACAGGTGGCAGTATTATAGTAGTTGTATTCTTGTACATCTGAGGCAGTATTATAGTAGTTATATTCTTGTACATAGGGGGCAGTATTATACTAGTTATATTCTTGTACATAGGGAGCAGTATTATAGTAGTTACATTCTTGTACATAGGAGGCAGTATTATAGTAGCTATATTCTTGTACATTGGAGGCAGTATTATAGTAGTTGTATTCTTGTACATCTGAGGCAGTATTATAGTAGTTATATTATTGTACACAGGGAGCAGTATTATAGTAGTTACATTCTTGTACATAGGAGGCAGTAATATAGTAGCTATATTCTTGTACATTGGAGGCAGTATTATAGTAGTTTTGTTTTTGCACACAGGGAGCAGTATTATATAAGTTATATATTATGGTATACAGGGGGCAGTATTAAAGTAGCTATTTGCTTTTACATAGGGGGGCAGTATTAAAGTAGTTATATTCTTGCATATGGGGGCAGTTTTATAGTAGTTGTATTTTGTGCATAGAGAACAGTATTATAGTAGTTATATTTATGTACATAAGAGGCAGTATTAAATAGTCATATTCTTGTACATGGGAGCAGTATTATAATAGTTATATTCTTGTATATATGGGGGCAGTATTATAGTAGTAATATTCTTGTACATAGAGGGCAGTATTATTGTAGCTATATTCTTGTACATTGGGGGCAGTATTATAGTAGTAATATTCTTGTACATAAGAAGCAGTATTAAAGTAGTCATATTCTTATACATAGAGGGCAGTATTATTGTAGTTATATTCTTCTACATAGGAGCAGCATTATAGTAGTTATATTCTTGTAGATAGGAACAGTATTATAGTAGTTATATTCTTGTATATAGGGAGCAGTATTATAGTAGTTATATTCTTGTACATAGGAGCAGTATTATAGTAGTTATATTCTTGTACCATGGGGGCAGTATTAAAGTAGTTATATTCTTAAACATAGGAAGCAGTATTATAGTAGTTATCTTCTTGTACATAGGAGCAGTATTATAGTAATTATATTCTTGTACATAGAGGGGACAGTATGATAGTAGTTATATTCTTGTACATAGGAGGCAGTATTAGTAGTTCTATTCTTGTTACATAGGCGGCAGTATTATGGTAGTTATATTCTTGTACGCAGGAGCATTATTATAGTTGCTCTGCACACTCATACCATCCTGTTGCTGCAACCCCTAATGAACTTCTCAGTGCCCTCCTATGGTAAAAATATGACCCCACTATGGTCCAAGTAAGTTAAAGTAGCCTTGCTGTGGCCTCAATTGGTTATGTGACACCATCTGTTGCCCCACTATGTATTAGTGCCAACACTATGGTTCCATTATGTGATAGTGCCCGTTTGTGGTACCAATAACTAATACTGCACCCCCATGGCCCCTTGCAATATGTAACTCCCCTTAGCCCATTTTAATATGTGCCCCTTTTTGTGGCATCCTGTAATAAATATGTGACCCCCCCCCCCCCCTTCCTATGTAGCCCCAGAACTCTGCCCCCTGACAGAGGTAGCAGATTAGACACACATGGGAATGCAGTGTCTCCTCTGATGCTGTATGCCATCTTCTCATTTAGTATTATTAGCTGACGACACAGGACTATCTGCAGAACCAGTCGAGATCCATCATCTTCTGCTGAGTATTTTTAATGCAGCAGATACAATTAGCGATGCATTTGGGCTCTCTTTTGGGGCTTATTCACACGACCGTATTTACGCAGGTATTTTGGTGCATTAAAAAAGCACCTGAAATGCGACCATGCGAAGCATTTATTTCAATGGCTTCATTCAGTTGAACTTTTTTTTCTGCGTAAAGTATACGCACGTGAAAATATAGGACATACGTGACCATCTGAGGCCATATATTTTATAAGGTGCATGAAAAGATAGGTCTTGCCCTATCTTTCGACGTGATATGCAGCAAGCTCCCATAGACTTCTATGGCAGCTGAAAAAAAGGGAACCACTCTGCTAACGATGTTGAGAAAAGAAGACTGATCGCTGTCATTAGACATTTTATTGCCATTTCGAGGATTTCTGCTGATCATTGCTTGCCATCGCTTCTGCGTATTTTTTAAGATTCACCCAGTGTAAATGGCTTTAAATATGCAAATAAAGATCGGGACTTGATGGTGTCAAAAAGTCATTCATGCGTATATACGCTGCATAACGGGTGAAAGTAAATATGCATATGGTTGTGTGGAGGAGGCCTCATGGGCATTGCATGTATTCGTTTGTGTAAATCTCTGCAATTTTACGCAACTGAACTGCACTTACTCCCGCATATTTCGTTTTTTTTGCATGAGTGAATAGACACTTATCACTGAGTATCTATGCACATAAAAAAAAAATCGCAAAAAGGTGTAGATTTCTTTTCCTTCCTGTGTAAATACTAAATGTATTCATCGCGTATTTTTACCACTCCCATTAACTTACATGAGCTATTGTGTTCCATAATATGAACCAAAATAGGACACACTGAAATTTTTTTCATGAAAGTACATGAAAAACGCATGTTTGAATACCCCAATGCAACTCTATGGTGTTTCAGCACTGCGTAATGCATGTAAAAAATATGCGCTTAAGGCCACTTTCATATGGGCAGCAAAATCCTGCGATTTTTGGGGAAAAAATTGCAGCATATTCTATCTTGCCATGACTTGCGATTTTTTATTTTTATTTTTTTTTGCAATTTCTCCATGTTTCCCTATGGAGCCTTCTTGTTTATCGCATTGCACAAACTTTCGATTTTCTTGCGATGCATTTTTAACATCAGAAAAAGTCATATTGACTTTCGCAATAAAAAACGATGTGATTTTATTGCGAGATTTTATTCCAAAAGATATGAGAAATGAGATATGATGCAAGATTATTTTCACATAAAAGCAGCGATAGCGCTGCAAAATCGCAAGAACAAGCACGCGATTTTGCCGTAATTGTCTTGTGGCAAAATCACTGTCACCCATGGGAAAGAGGCCTTACTAAAAGGAGCCATATACCGTAGGAGAAACTATTAAGAAGGTCCACATAGGGGCTACTTTTACGTTTACAGGCACTGTTAATGAGAGGGGCTACAGAGAGGACACTATTAATGTGTGCGATCGTGCAAAGAGCACTATAATTTTGTTGGGCTGCAGAGGAGGCACTAATACTATGGGTGGCATTCAGTGAAAGAGGTAGTGGCAGGATGGGGAAAGTGTGCTGAGATGAGTCATAGCTGGAAGACGTTTTAATGCCGATCTGGACTCAGGTGTTTTGGTCCTGCCTGCATTTTTTTTGCACACGTAATTGCTTGTATTTACACACACAAAAAAATACTACACTGTCAGTCCATTTCAGGGCTTACAGCTGGACCACTTGTTACTTCTGTTTCTCTCTTGTCAGTCTATCATCAGGGCTGACATTTGCCCCATTTGCTATTATATTAGGGTTGCTATTTCCATCTCTCTTGTCAGTTTATCATCAGGGCTGACATTTGCCCCATTTGCTATTATGTTAGGTTGCTATTTCCATCTCTCTTGTCAGTCTACCATCAGGGCTGACATTTGCCCCATTTGCTATTATATTAGGTTGCTATGTCCATCTCTCTTGTCAGTCTACCATCAGGGCTGACATTTGCTACATTTGCTATTTTATTAGGGTTGCTATTTCCATCTCTCTTGTCAGTCTACCATCAGGGCTGACATTTGCCCCATTTGCTATTATATTAGGGTTGCTATTTCCATCTCTCTTGTCAGTCTACCATCAGGGCTGACATTTGCTCCATTTGCTATTATATTAGGTTGCTATTTCCATCTCTCTTGTCAGTCTACCATCAAGGCTGACATTTGCTCTATTTGCTGTTACATTACCATTGCTATCTCCACTGCTGCTTTTAGAATTTTGCAGGTTCTTTGGTACTCTTTCTATATCAGTAATTCAGGTAGGGCTTTTTGATCCTTTATAGCCCTGTGACTCCATTGTACTAGGGCACATACTCTGATGTACAGTTACGATTGAGAACAGAACTTGAACCTATCTTTTTTTTTTGCAATTGCTTTTTAAGCTCTGACTTTTCAATCAAGCTTTGAACCCAATCCATCTTTTGTCATATTTATTATCAAACTCTGAATTTTCAGTTGATCTTTGTTCTCAACCTGACGTTTTTGTCAATAATTGTACTTCTGATTTAGCTCTAAATCCACAACTGAACTCTATCTACAAACATCCTTTTTCTATGAATAGTTGGTTCTAGACATCTGACTCTGCACGCTTCATAGTTAGCTAAGGGCTCAGTCAGACGGGCGTTTTTTCGCGCGATTTGCGGATCGCATGACGGATGCGCATCCGCAAATCGCGTGACCGGTGCGCACAAGTCGCCCGCAAATCGCCCGAAAATCTGCTCCTAGCCGCGTTTCATTAGAAACGGGCCGGAGCTGTCCAGCGCAGTGCATTCAATGGAGACGGCAATACAGCCGTCTCCATTGAAAGCAATGCGCTGCGGGCGAGCCCGGGATGAATTGTCGGTAAGGGCTTAAATATGTAAGCCCTTACCTGCAATGCATCCTAAAATGTGTTAAAATAAAAAAAAATTGCATACTCACCTTCTGCCGGCAGCTCCGAGCGGCCGTCCTGCAGTGGGTGTGAAGGGGGTGTGAGTCAGACCTGCCCCCTGATTGGCTCAGCGCTGAGCCAATCAGAGGCATGCCTCACTCACACCCATTCATGAATTCATGAATGGATGTGAGTCAGACCTGCCCCTGATTGGCTCAGCGCTGAGAGGCAGCAGTCACTCACCCATTCATGAATTCATGAATGGGTGTGTGAGTGAAACCGGCCTCTGATTGGTCAGGCTGTGACCAATCAGAGGCAGATCATTCAGCAGGCGGGGATTTTAAAGCCCTGCCGGCTGAATAGTGCCGAGAAGCAGTTCAGGAGAACTGACAGCGGCTGCGGCTGGACTCCGGCTGCAGCGGAAAGGTGAGTATACAATTTTTTTTTATTTTAACACATTTTAGGATGAATTGCAGGGAAGGGTTTATATATTTAACCCCTTCCCGACAATTCACCCCGCGCACGCCGGCAGCCCATTGCTTTCAATGGAGCGGCTGTATTGCCGCTCCATTGAATTCAATGGGCAAACATCGTTCTTCTCTGCCACAGCTGTTACAGCTGTGGCAGAGAAGAATGATTTGTCTTCTATATGTTCTCAATGGGGTCGACGCTGCTGCCGCCGGCCCCATTGAGCGCATATACAGAAGCGAACAGGAATCGCAGATCGCAGATAGGTGCGATCTGCGATTTCTGTTCTATAATTTATCGGACGAGCGCATAAAAAGCGCTCATGTGTCCGATACCATTGCAAAGCAATGGTTTTAAAAAATCGCCGGACGCATGCGCATGCGCAAATCGCGGCTAAAAACGCCCGTCTGACTAAGGCCTAATAGTGGACCTTTCAGTCCCTTTTTTGATGCACCCAGTAATCCTGGAGATGCGCACCCTTTAGGAGATATTAGTTTTCTGGGTAGATGCTGTTTTGGATCTACTGTGCTCTTTTAGGTGTCACTCTCTGAGTGTGTATGCCCTGGGAGACTGGCTGATCAGACTTTATATCCCATCCTGTATATCTGTATATGGGTTGCTCCTCTAACAGTTCATTCTGCCTGTTGCTGCTTTGGCCCTATTAGTGTTAAGACAATCTAGAATGTGGAGCAAGCACAATCTGGTCCTCCGATGAGTAATAACTGTTATAAACCCATCTGCTGATTAAGAATTTGTCATGTCTCAAGCTAAGCTTGTAACATCTTGCTGCCGTTTTACAATGGCACCATCTTCTGGCTAGAGCCAGCACTGCAGTATGTGACATGCTGGAGAGCCCCCAACAACAGAGCGGCCAGTAATATACAGTAAGAATACTCTGCCGGATGTCTTCCAACATCGGAGCTGTACAGGCTTCAATCAGAAAGTTGGAAGACGTCAGAGAGTGGATTGGAAAGGGTTAATCCCACTCACAGCTGGTGTTATGCATACTTGTCTGTAGTGCCTCTCTCAACTTCCTGAGGACGGTCTGGAACCTGTTGTCCCTCCCCTCCTTGCGTTCTGGGGTGCGTGAATTGTGTAGTGTGTGGTATGGTGACCACACAGGTGCATGCACCCACAGGTTTCTCCCTATCGCTTTACAGGTGCGGCCTCCAGACGTCTGATATATTATATGTGTGTCAGATGGGTGATGAGTGAGCACCGTGGCTGACTCTCTATCCCCTTACAGTGAGGACACTTGGACTAGCTATGTTTTACTATCTGTATGCATGTGAGTTCTGGGGGGGGTTACTGTTCTATGTGGTATGCATGACTTTGTGTGCTGGTGTGAACAGCGTCTTGTTCTGTGTGTCTGTGCAGGTGGCAGACATGAGGTGTGAACTGTCTGTTCACACACACTGAACATAGAACAAGTGTTGTGTCCTGTGTTTTGTATCTATCTGCAGGTTCCTAATCAGGGATAGCCAGGTCCCAGAGGAAGACAGTGGGTCTGTCTTTATTAGGACAATCACCCCGCTTTTAGACAGGGGTTCCCCACTTTCCCTGATTAGTAAGGGATGGGTGTCCTTCCATCTTGACCTGGAGAGGTGTAATTGGTCTATGCAACATTATGAGAGTTGTTGCAGTTTTATTAGGACCCCATCTTGCGTCCGTGGTGAGGCGTGGCGCTTTAGTGCACCACATGTGTAGCCCAAAATTTTATTTCTATATTAATAAAAATTGTTTTTAGAAGAAATACTTTCTGTGAAGGATTTTTTATTAATTTTCATACGCACATATGAATAACCTTATTGAAATCAATGGGTTTCATTCACTCCTCAATGTGTGGCGTACTTACGTCCGTGTAAATGGGCCTTTAGGGTGACTAACCACTACAGGTTTTTTTCACTGCGAAATTCGCAGCATTTTTTTTTCTGCAGGGGTCCATGGGACTTGTAATGTTAAAATCGCGATCGCGCAAAATCGCACTTTACCACGAAATACGGGGAACTGATATCTGATGACTTTTTAGTGATTGCATTATTTCCTAGATTTAAACCATTGCATCTAGGCCTGCCAGCATTGTATAAATAGGCTAGTCTTAATATTATTCCTGCTATTTTAGGCGCATCTCTGCCCCTCTGTGTGCCTACACAGTAATATACATCAGGTATACTCGGCCACTGCTCCATTCAGAGTGACATCACTGCTGGGGAAGAAGCAACCCCCGCAGTGACAGGAGAACGGGACCTCCACCGATCAGCAAGTTATTCCCCATCCCGTGGATATCCTGGGAATAGGGCATAGCTTGTTATTCTGGTGAAGCCCCTTTGATGAGTTATTCATTTCCCCAGAAAAATACAGTTTGACCTCAGTGTATTATGGTATAGAAGTTTATTTGGACTGATAAAATGCTGTATGTAGTAAGAACTAATGTGAAACAGAATATATTAAAGAGGATCTACCCATTCTAATGAGATGTCTGTTTTACTACAAATACTTGTATTGCCCATTATAGAACAATTCTGGAGCATCTTCTCACAGAGTAGAGACATTGTGACGTTCCTCTGATATTCCTCTTAGACATGTATTAATACATTGCCAATTCAGGTGTCCGTACACTGACAGTTTCTGACAGGGTATGGATTCACCTCTTTGGCAAGGAGAATGGTAACACCCAGTTGTCAGTTTATTGTTACTTTATAGGGAGTTCAAGTATCTACTAAAATAGACATGTCAGAAGAACAGACGGTTTCTCTTAAAGATTAAAAACTTATTATGTAGAAGTGATACAATGTGGGTTGGGAGGGGTACAATTTCTCCTTGTGGAGACTTAAAAGGCCTTGCAGTGCTCCTCTGGGAAATTTGATATGCAAATGACAGATTTTACAACAGCCTGACATGTTTTAGGTGGTCGCCACAACGAAAAAACTACACCCCTCTCGAGCCACATCATAGGCCTCTCAACCAATCAGGCAGCAACCTACTGTACACCGATGAAGGGCAAAAAAAAGCCCAAACAGCTTGTCTATATACGTTTTTTCTCCGTGGAGAAGGCTCTGGGATTGGCTTATATTCCTGATTATTTTGCAAGGCATCTACCCAAGAAGAAACTGTACTCCTCCCCAAGTGACATCATAGGCTTCTCACACAGCCAGCCAGAATACTAATGAGAGACAAAGGCCCCAAAACTGCCTGTCTATTCATGCTTTTTTTCCTTCTAGAGAAGCCTCTGGTTTTGGCTTATATTCAGTCATGTTGCAAGGCATATTAACCCCTTAGTGACACGGCCTATTTTGCACCAAAGGATGCAACAGTTTTTTTGGGATTTTTATCTCTACTTTTCAAAAGCCATAACAATTTTTATTTTTTCATTGACCTGGCCATACGAGGATTGCTACTCCCTGAAGTGATGAAGTCGGTTTTGATATAAAAACGGCTCACATCTGTGGGTATATCGCATATTGGTCGTGGGGAGGCAGGAATGGTTCAGGTATTCTCTTTTGTTGATTGATGCCTCGACTCCTCATACCCAGTATGGCAGTTTTTGTTGGAGTGTTGCTTTAATGTTATTTTGCTCCATGTTTGCACACACTATGTAGTAATGTGGCGTTTAGCCATTAATCAGCGGCACTGTCACAATATACGCACGGCTTGTGGAAATTGGGACATCTGTGATATTTATTTACATTGCTCCCTGTTTCCGTCTCTTCTTGGCATAAACTCACAATCTGTGATTCAGAACATTCTTCTTCATGAAATCATGAGTCATCTTATAAGAAACTCGTTTTACACAGTTGCCACATTATACAGCTATGTTCTTACCTTAGTAATCCAAGACGTAGCTTTCATGCAGCTCAGCACTGCAGGACATTGACCATCCTCTGTAAAACAAGGGACTGCCGGGCTCTATTTATTAGGGCTACTATCTAATTATAACAGCCGATAAGCCAATAACTAAACCCTTTCATGCACCAGGACATATATGTTCATCCTAGGTGCATGGGGTTCATATGGCACAGGCTTGGAAGCCAAGACTACTCCATAAATGGCTGGTGTTGGAGGTCTTTAACAGTTGATGCCAGGCCACAACAACCGCGATTAGAGTTCATACTGATCGCAGCTGTTATACCTTTAAATGCTGCTCTCAATTCTGACAGTAGCACTTATATCCCCCAACTGGTGATTGGAGGTCCCAAATGGCCCCACCCATGATTAAAACGCAAGGTGCCATTCTGTTATCATGGCAGCTGTGAGCCTTTTGTAGGCCCCTAGGGTTCTCTTGTATTTCTGTCTATTTAGACATGCCTGTGGCATGTCTTAATATAGAGCTGGCATAAATACCATAAATACAATACTGCAATAGTAAGTAAAGAAAATAAAAAATACAGCATTGTGTTTTTTTTGGTCACCCCATTTCCAAGAAATAATTTAATAAAAAGAGAACAAATAATTGCATGTACTCCAATAGAAACCACAGCACACTTTGTCCTGCAAAAAACAAGCCCTTGCACAACTTAATAAACGCAAAGATAAAAAAATTATGGTAGTCAGAAGATGGTGGAAGGGAATTTTTTTTAAGATATTCAATTTTTTTTAAAGTAGTACCCTTCCCCCAAAAAAGATTTAAGTTTGGTAGCATCATAATCATAATGACCCACAGAATAAAGTTATTCTGTCATTTTTGCTGGAGGGGGTACACCGTAAATACAAGACTTCCCCCACTCTGTACTTCCTGGTTGTTGCTGGCTAGAACATGTCCATCACGAGTTTGAGAGGGAAGGACGCCCCCTAGACATTCTTGCTAGGTAAAGTGACAAGGATACTGCAAGTTGTAAACCCAGAGTCACGAGTCTGACAGGGAACGACGCCCCTAGATGCCCTTAGAGGGTAAAGTGACAAGGGCTCTGCGGGTTGTGAACCCTGAAGTTGCTTTATGTTCCACTACATATGCAGTGGGTTGATACTGTAAAATTTTGCTACGTGCCATAAAGTGGCAGGAGCCAGAGATTTAAAGAAATATAGTTGTCCAGTGTCTATCTGAAGATGGTGCCAACCATCCTAGGACCTGAATATGGCGATCCCCATGAGTGAGTCCCCCCAGGTTGTCACAACATTCATACTATCACTGTTAGGATCCCTACTGGATTAAATTGCAATTAATTCCCCCATTTGTAACAAGACAATAAGACTTCAATTTAAAGTTACATAGCAGTAATAAATAATACATAGTAGTAGTAAATAATACATCGCAGCACTAAGAGAGAAGTCGAAGAAAGAAGCTAAAGTTTCATTTGTCTGCAGCACCAGCACTGAAATCAATGGGTTGTCTAAGGAATGCAGGGTTCTCCAGAGCTTCTCTTCATTGTGGTTAAATAGGGGTCTCTCCCTGTATTTATAAATTAGACATTTATTTCAAATATTAGAATATTTTTTAAAAAGTTGATTTTTATTTTCCTTTTAGAATTCTAAAAAAATAAAATAGTAAATTGTAAATCTTTTAGAATTCTCATAAAAATCTTTTTCCATCAAGTGAGTGTGAAAACATTTGCAAAATTTACAAGACATCACAAATAAGTGCAATGCTTACCTGCTCCTCGTCTGCCCTGGACTGTGACTGCCTGGCATAGGACAGTGTTTATATATATATATTACTGGATCATAACTGCTCACTACTAAACCTAATTTACATATATTAAAAAAAGTAACCACGTCCAGTGAACCGCCCTTCACAATTGTGCAACTCAGATTTAGCTCAGTGTCAGCAGACTGGCAAAGGGCCAACCTTAAGATTTATAGCAGGTGACAAGGAAACATCCTAAGATAATTCACATCTTTCTGTGGCATCACTATGGGATTGTATGCCATTGTGTTTCAAAAGTCCCCACATCGTATATGAAAGTATAGGAATGCATCCTTACCTGCATAGCTAAGATGGTTGCAAATCATATTATATTCTGTAGATTTTAGCTGGAAGTCCCTATAGAAAAGCTAGTAGATTCCCTACATGAATATAGACAGTAGTACAAATGGTTTTACATATTGAAATTAAATTTAGCAAATCTATTAATTATTTCATAGAATCATAGAATGGTAGAGTTGAAAGGGACCTCCAGGGTCATCGGGTCCAACCCCCTGCTCAGTGCAGGATTCACTAAATCATCCCAGACAGATATTTGTCCAGCCTTTGTTTGAACACTTCCATTGAAGGAAAACTCATCACCTCCTGTGGTAACTTGTTCCACTCATTGATCCCTGTCACTGTCAGAAAGTTTTTGCTAATATCTAATGTGTCTCCTCCCTTTCAGTTTCATCCCATTGCTTCTAGTTTTTCCTTGTGCAAATGAGAGTAGGGCAGATCCCTCTGCACTGTGACAGCCCTTCAGATATTTGTAGACAGCAATTAAGTCTCCTCTCAGGGCTTCTTTTTTGCAAGCTAAACAGATCCTTTAACTGTTCATTATAGGACATGATTTGCAAACCGCTCACCATCTTGGTAACTCTTCTCTGAACTTGCTCCAGTTTATCTATGTGTTTGCCTTTTTGGCTGCTGCATCACACTGTTGACTCATGTTCAGTCTATGATCTATTTGTATACCCAAGTCTTTTTCACATGTGCTGCTGCTTAGTCCAATTCCTCCCATTCTGCATGTGTTTTAGGCCGCTTGCAGACGAGCGGGTCGGATCCGGCAGCGAGAAATCTCGCCATGCGATCCGACCCGAGCGCCTGCAGAGACGAGCGCGTACTCACCCGCGCCTGGCGGCCCCGGCTCTTTCATGTGCCGGCTGCCGCGCAGCCGGCGCATGCGCAGACCGGAGCCGGTAGCCGGGTGAGTGTGCGTGCCCCGCAGAAAATTAGGACATGCCGCGGATTGTTTGCCGCGCGAGATTTCGCGCGGCCAAACCGCGGCCGTCTGCATAGGAGTGCATATTTTAATGCACTCCTATGCAAACTTTCAGCGGCGGAAATCCCGTGGGAAATCCCGCGGCGGGATTTCCGCTCGTGTGCAGGCGGCCTTATTCATTTGTCCTGCCCAGATGTAGGATCTTGCATTTCTCCTTGTTAATTACTATTCTGTTAGTCGCCGCCCACTGTGCAAGCTTTTTTAAATCTTTTTGAATACTCTCTCTCTCTCTCTTCCCTAGCATTAGCTATCCCTCCTAGCTTTGTGTCATCGGCAAATTTGATCAGTTTCCCATCAATTCCCTGCTCCAGATCATTTATAAAAATGTTGAACAACACTGGGCAAAGGGACAGAGCCTTGTGGTACCTCACTTGATACACTCTTCCACTTGGATGTGCAGCCATTTATGACCACTCTTTGAGTACGATCACTCAGCCAGTTGTGAATCCACCTAACAGTTGCCTTGTCAATCCCATGTTTGGTCATTTTTTCAATAAGTATGGTAGGAGATATTCTGTCAAATCCTTTACTAAAGTCAAGATATACTATATCCACCGCATTTCTCTGATCAACCCAGTCGGTGATTCTCTCATAGAATTTGGTGATTAAAGGAGTTGCACCAACATACACAATCCCTCACAGAATGCAGGGAGTGGGGCAAAAAGCTGATTGCCCTGGGTCCCACTTTTGCCAGTCCACTGACTTTGCTTGGGGATGTCATAGCCAATGAAGCATTTCTCCTGCAGCATCCACTGCAGGCAAAAAGTAGCATTATAAGACTATCATTCACATGATTGGCCATCCTATAATACCACAACAGCACAAGATCCGCCTAAATATGTTGTAGATTGGGGGACCAAGCCCAAGTAAATGCCTTCACTACCACTATGAATCAAGTCTTTGATGACCCAAATCGCTTTGCCACTATAGAGGGTAGGTTACATAGCCTACGACAAGAGAGACCATCTGTTGCCGAATATACGGCAGAATTTTGTCGCTGGATGACTGATACCATATAGAACCTAGTTGCCCAGAAGAATCAGTTCTGATGAGGATTATCAAAGCCAGTGAAGGATGAGCTTGCCTGAGTTGAGACCCCTGACAATTTGGAGGACTTTAATCGGATATATATTCAAATTTATCCAAGACTTACAGAACGAAAGAAGGAGAAGCTGCAGGTTTTTGGAACCACACTGCCTATTCTTTCAGTCAACCAGCATTCATCACCCAGCAAAGGAGTGAAACTGAACCTGAACCAATGCAGATTGATGTCATCTTCAAAACCCTATCCTTAACAGAGAAGGAAAGGCACTGTGCGGAGAATCCATGTCTCCATTGTGGGGGCTCAGGACATTATGGTATTGACTGCCCCAACAAGTTCCAAAAGACTATTGCCTTTATCTGTGCTAAGTCCGAAGGTAAATCTGATGTTCCCAAACAGCTGGATTCGTTGTCACAGCCATCCCATCGATAACTCAAGATAAAGATGAGATACGTCCACCATCTTTTCTCTTTGTCATTCCCATACAAGTCCTAATTTGAGGCCATAAATTACAAAGCTCCTCTATGTAAGATTCTTGAGCTGGAGGGAACTTCATGGACTTTAAATATGCTTCCGACAACACTAACTCCAGTAGGACCAAAACCATACTGATTAATATGGAAATCATGGATTGATCACCGTTGTCTTCATGGCCTGTAACTCATGAAACAATCAAATTTGAAATCGTTATTGAACCTGATCACCTTGAAACGATTAGTTGCCATCTTATCTTTTGTCCCAAGTTTCCAGTTATTCTATGAATTCCTTGGTTTTCTACCCACAATCCTTCTATCAACTGGGACTTAAGGACCATCACCTTCCCCTCTGAGAACTGCAAAGAAAGATGCCAGATGTCACTATCCACCCTTAAACAAACCCAAACTTATGAGGATAGTCAACAATGATGTCTGCAGCAAGATGAAATCCGACCAACTTGTCCGTCATCGACTATATGATTGTCCGATCAAATTGCTCCCTGGAACAACCATCCCTTTCAGGCAAATTTACAATCTTTCTCAACCAGAATTAACTGCATTACGGGAAACTCAGGAAAAGCTAAAAGAAATGCTTCAAGAAGCCGAGAAACGCTACAAAAAGGCAATGGATAAATACTGCAAGGCTCCTTTCCAGGTAGGTGATAAAGTTTGGCACTCTACTAAAAACTTAAAAATGCATTTGCCCATTCACAAATTAGGGCAAAAGTTTATTGGGCTTTTCCAGATTTCTGCAAAGTTGGGCCAAGTCACCTTCCAACTACTGGTGAAGAGGTAGCGTTAAGAGGAGTTTCTTGTGGACTGAATCCTGGATTCCAGAACACATATAGGGAGGCTGCAGTACCTGGTGCAATCGACGGTGTATGGTCCGGAGGAGAACTCATGGGAAGCGGCCCACAATATCCATGCTCTGAAGATCACGGACAAGTTTCATCCCAATTATCCAAGAGACACCAACCCAGAACCCGTTCATTACCATAGGGTGGAATGGAAGTGCCTGGCTGCTGGGAATGCATGAACACTGGTCTCTGTGAAGGATAGTGCAGCCTGATGCATCCAATCTCAAATGATGTCTGTGGACATCAGCTATACACTGTAAGATGATGGGCAGTTTGGGTGGCCATGTGTTTTCCAGGAACCTCAGACCTATGCTGCTGCCCAAACTGTTCCTATTGTAATCCACAACTGCTTCTACCAGTCCAATTTTTAATGCTATTGCACTAATGGAACAACAAAAAGCTGAGGTTTATGCAAATTTGGATTTTGTGGGCAAAATATGTTAAAATGTTAGTGGACTCATATGTTCAAAGGCTCGAGAATTGAGGAAGTATGACAGAATACAGGCAGCATTTATATTCATATAGTGCTTAAAGCAGCCCCTCTGCCCACCCTAATCATATAGTATAGGCTGCCTGGAAACAAAGTTGGGCTGCCCCACCAGAGAACTACAGGGTCCTCAAGTAGGCTGTGGTTCTGACATAATAATGGGAAATAGCCACAACAAGGTAATAATTTCCAGCAAAAATCAGTCACACCTAAGGTTATCCCAGTCCAGCACTGCAACTACAATAGCTCCTGCATACTACTGAAGGAGCCGAGGAGAGAAACTGCAGAGAAACTGATCTCCCTGTTGTGCATGTCAACTATTACCTGAAAAATCCTTAAAGATATTGCACCAAAATCAAATTTTAGCACCTATCCATACAACAGAGAACAGAGGTCTTGTATCCCCCTCTTCTCTGTTCTGTGTGCTCACTGCACCCTGCAGTGTGAAGTTTGAATGGAGTGGTGGTTGCTCATGCCTGGCACTGCTCCATTCATCATCAATGAGACTGCTGGAGATAGCCTTCAACAAACTCTTGGCTATTTCCATGAGCTCCATTAAAATGAATGGAGTAGCACCCTGCATGTGTGACCACCACTCCATTCAATTATTGCGTCACTGCATGTGGGTGCAGCGAGTCCACAGTGAGAAGATGACGTCACAGTACCCCTGCTCTCAGGATTAATGGAGATCACAGCACTAAGACTCCCACAGATCAGACTTGTATCACCAGTATGAATTGGTGATAAAACTCGATTTTGAGAATATCCTTTCAACTTTATGCAGTGATATGGATAATAGGAGTGTATGAGAAGAATTACTAATAAAGCTATACCTAAATAGATAGGCAAACGCTCACTCAAAGTAAACCAATGCATGAAGGCCTTTCAAATTAATCTAAGAATAATAGTGCTAGAAGTCTTAGGCTGGGTTCACACAGGGCGGATTTGCCGCGGAAATTTGCCACGGCAAATCCGCCCGCGACCGCTAATCTCGGGATTAGCCAGCCATGTGGACGAGATTCCTCAGAAATCTCGTCCACACGGGACGGCCAATCCGCTGCGGTAAGTCCGGCTGAAACCGCGGCTGTGGCCGCTGCAACCGCGGTTTCAGAATATGCAGCATGCTCATTCTTTTTTTCTTTCCGCAGCGGCCCTGCTCTCCTCTATGAGAGCGCCGGCCGCACCGGAAAAGCGAGCGGTTGGGTGCTTCAAAGCCGCCGCGGGTTTTTCCGCGGCGGTTCTCCCGTCGGAGATCTCGCGGTTTCGGCTGCGGCCAAACTGCGGGATTTCTGGCGGGAATACGTCCCGTGTGAACCCAGGCTTAAGGTACCTTTACATGGGATGACCGTCGACTAAATAATCGCTTGAAAAAGCCAATACAAACAAGTCATGCAGTGTAAACACGGCCAACAGGGTGACGAGCAGTATGTCGTTAACTATTTAGTTTCAGCTTACCAAAAAAAATGGTTGCTGGTTGATTAAAGCTGTCTGGTGTAAAGTCAAAGTCATGCGTATTTGAACGACTTGTGAACAAATTTGCATGAGGAGCCCCTCTGTGAATGATATCTCAGCAATTAACTAATGAACAATCATTACTCTATGTAAAAGTGAATAAACGATTGTCTTCGTATGTTTCAATTACTTTTCTGAATGACCATCCGAATGATAGTGCCTCAATGTAACGTATGTTTAATTCTCTTTCTTTTGGTCAGAGCTCTTACTATCTTTGTAAGGGTGCTTTCACATCTGTGGCGGGGGTTCCATTTTCCCTGCTCCATTCGGGGAGCATAAAGAGGAATATCTTGGCCAAACGGATCTATCTTGTGATGGAACCAAACAGCACTGAACAGACCCCATTAGATATAATGGGATCTGGTCGGTTTCTGCTCAGCAGCCCAGCATTTACCAGAAGATAAAGCGTTGCATGCAGCGCTATTCCTTCCAGTATTTTATGCCAGATCTGTCATGGAACCTTCGAACAGAGGTTACAGTGCAAAAGTGAACCCGGCATTGGATGACTTTTCCACTTCACATTGCGGACCCTCTAGATGTGGCGGGAGTGTGAGCCTCACTACAGACATTTAAGATGTAGTTAGACAGCATATTTGTATTGTCTTGAAGAACATTTGAAAACATTCTCTAGACTCTCAAATCTGGATGTAAGAGGCTTCACATTGTCATATCACTCTTAGGTGTTGCATTGCATGTGCAGTGTGATAATTTTCTTCATTAGTAGCTGCTCATACAGACCAATGTATAATAACAAATAGTACAGGGCAATGAAGAAGATACCTAATAGCAGATCACTGCTAGATACTACATGAATGGTCCATGTCTGAAAGAGCAAAAGCACATGGGGGTCCTGAGCAGGGTACAAACTTTTCAAATGTCAGTATGCCTGCTGAGACAACCTTTGTAATGACCAACTAATTTCTAATAACTAGAAGATAGAAAGTTATGGCATAAATTACAGATCAATTGATAGATATATTGATTGATTTAACTAAACATCTTTAACTGCTTGTAAGATCTACTTGAACAATATGTACAGTGTTCCAACATTTAATTGTATTCACCCATAAAATAAATATTGTCCGGTAATGGCTGTCCTCCAGAAAGCTGGCAGGTACAAGGCAGTTTGTTTGTGTCCTTGTGAAAATAATTTCCTCATTCTCTGTTCTGGGATTTCCCTGCATCAGATAAATTAGCCAGAGTTTAACCACCTTGGCGCCAACATGGAGAGCTCAATACTGTAAGTTATTCTTTTCCTGTCGGTTTGCATACGTAGAATAAGAACAATGGTTGGGAGAAGGGTATGGACTGGAGACATACGGAGGCATTGTAGTATCCTGGAAGAGTATAGAAATATATCAATTGTTCAGTCTCTTCTAGTCATTGACCTCTTTCATGGGTCTATTGAAGGTCTACAGAGAGTGTGCCAGGGGGCCGCACAGCAATAGGCCTTAATTCCAACATATGATTAACAAGAGTCACATGAAGCAAATTTGTCATGCCATGTTCAATTTCCTTCAGATAGTCCAAGAACGCATGACCAGTAATTGACATGGGCTAAACCATTCAACCCTGCAACATGTATGACTCTTTAGTTTACCAATAAAGCAATTATATAAAGTAAAGGTCGGATATTGACTCATAGGGTATCTAATTTCCCATAGATGGCTCAGGGGAGGCATTATTCCATCACTCATTTGCTTATCTTTTTCCAGGGGAGCATTACATAGCCTGTAAGACTTCCTATACACCAGTGCTGCTCTCACAAGGAGAAACAGTAGCCCTCAGCCTCAAAGCAAGACTACCTCTAATGCATAAACAACAGTTCATACAGTATGAGGGCGTCCCACTTTGCAGGGGGAGGAAGCTGGAAGAGCCGGGAGCAGTGCTCTGAGCTCTCGCCTCCTCTCCACCCCCACTCCACCCCTCACCACTATTTGCAATGGGAGGGGGCAGGACCGGGGTGGAGCTACGTCCAGAAATTTAGCTCCGCCCCTCCCATTGCATTGCAAATAGTGGTGGGGGGGAGAGGAGGCGGGAGCTCAGTGCACTGCTCCCGGCTCTTCCAGCTTCCTCCCCCTGCAGAGAGGGACGCCGTATATCGGCTGGGCGTAAAAAACCCAGCCGATATATGATCGTCTGAATGCGCCCTAAGTTATGCACACCAAGAACGCATGGCCAGTAATTGACATGGGCTAAACCATTCAACCCTGCAACATGTATGACTCTTTAGTTTACCAATAAAGCAATTATATAAAGTAAAGGTCGGATATTGACTCATAGGGTATCTACTTTCCAATAGATGGCTCAGGGGAGGCATTATTCCATCACTCATTTGCTTATCTTTTTCCAGGGGAGCATTACATAGCCTGTAAGACTTCCTATACACTAGTGCTGCTCTCACAAGGAAAAACAGTAGCCCTCAGCCTCAAAGCAAGACTACCTCTAATGCATAAACAGTTCATACAGTATAAGTTATGTACATCACTTGTGATTTATTTAATAAGAAATATCTTACCCAATGGCACGAAATACAGCAGTGACCCAAGAGGAGGTCATAGTAAACTATACTGATTGGAGTCAAGACTAAAACTTGAGATGTCAGGTCTGTGGAGAACAAGTCTTTTCTTGGATATATTGAGGCAGAGCCCTGTGCATCTCAGTAAGACCAGTTTCACAAGAGCACATTATGGGCAAATTTATGCGCCCTTAATATGATCAAGTGTCCAACTGCAGGTCTACTGACCAGAACTTACAGCATTCTAGATCCCTATGATGCTCTGAGTTTGGGTCAGTCATCCATATTGCGGGCACATAAATGTGCTCATAATTAACTCGTGTGAAACCAGCCTAATAGAGAGAATAGATGGTGTCAGGTAAACAGTATAGTATATGGTGTCTCATTGAAGGTATTAAACAAAGAGACAGAAGTATATTATTATGAGATTTAAAGTGGTTTCCTGAGACAGCTATTGATGACTTATCCTTAAGATAGATCATAAAAATGTAATTATTGGAGGTCTGGGTCTCGGAGTCCCCACCGAACAGCTGATTGAATAGGCCACGGTGCTACAATAAGCACTGCAGTCTCTTTAATGCATAAGCCAGGTACAGCTGGTATAAGTTATACATCCTGTTTATAGTGATATAGAGCATGCTGGTATAACCTGGCACTGGCGTAACTATAGAGGGTGCGGGGGATGCGGTTGCACCCGGGCCCAGGAGCCTTAGGGGGACCATAAGGCCTCTCTTCTCCATATAGGGAGCCCAGTACTATGAATAAAGCATTATAGTTAGGACCCTCTTACAGGTTTTGCACTGGGCCCAGAAGCTTCAAGTTACACCTCTGTAACCTGGGTATCTCCTGTATGTGATTACACACTTTACACACAATTAAAAAACACATGAAAAACCTGCATACGGTTTTAAAAAGGCTTCATGCATTGATTAAATCCACATGCAGTTTTTAATAGTGTATGCAGTTTCTTAAAAACGGATGGAGTTTTTGAATACCACATGCAATTTTTTAAGTGTGTTTTTTTTAAAATTTTGGTTTAAAAATGCAACACAAAATATGAACACAACCTAAGGGGCTACGGATAAATTCTCACGTAGTCCAGGAAATGAGTCCTGTTTGGAAAGCCAAGGGACTAGATCCCGTACATAAATTTGTTTTGCAGCTGTGTAGTGCATGGTTGAGATATGGGTACAGGTACAAGTGCGGGGGGGGCTGAACTATTGCACCCAGGCTCCTGAGCCTTTTGTTACGCCCCCGTGTGTGCGTACCCCCTATGTTGTGTCACTCGTATTCTCAGTCATCTTCATTATGGGCATTGTCAAGCATGGAACCCTATGTAAAACCTCTTCAGCCACGCAAAGTCACATCCTGGCCATAGGTAAGGTGCAAAGGTGAGGGTGTTTTTTTTTTAAGTGGCTGAAAACAATGCAGTGTTTGAGGGTTGCTGGAAGGTTAAAAGGTGCATTTGGGTGCGGTAAGCCAGCAGGAAATGGGAGGGACACATTATCTCACATTTATGACAATAGGAAAGGGAAAGTGTCTTACTTTTCACATCAGATATATGGGAAAGTTGGGAAAGGAGATAGGAACAGGGCATCTGCATTTTTATCAGAAGTGGCAATTTGATGAGTTATGCAAACAATTTTCTACTACTAACCTTAACTCCCAAGCATATCAAGTGGTTGATGAGTGGAGGGTCAACACAAAAAAATTCCTGTCACAAGTTCCTTCAAAATAAACTTTATGTTGCCCTTGGCCTACAGCATGGGTGTAATCTTGGCCTCCATCTTCAATGCAGTGCCATAACCTGCCTCAATGGCCAGACTACTACCATCTTCAGCATGGAGTAACGTGAAAGCTCTTGACTCTTTCTCCACCTTGAATCTATCTGCCTTAATACTTTCAATTGAATCTTAACTTGTGGATCCAAGCACAATATTTACTTACCTCATACCTGTCGTACAGTTTAAGATCTTTGATTTAAAAGCTGCTCTAGCATCACTAGTATAAACAGTGTATTAGCAGTGAGATTAGATGACATTACATTAATCTGTCCAACTATTAACCAATTTCCACCTGAATAACCAAACTCATGGCCAAACTGATTGAAAACGTCTACGGAACTGTGCATAAACTATATAATTAATTCATCTATTGTACTATACAGTGTATATCTTAACATAGCATTAATCATTTCAGGTTACATTTATGGCCTTATACTATGAATGTAGCACTTGAGCTAATGACTCTAAGTTTTAAAGTTCCTACATGCCAAGAAGAGGCATCCATAGCATTCTACTGTGTGATTCTGAATAATATACGAGAGGCTCCTCATCCACTTAGAAAACCTAACCTATTCCTGCATGTTGTGTTAATGATGCCATAAACTGCCAAGACGTTGCATCAGTATGGGTAGAACATATGACCTGTAATAACCCACATACGTGACAGATGAAGTACATAAACAGTTACAGTAACATTCGAGCATTAACGTATTGGCATTGCCCAGGCTACACTCATGTGATGGCCCATTGGCAAACGATAATTCGCTGGTGGCAAAGGAGCTTCTCTTAAGGCTGCCCAAGCACATGAGAAAAGTATTAGTGGAATGTGAATGATTGGTAGTCCATTGGATCTCTTGTACAGTATGATTGATCCCATCATCAATATAGATGACCTTCAGAGTCCAGTAGGGAGACAGTTTGTTAAAAAGAAAAAACTTTTTTCATTGGTCAAGGAGCTGGCCTGCCAATTAATACCAACGTCTGTGAGCAAACCAAGACACATCAACCATCTGACATACACCCAACATGGCTAACATTAAATACACATCGTTCAACGTCAGAGGCATGAATACACCTCAAAAAAGGAGCCAAATATTTTCTCTATTACAAAAATTAAAATCAGAAATAGTGTTCCTCCAGGAGACTCACCTAAGACACAATCACATACCCAAACTCCCATCCCAAATTTACAATCAATGGTTCCACAGCACATACTCCTCAGCTTCTAGAGGGGCCTCCATTGCGATTGGGAAAAATATTCCCTTTACCCCCACACTCCAAATAACCGACCCTAGAGGCAGATACATCCCATTAACAGGCACAATAGCCAACAGTAAAATATCCTTTGCAAACTTATATGCACCAAACCAAAATCAGATCCCGTGGCTAATTCGCACCCTGGGAAAATTTTCAGAACTAGCAGAGGGCCTGATTGTTGTGGGAGGTGATTTTAATGTGGCAATAGACCCGTCCAGAGACACTACCTCATCTGCGCAAACAATTCCACACAGACAAATCCGCAAATTCAAAAGCACTCTAACTTAAATGAACCTCCATGACGCCTGGAGAATCTTACACCCTGAAGACAGAGAATACACTTATTTCTCCCACATACACTCAACTTATCACAGAATAGACTACCTGTTAATCTCTGGGAAGCACATTCAATCTGTTAAGGAAGCCAACATCAGTCCCCCTACAATCTCCAATCACGCACCAATATCTATATCAGCACCAATACATAACCTTCCCCTCAAAGAGTGGTCCTGGCGACTAAACAACACATTAATAAGCAACGAAAAACACTGTTCCGAATTATCTAGTAAACTCGAAGAATTTTTCGAAATAAACAGAACCCCAGACATCTCCCCCCCCGATCCTTTGGGAATCACATAAAGCATTCATAAGAGGAGAATTAATAGCCCTGGGATCGGCGGTTAAAAACAGAGAGATAAGGAAATAGATTCCCTGTTAGCGCAGATCGCAAGCCTTGAGAAATTACACAGAAACTCCTTAAATAAAGACACTCTCCAAGACTTGAAGGATCTTAGAGAAAAACTCAAAAATAGCCTTAATATAAACACTGCAAAAACCCTTCTCTCCTCCAAATATAAAATCTACATGCATGGAGACAAAGGCTCTAAAACAATGTCAAAATTAATTAAAAAACCAAAAAGAAAAAGCCTTTATCTATAAAATAAAAATGAAATCAGACAACACTGCAACATCAACAAAGGAAATTGCCAAGGAGTTCCAGGAATTCTTTAAAAGCCTATATAACCTTTCCATTGATAACGTAATGGAAGACCACAACCATATCGCTAAATCAACATCAGGTTTCCTAGAAAATCTCAGATTACCTACACTAACTGAAGAGGACAAATTGACTTTACTTAACCCTTTCACTATCTCCGAAGTGGAAAAAGTACTCAATTCCATACCCAACGGGAAATGCCCAGGTCCGGACTGCCTACCTATAAACTACTACAAAACATTCTCCAGATAACTACTACCAAAATTCATGAATTTATGTAACTCCCTCCTGTCGGGTTCAGGTCTCCCCAAACCAGCTCTGGAAGCTTTTATAACCTTGATTCCAAAAGAGGGTAAAGACCCAGAGCAATGCGGCAACTATTGCCCTATATCACTACTAAATGTAGACCTTAAAATCTGGGCAAAACTCCTGGCCCAACCCATATCCCCGCTCCTAGATAAGCTTACACATCCAGATCAAGTGGGTTTTGTCCCACACAGAGAGGGAAAACTCAACACATCTCGCATTATAAACACAATCCACTACGCCAGAAACAAGAAAATACCACTAGTACTCTTAGGGACAGACGCCGAAAACGCATTCGATAGATTAAGTTGGAACTTTATGGAAACCACGCTAATAAAATTTGGCTTTCCCAATCAATTTATTAAAGCTATTCTCACTCTTTATTCAAACCCCTCAGCTAGAATTCAAGTAAATGGAACCCTCTTAAATCCCTTCCCGATCATGAATGGGACCAGGCAGGGTTGTCCATTATCCCCCACTTTATTTGTTCTAGTAATGGAGACCCTTCTACAGCAAATCAGACAAAATCCCAACATTCAAGGTCTGAAGGTAGGAAACACCACACATACTACAGCTGCATTTGCAGGCGACCTACTCATACTAATGACAAACCCAAAAACGTCCTTTGCAGAAATATCAAAAATTTTTGAACATTTCGGCAATATATCAAATTTCAAAGTAAACCTTGGAAAATCAGAAGCCCTAAATATATCCACCCCAACCAACATAATTACGCCCATACAGAAGCAATACCCTTTCAAATGACCCCTTTCTAATCTTAAATATTTGGGAATTTTTCTAACCCCGGACCCCTCCCAACTTTTCAAAGCAAATTATATCCCCCTTCTCAAGAAGGTTGAAAGCCACCTGCAACACTTCAATGTTCTCTTAATATCTTGGATGGGAAGAAAAAATTTAATATCTACCTATATTCTCCCATACATCCTATACACTCTGCAGACGGTCCCAATAGATGTCCCCCATCATTTCTTTACCAAATTACATCAACTTTTTACAAGCTTCATTTGGAACAAACGTAAACCCCGCCTGGGAGGTTTCGGACTTCCAACTATATCCCTTTACTACAAAGCAATACATATCGACAGATGGTTATCTCTAGTAGATAATAAAATAAACTCCCCCTCAATCGAGATAGAAAGATCCATGATAAACCAGGAGGGACAGTATCTTCTTTGGTCCAATGACCCACCATCACCTAAAACTAAATTAATCAGCCCAACCACAAGAGGAACAAACAGAGTCCTATGCCACTTAAGAGCCGAAAAAGGAGGACACTCCAAACTGTCACCAATGACACCCGCAGCTTTAACCCCTTCAATATTACCCAAGAAACCAAAAAGAATGTTAAATCCTTGGACAAAACTGAGCACTACAACGAAACATGACATCATCAAAGGGGACAAAATCACAAACCTCGATTGTATCACCACACTCATTGCGAACACTCCCTTAAACACTTTAGACAGATTAGGCTTATACACCTCACTAAAAAATTGCAAACACAGCATAGCAAACAACTGAGAGACCCATTGTGGTTTGAAACATACCTTTCACTACCTGAACGACTTTGAAAGCTCATGACAAGCTTATATAAGGACCTGTTATTAAACACCTCATCTGATAAACCGTGGTTTGTTAGAACCTGGGAAAAGGAACTTGGGATTAACCTGGATAGGGAAGACACCACAAGAGTCCTTAATGGCTCGCATGGTTTCTCTCAGTGCATTCGAATACAAGAAAACTCATACAAAATTCTCACCCGATGGTATAAGACACCAATCACACTCTTCAAATCTAATCTAACTCCAACAGATATATGTTGGAGATGCGAATCATATAAGGGAGATATGGCGCATATCTGGTGGCATTGCCCAATCATTAAATCTTTCTAGCAGCAGATCACTACTCACATAAATAAAATAGGTGGTACCTCACTCACTCTCACCCCTGAGGAAGTACTACTGTGGCTACCTTCCAGACAGCTAACCCCCTCAAAAAGACATCTTCCTACAACACTCATTACGGCAGCAAAACTCCTTATACCGCTACACTGGAAAAAGAAAACAATCCCTACTCTATCTCAATGGAAAGACAAAGTGTCCCAAATATACCGTTTCGAAGAGATTGCTGCATGGGAATAGGGCACGAGAAACAAATTCCTACTGACCTGGTCACCATGGGTTCTATCTCAAAAGAATCAACCATAAAGGTGTATTCCGCTTAAGCTCACAGACCACACACTTGAATATTTGATAAACAGTGAATGCAGTAACCTCTTGTTGACAGGTTTACACCGTTTGCACCCCTTACCCCTCCCCTCCCCCTCCTCCCCATTCCCTCTTCCCCTTCCCCACCCCTCTGTTATGTTCATTCTATTACGAATGACTTCTTGAGGCAGTAACGGAGTCACTAGGTTACACTAGAGGTACCTCATTCAACGTCAAACAAAATCCATCAATCTTCAATCAATGGTATGGAACCGATTAAGGTTTGGAAAGTTAACGCCAACCTCATACCAATCATCACACCCCGCAGCTCATGAGCTATGAGTCTCTAGTTCAGCAGCCTTGAGCTTACTCAGTTACCATGTACACACAACTTGAGCCATTACCCGTACAGCCCCTCTATAGAATCTAGCACATAAAGCCGTACACACACATACGAAACATCCCATAGACTAATTACTTCCTCAAGCCGAATAAACCTAGTGACTACCAAACTGCATAAACACAAAGTTCCCAGGACCTGCGTGTCCTATATTTGATGTTCCACTGTACTAATTATACTTTGATCTCATATACTGCTTCAATTTCTGCTTCAACAATTTTCAATAAAAAAAAAGATTGTTTAAAAAAAAGAAAAAACTTTACTGGGCTTATGCAAAATGGCAAACGAGTTACCAAATTACGCCATGCTATACCTTTTATTTTTTTGGCAGTCCATCGATGAAATTTTTCTGCCAGACTGATCACAGTTTTGCAGACAGAAGTCTGCTGTTGGCCATCGTAAACGATCATTCTCATAAAACTTAGGGTGCATTCCCACGAACGTATATCGGCTCGGTTTTCACACCGAGCCGATATACGTCGTCCTCGTGTGCAGGGAGGGGGGAGGATGGAAGAGCCAGGAGCAGGAACTGAGCTCCCACCCCCTCTCTGCCTCCTCTCCGCCCCTCTGCACTATTTGCAATGAAAGGAGGTGGGGCGGGGACGGGGCTAAGTTTCGAGAATTAGCCCCACCCCTGTTCCACCTCTCCCTATTGCAAATAGTGCAGAGGGGCGGAGAGGAGGCAGAGAGGGGGCGGGAGCTCAGTTCCTGCTCCTGGCTCTTCCATCCTCCCCCCCCCCCCACTGCACATGAGGACGACGTATATCGGCTCTGCGTGAAAACCGAGCCGATATCCGTTCGTGGGAATGCACCCTTATGGTTGGGCAAAATCAGCCACTCTCTTTTTTTTTATACCATATGTATAATCAACTTAATACCAATTAGGACACCTTTAAATATCAAAGTCAGGATCATATTTCTATTATTACTTTTTGTTATCATGGATAACTTCACCATATCTAGACACTAAGACCATACTATACAGGAAGCAGAGGTTACTGTCATCTATGAAGAGTAACAGTCCCAAAATGTTCCTATGTTCCATATGAGGAGAGCAATACTATAAAATAATCGATAGCTCTATAAGCTCGAATTACTGAAACAGAGATAAAGCTGAAAACTTTGTTCTCTGTTTCAGCAAGTTTCTATTCACTTCTAGCTTTTTGAGCAGACACAATAGCGTAGTTCACTATGCAATTCTCACCAGCTAAATGCTGGAACCAAACAGAAGCCTGCGGAAAAGGGGCTTGGAGCTTTGCTCTCTGTTGTAATTATGACCGTTAATCAAGCCATCTACTGTTGTATCTGAATGCTGTTTTTGGCACCTCAGATAGAACCCCTGGATTGGAAGGCAGGAGGTGAGATAGAACACAGTGTGAATGTATGCTTTGTCAGGGATGTCTTGAGTAACATAATGACACAACTATTAAGATTTATTACCTGTTGCGTCCTAAGAACGTGCAACCTTAATAACATAAATCAAAGGCACAACTGTGCAAAGAAAATACAAACTAAATGGGGGAATAGTCTCCCTATAATCCCCTATCCCGGGAGGGGACCCTGCCTGCTCAGCAGACCGACCGCGCTGATAAGTGCGAGCCTGCAATCGTGCCTGGGCCTCTGACCAGTCCCTAGCTGGGAGCCCTAGCGCAAAACAAAAAGAGAAACAAAACTAAACCAAACAGTAAAGAACTTCGCTTATCCAGCAGAGCTTCCACCACACTGTGTTGCTCCGTCGCTGTCCAACATAGAACTGAAGTGATTAACCAGCACAGGGGTAAATGCTAACATAGTTTAAATAGCATCAGAGCTAGTCACACTTGCCACTACCACACCCCTCAGCTCCGGGAGGAGCAAGGGCAGACCCAAAACCTGGTCTGGCTTGCCAGCAGGGTGCAGGCCTCATAACCGCTACAACATTACCCTTCACAGTCTTCTGATCTTCCAGTAATCGAGTTTGCTTGCAAATAGTTAGTTGAGTTATGCAACTTTGGCTGGTCGAACTTTATAACTAGATAGAGCATGTCTAATGCCCATCTGGTAAAGTACACAGAATGATGCCATACATTGGGCCATTCTAGACTATAAGTGGAGACCAACGGTGCAAATATCCATGAATAATTGTCAAAAGAGATAACTGAGATAAAAGAGAAAAGTAGATTTTTAAAAATCTCTGAAAATGTTCTACTAATTTGGAGGGTATTTCTTATATTTGTTGATTTCGATTTGGGACATTGATTATGGGGAATCTCTTATGGTCTTTACCCCCTTCACATTGTACATTGAACATTGTTCACATTATCCATTACAATGTAAAAGATTCAAAAAAAGAATATATTTTTGGATTTCCTTGTAGCCAGGGTGCAATAAAATGTGTGTTTGGATATTTACACGGACAAGTAAATTTCTTGCAAGAATAATGACATCCACAATACTAAATAGTCAACTTCACTTAAGGCCTTGGCTTAACCCCATCTCTCATTAATTCACATCATATATCAGTGTAATGCCATCTTAATGAAAAAGTTGTGCAAATATAAACAATGGGGCTAAGTACTAAGCAGACTTCAGTATTAAAGAATTTAGTGAAATATTTTTAAGGCCTCCTCATTCTGATGCACAACAATACAATTTTCAAGCTATCACTGGTTACATAAGGACATCTATTTTAAATTAAGGTGGGATGATGAGGCATAGAATTGAGCTTCAAAAGGTCTTCTGATGTCTTACCTGACTAGAGCAACCTGTATGGGGGTGGGACATGGGGCAGTTGTTGAGGTCAAAGAAAACATTTTACTCAATTTTTCAGATACCAGGTATATACAGTTCCTCTGCTTTATGACCCACAGGGATCAGGCATAGGGAAGCACGCTGTATATTTAGACATGGCATGGTCTTCACTCGGTCAGTCACACCGCTACACAATCTTTTATCGAGAAGAACAAGCTATGCAACTCAAACCAGTCAGAGACACCATCTGTTTACAACCAGGAAATTGCAGAGCCATTGATCTCCCAGCACACCCAAATTCTTGTGACTTTCAACACTGCACTGACTTCCACAAGCCCCTCATTCTCACGAAAACACAGTCATTACACCCTCTCTAGCAACTCCTCCAAAGGGGTTCATCCTAACATATGCCCACCCATCACTGTGAACGTTTGCCTGTAATACCAAGCCAGGCCAAAGCAGTGGGAACAGAGCTGTATGCTTCCTGCAGAAATCAGCTCGGTGCATAATGGAAATGGGCCAGCAAGCGGCTGTTTAGTAGCAGTCCCAGGTGGCCAATCCGTGCCTATCCTACAGACAGGCCACCAATACTTTACAACTGCAAAATCCCTTTAAGACATAACCAGTTGCATTACATTCAAAATATATGCAGTAATGCTGCTTTCAACATTTTTCTGAGACAAAACAATCCCATTTAGAGGCAGGTAATAGTGTAAAATAAAGGAATATGCCATACTCACCTCCTTAACTTGCCTTTTACTGTGCCTAAGGCAACAATAAACCAACCAGACTTTAGGCCCTTTTAGACGGAACGATTATCGTTCTACAAAATAAGCCGAAGGAGCGAAAGTAAATGACAATTGTTCAGTCTAAACGCAGCCGATGACTGAATGGTGAACGATAATCATTGACTTTTCATTCGCTGTTCATTTCATTGGGGACTTAAAATCATTGTTGGCTTGTTTGCTTATCGCTCAGTCTAGCCCCTTAATGACATGGCCTATTTTGGCGTTGAGGACCAAGCGATTTTTGGTATTTTTCCATCTCCATTTTTCAAAAGCCATAACTTTTTTATTTTTCCATCAACGCGGCCGTATAAGGGCTTGTTTTTTGCGTGGCGAGCTGCTACTTTTGGGTACATAGACTATATTGTAAACTTTTTTTTTTACAGCGTTAATCATGCAGCATAAATGACACACCAAATTTTTTTTGCGGGTCGATAGGATTACAACGATACCAAAATTCTTATATTTTTTTTAGGTTTTTACCCTTTTTTGCAATAAAACCCCTTTTTTTTGGAAATCTTTTTTTTTATCTATAGCTGCATTCAAAGTCCTGTAACTTTTTTATTTTTCTATTTACGGAGCTCTATAAGGGCTTATTTTTTGCGAGACGAGCTGTAGTTTTTGTTGGTACCATTTTGGGGAATGTACGGCTTTTATGATCACTTTTATTGCATTTTTTGGGAGGCAAAATGCTAAAAATTAGCATTTTGCCTCTGTTTTTTAGCATTTTTTGTTACGCCTTTTGCTGTACAAAATAAAAAGCATGTTCAACTTTTTGTAAACGTCGTTACGGATGTGTCAATACCAAATATGTGACATCGCAACATCTACTTAGATCGCAGCAGGGAAGGGGTTAACAGCGGGGGGGGCGCATCCCCGATGCGCGCCCCCCCTCCCCCCCCCGCTGTGGCAGCGGGACGCCGGCTGTGACTGAGGTCAGTCATGATCTCGCACTATCCCGATGACGTATTGGTACGTCCTGTTGCGGGAAGTACCAGGCTCCCAGGACGTACTGGTACGTCCTGGGGAGGGAAGGGGTTAAATAGCTATCATTGAGTTCCTCTTATTCACTAATACAGTGAATGAGAACGACTGCACGATTTCTCGTTTGAACGAGTCAACGATGTATCTGCCGGTATAAACAGGCTGCAAGAACGAACCCGCGTTCAAACAAGTAATTGGCTCTTCTAAACAGGACAATCTATTATCAGTTGTTCCAATACTGGAAGACAGATAGAATTGGAACCAGGTGACCAGGTGAAGAATGCCTCTCGGCTTCCTTGTAGTCTTGCTGATATCTGAAGCAGAGATTGGACTATGACAAGGCGATGCCCTCTCAGTCTTCTGTAGAACCAGCTATGCAGGTTTATGACTGTGATCCTTACTGAGAACAAACAGAAATCAATCAAGATTACCCAACAGATGAGCATTGAGGTTAGCCACTGAGATGCTATTATTTACCAACAGGACTTTTATATCAATCATGATTATCTGTTCTTCTATCATTACACAACCTGGAGAACACAGATATCAATCACCATTACTCATATATCTAGACTTTGGCTAAGGCTCTAACATATCCTCAGATTAGGATATAGCTGCTGCATGCTTCAAGGTCATGAGTATTATCATGTAACATTTATGTTCCTACACTAATAAAGTATCTACTGTGTTGCAAAATGTATAAATTAATGTAGCACAAGCAATTGTAAAAATGTAATTCCTTGATGTACTAATAGGGATAATAATAATAATAATAATCTGTATTTGTATAGCGCCAACATATTCCGCAGCGCTTACATAGACAGGGGGGAATACAGAAAGACAAAAGTACAAACATTACAGAACCATGGTTACATAGTAATCAATTGAGGAAAAACAATAGGGGTGAGGGTCCTGCTCCAACGAGCTTACATACTACAAGTAATGGGGTGATACAGAAGGTAAAGGGGCTGGCAGTGTGCACGGTATGGAGAGGTGGAGAGTGAGGGATGATATACACATAGACAATGGTCAGACATTTGGCCGTGTGACGGCAGAAACAGTATGACTGCAGGAGCGGTTTATAATGGCTAGCAGGAATTGCAGTCAGTAGGTCAGGGAGCATGTTATCAGGCGGAGTACAAAGGGGTTTGTTTAGGGAATGTGGTATGCCTCCCTGAAGAGGTGCATTTTTAGAGCACGCCTGAAGTTCTGCGAGTCCTGGATTGCTCGGGTAGCCTTTGGTAGTGCGTTCCAGAGGACCGGTGCTGCTCTGGAGAAGTCTTGGAGGCGGGAATGAGAAGTTCGAATTAAAGGGGCGCTCAGTCTGGTTTCGTTAGCAGAGTGCAGAGCCCGGGCTGGTTGATGGATTGAGATGAGGGAGGCAATATAGGGGGGCGCTGCACTGTGGAGGGCTTTGTGGATGAAGGTAGTGAGTTTAAATTGAATTCTGTATTTAACAGGCAGCCAGTGCAGTGACTGGCACAGGGCAGAGGCGTCCGAGTAGCGGCTGGGCAGGAAGATGAGCCTGGCTGCCGCATTCAGGATGGATTGGAGAGGGTAGAGTCTGGTGCAGGGGAGGCCGATCAGCAACGAGTTGCAATAATCGAGCCGGGAGTGGATGAGGGCAACAGTAAGCGTTTTCAACGTGTCTACAGTGAGAAAAGAGCGGATTCTTGCGATGTTCTTGAGGTGCAGCTGACATGTTCGGGCCAGAGATTGGATGTAGGGGGTAAAAGAGAGATCAGAATAAAATATGACCCCAAAGCAGCGGGCATGTTGTCTAGGAGTTATGGTGGCGCCACACACTGAGATGGAGATGTCAGGAGGAGGTCGGTTAGTGGAGGGTGGAAATACCAGTAAGTCAGTTTTAGAAAGGTTTAGTTTTAAGTAGAGAGAGGACATGGTGTTAGAGACAGCGGACAGACAGTCAGTGATGTTTTAGAGTAAAGGTGCAGAGATGTCACGGAAAGAGGTGTATAGCTGGGTGTCATCAGCATACAGGTGGTATTGGAGGCCAAATCTCCTGATGGTTTGTCCAATAGGGGCTGTGTAGATAGAGAAAAGAAGGGGGCCGAGGACAGAGCCCTGGGGGACCCCAACAGCAAGGGGAAGAGGAGGGGAGGTAGAGCCAGCAAAGGAGACACTGAAAGAGCGGTCAGATAGGTAGGTGGAGAACCAGGAGAGGGCAGTGTCCTTTAGGCCAATGGAGATTAGCATACTGAGGAGGAGTTTGTGGTCAACAGTGTCAAATGCTGCGGAGAGGTCGAGGAGGATCAGTAGGGAGTAATCACCCCTCGATTTGGCTGTCAGTAGGTCATTGGATACCCTTGTAAGGGCAGTTTCTGTCGGGTGTTGAGGTCGAAAGCCAGACTGTAGGGGGTCTAGGAGAGAGTGCTCTGATAGGTAGGTTACAAGGCGGGAGTAAACCAGCCGTTCTAGTAGTTTGGAGATGAAGGGGAGGTTTGAGATGGGTCGGTAGTTGGCAGCATCAGTCGCGTCCAGAGTCGGCTTCTTTAGCAGTGAGGATATGATGGCGTGTTTGAAAGAAGAGGGAAAGATGCCAGAGGTCAGAGAGAGGTTGAATATAGTGGTGAGATGGGAGATGACCACTGGGGAGAAGGAACGGAGGAGGTGTGAGGGGAGAGGTTCGCTAGCGCAGGTGGTGGGGCAAGCAGAGAAGAGCAATTTGGAGACTTCTTTCTCTGTCGCTGGTCTGAGTACAGACAGTGAGCAGGAGCTAGATGCAGTGCTGACAAGACTAGGGTCAGGGCTAGTCTGGGATTGGGACGTTATTTCCTGACGGATGTCATCAATTTTCTTTTTGAAGTAAGCAGCCAGCTCTTTGGCACTGAGATCCGTCACCGGGAGCTGCGGTTTAGGGCTTAGAAGGGAGTGAAAAGTATCAAAGAGCCGTTTAGGGTTCTGGGATAATGAGGAGACTAGAGAGGTGAAGTAGACTTGTTTGGCATGGTGGAGGGCAAGGTTGTAGGTTCTGACCATGAATTTGTAGTGGAGGAAGTCTGCGGACGTTTGCAACTTCCTCCACAGCCATTCAGCACTTCTAGAGCACCGCCGGATGAAGCGCGTTTGAGGTGTGAGCCAGGGTTACTGCGTTCGACATCGGATGGCTTGGATCCTGGGGGGGGGGGGGGGGGGGGGCGCCGCTTCATCCAGGGCATGTTTGAGAGCGGTGTTGTAGTGAGCGGCAGCCAGGTTGAGGCAGGTGAGCAGAGAGATGGGGGACAGAGAGGACTGTAGGGATTCAGCAAAGTTATGGGTGTAAATGGCCTTAAGGTTCCTGTAGGTACTGTAGGTAGGAGGGTCTGTAGAGATGTTAGGGAGCGTGACAGAGAAAGAGAGGAGGTTATGATCCGAGAGTGGGAGAGGGGAGTTAGTGAAGTTGGAAGCAGAGCAGAGCCGGAGGAAGACCAGATCCAGAGTATTGCCATCCCTGTGAGTGGGAGAGGCTGTGAGTTGAGAAGAGACCAAGGGAGGAGGTGAGTGAAAGAAGCTGAGAGGCAGATGGGGAGTTGGGGTCATTAGTGGGGATGTTAACATCACCTAAGATGAGGGTTGGAATTTCACAGGATAGGAAGTGGGGGAGCCAGGCGGCAAAGTGGTCCAAAAACAGGCGAGCAGCACCTGGGGGGGGGGGGGGGGGGGGGGATAGATAACTGCTACTCACATGGAAAAGCCGTAGCATATGTACTTCAAATGATGGAAAAGTGAGTGAGGGTAAAGGGAGGATGACCTGGTAGGTACATTTCGGGGAGAGAAGAGCACCTACTCCGCCGCCACGCCTGTCATCTGGTCTCGGGGTATGGGAGAACTGCAGGCCATTGTAAGACAGTGCAGCAGGGGAAGCCGTGTCAGACTGCTGTATCCACGTTTCTGTGAGAGCTAGCAGATTTAAAGATTTAGCAGTAAAAAAGTCGTGGATGGTGGGGAGTTTATTACATGCTGACTGGCAGTTCCAGAGCGCACATTTAAAGGAGTCAGGGGAGGGTATGCATGGGCTAGCAGTTGGGCTTGGGGATTTTATTAGTCAGCACACTTCACAACCAGCATCGCAAGTCATGGGCAGTATAACCAAACTCTCTGAAGGAGGTTGGGGAAGGGGCTGCTTTAATCCTTTAACTAACAGCCATTTTTGGGGTTTTCATTTCCAATATCTGTAACTGTTTCATTTTTCTATCGACATAGCTATACGAATGCTTGTTTTTTGGGAGGTATGAGTTGCTTTTTCTAATGGTACCACTAAATATCCCACACAATGTTGTGGAGAACCTTTAAAACATATTTAAGTGATGTGTAGGGGAAAAAAATGCAAATACAACATTTTTTAGGGGGTTTTGCCGTTGTCGTGTTCATAATGCGGTAAAAGTGACATATTAACTTCATTCACTGGGTTAATACCATTACGACTATACTGTGTTTGTAGATTTTTAGATGTTTTATTACTTAAAAAAAAAAATTTGAAAACCCTTTAATTATTGAGAGCTTTTTTTGCAGGGCGAGCTTTAGTTTAACTGATAATAATTTGGGGCATACACAACTTTTCCATCACTTTTTCAATTTCTATTGGGAGACGGGGTGACCAATGAAACAGAATTCTGGCATTATACATTATTGTTTTTTTTGACAGTGTTCACTGTGTGAGATAATATACAATAGTTTGATAGCTAAGACTTTTTCGTACATGGTGATGACAGTTATGGTTATTATCATATAATTTTCTTTTGTAGGCAAAGGGATTTGCATTATATTTTCATTTTCTGATATTTATTTCATTTAAATTGCACCTTATTTTTCAGTCCCCTGAAAGGATTTGAACTTGCGATCAGTTGATTGCTTCTACAATACTGAAATATTGCAATATATTGTATTTTTCATGTTCACATTTGCCATAGGCAAAGCTTAATATGGTTAAGTATATGGCAGCACTGGGAGCTTCCACTAGGCCAAGGGTTAAGATCTATTGGCACCTGACAATTGCATCATGGGTGGGCGCTGGTGAGTTGGAGGGAGGTCCTTCCTCCGGATGACAGTTTGCATGCTGTGGTCAGGATTGATCTTGCATGTAAACTGTCAAATAATCATGATAGTAGCTAGTTCTGATGAAGGTGTCAGCTATCAAAAACAGTCAATTCCCGCTAAGTATGCTGTTGCAGCAGTGCTGCGATTGCTGCCAGATAACAGAGTCCGGTGTGGGTTTTAGACATGGTTCTGCACCTTCTAGCTTAGTAGGTGTGACACAATGTGCTCACATCTGTGGATGATTAGCTAGATATTTAGCTGGGATGAATAGGAAGCTAAGGTGCTGTAAATTGTCAGTTGCTCACTGTCTGAGCTGGCAGTCAGTAGCTCCCATGGTCAGCGTGGTGTCCACTGTTCCTTACTCTGGATGGCTCTGTGTGCTGCGGTTTTTTCTACTAAAGCTAAGTGCTGTCTTTTATTTTGTTTTGTCCCTGATCATTTTGCCCAAGTAGCGTTACTTGGGTCCCAGGAACGAGTGCAGGTCCGCATCTATCGATGCAATCAGTCTGCCGTGTCAGACAGGGCTCTCTCCCTTGTTCATTACGTGTTTAGGGAAAGACTTCCCGTTTATTATTTGTCAGTTTGTTTTGGCCGCTGCACCGTGAGCAATTATTGTGCACATCTGCAGTTGCTGGTCCAGTACGTCCTTTGCAGATGTGACATATACTCTGCCTTTGTATCCACCCCGCACCTCTGTGATATATATGTACGGCATTGAGTGGAAAGGCGTTAAGTGTGCTCCCAGAGAACGATGACCAACAATGGTCTGGAAAAAAAAAAAAGTATGCCTTTCTACATATGACATATCACTGCTAAAATTAATGGCATATTAGTTGTTTTGGGCCTGAAGTCAACGAGTAAGCAAACCATATAAAAAAATGCATTTCACTGAAACGTTATACTGTAATACAGTCTGCAATTAATCATCCATGAGTTATACAAAAACAGAGCACATTGTGTGGTTGATTCAGGTTGTTTATTTTGCAGGTGTGTTCATGTCACATATTAAGTACTGCAAATAAGTAAAGTAAAAGTAAAACAAACCTGGTATTGAGGAGCATTAGCAGTGAGTAACAGAGTGGAACTATTGCTAATGCTTTATATACTACTCTATTCTTAACTCCTACCAGAGAAGAACTAACCCTAAACCTACCCTGTCCTCCATTGTATACTACCTCCATCTACAGACTCAAAAGCTGACAAGACCCTCACCACTGGAGAGATGGGACGTTGAGAGAACATGGACTTTGGGGGCTTTCTCAACATCCATCAGAGAGACCAAGTCTTACCAGAATGTAAAGCTCCAAATTCAAAAGCAAACGTCAATCCAAACACATGCTCACATCCAAAGTTTAATCCACTTCGCATCACCTACTTTAAGTGGTTGGAAATTCGAATGAATCGTAGTTGCAAAAGCTCACTAATAATTAATATGACAATGTCACTTAGTGGGTATGCTATGCCATTGCCCAGTTTGACTTCACCCAGTTTTCATCCATGAACCCATTTTTGAGGGATCTGGTCTTCACAGCAGGGGCTTCCACACTGTTATTCCGCATGGGTAATCTCTGTGTAGTTGGGGCTGACGCAAGAGGTCAGAGGCACCAGACAGAGATAAAGTAGATAAAACAAGCCAAGGTCATGAAAAATGGAAACACAGGAAGAGTGTCAGAACAGGCAGCAGTCTAAGAACAAGCTGAGATCAGGACAGGAAGAATACATTAAACCTGGGTACACAGGTACAGGTCAAAACCAGGTTTCAAAAGAGAACTAGTAGCACATTCACTGAATATTACAGACTCCATTGTTCAATCATCTCCAGAGGGGAAGGGTACCTAAAATAATCCATAAAACACCAAAATTGGTTGGGGATGGGAAAGCTGGGTGTCCTGGCTCCTTGCACATAAGGGACCCGAAATCTCCATTGGCCAGTAGAACTAGGAATGGAAAACCCCCACAACAACCCTACAAGAACTGTGTCATTCAAATCAGTTTAAACATGAAGCAATATGATGTAATTAGGCCAATATGGCATTCACTGTTTGGAAATGTTGAGTGATATGACCTGTAATTGCGGATATATTGGTTGCTGGCAAGCTTGCCCGTAACGAGAAATAAGTAAGTGTTAACAGCAACTTAACAGAAAAGAACTGCTTGATGACTTACACTTTATGAATATTTTAGTTGTTTTAGGTTTTCAATCATATATGGTAAAAAGTTCATACTATACCCAAAGTGCTGTGACCATTTAAAGGGGTTAATGAGGACTAGATGGTCTATCACTCTTGTCCATAGAGTGTGGTTGATATTGCATCTGAGCCCTATTGACTTAAATTTGGGGCAAGCTGCAATAGCAGACATAGCCTATCGAAGAAAGTGACTATTGGTTGCGGTGCCCAAAATTTTAAACCCTTGATGATGAGTCAATTACTTGCCTTCAGGGTGCATTCACACGAACGTATATCGGCTCGGTTTTCACGCCGAGCCGATATACTTTGTCTCTCTTTGCAGGGGGGGGGAGGATGGAAGAGCCAGAAGCAGGAACTGAGCTCCCGCCCCCTCTCTGCCTCCTCTCCGCCCCTCTGCACTATTTGCAATGAGAGGAGGCGGGACAAGGGTGGGGCCAAGGTCCGAGAATTAGCCCCGCCCCTGTCCCACCTCTCCCCATTCCAAATAGTGCAGAGGGGCGGAGAGGAGGCAGAGAGGGGGGCGGGAGCTCAGTTCCTGCTCCTGGCTCTTCCATCCTCCCCCCCTGCACACGAGGACGACGTATATCGGCTCGGCGTGAAAACTGAGCCGATATATGTTCGTGTGAATGCACCCTAAGGACCGAGTGACTTTTATTGTGTCCTTGTAAGCCTCATAACTTGTCGAAATAACCATATAAGGACTTGTTTATTATGAAAACAGGTTGTATTCTTTTTAATGACACCACTCTGGGGTCCATATAATGTATTATATGACTTTTATTGCATCTTTTCGGGGGGAAGGTGGAACTTCCACCCCCCCCCCCCCAAAAAAAAAAAAACTGCTATCATTGTTTTGGGGTTTTGTCTTCACGCATTCAAAATCCTGTAAAAATAACATGACCGCTTTCCACGATAAGGCTTCCTTCTCACGAGCGTATATCAGATCACATGGCCGTAGTCCTGAGACGTAAAAACGCCTGGCCAGGCCAATATAGGGCCGGGTGTTTTTACGTCGGCCCCAAAAGAGAGACCTGGAGCTCTCTTTTGGGCCGGAATATGTCATCCGCTGCATGGGATCCTAGGGGAGCCCATGGCAGCGGCCACATGTGGGAGGGAGTTTAGCAGTGTGGCTGCCTAACTCCCTCCCTCTGCTCTCCTCCCCTGTGCAGGCTCACCTGTCCTCTTCTCCCTGCTGGCTCTCTGCAATTGGAGAGGCGGGACTGGGATGAAGCTAAATGTCGGCCCATCCTGCCTCCTCCCATGGCTGGCTGTGGACAAGGGCGGGACGTGCGTGGAGCTAAGGTCACGGCCTCTCCCTGCCCCTTGTCCATAGCCATCAATGGGAGGAGGCGATACGGGATGATGCTTAGCTCCGCCCCATCCCATTGCAGAAAGCCAGCAGGGAGGAGAGGACAGGTGAGCCTGCGATGGGGAGGGAGGGAAAAGGGGCGATGGCATGGTAGTCTCAGCATATATGCACCGGGACCCATGCTATGTGAACGGGCGCACAAACGCTTGATTTGTGCGTCCATTTACTAGTTTTAGCTCTCCCAATGTAGCGTATATCGGCCAGACGTTAAAAAAGGCGGCCGATATATGATTGTGAGAAAGAAGCCTTAATGTGATGCCAAGTTTATATAGATTATTTTATTTTTTTGCTACTTTTCTACAAGAAGAATACGTTTCTATAGAAAAACAATAGAATCTGCATCACCGCAGTTCAAGACCCATAGTATTTTTATTTTTCTAGCAGCAGAGCTGTGTGAGGTCTTGCTTTTTGCGGTACATATGACTTTTGGATTTATTTTTATTGCTCCTTTTGGAAAACAAACAAAAAAAAAATTGCAATTCTGGAATTACTTTTTAAAATTACTTTTACGTCGTTCCCCATGCGTGCTAAATAACGTTTTCACGGGCGGCCAGTATACGCTTCCATTTGAGCAGTCCCCGCCTTCCCTCCCCTTCACCAGCTCTCTGTCTCTCTCCTCCCCTCTGAGTGGTTTGCAATGTGAGTGGGTGGGACGGGGGTGCAGCTAAGTTTCCGCCCCTCCCCCTGTCCATAGCCAGCAATGGGGGTGGGCGGGACACATCAGAGCTTAGCTTCGCCCCTGTCCCACCCCTCCCATTGCAAATGCCTGTGTGGAGGATAGAGGCAGAGAGCCGGTGAGGGGGAAGGAAGGGGGGGAACTGCTTAGATGGAAGTGTAGTTGTAGAGGTATATATATGTATCATGTCATGACGCCACCGTTCCCACACCATTATTCTATACAGCGGAGAAATAAACACAGAGACTTGTGTATCGCACCTCGGGACCTCAGGAACGGTTGAGACCCGATAAACTTTATTTGAAATAAACCCTCCAAAAATAGACAGTTACCGCTACAGTTCAGTTGCATTAAATTACAGGCAGAAGCTCAGAGGTTGAGCGGATAACACAAGAAAAATACGGCCCTATAGTCCACGTTATCTATATGTCACCAGTCCTGGAAATTAAATATACACCAGGGGAGGTAGAAGGTAGGGATCACTCCACATACACTCAGGCAGGCAATTACTGAAGAAAGGTTTAGCCTAGATGCACCCCGCACAACATCCGCGTGGGTGTCACAATCACGTACCTCTGTGTGGGGATCCTAATGGCGGACGGCCACACAGGAAAAAGAATGCCTGTAGTGTGAATGGGTACCTGGTACGGTGGGTTGCTCTATACGGAATTTGTTGGGGATTGCTTTCACTTTGGGGAATTTAGTAACGTACTCTTTCTCCCATGCGTTTCACATGCGGTAGGGATGTCTCTCCTTCTCCTCCATATTATACACAGGGAAACCAGAGATGTCTCCTTGTGCCCCTGCGGTTTCTCCAGCGGATCGGGGAAGAGGGAAGATCCTCAGCTCCAACATGGGGAGCCTCTCCTTCTTCTCCATTTTCAATGCAAGGAAGCTGAAGGTGCTTCCCTGCATCACTGTGGGTCCTCCAATAGCATGGGCAGATGGATGATCATCAACAACCTTTCCCGCTCTCAGACACTCCCCTTTAGCACCTCACGTGTACCGCATGACACAGTAGGAAAGATACATTCAGCATGCAGCAGAGCTGACAGGCAATGATTTTATGGGAGTCAGTTAACCCTTCAGAGGCCACAGATGTGCACCATACATACAAAAAATTGACATGGCAGTTTTACACAGTGCATCCACGAGACAATACATGTATGACAAATTATGGAGGGGACCAGGTTGTTGTTCTGGGACACTACAGAAGTGTATATTGGCCAGCCATGAAAACACCATCCCATATATGCTTGTGTAAATAAGTCCTTAGAGCAGGAGCCTGGCTGTCCGTAAGCAGCAATGCCACCGTCTTAGATGTATTTGCAGGTCTAAAGCCCATAAGTGAGGTCAGTAAAAAGGCGTAGTAGCAGTCACTAAGAGGTTAATGAAAAAAAGCCATTACTTGGATTTATGAACAATTAGAAGATCAATCACCATTGAAAAAACGAATCACTCTCCTATAGATATCTGAGCTCCTTCCCATGCACGGAAGGTCATTGTTTTCTCTTTGCATCCCAAAGCGAATCTACCTGCACAATATAATATATTACATAACACTAAGCCAAGTACTAATTAACAAATTAACTATTTTAATAGGCCTCATTACTATTATTAAATAAGAATTATTGTAATTGATGCCAAGGGTGGAACTACAGATGATACCGCTGGCCAATTACAGGGAGAATCTATTGCTTTAGCTATGGAAATAACAATGACTCCATTATGATAGATTAATTATAATGACTCGATTTTACACACCTTGTTAAAGGCAATCACTCATTTGATGGCTGATTGGATCTTTCATGTGGGCATGTAAATGCTCACTCATATGTCCTTATTCACACAAGTGTTTTATCGCAGCTATTTTGCCGTAATAAAACATCAACCGAAAATTGTGACCATCTGAAGCATTGTATTTCAATGCATCCGTTCAGATGGGCGATGTTAAGCCATGTAAAATTAGCAGGCCGGAAAAGATACCCCATATGCGGCCGAATCCGGCAGCAGATTTTATGCATGGACGGAAAAGATAGGTCTTGCCCTATCTTTTGGCCGCGATCAGACGGAATCTCCCATAGAAGCCTATGAGAGCTGCCAGTAAAGGGAGGGTGCTAAACTCCCTCCCCATCCTTTTGCCGGCAGTTCCCATAGGCTTCTATGGGAGATTCTATTGCCGGGAGCTGCTCCTGGCAAAGGGATGGGGAGGGAGTATACTAGCTGAGATTTAGCCACAACCCGTTTATGCATCTTGCGGCTAAATAATGCAACACTTGTGTGAATGAAACCTAAGCAGCACATTCTATTCCTCTCGTGAACACGCATCTAAGCTTAAGGGCCCATTCACATCAGCATATGCATTTTTACGGCTGCACACACGCGCCATAAAATCGCATTAATGAAGAACATCCATGATAGAGTCCCAAGCTTAAACGCTGCAGCACGGAATTCCGTTGTTCGGCAGAAATCCTTGGAATAACTTCTTATAGCTTAAATAGAGGCAGCTGTCTTCTTTTCTGAGTGTCAGATCCCTTTTCTTTTCAGCTCCAATAAAAGTCTATGGGAGTTTCTGCCGTTTTTCAGTAAAAGCTTGATTAGACCTATCTTTTCACACAGCAACTGATGGCGATGTTCTCTTTTTGATGGCGCGCTTTTTTCACACGCCCGAAAATTGCTCATGTGCATGAATGAATGAATGAATGAATGCATTGGAATCCAATGCTTCACGTGGTCGCGATTTTTCAATGCAGCTCCAAAATCTGATTTGTTCTTATGGTGCTTTTACACAGGATGAGCTATTGGGCAAATGATGGCCAACAGCTGGTTCCAGTGATGCTCACTCCTGTGCCATTACTGCTCACAGTGCTGTCGGGTTGGAGGTAAAGTGGGTCAGGGAGTGCTGTCCCCCAATGTGCATTTATTCACAGTAAGCAGATAAAAAAGTGAATTACTGTTGTTTGTACTGACTGGCACGTCTCTCCGTAGTCTGCGTGCAGAAACATGAATGACTGAACAACTCTCTGCATGCATTTACATAAGACGATTATTGTTCAGATTTGCATGCTCCCAGTGGGAATCTGGACGATTCTGCATGTGTAATACGGCTATTAGGAGCGTACACACATATGATTATATGGCATCTGTGTTTCTTGGTGATTTTGAAAAACCTTATCATTTTCTCTAGATATATATTAGTGATCTGAGTGCACATTTATTACATCTCTAGAACCATCGACATGCCAACTTCTGGTTTCTCTATTGTCCATGCATCTGCTGTAGAAACAATAGGCTCTGTTTGGTATACTTTATCCGCTCTTTTCTCACTGTGGACACGCTAAAAACGGTTATTGTCGCCCTCATCCACTCCCGGCTCGATTATTGCAACTCGTTGCTGATCGGCCTCCCCTGCACCAGACTCTACTCCCTCCAATCCATCCTGAATGCGGCAGCCAGGCTCATCTTCCTGTCCAGCCGTTACTCGGACGCCTCTGCCCTGTGCCAGTCACTGCACTGGCTGCCAGTTAAATACAGAATTCAATTTAAACTCGCTACCTTCATCCACAAAGCCCTCCACAGTGCAGCGCCCCCCTATATTGCCTCCCTCATCTCAATCCATCACCCTGCCTGGACTCTCCGCTCTGCTAACGAAACCAGACTGAGCGCCCATCTAATTCGAACTTCTCATTACCGCCTCCAGGACTTCTCCAAAGCAGCACCGGTCCTCTGGAACGCACTCCCAAAGGCTACCCGGGCAATCCAGGACTCGCAGAACTTCAGGCATGCTCTAAAAATGCACCTCTTCAGGGAGGCATACCGAATTCCCTAAACAAACCTCTCTGTACTCCGCCTGATAACATGCTCCCTGACCTACTGACTGCAATCCCTGCTAGCCGTCATAAACCGCTCCTGCAGTCATACTGTTTCTGCCATCACACGGCTAAATGTCTGACCATTGTCTATGTGTATAACATCGCTCACACTTCGCCATACCGTGCACATCTCCAGCCCTTTACCTTCTGTATCCCCCCATTACTTGTAGTATGTAAGCTCGTTGGAGCAGGACCCTCACCCCTATTGTTTCCATCAACTGATTACTATGTAACCGCGGTTCTGTAATTTTTGTACTTTTGTCTTTCTGTATTCCCCCTGTCTATTTAGGCGCTGCGGAATATGTTGGCGCTATACAAATAAGGATTATCATTATTACTAAATAGAGTAGATTGGAGATGTATGCGAACAGCATCCTAAAGGAGACCATAGACTGGGTGACTGGTCTTATCACGCTAAGGCTTTATTAAGACATGCGTATATTGGCCGGGTTTAACGCCCAGCCGATATACGATGTCCCTCTCTGCAGGGAGAGGAGGCAGGACGGGACAGTGCACTGAGCTCCCGCCCCCTCTCCACTGTTTGCAATGGGAGGAGAGAGGTGGAGCTAAGTTCCACTCCCGTCCCGCCCCTCCCATTGCAAATAGTGGTGAGGGGCAGAGAGAGGGCGGGAGCTCAGTGCATTTCTCCCGGCCCATCCCGCCTCCTCCCCCTCCCCGGCCGGGCGTGAAAACATAGCCGATGTATGGATATCTGTATAAGCCCAAACTGTTGGAAAACTGAAACTCTGGTTCACTAGGTCATCATCATCTATGCTCATCTGAATTCTTCAAAGATGTACTATTAGCAGAAAAACAGATATGACTAGCAGCTATGATGAGGCCAAGAGCATAAGGAGGCCACTCAAGTGCTGAAAAGTTGTTCTTTGTCTTTATGGAGTAGTCCCATCTTGGAAAGTGATGGAATATCATAAGGACATGCTGCTGTATCAATTTATGTTTGGGAGGGGGCTGATCCATGATATCCCCACTGATCCAGAGAATGAAGTGACTGAAGCCCTAGTTTATCTTTGTGTTGCCTTCACTATTTTGCTCTACATAGCAGAGCCTCGGCCAGTTTCCTGGAACATGGTACATTTAAGTGAATAAGGCCGGGATGCAGTTACCTGTACATCCAGGTGGGCCAAGAGCATCACTCTGCAGGACAAACATAGAAGAGCTAAATCAGCATTGTGGCCCCTTCATTCTCAGGATCTGTGGGAGTTGTAGGAGTCAGACCTCCATCGATCCTAGCAATAAGCTATCAGTTTACGAAATGGTAGTACCCCTCAATGGCAAAGGAAGTCTTTTTGTGTAGAGTATACATCGTTGATAGACTGTATGTCATTGTGCTATACTGTATGTTATAGCAGGGAACCTATACAAGCGAGCACTAACAGCCTCACGACACGGGTCATTAAATGCTGAATTAGCTACTGTAATATTCAGGTTGGTGGCTTTATGTGAATGAGAAATCCTATTGTTCTCAAATGAGGTGTTCCCTCCCTATTGTTTAGTCCAGACTGATGCACAGGTCATCATTTTCCGGTGACCTAGAAATATTTCTTCTAATCTGATCCTTAAAGGGGTTGTCCCACGCCGAAACGTTTTTTTTTTTTTTCAATAGGCCCCCCGTTCGGCGCGAGACAAACCCGATGCAGGGGTAAAAAAAAAAAAACGGATAGTACTTACCCGAATCCCCGCACTGCGGCGACTTCTTACTTACCTTGCTAAGATGGCCGCCGGGATCTTCACCCATGGTGGACCGCAGGTCTTCTCCCATGGTGCACCGTGGGCTCTGTGCGTTCCATTGCCGATTCCAGCCTCCTGATTGGCTGGAATCGGCACACGGGACGGAGCTACAAGGAGCAGCTCTCCGGCACGAGCGGCCCCATTCAGAAGGGAGAAGAACGGACTGCGCAAGCGCGTCTAATCGGGAGATTAGACGCTGAAATTAGACGGCACCATGGAGACGGGGACGCCAGCAACAGAACAGGTAAGTGAATAACTTCTGTATGGCTCATAATTAATGCACGATGTATATTACAAAGTGCATTAATATGGCCATACAGAAGTGTATAGACCCACTTGCTTTCGCGGGACAACCCCTTTAAGTTTTTAAGGGTCACTTACACGAGACGATTCGCTCAATATTCGCTCAAACAAATGAAATTGAGCAATACTGACCGTGTAAATGTAAAAAAAATCATTAGTATTCGTTCTGTCCTCGTTATTGCTGACTTTGTCAGCTTAAAAACCATCGCTGGATCACTGTAAACTCTCCCCGCTCAGTGCTTCACATAGAGAGTGAAGTGCTGAGCGAGAAGCCCAGAATCCAGCGGTGACATCAGCGCTCATTTGTATGACTCTTGTCCTGTCTAAGTGGGACATCGCACAGACCCATTTTCAGTACTTGCCTCTTCACTCTATTATTACCACATACAGGCTTGGGGGCTTAAAAGGTTTTATGGCACTAAACTATTGATGACCCACTCATCGTTTATCAGTAGTTGATTGTGGGGGTGCTTGATTGTGATCCCCGCTGATCATCTGATTGAAGAGGCTCCAGTGCTCCATCGGCCTCTTCCCAGCAGCCCCGTCCCATTCAAGTGAATGGGATGAAGCTGTGATACCAGGCACAGACTCTATACAATGAACAGCTAAGTGCCTGGTATGGACTGAAGTGACAACGGCACTCACCCAAGTGCCGCTGCAATTTTACTCCGTTGATCACAAGTGACGGCCCCCCACCAACCAACTATTGATGACCCTGAGGATGGGTCATCAATATTTTAGTGCCGGAAAATCCCTTCAGTGGAGGGGTGACCTAATAACTTTGTATAAATATATCATGGGACAATACAGAGATCTCTCCCATCATCTATTTATACCCAGGACTGTAAAAAGGGGGCGTCCTCCAGAGGTAAGAAGGTTTCTAGACCAACATAGAAGGGGGTTCTTTACTGTAAGAGCAGTGAGACTCTGGAACTCCCTGCCTGAGGACGTGGTGATGGCAAATTTGTTAAAAGCATCTAGAGGGGCCTGGATGCCTTTCTTGAGTGATACAATATTACATGTTATAACCTCATTAATAACTTCAGAAAGGTTGTTGATCCAGGGATTATTCCGATTTCCAGATTGGAGTCAGGAAGGATTTTTTTTTCCCTTAAATGGGAAAAAATTGGCTTCTATCTCATTGTTTTGTTTTGTTTTTTTGCCTTCCTCTGGATCAACATTGGGAGATAATAGGGATTGATGGAGCCGGCTTCAGGAGCTGCCCAAGCAGCAGCATGAGTGGCTGCAGCGGGACTGCCAGAGCGTGCAGGAGCAGCCGCCTACAGGAGCAGGACTAGCAGGAGTGCCCACAGCGTTGGGGCCGATGGAGGTGGCTTCAGGAGCTGGGCGAGTAGCAGCATGAGCGCCCGCAGTGGAACTGCTGGAGCTGCATGCTGTAGTGGCCGAGGGCGAGCAGCCGCCTTCAGGAGCTGGATGAGCAGGAGAGGCCACAGTGGGAGAGCTGGAATCGCTTGCTAGTGTAGGGCAAGCTGGATCAGGAACTGCTGCAGCGGGACTGTCAGAGCTGTTGTCAGGAGCTGCTGTGCCACGCGTAATAGCAGTCGCAGCAGTAGTGGGGACGCCTCTTCCAGCAGCTTGGCGGACATCAGCTGGAGAAGCTGCAGCAGCGGCTGCAGCAAGACACCTGGAGCCACTTCCAGCTGTTCGTTACCGCAGAGGGGGGTGCTGCAGCAGCCAGCAAAACCAGGAGGTCAGGAGCAAAAAAGAGCACGTGCATGGCTGTCAATCAGCAGCTGTGGGTGTTCCCTTTCACTCAGGCTGGCAAACCCATGTCTCCTCCCATTATTCCGGTGGAGACATATTACATATTACACTAATACCGTCCATGTCGATCATTGTGTATATTTTTTTGTCTTCAGGAAGGCCTAATGGCTGTCTATCTAATACCTTAGGGTGCGGGCAGACGAGTGCATAAACGGCGCGTTTTTGCGACCAAACGTATATACGTGACCATCTGAGGCAATGGTTTCGAATGTATTCGTTCACATGGGCGATTTTACGGCGCGTAAAAACGGCAATTCGAAAAAAAACGGAACATATGCGACCGAAATACGCGCCAACGCATATTCGATCGCCGAAAAGACCGTTTGCAAAGTAGGAACAAACGAAAATACGCTTTCTAGCTCTGGTCGTGATCGGTGAAAAACGATCGCTCGGGCGATTATACGTTGCGCTCGTGCGAACGTAAATACGCCTACGCTCGTCTGCCCGCACCCTTACATCCGAAGAAGAGATCTTTCTAATTTCCCAATATTAAATAACGTTCAATTACAAAGTATAATCAAACCTCTTCTAGTATTGTTTTTAGAGATGAGCGAACGTGTTCTTAACGAACACTTACGCACCCGAACACCGGCTTTTCCGAGGACTTCCGTGTTCGCGCGTAAGTATTCGGGGGGCGCCGGGGGGCGGGGAGAGGCGCGGCGGCGCGGGCGGCAGCAGCGGGGAACAGGGGGAGCCCTCTCTCTCTCCCTCTCCCCCCCACTCCCCGCCGCAACCCCCCGCGCTGCCACGGCGACCCCCGAACTTTTTTCGCCCGAACACGGAATTCCTCGCGAAGTTCGGTGTCCGGGCGAAAAGGGGCGGAGCCGAACACGTTCGCTCATCTCTAATTGTTTTATATGTTTGTTTGTTTTCCCTCCTATCTTTGTGTGATTCTGAGTTTAGTTGGGATATCATATGCTCTAAAACACCCTCTATAATTTTTTTAATTTTTGCATCCGTTGCGGTTGAATGCGAGCTTGTTTTTTTCAAAGGTGACCTGCAGTTTATGTTAATTTAATTTTGGTGTGCATACGACTTTTGGATAGCTTTTTATTCATTTTTTTCTTGGATACATGGTGACCAAAAAAAAGCACAATTCTAGCATTTTTAAAAATTCTTTTCGGAGAGTGTTCACCCTGCGAAATTAATAATTTGATATTTTAACAATCAGGACTTCTGCGGATGCAGTGATACCAATTATTTTTTTTATTTTTTGATGAAAAAAATGGGAAGTGAGTTTTTTTCAAACTTTTACTACTTTTTATATTATTTCTCATATTTAATAAAACTTTTTTTTACATTCATTGTTAGGTCCTATAGGGTACTGAACTTGTAATTGTTTGATTATTATTTATACAGTATAATGCAATCATACACTAGTATTGCATTATACCGCATTCTGGCAGGCAGTCTATGAAGACATGTCACAAGCACTTCTTGAGAATTCTGATCAGGGCTTTTAAATGCTACTGTCAGAACTATCAGTGAGATTGAAAACTTAACAGACGTGATCAGAGTGAATGCTAATCGCTCCCAATCCCGCTTCATACACAGACACCCAGGAATGTGTGAAGAGGCTTGCATCTCTTTAACCCTTTCCAATCCAATTTGTATCCTGTTTTTCCTAGGGGGCTTACTCTTTTTCTGTTGTTGTCTTTAGCCAGCATAGCGCTATATGCTGGCTAAAGCCAGTACTGCATGAGGTGACATGTTGGATAGGCCCTGACAGCAGAGAGGCTGGCAATATACAGTAAGAGAACCCCGATGGATATCTTCCAACATCGGAGCTGTACAGTCTTAATGTCTTCAGAGGTCAAACAGTGGATTGAAAAGGGTTAATGCATTTGCTGCACTTAGATTGGTGCATAGTTTACTTAGATCAGCATTTGAAATAATATTTTAAGCCAATATACCCCTTTGTTTAACATTAACCTAAGGCCGGGCTCACACGAATGGGTCAGATTACATTTGCGGATATCTGCAGCAGAAAAATTGCGAATGTTCATGGAAATAAGTTTATGAGTGGAGTTTCCCACGTAGATGTACAGTGTATCGTCTGTGCGGAAAAAAGCTCAAAAGTAAAGAATTACATCAGAAAGTAGTCTCTCACTTCTTCCCCTCACGAAAACCACAATTCCTACCCACATTTCTGGGTGAAGCCGCGAATGTCCATGCCTTCTATCGGTCACAGGGGGTTGTATTGTGAGGCAGGATTCAGGATACAATGCAGCAGGTGGAGTAACCAAAGTTTCCATTTATTTAAAAACAGAAAAATGGAAATAAACAAGGTTATGATGAAAGTTACGCAGTTAAACGTGAAATAATGTATCTCTATGCAGAAATAATGCAGAAAAAATCGTATCAATAATGTTGTGCCGCGATCAGTCCTGTAGAAAAGAAATACAGATTACGTTATGTCACACACAGTTTATCTTTAAAGGGTAAATGCGCTACTAATTTACTGGCAACACCACATTCAAACCTACTTGAAAATGTCTTTCCAATCACTAACTTGCACATTGCCCTCTGTATACTATCTCAGTCCAACTGCAGCAGCGCGCACAATGACAGTTTACTCACCCAGCCTGTTGACTGTCTAAGTGTGCACACCCAATACCTGAATTGAGACCGGCCTCATTTACAGTTCCGTAAGAAGGGAATCCCCACTGATACGGATCCTAGATTGTCTGAGGGCAGAAGCATTACTCTACCACCAATCTTTATTTTCTTTGTAGCAGTCCAGTTGCTTCTACCATGTTGGGGCTGTAGCACGGCCACTCTCTGTATCTGATGGTTTCACCCAGTCTCTGGTTCTTCACTCTAGCACCCGCTGACCTAAGTAGCTGATTCTCTCACTGTCTCTGGACTCTGCTGTTTCTCCTCAATCACAGGCAGCAGTACTGCCTCTGCAGACTATTGCGCCACTCTTGGCAGCTTCCCAGCATCACCTCAGCTCACTAACAGTCCCTGTGCTCTTCTGTAGCACAGCAAAATTGTCCTTTTTATAGTCAGGGTGCGTGTGCAAAATCTGTGTGCGTGATATGCAGAGAATAGAACCCATTGATTTCAATGGGTTTGTTCACATTTCTGTATTTAGCGCGTACATTTCAGTCACACACAAAAAACAAAAAAACAAAACGTTAAATTTTTCTGCATATTTGCCCACCAAAGGTCATAGAATTAAAAAATGGTAGAGTTGGAATCGACCTCCAGAGTCATTGGGTCCAAACCCCCTGCTCAATGCACGATTCACTAAATAATCCCAGAAAGATGTCTGTCCATCTTCTGCTTGAAGACTTCAGTTGAAGGAGAACTCACCACCCCCCATGGCAACCTGTTCCATTCATTAATAACCCTCTAATCTCTTAATATCTAATCTGTTTCCTCCCTTTCAGTTTCATCCCATTGCTTCCAATCTTTCCTTGTGCAGATGAGAATAGGGCTGATCCCTCTGCACTGTGACAGCCCTTCAGATATTTGTAGACAGCTATTAAGTCTCCTCTCAGCCTTTTTTTGCAAGCTAAACATTCCCAGATCCTTTAACCATTCCTCTTAGGACATGATTTGCATACCGCTCACCATCCTGGTAACTCTTCTCTGAACTTAATCCAGTTTGTCTGTCTTTTTTAAAGTGGGGTGCCCAGAACTGGACCCAGTATTCCTGATGAGGTCTGACTAAGGGAGAGTAGAGGGAATAATGACCTCACGTGATCTAGACTCTATGCTTCTCTTAATACATCTTTTTGAATCCTCCCTCTTCTTCAGTGTTAGCTATCCCTACTAGCTTTGTGTCATTGGCAAATTTCATCAGCTTCCCCTCAAATCCCTCCTCCTGTTGTGAATCCCCCTAACAGTTGCTTTGTCAATCCCATATTTGGTCATTTTTTCAATAAGCATGGTATGAGATACTTTGTCAAATGCTTTATAAAAGTCAAGATATACTATATCTACTACACTTTTCTGATCAACCCAGTTTTGATATTCTTTTGCTTTTGACATACCCCCCAATTTTTTTTTATTGCTTTCGGTCTCTGTTGCAAGCATCAATTCATTATCAGCTTTAGCTTTTCTGACACTTGCCCTACAGTTTCTGCAGACAGAATTATATTCCCCCCCCCCCCTTTCCATTTGATTAATATATTTTTCTTCCATTTTAACGTTTGCAAGTTCTGTGTTCATCTATCCTGGTCTCTTTAAATGCTTCCCAATTCTTCCTTTTTTTAGGGCAGTGTTTCCCAATTCCAGTCTTCAAGGCACCCATAAAGTCATGTTTTCATGATATCCTGTAGTAAGAACACCTGTGGCAATGTCTGAGGTACTGACTATAATTACATCACCTGTGCAATACTGAGGAAATCCAGAAAGCATGACCTGTTGGGTTGCCTTGAGGACTGGAGTTGGGGAACATTGTTTTAGGGATCATTAATGATTGTGCTTCGAGAGGCTCATTTTGCAATATTTCCCAACCTTTTTGGACATTTCTGTCCTTAAGAACATCTAGCCATTAGATTCTTCCTAACTCCTTTCTGAGTTCATTAAAACCTGCCTTTCTAAAATCCAACCTTGAGGTCTGAGTTTTCTCAGGTCTTCCTCCCCTTGTTATCCAAAATTCAAGGATAGCATGATCACTGCTTCCTAAGGTCCCAGCCACCCGCACTTCCTCAACCATTTCCTCCCTGTTGGTATGAATTAGGTCCAAGATAGCAGACCCCCTTGTTTTCTCTTTTACCTTTTGGAAGATAACGTTGTCAGCAAGAGCGGATAAGAATCTGTTGGACCCATTACTTTTGCCTTAAAGGGACTCCCAACAAATGTCTGGATAGTTAAAATTTCCAATGATCAATAGGTCGTACTTTTTTGAGAACTTAAGTAGAAAAAGTTCATCCATATCTTCTGCTTGTCCAGGTGGCCTATAGTAAATGCCTACAACGGTGTATTTTCTATTGTTCTCTCCTTGTATTCCTACCCAAACAATTTCTACAGATCCATGCTCTGAAGCTTCACTTCATCTCCCCGGGGCTTCCCATCATCTCCCAAAAATCCCCTAAAAGTGTCTGGTCCTTTAGGACCAAAACGTCCTGAGACTTAAGGGGTTAAGCAAGGTATTTTTTTCCCTTCTACTGTAACAATTTGGACACAGCTGTCAGGTCCATCACATCAATTTTAAAGTGAGGTTCTAATACAACAAAAAAGGAAAAATACCAAGAGAATGAATACTTTTATAAGCAACTGTGAAACAAAACCTATAATCCAAAGACACAGGCATTAATGTTCTCCTTTATTGTAATTGGCAAACATTCACACCTCTGTGTTGTCTTCCTTTCTCATACTAGTAATCAGCAAAACATCATTAAGGTAAATGCCTTACTAATTGATGTATGATGCATAATTTAGGTCAACCCATTATAAAGTTATGCGCATATAGCACAAGTGATGAAAGTTTTCACTCTGAACATAATAGATATTGCCGCACACATTCTCGGGGCAGATCACTTACAATCCTATATTTAATTAAGGATGGAATACATTACAGGTAGATCTCCTTGGCTGTGTGCAATGTACAAGTGACACCGCTCTGTATGAATGCCAAGTCATATGACGTACGATACACTTCTAAACGCTCCAGCCCTGACCCCCAGGCAGGGCCGATGTTGTGTGAGAGGACGCCCTGTGCACAACTGTTTTTAATATGACCTGTAAAAGTGACCTACAAAAGCAAGATATCAGGTAAACTTAGCATTAATAGTGTTACATTGTTTAAAGGGACTATATCCCCAAATGTACTTGTTTTGGTCTTAAGGGACCAAACACTTTTTGAGAATTTTACCCATGTGCTGGAATTTTACCCATTGTGGCAGCTACTAAAATTATATTTGCAGTTTTTTTTTCCGTGACCTATAAAGATAATTTTTTAATATTTTATTTTAGTGACTTTTTATTCCTTTTTTTGTTTGTATTGGGGGTAAAAGGCAATTTTTAAAAAAATTTATAGTTGTTTATTTTTTAAATTAGTATATTTCCACTAAAATAAAGTACAGAAATGGGTTCCTCATTTTGTTTTGGACGTTTTGATATATAATTTGTATCATTTTTGATTACAGGGCACATATAACAACGGTTTTGGTTGGCGTCGGCGGTGGGTCACTTTCTTTTTTAAGTATATGTATAGTTATTAGAGATGAGCGAGCACCAAAATGCTCGGGTGCTCATTACTCGGGACGAACTTTTCGCGATGCTCGAGGGTTCGTTTCGAGTAACGAACCCCATTGAAGTCAATGGGCGACCCAAGCATTTTTGTATTTCGCCGATGCTCGCTAAGGTTTCCATGTGTGAAAATCTGGGCAATTCAAGAAAGTGATGGGAACGACATAGCAACGGATAGGGCAGGCGAGGGGCTACATGTTGGGCTGCATCTCAAGTTCCCAGGTCCCACTATTAAGCCACAATAGCAGCAAGAGTGGGCCCCCCACCCTCCCAAAAACTTTTACTTCTGAAAAGCCATCATTAGCATGGCATACCTTTGCTAAGCACCACACTACCTCCAACAAAGCACAATCACTGCCTGCATGACACTCCACTGCCACTTCTCCTGGGTTACATGCTAACCAACCGCCCCCCCTCCCCCCCACAGCGCACACCAAACTGTCCCTGCGCAGCCTTCAGCTGCCCTCATGCCACACCACCCTCATGTCTATTTAGAAGTGCGTCTGCCATGACGAGGAACCGCAGGCACACACTGCAGAGGGTTGGCACGGCTAGGCAGCGACCCTCTTTAAAAGGGGCGGGGCGATAGCCCACAATGCTGTACAGAAGCAATGAGAAATAGAATCCTGTGCCACCGCCATCAGGAGCTGCACACGTGGGCATAGCAATGGGGAACCTATGTGCCACACACTATTCATTCTGTCAAGGTGTCTCTGCATGCCCCAGTCAGACCGGGCTTTTTAATTCATAGACACAGGCAGGTACAACTCCCTATTGTGAAGTCCCTGTTGACCGACAGCATGGGTGGCTCCCTGGAACCCACCGGCGATACACAAAAATATCCCATTGCATTGGCCAACACAGCTGAGGTAGTAATGTCGTGCTTAATGCAGGTGGGCTTCGGCCCACACTGCATGCCCTAGTCAGACTAGGGTTCTTTACAAGTGGAAACAGATGCATTTATAATTCCCTGTGGACCCACAGCAGGGGTGGGTGCCAGGAAGCCACCGGCGGTACATAGAAATATCCCATTGCATTGCCCAACACAGCTGAGGTAGTAATGTCGTGCTTAATGCAGGTGGGCTTCGGCCCACACTGCATGCCCCAGTCAGACTGGGGTTCTTTACAAGTGGACACATGTAGGTTAAACTCCGTGTGCACCTACAGCATGGGTGGCTCCCTGGAACCCACCGGCGATACACAAAAATATCCCATTGCATTGCCCAACACAGCTGAGGTAGTAATGTCGTGCTTAATGCAGGTGGGCTTCGGCCCACACTGCATGCCCCAGTCAGACTGGTAATATGTACCTTAACAGTAACCGCGTTGGTGGTAATGTGTTGGTGACTGCGGACCTAGTAGCGCGGTTTTATTTTGTTGGTTTTCGGAATGTGGCCAGGATTAAGTGGGCTGTGGCGGGGGATGTTTTGGAGGCACTACGTGTCCTCTCCAAGTGTCCGTGGTTATATGCACCTTAACAGTAACAGCGTTGGTGGGAAATGGCCTCGCCGCCATCATGTCTTTGGGAAGCCTCTGTTTCCACACCCCAGAGACATACCATTAGCAGCGGTATAGGCAGAGCCCATAATTAGTAACATTTCAGCCGTAGCATTAGGACAGGCCCCACTAACATATCACTAGCAGCATTATAGGGGGAGCACAGTATGCGTTCCATTTCAGTAATAGTAGCACTCAAGACAGGCCCCAGTAACAATTCCGAAGCAGCAGTATAGTGGGAGCGCAGTCTTCGTTCCATTTCAGTAGCTGCAGTATAGACAAGGCACAAGTTACATTTATGTAGCTAAAGTGTAGGCCAACCCCACACACCTTTCTGTACCATGAGTGCAGGCGAAGAACATAGAAATTGCTATGATTACACTGTAGGCGAGGGGCCACAAAAATTGCTGTATCAACAGTACTAATGTACATCCAAAAAATTGGCCATGGCCAACCAAGAGGGCAGGTGAAACCTATTAATCGCTTTGGTTAATGTGGCTTAAGTGGTAACTAGGCCTGGAGGCAGCTCAGTTTAACGAAAAATTGGTACAAGTTAAAGTTTCAACGCTTTTAAGAGCATTGAAACGTATAAAAATTGTTTAGAAAAATTATATGAGTGAGCCTTGTGGCCCTAAGAAAAATTGCCCGTTCAGCGTGATTACGTGAGGTTTCAGGAGGAGGAGCAGGAGGAGGAGGAGGAGGAATATTATACACAGATTGATGAAGCAGAAATGTCCCCGTTTTGGATGGTGAGAGAGAACGATGCTTCCATCCGCGGGTGCAGCCTACGTATTGCTTAGGTATCGCTGCTGTCCGCTGGTGCAGAAGAGAAGTCTGGGGAAATCCAGGCTTTGTTCATCTTGATGAGTGTAAGCCTGTCGGCACTGTCGGTTGACAGGTGAGTACGCTTATCCGTGATGATTCCCCCAGCCACACTAAACACACTCTCTGACAAGACGCTAGCCGCAGGACAAGCAAGCACCTCCAGGGCATACAGCGCGAGTTCAGGCCACGTGTCCAGCTTCGACACCCAGTAGTTGTAGGGGGCAGAGGCGTCACGGAGGACGGTCGTGCGATCGGCTACGTACTCCCTCACCATCCTTTTACAGTGCTCCCGCCGACTCAGCCTTGACTGGGGAGCGGTGACACAGTCTTGCTGGGGAGCCATAAAGCTGGCAAAGGCCTTGGAGAATGTTCCCCTGCCTGCGCTGTACATGCTGCATGATCTCTGCGCCTCCCCTGCTACCTGGCCCTCGGAACTGCGCCTTCTGCCACTAGCGCTGTCGGATGGGAAGTTTACCATCAGTTTGTCCACCAGCGCCCTGTGGTATTGCATCATTCTCGAACCCCTTTCCTCTTCGGGAATGAGAGTGCAAAGGCTCTCCTTATACCGTGGGTCGAGCAGTGTGTACACCCAGTAATCCGTAGTGGCCAGAATGCGTGTAACGCGAGGGTCACGAGAAAGGCATCCTAACATGAAGTCAGCCATGTGTGCCAGGGTACCTGTACGCAACACATGGCTGTCTTCACTAGGAAGATCACTTTCAGGATCCTCCTCCTCCTCCTCTTCCTCCTCCTCAGGCCATACACGCTGAAAGGATGACAGGCAAGCAGCATGGGTACCGTCAGCAGTGGGCCAAGCTGTCTCTTCCCCCTCCTCCTCATCCTCCTCATGCTCCTCCTCCTCCTCCTGAACGCGCTGAGATATAGACAGGAGGGTGCTCTGACTATCCAGCGACATACTGTCTTCCCCCGGCTCTGTTTCCGAGCGCAAAGCGTCTGCCTTTATGCTTTGCAGGGAACTTCTCAAGATACATAGCAGAGGAATGGTGACGCTAATGATTGCAGCATCGCCGCTCACCACCTGGGTAGACTCCTCAAATTTTCCAAGGACCTGGCAGATGGCTGCCAACCAGGGCCACTCTTCTGTAAATAATTGAGGAGGCTGACTCACACTGCGCCGCGCAAGTTGGAGTTGGTATTCCACTATAGCTCTACGTTGCTCATAGAGTCTGGCCAACATGTGGAGCGTAGAGTTCCACTGTGTGGGCACGTCGCACAGCAGTCGGTGCACTGGCAGTGTCCGTAGGGTGGCAGCGTGCGTGTGGGATTTGCGGAAATGTGCGCAGAGCTGGCGCACCTTTCCGAGCAGGTATGACAAGTGGGGGTAGCTTTTCAGAAAGCGCTGAACCACCAAATTAAAGACATGGGCCAGGCATGGCACGTGCATGAGGTTGCCGAGCTGCAGAGCCGCCACCAGCTTACGGCCGTTGTCACACACGACCATGCCCGGTTGGAGGCTCAGCGGCGCAAGCCAGCGGTCGGTCTGCTCTGTCAGACCCTGCAGCAGTTCGTGGGCCGTGTGCCTCTTCTCTCCTAAGCTGAGTAGTTTCAGCACGGCCTGCTGACGCTTGCCCACCGCTGTGCTGCCACGCCGCGTGACACCGACTGCTGGCGACGTGCTGCTGACACATCTTGATTGCGAGACAGAGGTTGCGTTGGAGGAGGAGGAGGAGGAGGAAGGTGCTTTAGTGGAGGAAGCATACACTGCCGCAGATACCACCACCGAGCTGTGGCCCGCAATTCTGGGGGTGGGTAGGACGTGAGCGGTCCCAGGCTCTGACTCTGTCCCAGCCTCCACTAAATTCACCCAATGTGCCGTCAGGGAGATATAGTGGCCCTGCCCGCCTGTGCTTGTCCACGTGTCTGTTGTTAAGTGGACCTTGGCAGTAACCGTGTTGGTGAGGGCGCGTACAATGTTGCGGGAGACGTGGTCGTGCAGGCCTGGGACGGCACATCGGGAAAAGTAGTGGCGACTGGGAACTGAGTAGCGCGGGGCCGCCGCCACCATCATGCTTTTGAAAGCCTCCGTTTCCACAAGCCTATACGGCAGCATCTCTAGGCTGATCAATTTTGCAATGTGCACGTTTAACGCTTGAGCGTGCGGGTGCGTGGCGTCGTACTTGCGCTTGCGCTCAAACAGTGGCGCTAGCGACGTCTGGAGGCTACGCTGAGAGACATTGCTGGATGGGGCCGAGGACAGCGGAGGTGAGGGTGTGGGTGCAGGCCAGGAGACGGTAGTGCCTGTGTCCTCAGAGGGGGGTTGGATCTCAGTGGCAGGTTGGGGCACAGGGGGAGAGGCAGTGGTGCAAACCCGGAGGCGGTGAACGGGCATCGTCCCACCTTGTGGGGTGCTTGGCCATCATATGCCTGCGCATGCTGTTGGTGGTGGCTCCCCAGCTGATCTTGGCGCGACAAAGGTTGCACACCACTGTTCGTCGGTCGTCAGGCGTCTCTGTGAAAAACTGCCACACCGTAGAGCACCTTGACCTCTGCAGGGTGGCATGGCGCGAGGGGGCGCTTTGGGAAACAGTTGGTGGATTATTCGGTCTGGCCCTGCCTCTACCCCTGGCCACCGCACTGGCTCGGCCTGTGCCCACACCCTGACTTGGGCCTCCGCGTCCTCGCCCGCGTCCACGTCCTATAGGCCTACCCCTACCCCTCAGCATGGTGTATTACCAGTGATTTGATTTCCCAGGCAGGAAAGAAAGTGGCGCAAGCCTGCAGCCAAAATAGAATTTTTTCCCTTGTTTTTCAAAGGACAAGCCACACTGCGTGTATTCAATGAATACTACTAAGTTTAATAACTGTGTTGTGGCCCTGCAAATGTGTCAGAGAACTGCAGCGATGCAAAGTTATTCGCTACAGCAGATAAGGGATTTCCCATGCAGGAAAAAAATTGGCGCAAGCCTGCAGTAAAACGTAGCTAGCTGCGTCTGATTTTTTTTAACGTTCTGCACGCAGCACACACGTACCCAGAGCCCTGAGGACTGTCAGAGGCAGGCGAAATAGAATTTTTTCCCTTGTTTTTCAAAGGACAAGCCACACTGCGTCTATTCAATGAATAATGTATGCCTTCTGGCCCTGCCTACACAATTCTATCCCTGTAGTATTAATGCCGGGTGCAATGGTCTGCACAGCCGGTTTTGAGGAAAAAAAAAAAAATGCAACACTGCTAACAGCAGCCTGGACAGTACTGCACACGGATAGATGTGGCCCTAGAAAGGACCGTTGGGGTTCTTGAAGCCTACACTCACTGCTAACACTCTCCCTGCCTAACCACCACTTCTGTCCCTATTGCAGGGCGCAATGCTCTGCAGATCCAATTTTGAAAAAAAAAAAAAAATACAGTGCTAACACAGTACTGCACACTATTAGATGTGGCCCTGAGAAGGACCGTTGGGGTTCTTGAAGCCTACACTAACTCCTAACGCTCTCCCTACAGCAGCTCCAGCACGATACCACTGTCCCTCAGCTAACTCACAAGGCATGTGTGGCGAGCCGCGGGAGGGGCCGACTTTTATACTCGGGTGACATCTGATCGCCCCAGCCACTCACAGCAGGAGGGTGGTATAGGGCTTGAACGTCACAGGGGGAAGTTGTAATGCCTTCCCTGTCTTTCAATTGGCCAGAAAAGCGCGCTAACGTCTCAGAGAGGAAACTGAAAGTAACCGGAACACCGCGTGGTACTCGTTACGAGTAACGAGCATCCCGAACACCCTAATATTCGCACGAATATCAAGCTCGGACGAGTACGTTCGCTCATCTCTAATAGTTATTTATGTCTCCCATGATGTCTTTTTTTTAATTTCATTATTTTCCATTGCAGCTGGGGCATCCATAGGAGCCGCAGTTACAGAGGAAAATATCCCCCTGTAGTGACAATAGTCAGTGGCAGAGCTGATCAGGGTCTGCTAGGACTCTGCAGTTCTGCTGTGACAAAGGGCACTCGGCAATCATGTGATCGCGTGTGGCATAGTGGAAGTAATACTACTGTCACTCTTTAGTACATAGCGCTCAGCGAGTAGTTAAAAAATGCTCCTCCTTTCTTCCCTGGAACCTCGGCTTTGTCTGACAATTGAGGACCTGAATTGCTCCTTCTTGATTACAGGAGCAGAGGCTTTAATCTCGCACTGTACTTCTGCTATCGGCCAGGATTAACCCCTTGAGTGGCAGGTTTCCTACCACCCTGTCGTGCCCACCAGGGCAGGTTTTTTAAAATGGTCTAATCATTGAATTTCAACTAGTTTTGCAGTTGCGTCTCAAGAGCCATAACTTTTTCATTTTTCCATTGACACGGCCATATAAGGGCTTGTTTTTTGCGGGACAAGTTGTGATTTTTTAAACAGGGGGGAGGAAAAAAAGAAATGGGGAAAAAAGAAAAAAGGGGCCATGTCATTAAGGGGTTAAATAATGTATTAACTTCCTTCTCTGGGTCATTACGACGCACATGGATACCACATGTGTGATTGTATTTTTGATTTTTTACAAAGTAAAGGGAGACAAGTGTTTTTTTTATTTTTTTAATAATTTTTTTTACTTTTTTTTTTTTTAATTTTTTAAAATTTTTTTATTTTTTTTTGTCCCTTTAGGGGACTTCCACAGGGACCCATCAGGACCCCTGATCACATTCCAGGGGTCCGATGGTGACAGCCCTTTACATGCTGCAGTGACAACCCTTTACATGCTGCAGTCACATAGGCTGCAGCATGTAAAGGGTTAACACAGCAGAGATCGGAGGTTTTCTCTGATCTCTGCTGTAAGAGCAGGTACCTAGCTGTCCTCTGACAGCTAACAACCAGCTCTCCCTGCCACAGAGACCATCGGCTTGCTTCTGACAAGCCGATGGTCTCTATGGCAACCTGTAAACAAAGCAGGACATTGCCGACATGTCGGCAATATCTTCTGCTGGTTTTTCAAAGCCCTTGCACTGCTCTATGTGGGTCTGTGCAGGCAGAGCACACTGTCACAGCTTGTGGCAGTGTGCTCTGCAGCTCCCATAGTGATACATAGCCCGGAAATCTTCCGGGCTATGTTGCTATGAGCAGTGGAGCTCGTCACGGAACTTTTCCGGGCGTGCCACTCAAGGGGTTAAAGCCCAGAAGCTAACGCCATATATTTACCGCTCTTGGCCCTTAAGGCGTTAAAGGAAGTCTGTCATCTAAATTTGGCCTATTACTCCAGTATACTGTAATGCATGCGCTGTCATAAAGAACCCATCAGACTGTCCGGGGCTCATTAGCATATGATGTGAGAAAAGCCTTTTGTCTGATATCTTCACAAAAAATACAGATAACGCTGGGTTCCTTGTGAATGTACGTAACAGTATATTGAGTTAATAGGCCAAATATAGGTGACGTCTTTTAAAACTAGACAGAGAGAAACATTTTCCATTTTTCTAATTTGTCTTTAATTTCTTATTGTAGATATTAGTATTCTGTTGCTACAACATGACTACAGGGGCGGCTATCTTTCCTGAGCTACATTTAATAGCATTTCAAAGATATGCTTTACAGCAGCTTCATGGGCTATTTTCACAATGGACAGGAGGAGACCCACTGACTTTGTTTAGGAGACTGTTCAAGACATGTTCTGTGGCCTGTACAGAGGTGATCGTGCAGTGTGTTACGTCTGTTTCCTGGGTTCTGTGGTAATACAGATGATCTGCAGCTTTCCTACTCAGGTATGGGGGATTTTGCTGGCTGGGCATGTTTGTGTCTCCAGTCAGCCAATCAGGTCAGTATATATAAAATCTGTCTTCCCAGGTGTGGGTGTGGTCAGCTTTCTCTGTTCTCATTATTTCTGTGTGTGGTGTGAGCAGGTTCTGTGTCTGGTTGCTGCAAGAAAAGTTTGTATTTTGTTTGTTTGGTTGTGTCGCTGGACTCCTGGTTAGTGTAGCGACTAGCGGTATAGCTAGGAGTTACAACGTGGCCCACTAGCTTCCATGTTTTGATCAAAATGTTAACTAGTACCTGGTATTTATAGAATTAACATCTGCTACTAGTGTTGCGTATTGGCTGCTGTATGGTGTGATTATGGCTCTGTGTGCCTTCTTACTCTGTTCAGTTGTCCTGGTCGGTGGTGGCATATGTATGTGTCCTATCCAGGCTACGTGGGTTCATTGGAGCAGCTGGGGCCCAGTGTCAAGGACTGCTGGGCCGCCCTTTATTTGGGTGATGTCCCCACTCAGGTAGGTCTATGTCAGTCACCTACCCTAGTAGAAGATAGGGAGAAGTGCTAATCTGTGGTAGTTGACATGGTGTTCCCCATCCTTCTCCTCCTACCTATCTGATCACTCCTTCAGCGTCTCCTTTGCTGGCTTTAGCTCCCCTCCTCTTCCCCTTGCTGTTGGGGTCCCCCAGGGCTCGGTCCTTGCTCCCCTCCTTTTCTTCATCTACACAGCCCCTATTGGACAAACTATCAGGAGATTTGGCCTCTAATATTACCTCTATGCTGACGACAACCAGCTATATAGCTCTTCCCATGATATCTCTGCACCTTTCCTCCAAAAAATCACCGACTGTCTGTCTGGTGTCTTTAACATCATGTGCTCTCTCTACCTAAAACTAAACCTCTCTAAAACTGACCTACTGGTGTTACTGCCCTCTACTAACCGGCCTCATACTGACATCTCCATCTCAGTGTGTGACGCCACCATAACTCCCAGACAGCAATCCCGCTGCCTTGGGGTCATATTTGATTCTGATCTCTCCTTTACCCCCTACATCCAATCTCTGGCCTAAACATGTTAGCTGCATCTCAAGAACATTGCAAGAATCCACCCTTTCTCACCGTTGAAACACTAAAAACGCTCACTGTTGCCCTCATCCACTCTTGGCTCGATTATTGCAACTCGTTGCTGATCGGCCTCCCCCGCGCCAGACTGTACCCTCTCCAATCCATCCTGAATGCTGCAGCCAGGCTCATATTCCTGTCCAGACGCTACTCGGACACCTCTGCCCTGTGCCAGTCACTGCACTGGCTGCCCGTTAAATACAGAATTCAATTTAAACTCACCACCTTCATCCACAAAGCCCTCCACAGTGCAGCGCCCCCCTATATCGCCTCCCTCATCTCAATCCATCACCCAGCCCGGGCTCTCCGCTCTGCTAACAACCAGACTGAGTGCCCCTTTAATTCGAACACCAACCCAGCCACTATACGGCCTGACCATTGTCTATGTGTATAGCATCCCTCACTCTCCACCCCGCCATACCGTGCACATCTCCAGCCCCTTTACCTTCTGTATCACCCCATTATTTGTAGTATGTAAGCTCGTTGGAGCAGGACCCTCACCCCTACTGTTTCCATCAATTGATTACTACATGTAACCGTGGTTCTGTAATTTTTGTACTTTTGTTTTTCTGTATCCGCCCTGTCTTTTTAAGCGCTGCAGAATATGTTGGCGCTATACAAATAAAGATTATTATTATTTTCTGATGGTACATTCCCTTTAAACTAGGTTTCTGGAGTATAAGAGTTGTATATTTTGGTGCACAGCCTTTTGTGTGCCAAAATATGCAATTTTTTGATGGTCCCATCATTTTGTAAAAAAAGTGGTCAGGGCACGAAATTGGGGGCATGCCATTCAGACTCTATGTCAAACTGTGTTCCCTAGACTGTCCAAAGATGACCCAATACTTTAAGATGCTTGCATATAAATGCTGGTCTATATAAATCTGCCCCCTATGTCTCCCACAGGTAATATCAGAAAATATCAGCAGATTATTTAAAGGGATTGTCGAGGAAGAAGGAATGTTTACCCAGACCTGTGGTGTAGGAACCTCCGCTTCCGACACCAAGTCATGCGGTATGGACCCAATCTGTACCTGTCACATCATCACAGGGAGCTGGATGTTCTGCTCATCTTAATAACTAAGTCAGCCCCCTCTAGATGCAGAGACAGAAAGGGGGGCTAATTAGTTATTAAAAAGAGCGGAACAGCCAGCCCCCTGCAATGACGTGACGGGCTCCGAGAGAGAGAGGGTCCATATCATGTAACGCAGGGAGTGGAGGTTCCCACGCTGCAGGATCGCCTTAGGATCTGATCTGTCTGCACAACCCCTTTAATATGAGAATGTAATTTAAAGGCAGTAAGCTGGAACAACCTTGGCCTATGAAAATTATGTATAATTCACTATAGCAACACTAAATGTGTAGCCATCCATCTAGAATAAATAGCGCACACTGATAAATGTCTCTCACGACATAATTTCTGTTCCTTCTGCAGCATCATCTCACCCCACTCAGGATCATTAAAGGATTACCCCTTCCCCCTCACACCTACACACGCAAGGTCTCATTTCTCCAATCCACCAGAAACACCCCTGAACACACACATAGGTATTATATCACCAAATTGGGTTTCATTTCTCTCCTGTCCACCAAGTAAACCCCCTCCCCCACAAGTATCATCTCATTTTCTCAGGTCTCATTTCTCCCCATCCACCAGGTATATTTTCCATAAACAGGTTATCATCTCACCCCCTCAGGTCTCATTACTCCTCCATCCACCAGGTTTCCCCCTCCCCCACAGGTATCATCTAATCTCCTTATGTCTCATTTCTCTGCCATCCACCAAGTAAATTGTCCCCCAAAGGCATTATCACACCTCCTCAGGTCTTACTTCTCCCACGTCCATCAGGTATATTCCCACCCCTGCAGTTATTCTCTCACTTCCTCAGCTCTCACTTTACTGCAATACAGGTAATACCTCTCCTCTTCAGGCCTCATTTCTTCCCTGTCCACCAGGTATAGTCTCTCCCCCCTCCCAACAGGTATCATTTCACCTCCAGGTCTCATTTCTCCCCCATACACAGGTATATCCCCCCCCTTTCCCATAGGTATCATTTCACCTCCTCAGGTCTCATTTCTCCTTAAAACAAGTATCATCGGACCTCCTCAGGTCTCATTTCTCCCCTGTGCACCATGTATATACCCCTCAAAGGTATCATCTTACCTCTCCATGTCTCTTTTCTCCTCTGTCCACCAGGACTAAGTTGAGTGACTCCAGGACTAAGTTGAGTGACGTCAGATGCCAGAAACAGGCGGCAGAGGCAAAGGCAGAACAAGGAGCAGGGCGGGAGGGGACACCGGAGCGACACAGGGGCCGGTACCGGTGCCTGGAGGCCACCAGGAGTCTGAGGGAGCACGGCTGGAGGATTGCCCGCTGAAGATTCAGCAGGCAGAAGCGAAGTAGCAGGTCCCGGAGCAGGGAGTGCAGGTGACGTCACCAGACCTGCGGAGGAGCTGAGACAGGAGCCGATAAGAATCTTCTGTGTATCTAGTGTGTCTTAGTGTGTGTGTGAACCTAAGAGTGTGTCCCAGGGTTTGTGTGCCTGTGGGTCTAAGTGTGTGTCTGTGACTAAGTGAGGGGGTATTAGAGAGTGAGTGTGTAAGTGTCTGTGTGCAAGATGTAAGGGAAGCAGCATTGGGTGATTGAGAGAGATTGTGAGCATATTTAAATTTTTAAAAAAGTGTGAGCGGCTGCGAACGGGCGGCAAAGCGTGAGCGGTAGCGCACGGCCGGAGGCGCGTTTGGAGTGTGAGTGCAAGTCTATCTTCACTTCTCTACTTCCACAAGTAAATTGTAGATCCCCATTAGGATGAGCTCTAAGCCTGGCAATGTCATCCAGTGTGCTACTTAATCAGCCGATCGAGGGTGCATACTGTTACGCAAGATGTATGCACGTTGCACATTTAGAAGCCCAAATCCTGGATCTAAATGGGCAACTGGCAACACTGAGAGCCATTGACATACTGGAAAGGAGTTTGGTGCTCACTGAGCAGACACTCACTGGGGTAGAGGCGGAGGCGGATGGTAGTACGGTAGAGCAGAGGGAGCAGGCAGTAAGCTGGGTGACAGATAGAAGGAAGAGTAGAGGGAAGAATAACAGGAAGGCTAGTTCTCAACTGGCACAACCCAACAAGTCTGCAACGTTGGAAGATGAGGGGGATGCCATTACAGAGCCAGCACCACTGCAACACAACATGCCCTCTGAACGCCAGGGAACTGACTGCTCCAGTGAGACGGGGACGGGGAGCGCAGGGCAGGCTAGACAGGTCATAGCGGTGGGGAACTCAATTATAGGGGAGACAGATAGGGCAATCTGCCATAAAGACTGTGATCGGCGAACGGTGTGCTGTCTTCCTGGCGCTCGAGTTCAACACATCGCGGATCGAATTGACAGATTACTGGGAGGGGCTGGTGAGGATCCAGCGGTCATGGTGCACGTTGGCACTAATGAACAAATTAGAGGTCAATGGAGGGCCCTCAAAAATGATTTCAGGGACTTAGGGTCCAAGCTTAGGGCGAGGACCTCCAGGGTAGTTTTCTCGGAAATACTACCTGCACCTAAAGCCACACTAGAAAGGCAGCATGATCTCAGGGAGGTAAACAAGTGGCTCCAGAGTTGGTGTAAGAAGGAGGGATTTGGGTTCCTGGAGAACTGGGCTGACTTTGCTGTCGGCTACAGGCTCTACCGTAGGGACGGGCTGCATCTCAATGGGGAGCGTGCAGTTGTGCTGGGGTTGAAGATGGCTAGAAAGCTGGAGGAGCGTTTAAACTAGGGACTGCGGGGAGGGCAAAAAGAGAAACAAGGGGGTAGCCAGTGTAGCTAGCGACCTGGGTATAAGTAATGGAAATGGGCGTCGAGCGGGGGGTGGGGTTAGCACAGTTAGAAGTGACAGATCAGCCAATAGTACTATTAGTAGCAAAATGAATTTAGAGAACAAAAACAACCGTATAAATTGTATGACCACGAATGCAAGAAGTCTGATCGGTAAAATGGGTGAGCTTGAAGTGAGAATGACTAAAGGAAACTACAACATAGTTGGAATAACAGAAACAGGGCTTAATGATAAGTGCGATTGGGTGGTAAATTTACAAGGCTACAATCTCTTCAGAAGAGACCGTGGAAACCAGAAAGGGGGAGATGTATGTCTGTATGTTAAATCGTTCTTAATGCCGAGGCTACGGGAGGATATAGGAGCAGGAGACGAACAGGTGAAATGTCTGTGGGTAGAAATACAGGGAGAAAAAATAACAAAATCCTGATAGGGGTTTTCTATAGGCCACCAAAGGTGATAGAAGAAACTGAAACCTTACTATTAAGGCAGATAGATGAGGTGTCAAACCGCAATGAAGTAATTATCATGGGGGACTTTAATTATCCAGATATAATATGGGATAACGAAACCTGCAAATCTCATCAATAACATTAATTGGGACAGCGTCCTTAAGAATAACAATGCAGCCGACAAATGGGAGAAGATTAAAAACATCCTAATCACCACATGTAAGCAGTACCCTTTAAAAACAAAAGAACTGCAAGTAAACCAATGTGGCTCGACAAGACGGTTAGGGGGTCAATAAATGAAAAAAAGAAAGTGTTTAAACTACTAAAACAAGAAGGCGGCGAAGAAGCTCTAAAATCATAGAGGGAAAAAAACAAAATATGCAAAGAAAAGATCAAAATTCTGATGGTGAAAGACAACCCTAAACTATTCTTCAACTATATTAACAGTAAAAGGATTTGCTATGAGAGCACTGGCCCTTTAACAAATAATGCAGGAGAAATCATAGAAGACAATGGGGGGAAAGCAAACCTATTAAATAGTTTCTTTTCGTGTGTATTCACAAATGAAAGGGAAATGCCACATGAGATACAGGAGGAAGAGTGGAACTAGTTAAAAAAGATTAAAATCGACAAATCCCCAGGCCCAGATGGAATACATCCAAGGGTTCTAAGGGAACTAAGTGATGAGATAGCTAGGCTGCTATTTCTAATATTTATAGACACTATCAAGACCGGGGTTGTACCACTAGATTGGCGCATTGCCATTGTAGTCCCAATATACAAAAAAGGGGCCAAAAGAGAGCCTGGTAACTACAGGCCGGTAAGATTCACTTCAGTAACGGGAAAAATATTCGAGGGGATTCTCCGAGATATCATCGTACAATCAAGGAGAACAACGGAGTAACTGCACACCAGCATGGGTTCATGAGGGGGCGATCATGTCAGACCAATCTGATCAGCTTCTACGATGAAGTAAGCTCTAGGCTGGACCTGGGAGAGTCTATTGATCTCGTATATCTGGATTTCTCTAAAGCATTTGACACAGTGCTGCATAATAGGTTGATACAAAATGAGTCAGCTTGGATTGGGTGAAAACGTGTGTATCTGGGTAAAGAACTGGCTCAGAGATAGAAAACAGAGGGTAGTAATAAACTGTCCATACTCAGATTGGGCCACCGTCGCTAGTGGGGTGCCACAGGGTTCAATATTAGGCCCCATCTTGTTCAGTATATTTATCAACGACCTGATAGAGGGACTGCACAGTAAATATCCATATTCGCAGATGATTCAAAATTATACAATATAATCAATAAGAAAGTACAAGAAAAAAACTATGGACCTGCGCTCCTTGGCGTATAGATAACCAATAATGGATGTCTCAATAACCAGTCATGGGGTAGAGACAAAGAGATTTATTTAAGAAAATAAAAGATAGAGGTCACAGCCTCATATAATGGCAAAATACTTGTCTGGTTATTGAGACATCCATTATTGGTTATCTATACGCCAAGGAGCGCAGGTCCATAGTTTTTTTCTTGTACTTTCTTTCTGATTTTATCCGACCTCTAATGAGGAACGGAGTTTTGTTGTGACCTGCAGCTCTCCAGTGAGCTGGATCATTCTATCATCGATTTCGGTGCTTTCTGGATAAAGAAATCATTATGAGCATGCCAGGATGTTGGGTGCTGGCATGATCACCTTAGGGTGACATGTCAGGCACCAGGTGAGTTATCACACTATCATTATTGTGATCACTTTTTAAGGTGCTTGGCGCTCTCCTTGACTTCTATTTTTGGACAATATAATCAATGCAACAGAGGATAATGTACAGCTACAAACGGACCTGGATAAGATGGGGGCTTGGGCAGAAAAATGGCAAATGAAGTTCAATGTTGACAAATGTGAGGTTATGCACATGGGCAGGAGAAACGGATATTACCAATATACACTAAATGGGGTACAGCTTGGGAAAAGTGAGATGGAAAAAGACCTGGGGGTACTAGTGGACTGTAGATTTAACTGGAGCAACCAATGCCAGTCAGCTGCTGCAAAAGCAAATAAAGTCTTGGGGTGCATTAAAAGAGGTATAGAGGCGAGGGACGAGAACATTATCCTCCCACTATATAAGGCACTTGTCATGCCCCACATGGAATACTGCGTACAGTTCTGGTCACCGGTGCCCAGTAAAGATGTCACAGTGCTTGAGGAGGTTCAAGGAAGGGCAGCTAAACTAATACATGGAATAAAGGGACTGGAATACCCAGAGAGGCATCAAAATTGGGATTATTTACCCTGGAAAAAAGACGGCTAAGGGGCGATCAAATAACTATGTATAAATACATGAGGGGACGATACAAGGATCTCTCCCAGGATCTGTTTATACCCAGGACTGCGATGGTAACAAGAGGGCATCGTCTACGTCTAGAAAAATGCAGGTTATATCACCAACATAGAAAAGGGTTCTTTACTGTAAGAGCAGTGAGACTGTGAAACTCTCTACCTGAGGACGTGGTGATGGCAAAATCCATAGAGGAATTTAAGAAGGGACTAGATCTCTTTCTAGAGCGGAAGGAGATTACAGGATATAAATTTTAGGGGAGCAGCAGGTTGTTGATCCAGGTCTTACAGACAGGTAGAAACTATTAACAGGCTGAACTAGATGGACGTTGTCTTAATACGGCCTAGCATACTATGTTACTATGTTACCAGGTATCATCTCACCTCCCCAGATGTCATTTCTTCCCTATCCACCATGTATATCCTCCCTCACAGATATTATTTCACCTCCCATTTCTCCCATGTCTATCAGGTATATCTGCCCTCACAGGTATCATCTCAATTCCTCAGGTCTCATTTCTCCTCAGGTATTACCTCTCCCTCTCCATTCCTGGTATAATCTTTCTTAATCTCTCACTTCCACAGAAGGGCTGGGTGATGCAGCCTAAAAAATAATTGCAAAGAATAAATAAATAATGCGGCTATTATGTTCAGGCACTGCAGGTGTATGTCATTATTGAATAGGTGAGTAGGGTTTTTTAATCAACTTTTTTGCAGTTTGATACATTTTTGTATTTTTCAGACAACTACTTAAAGGGGTTGTCCCGCGAAAGCAAGTGGGGTTCAGCACTTCCGTATGGCCATATTAATGCACTTTGTAATATACATTGTGCATTAAATATGAGCCATACAGAAGTTATTCACTTACCTGCTCCATTGCTAGCGTCCTCGTCTCCATGGTGCCGTCTAATTTTCAGCGTCTAATCGCCCGATTAGACGCGCTTGCGCAGTCCGGTCTTCTCCCTTCTGAATGGGGCCGCTCGTGCCGGAGAGCTGCTCTTCGTAGCTCCGCCCTGTCACGTGTGCCGATTCCAGCCAAGCAGGAGGCTGGAATCGGCAATGGACCGCACAGAAGACCTGCGGTCCACCGAGAGTGAAGATCCCGGCGGCCATCTTTGCAAGGTAAGTAAGAAGTCACCGGAGCGCGGGGCTTCGGGTAAGTACTATCCGTTTTTTTTTTTTAAACCCCTGCACCGGGTTTGTCTCGCGCCGAACGGGGGGGGCTATTGAGAAAAAAAAAAAACGTTTCGGCGCGGGACAACCCCTTTAATTTTTCACTCACACAGGTAATATGCCTACATCTGTCTTTATGAGCAGCTGTTTGTACATTGGCACTGGCTGGCTGTGACGAGACCCATGTGCACTCAGACTGAGAGCGGTGGCCCTCAGCAGGTGTAATACATCAGCAGTGCAGACTAAGGCTCCTGCTCACTGCCTATCTCGCTCACCTTGCAGGATTAAAATAACGGATTACATACTCACCCTTCCATACTCTTCCGCTGCTGCCATTTCGGCGACTCTCCGGTCCTCGCTTGTCTTTACTACCAGATGTAAGGAAGCTGGCAATAGCTTCCCGAAAAAAAGGGACATGTGACCGCTGCAGCTAATTCTCCGCTCCCTTCAACCAGTAAACAGCTGTGGCGGTCATGTGACCAGTGTCAGGTCATCATCACTCCCCTCACAGAAGGGAAGTTTAGCAGGGACCGGAGAGCCAGCAAGATGACAGCAGTGAGGGAGTGCACTAGGGTGAATATGTCATTTGTTACTTTATTACTGCACGCTGAGCAGGGTTTTATATTAATTTTTGCTCCAACGTATTTCATTCTAACATTTATAGCTAGCTACCTGGACACTATTTAAAAATCATGCTAGGACTTCTTTTTGGGGTAGGTCTTATTTTCAGGGAAACAAGGTATGTCCCCTCTCTCCTTTTGAAATTGTTTCCCCCCTTAAATCTTTTAATGAGAGCTTATTCGCAAGAGCTTGTGTTGGATGTACAGAAATTGGACATCATCTGAATAGGCTTGGATTTCCATGGAGATGAACTAATCTTGTCCAATAGTCAGACTAGAAAAGAGCACGCTTCGATTTCTTTTAACACAGACCATCGGCACATGTGTGAATAGCATAATTGACTAAACTGGATTCATGCGCTGTCTGTGTGAAGTCCACTAGACAGACAAACACCATACAGACATGAATCACACCCACATGGATAAACCCTAATACAATTTAACTGTGTTTAAAGGGCAAAATACGATGGATGAATTGTGCTCAGGATAGGTCAGCAGTAGTTGGCCAGTTGGAATTAGCCACTTGAGACCCTGGCGATCAACTGATCGGATGCCCGCTGTCAGTGCTGCAATAAACAGGGGTTGGCACTTGTAATTGCAGGTGCAGCTCCCATTGATTTTAATGAGACCCCAGCCTGCAGTTACAAGTGCCAGGTAGAAGCAGAAGCTGCTGTTTATTGCAGTGCTAACAGCGGGCGTCCGTTCAGCTGATCGGCCACTGGGACCCCAGATGATCAACTATAGTTGAACTATCCTAAGGCTACATCACCAATAGTGTTTTACTGGAAAATTCCTTTAACTATTTTTTAAGGAAATGCAAAAAAAATAAACATTTGGATAAATACCTCATGGTGAACACCAGCTTGACCAAGAACTGCGACACAACTTCATTCAAGTATATTGGGCAGTGGCGCAATTCACTGCACAGCGGGTAGTTGGGAATGCCACTGTACAAGGGAAACCTTTGCATGGGGCACAGTGCTGTGGATGTGTAAAGACAGATTAGGTATAGATAGATAGATAGAGGCAAATATACAGGGTGTAGTCAAAAAGTCAGATCCAGCGCTAAATCCCAATACTGATGTCCTATATTGAAGTAGCAATGGTGTACATGAATAGGAAGGCATGGATGCGCTACAGGTTTCTGTTTCTCTTCAACTTTAGAATTTGGTTTTACTCTATCTCTCACAGGGGCCACAACAAAAAAATTAAATTCATGTTCTGGGGCCCACAGGGTCTGTACACTGTACCATTGTGTATTACATCCATGCTTTCCTATTTAAGTACACTATTGTGATCTAAATGCAGCACACCAGCACTGAGGTGTAGCGCCGGATCAGGATTTTGACTACACCCTGTATATATGTCCCCTTTTCAGAAAAGTCCAGCTACCCTATACATGTCGGTTAGATCAGCTTGTTTAGTTACCTTATTTGAAAAAAAATACAATAAAAAAAATGAAGTTTGTCAAATAAGCAAACATGAATTTTTGCATTAAAAGGTGTTCAAAAATCTCCATCCAGCAGAAACAAAGGTTTCTTAAGTTAAAGAATAGCCTCTGCCCCCGGGGAACTATCAGAGCATTCCACCTACTGTTTACAGATTGGTAATAAAACTAAATTAATTTGCTTTCACACTTTGGCTTTTTGTTTAAGCTACGCAACTGTTGCAGCCGTTCGGAGGTTTCCACCTTGCTTTCAGGCCAGACCAGGGTTTAGCAGTATTCCTACCTCTCCTGGAGCTGAGGGGTGTGGTGATTGCAAGAGTAATGTCAGTCCTCACCTGGTGCTGAATAGCTCAGCTCCTATTTAAGCAGTGCTAGTATTGACTCCTGTGCTGGTCAATGCTTCAGTTGCCGCTGGATAGCTGCTGAGGAAACACATCCTGTTTGAAGCTCCTCCGTGCTAGCTAAGTTCCTATATCTGTTTTGGTTTGGTTTGGTTTTCTGTTTCCCTTTCTTTTGGTTCTAGGGCTCCCTTATAGGGTCTTGTCAGTGGCCCAGGAACGAGTGTGGGTCTGCACCTATAGGAGCGATCGGCCCGCCGAGTAGGCAGGGCCCCCTCCCGGGTAAGGCGTTTATAGGGAGAGGTTTTCCCGTAGTTTTATGTTTCTTTTCCACAGGTGTGCCTTTTAGTTTGTTTTGGATATTGCATGTCCGGTTGGACGCAACAGCAACATATACAGTACAAAGCATGTAAGAGGCAACAGGGCTGGATTTAAAAACTATGTGGGGACCTGGGCATAGGATTTGGTGGGGGCCCTTATCCCCCCTGCAAACAGCTACTACAGAAGCCCCTAATCCAATGACAGTGACATCATTGTAAAGAAGTGCAGTTTAAAGGGTGCACTACACGTTTTCCAGTGAAATCAGTGGGCTGTCCATGTAATAAATGGATGTGCTGGGTCCTCCAGAGAGAAGCACTGTTTGAGACCACTCTTAACTCAGAATTTCTCAATAGGATATTTGAAGATATGTTTTCTTAAACAGGCAAGTCCCCAAAATGCCAGACAAAATAGTGCAGGGGGGTGAAATGAACTCAACAGACCCCAGTATAGCTAATGGGGTCCATTGCGTACCATCTGTGCCATTTCTGGCACTTTAGTTTTTTCATTGTTTGTCTTCTATGACGGAGCTGAGAAGTGGAAAAACCCTATCACAAGTGTAAACGAAGCCTTATTCAGGCACCGCTGTCTTCTCCAGATATATCTGTCCCTACAGACCAGGGGCGTAACTATAGAGGATGCAGGGGATGCGGTTGCACCCGGGCCCAGGAGCCTTGGGGGGCCCATAAGGCCTCTCCTCTCCATATAGGGAGCCCAGTACTATGAATAAAGCATTATAGTTGGCGGCCCCGTTCCAGGTTTTGCATTGGGGCCCAGAAGCTTCAAGTTACGCCTCTGCTACAGACCCTTCTGTTTCCAGGCTCCACTGCCCCTCCAGACATCTTTGACCCTTCAGAAACCTCCATTACATTGTTAAAGGTTGGCAAAATAAAGTATAAGTGCAAACCAGCAACGAGCACCTCTGCATTCGCTCCCATGCAAGTAATGGCTGGAAACCACAACAAATGCACAGGAAAACAGAGTAAGTCCGGCCCTGGGTAAAAAATCTTTCTCTTAATTGGAAAAAAAATCGAGACAGACATAGAGGAACAAGAAGCGTGTGCCGTCCTACATGTTCCAGGCAAACATGTTGCCCTTAATCATAGACATCAAGGCACTTAAATCACCATACACAGCCAATGGGGCGCTTGAAACAAAAACACATCAGAGTGCGTGCTTGCTGTTTTTAGCTACAAATTTACAGCCTGAATCAAGAATTCTGGCAAAATCCCTGTCAGCACGCAATAAAGGAAGATATTTCTGCAGAATATGACAGATACAGGGATATTCCAGAGGTTGCAAAGTCATCATGCCCCTCCTATTATTACCTGGTGTTTAACGCTCTACAAGTCAGTATGATTTTTTTCAGCATAAATTTGGGGTAATTACGATCTTGCACATTCTCCGTAACTTTTTGTTCCTCCATTTGGTAAGCCAAATCAGAGGAACAATTTCATTTACCCCACCGCAATTCTCCCACTGGGACATTTTTAAACACACGAATAGGATGACAAGATGAAGCATATAATATATAGTGTTACCAGAAGTTGGGTTGTGGTAATTGGACGTCTCGACCAAAGACCACGTGGCATTGCCTGACAGCTTCAAATCCAGAAATGGTATGGCCGCCACACCGCCAGACTGTATGAACAACAGGTCATCAATGTAACGGCCATACCAATCAGATCTTGCTGAAATGGACAATCCTCATTAAATAAATAATGTCGCTACCACCATGCCATAATAGAAGGAGAGAATTCTATTAAAAATATTTGAGCTCAGGGGAGTATGACCTGTAAATAGAGATGAGCGAACGTACTCGTCCGAGCTTGATACTCGTTCGAGTATTAGCGTGTTCGAGATGCTCGTTACTCGTGAAGAGTACCACGCGATGTTCGAGTTACTTTCACTTTCATCTCTGAGACGTTAGCACGCTTTTAGAAAAACAGGGAAGGCCTTACAACTTCCCCCTGCGACGTTCAAGCCCTATACCACCCCCCTGCAGTGAGTGGCTGGCGAGATCAGGTGTCACTCGAGTATATAAATCGGCCCCTCCCGCGGCTCGCCACAGATGCATTCTGACATAGAGGAGGGAAAGTGCTGTTGGTGCCGGAGCTGCTATAGGGAGAGTGTTAGGAGTAATTTTAGGCTTCAAGAACCCCAACGGTCCTTCTTAGGGCCACATCTAACCGTGTGCAGTAGTGTGGAGGCTGCTTTTTGCAGTGCTGCACTTTTTTTTTTTGTATATCGGCCGTGCAGAGCATTGCGCCCTTCAATAATTATACATACTCCAGGGCCAGTAGTGGTGAGGCAGGGAAGGAAGACATATATTTATTGAATATAGGCAGTGGGCCTTTCCAAAAACATTTGGGAAAAAAAATCTATTTGGGCTGCCTGTGACTGTCCTCAGTGTACTGGGTCTGTGCTGGGTGTAGTTGTCCTCCTAATTCAAACGCAGCCAGCTAAGTGTTACAGCAGGCTTGCGCAAATTTATTTCCTGGCTCTGCTGTGCGTTCGGTAAGCGAAGTGAGCCTCCAACCACAGGCCAATAAGCGGCACATTTAATTACAGCGTTCTGTTTCTGCACTACTGGTAATACACCATGCTGAGGGGTAGGGGTAGGCCTATAGGACGTGGATGCGGGCGAGGACGCGGAGGCCCAAGTCAGGGTGTGGGCACAGGCTGAGCCAGTGCGGTGGCCAGGGGTAGAGGCAGGGCCAGACCGAATAATCCACCAACTGTTTCCCAAAGCGCACCCTCGCGCCATGCCACCCTGCAGAGGTCAAGGTGCTCTACGGTGTGGCAGTTTTTCACAGAGACGCCTGACGACCGACGAACAATGGTGTGTCACGCCAATATCAGCTGGGGAGCCACCACCACCAGCATGCGCAGGCATATGATGGCCAAGCACCCCACAAGGTGGGACGAAGGCAGTTCACCACCTCCGGTTTGCACCACTGCCTCTCCCCCTGTGCCCCAACCTGCCACTGAGATCCAACCCCCCTCTGAGGACGCAGGCACTACCGTCTCCTGGCCTGCACCCACACCCTCACCTCCGCTGTGCTCGGCCCCATCCAGCAATGTCTCTCAGCGCAGCGTCCAGACGTCACTAGCGCCACTGTTTGAGCGCAAGCGCAAGTACGCCGCCACGCACCCGCACGCTCAAGCGTTAAACGTGCACATTGCCAAATTGATCAGCCTGGAGATGCTGCCGTATAGGCTTGTGGAAACGGAGGCTTTCAAAAGCATGATGGCGGCGGCGGCCACGCGCTACTCGGTTCCCAGTTGCCACTACTTTTCCCGATGTGCCGTCCCAGCCCTGCACGACCACGTCTCCCGCAACATTGTACGCGCCCTCACCAACCCGGTTACTGCCAAGGTCCACTTAACAACGGACACGTGGACAAGCACAGGCGGGCAGGGCCACTATATCTCCCTGACGGCACATTGGGTGAATTTAGTGGAGGCTGGGACAGAGTCAGAGCCTGGGACCGCTCACATCCTACCCACCCCCAGAATTGCGGGCCCCAGCTCGGTGCTGGTATCTGCGGCGGTGTATGCTTCCTCCACTAAACCACCCTCCTCCTCCTCCAAAGCAACCTCTGTCTCGCAATCAAGATGTGTCAGCAGCACGTCGCCAGCAGTCGGTGTCACGCGGCGTGGCAGCACAGCGGTGGGCAAGCGTCAGCAGGCCGTGCTGAAACTACTCAGCTTAGGAGATAAGAGGCACACGGTCCACGAACTGCTGCAGGGTCTGACAGAGCAGACCGACCGCTGGCTTGCGCCGCTGAGCCTCCAACCGGGCATGGTCGTGTGTGACAACGGCCGTAACCTGGTGGCGGCTCTGCAGCTTGGCAGCCTCACGCAAGTGCCTGGCCCATGTCTTTAATTTGGTGGTTCAGCGCTTTCTGAAAAGCTACCCACACTGGTCATACCTGCTCGGAAAGGTGCGCCGGGTCAGCGCACATTTCCGCAACTCCAAGATGGACGCTGCCACCCTGCGGACCCTGCAACATCGGTTTAATCTGCCAGTGCACCGACTGCTGTGCGACGTGCCCACACGCTGGAACTCTACGCTCCACATGTTGGCCAGGCTCTATGAGCAGCGTAGAGCTATAGCGGAATACCAACTCCAACATGGGCGGCGTAGTGGGAGTCAGCCTCCTCAATTCTTTACAGAAGAGTGGGCCTGGTTGGCAGACATCTGCCAGGTCCTTGGAAACTTTGAGGAGTCTACCCAGATGGTGAGCAGGGATGCTGCAATCATTAGCGTCACCATTCCTCTGAGAAGTTCCCTGCAAAGCATAAAGGCAAACGCTTTGCACTCGGAAACGGAGGTGTGGGAAGACAGTATGTCGCTGGATAGTCAGAGCACCCTCATGTCTATATCTCAGCGCGTTGAGGAGGAGGAGGAGGGGGAGGAGCATGAGGAGGAGGGGGAAGAGACAGCTTGGCCAACTGCTGAGGGTACACATGCTGCTTGCCTGTCATCCTTTCAGCGTGTATGGCTGGAGGAGGAGGAGGAGGATCCTGAAAGTGATCTTCCTAGTGAGGACAGCCATGTGTTGCGTACAGGTACCCTGGCACACATGGCTGACTTCATGTTAGGATGCCTTTCTCGTGACCCTCGCGTTACACGCATTCTGGCCACTACGGATTACTGGGTGTACACACTGCTCGACCCACGGTATAAGGAGAACCTTTCCACTCTCATTCCCAAAGAGGAAAGGGGTTCGAGAATGATGCTATACCACAGGGCGCTGGTGGACAAACTGATGGTAAACTTCCCATCCGACAGCGCTAGTGGCAGAAGGCGCAGTTCCGAGGGCCAGGTAGCAGGGGAAGTGCAGAGATCAGGCAGCATGTACAGCGCAGGCAGGGGAACATTCTCCAAGGCCTTTGCCAGCTTTATGGCTCCCCAGCAAGACTGTGTCACCGGTCCCCAGTCAAGGCTGAGTTGGCGGGAGCACTGTAAAAGGATGGTGAGGGAGTACGTAGCCGATCGCACGACCGTCCTCGGTGATGCCTCTGCCCCCTACAACTACTGGGTGTCGAAGCTGGACACGTGGCCTGAACTCGCGCTGTATGCCCTGGAGGTGTTTGCTTGTCCTGCGGCTAGCGTCTTGTCAGAGAGGGTGTTTAGTGCGGCTGGGGGAATCATCACGGATAAGCGTACCCGCCTGTCAACCGACAGTGCCGACAGGCTAACACTCATCAAGATGAACAAAGCCTGGATTTCCCCAGACTTCTCTTCTTCACCAGCGGACAGCAGCGATACCTAAGCAATACATAGGCTGCACCCGCGGATGGAAGCATCGTTCTCTATCACCATCCAAAATGTGGACCTTTTAGCTTCATCAATCTGTGTATAATATTCCTCCTCCTGCTCCTCCTCCTGAAACCTCACGTAATCACGCCGAACGGGCAATTTTTCTTAGGCCCACAAGGTTCAGTCATATAATTTTTGTAAACAATTTTTATACGTTTCAATGCTCTTAAAAGCGTTGAAACTTTCACCTCAACCAATTTTTATTTTAACTGGGCTGCCTCCAGGCCTAGTTACCAATTAAGCCACATTAACCAATTCACCAATTCTTTGGGGCCCTCGCCTACAGTGTAATCCAATTAATTTTTTGCCCACCTGCATTACAGCTGACGTTACATCAGCTGTGCTGGGCACTGCAATGGGATATATTTATGTACCGCCGGTGGCTTCCAGGGAGCCACCCATGCTGTCAGTCCACACGGAGTTGTAACTACATGTGTCCACTTCTAAAGAAACCCAGTCTGACTGGGGCATGCAGTGTGGGCCGAAGCCCACCTGCATTTAACATGACATTACCTCAGCTGTGATGGGCAATGCTATGGGATATATTTATGTGCCGCCGGTGGCTTCCTGGCACCCACCCATGCTGTCGGTCCACAGGGACTTCACAATAGGGAGTTGTACCTGCCTGTGTCTATGAATTAAAAAGCCCGGTCAGGTTGGGGCATGCAGTGTGGGCCGAAGTCCACCTGCATTTAATCTGACGTTAGCTCTGCTGTCCAGAGCACTGCAATGGGATACATTTATGTACAGCCGGTGGGTTCCAGGGAGCCACCCATGCTGTGGGTGCACACGGAATTCCCATTGCAGAGTTGTACCTGCCTGTGACTATTTATAAAAAAACGCGGTCTGACTGGGGCATGCAGACACCTTGACAGAATGAATAGTGTGTGGCACATAGGTTCCCCATTGCTATGCCCACGTGTGCAGCTCCTGATGGCGGTGGCACAGGATTATATTTCTCATTGCTTCTGTACAGCATTGTGGGCTATCGCCCCGCCCCTTTTAAAGAGGGTCGCTGCCTAGCCGTGCCAACCCTCTGCAGTGTGTGCCTGCGGTTCCTCCTCATGGCAGACGCACTTATAAATAGACATGAGGGTGTGCGCTGTGGACACTGCGTCGTGCGGGGGGGGGGGGGAGTTGGGCAGCATGTAACCCAGGAGAAGTGGCAGTGGAGTGTCATGCAGGCAGTGATTGTGCTTTGTTGGAGGTAGTGTGGTGCTTAGCTAAGGTATGCATTGCTAATGAGGGCTTTTCAGAAGTAAACGTTGTTGGGGGGGGGGGCACTCTTGCCGCTATTGTGGCTTAATAGTGGGACCTGGGAACCCAGGAGAAGTGGCAGCGGAGTGTCATGCAGGCAGTGATTGTGCTTTGTTGGAGGTAGTGTGGTGCTTAGCTAAGGTATGCATTGCTAATGAAGGCTTTTCAGAAGTAAAAGTTGTTGGGGGGGGCACTCTTGCCGCTATTGTGGCTTAATAGTGGGACCTGGGAACTTGAGATGCAGCCCAACATGTAGCCCCTCGCCTGCCCTATCCATTGCTGTGTCGTTCCCATCACTTTCTTGAATTACCCAGATTTTCACAAATGAAAACCTTAGCGAGCATCGGCGATATACAAAAATGCTCGAGTCGCCCATTGACTTCAATAGGGTTCGTTACTCGAAACGAACCCTCGAGCATCGCGATAATTTCGTCCCGAGTAACGAGCATCCGAGCATTTTGGTGCTCGCTCATCTCTACCTGTAAATGTCCAAAGACCACTGTAATGCCAAATCCATTAAATGATGGGGATAACCCTGTACAAAGTAACATCAGCTGTAATCCACGTGAACCCACCCTGCCACGACACATCAGGTAGTGCCCTAAATACATGATTGGTATCCTGCATGTATCCCAGTAATGAGGGAATAAAGGGTTGGAGCTGACTGTCAACCCGTGAACAAATGGGTTCATTCAATGGAAAAGACCTCCTTATTTAACTTGGGGAATGAGTGAAAAATGGGTAGAACGGGGTGCTGCGCCTCAAATTCATCAGCTTGTTTTTGTGTAAGTAGACCCAAACTAACACCTCTGTCTATTAGAGGAAATAAAACTTTCTTCTATTCTTCAGCGGGGTCCCATGGAGCTCATAAGTAAGCACATCAGATAACATATGGAGATTCCAACATCTGTATATAATGGTGTGAATACCTACCACAGCACCACCCTTATGTGCTGACATATGACTACGCCATTCATTGATTTAAGTTCATTAAGTGTCTTTCTCTCCCCAACAGAAAGATCATCACAGCCCTGATCAGGAGTGCTTTTATAAAGCTGTATTAGATCCCTTTCAGCGTATTCCTGGAAAGAATCCAGGACAGGTGGACGGGAATGGACTGGTAAAAACCCAGATTAGCAACATGAAAGGATCTGGCATGACTAGTAACATAGCTTGAAACAGATTAACTTTGCAGATGTTGCAAATTGGAGATCTGAGCTTCAAGTTTAGTGAGATTGTTTTACATTTTCTTTTATCCAAATCATCCATGTACAGACATGGCAAAAATAAAAATGACATTTAACAAGTTATGACAACTAAACTGTAATGTAATTACTATTTACAATTCTGTAATTAGTTATTATCATGCGCCAGTCATGTTAAAGGGACCTGTCACCTACCTAAAGCACCATGAACTAATTGACAGTGCTTTAAGGCAAGATGACGGCGCTGGGTTCTGCATTTTTTATTCTCATCTGTTTTCTGTTTTCCAAGGTGCCCACCACTGAGGTTCATGGATTAAAATCTGACTTTTTCAGAGTCCTGTGTGTGTGATCACCTAAAGACTTGTACAGGAGCGCGTGCGGGAACTCTGAAAAGAGTCATAATTTTGTCCGGCACATGGACTTCAGCAGCGGGCACCGCAGGAACCAGGAAGCAGGTGAGTAGAAAATGCAGCACCCGGCTTCCTGTCACCTTGTCTAACTGCACCATAAGTTAGTATATGGTGCTTCAGGCAGAATCAAAGCTTATCTCAAAACAGTAGATTTAGGAAATTGTGGGAATTAAGTGGGATGGAGGAAAGACGATAAATTTAATTTTCCCCATGAAAGGTTTTTTAAAGCAGGATAAGATGGATGAGATCGCTGATAGATACTCCAAGATTCTGGATAGCCGAGGGGTAACATTTGGGCCATTTGATTGTCAGCATAAACGAGTTACTAAAAATCATGTGATTCCATACCGTAAGTAGTTCAGGCCAAAGGGCCTGAGAGAGCAGGGTGAGGAGGTGGCACGTCGGACCGGCTCAGAAGAGCACAAGAGGATCCTCCGGTGGGCCAGGCTCTGACAGAATAATAACAGGGTCTTTATGGTCTAGGAGCAATCTATTCCACTTGGAGGTGAATTTACAGCCAATCACCAGTAGTGTCTATTTCTTATGAATGGAATTAAAAGTGAGCATGCAAATATTCTTTATAGATCGATCGCGGGCACTTGGCATCACTCGCCCCACTGGGACCAAATTTAACGCTGGGAGTTGGTGTATGACTGGAAGACGCTAAAGAGCACATTTAACAGACATTTTATGCCAAAAATTGTCTCAAAAATTGCAAATTTTGTCGCAAGTCATGTTTAGCATTGAAATTGGCAACTTTTACCTTTTCTTAACATTTTTGAAAATTGGATGGAAAAAAAGTCGAGGGATCAGTGAAAGAGGAAGGGCCTCACACGGCCCATCAGATTTACTAGAAACTGGTATAAATTATAGTGGAAATTTATGGACTTATGGTGTACATTTCCATTTAGGTGTACATGGAGCCCGAGATGCGATGTATTCCTCTTGATATATTAGGCACATCTTAATCCAGTGCCATGCCTGAGCCCTGACAGCGCCGGAGAGGCGAGTATATATGTTTTGTTTTTTTTACACTATCTAAGGATGATTTTTAAGAAAGGGCTTATATTTAAAACTAGAGATGAGCGAGTATACTCGCTAAGGCACATTACTCGAGTGAGTAGTGCCTTAGCCGAGTATCTCCCTGCTCATCTCTAAAACTTCGGGGGTACGGCGCCGGTGACAGGTAAGTTGCGGCGGGGAGCAGCGGGGAGTGGGGCGGAGAAAGGGAGAGAGAGATCTCCCCTCCGTTCCTCCCCGCTCTCCCCCGCCGCTCCCCGAATCTTTATAGACAAGCGGGGAGATACTCGGCTAAGGCACTACTCGCTTGAGTAATGTGCCTTAGCAAGTATACTCGCTCATCTCTATTTAAAACCCTTTCCCAAAAATCACTGCAGGGGTTTCCAGCAGCCCATTGCTTTCAATTGGGCCATCGGCAGCAGCAGCGGCCCCATTGAAGACAATGGACACTGACCTATTTTGACGCGTGTTTTGGCACGTCCATGGATGCGCAGTTTTGTGCGCTCCTATGTGCGCGTGAATGCACGCTTGTCTAAATGAGCCCTTATGCCGCTTTCACATACGGAGTTAACAATGAGTTTTCGCTGGTGGCATCACTGAAAATTCTTCAGCATTTAGGCTGGGTTCTCATGTGGCATATTCCTGGCGGGAATCTTGCAGATTGGCTGCAGCAAAAAAAACCACGAGATTTCCCCCGGGAAAGCGCTGCTTCAAAACCCGCGGCACTCAGCCACGGGGTTTTGGAGCAGCTTGGCCGCACGCTTTTCTGTTGCGGCCGGCGTTCCAATAGATGAGAAAGTGGTCACAACGGAAAAAGAAAAGAATGGAAATACTGTGACTGGCGAATCCGCAACGCAATGCCGGCTTTGCCGCGACGGATTAACTGTCCTGTAAGGACGAGATTTTTGAGAAAACTTGTCCAAATGGCTGTCTAATGCAGGAATTAGCGGCTGCAGGCGGATCTGCCGCAGTGAAATTACGGACAGAAAACGGGGCGTCTCTCTCTGCAGGGGGAGGAGACTGGAAGAGTCGGGAGCAGTGCACTGAGCTCCCGCCCCCTCTCTGCCTCCTCTCCGCCTCCTCTCCGCCCCTCTGCACTATTTGCAATGAGGAGAGGCGGGGCGGGGCTAAATTTTGGGAATTAGCTCCATGCGTAATTGAACTCTTTAAAAAAAAATGGCTGTATGGCAGCTTCTCCGCAATTTAAACATGCCAAATCCGCCTTATTTAGGTGTGATTTGTCTACCACAGATTTCTAGGAAAATTGCTGCACCGATTCAGTTGTGGAATGCCTGCAGCGATTTTGCCATGTGTGAAGGTATGCCAAGAGTTAGGGGTCCCTCACACAGCCTTATGCTATTTTGGTCTGTGAGATACGCAGCATTTTCACGGACCAAAACTGCGTGTATTTACTTTGCATTTGGCCTTTCTTGCTTTTTTTTTTTACGTGCGTATTCACTTTATTTTGATGCACATGACACGCGTGTGTGCGTATATTCTGCGCCTGCAAAACTGCGCACACATATGTCTTTCTGAAGCCGCCCTAAGCGTTTCTTCAATAAGAGCCATGCCTGCTCTGTTGGACCCCGTCCATATATGCAACTTCTCACCCGCCGGCCTCGTGTTTATCGTCTGATCACTGTTTTTAGAGAAGAGGTCGCCTTGTAGTCTGTGATAATGAGACACATAGCCCTGCATAGGAGCTGTATACAGTAGATTGTTAGACTAGATGGAGAGTTGCTTCATTTTCTTAGTTTACATATAATCGAGCAAATCAGGTAAAACAGGATTAATAAGATGCCTTAATATTTTAATACATTTCAAGTGTCTAGAAAATGTGATTACGCAGTTGTGCCACCTAGTGGTCATATACCATATACTGTGCAGCAAACTTCTCTTAAGGTGAATGTATTGTCTATATTTACTTTAGTAATTAAAACCAGGTCACAAAACATTTTCCAGCTTTTTAATCTGTTTTTATTTCCCAAGTAAAGTCTGTACCTGACTGCGCCGCCATCTTCCCTGAGCTGCAGTTTACAGCTGTTTGTGATATGCTTTACAGCAGCCCTACGATCCACAGAAGTAAAATACAGGAGGGGTCTCAAGGAGAGAGTCGAGGAACCAGATAGTGTTGTGGGCATGCTCTGGGACTTGTGTAGGGAGGCGGAAGAGATAGATGACTATCAACTATAGACTTCTATGGGAGAGTGTTGTGTGCATGCTTCATGACTTGCACAGGGCGTCGGAAGAGATGAGATGACTATCGACTGTTAGGTTGTGCGTCTGCGACTTATGGTTCTACAGGTTTCCGTGAGCAAAGGTTCACAGGTGAGGGTTATTTGAGCTGGCTGGGTGTGGTGTTTCTTCAGCCAATCCCCTCTGGTCTGAAGCAGTTAAATATCAGCATCCCTTGGTACTAGATGGTCATTTTACTCTGTTGTAAACCCACTCAGAGCTGGCGTTATGCATGCTTGTCTCGAGTGCCTCTCACCTTCCCTGAGGATCGTCTGGACACCTGTTGTCCCTCCCCTCCTTGCATTCTGGGGTACGTGCATCGAGTAGTGTGTAGTATGTAGTAGGTTCTGCCTGCAGACATCTGATGTCTTATGGGTGTGTCAGATGGATGACGCCTGACACTGTTCCCTGTTATGTCAGCACAATGGCTGACTCTATCCCCTTGGTGGGAGGACACTTGGACTAACTATAGTTTGCTTCCTTAATGCATGCGAGTTCTGGGTGGGATTCCTGTTCTATGTGGTATGCATATCCTTGTGTGTTGGTGTGAACAGCGATCTGTTTTGTATGTTTGTGCAAGGGCCAGACATGAAGTGTGAACTTTCGTGTTCTGTGTTTAGTGTGTGCGAACAGTGTCATATCCTGTGTTTTGTACTTATCTCCAGGTTCCTAAACAGGGATAGCCAGGTCCCAGATGAAGACAATGGGGCTATCCTTATCCGGACAATCACCCTGCTTTTAGGCAGGGGTTCCCCACTTTCCCTGATTAGTAAAGGACATGGGTCCTTCAATTTTTACCTGGAGTGGTGCAATTGGTCTAGTCAACATGATGAGAGCTGTTGCGGTTTTATTAGGACACAGTCTTGTGTCCATGCTGAGGCGTGCCCCATGGATGTAATAATGACTTTATACTTGTACAGGAGAGTGTTGTAGGCATGCTCTGTGACCTGTGCAGGGAAGTGAAAGAGGTGAGCTGTGACCATTACCTATGACTGCTATGAGAGCACTGAGATCCGTACAGGGAGAGAGAAAAAGTATGGCCATAACATTCAGCTGGGAGAGTGTTGTCAGCATTGCTTGAGCGAGCATTGCTCTTAGCAAGTACCTGCCCGCTCGAGAGAAAAAGTGCGGGGGAGCGGTGAGTAGCCGGCAGTCAGCAGGGGTACCGGGGGGGGGGGGGGAGGGAGAGAGAGATCTCCCCTCCATTCCTCCCCGCGCTCTCCCCCGCAGCTCGATGCCCGCCGCCGGCACCCAAACCTTTTCTCTCGAGCGAGCAGGTATTCGCTAAGGGCAATGCTCGCTCAAGCAGTAAACAACCAAAGGTCAGAGGAATCAATAACTGCAGTATCTGGAGAACGGAGCATTTGGGGAATAAACATCTTATGGGTGAGTGCAGTGTTTTTGAACAGATGGAAGCACCCTTTACCATCTCCCCATTGTGCTCTGATTTCTCTGCGCTTTTCTCTGTTGCTCTCCTCCTTAGACTGTTTGTTAGACAGTCAGTACGTAAGACTCTCTGCCATCTGCTGGGGAAAGGTGAACATTACATGGGAGATACCCTCCTATATCCAGCAGATAGCAGACAGCTTCAATATCTGCACATTGTAGTACATAGTATAGGGTTTTCATGCATCTGCTAGGATGAGTGGCTTCAATATGGTTCTTATAAAATGACACAGTGGAAAGTGATAAAAAAATAAACCGTTATACTCCCTGCTCGGATCCCTCGCCGCTCCAGCACCACCATTCTCTTCCTCACTTGCGGTCTTGATTTGTCCGCAGCGGTGACGCTCCATATACACATCTAGTTGGTGCAGCTAATCTCCGACCCTCATTTTAAAGGTTATTTAGCCTAATGAGGTCTGGATGTGTTCTATGTTTCCCAGAATTGCGCAGAGTATTGCGGATTTGCGCTCCTCCCATTGACTACTACGGGGACCTTTGTTGCAAATACACAAAAAGAGCAGGTCCTTTTTTTTCTTATACGCACATAAAATCATTCACGTGAAAGAGCAGATTGACATCAATGGGTTCCGTTCTCTGCGTATTGCGCACTCACGTTTTTTAGGCGCATAATGCGGACTGCTTAACACTATTGATTGATTTGCATTGGGGTATTCAGACGTGTTTCAATGTGGCTTTTAGATGCAGTATGTCCTATTTTGGTTCGTATTAAGGCAGTTTCACATGTGCTTATTTGCGCACGCAAAAAAAAAAAGACGCAGAATGCTGTATTTTAGTGCGCATTTGCGGACCAAAGCATCTATAGGAGTCTACGGGGAAATGCGCAAATACGCACCTGAGATCTGCGCAATTTCACGGGGAAAAGAACACCAGGGACTAATTAGGTTAAATAACGCGAGAGAAAGACGTTTACATGCAGCAGTGGGGAGGTGCGTGTCGGGGGTCAGAATCCAAGATGGCACCCGCTCCCTGTGCTGGCCGCATCCTCTGGAGTAAGTGAAGAGACGGCCACATAAAATGACATGGTGGGCTGGATTCAGCCCGCAGGCCTTGAGTTTGACACGTGTGGGCTAAATTATCTGCCCTCATACAGACAGCACAGCAGAGTTCCACTGACTAGAGCTCCTCACAGGAGCTCAGCCATCTTCTCCCTCACAGCTCTGCACAGGGGGCTGTCCTGTGACTGCCTGCAGCCCCCATCAGTGCACAGCAGAGCTGGATACATGGAGCTTCTCCATCAGCAGGTGGGCAGCAGAGGGAAGCCAGTGCCAGGGCATGAAGCCGGGGTGACTACCAGGGACTCTGGGTGAGCGGACATGTCTGTTACACATGGGGTGGAGACACTGGAGATGGAACAGGTCTTATACCAGCATGAAGCCCCTTGTCTGAGGACACACAGCGAGCTCTACAAATATGGCGCTGGTCAATTCCTTTATCTTCTGGCCACGTTCACAAGGCCGAATATGCCTCAACATTCCAGGCAGTGATCTGTGGGTGAGGGCTTGTTCTGGCGGACATATTTGAGCGCGCAAAACACAGAGAATAGAACCCTTTGATTTTAATGGGTTCCTTCTCATTTCCTTTTTCGGATTTATTTCCCTATGTATTTGCGCACCAGGGGCCCATAGAAGGTAATGAGGGGTGCGCACGCAATACGCAAGGAAATGCGCGAAATACAGCACGAAAATGTGGGGAAAAAAACATAGCTGGATAAATTCTCCTCAGTGTATACACGTACATGTGAGGTAAATTCTCCTCAGTGTATACACATACATGTGAGTTGTAGTCTCCTCAGTGTATACACATACATGTGAGGTAAAGACTGGGGGCATCAGCCTGACTGACGCTCCCTTACCAACTAACCCAAAAAACTTACCAACAACTTCTTTAGTGTCAAATGTGGGGTAGACCACAGCTTTATTAACGCTTTAACCTTTCTACCTATTATTTCTAAAACTCGCTAACCCTTCCCATGCTACAACCCGCTTAACTTAACCGAATTTTAACTTTAAAGTTCCACTGGACGTTTGTAAGCCCGCTTTTCTTGGGCTTGTAAACCTTCCTTCTATCCAGCATGGAAAGTTCAGGCCAAACCAGCTGTGACAACTTCCAACGAATAAAAGTCCTATAAAGTCTCTCCCTGCCCAATCCCCGGGCGGGTGGGTGGGTGTCTTGTCCGGCTCCGTCCTCTCTTCTCCACGCTTCTTCACTTCTGCTCCTCTTCCTGTCTTCTTCCCCCCCTTTCCGCTCTACGCTCCTCCCCCCTCTAGCTCGCTATTAACATAAGCTCCGCCCCCAGTCACCTGCAGCTGCGTTAATTACTATGCTGCACAAGAGACTGGGGGCATCAGCCTGACTGACGCTCCCTTACCAACTAACCCAAAAAACTTACCAACAACTTCTTTAGTGTCAAATGTGGGGTAGGCCACAGCTTTATTAACGCTTTAACCTTTCTACCTATTATTTCTAAAACTCGCTAACCCTTCCCATGCTACAACCCGCTTAACTTAACCGAATTTTAACTTTAAAGTTCCACTGGACGTTTGTAAGCCCGCTTTTCTTGGGCTTGTAAACCTTCCTTCTATCCAGCATGGAAAGTTCAGGCCACGCGGCATGCGCCGTATACTTCACGGCGCATTCCGCCCCACCCCACGAACCCGAGCTAACGCAGCCTCGACTCCATCCTGCAAACCGGACAAAAAAGTGTCCAAACCAACTTCGTTCAGGTGTACCCCGTCACTCCTCAGTGCACCTCTCTCTCTGTCCTCCAACTCCCAGTGGCGTATAGCAATCCCACCCAGGGAATGCACAAACTTTGAAATCCTTTGGTTGACAACCTTTCGAACATTCTCCATTGCTTCGGGGCTTCTAGCCCCCCTCCAACATCTCCTGGCGATAATATCCGACCAGACCAGCACAGATTCCTGAAAACACTCCCTAAAACGGAGCATGTCCTGTTTTATCAGGACGAGTAAATCGCCCAGCTTCAATTTTCCTAGGTCGTTCCCCCCGGCGTGCACGACCAGAATGACTCGCCGGGGGGTCCACCTGCTGATTTCCGTAACGATTCTCAGCAAACTGGGCCACTGTAGGCCTCGAATTCCATACCAGTTTACCACCGTGTCCGTCATTCCCAGACTCCTTCCTAGTGGCCGAGTTGCTGCCCTCTTTTCGGCCCAATACACAAAGGAGTGACCGACAATCCATATTTTCCACGGTTCCGCAGCTGAAAAATAGAAACAAAGAAACAGAAAACCATACCGGCCAAAAACAAAGCAAATTCACCAAGACATATTCCTCACCTACGCGTTCTTATAATACTAGGTCCGGTCTAATGTAGGATTTATAGGCCTGCGACTTCCATCTACCCAGACGTTTTACGTCCTCCTCTTTCCTACCATGTGCGTCAGCCATGGTTGCCGCCCCTATTCTAAACGAATGCGTACCGAATTCGGCCGCATTCGTACCTGCCGCGTGTAGGGCTGACCGGAATACCGCCGAAAATTGGAACCGGGTAAGGGGGGTGCCCGACGAATGGACAAAAAATTGATCACAGATGTTACGCGAGCTCATATACTCACGTACCGTGGCTACCGGGCACCACTTGGAGCCAAGGCTGTTAATTGTTATCCATTCGCCTCTGCCGTACAGGTCCGTTTTGGACTTTCTAATGCATACCCGCAACGCCTCTCCCGATGAAACAACGTCGCTGTGGCGAAGGCCGCCCGGCTTGTTTTTACTTGCCGGGACCAACTCGCCGATACGTAATGCCGCGAAAAACGCCACCGAAAAGGCTGCACTGAATAGCAACGCTTCCGAGCTGTTGTCGCAAACACTCTCTAATATTTCTAATAGCCTTATTAACAGGGAAAACGTGATCGGTCGTCGTTTGTCAATGCGCGTCTTCTCCTTTTTCCAACCGCGTATTATTTGGCGGAAAATAAACTCCTTCATGACATCCGCCTTGCCGTGCAATTTTAACAAAAACGCTACGCCGGCTAAATGTTTCTTCGCTAATCCGACGGACCGCTGTTTTTCCCGCAAAACTGACAGCATGTCCAGCGTGGCTGCCCGCGCCTTGTCGCCGTCGACCACACAACCGCCTGACAATGAAAGCCAATGTAACCAAATGGAATTATAACTGTTCCACGTCGCACGCGTGACCGATGCCTCCACCAGCTTCAGCAATCCTGCTCTGCCAGCTTCCATAAGTGAGGGGGGCATCGTGCCCCCTCGGCCTCCGCCTGGGGGTGACTGTCCCTGAACGCCTCCATCTGTAAACGAGAGAGTGCGTCAGCCGCCCCATTGTCACGACCCGGAACATGCCTGGCTCGCAAGTAAATATTGCTTTGAAGACATTTCAAAACCACATGTCTCAACAATGCCAGCACGGGAGGAGAAGCCGCGGTCTGTTTATTGATGACATGTACCACCGCAGCATTATCTGACCAGAAACATACCTTGCGGTCCTGAAGCTCAGAGATCCACAATTCCAAAGCTACCACCAACGGAAAGAACTCCAACAGTGTCACGTTTTTTGTCCACTTTCTGTCCAGCCAACTCTGAGGCCAGGGCTCCCGGCACCAATGGTTATTAAAGATGACCCCAAAACCTCCTGATCCCGATGCATCCGCAAACAGGCATATGTCGTTTCCGGTCACCTCCTCCTTCGGGCATATCACCTGCCCGTTGAAGGATTGCAAAAACACCTTCCAGATGTGCAGGTGTGCTCTTATACCCTGCGTCACGCGCACAAAATGGTGGGGTTCCCGAACCCCCGCCATGGCTAAAGTCAGTCTTCTCGAGAAGACCCGCCCCATGGGGATGACTTTACACGCAAAGTTAAGCAGGCCTGCCAGCCTCTGGATCTGACGCAGGATGACCTTCCTGCAGCTGGACACTTCATTGACCACTTGGTGTAACCTCGCTATTTTCTCAACTGGTAGCCTAAAAACCATCTCCTCGGAGTCGATCTCGATCCCGAGGAAAGTGATCCGTGTTAATGGGCCCACCGTTTTCTCTTCTGATAACGGGACCCCCACCCGACGCATGAGAGACTGGAAAGTTTTGAGCAAAAATACGCAATCGCCCGATTTTTCCGGGCCCACGAACAAAAAATCGTCTAAGTAATGTATCACCGATGAGACGCCCGTCTCGTGCTTGAGTAACCACTCCAAAAAAGAACTAAACAATTCAAAATAGTAACACGAAATCGAGCATCCCATCGGTAGACACATGTCTATGAAAAATTGATTTTTAACCCGGCACCCCAGGAGGTGGAAACAATCGGGGTGTACTGGTAACAAACGGAAGGCGGACTCAATGTCCGTCTTCGCCAGCTGGGCTCGCTTGCCCGCCGCTCTAACCAAACGCACCGCGCAATCAAATGACGTATACGTCACCGCCGCCTGCTCTTTCGATATACCGTCGTTAACCGAATCACCGGCAGGGAAAGAAAGGTGATGAATTAAACGGAATTTACCGGTTTCCTTCTTAGGTACCAAACCCAAGGGGGAAACCCGCAAATTGGTAAAGGGCGGTGTCTCGAAGGGGCCGGCCATGCGGCCCAGCTCCACTTCTTTAAGCAACTTTTCTTTAACCAAATCAATGTTATCCAATGCCGATTTTAAATTCGGGGAAAACATCGACGCGGGGGAAAAAACGAACGGAATCACAAAACCTTCAGAAAAACCATCCTTAAGCATTTTTGCCGCCTGCTTCCTGTGGTAACTGTCTAACCACAGATGCAGGACCCGGCTTTTCACTGGGGTGCGGTGCTCCACCGGCACCACCCACTGTGGCAGACGCTCTTTGTTTTTTAAAGCAGCGAACTGCTGCATGCTGGCCACCGCAAACCGAGCATTCATGTCGGAATTTGCAGGTGGCGTAAAATCTGCAATGGCCCTCGTTATAGAGCCAACATGTGCCGTTAGGTCTCTGTGCTGCCGCAGGGGGCTGTTGCCCGCCTCCCGCGGCTCCCGTCGGAAAGGACGTTCTGGCGGGCCGTTGTGCCAGGATCAGCTGGATCCACACATCGGTTGCTTTTGTGGCCCAGCTTATGTGGCTCATTCCCGATACCCGCCTTCGGAAATCCTCATCATAGCGCCACCAAGCTGACCCACCGTGCAGCTTATAGGCGCTGAATATTGTATTTAAATAGACCATCAACTCCGGTCCTTTACCCGGCTGATGCTGACACACCACATGAGCCAAAACCAAATAAGCTTGAAGCCAATTGCCGAACGTCTTAGCAATCTTCGGCTTCTTTTCTGTACCACGTTCAGACAACCGCTCCTTGTCGACCATAACGTGGTCCACCGACAATAAGGACCAAATATCCACATATACACCTTTTTTGATCCGTTCCATAACATCATCCGCCAAACCTACCCCTAACGGGGCAACACCGCAGAACATCGAATCTGCATATCTTAAACCTTCCGTTGGGTCACCCTCTGTACACAACATTGAGCTTCCAGACACATTACTCACCGGTGGGCCTCTGCCCCCCGGTGAACCACAGGACCCTGCAGGCCCTTCTTGCGGGTCCACCTTGCTCAACAATGACCTTAAAACCGTTACTAAATCTTGTTTGTCCGCGCCCTTCGCGGGATCCATCACATTACACCAAGCATTATGCAAAGTCAACTCACCAGCTCGACCGACCTCCGGCAACGCCAAGGGTGATGTCCCAGCTGTATTCCTCCTCCGGATCCTGTGGTCTGGCGTGGGCTGACGACTGTCCTTTTGCGTAGCCTCCTGCGCCCTCTGCTGATGGGCCAAACCAGGCTGGTGTCCGCATGACCGTCCTTGCGAGTGGCCTTTACTTCTGTAGCTCCTGTAGTCTTTTGAAGTTTGCTTGGCTTGTAAATCGAGTGGGTGCCGACGTTCTTCTGAGTCCCGTCCATTTTCTTCTGAGCTGCTCCTATCTATCCTGCTATCTCCCCTTGCCCTGCCGCTGCTGCTACTTGAAGCGCTGCTCGCCTGCTCTAGCTGCCTAGAACGCCTGGCTTCTTGTCTTATCGCCCTGGCTCTGTCCCTGCGCCTACGCCTAGCGCCCTGCCCTTGGCGGCTACTGCTAGCGTGGTTGTCAGATACTTGGGACGAATAACCCAGCGTTTCTTGCAGCCGTGGGTCTAGGTATCTCGGGTTAACGAAACACCGGCGCTGCATGACCGTAGCGGGTGGCTGCAACAGTGAATTGTGTCCGCTAGGCCTTTGGGTGGGGTATACCACCTCCTGCTGTCCCGGATATAGGGAAGCCTCCTGTCTATGACAGAGATGGTAAGCAGACATGCTGCGACTATGTCCAGTGTGGCTAGCTGCATGGGGGCCCGGGGTCGGGCTACGTGACCCCGAAAAAGAGCTACCCCCTCCTCTATGTGCCCTCCTTGGAGCTAAAGTGGCAGGGCCTGGGCTGCTTACAGGGCTGCTGGCAGGGGTGCTAAGGGGGGCTGCTGCTCGTGTGATGTTCACCCTTCTACTTGCCCCCCCTCCTTTCTGTCGCCTACCTTCCGCTGCGCTGCGCTCTGGCTGCGATGCTGCATAATCCTGGCGGGGTACGCGCCCTCCCCGCGTGTTCCCTCTCTCCTCTGTCCGAACTGTAGACTTGCCTCTCCTTCTCTGCGTTGCCTCGCGCTCCAGCGCTAACTGCCCTGCCGTTGTGGGGGCTGCTGCTGCCGCTGCTGCTTGTTGTAGCTCCTCTCTTCTGCTCCCGCTCGCCGGCGGTGAGCGCTGCCTCGTGGCGGGCCGTTTTCCCGCCACACGATTTGAACCGGGCGCCATCTTGTTTCCGGTGCCAGCGGCTCCCGCCGCTGTTTCTTCTCCTCTGCTGCTCCTCCGTCCGCGCCGCTTGTTCGCTGGGCTCGGGCTGAGCCTCGCTGGCGGTTGCTTTCTTCTCTGCGGTCTTCCCGCCGCTGCTCCTCTGCTTCCGGCGGCGCTTCACTGGCTCCGCTCTGCTGCGTCCCGGATTCTTCCAGCTCGGCTGCTCCCGCGGTCGTCCTGCAGCTCGACAGAAGTTCTTCGAGCCAGCCGGTGCCGTCCTGCCTGACCGCCGCCTGGATTCTCGCCCGCAGGTCCTCCATTGTCGTCTTCTTCTTTCGCTTGCCGGCTCTCTTCTTCTCCGCTTCGCCCGATGTCTCCCGACCTCCGCTGTAAGTCTTCTGGTTTTCTTCTGCTCCTCCGCTCAGCTTGCTCTGTTTTTAGAATTGTAATCCACGAGTTTCTTCTGTCTTGTCCGGCTCCGTCCTCTCTTCTCCACGCTTCTTCACTTCTGCTCCTCTTCCTGTCTTCTTCCCCCCCTTTCCGCTCTACGCTCCTCCCCCCTCTAGCTCGCTATTAACATAAGCTCCGCCCCCAGTCACCTGCAGCTGCGTTAATTACTATGCTGCACAAGATTCTCCTCAGTGTATACACGTACGTAGGAGGAAGATTTTCAGTGTGTACACGTACATGTGAGCTGTATTCTCCTCAGTGTATACACGTACATGTGAGGTGAATTCTCCTCAGTGTATACACATACATGTGAGTTGTATACTCCTCAGTGTATACATGTACATGTGAGTTGTATTCTCCTCAGTGTATACATGTACATGTGAGTTGTATTCTCCTCAGTGTATACATGTACATGTGAGCTGTATTCTCCTCAGTGTATACATGTACGTGTGAGTTGTATTCTCCTCAGTGTATACATGTACATGTGAGTTGTATTCTCCTCAGTGTATACATGTACATGTGAGCTGTATTCCCCTCAGTGTATACATGTACATGTGAGCTGTATTCTCCTCAGTGTATACACGTACATGGGAGGAAGATTCTCCTCAGTGTATACACATACATGTGAGGTGAATTCTCCTCAGTGTATACACATACATGTGAGCTGTATTCTCCTCAGTGTATACATGTACATGTTAGCTGTATTCTCCTCAGTGTATACATGTACATGTGAGGTGAATTCTCCTCAGTGTATACACATACATGTGAGTTGTATACTCCTCAGGGCGCCCACCCACTGGCAATTTTTTTTCCCTGTGAAATTCGCAGCATTTTTTTCTCTGCAGGGGTCTATGGGACTTGTAATGTTAAAATCGCGATCGCGCAAAATTGCGATTTCGCGGTAAATTGCGATTTTGCGCGATCGCGATTTTAACATTACAAGTCCCATAGACCCCTGCAGAGAAAAAAATGCTGCGAATTTCGCAGGGAAAAAAATCGCCAGTGGGTGGGCGCCCTAAGTGTATACATGTACATGTGAGTTGTATTCTCCTCAGTGTATACATGTACATGTGAGTTGTATTCTCCTCAGTGTATACATGTACATGTGAGTTGTATTCTCCTCAGTGTATACATTTACATGTGAGCTGTATTCTCCTCAGTGTATACACGTACATGGGAGGAAGATTCTCCTCAGTGTATACACATACACTACCGTTCAAAAGTTTGGGGTCACATTGAAATGTCCTTATTTTTGAAGGAAAAGCACTGTACTTTTCAATGAAGATAACTTTAAACTAGTCCTAACTTTAAACAAATGCACTCTATACATTGCTAATGTGGTAAATGACTATTCTAGCAGCAAATGCCTGTTTTTTTTGTGCAAAATCTACAAAGGTGAATAGAGGCCCATTTCCAGCAACTATCACTCCAGTGTTCTAATGGTACAATGTGTTTGCTCATTGGCTCAGAAGGCTAATTGATGATTAGAAAACCCTTGTGCAATCATGTTCACACATCTGAAAACAGTCTAGCTCGTTACAGAAGCTACAAAACTGACCTTCCTGTGAGCAGATTGAGTTTCTGGAGCATCACATTTGTGGGGTCAATTAAACGCTCAAAATGGCCAGAAAAAGAGAACTTTCATCTGAAACTCGACAGTCTATTCTTGTTCTTAGAAATGAAGGCTATTCCATGCGAGAAATTGCTAAGAAATTGAAGATTTCCTACAACGGTGTGCACTACTCCCTTCAGAGGACAGCACAAACAGGCTCTAACCAGAGTAGAAAAAGAAGTGGGAGGCCGCGTTGCACAACTAAGCAAGAAGATAAGCACATTAGAGTCTCTAGTTTGAGAAACAGACGCCTCACAGGTACCCAACTGGCATCTTCATTAAATAGTACCCGCAAAACACCAGTGTCAACATCTACAGTGAAGGGGCGGTTGCGGGATTTTGGGCTTCAGGGCAGAGTGGCAAAGAAAAAGCCATATCTGAGACTGGCCAATAAAAGAAAAAGATTAAGATGGGCAAAAGAACACAGACATTGGACAGAGGAAGACTGGAAAAAAGTGTTGTGGACGGATGAATCCAAGTTTGAGGTGTTTGGATCACAAAGAAGAACGTTTGTGAGACGCAGAACAAATGAAAAGATGCTGGAAGAATGCCTGACGCCATCTGTTAAGCATGGTGGAGGTAATGTGATGGTCTGGGGTTGCTTTGGTGCTGGTAAGGTGGGAGATTTGTACAGGGTAAAAGGGATTCTGAATAAGGAAGGCCATCACTCCATTTTGCAATTCCATGCCATACCCAGTGGACAGCGCTTGATTGGAACCAATTTCGTCCTACAACAGGACAATGACCCTAAACACACCTCCAAATAGTGCAAGAACTATTTACAGCAGAAGCAGGCAGCTGGTATTCTATCGGTAATGGAGTGGCCAGCGCAGTCACCAGATCTGAACCCCATTGAGCTGTTGTGGGAGCAGCTTGACCGTATGGTACGCCAGAAGTGCCCATCCAACCAATCCAACTTGTGGGAGATGCTTCTAGAAGCGTGGGGTGCAATTTCACAAGCTTACCTCAACAAATTAACAGCTAGAATGTCAAAGGTGTGCAATGCTGTAATTGCTGCAAAAGGAGGATTCTTTGACGAAAGCAAAGTTTGATGTAAAAACAATGTTATTTCAAATACAAATCATTATTTCTAACCTTGTCAATGTCTTGACTCTATTTTCTATTCATTTCACAACGCATGGTGGTGAATAAGTGTGACTTTTCATGGAAAACACAAAATTGTTTGGGTGACCCCAAACTTTTGAACGGTAGTGTACATGTGAGGTGAATTCTCCTCTGTGTATACACGTACTTGTGAGGTGGATTCTCCTCGCTGTGGATACGCGTACGTGTGAGTTGGATTCTCCTCGCTGTGGATACGCGTACGTGTGAGGTGAATTCTCCTCTGTGTATACACGTACTTGTGAGGTGGATTCTCCTCGCTGTGGATACGTGTACGTGTGAGGTGGATTCTCCTCGCTGTGGATATGCGTACGTATGAGGTGGATTCTCCTCGCTGTGCATATGCGTACGTAGGAGGAAGAGTCTCCTCGCTGTGCATACGCGTACGTGGGAGGAAGGGTCTCCTCGCTGTGCATACGCGTAAGTGGGAGGAAGGGTCTCCTCGCTGTGCATACGTGTACGTGGGAGGAAGGGTCTCCTCGCTGTGCATACGTGTACGTGGGAGGAAGGGTCTCCTCGCTGTGCATACGTGTACGTGGGAGAAAGGGTCTCCTCACTGTGCATACGTGTACGTGGGAGGAAGGGTCTCCTCGCTGTGCATACGTGTACGTGGGAGGAAGGGTCTCCTCGCTGTGCATACGTGTACGTGGGAGGAAGGGTCTCCTCGCTGTGCATACGTGTACGTGGGAGAAAGGGTCTCCTCGCTGTGCATACGCGTACGTGGGAGGAAGGGTCTCCTTGCTGTGGATACGCGAACGTGAGAGGAAGGTTCTCCTCGCTGTGTGATGCCACCCTAAGGACGGTTTAGACAACCTTTTACGCTATTGTGCATACTTCAGCGCAATGTATTTGCACAGTTAACAAGACTTGATGAGGTAAATTTGCACGTATGTCTGCACTAAGTACTGTGTTTTTGCACATTTAGGGCAAGTGGAATTGCGTTATTGCGTGGATATTTAGTTCGTATTTGCGTACCACCTATAGACTTCCATGCGGCCCTTGGTGCGCAAACACCTATGATAATCCGCCCTATTTTTTTTGCGCGTATGGGAAATGAGTGCAAAAAAAAAAATCGTTCTTGAGAAGGAACCCATTGATGTTCACGCATATTATTCTCTGCGTATTGCATGCATATATTACACCTGCAAATATGGTCATCTGAATCCGCCCTAAATATATATGTGAGGTAAATTCTCCCAAATGTTTTGCCCGGACCCGAAAGATGTGTTAGAAGACTTATAAACTACAGTATAATTTCTCAGGTTCCTGTCTTAGGGTGGCTTCAAATGGACGTGCATGCGTCCGCAATAATCAGAGAATTGAACCCATTGATTTCAGTAGATTCACATTCTCTTTATGCACGCACATATTTTTCACGTTCGTCTAGCCCCACCCTCTCCCCGCTCTTGGGGTAGCCCTATAGCCACCCCCCTCTTTCTCCCTGCTACAGTGGAATCACCCCATAGCGGTGGGAGAGAGAGAGAGAGAGAGAGAGCGCGAGAGATGAAGGAAAGCTCCAGGTGAGCCTCCTTCTCTGCGGGCTTCCCTTCATCTCAGCAAGGCTGGAGGGATAACCCTAGAGGCGAGACATTGGTTCACCTGCAGGGGAGAGTAAAGAAATCCCCAGCAGCCAGGGAATCCCTTATTCTCACTTGCTGGCAAACCCTGGTCTCATCACTGCTGGGGATATCCCTCCACCTCCAAGGAGATAAAGGGAAGCACCGCATAGAAGGGGGTTCCCCCGGGCCTTTTCTTCCCCTCTCTCTCCTTCCGGAGCAAGAGTGTTTTTTTTTAAAGCACCGCGCAGCTCCCAATAGAGTAAATGGGAAATTCCACCATTAATTAAGCTCATGCCTTGATTATGGGAAATCGTCCACTCCCACTATTTTTCACGCAGGCATGTTTTGGTTGCGTGGCTAACTTCGTCAGGAATTTCCTTCTTGTGTAAATTAGTGATTGGCGGTTGGTGGTTGTTGTTTTGCTTTTTTTTTTTGAAGTGAGGACTGTTACCAAGTCATCCACGGGCACCTTGGTCAACCGTGTACAGGAGTACCAGTCAGCAGTGGCCCGACACAGTGACCTTTTTTTCAATCATGTGTAGTTTGTAAACCTGCACCAAAATTCATGTGCGACTTTTCACAGCAGAATAAGTGAAAAGGGTTTGCCTTCTGCAGCAATTCTGCTGGCTGTGAACTAATCCTAAGACTTGGGTCACACAGGACGGGAATGCTGCGGAATTTCCATGCAGACTCTCCGCATGCATTTTTTAAACTGAAACTAAGCACGAAGTGAATGAGGTTTGCAAAAAAAATACTCATTTCGCAGGCACCATCCCTGTCTCTCTCGCTGCTCTCCATGTGCATTGGCAATTGTCCTTGTCATCCTCAGCGCTGAAAGAGCACTCTATTCCTGGTAACGTGGGTTGAATACCCTGTCTCCAGCAAGAGAATGCTGTGATTGGCTCAGGCCCGCCTGAGCCAATCACAGTCGATGCTTGATGAGCCAATCTCAGCTCTTCAGTGAATGACCTCATAAACCCCTTTCATGTGGCAACCTCTCGTCATACAGTGCGGGCGTCAGCTGACCCGCGGGCAATAGCCGCTAGCGGCCGCGCGGCCGATCGCGGCTGTTAACCATTTAAATGCCCCGAACGCCCCCCCGCGTGGTGAGATCAAAGGAGCTGTGCACGTGTCATGGCAGCCAGGGGCCTAATGAAAGGCCCCAGGGCTGCCTTAAAGGGGTTGTCCCGCGCCGAAACGTTTTTTGTTTTTTTTTTCAACCCCCCCCCCCGTTCGGCGCGAGACAACCCCGATGCAGGGACCTAAAGAAAGCTTACCGGAGCGCTTACCTTAATCCCCGCGCTCCGGTGACTTCTATACTTACCGGTGAAGATGGCCGCCGGGATCCTCTCCCTCCGTGGACCGCAGCTCTTCTGTGCGGTCCATTGCCGATTCCAGCCTCCTGATTGGCTGGAATCGGCACGTGATGGGGCGGAGCTACACGGAGCCCCATAGAGAACAGGAGAAGACCTGGACTGCGCAAGCGCGGCTAATTTGGCCATCGGAGGGCGAAAATTAGTCGGCTCCATGGGAACGAGGACGCTAGCAACGGAGCAGGTAAGTATAAAACTTTTTATAACTTCTGTATGGCTCATAATTAATGCACAATGTACATTACAAAGTGCATTATTATGGCCATACAGAAGTGTATAGACCCACTTGCTGCCGCGGGACAACCCCTTTAACAGGCTGCTTATGAAGCCATCCCCCTGGGGTGGCTTGAAAGACTGCCTGTCAAAAAGCAGTATGACGTAATGCTATAGCATTATCAAAGCATCGCATCTTAAAGTCCCCCAGCGGGACTTCAAAGTAATGTAAAAAAAAATAATCAATAAAGTTTTTTTTTAATTGAAACAAAAAAAAGTTGTAAAAGTTTAAATCACCCCCCTTTTGCCATATCTATTATTAAAAAATCTAAATAATAAATTAAAAATATCTATTTGGTATCGCCGCGTCCGTAAAAGTCCGAACTATCAAAGTAGCACATTATTTTTCCCGCACGGTGAACGTCGTCCGAAAAAAAAAATAAAGAACGCCAGAAATGCACTTTTTTAGTTACCTGTCTCCCATAAAAAATGCAATAAAAAGCGATCAAAAAGTCGTATGTATTCCAAATTGGTGCTATCAGAAACTACAGGACATTATGCAAAAAATGAGACCTTGCTCAACTACGTCGACGGAAAAATAAAAAAGTTATCGAGCGCACAAAATGACAGCAGAAAATAATTGAAAAAAATTTTATGTCTGAAAAAAAAAGAGGAGTATAGTAAGAAAAACCTATACAAGTTTCGTATCATAGTAATCGTACCGACCCATAGAATAAATTTATCATGTCGTTATTGTTGCCGTTTGTGCGCCGTAGAAACAAGACGCACTAAAAATGGCGAAATGTCGTTTTTTTTTCCATTTTACTCCACTTAGAATTTTTTAAAGGTTTTTCAGTACATTATATGGTACTTTAAATAACACCATTGAAAAATACAACTCGTCCCGCAAAAAACAACAAGCCCTCATACAGCGACGTCGATGGATAAATAAAGAAGTTACGATTTTTTTAAAGGGGGGAGGAAAAAACGAAAATGGAAAAAGAAAAAGGGACGCGTCATTAAGGGGTTAAATGGCTGTGTTTGGCTCATCAAGCGCCGTCTGTGATTGGCTCAGGCTGCGGTGCTGAGCCAATCACAGCATTCTCTTGCTGGAGGCAGGGTATTCAACCCACGTTACCAGGAAGAGAATGCTCTTTCAGCGCTGAGGACTACACGGAAGACTGCCACAGTGCCTGGAGAGCAGCAAGAGGGACAGAGAAGGCGTCTGCTAGGTAAGAATTAAGAAAATGACACTGCCTCTTTTGGGGCAAACATTAATATAAGACAGTGTCTTATCTTCAGGGAAACACAGTAGCACAGCACAATGTAATATCACTTCAGGTTAAGAGTTGGGCTAAAGAGTAATGGTCTGTTTACACGAGACAAGCTGTTGGGTAAACGATACTTGACACTTATCTCAATGATGCTCGCTCCTATGCTGTTAAACAAGAGCAAGTTTCACTAGCATTGCTCAGAGCGCTGTAGGCGTACAGGCGGAGTGATCCGAGGAGCGCTCTTCCCCCGCCCTCCTCCATTTACTGTAAGCTGACTGTTGATCAAAAGTGATTGACTGCTGTTTATACTGAATGGCTTTTCATTCAGTTTTCTGCATGTAGAAACGGTACGACTGAACAACTCTCGTTCAGTCGCTGCTTGCGATTACATGGGATGAGTATTACTCAAATTTGCATGGGAGCTTGGGAATCTGAATGATTCTGAATGATATATTATCCCATGTAAAGGGCCATAACCGATCTATACTTTCACATGTAGTGGAAATGCTGCAGATGTTCTGCAGCAGAAAATCCGTGGCAGAATCCGCAGAATTTCTACATCAAAAACTGCATCCAAATTCGCACCATCAATGGAGCTTGTGTAGGTAAAAATCAGTAGCGACTCTGCAGTTGAATCCAAGTCAAAAATCGGTACCAATGGTTTTGGATGAGTTAATGCTGCGGATTTTCTGCAGTTGAAAATCTGTGGCAAAATCCGCAACATTTCCGCCCTTTGTGAACATACTGTAAAGGATTTTTCCAATACTCTAATGTTGATGACTTATCCTTGAGGTAGGTCATTAATATCAGAACTTCCACCTATTAGCTGATTTTTAGAGGTAGGAATGATTAGACGCATGCTGTGGCATCTTCAGACAGTAGATCGGTGGGGTCTGTCCTAAGGCGACATTTGCTGCACAGTACAGATTTAGGCCTCGTTCACACGGGCCCACCATCGCCATGAGGAAATCGTAGCGATATTGCATCGCTGGTCCATGCGATAACGCTGCAGTTTCTCACAGTGATACCATGACTTTAAATCACATGCAAGAATTTTTGGGGGAGGGGGGCTTGAAATATAAGCCCTACACTGAAAATAAGCCGTACCTGAAGAAAAATATTTTAAAAAGTATACATCACATGGAAGAGCTGTCTATGACTCCGTTGCGGCTTCTCCCCGGGACCCGACACTGGTCATCTTCATCTCTTTTGGCTAGGGATTGAAAAAATCCTGTCCTCCTGGAAGTGCTGGCTGTGATTGGCTGACGCTTAGCCATTCAGAGCCAGCACTTGATGAATGGCTGGAATTGGTTCATCGAGTGCTGGCTGGGATTGGCTAAGTGTCAGCTAATCACAGGAGGCGGGGATTTTTCAATCCTCAACCAAAAGAGAAGAAGACCAGAATCGGGGAGAAGATGTGGCCAGGCTGACAGCGCTTCTAAGGTGATTTATACTTTTTAAAAAATTTTTCCTTCAGCTAGGGCTTAGGTTATGGCTTGGGCAGTAGGATTTCCTACTGTCAAAGTTGCAGCGCAACACACAAAAACTGCGTTTTCATGCGATGCAACAAAGAGGAAGGCTCCATAGAGAAACATGGGCTTCAAAACCTCACGAATCGTGTGCATATTGCGGGACTTGCGAGGTTTTTGTGTCAGGATGTTGCATGCTACAAAACATTGCATGTGTGAATTAACCCATAGGAAAGCATGGGCTTCACATACATGTGATTTGTAGCAACGCAACAAAATCGCATGACTTTTTCGCCCGTGTGAACGAGGCCTTAGCAAAAGTTGACTAGACACTCAATGGGTTAGGCAACATTCACATGGGGGAGCGTGATGTGGGCCCTAGATATTCCGGCCTGATATTGCACTAGTCAACGCGCATTTTCCCTGCAGATGCCTCTCTTCACTTCTGTGAAGTGCCGATCTTGTTTCAAGTGCTTCGGAGGATCGGCAAGTGTTTCCCATTGTTTTCAATAGGAAACATCACATCGCGCGATATGCATGTGTTTGAATGTCCCATTGAAAACAGTGGATGATGCGTTCCAAGGGACGCGAAAAATAGGCCATGCCGCTATTTCTATTACCTTGCGGCATCACTGTGAGAGAAAGCATTTCTGATGTGTATGACTTGATTCAAAACAATAGAGCTCATATTCGTGCAAGTTTTGTACATCTTGCAATGCACAAGACTCGCATAAGATTCACGCTCGTATGAATGTAGTCTTAACTGTATGAATAAGCATCAGTAAATATATTTGCAATTTCACGTTAGAGTTTTGCATCATTTTCTCTGTATGTTGGATGGATTGGACCCCTTTACTTTTCCTATTTAGGACCTAAAGAATGGTCGTGCCAAATTTCATGTTTGTACGACACCGGGAAGTTACATTACATAGGGGTGCCAATACTTTTGCACTTAGCATTGAATAATCAACTTGTGACCCCTTTACTTCTCCCATTTAGGACATAAAGAATGGTCATGCCAAATTTCATGTTTGTAAGTCACCAGGATTGGAGTCCGTTGAGTCAAGTCATTGTAAGTGTTTGTTGCTACATATTGTACTTCATGATGTACTAAGCTGCAGTTCTACATTCTTCTATAACTCTGCAAGTTTATATTACATATATTACGTGTTTTTATGTATTATGCATTTGCTATATAAGAATGATACTGTCATGGATATCACACAACTGAAATAAGCAGTGCAAAACCGAAAAACATGGATGGAGCTTGCCTTCAGGGTCACTGAGGGTCGTAAAGGACTAAATAGTTAACAACATTATATAAGAAAGGTAGATTTGTGAATCATCAGCATAAAGGTAGTACTGAACACCATGGGATTTTATATACAAGTCTAGCTCAAAAGGTGTAGATTGATTTTGATTTTTTTTTTTCCACCTGAGGGGCTCCAACATAGACTGTGCAAGTAACTGAAGTGATGTGCAATTAGGAAAGGCCAGAGAGGAGGCCTGCAGGGCGATGGATGAAGACTGGACATGACGGGGTTAACTGGAAGTGGGAAGGAAGGGGTTAACAGGAGGGGAAAGGGGCGGTGTTTGGAAGTGCAAGAAAGGAAAGAGGAGGAGAAACAAAAGAGCGGGAGCCACAGTTGTAATAGGAAGACAGAGGAGAGAACATCAAGCGTCAAGAAGCAAGAGACAAGGAAGCTTTGAAGTTAGAAGAATAAACAGAAGCCCCACTCACGAAAACCTATGGAAACCCTCATCAAGAAAATCCGGGAAGCAGCATCGGAAAGAGAGACAGCCTGGATGGAATGCACGCTGGAGGAGGCCATTGTAAGAGGGCAGCAGCCTAGTCCAGGAGCACTCTAAATAGGTTCAGGGGAAGCACCTGCAGGAGCACATGGAAGAGAGATGAGAAGGGGATGCACGCCGGTACACTACAGCCCTGACGTCTACCTCTAACACCATTGCCTGTTGCGCAGCCCCTCTTGTCCCCCTTCTTGATGATTGGTTATGCATTGGTCAAGAAGGTTGCGTACAATTCATTATTTAAGTAATTGGTTATCCAGAAGTCTATTCATTGCTTAGAAAAATTGTAATGCTTTAGGTCTAGCCAGCTCGCGTTCTGCATGCGGTGATGCAGTTTTTTGGATGATTCTTTATGCTCTGGTCGGGCCTGCGGTTGGCATATATGTTGCTATGCCAACTGCGGGTCTTGCATGCTGATTTCCTCGTTACACACTATCCAGACACAGCTACAGCGGTGAGTAGAGCAGGGACCTAGACCCTGCAACCGAGCCACAAGGGCTCCATGGAGTATGCTTTCAAAAACCATGATCTAGAGCAATCTAAAAAGTTTAAGAAAACTTGAAAAGGATAAACAGGCTCTGGAAACTGAACGTAATGAGTTGACCAATAAGGTAAAGCTACTATTTCAAGGCAAGAGTGACTCTAAACACAGGAGGACAAAAGGTAGAGGCTCAACTTCAAGAACTGCAAATAAAAATCACTGAAGGTGACAGATTACAGACAGAGCTGTCTGAGGAGACAAATAGACTGCACATAGAATTGGATAATGTCACAATACTGCTTTCTTAAGTAGGCAACAAATATATCCAATTCACCAAAGACTTTTTTACGTTGGAATCTCAACTTTAAGAGTCTCGGAAACCTTTGCAAGAAGAAACTCGTCAGAAGCTTGGCCTTAGTACCAAACTGGAAAAAAAGGAAGCGAAAAGAACTGTGTTCCTTGAGCAACTAGAGAAAAATGAAGAGCGAAAGAAAAACTTTCAAAGTGGATTTCAACAATTCAGACTCAAATGGCAGATATGACAAGAACAGGGTGAATACTGCACCCATGGACTTTGTTGACGAGCAAAACAGAAAACTTAAAAAAGAATTAGAAGCTATAAATCAACTGTATGAAGAAAAAGCAGCTGCTTATGATAAACTAGAGAAGACTAAAACTAGGCTTCAGCAGGAAGTAGAAGAAATGAGTGTGGATCTTGATCACCAACATCAGATTGTGTCCAACTTGGAGAAGAAACTGAAATTTTATCAGTTTGATCAGAAAACCATTTCTGCTAAATATGGAGAAGAATGTGGCCGTGCTGGAAAAGAGACTCATGAAAAACAAACCAGAGCGCTTTCCTTGGCACGTACCCTGGAGGAGGCCCTTGGAGTAAATTGCGCACAGAAATACAGGACTTGGTTAGCACCAAGAAGGATACCAAAAATAAAGTTCTGGAACTAAAAAAAGTTCACGAGTGTGTTCAAACAGCAAGTGGAAGATAGGAAGACCCTGATGGGGGATCTTAGAGATGAGTTACAAACAGCAAAGTATGCCAGGTTGTGCTTAGAATTGAGCTGGTTGGCTATATGTAAACAGTTCATGAAAAATGAAAACAATCTTGGTCTCTGCAAACCATAGTAGAAAAGAAGCTGCATGAGGTGCAGGAGCAGCTGAAGAGTTGCCAAGGAGTTGGAAGACACTAAGGCATCCAGAGATGATATGAGGACTCAGATTAAAGAAGCAGATGAGTGATGCCAGTCTGCAGCTAAAAACTACAAACTGTGGACAAAGCTGAGGAGCGTTTGAAGCAGAAAAAACTGTAGGAAGTGGGTAAAAAAGACGACTTCAACCAAAAAGGAAAGGAAAATCGCTTAATTGAAAGACAAGAGAAAAGAGTATCTACAGAACTGGAAGCCTAAGGCTAATTTCACACAGGTGAGTACAATATTGTGTCGTGATTCATATCCCAATATCGTGCTTCTCAACATGCATTTGTCTGCGGATGCAAAGAGTTTTTACGACAAAACTGCATTGCGTCACTTCAGGGAAGTAACAAACCTCCGGCACTGCGGACAGCTGCGGCACAGGATTGCCCCATTGTTTTCAATAGGGAAACCTGTAATCGCATCACACCGCGTTCACCTCGCATGTGGTGTGATGCTACCAAGCCTCCCCATTAAAAACAATGGGCTATGCAATGCGCGGGCATGCCCAAAGATAGGAACGTGCCGTAATCTGATTCCGGCATCGTGTGCGATGCGTAAAAAAAAAATTTGCTCGTGTGTATGACCCCATGCAAAAAGATAGGGTTCATATTAATGCAAGATTTGTGTGTCTGACAATGCACGAATCTCACGCGATTTTTCTCAGCAGTGTGAAAACAGCGTAAAGCTGAAAATGAGTGAAAGACATGGACAGCGTTAGAATTTGTAAAAGAGAGAGCTGGATACTATGCTGGAAATGGAAACTTCTAGTACTCTTAAGCAGGGCTCACATGACTGTATCGTAATACGCAGTGTAAAATTTGCAGCATTCTTGAGCGTGTATGTTTGCGTATGTACTGCGTATTTTATGCATGCAAAAATGAACGCAAGCAGAAAATGATGTCAGATGTTGTCCAACTCCATGGAAACATCCTTTTAGCGCTCAAATGATGACATAAGCGCCATTTTCTTGTGCTTTCCTGTGTTGGTGAGAGTTTTTAGCGGCGCTCTAAGAACAATGACGTCATTATAGGAAGATTCTTTCCTGGCTTGCCTGGATTTTCCACTTTTGCGCAGCCATGTACGATGCATCAGAGCAATGAGTCTGCCCATATTAAAAGTAGCCATGGTATTAGTATGGCCTTCAATATCCACAGACACCAGCTTGGATTTGTGCGATGCCCCCTAGAGGCTCCCGCACTGCCTGCCTACAACTTCCTGCTTCTTTTTTAACATCCATCACGTCTCCTAGCAAGATGTGCAAAAACAAAAGTTTCCAATACGCAAAATAATTGCATATGATTTGCGTTCGGTAAGTACCTGTAGAGAATAGGGCGCTTATGGCAATAATATGTGGAAAAATAGAACATGCTGCGATATGCATTAAATATATGCAAGTGTGAGTGAAACAATGAAAAGCAATGCACTTTCGTTGATACCATTTTGCATGTATTACACGCATGACATACGGACTGAAATAAGTTCACCTGCTGCTTCGGAAGTGCAAACTAAACAAATACTCCTGTAGCAGGTGAACCGGTGAGGGAGACTCAATCTGAAGTCTCTGACGTGGAAACGGAGGAGGTTACAGGTTCAGTTAAAATACAGGATGATGAAGGGGTCGGTACGTCTGTAACTGAAGAGCATATGGAAGAACTTCCTACTATTAATAAGGCCGGGCACCCACAACTGTAATTCCCAGCATGCCCCCGCGAGAGGCAGACATTGACATTGCGTACTTGCTGTGGACACCCATCATCAAGTACTTTATTGCCATATATGAGCTGCAACATGACTGCCTATGGGAAATTGGGCCCACATGCGGAATACACGCTGTGAGCCCGACCTAATGTACACACAGAAAAAAGTTGTTTTGAATGGTTATAAAATGCTGACACATAGAAATTCCCAAGCTTGGAGTCTTGACCTAGCGGGGTTAGGTCCTGTAAAAAGACCTATGGTCTTTGTCAGAGGGGAGCTTTATGTGTAGTGTAGTATGAAGGATGGCCGGCAGAGAAGATAAAGCCTCCAAACATACTGAACTTTGTGGTTACTCCCTGGAATGGATCCTTGTGAGACCTTGAGAGAGAAGACCTGAGAGTGAGCTAATGCTAGCTGAAAAAGCCATGAACCTGAGGTAGTTGACCAATAGGTTGAGACTGTGGATAGGTAAAAGTTGCTAGACACTATGTATTGGAGGCACCTTCCAGTATGTAGAGCGAGAATCTTTGTTATTTAGTGGTCAGATAGCCAGGAATGTGTTTGCAAATACTGTGTAAATAAGACCTACCCCTGAAGGTGAGCCCTACCCTGATTTTGAGGGAGGCTTGAAATATAAGCCCTACCCCAAAAATATTCCCTAGCTAGACTACATAAAAGAAAAAAAACATATATACATTACCTAGCAGGCGCACTGTTCTGCGAAGTTCCATAGCTTCGCCGTGCATCCTGTATGCCTCGGCTGGCACTGTTGGGGTCACTCTTACTACTGAGGCTACTGTGGGGGACACTATTGTTACTGAGGCCACTGTGAGGGTCACTATTACTACTGAGGTCACTCTGCACATTGCAGCATACCTCAAGCTGACTCAGGGTATTCTTACACATGGTGAAAACGCTGCGGAACGTCCGCAGCAAAAATACAGTAAAAATCTGCACTATTGCAATGGATTTTGACGAAAATTCTGTTGCGTAGCCACAGCTGATTTCATACTATACGGTGCTCCCCCTCACCTCCTTCGAAGGCTTCCAAATGTCAGCACTCCCCAGCTTATGGTTCCCAATGGCATGGTCATTTAATTTTTTTTCAATTATTTTCTGACGCCATATTCTGCGCGCAGTAACTTTTTTATTTTTCAGTCTATGTGGTGGAGCAAGGGCTCCTGTAGTTTCCGTTAGTACCATTAGTATTTTGAATACACATGACTTTTTGATCGCTTTTTATTGCATTTTTTCTGGGAGACAGGGTAACTGAAAGTGCATTTTTGGCGTTCTTTATTTTTTTTTTCGGACAACATTCACCATGCGGGGTAAATAATGCACCACTTTTATTGATCGGACGTTTACGGCTATGGCAATACCAAATATGTATTTTTATTTTATAATTTTCATTTTTTTTATTATAGATATGGCAAAAAGGAGGTGATTTAAACTTTTACTCCTTTTTCTTAACAATCAATAAATCTTTATTGATCTTTTTATTACTTTTTCTTTTACATCCCCCTGGGGAACTACAACAGGCGATGCTTTGATCGTTCCTGCAGTATGACGTAATGCTATAGCATTACGTCATACTGCATTCTGACAGGCAGCATATCGTGCCATGCCACGGGGATGGCTTCAGAGGCAGTCTGTCAAGGCAGCGCTGGAGCCTTTCAGAAGGCCCCCGGCAGCCATGACACCTTCACGGCTCCCGGATCTCACCACGGGGGGGGGGGGGGGGCGTACGGGGGATTTAAATGCTGCTGTCAGAATTGATAGTGGCATTTAAAGTGTTAATAGCCGCGATCAGCCATATGGCCATTTGCAGCTATTGCCCACGGGTGTCAGCTGTAATAAACAGCTGACGCCCGCTCTGTATGAAGAGAGGTCGCCCCGCGCTCTTTCTTCATACATACCCCGATGCTCCTAGACGTAAATGTACATCCTGGAGCCGGAAGGTGTTAATGGCACTTTAAAATATACAATAATAATTAGCTAAAACTTCTTTGCAAGGCCTCAAAAGATTGAATGCATCTGTTTACAGATAAGTCCCCTACATATTGTATACCATGCTCTTCAGTTGGCCCACTGTCTTAACTGGATAGAAAACATCCACTGTCCATCTGGTACAATACACAGAAAGCTGTTATTAATTTAGCCTTTCTAGAAGATAAATGGAGACCACCAGTAACAATACTCAAAAAGATGGTGGAAAAGACATTTCTAAAAAATCTAACAAATTTTCTAGTAATGTGAAGGTCATTACTTGTATATGTTGATATGTGCCATTAACTATGGGCAATCTTTTATGGTCCTTAATCCCTTCAAAATGCACATGGCTATAAAACAGCATAGATCCAAATAAAATCACTATTTTGGTATGTCTTTGTGTCGCTTGGTGTTTTAAGTGTTTTAATCCAACCATTTTATGTCTGTACCTTATAAATGCTTCTTCATATATATCCTATTACTGCTGGATGAAGAATTCTAAGTAGAATCGAAAGCTTGCTGTAAAATCATCTCTTTTGTTAGCCATGCAAAAATGGATCATATCTACAAGCTATCTTTAGTTCCCTTACTGAGAACAATCACATTTACTGCACTGGCTAACACAGTAGCAAACCTTTTGGTTTATTACCAGTCACAGTCTTCTGATATCCCAACAACTAAGAATGTTTGGAATGACTTGGTTGGGTTGTAGTCACTTTGGTTGGTCAACCACCCTAAAAACACAAAACAAGTCCACTGTCCACCTAGTAGAGTGCACAGAATGCAGCTTTACATTGAGACCATTTTAGAAGTTAAATGGAGACCTATGGTAAAAATACTCAAGAAGAGTTTTCCCTAGTGGCCAATAAGATGGAGTAGAGAAATAGTTCAAAAATCTAGCAACTTTTCTACTAATATAAAGGTCATTACTTGTACATGTTGATTTGTGCCATTAACTATTGGCAATATCTTATGGTCTTTAGCCCCTTCACATTGCGCATGGTTATATAACATCATAGATCCAAATAAAACCACTATCTGGTATGTCCTTGTGTCACTTGGCAATACAATTTATGTTCAAATATTACCATGGCAAGTAAATTCCTGGTGAGAATAGGGAGGGGGGACGATGCAAGGCAGGTTGAACTTTAAACTGAGGCAGTCAACGTCTATATGACTACTTAACTAAGACTAGAGATGAGCGAACGTACTCGCCCGAGCTTGATACTCGTTCGAGTATTAGCATGTTCGAGATGCTCATTACTCGTGACGAGTACCACGCGATGTTTGGGTTACTTTCACTTTCATCTCTGAGACGTTAGCGTGCTTTTCTGGCCAATAGAAAGACAGGGAAGGCATTACAACTTCCCCCTGCGACGTTCAAGCCCTATACCACCCCCCTGCAGTGAGTGGCTGGCGAGATCAGGTGTCACACGAGTATATAAATCGGCCCCTCCCGCGGCTTGCCACAGATGCATTCTGACATAGTTCAGGGAAAGTGCTGTCTTGCTGGAGTTGCTATAGGGAGAGTGTTAGGAGTTATTTTAGGCTTCAAGAACCCCAACGGTCCTTCTTAGGGCCACATCTAACCGTGTGCAGTACTGTGGAGGCTGCTTTTTGCAGTGTTGCACTTTTTTTTTTTTTTTGAATATCGGCCGTGCAGAGCATTGCGCCCTGCAGTAATTAGACATAGTGCAGGGCCAGTAGTGGTGAGGCAGGGACAGAAGACATATATTGTGAGGCAGGGACAGAACACATATATTGTGAGGCAGGGACAGAAGACATTAATTGAATATAGGCAGTGGGCCTTTGCAAAAACATTTGGGGAAAAAAATCTATTTGGGCTGCCTGTGACTGTCCTCAGTGTTCTGGGTCTCTGCTGGGTGTAGTAGTCCTCCTAATTCATACGCAGCCAGCTAAGTGTTACAGCAGGCTTGCGCAAAATTATTTCCTGGCGTTCCGTGTTGGCTGTTAAATCACTGCTGTATTCCAGTCCACAGTGCAACACTCTGCAGTTAATTGACATACTCCAGGGCCAGTAGCGGTGACGCAGAGAGAGAAGAGATATATTTATTGAATATAGGCAGTGGGCCTTTGCAAAAACATTTGGGGAAAAAAATCTATTTGGGCTGCCTGTGACTGTCCTCAGTGTTCTGGGTCTCTGCTGGGTGTAGTAGTCCTCCTAATTCATATGCAGCCAGCTAAGTGTTACAGCAGGCTTGCGCAAAATTATTTCCTGGCGTTCCATAAGCGAAGTCAGCCTCCAACCACAGGCCAATAAGCGGCACATTTAATTACAGCGTTCTGTTTCTGCACTACTGGTAAGACACCATGCTGAGGGGTAGGGGTAGGCCTAGAGGACGTGGACGCGGGCGAGGACGCGGAGGCCCAAGTCAGGGTGTGGGCACAGGCCGAGCTCCTGATCCAGGTGTATCGCAGCCGACTGCTGCGGGATTAGGAGAGAGGCACGTTTCTGGCATCCCCACATTCATCTCACAATTAATGGGTCCACGCGGTAGACCTTTATTAGAAAATAAGCAGTGTGAGCAGGTCCTGTCGTGGATGGCAGAAAGTGCATCCAGCAATCTATCGTCCACCCAGAGTTCTGCGCCGTCCACTGCTGCAACTCTGAATCCTCTGGCTGCTGCTCCTCCTTCCTCCCAGCCTCCTCACTCCATTACAATGACACATTCTGAGGAGCGGGCAGACTCCCAGGAACTGTTCTCGGGCCCCTGCTCAGATTGGGCAGCAGTGATTCCTCTCCCACCAGAGGAGTTTATCGTGACTGATGCCCAACCTTTGGAAAGTTCCCGGCGTCCGGGGGATGAGGCTGGGGACTTCCGGCAACTGTCTCAAGACCTTTCAGTGGGTGAGGAGGCCGATGACGATGAGACACAGTTGTCTATCAGTGAGGTAGTAGTAAGGGCAGTAAGTCCGAGGGAGGAGCGCACAGAGGATTCAGAGGAAGAGCAGCAGGACAATGAGGTGACTGACCCACCTGGTTTGCTACGCCTACTGAGGACAGGTCTTCAGAGGGGGAGGCAAGGGCAGCAGCAGGGCAGGTTGCAAGAGGCAGTGCGGTGTCCAGGGGTAGAGGCAGGGCCAGACCGAATAATCCACCAACTGTTTTTCCCAAAGCGCCCCCTCGCGCCATGCCACCCTGCAGAGGCCGAGGTGCTCAAAGGTCTGGCAGTTTTTCACTGAGAGTGCAGACGACCGACGAACAGTGGTGTGCAACCTTTGTCGCGCCAAGATCAGCCGGGGAGCCACCACCACCAGCCTCACCACCACCAGCATGCGCAGACATATGATGGTCAAGCACCCCACAAGGTGGGACGAAGGCCGTTCACCGCCTCCGGTTTGCACCGCTGCCTCTCCCCCTGTGCCCCAACCTGCCACTGAGATCCAACCCCCCTCTCAGGGCACAGGCACTACCGTCTCCTGGCCTGCACCCACACCCTCACCTCCGCTGTCCTCGGCCCCATCCACCAATGTCTGTCAGCGCACCATCCAGCCGTCGCTAGCGCAAGTGTTGGAGCGCAAGCGCAAGTACGCCGCCACGCACCCGCACGCTCAAGCGTTAAACGTGCACATAGCCAAATTTATCAGCCTGGAGATGCTGCCGTATAGGGTTGTGGAAACGGAGTCTTTCAAAAGTATGATGGCGGCGGCGGCCCCGCACTACTCAGTTCCCAGTCGCCACTACTTTTCCCGATGTGCTGTCCCAGCCCTGCACGACCATGTCTCCCGCAACATTGTACGTGCCCTCACCAACGCGGTTACTGCCAAGGTCCACTTAACAACGGACACGTGGACAAGCACAGGCGGGCAGGGCCACTATATCTCCCTGACGGCACATTGGGTGAATTTAGTGGAGGCTGGGACAGAGTCAGAGCCTGGGACCGCTCACGTCCTACCCACCCCCAGAATTGCGGGCCCCAGCTCGGTGGTGGTATCTGCGGCGGTGTATGCTTCCTCCACTAAAGCACCCTCCTCCTCCTCCTCCAACGCAACCTCTGTCTCGCAATCAAGATGTGTCAGCAGCAGCAGCACGTCGCCAGCAGTCGGTGTCGCACGGCGTGGCAGCACAGCGGTGGGCAAGCGTCAGCAGGCCGTGCTGAAACTACTCAGCTTAGGAGATAAGAGGCACACGGCCCACGAACTGCTGCAGGGTCTGACAGAGCAGACCGACCACTGGCTTGCGCCGCTGAGCCTCCAACCGGGCATGGTCGTGTGTGACAACGGCCGTAACCTGGTGGCGGCTCTGCAGCTCGGCAGCCTCACGCACGTGCCATGCCTGGCCTACGTCTTTAATTTGGTTGTTCAGCGCTTTCTGAAAAGCTACCCACGCTTGTCAGACCTGCTCGGAAAGGTGCGCCAGCTCTGCGCACATTGCCGCAAGTCCCACACGCACGCTGCCACCCTGCGGACACTGCAACATCGGTTTCATCTGCCAGTGCACCGATTGCTGTGCGACGTGCCCACACAGTGGAACTCTACGCTCCACATGTTAGCCAGGCTCTATGAGCAGCGTAGAGCTATTGTGGAATACCAACTCCAACATGGGCGGCACAGTGGGAGTCAGCCTCCTCAATTCTTTACAGAAGAGTGGGCCTGGTTGGCAGACATCTGCTAGGTCCTTGGAAACTTTGAGGAGTCTACCCAGATGGTGAGCGGCGATGCTGCAATCATTAGCGTCACCATTCCTCTGCTATGCCTCTTGAGAAGTTCCCTGCAAAGCATAAAGGCAGACGCTTTGCGCTCGGAAACAGAGCCGGGGGAAGACAGTATGTCGCTGGATAGTCAGAGCACCCTCCTGTCTATATCTCAGCGCGTTGAGGAGGAGAAGGAAGATGAGGAGGAGGGGGAAGAGACAGCTTGGCCCACTGCTGAGGGTACCCATGCTGCTTGCCTGTCATCCTTTCAGCGTGTATGGCCTGAGGAGGAGGAGGAGGAGGATCCTGAAAGTGATTTTCCTAGTGAGGACAGCCATGTGTTGCGTACAGGTACCCTGGCACACATAGCTGACTTCATGTTAGGATGCCTTTCTCGTGACCCTCGCGTTACACGCATTCTGGCCACTACGGATTACTGGCTGTACAAACTGCTAGACCCACGGTATAAGGAGAACCTTTCCACTCTCATACCCGAAGAGGAAAGGGGTTCGAGAGTGATGCTATACCACAGGACCCTGGCGGACAAACTGATGGTAAAATTCCCATCCAGCAGCGCTAGTGGCCGAAGGCGCAGTTCCGAGGGCCAGGTAGCAGGGGAGGCGTGGAGATCAGACAGCATGTACAGCCCAGGCAGTGCAACAGTCTTTAAGGGCCTGGACAGTTTTATGGCTCCCCAGCAAGACTGTGTCACCGCTCCCCAGTCAAGGCTGAGTCGGCGGGAGCACTGTAAAAGGATGGTGAGGGAGTACGTAGCCGATCGCACGACCGTCCTCCGTGACGCCTCTGCCCCCTACAACTACTGGGTGTCGAAGCTGGGTTTCACCTGCCCTCTTGGTTGGGCATGGGCAATTTTTCTGAGGTACATTAGTACTGTTGGTACACCAATTTTTGGGGGCCCTCGGCTACAGTGTAATCAAATTAATTTTTAGCCCACCTGCATTACAGCTGACGTTACATCAGCTGTGTTGGGCACTGCAATGGCATATATTTATGTACCGTCGGTGGCTTCCTGGCACCCTCCCATGCTGTCCGTCCACACGGAGTTCTAACTGCATGTGTCCACTTCTAAAGAATCCCAGTCTGACTGGGGCATGCAGTGTGGGCCGAAGACCACCTGCATTAAGCGCGACATTACCTCAGCTGTGATGGGCACTGCAATGGGATATATTTATGTACTGCCGGTGGGTTCCAGGGAGCCACCCATGCTGTGGGTGCACACGGAATTCCCATTGCGGAGTTGTACCTGCCTGTGACTATTTATAAAAATACGCGGTCTGACTGGGGCATGCAGACACCTTGACAGAATGAATAGTGTGTGGCACCTTGGTTCCCCATTGCTATGCCCACGTGTGCAGCTCCAGATGGAGGTGGCACAGGATTGGATTTCTCATTGCTTCTGTACAGCATTGTGGACTATCGCCCCGCCTGCCTAGCCGTGCCAACCCTCTGCAGTGTGTGCCTGCGGTTCCTCCTCATGGCAGACGCACTTATAAATAGACATGAGGGTGGCGTGGCATGAGGGCAGCTGAAGGCTGGGCAGGGACAGTTTGGTGTGCGCTGTGGACACTGGGTCGTGCGGGGGGGGGGGGGGGGGTTGGTCAGCATGTAACCCAGGAGAAGTGGCAGCGGAGTGTCATGCAGGCAGTGATTGTGCTTTGTTGGAGGTAGTGTGGTGCGTAGCTAAGGTATGCATTGCTAATGAGGGCTTTTCATAAGTAAAAATTGTTGGGAGGGGGGGGCACTCTTGCCGCTATTGTGGCCTAATAGTGGGACCTGGGAACTTGAGATGCAGCCCAACATGTAGCCCCTCGCCTGCCCTATCCGTTGCTGTGTGGTTCCCATCACTTTCTTGAATTGCCCCGATTTTCACAAATGAAAACCTTAGCGAGCATCGGCGATATACAAAAATGCTCGGGTCGCCCATTGATTTCAATGGGGTTCGTTACTCGAAACGAACCCTCGAGCATCGCGATAATTTCGTCCTGACTAACGAGCACCCGAGCATTTTGGTGCTTGCTCATCTCTAACTAAGACCCTTCACAGTTACAGACAATTAACATACAAAACCTTATTAAGTTTTTGATTCAAATAATTACTGGGCCAACAAAATCAGACAAACAAAAAAAGACGCCAAGCATATATCCCTCACAGCTCACTATATTAATTGGAGCCAGATAGGTCACTATCCATATAGGGATATTGCTTGTATCGGCTTGCCTCATGCAGAGCTTGTTGTGGCAACCCAAGGTCAATGGAGACTTTAGAGTGGATTTATCCAGACAGAAATGGTTGGTGTATGATGTCCGCAACAGCTCTGTTATTTGAAACAATGAAGCAAGTCAAATAAATAATAAAATTCCTTTTGATCCAAAAACTGCCAGTAAGGAAGCAGAGATTAAATAATAATCTGCTCAAAGGGTGTGAGGTAGCCAGACTAGCAAAGAGGCCTGTCTGTTTACTCAAAAAACTAGTTCTAAGTTCCCACAGGGGCATAGGGTGTATAATGCCTCACTGTTGGAGATGTGGGAAGATCCAACTATTGTTTTAATAAGCTGATCCCACTAGTAATTGTTCGAGGTTCGACCCGTTTCTATATCTAATGCAGACATTTCATCAGGAACCACCAATCCCAATGTTGAAATACACAATGGGTTCAGAACATTGACAGTTAAATTTTAGGGAGAGCTGCCATTAGTAAATGCGCAGCAGGGATATCTATACATTACAGGCTTAGGTAACTGGCCTGACCAGCTAGTTTGTACAATGTATCAGGGTGTTAAGGACCTAGTGCTACAGCCAGGGCTGCAAAAAACAGCTTGCAGCTGTTAATTCACTTAGGTCACAGAGTGGCCTATGCTACACTAGCTTAGATGACTAGCTAGTTAAGGTTCTAAGACTTGGAGGCTAACGACCTATCCCAGCAGCTGTGGCAAAGTACAGAGTATGCTGCCATTGATTCTCTTAGGTCACAGCACCTTCAGATGGTTGCTGTCTAATGCTACCTAAAGGCTAAGTCTCCTGATTGAAGATGTGTAGGTAACTGCAGCTAGAACCATATAACCTAAATTCCCCTACGATCAATTTTCAATTTCCCCTTAGATATTCAGAAAAAAGTAAAAATAAAAAAGAGTGAGAGATAGAGCCTTTGGCCTTGATGGTAGACTGAAAGTAGACCTTTTGTTTGAGTGAATGGGAATTTGTGAGGTTTTGTGAATAGATAGGACCTTTATTTTCTTTGTGACGTCGTTAGGACACAGGGATAAGCTATTTCTGTAGCACTAACAAACTCACTGGTGCATAGGAACATATTTACCATGAGGCAAGTTCAGTCTTTCGCCTCAGGCAGCATCCCACACGTCTTCCAAGGGAATGGTAATAAGGCAAGGCAAATAGATACTGGCTGGATACGTGCTAAGTATTGGGAGGGACCTATAGTCACTATCATGTAATCAGCTCTTTAGAGGGGCGGTACCGTGGCAAGGCTAAGAAAGGCTGACTGGATATAGAAGTATTGGGAAGGACCTGTGGTGATATCATTATCATGATGATCAAGTGGCAGAGTTCAGCAGTGTAGATGACAAGTGAAGGTGAAGAGCCTACAATGATGGCACTATCATGTGATCAGGATGCAAAGCTCAGCAGTGTAGACAAAAATGCTAATGAAGGACCTGCAATGGTCATGTGACACAAAATAGCATATAGCCAAACTGCAGCAGGTGCTATGGAGCACAGAAGATCAGGGGGGGGGGGGGGGGGGGGGACTCTGGTACATGTGATACCCAAGTAAACCTACTGTATATAATTACAGGCTAAAACTTTCAATAGTCTGTAGATCCAGTAAACTGTTGCCTGAACTTGCTGAACCACTGTAGTATGATTGTTAATTCATCATTGTCTCCAAAGTTCCATATGGACTCTCTTACAACAAAGCTAAGCATCCCGAGGACAGGAACAATTATGTCACTTATAGTTAGAATTGTTGAGTTGTCAGCCAAGTTAAAGTGAAGCTTAAAGAAGTTGTCCTCTTTCTGCTACTTTTTATTTAGTAATAGAATAGGAAATTATAACATTTTCTAATATACATGTATTTAAATATCTGCTCACATCCCTTTCTTAGGCCGGCTTCACAGGAGCGTGAATATTCCGCAGTGAAGCCCGTCACGGCGCCCCCCAGAGACCCCATACTTACCAGCGGAAGATAGCGTGAAGACGCTTCCCCGCCCACCGCCGTCGCGTCATGTGACACGCCCACCGCGTCACATGACGCGGCCGGCCGTGTCACGTGACGCGCCGGCCGCGTCATATGACGCGGCGGCGGTAGGCGGGGAAGCGTTTTCACGCTATCTTCCGCTGTGTTACAGCGGGAGATAGCGTGAACGGACGGCTTCCATTGACTGCAATGGAAGCCGTCAGCGCGTACACCAGCGGCAAATAGAGCATGCTGCGGGTGAGGACGGGAGATTTCACGGTGCGAAATTCCGTGGTGGAATTCCGCATCGTGAGCATTGTGCTATTAGGTTCAATAGAACCTAATAGCAGGGGGCAACGCAGCGGATTTTTGCCGCAAATTTACGCGTCGTAAATCCGTTCGTGGGAAGGAGGCCTTATACCAGTGTAGTAGCCCTTATCTACTGGACTCTCCATAGTAATGGCCGTCAGTCATGTGACCCCTGTTATTCAACTAACACTAATCAGGTATCTTACATGTGAACCGTAGATTATTGAGCAGCAGAACTCACAGTATTACTTGCTGCAGCGTCATAATGTCTGTCAGTGTCTATGGAGATGCAGCTCTTATATTCTTCTCTCTGTTTCCTCTTTATGGTGTTTGTTTTTTTCCAGTTGACTTTATTAACAACAACATGAGAAGATCACATAGAGACAGTTGCGTTTGTCTTTTTATATTAACAGTAGAGATGATCGAGCACGCTCGGATAAAGCGGTTACTCGAGTAAGCATTGTTCTTCTCGAGTAACTGCTTACTGGTCCGAGCAGACTTGGGGGAGGGGGGTGAGCGGGGGGGGGGGGGGGGGCGTGTTAGCGGGAGGTAGAGATGATTTCATTTCATTACATTTTTTGTTTGCCTTGAGGGCCTCAAAAGTTATCAGGTCTGGTTATGGTCTTCAGGAAATGGGCAAAGAGCTATTGGCTCCTGAAGGGCCAATTTCTGCCCTTATCTACTAATATAAAAACATTTGGTAGACCTGGCTTCAGAGGGAATGTAGAACATCAGAGACCCCCTGGGGTGGAAGTGTAACAGCCTTTGCTGGAGTCTACTTCAAAGGCATTTCTGCACTCAGCTTTCCTGGATGCTGAAAAGAATTTAACTCTTACACAGGAGTTTGCCAAACCACATGGAACTATGGTTGCCACCTCATCCTGCATGGGCTAACATAACAATGGACGCTGAGACACACAGAATGTCTGACAGGCTAAGTTTTTACAATATCTATCTAACAATATATATATATATATATATATATATATATATATATATATATATATATATATATATATATATATATATATATATATATATATGTCTATCTCTCTGGTATCTATCTACCTGTCTAATATCTATCTATCACTTTATCTAGTATGGACAAATTCAATGGGGAAGCATGTCAACTCTGCTCTCCTAGTATCCTGAATGTCCGTTGTTTGATACTGGATAGCTGGGGGGGACACTTTATTTATCTATTTATATTACACTCGCCACCTCCCGTGGTAACCTGTTCCACTCATTGATCACCCTCACTGTCATAATGATTTTTTCTAATATCTAAATTATGTCTCCTTCCTTTCAGTTTCATCCCATTGCTTCTAGTCTTTCCTTGTGCAGATGAGAATAGGGCTGATCCCTCTGCACTGTGAAAGCCCTTCAGATATTTGTGGACCGCTATTAAGTCTGCTCTCAGCCTTCTTTTTTGCAAGCTAAACATTCCCAGATCCTTTAACCATTCCTCATAGGACATGATTTGCAGACCGCTCACTATCTTGGTAACGCTTCTCTGAACTTGCTCCAGTTTATGTTTTTTTTTTTTAAGTGGGGTGCCCAAAACTGGACAAAGTATTCCAGGTGAGGTCTGACTAAGAAAGAGTAGAGGGGGATAATTACCTCACGTGATCTAGACTATATGCTTCTCTTAATAAATCCCAGAATTGTGTTTGCCTTTTTGGCTGCTGCATAACATTGTTGACTCCTGTTCAGTCTATGATCTATTAGTATACCCAAGTCTTTTTCACATTGCTTAGCCGAATTTCTCACATACTGTATGTGCTTTTTTTCATTTTTCTTGGTGTATGATGAACTCTGGTTCATGTTGAACTCAAGCCCCAGAAAAATGATGTTCTAACCTGGTATTCTGGAAGATTTGTGGTGGTTGACTATCCACCCAAAACTGAACAGAGTGTTTAGGGTGATATGTAGGCTCTAGAGATTAGCTGAGTTAGATAAATCCTTTATTAGATAAGGTCCTTTATCATCTAGGTGGAGAAGCACCGTCAGCAAAGCCAGAACCTTGGAGAAAAGTAGTAAACCTGATGCACTTGATGTAGGGGAATATGGAGGTAAGTATCCTTGGGGAAAAGGATTTGTTTTTTGTATAGCGCCATCTTGTTCTGCTTTCAGGTAATTTATTTATTACCCCCCACCCCAGCAAGCTGTGTACTCATTTTACTGACCTGAAGGATGGAAGGCTCAGTCAAACCTTGAGCTGACTACCTGAACCATTTGGGGATTGAGTGAGTGCTTAGGATTGAATATTGCTGTCTTAACACACAAGGCCCCTAGTAGAAATGAACGTGGGCATCAGACCTGGCTTTAGGTGTCTTGGGGTCACGAGCCCATGGGCGCCAGGTGGGTCGTGGCTTAAAAGAAGGACCCTGCCTGCAATCCTGCAACCTTCAGTTGCTCTCTGAGGCTCGAGGGTCAGCCAGCAAGAGAGGGAAAACTAGACCTCTTGCACTGGGCGGTTCTTACACTCCTGAGTCTGTTTTGGGGCAGGAAAAAACTCTTGCCTCCTGTTGCGTCCACTATGATTACATCCAATTTGGCCCCAAAGAGTTTGGACCCAGCAAAGGGCAGGCCAATAAGGGCTTTTTTGGATGAATCCTCTACCTCACATCATTTCAACCACAGGGTGCGATTTGTAGCGACCGAGGCTGCAGAAACGCGGGAAAAGCGTCTTGTACTATCCAGGAAAGCCTCACAAATGAACTTCCTGACCTGACCCATCTGGGAAGCCAGATTGCCATGTTCCTCCACAGAGGTTCTAGACTGGGGGCATCTGCACATCAACCTGGCCCTATCTGTTGTGGCCTTACCCACCCAAGTGCAGGTGAACACCGGTCTGAGGGACGACTCTGTAGCCCCGAAATAAGTCTTGGCAAGGGATTCAATTTTCCTGTCCCGTGGATCAGAAAACACAGCTGCATCAGGAATGGTGGTTTGTTTTGATAAATCAGACACCAAAAAATCTACTACCAGAGGTACCAACCACCCTTTTACCAGCTCTTCCGGGAAGAAATATGTTGTATTGAATTGGCTCGGGAGGTACAAGGTCTGTTTTGCACATTCCACGGTGTTTGAAAAACCTCCGCAAACTCTGCATGACACCGAGGGCGTCTGAAAGAAAACCCAGTCTTTGTGACAGGCAGAGCCTGGTTGAACACTTGCAGCACCTCTGTGATGACTGAAATTAAGCTGTCCACCCTAGAGGAGAGCCCAGATACCTGTTGTGCCTCCACATCCGAGTTAGAGGAGGACTCAAAAAACTGCTCCTTTGCCCAACTACTACCAATGAGGAACCCCTGCAGCTGACTCCCTGGTATGGCTCATGAGGATGAAGCTGGAGAGCCCGATGACTACCTCAAAAGAGAGCATCTGTGTCTCTTAGGTGGGCTACCAGGTGACGGGGCCCACCATTGACAGCCCTCCTCGTCGGAGACTGGTTTGACCGATGGGACTGCTAATTGGTCCAATCGGTCCAGGATCGCCACGGAGGACCTGGACAGGTTCGCCACTGCCTGAGACAGGGGAGCACCCATTACGGTTCACTGACCTGCAAAGGTTGCATGGAAAAAGAGCCTGCTGCCACAAAATATAGGTGCCATAATGGTGTGTGTGTGTGGGCGGGGGGGTCGCAGGCACCGCTAGTGTTGCCTACTTACCGGTCTTTTTCCTCCCTTGAAGGTAGAGAACAGGTTCTCGCTGCTTCCAGCAGGGTCCCCCTACCCACACCTCATGAACCCCAGAGCGTGAAAGGAGGGGCTCCAGGAGGACCCTATAGCTGGTGGATCACATGCTGGAACCTAGCCATGCCATGCCATCTTGCCTTCAAAGGCAGGGGAGGCAATGGGCAGTAATCCGCTGCACCTTCACCCTCCTTGTATGGGGGTAGAAGGGAGAGTAATATTACTCTCTCAACCTCTTTTGAGCATCCCAGGAGAACTGCCATCCGCTTGTCCATCTCATACAGACACTAAGCTAAAAACTGATTTGCTGAGTGCCTGCAGGGGGTATATAGCAACTGGGAGGAGCCAATTCATTTTCTATTTAGTGTCCATCTCCAATTGGCAGTTGCTGTATACCCATGTTCAAGCTACGTCCCCAATGATACGAATGAGAAAAATTATTTCCCACCTTTTTCTCCACTTTTCAAAAATGTCTTGAAAAATGGGCCTGGCTTGTTGCTTGGTCAGAATTTAGAGACATTTATGAAATGCAATGTTTTAATAGTCGCTAAATTTGTTGCAATCTCACTCCAGTAGCTGGGAACGTACAAAGTGACTCCAAATATTTTGGCATATTTAAAGATGTGATACATTTATCAATATAGGGTGACATTTGAGAATATCTTTGTTGCACTTTAAACTGGAGATAGGAAAGCAGAAAGTGTCATCAAAAAATTCCCCTGCTGATGAATTCCCTCCATTGAGTAAATTATATCAAGACAATGGGGAAAATTTATTAAAACAATCTAAAAGAAAATGTTTTCGCTGCCCATTGCAATCAATAATGGAGCATCTTTAATTTCTTACAATGGCCTTGAAAAAATTCAAGCTGCGCTGTGATTGGTTGCTATGAGAGATAGAGAAAGTTTCATTTTAGACAGTTTTGGTAAAGCTACCCCAAAGTGATTACATAGTTGTGCCATCTAGTAGTCCCATCCCATGTACTGTGCAATAGTACATGAACCAAAGTGGCAGCAAACGTTTGTCAAAGGTGGTTAAGCACATTTACCACGTAGAGGACATGACATGTGTAACCATTCACTATACAGTAATACAAGAGCTGTGAATAGAGGCAGAACTTGGGACTCCTAGGCTCCAATTAAAAAATCTGTACCAAAGCCCTCATCTAATAAGTGTCATTTATAATACTGGTGTCATATATGATAAAAGGGCCCCCTCAGTAAACAGGACCTGGGATTTACTTCTCCTGTACCTCTGCACCCCTATGAAGTTCTAAGCTCTTCATGAACAAATAAAGTGGAGCTGTGATCTCATTGTCTTACATGTATCTTTCATTCAAGTACTTTACATACAGTTCCATCATGATGTGGGGAAAGTAATCACCGCAAGGAACACAATTCATTTATTAGTCTACAATTTTAATATATTTTGCTGCATCAGTTATACTATTGCTACTATTATTACATTACTTATTGCTATGTAGAATATATTCTCATCCAAGATCTGATTACATCATTGTGTGACGACAGTCGTTATCACCAATTTATCAGGAAAGTGAAGATCAATTATTGCATTATTATAGTGAATATATATTTGTGCCCTCCACCCAGTTTGTGTCTGTGTTGTTGATTTCCAGTGATGACGTTCCTCTGATCTCTCGGCTTAGACCAGGAATTACACTTCTCAGAGTCGTTGTAGTTCTTGTAGTTTGGAAGTTGCAACACAGAACCTGCGGTACAGAGATAGTGATTAATGTTATATTTATGTAGGTGAGGAAAGACGGGATCTCAATATTAAAACAACCAAGCTGAAGGATTCTATAACGATGGAAGGATGGATAGATAGATAGATAGATAGATGTATTATACTCACATTACATTATTCCCAGTTCCACTAAATGCTAGTCATCTTCATCTCGAAAAGCTACAATACAAAACCAAGTCATGTGATCTCATGAATCAAAAGTCTCTTTACTTTTCCTATAGTGACTGATAAAGTAGAAGGAGCTTAGACCATACATGACCTCCCTCCCTGTTCTCTATTTAGGGTTTACACTAGAAGGATTTACAGTAATTGAGGATTCGTATGAACACTGATAGAGTGGCTGCAGGCTGGGGAGGGGGAACTGCAGACCACTGGAATCTGAGGAAGATGCAACTTTCTCCAATGACATATGTAGATGTAACAACCACTGAGAGAATGCGCATGGTACAATATTGAATGTTCATATTACATATGCCCTAGTCTACCATCAAGACTACGGGTCCTGCTTTTCTGTTTGTTATTTTAATGGCTACTGAGATATAGGTAGAGTGATCGTGCTATCTGCTAGGGAGGGAGACTATGCTATTAGAGGGCCAGAGCTATTGTGTTCCTTAGGGGTCATTTTAACAATTGCTATGGCTACGTTGAGGACTCCAAAACAATCTAGTCTCATGTAAAGACCTTAAAAAAAAAGCTGCAACTCATACTGCGGCTCCAGATTTATGGGTCTGCATCCACCTCCTGTTAATTGCTCATTCATATAGTGACGAAGAATGATTGGTTAGGCAGCTTTACTCATTTGGACAAGTCAGGCTAAGATACGTATTTGCCTTATTGTCGTAACCCCTGTACCGGTGGTCTCTCCTAATATCGTCTGCTTACCCTACCCCTATCTCAGTATATAACCTCTGTCACCAACTGCAATATCCTAGCAGACTGGTCCTCAGACATTAATCCTTGAAGAGCTATCTTTAAATTAATGTTCAGGTCTGATATAGGGCTCTGCTATTGCAGTTATATTCCCTTTTAGAGGCTCTTACCACTAATATTGTGTTAGCTTGGTATGAGTTGTCGTCTATACAGTTATAGGCTCTCACTATAGGCTCCTCAGTTCCTGATGAACCGCAGGCTTAGCGGAGAAACACGTTGAACCTGAACTTTTATAAACTTTGAATCTTCAACTTGAGCTACTACAAACCCAAACTTTTGAACCTGGGCTTTTACATCTCTTGAACATTAAATTTTGGGTCTGACTTAAGATCTTCATCTTAAACCTTTATCTGAGAGTATACCTGCATATCAGAAGTTATTTTTACATAATTTTTTTTATTTATTGTAGAAATCCACCAGTATACCCACCACTTATGTCTTCGCCCCAATTTACTCAGATGATCGCTCAAAAGTCGCTCAAACGACAGTTTGAGTGACAGTTTTGAGTGGTCATCTTTGCATAGTCTATAATAGCTACTTAAGAGCTATGCAGGGGGAGTTGGAAATTGCCATTATTGCTCGCGTCCCGTTGTAAACTACCAGCTCGCGTCCCGCTGTAAACTACCAGCGCGACACGAGCTGAAAGAATCTTATCAGCGCTGTCGAATGTGATAACAGCCTGCACCGCTGATAAGAGTTCATCGCTCAATTCAGGAAAACTAAAAAACTAGAACTGAGCGAGGAACGACTCGTGCAGGAAAACTGCACATTGTCCATGCATTTAGATGCAACAGTTATCACTCAGAAGACAGCTTTGAGCTCATTTTGAGTGAGAATTGTTGGGTCTAAATGGGCCTTTATACAGCTCTATACACTAAGCTATTTAGTGTGGACCATACATATGGTCTGGGGACCTGGTCTGACAGTATACACTACCGTTCAAAAGTTTGGGGTCACCCAAACAATTTTGTGTTTTCCATGAAAAGTCACACTTATTCACCACCATGCGTTGTGAAATGAATAGAAAATAGAGTCAAGACATTGACAAGGTTAGAAATAATGGTTTGTATTTGAAATAACATTGTTTTTACATCAAACTTTGCTTTCGTCAAAGAATCCTCCTTTTGCAGCAATTACAGCATTGCACACCTTTGACATTCTAGCTGTTAATTTGTTGAGGTAAGCTTGTGAAATTGCACTCCACGCTTCTAGAAGCATCTCCCACAAGTTGGATTGGTTGGATGGGCACTTCTGGCGTACCATACGGTCAAGCTGCTCCCACAACAGCTCAATGGGGTTCAGATCTGGTGACTGCGCTGGCCACTCCATTACCGATAGAATACCAGCTGCCTGCTTCTGCTGTAAATAGTTCTTGCACAATTTGGAGGTGTGTTTAGGGTCATTGTCCTGTTGTAGGATGAAATTGGTTCCAATCAAGCGCTGTCCACTGGGTATGGCATGGCGTTGCAAAATGGAGTGATAGCCTTCCTTATTCAGAATCCCTTTTACCCTGTACAAATCTCCCACCTTACCAGCACCAAAGCAACCCCAGACCATCACATTACCTCCACCATGCTTAACAGATGGCGTCAGGCATTCTTCCAGCATCTTTTCATTTGTTCTGCGTCTCACAAACGTTCTTCTTTGTGATCCAAACACCTCAAACTTGGATTCATCCGTCCACAACACTTTTTTCCAGTCTTCCTCTGTCCAATGTCTGTGTTCTTTTGCCCATCTTAATCTTTTTCTTTTATTGGCCAGTCTCAGATATGGCTTTTTCTTTGCCACTCTGCCCTGAAGCCCAAAATCCCGCAGCCGCCTCTTCACTGTAGATGTTGACACTGGTGTTTTGCGGGTACTATTTAATGAAGATGCCAGTTGGGTACCTGTGAGGCGTCTGTTTCTCAAACTAGAGACTCTAATGTGCTTATCTTCTTGCTTAGTTGTGCAACGCGGCCTCCCACTTCTTTTTCTACTCTGGTTAGAGCCTGTTTGTGCTGTCCTCTGAAGGGAGTAGTACACACCGTTGTAGGAAATCTTCAATTTCTTAGCAATTTCTCGCATGGAATAGCCTTCATTTCTAAGAACAAGAATAGACTGTCGAATTTCAGATGAAAGTTCTTTTTTTCTGGCCATTTTGAGCGTTTAATTGACCCCACAAATGTGATGCTCCAGAAACTCAATCTGCTCACAGGAAGGTCAGTTTTGTAGCTTCTGTCACGAGCTAGACTGTTTTCAGATGTGTGAACATGATTGCACAAGGGTTTTCTAATCATCAATTAGCCTTCTGAGCCAATGAGCAAACACATTGTACCATTAGAACACTGGAGTGATAGTTGCTGGAAATGGGCCTCTATACACCTTTGTAGATATTGCACAAAAAAACAGGCATTTGCAGCTAGAATAGTCATTTACCACATTAGCAATGTATAGAGTGCATTTGTTTAAAGTTAGGACTAGTTTAAAGTTATCTTCATTGAAAAGTACAGTGCTTTTCCTTCAAAAATAAGGACATTTCAATGTGACCCCAAACTTTTGAACGGTAGTGTATATATTGTATATATCTATCCTTTCGAAGCTTTACACTAAAGGAAAGATTTGTACTCCAAGAAAAAATAGCTTAGAACCGTGTCTGAGTGTATTTATGCTATTTGTTCGTTTGGTCTATTTAGGTGCCCTGTTTTTTAGCCATTTAAAAAAAAATAGTTTTATATATTTCCATGTCTTTTCTGTGCAGGTTCATATTACACTATTTGTGTTGTGCATTCACCATTGACCTTGTATTGTAGCGACTCTGCTACATAAATTGCACATGAATGTTTGATACATCTGTATTCTATGTATTCAAGTGCCCTTCTGCTCTGCTTCAATGAAAACAACAATTATGTTGCAGAGATCATTTTTTTTAGCTATTTGTAACAAAGTGATCATTCTATCATCTTATTGTGGCAAATAACAAACTCAATTCTGCTTCATTCAGTGAACTCTGCCCTACTAGATCAGAGCCTTGGGACATGACATCCACAGCCAAATCAGCCTATTTCATTGAGATTTCCCCATGTTAGAATCCTAAAATAGGTGACAACTGATACAATGTTCTGTGGACAAGCGGCCCACCATGGCAGATGTACAGTTTACACATACACCACTGCTTTATACTTACTTGCTTTCATTGTGGACTTTTCTGAGGCCTTTGGTGGAACTGTTATTAAAACCTTTTCTGAAATAGAAATTTTACATTATGAGGTATCTTATAAGGGGACAAGATATGTCATAGCTGAGGACTATAGCAGAGAGAGGATACGGATGCGGCTTAACTCCTTGACATGTATGACTTCCAGCATCTGGGTTTGCTGGAAGTCATAAAATTTGCTATTGTTGTAATTATACTGACTTAAAGAATAAAGTTATCATGACATTTTTGGCACAGTATGTATGCCATAAAAACTAGACTCTCACAAAGATGGTAAAATTGCATTTTTGTCCCATTCCAGTCAAAGTTTTTCAGCACAGTATATACATCGCAAAAGACAACTATGTTGACATAAAAAACAAGCTTTTGGTACTTAACGTACAATCTCTTTGTTATCTCTGTCATTGGAGGACACAGCTTAAGACCTTGGGTATGGCTACTAACACTAGGAGGCGAACACAAAACCGAAAAAGTGCACGCACCATTCTGACTAATTTGTATGCAAGAAATAGAAGCAGCCAAGTAGGACACTGTTAGAGCAGTCTGCTGGGATCTGTTTTACTACATGGTTTCCAGTAGCTCAGCTCCACAGGTGCTGGTTGATTGAACTGGCTGGGTGCGGATTTCTTCAGCCAGCCAATCCTACAGGTGTGTTGCTCCTATATTCCAGCTCCTCCTCTTCCCTCCGTTCCTCCCCGCTCTCTCCCGCTGCTCCCTGTTCCGCGGCGGCCCCCGAATCTTCAGGGACGAGCAGGGAGATACTCGTCTAAAGCACATTACTCGAACGAGTAGTGCTTTAGCTAGTATACTCGCTCATCCCTAGTCATATTCCATTGTGCCTCTGCAAGTTTGGGTTCAGTTGTTTTCTTAGTGTAGGGAACCGTGAGACGAGGGCCCTTGAAGTGGGCTTGTAGACTTAAATATCTTGGCCAAAATACGAACCAATATCTTGTATATTCTATAGTTATTCCATCTGGCTAGGTGTGCAGGTATGCAGGTGAGTGTTTTAAGTGCTTGTCAGTGTTTGATATATATCTGTTTCTGAGTTATGTCTGTATCGAGTCCAGTACGGCATTTCCATCTGAATTCACCTGTTCGGCGTGTATGAGGTCCGTTTCACAGTTTGGTCTGAGATTGCCAGTTCTTGGGTGTAAAGGTTTGTAACCGAAGTTACACGGATGATGTGTATATCTGTGCTGTGTATGTGTTCTGTGTGCTAGGCCGTATGGATAAGTCTCATGCATCCTTTTGTCAGTCTGCGTTATCCCTGTTTTCTGTTCTAAGTGTCAGAGCAATGAGTTGTCCTTTTGGTCATTCCGGCACCTAGCCTCCTGTTGCTATTTGCAGCTTTGTTGTTTAGTGGACTGTGGCCTGTCAGTTCAAATTGATTCTGTTCTGTATATTTGTCCGTGTGCCTCTGTGCTGGGCCTACATAAGGCCTTCTGATCCTCTGTCTTAATCTTTATATTGTTGTGTCTCTGAGGATTGTTGTTTCTCTATCCTGTATTGACATCTGTATCCTGTATCTTTGTCTGTCTGTACCATTCCCTGTCCTGTTATTTGCTAGGTCCCTGCTCCATTTAGTACCCATCTGCTATCCATGGGTACTGTCTCTGCCCCAGTTTTTGGCAGTACCTCCTGCCTGTTGGCATGGTGCTTCTGACCCCCATGAGTCAGCTGCCAACCACAGGGGGACTACTCCAAGAGTTAGCAGCTCTCCACTATAAGGCCAGATCCCTGTACGGGGGTTAAATGGTAAGGAGAACACCCTCAGTCTTAGCCTAAAGTCAAACCTATTGGTTGGCGCAATAGGTCCTCACTTGCTGCTTCGTAACAGATACCACATGACAACAACATTAATAAAAAAACGGAACACTTCATAGCACCATGTGCAACTGCAAATAGAAAACTCTCTGACAAGGAGGAAAATAATCAATAAAAATACTAATAACAGCATGGGTTGTGTGCTGTGTCCGCCAATGAATGAGACGAGAAAAAGATTTTATGTTAAGTACAAAAATCGTGTTTTCTCATCTGTATCTTAGGGGGACACAGCTTAAGACTTTCGGACATTCCATAACATTCTCTCAAGGGTGGGAAAATTATAGAAGTATGCATGCAGTCAGTTTATAGCTGTTGGTAAAACTCTTTGACCGAGTGAGGCGTCTGTGGATGCAAGGTATGCACACAGTAAAACTTTGAAAAGGTGTGCAGTGAGGCCCATGGAGCAGCTTTACACACCTGCATAGTTGAAGCCCCATTACATTCCCATTGGAAACCCCATGAGGCCACCATTGCCTAAGTAGAATGTGCTGTAACACAGAGTGGAGGTGCTTTGCATTTAGGATGGTATGTCTCTATCACTGTTGACTGGATACCACTAGAAACTACTACCTTGGACACCGCAAGACCACAACTTGGGCCATCAGGAATCCCAAGCAGAGAGTCAGAGCATTTAAAAGATGCCATCTGAGAAAGGTAGATCCGCAAGGGTAGCATGAGATCCAGTTTGTGGAGAGCACATTTTCTCGGATGAACTGCAGATGGACAAAATAAAGGCAGAACAATATTTTCATTGATATGGAATGTTGACACCACCTTAGGTAGGGTGGAAAGAAGGCACAGGATGTAGGACCACTTTGTCCTGATGAAATACGGTTATTGGAGGCTTGACTTATAAAGCTGCAAGCTCTCAGACCTGTTGGATCGATGTGACAGCTACCAAGAATAACACCTTGCAAGTCAATAAACAAGTTGGAACTTCTCTTAATGGTTCGAATGGATGAGACTGCAATGCATCCAGTACAAAATTAAGGAACCAAGGAGGGACAGGTGAACGGTATGGAGGAGCAGCATGAACAATCCCCTGTAGAAAAGATTGGATAGCTTACTTTGAAGCCAGTGGACATTGGAAAAGCATGGATAGTGCAAAGACCTTGCTCTTTAAAGAACTAAGATTCAAACCCATATCCAAACCCTCTTGTAGGAAATTTAGGATTTGGGATAAAGAGAAGCAAATAGAATGAAAATTACACTGTACACACCAGCTAAATACATTTTTCAAAACACGATAATAAACCCAAGAAGAAGAGTGTTTCCTAGTCTTCATCATGGTTGTAATAACAGCTTTCGTAAATTCATGGGCTCTCAAGACCACGGTTTCACCCTCCACACCATTAAATGAAGCATAGGCAAATTCGAGTGGAAGAGAGGACCCAGTTAGAGTTAATTATCTCAAAGAGGAAGACAACATGTAAAGTCGATGAGCATGTAGACTAGTACTGCATACCACGCAATGCGGAGCCAATCTGGGGCGATGAGAATCACTAGTAGGCCTTTCATCTTGATCTTCTTGAGAAGTCATGGTATTAGTGTTAATGGGGAAAAGACAGAGGGAACTGCAATTATGCCTGTGGAACTACTAGAGCATCTTCTGCTCAAGCTTGGTCTTCAGGTGTGGCCACAAAGATTGGCAGCTTGCGATTGATTCGGAGGTCGATTTCTGGATGACTCCACCTACAACAAAGGTCCCAAAAAAGTTTGGGATGTAATTCCAATTCTCCTAGGTCAACTATCTTCCTGCTAAGGACGTCTGCTTTCCAGTTATATGTGTCCCAGTATGTTGACTACAGAGAGTACTGGAAAATACTCTTCATCCCCTCTTTGATGATTTATGTATGCAACACCCAAGGAATTGTCAATTTGGACCCGCACTAATAGTTCCATCAGCTGGAGTCCAAAGTGAAGAAGGGACAAGAGTATGGCCTGAAGTTCCAACACATTTATCAGTAGTTTGATCTCCTTTGTGGACCACAATCCTTGTGCCAAGAGATTCTTCAATGTACCCCTGAAACTGGAAAGGCTGGCATCTGCAGTGAGTATTTGGCATTGGAAGATCATAAAGGAACATCCTAGATGGATCTGCAGGGACCTCAGCCACCAAAGCAGAAAGTACTGAATGCGCAGAGGTAGTCAGATCTTCCTTTCAAGGGAGGTCACAGACTTGTCCCATTTTCAGAAAATGGTCCACTTGAGAGGCCGTGTGTGAAACTGGCTGCAGGCACTCATCTCCAAGGAGGAGACCATTAGCCCCAGCAAACTCATGCAGTGACAAATTGTCTTGGGATTCAGGGTTTTCAAAGAATATACATGTTTCTGAATTAGAAATGTTTTTGATGTTGGCAATAGTACATGAGCTTGATTCATGTTGAGACGATAGACCCAGAAAATCTAGCCATTGTGACAGTGTGAAAAAAGACTTGAAATTATGGATGATCCACCCAAACCTGGAAAGCATGTCCAGAGTGATGTGGAGACTCTCCAGGCTGGTCAATACGGTCAGGGTTTGTATCAACATTTTAACCAAAGTGTCTGAAATATAGGCAAGTCAAGCTTCCCTGAATAGGGATAATTGCCCAACCACCACCCTGAACTGATCACGTGGGGCCCACGCTTCATACAGAAGCTTTTGTGAATGGAATCTTGTAGGACAGGATGGTCTCCTTTCAATTGAGGGCCTTTGCTTCTACTTCTGCATGGGTTTTTTTAATATCTGAGTTTTGGGGGCTGGAGCTGCAAAAGGAACGAAAACAAGTTATTTTCCTTTGCAACGCTTTTGTACATCTAGGTCTGCTTTGGGACGAGATTCTTACCCCCAGTAGCCTCCTAAATAATTTAATAAAGCCTGACTCTAAAAATTCCTGATACAACAAATGGAAGACCTGTTAAGGACTTTTTACCAAAGCCACCGACATGCAAGCTAGGAGTATAACCATATCCAAGAAAGCTTCACATTTAAACTTCCTTGCTTGAACTGCTTGTTGTGCCATATCTGCTAATTCTTCCAGAGAAGATCCAGAAAGAATACCTTGTCTTTGTTGCTTAGCCCATTCAGTAAATGTCCTACTGACCCAAGTAGAGGCAAAAACTGTCCTGAGTGTTGATCCCACAGCCTCAAATGAGGTTTTGACTAGTGATTTTATCTTCCTGTCATGAAATGTCTTGAAAAGATGAAGTATCAGCCATAGAGAGAGTAATGTTTTTTGCCAAATGGGACACTGGTGAATTTACTGCTTACAAAGACGACCACTTTTTTACTAAACCATTCAAAAAGGATACATAATATTGACTCCTTGTCGATATTATGTAAAATGAACACCACGGACAAAAACTCCCACTGATCATGAAAATTTGTTGCACCCGTCTACCACAGCTGGCTCAATAAAGAGATTCAAGTGTCCGATCTAAGGGAAGGGACTTAGCGGGCCAGCGAAGAAACCCTTGCAACCAAAACACAAAAATGCAACCATAAAATCCTGCTGGGATTTGTAGTAGCCAGAAAAAGAAGGGAGGGAAATACAGGCAAGAGGAAGAAGATACTGACTTCTATACAGGAGAAATACTTATCTCCTAAGAGAGGAAAGCACATGGAATCCTTAGTTCAAGCTGTTTGCATCCCTGTCTCACCTGCATTAAGTAGGAAGGGAATGCTCTGCTATAAAAGGGGATTGTGTAGCGGGTTGGTCACGTCCAAGTTAAAGGGGTTGTCTCGCGAAAGCAAGTTGGGTTATACACTTCTGTATGGCCATATTAATGCACTTTGTAATATACATCGTGCATTAAATATGAGCCATACAGAAGTTATTCACTTACCTACTCCGTTGCTGGCGTCCCCGTCTCCATGGCTCCGTCTAATTTCGGGGTCTTCTTGCTTTTTTAGACGCGCTTGCGCAGAAGGGTCTTCTCCTTCTGGTCGGTCCGGGCATGAGCGGTGTTTTGGCTCCGCCCCCTTCTACGCGGCATCTCGTAGCTCCACCCCGTCACGTGTGCCGATTCCAGCCAGTCAGGAGGCTGGAATCGACAATGGACCGCACAGAGCCCACGGTGCACCATGGGAGAAGACCCGTGGTGCATCGTGGGTGAAGATCCCGGCGGCCATCTTGGAGAAGGAAGAAGTAGGAAGAAGGAAGAAGTCGCAGAGCGGGGATTCGGGTAAGTAATATTTTTTTTTTATTTTAACACATCCCTTGGGTTTGTCCTGCGCCGAACGGGGGGGCTTATGCAAAAAAAAATAAAAACCGTTTCGGCGCGAGACAACCCCTTAAGACTTGGATGTGCCCTCTTTTCATCCGGGGTTAGGACGGACAACAGCATGGTTAACTCTGTTAACTCGTCCCCCTCACTAGGGTAACTGGGAGATTACCGATTCCCTGCATTCCCTGAATCCAAGAGGTAGTTGAGGAGTGGCGAGAACAATGTCTACCTTTTACGGACACTAAGCTAAAATGTTAGAATAATGCCTGCAGGAGAGGTATAGCTAGTAGGAGGAGCTAACACTTTTTTGTTTAGTATCTGCCTCCTATTAGCAGTAGTGTATACCCAAGGTCTTGAGCTGTGCCCCCCATTGATACAGACGAGAAATAAAAGAGTTATGACTTTTTTGAAAGTGGGAAGAAGAAACCGGAAATATATATATTTTTTTAAAGCGACCTTAAAGGATTAAAGGTGATGTGCCATGATTTCTCGTTATCTCCTATCCACAGGACAGGGGATAGCTTGCCGATAAGTGGGAGTATGACTGCTAGGACCCCCACCAATCCTAAGAACTGAGGCACCACGCACCCCACCATGTGGACAGCAGGGGTCACACATGAGTACTGCCTCTCTATTCACTTCAATGCAACCACTGCAGATGGCCAAATTCAAGTGCTCAGCTCCAGCATTCTAAATGAAGTTAAAACAACAGCAACACATGTGTGACTGCTACTGTCAACATTTCGAGATGTGCCAGAGCCGTGTTCTCAGGTTTGATTGGAGACCCAGTGGTAAGCCCTACAACCATCTGCAAGTTATCCCCTATCATGAGATAGGGGATAACGTACAATCAGTTCACAATGTCTTAAACCTCTTAACGCTACAGGTCGTACAGTTACATTCTGCAGGCTCAGGGTGTATGGAGGGGAATAAAAAAAGTAATAAAATTTTTAACCTCCCTTTTTTGCCATACTTATAATTAATGAATCTAAATATTGAAACAAAAAAATATTTATTATCAATGCATCCATTAAAAAGTCTGATCTATCAAAGTAATGCATCATTTACCCCACATAGTGAAAAAAATATAAACACCAAAATTGTGTTTTTTTTGGTCACTCTGTCTCCAAGATAAAGGATATTAATAAGAAATCAAAAAGTTGTATCTACACCAAACTGGTACCAATAGAAACTACAGGATGTCCAGCAAAAAATTAGCCCTCGCACAGAATGATAAAATAGTTAGGGCTCTCAGAAAATGGTTGAAGAAAATAAAAAAAAATTAAATATCTAAAAAATAAAAGTAGTACAGCAAAAAAACTATAAATTTGGAATAGTGATAATCGTACTGACCCATAGAATAAAGTTATCATGTCATTTGTGTTGCAGTTTGTATACCGCAGAAACCAGACGCACCCAAAAATGTCACTCCCCTTAGAAGTTCTATGTCTACATACCATTCAACCTATGTCCAGACTATGTACAGTGACAACTGATACAATGTTACGTGGACAAGCGGCCCACCATGGCAGCTATACAGTTTACACGTAGACCGCTGATTTATACCTACTTGCTTCAAGTGTGCCTTTTCCTGAGGCTTTTGCTGGACCATGTTCTGAAACAGAAATTTTACATTATGAGGAAATTTAGAATGAATTAGAATTTAGGTACAAAGGGATATGGTGCACCATAGCTGCGGACTACAGCAGAGCCTAGCTTAACTCCTTGGCATTTTTGGGCATACATGTACAACCTCCAGCATCGGGGTTGGCATCAAGCAGTATCGAAGCTGATTCCTCTCCAAACATGGTAGGTGACAGCTATTTCTGACACATAGCGGCAACAGCTGCAATCAGAGCGAGCACTGGTGGCAACTGTTAACCCTTTAAATTCCCCATTTGGTGTTTAGGAGTCTCAAAGGCCCCCACCCTCCCATGATGAGATCGCAAGGGGACATTTGCTTGCCATAGGGCTACCATGAATGAATGCCTATAAGGAGCACCTGGCCCATCTTCATAAACTACGGTATTACATTATACTATATGAGCAATCAAACAATCACAAATTCAAGTTCGAAATGGGGACGAAAAAATAAAGGAAAAATTGGTTTCCATCAGCCATGTCTTTCTTCATCCCAGCAGGTAGCACAGTAGTGCTGCAGGCTGCAGCTTGATGTCCTCAGATGTCAGCAAGGGGCCATGATGGAGTAACAACAGTGGCCTAAACAAATTCCAGAGGACTTCCTGGGACAGCACAACAGCTCCAGAATTCCAGGACTGTCCTGCTGGATCCAGGACATTTGGGAGCTCTGGTATATACAGTCCATATACAATCTATATACAGACTATATGCTACATATATACCATCAATATATAACATATACAGAATCAATAAAGTCTATATACAATGAATGTACTATCTACACATACCATCTATATACAAAGTACATACTAACTACTGTCTATAGGACATCTATATTCAACCTATGTCCAGTCTATGTACAGTGACAACTGATACAATGTTACATGGACAAGCGGCCCACCATGGCAGCTGTACAGTTTACACGTAGACCGCTGCTTTATACCTACTTGCTTCAAGTGTGCCTTTTTCTGAGGCTTTTGCTGGACCATGTTCTGAAACAGAAATTTTACATTATGAGGAAATTTGGAATTAATTAAATTTTAGGTACAAGGGGATAAGGTGCGCCATAGCTGCGGACTACAGCAGAGAGGGGAAACGGATGCGAGTAGAGATGAGCGAGCACGCTCGGTTAAGGCAGACACTCGAGTGAGCATCGCTCTTCTCGAATATCTGCATACTCGTCCGAGCAAATGCGGGGGAAGGGGGGGCGACGGCAGGGAGAGTGAGAGAGAACTTTCTCTCGGCCGCCCCCTCCCCCCCATTCACCCCCGCCTCGCCACCGTATTTGCTCGGACGAGTATGCAGTTACTCGAGAAGAGCGATGCTCGCTTAAGTATCTGCCTTAACCGAGCGTGCTCGCTCATCTCTAGCCGCGGGCTGCAGCTTGATGCCCTTAGATGCCAGCAAGGGGCCATGATGGAGTAACAACAGTGGCCTAAACAAATTCCAGAGGACTTCCTGGGACAGCACAACATCCTCAGAAATCCAGGACCGTCCCACTGGATCCAGGACATTTGGGAGCTCTGGTATATACAGTCCATATACAATCTATATACAGACTATATGCTACATATATACCATCAATATATAACATATACAGAATCAATAAAGTCTATATACAATGAATGTACTGTCTATACACGGTCTACACATACCATCTATATACAAAGTACATACTAACTACTGTCTATAGGACATCTATATTCAACCTATGTCCAGTCTATGTACAGTGACAACTGATACAATGTTACATGGACAAGCGGCCCACCATGGCAGCTATACAGTTTACACGTAGACCGCTGCTTTATACCTACTTGCTTCAAGTGTGCCTTTTCCTGAGGCTTTTGCTGGACCATGTTCTGAAACAGAAATTTTACATTATGATGAAATTTAGAATGAATTAGAATTTAGGTACAAAGGGATATGGTGCACCATAGCTGCGGACTACAGCAGAGCCTAGCTTAACTCCTTGGCATTTTTGGGCATACATGTACACCCTCCAGCATCGGGGTTGGCATCAAGCAGTATCGAAGCTGATTCCTCTCCAAACATGGTAGGTGACAGCTATTTCTGACACATAGCGGCAACAGCTGCAATCAGAGTGAGCACTGGTGGCAGCTGTTAACCCTTTAAATTCCCCATTTGGTGTTTAGGAGTCTCAAAGGCCCTCACCCTCCCATGATGAGATCGCAAGGGGACATTTCATTGCCTTAGGGCTACCATGAATGAATGCCTATAAGGAGCACCTGGCCCATCTTCATAAACTACGGTATTACATTATACTATATGAGCAATCAAACAATCGCAAATTCAAGTTCGAAATGGGGACGAAAAAATAAAGGAAAAATTGGTTTCCATCAGCCACGTCTTTCTTCATCCCAGCAGGTAGCACAGTAGTGCTGCAGGCTGCAGCTTGATGACCTCAGATGCCAGCAAGGGGCCATGATGGAGTAACAACAGTGGCCTAAACAAATTCCAGAGGACTTCCTGGGACAGCACAACAGCCCCAGAATTCCAGGACTGTCCTGCTGGATCCAGGACATTTGGGAGCTCTGGTATATACAGTCCATATACAATCTATATACAGACTATATGCTACATATATACCATCAATATATAACATATACAGAATCAATAAAGTCTATATACAATGAATGTACTATCTACACATACCATCTATATACAAAGTACATACTAACTACTGTCTATAGGACATCTATATTCAACCTATGTCCAGTCTATGTACAGTGACAACTGATACAATGTTACATGGACAAGCGGCCCACCATGGCAGCTGTACAGTTTACACGTAGACCGCTGCTTTATACCTACTTGCTTCAAGTGTGCCTTTTTCTGAGGCTTTTGCTGGACCATGTTCTGAAACAGAAATTTTACATTATGAGGGAATTTAGAATGAATTAGAATTCAGCTACAAGGGGATAAGGTGCGCCATAGCTGCGGACTACAGCAGAAAGGGGAAACGGATGCGGGTAGAGATGAGCGAGCGCGCTCGGCTAAGTCAGACACTCGAGTGAGCATCGCTCTTCTCGAATATCTGCATGCTCGTCCGAGCAAATGCGGGGGAAGGGGGGGCGGCGGCAGGGAGAGTGAGAGAGAACTTTCTCTCTGCCCCCCCTCCCCCCATTCACCCGCGCCTCGCCACCGTATTTGCTCGGACGAGTATGCAGTTACTCGAGAAGAGCGATGCTCGCTCAAGTATCTGCCTTAGTCGAGCGTGCTCGCTCATCTCTAGCTGCGGGCTGCAGCTTGATGCCCTCAGATGCCAGCAAGGGGCCATGATGGAGTAACAACAGTGGCCTAAACAAATTCCAGAGGACTTCCTGGGACAGCACAACATCCCCAGAAATCCAGGACCGTCCCACTGGATCCAGGACCGCTGGGAACTCTGGTATATACAGCCCATGTACAATTTATACACAACATATATACTATCAATATATAATATATACAGAATCTATACTGTCTATATACAATGTATACACTATCTATACACAGTCTATATACAATGTGTACACCATCTACTCACAGTATATATTCCATGCATATACAGTCTAGATACTATCTATATATGATCTAGAGTCAGTCTATAGTATATACAACTTATATACAGGGTTACTACTGAGAGCAGATGAAGATTACCAATAATCGTCTTGAATGAAGCCTTCAGTACTGAAAAAAAAACAGGTTGTGTTCAGTATTTGTGAGTCTCTGCCGTTTTTTGACTTCACCTGTCTTATATTCTATACTTGGTGTGTTCTAACTCTTCACTTCTAGTCGTTAGTGTAGCGTTGGCTCCTACATTTCCTTCCCGTCAGCTTTTCCTAGATTTTCATACCTTTACTCTTTCTATTTCAATAAGTATAGTTCTCACTTTGGAAACCCTTTCTGTTCTTATAACTTAATAATAATAATAATCTATATTTGTATAGCGCCAACTTATTCCGCAGTGTTTTCAAGCATGGGAGAAACGCTAACAATACAGCAATTAGAATGTGCAATACAATCAGTTTGAAACAAATGGGGTGTGGGTGGTACAGGAGGTACAAGTGGGGCGGCGGGGGGGGGGGGGGGGCATGGGGAACACAGGCAGTCGGGGATTTCATGTGGAAAACAGTTATTAGAAAGCAAACGGGTTTGGGTGGTAAGGAGGTGCAGGGGTAGAGGTCGTATGTGATAGGCAGGGTGGAAGGTGTGGGGAGCCATAGGGAGGGGCGAGGGACTAGGTAAGGGGATTTGGTATGCCTCCCTGAAGAGGTGTGTTTTTAAGGCGCATATGAAATTCCGTGCATTCATCCGGATGCCTTGGGATAGAACGTTCTGGAGGACGAGGGCTGCTCTGGTGAAGTCCTGTAGGCTTCCATTTTAGTAAACACTGTATGTTTATTATCAAAATGCTAACGACTACCTGTCTGTGAGTGATTGAGTGATGAGTGACTGTGTGAGTTACATGAGATGTTGTCACTACGATGTGATCAGACACTGGGGCTCTGAGCTCCACCCCTGATCACATGATGGTGATGTCATCACAGGTCCTAAAATATGCAGATCATGTGATCAGTCACGTGTGTCACATGCATGTAGCAGAGCTGTACTCTCTGTAAAGTATGCGTAGCAGAGCTGCGTGTGAGTGACATGCATGTAACAGAGCTGTGTGTGACATGCATGTAGCAGAGCTGTATGTGTCTGTGACATGCATGTAGCTGAGCTGTGTGTGTGATGTGCATTTAGCTGAGCTGTGTGTGTGATGTGCATGTAGCAGAGACTCCAATAAATGACACCTCACAAATGTAAACATACATAGCTGGCGGTGCATATTGACAAACAACATTGAAGCATAATCCTCATCAAGTGTCCTAATGCTGCCAACACTAGTCGAGCCTTCATCTAATCATGAAGCATTTTCCAGTGTTGGACAAGCCGTTGCTGTCGTGCAAACATGTCACCACAGAAGGTTCAACGCTGCTGTGAAGCTAATGCAGCTTACAGCTTACTATTTGCATACAAATATTCTGACCAACTCCAATCCCAATCACAGAAATTACAGATGTAGCAAAGCTGAGTTGTACTTATTAGTTGATTTTGTGAACAATGATGAAATCATGTGAATGTATGTTAACTGACATAAACAGCTCTGTAGTATCTGAGAGCCATATTATTCCTAAATACCGATTCAGTTGATTATTTTCAATCACCCATCTCATAATCATTACCTGCCATGAAATGTGTTACATTAACTACTAGAGATGAGCGAGCACCAAAATGCTCGGGTGCTCATTACTCGGGACGAAATTATCGCAATGCTCGAGGGTTCGTTTTGAGTAACGAACCCCATTGAAGTCAATGGGCGACCCGAGCATTTTTGTATATCGCCGATGCTCGCTAAGGTTTTCATTTGTGAAAATCTGGGCAATTCAAGAAAGTGATGGGAACGACACAGCAACGGATAGGGCAGGCGAGGGGCTACATGTTGGGCTGCATCTCAAGTTCCCAGGTCCCACTATTAAGCCACAATAGCGGCAAGAGTGCCCCCCCCTCCCAACAACTTTTACTTCTGAAAAGCCCTCATTAGCAATGCATACCTTAGCTAAGCACCACACTACCTCCAACAAAGCACAATCACTGCCTGCATGACACTCCGCTGCCACTTCTCCTGGGTTACATGCTGCCCAACCCCCCCCCCCCACGACCCAGTGTCCACAGCGCACACCAAACTGTCCCTGCCCAGCCTTCAGCTGCCCTCACACCACGCCACCTTCATGTCTATTTATAAGTGCGTCTGCCAGAGGAAAAGCAGGCACACACTGCAGAGGGTTGGCACGGCTAGGCAGTGACCCTCTTTAAAAGGGGCGGGGCGATAGTCCACAATGCTGTACAGAAGCAATAAGAAATCCAATCCTGTGCCACCTCCATCTGGAGCTGCACACGTGGGCATAGCAATGGGGAACCTATGTGCCACACACTATTCATTCTGTCAAGGTGTCTGCATGCCCCAGTCAGACCGCGGTTTTTTATAAATAGTCAAGGGCAGGTACAACTCCGCAATGGGAATTCCGTGTGCACCCACAGCATGGGTGGCTCCCTGGAACCCACCGGCGGTACATAAATATATCCCACTGCAGTGCCCAACACAGCTGATGTAACGTCAGCTGTAATGCAGGTGGGCTAAAAATTCATTTGATTACACTGTAGGCGAGGGCCCCCAAAAATTGGTGTACCAACAGTACTAATGTACCTGAGAAAAATTGCCCATGCCCAACCAAGAGGGCAGGTGAAATCCATTAATCGCTTTGGTTAATTTGGCTTAATTGGTAACTAGGTCTGGAGACAGCCCAGTTAAAATAAAAATTGGTTGAGGTGAAAGTTTCAACGCTTTAATGAGCATTGAAACGTATAAAAATTGTTTACAAAAATTATATGACTGAGCCTTGTGGGCCTAAGAAAAATTGCCCGTTCGGCGTGATTATGTGAGGTTTCAGGAGGAGGAGCAGGAGGAGGAGGAGGAATATTATACACAGATTGATGAAGCAAAAAGGTCCCCGTTTTTGATGGTGATAGAGAACGATGCTGCCATCCGCGGGTGCAGCCTACGTATTGCTTAGGTATCACTGCTGTCCGCTGGTGAAGAAGAGAAGTCTGGGGAAATCCAGGCTTTGTTCATCTTGATGAGTGTAAGCCTGTCGGCACTGTCGGTTGACAGGTGGGTACGCTTATCCGTGATGATTCCCCCAGCCACACTAAACACACTCTCTGACAAGCCGCAGGACAAGCAAGCACCTTCAGGGCATACAGCGCGAGTTCAGGCCACGTGTCCAGCTTCGACACCCAGTAGTTGTAGGGGGCAGAGGCGTCACCGAGGACGGTCGTGCGATCGGCTACGTACTCCCTCACCATCCTTTTACAGTGCTCCCGCCAACTCAGCCTTGACTGGGGACCGGTGACACAGTCTTGCTGGGGAGCCAGAAAGCTGGCAAAGGCCTTGGAGAATGGTCCCCTGCATGCG